>NC_135377.1:48187144-49437144 GCF_049243985.1 Paroedura picta
GGTAAAGACAGTTCTTTCACAGCTCTCCATGGCTCTATGAACATTGGCAGAAAGGATAAAATAGGCCTGCAGCTTGACTCCATTTCAAAGCTTGATTATTATTATTATTTTTTGTTTTAGGGCAACTGCTCTATTCTATGCCTTTAACTTCTGCTGTCTGCCTGGGAAGATTTTGTTATTCAGTGCTTAGACATCTTAAGAACCAGTTTGCTCACAGTGGACTTCATTTTAAAATATTCAAATTATTATTTTATTTTTTCTGTGTTTTTTTTTCTGCTTAGGTTGAGGAATGCTTTTTCTTTCTTGTTAATTTAAAAATAGCTCTCCTAGTCTTTGTTTTGCTCCACTTTAAAGGGATTTAAAAGAAGTATGGTGTTGAGTTCTCTTGGTTTGTTTTAGAATAGTTAACTGCTTTGCATTTTCTGTCTTCAAATAGTTTTTAAAAGGTTTGTGGTTTTATGACAAGAGGGAAGGGCAGCCAGCCCTGGCCAGGCTGGAGAAGCAGTCATCAGGCTGCCCCACCACTGGTCCCAGTGTGGTTGGCCTGTGCCACTGCCTAAGATACTTTTGAGGAATTTAAATCCCTGTGTACGTGTGTGTACAATGTTCAGATTTTTTGGCAAACCTGGGGAGTTTGCGAAGTGCATAGAAAAATCTCTTTAGCCTCCAAGTGGTCCCAATACATTGATTTAGCTATCCAAAGTTGGGGGCCACAGTTATATTGTAAGATGTACATTTTAAAATAAATGTTTTTTCTTTTAAATTATTTTCTGGAAGGGTTACAACCAACATGTTGCTGGCAGTGACACCACGATTACAGTCACAAGCACTACTCCTGTTCACCACATGCACATCCTTCCTAAATGATGCTGGGTGGTACATGTGGCAAGGTGCATGGGTGATGAAACATCAAGCAGAAGGGCATGAAGGCGGATGGCAGAGCAAGCAAGAGATCAATGGCAGTGAGTTGTGCCAGAAGCCCTGGGGCCTGGCAGTTGCCCACCCCCTCAGGGTATACTGAAGTCATCCCTGAAGTTTAAAGGTAAAGGGTCATGCAAGCACCGGGTCCTGACTGACCCTTGGGGTGATGCCCTCCAGCGTTTTCAATACAGGTTGGCTTTGCCAGTGCCTTCCCCAGTCATTACCATTTACCCCCCCCCCCCAAGCTGGGTACTCATTTTACCGACCTCGGAAGGATGGAAGGCTGAGTCAACCTTGAGCCGGCTGCTGGGATCGAACTCTCAACCTCATGGGCAGACAGCTTCAAACAGCATTTCTGCCGCTTACCACTCTGTGCCACAAGAGGCTCTCCCTGAAGTTTACTTAGAAGTAAATAACTGTAGCTAGGATTGCCGGCTTATTGTTCAACACCATTGGCTCTCTAAATAGTTTTATAGTTGTCCTTTGTTCTTTTAAACTTCAGTATGAGACATCAGATTCCATAAACAATTTCTTTCTACCTTTTAAAGGGAAATGTACCACCAGTTAAAATTGAATGGGAAAGTTTAATTGGCTGTTTCTTACACGATGCTCTTGAAGCTTCAGATAATGAAGAATGTAGCTGTGGGATAATATAAAAATTTTAAAAGATGAAAGACTCTTGCAATGTTTCCATACAACTCACTGATTCAGTGTCAGAAAAGAGTTTAATGACCACACACACATTTTATCTTTTTAGCCCAGGGTTGCAAATACATCCAGTTATTCTCCAACTATGCCTGATAAGGCAACTCTGTCTCCCATGAGAATGAGAAGAATTGCCTTCATTAGAGGAGATATCTTTACAATAGGCATTTCATAAGTAAAAGCAGTGACACATGAGGCATCAGTGAAATAAGCAAAGAAATCCTACTTCCCTGCTACCATTACATCAGGTAGTTTGTGCTCAGCTCACTTGTTTAAGGTAGTCTGGAACTTGTTGACATCAAAGTCTGAGACTTTACTTCCTTAGGAGCTGCAATTCTGATCCCTTTACAAAACTGTTCTCCTGAACATTTCTGTTTTTCAGATTCAGTGGAATCCTGCAAAACACAAAAGCCTTCCTGACCTCCTCAGTCAAGTCACTTCACAAGGTGAAAGCTGCACAACAGAGAATGCATACATATGGGCAATTACCAATCTTACCTGTTTGAAGGGAAGCACAATCAGAAGGCTCCATTCAGATGAAGGAAGCTGACATGGTGGAGCCATCTTCTGGGCTAACTGAAGATGGAAGAATGTGATGTGTTTTTTTCAGCTTCATTAATTTGTTTCTCCAGTAATAATGTTGGATCTAGTATTACTGCTAAGCTTTTAACTGACACTGAGCTAATGTAATGTTCCTCATGACCCCTGACTTCCTAGCCAGCTACAAAAATGTATTCCTCCATCTTATTTAACCTGAAAGATGGGTCCCTACTTTGACTCAGCTGGTTTGGCCAGTACTACAGTAATGCATACTACATGGGTCCTTCTCTTGCCAAATTTCCTCACCCTGCTATATCTCCTTTGGCCCATAATCCTCAAGATCCCCTACCCTCTCTGGTCCCCCTCATCAGGTTTTTCCCACTCTCCAGAGTCCCCCCAGAATGAAGTTGCAATCTATTCTTAGCCCTATCAGCTGTATTGCTAATCTTTCTGCCCCATCCTAACCATGTCACCCAACAAACCCCACCCCCACCCTAACCTAACTAATACAAATAAAAATCCCTGGGAAAGGGTAACCTAGAAATCCCCATATGGTGTCTCTGAGGGCACTTCTAGGGAATATAATTATGAAAAAAATTTCGGGACTCAGGGGGAAGAAGTTTGAGTCCTTGACAAGCTTCCAATCGTACATTTGCAAGCAGAAGGCAGCGCAAGGTTTATGCCTCTGTGTGGAATTAGTCTGAGGCTTCCTTTGACTATCTGACACAGGCAGTCAACACAGACAATGCTCTCTGGGGAAGATTTAACCCCCTCCCAATGTATTCTTAATTGTTTTCCATTTTTTTCCTGCAAATCTGGTGGGTCTCCCATGTTTGGTGAAAAATCTCCTTTCTATCATTGAAGGCCCAGTCCTTGGATTTAGGTATCCACAGATGGGCACACACATCACAGGTATATAGATACTTGGAAGTTTGCATATCAGAGTTTGAAGCTGACCTTTTGCTGAAATTCGAACACTAGCAGAATTTTAAAAAGGCTGCTTCCCAATTGCAGAATGTCTAGTGAAGTGTCCCTTGATAGTTTTGACAGTATGTCATTTTGATGAGTCTATTAAATCATTGTCATCCAGCCCTGTTCTGTTTATGTTCAATATTTAGCTTGGAAAGTCTTCTATAATAAATCTATAATTTCCATGTTACTCCAAAGGAATATCCCCAGAACCATAAAACTGTGTCAGAAAAAAAGGGTATATGGGTTTTAGGAATGGCAAACTATTGTCACAGCATGAAGGTCCATTTTATTTTTTATTACATGAACCCAGAATAGGCAGTTTTCTAGTCTATTTTTGTTGGAACCAAGCAAAGCCAGTAAATGATTTGAAGGCATGCCAAATAAAATTTTACTTAAATATTCTGCTGCATATAAAATATTCAGAAATGAGTGTGGCAGCAAGTTCTTCAACCATTGTCTGACAACGTGGCACTCATGATCACATAGCAGATTTGCTATCATGTGATCCAACTCATTGGAGAAAGCAATTGTGCTAGGATTGGTCAGTAGAAAGAAGAAACAAGGCCGACAAAGAACACAGTGGTTAGATATGATCAAAATGGACACTGCCCAGAACATTACACAACTAAAAGACGCTGTACAAGACTGGAAATCGTGGCGGCAGTTGTGCTATAGGAGCACCTAAAGTTGGACTTGACTGAATGGCTAACATCATCATCATCAAGTACTAGTAGGAGAGCCCATTGAATGTGCTCTTCATTATATTTGGCCTTTTCTCTGCCAGACTCCTTGCCATTGTATTTTGGGTTATTGACAAATATAAATAAAAGAGATTATTTATATTGGCCTTCGGAATAAATGACAGACCATCAGGAGAGGATTCCCTTCACAGACTTTTCCATTTATTACTATCAGACAATACTGGGTTTTCCCTTTTATACTTGATATATATGGTAATTTACCTTCTTCATAAAGGATTGCTAAATTATTGGCGCAGACAAAACCTAAAACTATCCTGGCAGTAGTAAAGTTTTTGTTATTAAATATGAAAACAGGACAGTTGATTTTAATTTTTCAGGCCAACCAGTGTGAACTGTTTAAAGCCATTGAGCAATAATAACTGATTGATTAAGGAAAGAAAAGAAAGATATGGATGTCCAAATTAGAACTTGAACTAAATGCCTCATTGGCTAACATTGTGGTTATAATTAATTCTAAAATGAAAACGAATGGCAGCTAACAGTGCTTTGATCTGGCTATTATTCTGGTGAGTGCTTATCTAGCATATAAAAATTAATGTTAGAGAAGAGTAAACAAAGGGCCATTGAGTAAAGTAAACAAAGGGACTTAAATATAGCAGAAGTCTTACCTTTGGTAAATGCTATTAATTCAACATTCTGCATGACATCGTACACAATCTGCAACACTCCTGCAACACTCCCGCAAAAATCACTTCGTTGTAGCGCTTTTCGGGAAATTCAGAAAAGTGGATTCCCCCTAAAAAAACTGCTAGACTCTTGAGAACAACCTGCAACACATCCGAAAAAGACATGTGCACTCTCAATGTAGTGGTAGAAAGAATGTCCCTCCCTCGCTCTCGTCCCCGAGCTTCTGGAGACGCAATCGCTATTTTTCCCCCCTTAGACCTGTGAAAGCAACGAACGAGCGAGGCTTCTCCAGCTAAAGTCCCCCCACAGAAGTGATTAACAGTAAAACAAAACTCCTTACTGCTAGTGTCTTTAAAGTTCCCAAGCACAATACAGCCACCTGTTTGACACTGCCATAATTTCGGCCACAAATCGCACCCACGGGGGGGGGGGGATTTACTTGAAGAGCGTGTAAACGATTAAGCGCCAGCTCCTACACCAGCAAAAAAAGGTCTTTCTGAAACAATGAATGGACACATATTCGTTGCGACTGTTGTGTTTGGGTTTTTAAAAAACAGTTTTTAAAGAGAAAGGTGCTTTTCGTGAGCACGAACACAACAGTTCATTGGTTGTTCTGTTGGATTGACAGCCAGGGGCGGGAAGAAGCGTGGAAAAATATTGCTTTCTTTGTTGCGATTCCAGCAAGACCGGAAACCTGTAGGGAATGAATACAATGCTACTGTGACTTCAATATTCCACTAAAATTAAAGGTATGCAGAATGACAAAATTCCACTATTTAATATAGCGTTTCTGCATACTGAAAACATTCAGCAAAATTGGTCGTGCGGAAATCCCCAAAGAGTGAGTTAGTCAGTAGATTTATAACTGGTAGGGACATTTATCAATCAGTAATCAGTAAGGAAGAATAAAGAGAGTCAAACCTCTTAAGGATACTTGGAACTGTTGAAAACCACCATAACTGAGAACTACAGGGAGTGCATATGTCAGGTTAGGACAGTTAACACCAATTCATAAAGGATGCCTGGATGGCAACAACCCACGTCAACTATGCCATAAAAGGCAAAGATTTTTCATTCGAAAACTGTAATGTTGTCTTAAATTAGATAAAAGAGAAGAGCACAGGTTCTGGTAGAATAAATATACATTGACAATAAGCTGAACAAAAAGAGAATTTGAGGAGTAGATTGCTAAAAACATCAAGACTAACAACAAACATTTCTTCACATATATTGGGATTAGGAAAATATCTGGAGAGGTGGTTGTTCCAACAGATGATAAAAGAACAAAGGGATTACTTATGTATGATGGAAAGATGGCAGATAAAATGGATATATTCTTTGTGTAGTTTTATCTGCGGAAATTGTGTGGAACTGAATTGGCTGTTTTTGGGAAAGGGTTCTGAAGAAGTGTTGAGGTGACTAGATGAGGTTCTAGAAGTCCTAGTTAAATTGAAAATGAATATGTGTCTGGTCTGAATGACATTCATCCAAGGGTTCTTAAGGTATTTAAATGGGAAACTGTTAACCTACTAACTAGAATATATAAACTGATCTAAGTAGCAAATATACATTTAAAAAAAAAGAAGTTCTACATTAACAGACTTTTAGAGTTCTTTAGAGGGTTACCAAGTATTTGGATAAAGATGATCCATTACTTGGACTTCCTAAGGGCTTTTGACAACGTACATCATCAAAGACTCTTGAGTAAACTGGGCAATTGTGGAATAAGAAGTCCTGTTTTAGATTTTAAAAAATCATTAAATGAAAGGAAGCAAAGGATAGGAATAAATGGACAGTTTCCACAATGGAGAATAATGAGCAATGAACACAAGGATTGGCACTAGGACCAGGGCTATTTAATTTGTTCATGAATGACCTTGAATTGGGGCTGAGCTGTGCACTGGCCAGGTCAGCAAAAGATACTGAAGTATTCAGGATGGTGAATCTCAAGGTGGATTATGAAGCAGTTCAGAAGAATCTCTCTGAACTGGGTAAGTGGGCAACAACATGGGAAATGTTCAGTGTAGGTAAAGGTAAGGAAATGAATACTGAAACAATAAATCATAACTAAGTATATGCAAATAGGCTACGAACTCACTGAGATGGAGAGGGAACGATATCTTAATCAGTGTCTGTGGTGAAAAGGGCAAGGTCCACGCTGGTGGATTATTAGATAAGGAACTGAAAATAGCACAACCAATATTTTTTATACCCCTGTGTGGATCTATGGCAAGGCCTAATTTTGAATACTGTGTGTAGTTCACGTCACTATGGGCTTTCCTGCAATTTTGACTTACTCCTGATTTTTTTGGGAGTTGATCAACAAGCACTGGAATTGGGCACAGTTTTTCTGCATATGTGTCCTCCCCTACATTTTCAGAGTTGTGGTGTCCGTTTATTTTCTTCCACATATGTCTCAAATAATCGAAATTTGAGAGAGAGAGACAGACAGAGAGAGAGCTGTCATTATCAATGTCTTCACAGCACCTCTAATTTCATTTTTTGTGTGTTCTTATATCAATATATATAAATTGCAGTATAAATAACAGTATAAATATCTTGATATTGTGGCTGTAATTTTTAACGGTGCTAAAATATTGATATATTATTCTGCTGCTATAATGATTTGTCAAGCAGATTCTCTGAATACCCAGCTTTCAATTCTTAAAACTAAGTCTCTAGTCCTGTTTCTTGGGGAGGCATGCCCTTTTCCTGATATCTCTGGGAGGGAAGATGGTAGAGACGTACCTTTTTTAAATTCAAAGAACCTGCTCAACGATCATTATTGTGGTATGTTGGCATATTTAGTTCCTTAAAAAATAAAACTTCTTATCCTCAGGGCAAGCGGGGAGGATAGGGAATGGTTTGACAATGATGATAGTCCAATCATTTTAAAAGTGGGCTGGAGGCATGTAAGAGGGACAAACAAAACTGACAGAAAGATTATGCACATGGGAAAACCATCTTGTAAAAAATATTAGGGGTAAAAGTGGATTTTTTTAAAAGGGAAAAACAAACAAACAAGACCCAAAAGTGAAAACTGAAGGCATAAAAGAAAGTTCTGGCTTTCTTGTGTTGTTTATGCCAACCATATTGCTGGCTCACCAATCTGAGGAAGGTGTTGATGTAATTCTAAATATACCCACATGCCTGCTTTGTAATTTGTTTTTGTTGTTGGTAGTACTGTGCCTATTAAACAGGGATAGGGCAAATGTTTGGTTTGCATATGCCAGTATATGGGCAGTCAGTTCTGCAGCCTGTGAGTACATGGCAAATTCTGTTGAGCCTTACCCTAATGACAGATAGCAATGATGTTAGTTAGGAAGAGGTGAGTGTTTCACCAACACTGACTAATATACTTAGCAGGCAATGGTAAAGGAGACACAGAAGGATTAATTTAGGGAGCAGAGACCAATGTGACTGTGTCATGCTGGTGCATGCATGCATTTTCTGCTCTCCTGTAGCAGGAGACCTAGTAACCCTAAGGTTAAAAGGTAAAGGTATCCCCTGTGCAAGCACCAAGTCATGTCTGTCCCTTGGGGTGACGCCCTCTAGCGTTTTCTTGGCAGACTCAATACAAGGTGGTTTGCCAATACCTTCCCTAAGATACATGCTTGCAGATACTATATGCATCACATGGTCTTTCCAGACAAGGGCGGTATCTGCCATTTGGTGTTAATATGTATGCGCTGCAACACCCACAGGGAAGAGACAAACAGTCTTAGCTTGAAGCTACATGAGAAGCAAGAAGTTTATGATGACATCTCTTGACAATTTCGTTTCCCTTCAAAGTAGCTATGCAAGAGTGTAAATTGGTTGTGCTGCTGAACAAGGTGATTATCCCTTTCCTCCATGCCACTTCCCTGGCAGAAAGTCTCCAGAGTTGCTATTAACCCTAACAGGAAGCCTTTAATTCACATGTAAAAAAAAATTGCCAGTGACCTTATAGCCACCAGAATTTTAAGCCAGCATTTACCTCACAAGAACATAGTGATTGGAGAGAGGGGAGAAAAGCAGTTGCAGGAAGAACAAATATCATTTGTTGCATTTTTCAAAAATTACTAAGCATTAATATATAATATCAGTGTAGTATAATATAAAAATTATTTAAATGTAGTAGCGTAAAAATTACCATTGTCAGACAATTACATTCTTAGTTAATTGTCTGTGTTTTAAATGATTATTTAAATGATCAAATTCAAATATAATTGTATATTATATATAAGTCTCAAAGGGTATGTCTTTCTGAGGTATTGAAGAATGTATAAGATACTGTCTGTTAGAGAGGCCATTTTTAATCCCTTTCTGTTTCACAATAACAATTGATCAAACATAAACAGCTTGACTTCAGACAAGTAAAACTAAAGTCTCTTTATTCAGAAGCGTAGACAGCCAACAAAACCAGGATTCCGTTATACAATAAATCATGTAATACCTCACTGATTAAGTCCATGAACACCCCGAACGCACTGGACAAACCAAATGGTATCACTAGGTACTCAAACTGTCCCAAAGAGGTGTTAAAAGCAGTCAAATGTTCATGCCCCTTTTTGATGCATATTCAGTAGTAGTTGTTGTTAGGTGCAAAGTCATGTCTGACCCATCACAACCCCATGGACAATGATCCTCCAGGCCTTCCTCTACCATTCCTCGAAGTCCATTTAAGTTTGCACCAGCTGCTTCAGTGACTCCATCCAGCCACCTCATTCTCTGTTGTCAGTAGTATGCCTCTCTTAAATCCAATTTCATGAACTTCTTTCCCATGCCCAATTGCTCCAATAAATCCTTTATTAGTGGGAGAAGATACACATCGGAGGTATAGACTGTGGTCAAACCTCTATAATCCATGCACAATCTTAGAGCAGGAAACGGAAAGGGGAGGGCGGGTGCAAGGGCAGAACAAAGCTGCCATTTCCCCCTCAATATGGTCTTATCATGATACCCTTTGGTTTGTCCAGTGTGATTATTACATGATTTATACATTTCCACCTCCATACGGTCTTATCCCTGGTTGCTCACCGATGGGACATGCGATTTAGGGTGGTAAATCCAGTTTTGGTGATTTCCAAAATCGTGAATTAAAAATGACCAAATCATGATCCAAATCATGACCCGGCTACTGGACAGCCTCAGTGCAGGCAGCATCATGTGGAGAGGGCTCTAAAAGACATTCAAAGGCTGTCCAGGAACATATTCCTCATCTGGAAATAGTTGAGATGTCTTGTCCAATTGTCCCATAGATTCTAAGAATATGCATCCATTTTTAGGGGTGGGTAGAGTCTTATCCCATACTACAGGATGTTGAGCAGAGAGCAGAGTATTTCCTTTGAGACCATTATAGTCTCAAAGTTCAGGAGGGTGTCTCAGGGGAGGTATCTGCAGCTTATTGCATCTGTTTCATTTATACCCCACTTTTCTCCCCAATGGGGACCCAAAGAGGTTAATATAATTCTCCTGGTTAAAGGAACTGCAGGCCCTGCAGGAGCTTTCTGCTTTTCACAGAGCCTGTAAAATGGAGCTTTCCTACCAGGTTTGCGGTAAAGGCCAGGATGAAGAAAACATCTGTGCCCCCCCCCAAAGGAGGACAAGGAGGAATAAAGAAGGAAGTTTGCTTCCATATCTTAACAACAGGCCAGCAGTCTCCCCCTCTCCTTGACATGACAGGCAAGATTAAAATTTAGAATACACATGAATTCAAAAGTGTGATGTTGTGAATGCCTGTTTCTCATATGAGTTTTATAGATAAGACTAGATGTAAAGCCCATTGTACGTGGGGATACAATGGGAGCTAGAAGTCCCCCCCCGTCCCCCTCCCAGGCAACTTCACAGCTTAGGGCCGGGCAAAGGAGCAGCCCCGCCGTGTCTGCAATGCAGCAGGGCTTGCCCTTTGCCCAGCCTGAAGCCTTCCCCCCCACCCCCTCCTGTCCGACTGTGGGGTTTCAGGCCGGGCCAAGGAGCAGCCCTGTGGCGTCTGCAATGTGGTGGGGTTGCTCCTTTGCCCGGCCCAAAACCCCGGAGTCGGGCAGGGGGGTAGGCTTTGGGCCAGGCAAAGGAGCAACCCCGCCACATCCGCAACACAGTGAGGCTGCCCCTTTGCCCGGCCCAAAGCCTTCCCCCTGCCCGACTCTGGGGTTTTGAGCCTGGCACAGGAGCAGCCCCGCCACATCCGCAACACAGCGGGGCTGCCCCTTTGCCTGGCCCGAAGCCTTCCCCCCTGGTTCAGATGAGGACTGAATTAAGTTTCTTTAAGTTACACTGGAGGTAGCCACATTTATACTATTATCCCTGTCTACCAGGAAAAGATTTGTCTCTGAAGCAGAGTCAATGATGTTATTGTACTATTGTACAACTATGTTTTTTTTTAAAAAATCTTTGTTGTCTGGTGCAAAGTTCCCATGCTCCTCCCTAATGAGTAGACAAGCTTTCATCTCCACTTTAATAGCATCTCAGAGACAAGGGTAGAGAGGCATCTGCCTGGATAACTGTTGCTGGTATTGGGTTTTAACTAGATCTGATTCAGTAAAAAGGCAGTTTCCTTTTTTCAATCTGTCTTCATTACTCCTTCTTATTGTCGGCACCATTCCCTCCTTCCAAAGCCTCAGCACAGGAATTGTTATTTGGAAATATCAAGAGACGTTGAAATGGAATTTAAAGCACCCAAACTGCTATTTCAAAGCAGATTAATGCTGTAATGGCTAGAGATATATGAGAAGAGAGGCAGGATAGCCTTACTGATGAGCATCACTTGAACATAAGACTAGTAGCTGATGTCATATACACTGAAGATGTTTGGCAGTGTGTTGATTGAGAGTGGCAATATAATAGCAATCTTTTTAGAAGTTTAAAATTGGAGGAATGGATCTCAATCTTCCATCAGCACAATAACAGCATAAGGATCCCAAGAGGAACTCCCTTCTGGTTTTTGTACCTGCTGAGCACACAAACTAATATATCTAATTGTTCTGAAAGTGTCGTCTAGATCAGTGGTCCCCAACCTGCGGGCCGCGGCCCGGCGCCGGGCCGCGAAGGCCATGGCACCGGGCCGCGGCTCCCTCTCCTCGCCCCGCCCCCGCAGTAAAAAACTTCCCAGGCCGCAAGCTTGCGGCCCGGGAAGCTTCTTACTGCGGGAGGCGGGGAGAGGGAATCAGGGCCGGGCCGCGCCTGTGCGGGCCACGCCCGCTCGACCCGATCCGCGGGCGCGGCCCGATCCGTGGGCGCGGCCCGCGGGCGCGGCTCGGGTGCGGCCCGATCCGCGGGCGCGGCGTGGGCGCGGCCCGATCCGTGGGCGCGGCCCGCGGGCGCGGCCCGATCCGCGGGCGCGGCCCGCACGGGCGCGGTCCGCGGGGGCGCGGCCCGATGCCCTGCCGGTCCCCAGCCTCGGAAAGGTTGGGGACCACTGGTCTAGATAGTAAACTGTTTATTTGAATTGATTCAGAAATAAGCTTCACTAAGGCTCAGACATTGTCTTGCTTAAGGGAATTTAGTCAATGCTCAAAATATCCCTATTTCGTTCAATCCATGCAGAAGAAGTAAGGAATTGCCTTAAAAATGCCATTAGTATACGGCAAAAGAAGAATGGGTTGAATTTTTAAAACAGCTTCTTTCGGTTACTTCTGAAAGTAGCCCTTTCTTGATTTACCTTTCTTGGAAGGGAATGCACTTTCCAGATTTATAACAGTAATCAATATCTGTCAGTTTTCATACAGAGAAAGATATAAACAATCAATTTTCCACCCATCTGCACACCATATACAGTAGACATTTTTCTGAACAATTGCTGAGATGATGTAAGCAACTCAGCATCCTTAGTTGTTACATACATGATATGCATGGAGATGAGTGTCTGTCTGATAAATGGCCAGTTTTCTTCCTGAGTGATTATTCTCCTCCTTGCCTCCATCTCAGACTCATTGCCTGATATAGGCCTTCTCCCAATGCCCTTTCCATATATTAATCTCTTGCATGTGTTGGAACAAAAATTAAAGATTGTTTGTCTGAGAATGTTATTTATTTACTGAAACTCAAGGTGGATTAAAACAGTTAATGCAATAAAATTGTTTAAGATATTCAAAAATACCCTTCTAAATACATGCTCAAACAACCAGACAAAGAGACAGGCTCTACAGGTACAAGACCTCAGTTGCAGCAAGAATGCTGAAGGTGAGATGGAACAGCCAGGCAAAGCAGCCTGCTGCCCTTATCTGATTGGATGCTCTGTTTTCCATGTAGCCAGTGAAGCCTCATATTTCATTTGAAGCAGGCCAGGAGCCAGGGAAATCAACCCACACCATAATTAACTCTGAATTTCACATCCAGGGACTGGAAATTCAGCTTCTGGACAGAAAACCATGATCTTTTCTGCACCTCAGTGTTGCTGCTGTTTCCCAGCAAGTTGAATCCCCAGCTTATGGTTCAACTTTGTGGCATCCTTTATAGTTATAGTTATTGCCAGTTTGTTCTACAGTTGCTTTCAATAGAGCCTTTCATGAAGGCAAGCCTCTGTTTTATTTGAATGATCCATTAAAACATGGTATCAGAAGTGCAAGTATTTTTTTTAAGGAGGAAGCAACACAGCATTTAAGAGACACCAACCACTCAGAGAAACAAGCAGACATTTTAGCTGTGGCATCCAGCCCAATTCCAGTTCCTGGGCCTGTGGACATGAAAGGTTATGTTTTCAGTAACAGGATGCTTTTCAAGGCACAGTGGGAAAATTACGAAATTGCAATGGGATTAGATGGCAAGGACATGAAAGACTCACAAACTGATTGTCAGTGATGGGAAGGGATTGTCACCTTCTCCAGCAGTGTCTAGATATACCATCAATGGACAGAAAAGTTCTGTCCTATTTATTACAAGCCCTGCAAATACATTTTGAATCTACCAGAAAGATATCTGTTTAATACCAACTCAAACCACAGATCAGTATGTTGCCAGGCTGTGTAAAATGGGCGATTGATTAGCAGGCTGGCAGTATGCCAATGAAGACCCGACTCGCTTCTGGCATTAACATGGCTACAGCTGCTTTATTATTGCGCCAACCACAAAATGAGGGGTTGGCCTAGCATGATAGGAAACCTGACCCCTCACCCTTTGGTTGCTTACCCGAGGGTCCATGGATGTCACGAGACCCGCTCCATCCCAGCCGGGAGAGCAGGTCCTCTGCGTCCAGAATCCCTCAACAGGGAAGTGACCATGTCAGGGCCCACCAGCGTCCACCTCATTCTGGAACCTTGGTCGCTTGGCTATGAGACCCTGGCCTACCAGCCCGGTAGGCCATGCTCACATGTCAGCCAGTCTTGTTAAGGAGACTCCCAACCCCCAGAAAATCCAGTGCACAAACTGAACTCCCTGCCAACAGGGTCCTACCATGCCTAAACTGCAGATAAAACATAACAAAACAACACGAAAACCAACTACTGGGTGGGAGGGCAGGTCGCTGTTCAGCGGCACATGTGAGAGGGGCCTGATATAGGCACTCAAGCCCCGCCTCTCATGCATGCCGCAGAATGGTGTGTGTGTTCCCACAGCCCCTGTCACGGCTTAACGGCCGCCACCCACTGCATCAAAGGCACCACGGTAAGTCTTGGCCGCTAATTCATGTACATACGGCACTTGGAAAGAAGAATTGATCAGAGATAGGCTGGTCATAGATATAGAAGACAGAGGAACACAAAAACCTGTTCAGAAAAGAACACAAAATCCTATTCAGAACATCTGTGTAAATGCTGCAAGAAGCAATAGATGTTTGCAAAGCTAGTGAAAAAATTTCAATGCTAGTGAAAAAATTTCATTGTGAAGGCTCAAGGGGATGGCAGGTTACTGTGTATGAGTGATAGGGATGGGGGTGTCCTGCACAGTGCAGGGGGTTAGACTAGATGACCCATGAGGTCCCTTCCAACTCTATGATTCTATGACAAGTGACAGCTGACTTAAGGCAATCCTGTAAGGCAAAAGATATCCAAACGTAGTTTGCTTAAACATCATCACCTCAGAATTCCTTGGTCACCCCTCATCTAAATACTAGCCAGAACTCATCCCACTTGGCTTCCAAGATCTGATGAGATCAAGCAACCAGATAAGGGTATGCATTATATGCTAAAAAATATAAATACTCCACACAAATAATCATTTAAGATCATTAAAGACTACAGCAGATCACAAAATGAAAGTTTGGGATACTGTGGCATGCAACACAATTCCGGAGAATGCCCAGCCTTTATTATTACATGTAAGAATTGTGGAAGGAAGAATCATTCGAGTTTGCAGATGTTCCAAAAACGTTCCACTTGAGACAAGAAAACAATGAGGACTAATGCAGTCATTCAGATACTGAGATCTTCTACATGCATGACATTAACACATGGCATGCTAAAGCACCAAGTTGTTTCGTAAAGCTTGTCTGGCACCCTGTTAAGGATTAAGGAATGTAGATGTCCTGCTCAAGCTTGAATCAGATTGCCAAATAGACAGCATTGCATCTGTAAATCTAGTGGGTTACAAAGTCTTTCCCAACATTATGCAGGATGTGGCTGCAAAAGTATCACCACTTGAAGGTGAACTGAAACTATAAGATGTTCACACCACTAGGCCAATGCATGTTGGAGGCAGAATACCAGGGAAAAGGACACCAACTGGACTTTCAGATTGGGAATTCCAAGTAGACAAACATCCTAACAGGAGGAAGGGAACAGGAGGAGCTGGTTTCTTTTCACTACACAAAGTGGCTTAAAATTGCCTACTCTTCATCTCCCCACAACACATGGGGTAGATGAGGCAGAGAGAGCTATGAGAGAACAGTGAGTGGCCCATGGTCACCCAGCTGGCTCCATGTGGAGAACCAAATATGGCTCTCTAGATTAGAGGCTACCATGCTTGTTCTCTCAGGAAGTACCAGTGAACACATGAAATGTTGCCATCACAAACTACCTAGGTACTTGATACACATACTGGTGGAATTTTTGTCAAAAAACAAGAACTTAACATGTCAAAGGCACAAATCCTAAAGACAGAAACTATAAGAATGTCTTAGGAGGACTTGGATGCCTCTGGGAAACACTCCATCTCCAAGCAGATGAATCCATTCAGCCAGGACAACATTTAACATGTAGAGTCCAATTAAAAGACGAAGCCAACCAAGTGATAAAACCAGTTAAGTGGATAAGTGATATGGTTGTCATGGAGAAACCTGGAACATTTTTGTATCTCCACAGATTAATGCTATATAAACTAGGTATTAGTGCAAATTCACTACTGCTACCACCAGGTGGTTTTTTTTTAATTTGACCTGGCCATGGCAAGAATATTCTTGGTGCTAGGTGCAACCCCCCCCCCCCCCAAACAAACAAAAAGAAAGATATCAACAAGTTTTATTAGCTACCTTGTTACCTTTTGGGCTCCAGAAGGCGGCCATAGTTAGTTGTGCATGATATTCAGAACATAACCAGCAGCCATAGCAAACCACCAGAAATGATACGAGATGAATGTTTAGCAAGGTCACGGTATATCAGCATTACATCACTACTGTTTGTACTGTTACTTTTATCATAGTTAAACATGTTTAGATGTTGATGTTATATTACTGGAGTTTTTGTGTGTGTGCATGTACATGTGTTCTTCCACAAACATGATAAGCAGGTGTGAGAGCAGAAAGCCTTTCTAACTAACAAAGCCTATATCTTGTCAGCAAGGAACTGGAAATGCAGCTTCTGGACTGAGAACTAAAGGAGGCGTCATAGTTGTTTCCAGATTGATCCACAGTTGCTTTCAAGAAAGCCTGAGTCCTAGAGCCAGATCTCTGCTCCTTTTGAATGAGTGCTTAAGGAAACCCTGGGTGCTCTTAGCCTTTTATCAGATAGGCCTCTCATGTGGCAATGGCTGCCAGTACCAAGGTTGCCAACTTTTCAGCTAGCTGCTGTCACTGAGCCATAAATAGCATTCAGACTTCAGTAGCCAAGCAGTAACATTTATCTCCATGTTATGCATCACCTCCTGATTTATGCTTTTCAAGCGTCCACTAAAAACAAAAGAACAGGCCAGGGCATTTGTTGTGGTCATTTGGCAACCCTAGCAGTAAACCAAGCATTTCCCAAATGCTTTCAGGTAGTCGTCAGAAATGACTTTTTACATAACACAGAGCCATACAGAGAGAACTGAGCCTTTAAAGAATGAGAGACATAAAGAAAAATATGAATATAATGGGAAAAACTAATGCATTTCCTGTTAGACGTTCCCTTCTTCAGTACTGTGATTTCTCAAAGGCTGTTGGCCAGAAATATAACTTGGCAAAGACAATGTGTAAATTCAGCCGGGTCAGCAAGAACAGAACATGCACTCGTTTAAATTGGCTTATCATTATTTCAGAGAGTCATTTCAAAATTATTTCTTGAAATGCCTAATAGTAATAATTTCTAACTTCAATGGCAGTCAAATGGAAAGAAGCCATTTCATTTCAATGAATATTAAAGTTGGGGCTAAAGGGGCTGACTCATGGGAAAAGGTTGTGATGTTATTGGCTTCATTATTTCATAAATGAAGGCATAAAAATGGAGCGCCCAAGTGGCAATATCTAAACACTGGGTGGGGGGAGAGAAAGGAAGGGAACTACTTAAAAGGAAAGGACTTGTTGAGTAAAACTGCACATGTTCGGTTGCCTCAAAGGAACCATGAGAAGATCTGAGACTAGTGAGTAGTTATAACCTGCGGATAGCTGGAGAGCTCTTAGCCATAAAAGCAGAGTGTGCAAACAGGTTTCTGTCATCCTCGTAGAAGTGAGGAAGAGATTCAAGAAGCTCTGCATGCTTGGAGAGATGCTTTGAAAAATCTGTCATGCATAGGCCAGCGTTTCCCAATCTTTTGACTCTGAAATAGGGTCGCCAAGCTCCAGGAAGTGACTGGTGATCTCCTGAGTTGAAAACTGATCTCCATGCAACAGCAATCAGTCAACCTGGAGGGAAAGGCCATTTTGGGCAGGTGGACTCTATGGCATTGGAAATTTCCCTCTCCCCAAGCCCCCACCCAAATCTCCAGGTGTTTCCCAACCCAAAGCTGACAACCCTACTCTCTGAAGGCATTATTTGGACTTTGGTGATGGATAGTGAGCGTTTCTATGGGAGGCAGGGCTAAACAGAGCCACTATATTCCTTGTTCTGTAAAGAATCACAACATTGAAGAAAGCCCCTGAGGAGGGTGGGAGGGGGGAAAAGGGGGAATAAAAGGAAGGGAGATCTGAAGTGGGAAGGGCACCACAAGGCTTGGTCTTTACCATCTCCCTGATCCTACAATAGCTATTGCTATTATTTCAGCCATGGAAAATGCTTTCATTTGAATGAGGGCGCCCAGTAACAAGCCTTGTCTTATTATGGCCCCACCCACCTTCTGAAGAGCTTTGCTGATGTGAGGGAAAGTATTTTGGGGTGCTGTGGTGTCTACTAGTGCTGTGTTGGGGAGCCCTGCTGTAGGAACTCTTGCCTTGGTATGCTAGGAACTGCTCTCTCTGAGCTTCTTTGAAAGACTAATCTCGCTTTCCGGGAAGCTTCTTTGATCTACTCTAGATCTTGTGAAACCACATTGTGTTACAAGTTATAACATTTATGGTTCAGATCAGAAACGTTTTATAGTTGGACTTAAATTGCATATTTTAGAAATGAAACCTATTTCAACCAATTTGCCCCAGTCACATTCATGTGTGTTTTTTTAAGGTCTTAAAATGAGAATAGTAAATTGAAAAAGAAATATGGGGATTACATAAACCTAACAAACCTTACACATACTAATAAATAGTATTTCTAATTAATTACATTCTGTAGAAAAGCTAATCCATAGTTGTTTATCAAATGGTGATCTTTGCACTTAATATTTTCAGCTCTAGATTACATAAACTTCTCTCTCAAATAAAACTAAGAATGAACAAATAAACGGATGTGCACCATTCTAAACAACCCTATTTTAGGGCAAACGTAATTTAAAATGCTTTCTAATTCAAGAAGCGGTAACATGTTTCAGGGGTAGCACTATTAGATTTGGTTTCCTTTGGATGAGAGTACCCTAGAGACTTAGGACATCTTTGTAATATTTGCTACACACAAAGAAAGCACAGCTGGAGGCAAATAAGCATGATAGCAAGCCTGTTACTTCAGGTCCCAAAAGAGGCAGAGACAGGTTGAGAGCAACAGAGAAATTGCATTCTCATCCCTTCATTTTCAGCTAACTTGCAGCTCTGTGTGGTTTGCTCTCTGTTTTTTCTTGGTCATTTGCACATTTCAAATCCTCCTTTCTTCACACACATGGACACTCATGGAGCTGGAAGGAGGATTTTTTTCTGTAATGGCTTACGTTTACATGGGACATTGCCTTTCAGGATTTAAGACCATGTGGTTTCTCAGGTTACAGTGCTTCAGGACCATTACTTTTAATGATGAATCTGTTGGAGGGTCTAGAGAAACTGCTGATAAAGATAATGGCACCAGATTTGCACAGAACATGGGTCTTCCTCTAATCTGAGACTTTGCCCCCCCCCCCAAAAAAAACAAAGACATTTCAAGCAAATTGGACCAAGGGAGTTGATTTTACAGACCTACAAAGCATGTATGTTCTCAGTGCAGGTACACTTCTCTCCACTGATTCCTATAAAAATCATTCCATATACTTTGGATAATGCACTTTCAACGTGCGTTTGAAGCTGGATTTTCCTGTGCAAAACCAGAAGATCAGTTTCTAAAGTGCATTATTCAGTTTGTGTAGAATGAAAAGTCTGCATGTATTTAATTTTTTTGCTGTTAAAGCAGCTGAATTAAAAAAAAATAACTTTTCTACAGAAAACTCTGCATTGCCATCCTTCATTGTTGTGTTCTGTTCTTCATTTCCTTTCACGAAATAATGAAGGAAGGGTTTGAGAGAGACTGGAGTGGCTGTTTTTCAACCAAATGACAGCCAAATTGCATCTGAGCAGGTGCTGCCTGTCCACTAAACAGCCCCCCCCCAAGTTTAATGTAATTTGGACATTGGAATCCAGTTCCATGGGCCCCATAGAACAAGGTGCATTCAGATTTCCTACCTGTAAAGAAAAAAGGCTCCGCCCCCACAAAACTGGGAGGGAAGGAGCAAGAAAAAACCTCAGACTAAGCATAATTCCCTAAGCAAGAGTTTTCCGGGGGGGTGGGGGGTAGAGTGACTGTTTTTTTTAAACATAATAACACCAAAATTATGCTACTGCTGCTTGCTCATAAAAGAAATCTCAGGTTAGAATCAAGGGGGCCAATTTTAGAGACCTCTGAACAAGATGCCCTCAGCTGGCCTACTTTCAGAGACATAAAAATCCCCACAAACAAGGAAGTGAGGGAGAATGGCAGCTCTCTGAGCCTTGACTGCAAGGATCTGATTGGAAGAGAGAAATGCCATAGCCTGGGAAATCAGTAGAATGAAAGAAAAATGAGCATATTGTTCTGCATTGCTCATAAGCACCCAAACTTGAAAAGAACATGAGGGGGAAGAGGGGTTCATAAATCCAGAATTCTGGATTTGTATTCCCATTCCAGGAAATCACCATTAACAACCAAATACTAGCAATGTCCATGTACATCTTCAGCTTGAGAATTTCATAATGTACAGCTTTAGTAATAGCCCTGCCCCCTACCAGACCATTTCCACACGAGGAATCCCCTCTCCGCCCAGACTCTCATTGTTAGCTGGTTTAAATCTCGTTTCCAGACGTTGTCCATGCCATCCTGTGGTTGTCCGAGGGCTGTCACTATTCTGGCTGTCAGTAACCCCATGACAAGGGAACTCGGATAAATCCGCAGTCCCTTTTTTGATGCTGGGGACAACAAGCTGAAAGTCATTGCAGGATCATCAGGGAGGGAAAACTCTGACCATTCCTTTCCCCGCTTCCCCCCCCCCCCCGCATCACTTCCACTGGATTCTGCTTGCTACCTCTCTCACTAGACTGTCGCCACCCACACATCCTTGCCTGGCTACTCTCTGCCCTCACCTGGGTCTTCTTAAAACATTTTTTTAATGCTGAGGTGGCAGGGGGGGGGGGGGCTGACTTACTGCTTGCTTAACCTGTTCCAGTCCCATAGCTGGCATGGAAGCTGCAGAGCTGTGCAGGGGAATGTGTTTACTCATGAGTAAGCCTGCAGCATGCATTCTTGCCTGCATGCTTCTGCTGGGCCAGAAGGGGTTAAGCAAACAATAACTCATTCCTCACTCACACTACAGCCCCCCCCCATGCTTCTGCCAGGGCTTACTCCTGAGTAAACAGTAACTCACTCACATTTCAATTTCCCCTCAAGTGCCACTTCTTCTTACTATTGCTTACTCACGAGTAAACAGTTTCACTCACACTACAGTCTCCTCCCTGCTTCTGCTCAACCAGAAGAGGTTAAGCATACTGAGCAACAGCCGAAAACAGCCACTCTCAGGACTGCAAACAAGCATGGAGGAAGAATTTAATAAAATGGGGGACAGGTGAAGCCTTCCTCTTTCATGACAAAATACTGTTTTTGAAGATCCAGGGCAATCCAATTGATTTTTTTTTAATGCAGGTTTGGACTCAAGTCAGAGATGAGGGGACTATTTTGTCTTGGCTGGGGTCTAAAAGGCAAGTGAGGCTATGGCTGATTAGTGCCTGATATGATCTTCAACTGCCTGGGGGGGGGGTCACAAGAACATCAGTAGATTGGTGTAATTTCATTACACCGGAATTGCATTGCAATGCAGTTCCAGCCTTTCATTTTTTTAAAAAAAGAACTATACAAGATTCATTTCAGTCTTGGAAGGAGGGGAATTGGGGAGGGGGTTCAAACATTGTACTGGAAGGTGATTGGGAGTTTCTGCCACGTGACATTGATTGACAAGCCAAAACAGGAAGTCCTGACTTCCATATGCTGGCTGACTTGTCAGAAAGAAAAAAATCAAGGGTGCAGTCTGCATGGAGCTTTTTACAGACTCCCAGTTCAAATAAATCCCTCCTGTCTACCCTGAATTCCATTTCCATTTTGATTTTAGGTGCTTTAAATTTTCCTTCTGCAACATGCATGATTGATCTGGAGTGACTCTCCCTTTCCCCTGTGATATCCAGAAATGGATATAATCCTTGATATTTGAAAAATCACCACCAGTAAGTATGCAGATTTCTGCTTTTTGTGAATTAGAAGAAGAAGAAGAAGAGTTGGTTCTTATATGCCGCTTTTCCCTACCCGAAGGAGGCTCAAAGCGGCTTACAGTCGCCTTCCCATTCCTCCCCCCACAACAGACACCCTGTGGGGTGGGTGAGGCTGAGAGAGCACTGATATCACTGCCCGGTCAGAACAGTTTTATCAGTGCCGTGGCGAGCCCAAGGTCACCCAGCTGGTTGCATGTGGGGGAGCGCAGAATCGAACCCGGCATGCCAGATTACAAGTCCGCACTCCTAACCACTACACCAAACTGGCTCTTAACTTCTCTGTGCCTCATAGCAAAGCAGTCTTCCCTGATTGGCCAGGGCATCAGTTCAAAGACTTCCTGGTTCCTGGTTGCAAGGCTTGTTTTAAAGTGACTGCACTTCAGAAGTCTTATCTCAGCAGTCTTCACCCTAGTCTAGAAGCCCGACTGTCTACATATTTGTGAGAATCCATCTGATGTATGTGTCCTTGAAGTATTTGTGGTCTGTCTGGAAGTGCTATAACACTTTCTTGTATGGCTGATGTTTAATGGCTTGGATTGAAGCCCATTTAGTAATGTATTATGTGTTGGGACCATACCATCTGAACCTTGTACATCAAAATCAACATTTGGAATCATGCCTAGAACAGAGCAGAGGGTCAACACTTGATGCAATCTGCTTTCAGTTGTCTATCCTATTAAGATGTCAATAGCTAAAGTTATTGGCTTAAATTCTATGTTATACGATTACAGAAGCAGGGTATTCCCCAAACTATCCCCTCCTACTGAACCCCATGAAACAATGAATGGGTGGGGGCTAGTGAGAGCCTACAGTGAGAATTGGAATCACCAAAACCCACCATTGCCTTATTCCATTGGTGGAAGTGCCTTCTGCTAACATAGACTCTTGTAAAATGTACTTTGGAACTGCAGGTTTAATCAATAAAATTTTCTACTAATGCACACATTAAGGATGCTAATGGCTTTGAAAATAATTTCTTGATGGACTTCATCAGAGATCGCTAGTTGTATTCATCTTCCAAGATAATGCATGCATACTTGTCTCTTTTAATTTCATTTTAATGGTCCATAGTTACCATCAATGATCTCAAGCTTCTTTTGAAAATCCAATAGCTTCATATTGGAAGAGAAGAGAATATCAATCCAAGAAGAGAATATATTGAGCAACAGAAAACTTGATAGATAACAAAAGGTAACAAAAGGAAGTGTACCATATTTAAGGGAAAATAATTTCACTTATGACTACGAGGTAGTATCAGAGTTAAATTATTTGAATATTAAAGTTCTAATGCTTTTTCATGATATCAGTGCATTATTCTGTCATTATACATGTTATTTTACTATGGTGAATTGTCCAGAGAAATCAATGTCCAGTGTAACCCACCTGGTATACAAGGAATGGTGGCAGCCTAGGCTGCATATAAGCTGGACAACAAGGGGTGGGGGTGGGGCCATCTGACCGCCTTACAGCTGATTTTGCTGAACTCCAGCCCCCATCCCTCACCAGCCCTTAAGTAACAGTAGCAGCAGTGAACAATCTGTCTCCCAGCTGTAGATTGGGAAGGGAGCCACAGTCTCCATTCCTCACCTTTGTGACCTCGTCACCTCATCTGTGTATTGGTGGTGGGGCTTAGAAGCCACCATCACCACCATTGTCTCCTGTGGTGAGGAGGGTGAGTGATAACAGGGTGGCCACCCTACAGCAGGTTCCTACTGTTGCTACTCAAGGAGCAACATGGCCCTGTGGCAAAGGATGGAAGCTGGAGATGTACCTCAGCAAAAATCAGTGTAGGCCAGTCAGAGCAGGAGACCGCAGTCTCCATCCCTCACCTTCCTGCGCCTGGGCAGGCAACCACAATCACCTGTTTGCCACTGCTCACATCTGATTACCAGGCTGCCACTAGGTATGTGGGGATGAGAGACAGGTGGAGGCTGCAAGGCAGTCCAGACAGGCCTTTCTAGCATGGGATCCAAGGCAACTGCCCCTGTTGCACACTGCTAAGACTGCCCATGGTTATATAGTGACAGCAGGTTTGGCACAGGGTTCTAAACTGTGTTCAGTATGCTAATTTCAGCAAAGGTAACATATCCTATGAAAATAATGACAATGTTGGTGATTCTAATAATAAATACGATGGGAGTTTTCATTATAGGATATTTTAAATTTTGATTATGAGTGGGTTAGCTATTTTGGTAAAGTTCCCTAAGCCCACTTATAGAGAGGGACAGCCTATTAAAGAAATAATAGTAATAATAATAATATAAACATTCTGCGGTGAGAGGGTGGAATAAAAGTTTAAATGATAAACAAACAGTTATAAATAAAACAAATAAAGGAAGCAAATGAAAGATGTATTGCTATCAGTAAAACTCAAGTCACAATCTTAAATGTATTTAGTATTCCCAAAGTGCTGCCTTGTGCTGCACAAACACTAAAATCTCCCACTCCTCACACAAAACGTCTGTGTTATTCCTAACATACTCCATGTGATCCAGGCATGAAACCATATTAGCTTTGGAGGTCTGTCCAATTATTTTAGTTTTGAAGATAATCCAATTATGTCCTGTGAAGCCTCCGCACATACCAGGACCAAATTTAGGCTGCAGATTGTGTTGGGCGCAATACTATTTTCTCTGCAGGCTCCCTCCTTTGCTTCTGGAATCACCAGAGATGCCGACAGATCCTGGATAAGAGTAAGAGTCAGTAGCTACCACCGGTCCTTGCGAAAGTCAGGGTTCAGGAGTATGGAAGGAACCTTTTCTGCCTATCCTTTCCTATAGCAGCTCAAACATTAAGCTGTAAAATTCTGCCTTGGAAAAAGACAAAGAGAAGCTTTATGAAACTTAATCTAAAGGCAGCATGTCAGGACCTAGCAGCCTTAAACAATAAAGCATGTCCAATTACTTTACCTCTTTGAGACTCTTCTGTTGTGGATAATTCATAATGTGAAACCTAGAAAAACATGTCATAAATTTGAATGCAGATTAATAGGCTTGTAACATGTACAGGTTCCGTGTCAGGAAGACATTCATTGTAAATAATTAGCCAGTTCTTTTTTCTACAGAAAGAACCATTTCATCCTATTCACTTGAGGTACATTGAAACAGCATTAAAACTGGATTTTGCAATGACTTTGCCTGAAAAAAAGTCATTTGAAATTTCAGATCTTGACATTTGGAACAAAATTCTAGAGGGTCCAAGCAGTGGTGACTGGTAAGAGAGTGTTGCATGTGGTGATTTACACATTAAGTAAAGGAAAGGTAACTTTCCCCATGCAATACTGTCTGCTCTGCAACATCATAGTAGTAGCAAATCAGAACGCTGTTGGGAACTGGTTTCACTTTGCCTCAAAACCACTTTAACAAGCCTTACAGACATACAAAGACCATCAGCAAGGTCATATAGTATATGCTAAAACATGCTACTCCATAGAAGGTATTTTAAAAGTTATGTTATAAACTGCCTCAAGCCCAATGAGAAAGAGGCGGTTTAGAAATGATGATGATGATGATGATGTACTGTAATACAATCAGAAAAGAAAAGATGGCTTAATTGACTAGTATCCCCTATTTGTTTCCTTCACATTTTCCCGGCACTGCTAAGAAGGCTACAAAACACCTGAGGGAGCTCTGTGGCAATTAATATTGGCTCATTAAATTTGATTTATGTTGACTCAGTACTACAAACCCCAGCATAAAGCCTCAGACTTTCATCTTTGAGATTTCTAGTGTGCATTAATGAGTACAATCTTAAATGTGATGACTATGTAAATATATTCTATTAAGATGTAAATTATATAAGCATATTCTGAATGACCCAGTTTTATATGGCTAAGAACCACTGCAATTCCTTTGAAATAATGGTTTAAGTTCATTCCACATTAATTGAGTTTTTAACTGTGTAGCTCTAAGCAGACTTATACCCTTCTAAGTCTATTCAATCTATGTCAATATTGTTAGGGTAGATGTATCATGGGGAACAGTGTGGTTGCTGCTATTTCCAATGGCTGGCAATCTTAAAACTAGATATACCAATTTTCACAACCAGAAGGAGCCTCAAAGCAGCTTACAATCCCTTCCTTTGCCCACAATAGACATCCTGTGAGGTAGGTAGACCTATGAGAGCTCTGATAAAACTTCTCTGTGAGAACAGTTCTACCCGGACTGTGACTAGCCCTGGGTCACCCAGCTGGCTGCATGTGAAGGAGTGGGGAATCCAACCCAGCTCTCCATCTTAGAAGCCACCACTCTTACCCACCATACCCAAGTTGGCTCTCTTAAGTGGTGCTTTAGGAATTCTCCAGTCTCTACAATGTCATCTCTTCTAAGTCTTCATCTGCAAATGCTGTCACCACAGCAAGTGACATTCTCCTTCCCTTTGCCTTGCCCCTCAGACCCTAGTTGAATCCTTTGCTGTAGTGAGATTTTTGCCCCAGAAATAGGTAGCAAAATGGGAGGGGAAGAAGGATGAGAAAAACAAATGCCCAGTCTCACTTAGGCTACGATGCATTTCAAATCCCTAATTACAAGCCCCTCGTGCTGCAACTTGCCTGTGTGGAACCACGTGAATACATGCAGAATGCTTTTTATTCACCATTGTCAAGTGCTTATTCTTATTCCCTCAAAATCTGGGATTAGCACTAAAGGACTAAAGAACTCTTATCACTCTGCAACTCTCATCCCAGAACCTCTCATTCCACAAAAAGGAGTATTTTATTGAGGAAAGCCAAAGAGACCAGGGGGCATTATATTCAGGTCCAGGATGGACAAACACAGGTGATCTTAACACATTTGAATCAATCATCCCTGCACTGACTGCAAGGCTACAAAAAGGCCAAGAAAGCACTCTTGCCATAGATAGAATGCATTTTTCCTTGCTGAACAAATGCCATATACAACTGTCTGCCTGGTATAAGGGGATGTAACTTAGGAAACTCCCAGGGTCCCTATTCAAGCACTGATTAATAGCCGTCTCTGCTACTCCCTAACATCACTTTCCCCAGCATAGTATTGAATCTTACTGCACAGTTTTATGCCCTGCAACATCTCCTGAGTAATGAATATAGTCATATACCTTAAATCAATCAAGGGCTCATAGTATAAATATAAACTGGATAGTGATAGCATGCCATAATAACACATATTATGTTTGAGGGGCTTCATAAACTCCTGAAACATGTTTCTACATTATAGTTGTTTGAAGTTTGTACTCTTGTTTGTCTACACAACATTGCACTTTGATGTAAATGATTAACCTTTTCCACATTTCTTTTAGAATTAAGAAAACTTAGGCTAGGGATGAGGAAAAATGGCAATTTTTATTTCTATGATTATTTTGTAACCATAATTAATGCTGCTGTGACTCATTTTGCTGTCACTGCTGCACTTTGCTGCAATTGATAACTTTCATGTTTCTTCTATTCCTTTTATACCATTTTTCCCAATTTGCATAAATTTTCAGAGGACAGATGTAGCTTGAGGAAAGATAAACTGGTGTGGAGATATGGCCCCGCCCATCAATCCATCCATTCAGGAGTGTTTAAGGCATGGCCCATAGCGCCAGAGCCAGTTTAAGGATTCATGGGGACCTGGCAGAGTACAGCTGCAGTGGGAGCAGCCAAACTGGGGGCGGAGGGCCCCCCACAGTGGAAAGGGGTGTCACTCCCAGTGTCCTAAAAGAAGGGAATTGGGGGGGGGGGGGAGAGAGGCTCCAACTCTGTTCCATGGGGGGAAGGCACAGTGTAGGACCTCTAGAAGCTTGGGGCCCAAAGAACATGCTACATTTGCTAAATGTATAAACCAGCCCTGCATCCATTTACAGTCAAGAAGCTGGTGTCTGGAACCATCCACAGCAGTAGAAAGACTGGGCCAGCCCTCCTCCTCTAGGTCTACCCACCAAACCCCTGAAGACCATATACAATGCTACTCTAAATCTTTCTTTCCCATTTGAACAACACCCAAAACTATGTCCAAGAGATTCATGGACATGCCCAAATTGCACATAAATGCCCATATCATTTACACCAAACAGAACATAATTTCAGGTTTTTATTTCTTTAAATCAATTATTGAAAATTGAAACCATTTTATGTCTTTCATGTTTGTAATGTTGCGGAAGACAACTGAATATAGGCAATAAACACAGCTAGATTTTCATTTTTAATTATATATAAAATCTTGGGCCCCATCCACCTAATAGATTAACCAGTGTTATATTGTGATGAAATCAGTAGATAGTTGTATCAACATTTTGCTAGAAGTGATGCATACAGTAGAGAACCATAATCAACTCTGCCACTGTCTATATAAGACTGCCCATTTGCAAAATATTATATGGGCATAAATCTGACATTACAAGTTATAATAGTTTTTTTTAAGGTGAAAAAAACATTTAAGCATTCTATAGCTGGCCAAAAAGTGACAAATTTCCTACAGAGAAACTTCAGTGGGAAATTACAGCATGAGATTTACTGAATTCGTCAACAAGTTCAGGACAATGCATGGCTGAATAAGGACATAGGCTATAGCATCTCATAATTAACCATGCTAATTTTCTGTATTTCCCACATCTATGTATATCTCCCCTGTTCTATTCAAGCTCATTATATTTTACATTGCACCTCCGCATCCTGACTCCAACTGGATTTTCTTTTTACACCCTTCACACCTACTGGCCTGGATATAAGGACTGGGGCTACTGGACTCCAATTTTGTTCTACAGACAGTCATAGGTATGCATGTAGGGCTTTTCTGCATTCTCATTATCCTTGCTTGTAAATTCCTGTTGTCAGGTTTCTTCCCCTTCTTCTACATGCATTTTGCCCCATCTAGTGGTCGATTCAACACCACACTAGTTTATCTCCAGCATATCTCCCTGCAGATTTAAACTACAGGAATTAATGGGAGATATAAACCAATGTCACATCAAATCAACCACTAAAGGGAACAAAATGCACGTGGAATAGAAAAAGGAACCTCAAAGAAACAGGAACTTTTATGTGAGGAAAATGAGAATGCAGAAAAGCCCTTACACTTTACATTAGACTTCCTCCAGATTTTCTGCCTCTTGGCACTCCATGGTGACCACAGTTAAAAATACAGGTGAGAGAGACTGCTCAAGCTTTGTGCTACTCTACTAGTTTCAGTGGAATCACAATGGAACTATCTAAGCACTTTGTGATATTTTCTCAAAAGTGGACGGCAGTGTGAAGGGGGGTAATTGTTCTTTAACTGATTGATTAACTAATTAGCTAGTGAAAGTATGGTAATTAATTGCCTAAAGCCAGGTTGATAACACCTAGGGAATGTTTATTTTAAGTGAACTGTGACAAACTAAAGCAATGTGCATTTACATCAGTAGGACAGCATGAGTGCATACAAAATGGAAATGTATTTTGACAAACATGGTCAGCATGTAAACACAAAGACTTACTGAACTGAAAGGACCAAATCACTAGTGCTATTATGTCTCTTCATAAAACTTGACAAATATGCTGTGTAGGGGGAAATGCAGGACAGAAGAACTGAAGGCTGACATTCCCCCATTCTTTTTCAGACAGAGTCAAACTAAGATGATGCATAATTATATCCCCCCAGAGCAGAAACAGAAGAGAAAAAATGTGTTTTTGTACTCTTCATCTGCACAGCAACACCCTGAATATGGTTGTGTCAACTGGTCTCATCTCTGATTTACAGTTTGCATGGTGTAGCCCCACACAGCAGCTAGTTTTATTGAGGGCCAAAGTTACATGTTTCACCCCCAATTCCCAAACTGGGAATTTTTCTGTCATCAGAGTGATTTACGTATATGAGGTGTCCATTATGGCTGCCTGTTATAATGCTTATTAATGCAAATAGCAGGCAAATTGCCTGGATGCAGATCAATTTGTTTATGCATATTCGTACACTGCCTCCTGAGAACTCCAGTGCTCCAACACATCCTCCAAATTCTTATTGGTAAAAGTTTGTTCCATTAACAAAATAATTTGCATGTTTGGCCTATCACACTCCAATAACATAGTGTTCTGTTTTTAAATGTGGCTGGCAAGCCAACTGCTCAGGCTGGGAATGTTTTATTCATGTGCACTCTCAAATTGCCTCATGGGAGATGTAGTTATTTTTCAGCTTTTTTCAACACCTATCATCCCATTTTGAATCTCAGTATGAAGCATGAAAAAGAGCTGCTTTGATTGTCTGACTTCGTGTCCTCATGACCCTTTTCCATACAAAGCAGCATAAACTGGGAAACCTGTTTCCCAGGCAATGTACCAGTTCAAAGATGAGTGAAAGTACTGAGGCAACCCAGTGATGGGATTGTCTTGCATGTGAACTGTCTGATTGCAGAAAGTCAGGGGTTGATTGTTGTCATTTCAGAGCTCTCAGGATCCATGCTTTGTTTATGGATTGTTAAGTGGTAAGTGTCAAATTGTTCATCTACTCCTTATTTCTAGAGTGACCACTGACTGATAGTCCGTTTACAGCAGACAGGTTACACCTGACCTATGCAGCAGCACTTTGCAACTTTGCAAATACAAAATTACCTCATTATGGCAGCAATAATTCCAAGTTTGTGAGGGAGGGGATCTATCTGTAGGAATTCAGAACACAAAATATGATTAAGCTGTCAAAAACCAAAGGGTTTGCAAAGGCACCCAAAGTGGATAATATTGTTATCTTTGGTTTATCTGACTGTGTATGAAATTACATTGCTGTCTTCATTGCACATCTGTATGAATTTCTATTATGCACATCACCATAGTAACTAGGTATGAATACATGTTTCTAGTAATGTAATAGAGTTATGCCGTGTAGGTCATGTTTTATTCACTGAGACATGGGCAGCACAAACAGAGAACTTCCCCACTGGTTCTGCTACTTTTTTTTTAGAGCTGAAAAATAAGAAGCACTTTTGATAAACACTCATAAGCCAATATAGGGATGGGCATGAACCTAAAGGCCCACAAACCAAACCCTGAATTGACCCAAGCTGGAATTTCCTCAAATCAAACTGGCCAGTCCAGATTCCCTTTCTCCCAGCTGCAGGATTGCCTGGGAGGGGTTAAATGGCTGTCAGCCGATCAACCCATTAGTTTCACTTCCCCCCATTTTATCTGCAATGGCCCTTGGCTATATGCAATAAATTTGACTGACTGACTTTCCCCCATTTTGAAATGAGGGAGAGAGAAATTGACATGTTTAATGGCTTGCAGTCAATTAAACCTAACCATTGATGGACAGACACATCCTACTGTTAGGTTTAAATGGATGGAAGCCATTTAAGCCAAACAGTGGAGCAATTAAACCCATCAGCTGCTAGGCTGGATGGTTGTGAGCCATTTCACCAGTTTATTTCACTTGAAAGTGGAGATGAAAGTAAAACAGATAGCTTAACAGCTGCTGGGTGGACCTGCCAAATCAAACCAGACAAAGTTCACTAAATGTTCGGGGAAAGCGCCTTTCTTGAATGTTGGTTTAGGGGCCACAAACTGGGCCATGTTCATTCCAAATTTTGGATCATGAATTGGTCATGCCCATTCCTAAAGCAATACATGTGATGGGTTTTTAACATCAATGAGCTATAGAATGTTAGTGACTGTTGGTCATAATAATTTTGGGGAAAGTATTAAATGGGTTCTAAAATTTTAATTCTGAAGTGCTTTTTTGAAATTTTTGATTGCAAAATTTATTGATTTATATTACAACACTTTCACTCCACCTCATTCCAAAGGATTCAACACAGGTTATATCCATAATGTTTTGTAATAAAATGTTCACTGGCTACTTCCCATTTTTAAAAGCAGTGACCTTTGCACCTGCAACATGAAACTGTCTCCTATTTAACAACAGAATATTGTATTGTTAGTTTCCCCATAATTTACTAAGGTACAAATCACTTTAATGTTAGAGTTTCATAACTGGATGTGGTGATGTGATATTTGATGAGGCAACTGTAAAGGACCATATCTAAGGTATTGGCGAAGGGTTAAATGTTCTCTTTGTGTCACGTCTGATTATAATTCCCCCCCTTCCACCAGGGGTGTTAGAAGCCAAATTAAAAGGGGTGGGAGGCAAGAACCTATTTTCTCCCCTGCTGGGGCTAAAAGTAAAACTGTTCTTGCTAAAAAGCTGAACTCTAATCTGGGGGAGGCTGATACACTTCAAAGCAAGTACCAATAGTAGCAAAAATCCATGGTATTATGTACCAATTGATTATTCAAAATAACGTCTTCCCAATATAGTTGTCACTGCTATATCTGTACCTCACGTTTATCACATATACATTAATAGAAAGATTAAGAAGTAAATTAAGAAGTAATTGGGGAAGGCACTGGCAAACCACCCCGTATTGAGTCTGCCATGAAAACGCTAGAGGGCATCACCCCAAGGGTCAGACATGACTCGGTGCTTGCACAGGGGATACCTTTACCTTTACCTAAGAAGTAAATAAAAATATCATTTTCTTTCCAAGCAGTTTCTATTTTAGTGCTACATTTACTTATAATGCATAATCATCTGCTATGGTAAATATCTGTAATTTACATCTTTAGAGTTAATAAATGTGATGTTTCAAACAGAATGTATGCATATTTTGGCACAGGGAAGATGTGTTATATTCTAATATGAGATATCTACATGTAGCCCAGTTCAAACATTTTTGGCTGTTGTTGTCCACTTACAGATTTTGCAAGAGGGCAAACAGATGAAAGTCTAAATAAATAGCAGGGTGTATAACTAGGCTGATTTCTGAAAGCATTAATTTAAAATGCATGTATGAGACATAACAGGAACAACACTAGCCTTTCCATCCTGTTGACAATTCTCAGTATTAATGTTTTCCCAGATGCAGGAGAAAATTAAAGTATCTTCCTGGAAATGTGATTGATTTACATTATACATTATAGAACTGAGGATCTGCTATTTCCAGTACTAGGCTAAACACGACTTTTAAGTGCAGCATATTCTTTCCCACACTGTTACATATATTGATTGTGAGCTATCCATCACAAGCCACACGCATCTGTATTTTGCTTTTAGTGACTTGATGCTGTGCTGCAGAGATCACTTACCACAGAAAGCTTGTTCTGCCAGCATGTTGGTGTAGAAGATGCTTGCTATAGATTCCCATGGCAATATGCTTGTATTATTCCTCAAGCTGAAAAATGAGGGCCCATTTCAAATTCTGCAAAACCCTTTATGTGGGGAACTTAACTGATCCAAAGACTACAGAAATCAATTCTCCTGGAGAAAATAGCTGCTCAGAAAGTAGATCCTGGGACATCATGCCCTCATTGAGTTCCCTTCCCTCTTCAAAATCTGCCCTCCCCAGACACCAAACCCAGCTGGAACTGGTAACCTTAAAAACCTAAGCCCTAAAAACCTAAAACATGAGGGAAAATACCATCTGATCTAATACAATCATGTTAATAGGCAGCACTTCCTAACAGAACTGCATATGACTACTTTGGGCTGTCACACCCTCACAACTTGTGATAATGAGACTACATTGCTTCCCTGAGCATTCACTGAAATTACTTCTACCATGTGGCTCAATCAAGTGGGATTTCTCCTTTCACTGCTGCAATGGCTAGCATATCACTTTTTTAGATTTCCATGAGTGAGACATAAAAACACAAACATAAGGAGACATTCCTGTTTGTGGAATGGTGTTGGTGATTAAGCACCTCTGATGAGTTTGCTTAAGACTGGTGTATGCCGACTGGGAAGCAGTTTACTGCTGTCGATTCAAACTCAGATCTGGACTAGAAGACTGGCCTAAATGAAAATATAATTTAAAATAATTCACTAAAAATAATTGCATTGTGACTTTCATTTTGTACTTATTTTTCTCTGGGATTAGAGACTGAGACTTCAAGCAACGGAAGCAAGGAAAGACTAATTGCTTTGAGCTTCCTCTTGCTGTTATGTTGGGGACATCGTCAATTTTAATCTCCCATATGTTCTTGCATTAGTACATTTCACTGTTATTTTCAGACTTTAAAGAGCTAATAAGTTATAAACTGGCCTACTTGATATTTAAAATTAATGAGCATTTTGCATTCAGTTTTCATGTACTTATTTTATCTCCATCTTTGTGTCAAGCTATGCTTAGATATATTTCCACGTCCACTTTCTACATACTGTATATATGAATGGGCCGCAGAATATCACTAACTAAAGCACATTTCAGTTGCTGTTTGGGAGACACTTTTCATGGTATGATACTATGCACAGGGGAAAGGTATATATGAATGTTTCAGTCATAGAATCATAGAGCTGGAAGAGACCTCATGTAGTATGCAGGACACTCACATCCCAATCGCTCATCTACTGTAACCTGACACACCTTTGCCTTCACAGAATCAGCTTCTCCATCAGATGGCTATCTAGCTTCTGTTTAAAAATTTCCAAAGATGGAGAACCCACCACCTCCCAAGGAAGCCTGTTCCACTGAGAAACCGCTCTGTCAAGAACTTCTTCCGGATGTTTAGATGGAATTTCTTTTGAATTAATTTCATCCCATTCATTCTAGTCTGTCACTCTGGGGCAAGAGATAACAATTCTGCTCCATCCTCAATATGGCACCCTTTGGTTATCAGATCCCTTTTCTATTAGGGTGCCCAAAACTGAACACTCCAAGTGAGGCCAAACCAGAGCAGAGTAAAGCGGTACCATCACCTCCCATGATCTAAAACTCTTTCTTGTGGGGGACTGTGAAGTGTTTCCTGAGGTTTGTGGGGTCGGCAGGGGAGAAGACCTAGAACTCTCAACTATGGGGGACTGTGACTTTTTTCCTGGTCTATGTTGGGGCTTGTTCTTCATGGGGGATTGCACATGCTCCTGGGTTCCTGAATCAACCTCTTCAGGCAGACCTTGGAACCGATTGCTGAGCATCAGTGGATCAGACCTTCTCCTTATTCTTCTACTCCTATGTGTAACATTCTTCCAATTATTACCCTCCTGTATTATGTGCTCCTGATTTTGTTTTGATAGATTTCCCTCCTTCTGCAGTGTAATCAAATGTTTCTCTCCTCCAGCAGAGCCACTAATTTGCACTTGCTGCATTTGTAAAAATTGTCCCCCTGAGGTAAAAAGACAAACATTCCGCAGATGGTACATGTCACTACGCAACCTTCTTCAGTCTTCATGCCACTTTGATCCATCTGAACTGCTCCACAAACGGTCCTACACTTCACTGAAACCTTCGGCTTGATCCTCATGTAAAGAGAGTCAGTGGTATAGGTATTGAAGGTACAAATTCAATAAGAAAGACTCATACAATGAATCCCACTCACATGATCCTAGCTTTCACACATAGATCCCAACATCATGGAATCAAACCCTGGCTCCCACATGGCATGGCTGCAGCTAAGCAACAACTCAAGCAAAACAGAATCTCTGGGTTCATCGGAGATAAGAATCAAAGCATCAAGCACATTTGGTTTGCCCTTGATAGCTATGACATAAAACCAAACCTTTGCCATCTTCCAGCTTTTGTTTTGTTACCAGTTTTCCAAAGGCATGCATTATCCAACAAAATAGGAGCAATCACATTGCATCTGAAAGCCTAATTACATGACTACTTGTGACATGGTACTCCAGCAAGGCATCTGCTGTTAAATCCTACATAGTATCTGATAGTACTCCAGTTGCAAGATAGTTCACAATCATACAAAACATATACAGAAAAGGCAGTTGAACTTTCTTCAGGAAAATCAGAGTCCAGTAGCACCTTTAAGACCAACAAAGATTTATTCAAGGCATGAGCTTTTAAGCTTTCTCTTTGTCTTAGGAAGAGTGCTTGCACTCTAAAGCTCACACCTTGAATAAATCTTTGTTGGTCTTAAAGGTGCTACTGGACTCTGATTTTATTGTGCTACTTCAGACCAACATGGCTACTCATTTGACTCTTTCTTCAGGAAAGAAAGGTACACTGACTTTGTAACTCTGCATAAAGTTTTGGAAGGGAAAAGGTTGAGAAAATTCTGTCATTGGGTGCAGTTGGCCCCATCCTCTCATCAGCTACATGCTGAGCTTCTTTGGGCCTTGCTTGCCTTCTATTTTCTTACATAGGACCTCTCTTCTCTCTTTTACCTGGACTTGGAGTTGTAGCAAATTAACCTTTTTGGAGTCCCTTTGAAATCAGGTGACCACACCTAATCTTCAGCAAAAAGCACTGTGATTTGATCTGGGGATGCAGAAAGGCAAGCAGGAATTATGTGTTTCTTCCAAGCCCAGCAAAATAGTAACAAGGCCTCATCAGAAACCATGACAAACTTCAAGTACTGATCCACAACGATACAACTTAATCTTCTGAGAACGTTATTGACTGGTGAAGGGCATTTGTGTTATGAAATCTATCTTCTTTCTTCTCAGGGACTCAATGTTCTATGATAGAATCATATAATTCACCAACTGACAAATGCCAGAGAAAATGTGAAGTTGTTCCAGTCAGAAGTGATTAGTTTCTTCCTCACAGACAGCTCCTTTTTGTATGTCAGATGTAGCAATTTCCTGGTAATTGTATGGTCCATGTCTATATTAGTGGATGAGGAGAGTGATGACAGACCAAAGAATTGGTGTTTGTGGAGATGAAGAGTCAAGAAACTCATTTAAATGGTTAACTTGCACTAGACATGTGCAAGAAGAGGGTGATAATGACCATTTTTAATTTGGTCCTAACTGATTCAAACCAAATTGATTTGAACAAATCACCCACAGTATAGTACTGGTTTGTCCAAATTTATTCAGATGCATCAATGGGAATTTTATCCTTTTGGTCTTTTCTGGGCTTTAGGGTGTGGTATTTTGAGGCAGAGGCACAAAACTTGTAGGGTAGCTGCAGGAGTCTTTCCTCAAAAGAACCCCCAAATTTCAAAAAGATTGAGCCTGGGGGTCCAATCCTAGGTGCACCAAAGAGGGTGTCCCATCCAACCTCTATTATTTCCCATGTTGAAGGACCAGATTCTCTGATCTGTTTCTAAATTCCCATAATTGTATATAATTGGGGTTGGATGGGGGCACCCCCATTGGGTACCCCTAGGATTTTACCCCAGTCCATTTCTTTAAACTTGGGGGTTATTCTGAGGAAAGACTCTTACAGCTATGCTGAAAGTTTCATGCCTCTGCCTCAAAACCCCATCCTCAGAGTGTGTGCCCCCACCTGACTTCCATTATATCTAATTATAGGAATTTACAAACAGATCAGAAATCTGTCCCCCCCAATAATTGGATATAATAGAGGTTGGGTGGTGGGTCCTCTGGGTGGCCCTATGACTAGACCCCCCACTCTTTTTGTAACTTGGGGGGTGGAGAGGCTTCTGCAGTTATGCTGTAAGTTTCATATGGCTACCTCAAGTTTCATGCCTCTACCTCAAAACTCTATCCCACCTCCCCAATACAGAAAAAACAGAAAGGGAAATGTATATGAGAGCCTCTGTAGTGAAATGGTGCCAACAAGACCAAGTTCACACAGCAGAGTCTCAGGGATGAGGGGGACCAAATAAATTACAAAAATGATATGCACTAAAGCCCAACAACAAAACCACTCTCCACCCTAATGCTGACCCAAGACAAGAGTTCTGTCTAAAGCAGCAGTGGCCAAACTATAGTTCTCCAGATGTCTAAAGTTCACTTAGACAGAAAACAACACTACTTGACCTAAAGTGCTCTTTCTCCATGAAACCACAGCTCCAAGCAAGTATTCAAAAGCAGGTAACCTGACCAATAAACTGAAAACACCAAACCACTATAACACCCTGGCCTAATCCAAGCATGCTGCCCCGCTGCAAGAAACAGGTGATGGTTACACTAGGCTGCATAAAAAGTCTCAGGGATCTTTTTGGTCAAGAGCAGCCATTGTTACCCAATATTCCTGGCCATATCCATGACAATGGGGAAATACACTTCCTACCCAAGAAACACCTAAGCTAGCTGTCATGTCTCCTCATACTCTTGAACTTGATTACCTTCCTCAGCCTTTGTTGTAAATGATGTATTTCTAAAATGGCACCATTCCAGCAACATGAAAACCAATTGCAATGCATCTTCATTTCTACTTCTGTTCAAGCTATTATAACAAAACAGGATGGAGATTATGAAAAGTATCTTGGGTCATGTGTGGAAAATTTCAAAAGGTGTTCCTTTTGACAGATGCACAATCAGGTTCAGTTTCATAGTAATCTAATCACCATCAGTTGTATTGTAACTGATTAAAACTAAGCACAGACCATAGATAAAGTCATCACACATAAACAATGGTCAAGTGTTATGTGTTTGCCCAGAGCAAAATAAATATAAGTTGCAGAAAATTGATATAAATTACTATGTTACCTTTAACTGTTGTCAAGCTACAGATTGCTAATTTGTGCCTTCTGCTTATTATGAAGCAGGCAAAGTAACCGTCAATCAAAACATATATCACTGCCCATGCTGCTTTCTATTCAAAGCTATGTCAGCCAACAATTTATATAATCAAGAGTGTTATAACATCCCTTTCAGCCGAGAAGAATGGCCCTGTAATGAAAGGACTTGGTGAGAACTACATTCTCTTCTGAGTTTTTCCAGTTCCCCTGTTTTCATCACTGGAAAAATAGCCATCTTTTTCTGTCTTTTTTATTTTGTGTTTGATTAATTCAAATGGCAATGAGGGTAAAATTGTACTTTATTCTGAAGATCCATGATTAGATCTTCCAACATAAAGTGTAAACACAAAAAGCCTGTTAAGGGCAGACATGGATAAAAAATAATAATAATCCTTCCTGCACTGCTTCCTCAGTCAAAATTTCTCCACCCTAAGCTCCAGTAGGTCAAAAAGACAAGTAAAATGCACATGCAATTTCTCTTACTATGCCTAATAGCATCTTGAAAAGAATTGAAGTAGCACAGAGAAAATGTTTAAAATTCTCCCATGCCAGTCCAAATCAGATCACCTCCAGCAGTTGCTTTTAAGTTACACATTGGGAAATTCAATCACAGCTCCTGTTGGTGCTCTGTTGCTTAGAGGACACATTTATTGTTCTAGCTGAGCTTTTGGTCTCATTCACATTTTTCCTCAGTCTTTCTTGGCATTTTTGCAGTCCCACTTCCCACTCTTTCTCTAACTTTTCTATAGCATCAAGTCCTCTGCTTTTCTTTTTCCAAAATGTATTTAAGTTGCACGAAAGATAGGAAGGGAAGCTTTCTTCATATAGGCAGCCAGTCAACTTAGAATTCAAGGGGAAAAGCCATACCTATAAATGCATGAAATCTGGGCCAATTGATTATTATTGTATTGTAGTGATTATTATTGTATTGTATTATTATTATTATTGTATTATTATTGTATTGTAGTGATTATTATTGTATTGTATTGTAGTATTGTATTATTGTATTATTATTATTGTAGTTGACTGCATCATTAGACTGAAGAACAGATGGTGATAGGAATGAAGAATCTGACATGACCTGGTGCAAGCTGGAGGAGTGGCAAAGCAATCAAATTTATTTATTTTATTTCTTATATTTATATAAATGGCAGTTTTGCCTCATGACCAATCTCCAGCAAGATTGAATTGACATTTTGGCCCACAACAGGATCTAGAATTCATTCTCAGCATATTTCAAACAAAAATGTTTATATTACCATTTTCAATAGGCTCAACATGTTAGTTTTAAAGCACAGAGGACTCCTAAATGTGTTGGCTGAAAGTGATGATTAGTCTAAACTAATGGGTAAAAAAGGCATTTTTCTTTATTTGAGACAGTTTAAAAGCTTATCTTTCAGGAAACAAACATGAGCTTCCCTACTAGGCAGAAAATGCTTCACAGTAGCTGTCACAATACTCCCAAAATTCTGTCATTGAATAGTATCCAGGGAGGGGAAACCCTACTGATTTGCAAGGATTAAAATAACACATAACAAATTTCCAAAATCTTGTTTAGCTGTTTCCTTCTGTTTCTTGAGGCAATCATGGAATAAAATAAAATATTTACACCACCCCTTTTCTCTGAAAAATAATGCAAGACTAATTTAATTCAGAATTTTGCAATAAAGAGTGCACATGCTCCTGGGTTCCTGAATCAACCTGAATCAACAAATGTATAAAAACATCTCTTATTTTTCATTAATTTTTAAAGACAAAGAAAATATAACAAAAACAAAAAGAAGCATTTTTTTAAAGAGAGAAAATAGAAGAAATATAAAGAAAACTTCTACTTTTTTCTGTGGCAAATACACGTAAAATTGTGAAGATATCATTTTAAAATTACAAGCAGAATAAAACTCTTTGTCTATTTTCTAATGTTTTTCTCTTAATCATCAAATTAATAAATCATCAGTTCATTTTCCCCCAAAAAATTCATAAGGGTTTCCAGTCAGTCATAAATGTAGGCATTATTTTTTTCTGATAAAAGGAGTAAGTTTAGCCATCTCTACAAATTCCAATATCTTCACCAACCATTCCTCTACAGTTGGTAATTTTGTATCTTTTCATTTTTGAGCATATAATAGTCTTGCTGTAATTGTCATATAAAAACAAAGTTCTGTGACTTTTTCTGTACATTAATCTTTAGACTCTTCTGTGTTAATGAATGTTTTTGTATCCCTTTTATTTTTGGCTTTATTAAATGTCTACCATAAATGGTAAAATGTCCCTTCATGTTGTCCACATTTCCAGCATATATTCCAGCATACATCTTCCAACTAAGTGCACTCTTTAGCCATAAATAAAAAATATGGTCCAATCTCTTTAGCCAGCAACTTTATTATGCAGCAACTTTATTATGCAGCATTTTCATCATAGGTAAAATAATAAAAAAATAACTTCCCCTTTCCATTTTAAAACTTCCTTGTATCTTCTCTGTGTTTGGCTTTTTGCAACAAGTTTTTGAATCCTTAAATCCTTACAGCTTATTTGTGTAGTTCTATCTCCCAAAAAAAGGTCCCCTCATAAAGAAGGTTTTGCCATAGAGGAAATCTATGTCATTAGAATTAATTATATCCTTAAGTGGTTAAGAAATGTGGCAGACTAGGCTTAATGTCTGTATAGGCTGCACGTGTTTATAAGTATAGATGTTCCAGGCCCACAGTGGACACAACCCCCCAAGCTATCTGCAAAAACATCAATTTTTCAGTTTACCCATGGGGTGCAGCTGTCCAGTGTACAAATGGGTTATCTCATGATCTCCCTTTCATCCAGGGAGATCACATCAGCCAAAATTTGTCTTCCGGATGGTGTTATTGGCCAGGTTTCTTTTTCTCTGTGACTACAGAGACACCAGCCTGCCATATTTCCTTACCAGAAGCCTCAAAATGATCTCTCTTTTTAAAAGTTGTTTAACTCCATTAAGTTGGATCCAAGGCCTCTGGGCATGGATTAAGTTTGAGAAAGCTATCCTAGTGATTGCCAGTCATCAACTGCCATCTTGAAGTGCCCCAAGGCATTTCTGATTAGTGGAAGATTCTCCACCACAATATGCTGTGGATAGTAGGGAACTGCAGCAAGAAGGGGGGCACTGAGGATCCCCCAATCTTTGTACAATATTTTCATCTGCTCATGTTGCTACTGCTGTTAATACACAAATGAAAAGACATTCTAACCAGTTCCCTTAGTGGCTGTGGCTCCCCTCTTTTTGGAAGGCCTGACGGCTTCTAGCAGCAACTCTTTTTTTCTCATGCTGCTGATTAAGTGATAGCCAGCATGAGACCAGCTTGATGCTATGTAAAACAGTGCCACTTTTTTCATGGAAAAGATAGCAAATGTTTCTATTAATAACTAATGAAATTCAAAGAAATATTGAAATTGCAAATCACTATGGCCATATAGCCAGGATCAAACAATGTTCTGCTTCAAATGGCAAGAATATGACATCTCTTGTAATTGCAGTGCATGGCCAATCCTTCCAGGGTGTTCTGTATGGATCATGGATCTGAGTGACTTGGTCCTTTTTATACAAGCTGGAACCTGTTGGGGAGCTCGACATAGGGCATTAAGGAGATGAGGGGGGCTTTCCTTTGTTCCAGGGCTCCAGTGCCAGGGTGATTGGCCAACTTCCTAAAGCAACTAGTCAGCAAATCTTCCTTTTCATGCACCATCTGCTCCTTGGCTCCAGCCATCCCCTTTCACTCAGCTCACTATTAAAGTGATCATCGTGCATGGTCAACTGTTGCTGGGAATATGAGCTCTGTCTCTCTTTGGGTTTGGGTATTTGGTACATGGGGTCTAAGCCATCTTCTAACTTACCGCAGTATCAAGACAATAGCTTTGCATTCTCCCTCTTGGTTAAATTCACACAAATTTTCTTTGTATCAGGCTTCACTGTGGAAATTCTCCTTCATTTCTCTGATTCACACTTTTAAAAATCCTTATGCTTACTGGAAGATGATGAAAGACTATGTTAACCATTCAGTCAAAGCTCATGCCTCCCAGACTCAAGCATGCTATTTTCTCCTTGACCGTTTATGCACTGGGAACTTCACTGCCCACCCCCTTATCAGGAGCACAGATAGGGAGTGAATGAGGTGCACCAGGCCAAATGCTCCCCCATTAGGTGCAGGAAGAGGTGGCAACCTGCCACAACTAAAACTCCAGCCTGGAGCCCAGCATGAAACCTCCAGTGCATAAACGGTCCTTGTGGCTTCAGCCTCCATCACATCATTTTTGCTTCTTCAGACCACCTTGATGGAGCAACTGTAGGCTCCATTTGCAAAATCACATCACTTACTAGACTGTAAAGATTGATAACAGAACCAATCGCAGCCCCACAAGGCAGTTTGAGGAGTATATAACTTGTACATGAGTAGAAATATGCAAAAGCTCTTCATTGATATTAAAAATGGGTCTGAAATGCCCACAGCTATGCTGCTTCCACTGACTTCCACTGACAGGAAAAAAATTTTCACAGTCAGAGTAGTTCAGCAGTGGAATAGGCTGCCTAAGGAGGTGGTGAGCTCCCCCTCACTGGAAGTCTTCAAGCAAAGGTTGGATACACACTTTTCTTGGATGCTTTAGGATGCTTTGGGCTGATCCTGCGTTGAGCAGGGGGTTGGACTAGATGGCCTGTATTGCCCCTTCCAACTCTATGATTCTATGATTCTAGGACTTTCATCTAGCTCTCAGAGTCATAGGAATCAGTAATTGTGCAAAGTGATATAGGATGTTTGTTTTTTTTAAAATCCAGAGTATTACAGCATGAAGTTATGTATATGTCACAAAGAGCAAACTAAGATAAATATAACCAACCTTTTCATAGACTGAGGAGCCCAAACCACAAATTAGAATTAAGTCTTTCTCTCTGATATCATGGCAACTGACAATATTAATTCTCACACTAAAGGACACAAATTAATCAGTACAAAAGGCCAAAAAAGATTTTTGCCCATACAGGTACTTACGAGTCTTGTAAAATTTACTGTTCTAGATTATGCTAATAAATTAGCAATTTGACCTCACACACAGATCAGTAACAAATGCAAGTTTCTCATATTTCAACCAAGTCTTAGAATCATAAACAAATTAAGGCACTAGAATGAATCAAAATTATCTGCCATATTCTAGTTCGTGCATGGTTCGCTAATAAAAAATACAAAGCATCCATGTTTGCATTTCTCCTTTGAAACCAATGTTATTTATGTCATCTTTAGTCTGCCTTTCTCAAATGCTGCATATCATTCCTGATAATGTCAGTGTCCACCTGATTAAATTATTCACTTCAACTACTTTCTATCGAGTATTCAGGATTCTAATATTTAGAAATGTTAAACTAAAAAAGATAAAACAACATAAATGACCCCGGACACCCCAGAGACCCCTTCCAACTCTATGATTCTATAAACAACAACAGAAAGTACAAAACACCATATAAAGTCAACAGAAACTGGCAGTAAAACTCAATCACAAAAGCTTCAACAGGAATAGCAATTAAAAATAGCAATTTCCCCATTTAAACAGTAGTAAAGACATGAGTTCATTAAGAGTCATAAAAATTTAAAAAATCAAGTTCAGTAAGAGTCACAAAAATCAAATAACCAGGTAGGATTCAACTCCCTTCAAAGGACTTCCAGTAAAGACTAGTACTACAAGCTTCCTGAGGTATGAAAGGCAAACAGGGAGTGACCTGGCTTCCAGGAGAGAGAGTGCCAAAACACCCCTTTACCTCCACACCTAGTATATAAGTTATTCACAATATACTGACCAGAATAGCTCAGGCAAGTCCAATCCCGTCAGATCTCAGAAGCCAAGCAGGGCTGACCCTGGCAAGTAGCCTGAGCATAGGAAGGGCAGGATCAAAATAAAAATGATGATATTTGAATGGAAGATCTCTAAGGATTTGGGTGACAATTCCTCCAAGGACCCCTAGGAGTCACAACATGGAGGCAGGCAATGGCAAACTGCGTCCAAACAGCCCTTGCCCAGTCAGCAAACACCATACAATAAATAATAAATAATAAATAATAAATAATAAATAATAAATAATAAATAATAAATAATAAATAATAAATAATAAATAATAAATAATAAATAATAAATAATAAATACTATCTAGTGCAATGGGCAAAGCAGAGCCAAGTATCACCTGTCATCTAGAGATAACAATAGTCTTCCACAATGACAGTATGGACAATACTCATAACCAGTTCCCACTGGGGTGGGGAATCCCTATGCCCACTCACCATTTTCTCCAGTGGCTGGCAGGAGTAAAAATGTTTTTAAACATCACCATTACTTGATGGCATTACATCACTTCCAGCTAAAAGCATACAGTTTCTGGCTTACATCACTTCTGTCTTTCATAATCAACATGGGAAGTGCACATTCTCTACTCTGTCCCGGGTAAAAATACACTGTAAGCATTTATTACATGGGAAAAACTGCAACATTAGCTTTTCTGCAATGTTTGTATTTTCTTTAATTTATTCCCCCCTTTATCCAATCTTAGTCCAGCATATCCATTAGCAGAGTTCATGTATTCAATAAAGATTTTAAAAAATTTATTACTCTTTTTACCACAGCTTTTGAAAAACCTTCCTAGCTCTTCTGATAATTTCTCATATTCCTTTATTCTGACCAGCACTGAAAAAAACATAGTACTGTGATATCACATTTTCATAGTCCATGATTTATAATGACTTTAATAGCTCTCCTTTGAAACAAAATCCTTCTTTTAGGCGAGTCATATCAGCACCAGAATGTAATAGAAACTTTGGAGTGGCCTCCACAGAGTCCAAGTGAAATGATTGCACCAATCAGAATCTCTGGAATGGCCTAATAAGATGATGAAGTAGTTTTGACAGGCTTGAACTGAAATAATGCATATTTATCCCTTTGTGATCACAGCAGTTTCACAGCCGGGCTTCGTACTGTTCAACTTGTGTTCTCTTGATATCATTTGTAAATGCCCCTTAAAACGAACAAAACTCTGGAATTTAACACCTTAAATATAATAACATGCATACACTTCTATGTATAATGTTTAGAAAAACTGCATTCTGGATCATCTTCCCTTTAGGTAAATATGATTTCTGGAATAAATAACTGTGCAGGTCATGGGCTCAAGTGAGGAAGGACAAGGGAGTGAAGTGTTCTCTGTCCCTTCTCTGCAAATACAGCTCTAAAGTCTCCATGTGGTTTCTGTGGTATTTTGGGGTGTCAATAGGGGCTGCAGAAACAAGACCATGGGAAAACTCTGTCTTCCATGCACAGATATATAGCAAATAATGTAGATTATTTTTTCCCCTCCATTTTAGACATTTATACCTCACTCTCCAATGGGCTAGTAACAATGTTCTCCTCTTCTCCTTTTTATCCTCACAACTGTATTTGCACTTACAATTCATATCACAATGAAAATTAAAATCTACTGAAAAATTCTAGAGAAATGAAATTTTAAAATCCTCCTTTTATTCAACCTTTTCTTATATGTGCACCTCAATTACATCAGCTGTATCACACTGCTTTCCCTCTCCCAGCAATGGCTGTCCTAAAGGAATCAATAGTCTGTTACAGTATACTGCAGATTCAGGTGCCTGAATCAATTTGAGGAAGAAGAGCTGGGTGTTGGGGGGAGAGGTTGGGGGGGGGGGTTCCCAAAGGAATCTCAAAGTGACTTACAATTGCCTTCCCTTCCTTTCCCCACAACAGACACCCCAGACTCAGAGAGCTTTGAGAGAACTGTGACTGCCCCAAAGTTGCCCAGTGGGCTGCATGCAGAAGAGGAGTGGTGAATCAAACCCAGTTCTCCAGATTAGAGGCTGCCACATTTCACCATTACACCAAGCCAACATAAAGGTAAAAGTAAAGATATCCCCTGTGCAAGCACCGAGTCATGTCTGACCCTTGGGGTGACACCCTCTAGCGTTTTCATGGCAGACTCAATACGGGGTGGTTTGCCAGTACCTTCCCCAGTCATTACCGTTTACTCCCCAGCAAGCTGGGTACTCATTTTACCGACCTCGGAAGGATGGAAGGCTGAGTCAACCTTGAGCTGGCTGCTGGGATCGAACTCCCAGCCTCATGGGCAGAGCTTTCAGACAACATTTCTGATGCCTTAACGCTCTGCGCCACAAGAGGCTTTAGTTTAATTGGTTTATTGAAGAATGGTTTATTGAAGAATTGTTGGCATCAGCATGGCAAGGTGGGGTGATTAAACCAAGATAAAAATCACTTAGAGTAGATTTTCCTAGGACTGCAGCTAAATAACGCTTGCACTACCTCGGGGTAAAAAAATGTATCATGCCCTTGGGCAAAAGGGCTGCTAAGATGTCATCCTAGTTATCTATCCTATCCAGGGTGACAAGTAGATTTTAATTGGAATAATGAGGGATGTCTTCTTTATGGAAAGGAAGGGAGGGTCACTGTTACCCAATTACTATACAGTCGTGGTGGCAGATGTTTGAGAGCAGCAAATGAAAGTGCAATCCTAAGTAATATTCTAATCTGACCCTTCTACAGGGTTTCTAGTTGACTCAGAAGGGTGCAACTTTGTTTACAATTCAACTGTAAACATGGAACTGACTATCAGTTTGTGGTCAGTGGCCTCAATTCCCCACACCACATCCATATATTTTTTAACATTGTGCAGGATTTTCTGTTGAAGCTAAAGTATTATTTTAGCAACCTAAAAAGGGATTAAAAACACACATGCCAGAATCTAGCTGAACAAAACATATGCACTGACATACCACCTAATTTCCATGAACAATCTGAAACTTTTTCAGTCAGAAAAGCACAACATTTCCTGGTCATTTTTTCCCCCTTTCTCACTGCAAAGAACAGTATTTGCTGATCATCATATCACATTCTTCTTTAACAAAAGAGAGGATTTCAGACTGGAACATTATGACTACATATCATTCCTGTTCTTTGTATGAGTCTCCCTAGGAGAACCTCCCTGGCAATATTTATAAAGCTACCATCTTAGTCCCATTAAAACTTCCTTCCAGACTTGCCTGTCTCTGGAGCTCTATAAATTCTTCTTCTCTTGCATTGTTTAGGTAATGAGGTGTGACTTTGGCTGTGTTCTGTTCATCTTCCTTTCTCGTTCTCCTGCCTTCTTTATAATTTTCTGTCATGGTCAAGGACACAGCTAAACTTTACCAGTGGCCAAGCTTTGAAAAGATTTTGGGAGGGAAATAGAGGAATTTGTTTTGTTTTTATAAAGCTAAAGGTTTAAATCATTATGAACAATATGCTCAGCGTGAAAATAAGGAATGAAGACTTTTTCCTGTTTTGAACATCTCTTTCATTATGAAGTCTTCCAGTAACTTGTTTTCAAAATTTTGCCTTGGGAATGCCAGTATGAACCTTGAGGCATACTATAAATGACATGCATATGTTTAAGTACAGCCCATGTTTTATCTACCACCTATGGTCCTGCTTTTCTGATTTATAGTTTGCATTTTTAGTATATGAAAGTCCTGACTCCTGCAGCATTCTAAAAACAGTTGTTCCTACAGTAGAAATGGACTAAACTAGAACTCACTTACCTCCCAATCCACTTTATTGCTCCATTGATTTGTTAGAGAAACAACTGCAATTAGGAATGAAGAAATGGAGCAATCTTTCCTTTCTTTGTTGTGACACTTCTGCCCCCTTTCTAGTTTATCTGAACATCAGTCAAGCCATTGATGCTAAACTGGGGCACAGCTGCAGTAAGAAAGAATTCACTCCTCTTGAATTACATAAATAAATGTCAGTACACAGCCAAGTAGTGAACAATATGGCTTCCTAGTTTAATCAGCTTACATCTTTCTAAAGTTGTCTTTCTCCAAAGTAGATCACAACCCTAAGGTTGAACAATGTGCACTTCTGCACATAAAAAAAATAGTGTTACACTAGCGATATGGCATAACGCTAAAAAATAATGTGCTTCCAGCCATTCCTCACCTTCTGGCTCTCTACCACCTTCTCACGCTTCTTAGCACTCCACATGCCTGCTTGAAATGGCAGAAGAGAGCAACGCGTTTTACATGCGACTCTCCTCCATTTGTCAATCAAGCCAGGCAGCCAAACACCTTTCTCCATGTTTGAAAGGGCCCACAGTGCCAGTTTTTTTTTTAAAGTAAAACTTCTCCATTGAGATGCCAATGCATCTGATCATAGATGCATAGTGCTTTTTTAAATGCCACCCCTTTTGGAATCATGAGCATCTGGGGTCGACTATTAATAGAAGTAATCTTTCTGGGGAAATGCTGACAAAACAAAACCTGTAGAAATTGGGTTACCCAGTCCATTGATGAGTTCGTTTTCAGAATTAGAATAATGACAAAAATTCAGTACATTTTTAAATTAGAAGATATTATGCATCAAACCCCTGTTGATTTTATTTCTGCAATGTCAGAACATACTGGCCATGTTTGTTTTTTGGCTTTGTCCCAAGCCTTGCTGAAACTTACTGTTGGCATCAGCAAAATTACATAATCCTGTCATTCAAATTTCACATAAGCCGATTCATATGAGCAGGGTGCTCATGACACTTGGTTGCAGAGTAGTCCTTGTGCCTCCCTAGAAGACTGAGGGAAAGACTTGGGGGAATCTGCTCCAAGCATCTTTTCAAGAAGTTTTTCACAGTACTGTTCTTTATGCTGCTTAGCTGGCAGCTAATTAAGAGGGTAGTTGAAACATCATAAATAAGTAATTAATTAAATTAAAGCTTAGGATCCTAGTACAAATAAAATATTAAAACATGAATGAAAATACTAAACTATCTAGCAAATTATACGTCTTGTTTTACTTTTGTTATATCTCAAGCAATGGGGCCAGTAGATAGAATTTTCAAAAGCTCAGTAATGTCTTAGCTCTCTATTTTTTTTTTAAGTTGGCAGGTCTCCCTACCATAGCTCTATGGCAGTATTGCTTTAAAAGGTCTCTTACTCTTCTGCCACTGCCTGGATAGGCTTTTATGATTACTCTTCTACTTCTCCTGTTAATGTTTGTCTTTGTACAATCATGCTCTAATCTTTAAGTTCTTGCACTACTAAAAGTAATTATCTCTATGTCTACTGCATCTTATATCATCCTTCCTCCAAGGAGCTCAGGGTCGTGCACATGATTATTTCTTAAGCCAATTTTATTTTCACAACATTGCTGCAAGGTAGGTGAGGAGGAGAGAAAGACTAGTGATAAGTCACCCATCAAGTTGAATAACAATAACATATTAATGCTGGACTGTAGTAGAACGTGATCTCAGCATTCCATGTGTGGGCAGCTCCAAAATGGGACACAGTTCTCCTGGGGCCCTTTGAGCTCAGGAAAACAGCACAGGTGGGGAACATTCTCCTCCACACCATAATTCTGACATATAACAAGTACCCACAGACTTTTAAAATGCCATTTCCCATAGTTGCTATGTGACTGTGAAGAAAGTAAATCAAGTCTGGGGAACGTAAACTAATTCAGACCAACCAACCCACTTAAGCTATTATCTTGGAATATAGCTGGCTGGTCTAGGGTCCTCCATAGGATAGAAGAGATTCCCTTTTTACACCATTCCTGTGACATTATAGCTCTCCAGGAAACGTGGACAAAAGCCGATCTCGATTTTGATGGATATTACTCCTTCAAGCTGGAAGCAGCGCAAGGACAAGGCCCTGGGAGACTGAAAGGTGGCTTGGGTTTCTTGGTATCCACTAAACTAAAGGCAACATGCACTCCCCTAAATCCTTTAAGCAATCTGGCTTTTGGTATTCTGGTAAACTGGGGAGCCAGCAAAATCTTGATCTATAATGTCTATCTCCCTCCCCAAAAGAGGGTTATGGACATCAAAGCTGCTTGGAAAGCTCTAGAAGAATACATACTTGATACCAGTCTGGATCATCCATCAGCAGGAGTCTTGGTCGTAGGGGATCTAAATGCACATATTGGACCAAATGATCAAACTTTGCGAACCAAACACAAAATAACTTGGATCAGCAATGAGGAGGGCGCAGTAAGCCACTTCCTTACCCGTGCTTCTAAAGATAAACGCTCCAACCAAGCGGGGGTTCTACTTGCCTCGATGGCTCATAAATTAAACCTATTTGTATTAAACGGGTCAACACCCGGAGACCACCCTGGAGAATTTACATACTTGGCAGGAACAAGAGCTAGCACTATTGACTATATGCTGACCGATGCAATTTTTGGCAGGTCAGTTAGTGACTTTCAAGTGCTTCCATACTTAGAAGGGGATCATCTCCCTCTTCTCCTTCATTTCTCTCCCCCTGACCAACACTTCCAATATGAACCTGCGTACTTTCCCCAAATTGCTCTAATGGAAAACACTGGTTGTCGGATAAGATGGTCCCCGCAACTAGATGATTCGGTAAAAAGAATGTTAGTCTCGGACAACTTAAAGGAACTGCGCAAGAAGCTTCTTGTGCCCAGTTCTTGCCAGAACCTTCTTTCCTTGTATGCTGAACTCACTGACAAGTTGAAGCCTGTCCTAACCAAAAAAAACATCCCACATAGTCCGACAACGGGCTATTTTGGCAAACCTTGGTTCGATAAAGACTGCATCAAATCAAAGAAAGACCTAACAGCCGCTTACAAACGGTATAATGAAAATGGAGCTGGGTCTTTGAATAACAAGCCTTTACAAATTCTAAATCTTAAGAAAAAGTATAAAAACCTAATAGCTCGTAAGAAGAAAAAATACAGTCTTGAGCTCTGGCAGTCCTTAATACAGTCTGTGAAAAATAAGAACACCACTCTCTTTTGGAAACTGACCTCAGGGGTGAAGTCAAGTGGCAGAATGACTACTGACCTATGCATCCCCCCACAAAAGTGGGTTACTCACTTTCAAAACCTTTATAACGATTCTTCAGAAATGAACCAACCAGGCACATTGGAGGGGCTTCCTGAGTGGCCTCCAGTCACTCAAAATGAAGTAAAATCACTTATTAATCAGTTAAAGGGAGGCAAGGCCCCGGGGCTGGATGGGATCCCCCCTGAACTTCTAAAGAATAATGAGGAATGGTGGAGCCCAATATTAGCAACTCTTTTTACATCTATTAATTCCTCAGGTCATATTCCCAGTAGTTGGCTGACAGCAGTGGTTGTACCTTTATATAAGACTGGCAAACGAAGTGACCCAGCAAACTATTGCCCTATCAGCTTATTGAGTATTCCCAGTAAATTATATGCCAAACACCTACTAGAGAAACTCTCAAGTTGGAGCGAGCAGGAAGGGCTGATAGGGCCCGAACAAGCTGGCTTCAGAGAAGGTGCCTCCACTATCGATCACTGCTTGACTATCCAACACTTAGCAGAAAAATACACCTCTGCAAAATCTGCTCTCTACGCTGTATTTGTTGATTTTAAAGCGGCCTTTGATTCCATCTCTAGATCTCGCCTCTGGAAGAAATTGGAGAACACCTCTATTGACCGACGGCTTCTTGCCCTTATTAAATTATTATACCAGGGTACAACAATAAGGGTCAGATGCAGTAACCAAGGCCACCTTACCAATCCCATTAATGTTACTAAAGGAGTTAGACAAGGCTGCATCTTAGCTCCTACTTTGTTTAATATTTACATTAATGGTATAATTAACTCATTCCAGGAAAAGGAATTTCATCCCCCTAGTTTAGCCCATCGTCCAATTCCTATTCTCCTTTATGCTGATGACGTAGTTTTACTTTCCAGAACTGCAGTAGGATTCAAAAGAATGCTAAGGAGGCTTAGCAGTTACTGTAAAGAAGAACAACTACAAGTAAACTACAAAAAAACAAAGGTCATGATTTTCGGCAAGAGGACCAAACCAAAAATTTGGAAACTAGACAACTGTAAAATTGAAGAAGTTCACAGATTCAAGTACCTGGGAATTGTAGTACAATCTTCATGTGCTAGGACTGCGCACTGTCAATATGCTGCTGAGCAAGCCCAAAGATCGGCTAACAACATTCTCAAATTCTATCGAACCAAGGGTAAATACTTTGTACCAGCTGCCCTAGAGCTCTACAAAGCCAAGACACTTTCTCAGCTGCTTTATGGCTCCTTCTCAGGAACCCCAACATCTAGTGTTATGTTACTGGAAAGGGTGCAGTCAATATTTCTAAGGAAGATCATCCAGCTCCCTAAGTGCGTATCAAATGCTAGAGTGAGATTGGAAACAGGTATGCAAAGTGTGGAAGATAAGATCTATGTGTCATCGATCCTATATTGGCTGAAGCTAACCTATGACCCAAAGCGATTGTCTGCCTTGATCTTAAGAAACAACTTTCAGCCAATTTGGCTAAAAACTGTGAAATGCAAATTATCACAGCTTGGCTTTATGGAACAACAGCTAGCCTTCATACAGCAAGATCAAGCTAAATCCATAATTAAACAAAGGGTCAAGGACATCAGCCGGCAAAGGGATCTAGCCAAAACACCAGAATTTCTGTGTCCAGATAGGATCCGATACACGCTTGTTCCAGCTCCATACCTGTCAGACCTAGAACTTATCACCCATAGAAGGGCCTTCGCCCAAGCAAGATGCTCAACTCTACCCACTGCCGTGCTGGAGGGGCGCTACCAAAAGAAACCCCTTGCTCAGAGACTCTGTCCTTGTGCCAGCGGATGGATAGAGTCAGATGAACATGTGTTTCTGTTCTGCCCCATTTATGACACTATCAGACGCACCTTTATCCAGCCAATTCTGAACACTTACCTGAGATCTTCCACAAAGGAGAAAATCAAGGTACTGCTTCAAGACGCAGATAAGCAAACAACTCTCTGCACAGCTAAATTTTGCACCGCCGCCATGAAATTGCGTACTCGGTACATGAATCAAAAAATTATTTATGATTCAACCTTATAAGTACAAAGCTATTTTTTTTCTTTTTTTTAAATACTGACTATGATGTCAGACTTTTAACATTTTTATAGTATTGGCAGTTTTCCTGCTTTTTGGATTGTCTTGGTTTTAACTGCATGTATTTGGGTTTTGGTCTAAATGACCGTGAATAAATATTGATTGATTGATTGAACTAATTCAGGAATCATATCCTGTAACCTGACCCTTAATGATGGTATACCAGTACAGATTTGTCTTTATGCCTTTCTCCCCATCCTACCTTGAGAGATTCCCCCCTTTCTGGTACACACAGCTACCACTTAGCAGTAGAATATAGTACCCTTTCCTAATTAATTAATAGTCCAAATAGACCATCCCATATGCTAATTTACAAAGAAGCCGAGGGACTGGGGACTGGATATTTCAAATGAATGCTCTAACACAGGGGTAGTCAACCTGTGGTCCTCCAGATGTTCATGGACTACAGTTCCCATGAGCCCCTGCCAGCAAATGCTGGCAGGGGCTCAAGGGAATTGTAGTCCATGGACATCTGGAGGACCACAGGTTGACTTCCCCTGCTCTAACAAATCATCTAAAGTTATTCCCCTCTTTAAATATTTTTAAAATGATCACAACACATACCCATATTTAGTGAATCTGATGAACCTGAGGATGAGAATGGCTTTCACCACCCTGAGATTCCATGCAATGCCCACTGCTGTGTGCATGGGTATGTTGCAGGGTCATCCACATGAGCAATGCTTATGTAGCTGCGGCAAAAGGGAAATTGAAGACCTGGTCCATTATATATTAAGCTGTGACTTCGATGTGGCACCCAGAACCAAATTTCTTAGTAGATTACCCCCAATGGCCCATGGCATTCTAGATTCCAAGAAGGTGACTCTTCTATTGTCTGATAACAATCTATATATTTCCAACAGGATTATACTGTTTGCTCTGGCTGCCACCCAGATAAGGTCTAAAGTGAAGGGCGATGGCTGATTCTGATGATCTGTGATATTCTGTTGTATAGAATCCAGTGTATGTATCTACTGGCCTGCTTTTATTGCTTATGACTGTCTTTTTATACTTTGTAAAGGCCTATGACTGCACTATAAACTTGAATGTGATTTCAGTGTAACTGAAGAAGTGTGTGTGTGTAGATGAAAACTTATACCTTGAAGAAAACTTTTTGGTCTTATAGGTGCCATTGGATACAAACTTTGTTCTGCTCCTTGTTTGTCTTCCTGAGCTTCATGGCTCCACATCTAGGCTAGCCAACAGTCTACTGATATTTGCCAAAAACATTTCTTCTGGATACCTTGAATGGTGGCCCAGTCAGGCAGGGTTCTCTTCTGGATGGACCAGGCAAGGAGCCCCTCTCTCATCCACACACATAAATGTTCTTTGAAATAGATTTAAAGCATCTTTCCTTATATTCCAATTTATGTTACTGCTTATTCTCTAGAATATTCCTGTTGCCCCACAAAAGCTAATCTATAAGACCTGCTCAAACATCTGTCCCCTAGGAAACACGTTTATCTTCAAAGAAAAAGAACATATAGATTGGCAGTTATTTCCTTTACATTATTGAAGGTATTTAGGAAAAGTGGGTGGCATATGTTTCTCTACTAAGAGGGAAATAAGAAAACTAGTTCAAGTCAAATTTATAGCTGTGGGAATATTTCCTGATAAAAGTAAGCCATGCATGAGGGCAAATTAAATATGAAATAAATATGTAAGCGTACTGAACATTTGTGTTCTAAACATTGGCTGTTTTATAGGGTTCTGTTCTGCTTTTATATATACAATATTTTCCTTCCCCCCCTCCCCCCAGGTGCGATGACCTAAATAAAATCTGCAGTTGGTTTGAGAGGCTGACTGGCACTAGAAGCAGAAAGGAGGTTATTTGCTGTGTCATCTGTGGGTTCTTGTTATGAAGGACTGTGCCTGTGTCACAAATACGTAGGCGCGAAGGCCTCTGAGATGGAACAGTGCAAAATGGAACAACTGATTCAAGAACGTATCTAATCAAAAGGAAGTACAGACCTACTTTAAACTAGAATCTGTACTCCCCCCCCTCTTTTATCATTAGAATATGAATTAGTACTGAATTAAAATGTGTTATAAATGTCCCTCCCTTTTTCACACCCATTGGCAAAATATTGCAGACATATTCACAGAGAAGTGATAGTAGGTTTTACACTTCTGTCTGAAAAACCCCTTTATCTATTTTTTCTTATTTGTTTGCCTATGGCTGTTCCACCCAATCACTTGGTGCTGGCCAGTCCAGGAAACTGAGGAAAGAGAAAAAAAATTGGGAATCCTCCCTGTGTACAGATATCTTCCTGGATATTTGAGAATATTAGATGACAGTTCTCTAAGAAGACCCTTTCTTTTTGCATGGCTAAATATCCTCCCCTCCAATGTATCCAGAAACCATCTTTCAGATACTCCTTTTGGTGAATCTGTCTTCATGGATGTGGTGTCCCAGACTGCCCTTTGGGAGTTGAGAGGGTGGGAAGAGGACAGCCCCCTCCCTACTGCCTTCCCTTCCCATCTGGCCCCTTAGAAGATGGGGATGGGTAAGAAGGAGGCAGCCCATCCCCTATGGTCTTCCCCCAGCAGTCTAGCCATTGGGAAATGTGGGGGTGGGTGGAAACAAGACTGCCCCCCCCAGGGCCTTCCCCATCCAGCCTGGCCTTCAGAGAGATGTAGAGGAAGGAGGCAAGCCCCCCTATAGCCTTCCTTACCTGGCCCAGCCTTTGGAAAATGTATGGGGGGCAAGAAGGTGGCAGCCTCACCACCCCCCCTTGCAGCCTTCCCAGCCTGGCCTTTGGAAGATGGTCGGGGATAGGAAGGTGACAACCCACCCTTCCACAGCCTGCCTGGCCTGGCCTTTGGAAGATGTGGAGTTTGATTGGAAGATGGGGGAAGAGGTGACCTTTGTAGACAATGTTGTATGGTGGTGGGGGTAGGAGGGCCAGTGCTCCACTAAAGCAGCTTTTTTCTCTAGGAGAATGCCTTTCTTCCATTCTCCCTTCTACCTTTTTCTTTCTCTCTCTTTCAACCTATCTTTCTCTCTTTCATCTTCCTGAAGGTTTCCAGGCCGCCACCTAGAAGTTGGCAACCCAGCTGGCTGCATATGGAGGAGGTGTCAGGAATCAAGCTCAGCTCTTGAGATTAGTGTCTGCTACTCTTTAACCACTTCACCACATTGGATATCAAAATGGAACAAGGAGCGGGGGGGGGGGGGAGGACCAGAACCCAGGAAGTTCACAGTGCAGGTGTATGTGCTAGCAACTGTTGTATTCCTGGGTGCAACAGGCTTTGCCTCTAGTAGAAATTTTCCTTTTTTTACTCGAATGAGGAACCACCTTTATCCACTCACTCTTGTAGTCTCCTTCCCAGTGTCAGTGCTTAACTGTCTCCTCTTCAACTGTCAGTTCTGAACTGTCATTCCTTAACTGACTCTCTCAACAGAATTCTGCTTGGACAACCAGTCACTCAAAGATGTTCAGAATCATTGTGGAAGTAACGTTGTTGTTGTTGTTATGTGCGAAGTCGTGTCCGACCAATCGCGACCCCATGGACAATGATCCTCCAGGCCTTCCTGTCCTCTACCATTCCCTGGAGTCCATTTAAGTTTGCACCTACTGCTTCAGTGACTCCGTCCAGCCACCTCATTCTCTGTCGTCCCCTTCTTCTTTTGCCCTCGATCGCTCCCAGCATTAGGCTCTTCTCCAGGGAGTCCTTCCTTCTCATGAGGTGGCCAAAATATTTGAGTTTCATCTTCAGGATCTGGCCTTCTAAAGAGCAGTCAGGGCTGATCTCCTCTAGGACTGACCGGTTTGTTCGCCTTGCAGTCCAAGGGACTCGCAAGAGTCTTCTCCAGCACCAGAGTTCAAAAGCCTCAATTCTTTGACGCTCGGCCATCCTTATGGTCCAACTTTCGCAGCCATACATTGCAACTGGGAAGACCATAGCCTTGACTAAACGCACTTTTGTTGGCAGGGTGATGTCTCTGCTTTTTAGGATGCTGTCTAGATTTGCCATAGCTTTCCTCCCCAGGAGCAAGCGTCTTTTAATTTCTTTGCTGCAGTCCCCATCTGCAGTGATCTTGGAGCCCAGGAAAATAAAATCTGTCACTATCTCCATTTCTTCCCCTTCTATTTGCCAGGAATTGAGAGGGCCGGATGCCATGATCTTTGTTTTCTTGATGTTGAGTTTCAAGCCAACTTTTGCACTCTCCTCCTTCACCCGCATCAACAGGCTCTTTAGTTCCTCTTCACTTTCTGCCATTAGAGTGGTATCATCTGCATATCTGAGGTTGTTGATATTTCTCCCTGCAATCTTGATCCCAATTTGTGACTCCTCTAATCCCGCATTTCTCATGATGTGCTCTGCATACAAGATAAATAGGCAAGGCGACAGTATACAGCCTTGCCGAACTCCTTTCTCAATTTTGAACCAGTCAGTGATTCCATGTTCAGTTCTCACTGTTGCTTCTTGACCTGCATATAAATTTCTCAAGAGACAAATAAGATGCTCTGGTATTCCCATCTCTTTAAGAACTTGCCACAATTTGTTCTGTTCCACACAATCAAAGGCTTTAGCATAGTCAATGAAGCAGAAGTAGACGTTCTTCTGGTACTCCCTAGCTTTCTCCATGATCCAGCGTATGTTGGCAATTTGATCTCTAGTTCCTCTGCCTCTTCGAAATCCTGCCTGTACTTCTGGAAGTTCTCGGTCCACATATTGCTGGAGCCTAGCTTGTAGGATTTTGAGCATAACTTTGCTAGCATGAGAAATTAGTGCAATGGTGCGGTAGTTTGAACATTCTTTGGCATTGCCCTTCTTTGGAATTGGAATGTAAACTGACCTTTTCCAATCCTGTGGCCATTGTTGAGTTTTCCAAATTTGCTGGCATATTGAGTGTAGCACTTTTACTGCATCGTCCTTTAAGATTTTGAATAGTTCAACTGGAATGCTGTCACCACCACTAGCTTTATTGTTACTCAGACTTCCTAAGGCCCATTTGACTTCACATTCCAGGATGTCTGGCTCCAGGTCAGTAACTACCCCATTGTGGTCATCAGGGATGTTAAGCTCGCTCTTGTATAGCTCTTCTGTATAATTTTGCCACCTTTGTTTAATCTCTTCTGCTTCTGTGAGGTCCCTACCATTTTGGTCCCTTATCATACCCATCTTTGCATGAAACGTTCTCTTCATATCTCCAATTTTCTTGAAAAGATCTCTGGTCCTCCCGATTCTATTGTTTTCTTCTATTTGTTTGCACTGTTCATTTAAGAAGGCATTCTTATCTCTTCTAGCTTTTCTCTGGAATTCTGCATTCAATTGGGTGTATCTTTCTCTTTCTCCCTTGCCTTTCACTTCCCTTCTCTCCTTAGCTATTTGTAAAGCTTCCTCAGACAGCCATTTTGATTTCTTGCATTTCTTTTTCTTTGGGATGGTTTTAGTTGCTACCTCTTGTACAATGTTGCGAACCTCCGTCCATAGTTCTTCAGGCACTCTGTCTATCAGATCTAATTCCTTAAATCTATTTGTCACCTCCACTGTGTATTCGTCAGGGATATGATTTAGTTCATACCTGAGTGGCCTAGTGCTTTTCCCTACTTTCTTCAATTTAAGCCTAAATTTTGCAACAAGAAGCTCATGATCTGAACCACAATCAGCTCCTGGTCTTGTTTTTATTGACTGGATAGAACTTTTCCATCTTTGGCTGCAGAGCACATAGTCAATCTGATTTCTGTGTTGACCGTCTGGTGATGTCCATGTGTAGAGTCGTCTCTTGGGTTGCTGGAAAAGAGTGTTTGCTATGACCATTGTATTCTCTTGACAAAATTCTACCAGCCTGTGCCCTGCTTCATTTTGTACTCCAAGGCCAAACTTGCCTGTTATCCCGGTTATCTTTTGGCTTCCTACTTTAGCATTCCAATCCCCCATGATGATAAGCACATCATTTTTGGGCGTTGCTTCTAGAAGGTGTTGTAGGGCTTCATAGAACTGATCAACTTCATCCTCTTCAGCAGCAGTGGTTGGGGCGTAGACCTGGATCACTGTGATGTTGAATGGTTTGCCTTGGATTCGAACTGAGATCATTCTGTCATTTTGGGGATTGTATCCCAAGACTGCTTTTCCTACTCTCTTATTGATTATGAAGGCTACTCCATTTCTTCTGCGAGATTCTTGTCCACAGTAGTATACCTGATGGTCATCTGAATTAAATTCACCCATTCCTGTCCATTTTAGTTCACTGATTCCTAAAATGTCGATGTTCAGTCTTCTCATTTCTTGTTTAACCACGTCCAGCTTGCCTTGATTCATGGATCTGACGTTCCAGGTTCCTATGGAATAAAAATCTTTACAGCATCGGACTGTCTTTTCGCCACCAGTTACTTCCACAACTGAGCGTCCTTTCGGCTTTGGCCCAGCCGCTTCATTCATTCTGGCGCTACTCGTACTAGCCGTCTGCTCATCCCCAGTAGCATATTGGACACCTTCCGACCTGAGGGGCTCATCTTCCAGCGTCATATCGTTATGCCTATTGGAACTGTCCATAGAGTTTTCATGGCAAAGATACTGGAGTGGTTTGCCATTTCCTTCTCCAGTGGATCACCTTTTGTCAGAGCTCTCAGCTATGACCTGTCCGTCTTGGGTGGCCCTGCACGGCATAGCTCATAGCTTCACTGAACTACGCAAGCCCCCTTGCCACAACAAGGCAGCGATCCTTGAAGGGGGGAAGTAACGTAGTATGCACCAATTAATCTAAAGATGCATCCAAATGTATATCTTGTTCCTATATGTTATATTATTTTTAGTGGAATTCATATTTAACAGTGTCTTCCTGTATAAGGGTTCAGTCTCTAACTCAGCAGCATAAGTTTGGGGAAATATCAGCTCCATACCCACTAGGAAAAGTTCAAAAGACAGGGTTCTTAATGAACATTTCCACACCCTCAAAATATCAACTTTCACAATTAATTTAAACTAATGGGGATTCTGGTGAGGGACCACCTTCCAAGTTAATCAAGAAGATATCTACAATTTGTGAAGTACATATTAGGATAATTTTACAAAAAGAGAAAAGACCTTGGGAAAACTGGATTAGATGGGTTTTTGTTTGTTTTGCTTACTATGAAGACCAGAAAATTAACACTCCACTAGAATGCTAGCGACAAATTATGTTTTTGTTTTGTCTCAGTTATGAACAAAATTATCATGTATAAAAGATTACTCTTTGTTTGCTTTGCTCAGTGGGTAAAGAGCTGGTGTTGAGAATGGAAAACTGATTTTAACAAAAGTGTCTGCAGCAAGCATGGGGGAGTACAATTTCCCCTGCAGCTCAAACCTTCAGAAGGCAAACATACTTAAATATCTTAAATCCTGAAGCCTGCTTTTAGCCTCACTTCCAGGAAAGCTTGTTGAAAAATTTGTAGGTCACCTTTAACAAGGTAAGCTGTACTAAGACTATTTTAGGAATTGATTCAACTACTGCTAGACTATGGAAAATATGACATTCAAGTCAAATATCTTGTGATATTTCCATGGTGCAAAATATTTAGTATTTCTGCTCCAAGATCAATATATGTGTATAACATACCACCAGGTATAAGTGTCACTGCACAATTATTTCAAAAATTAGATAGGTTGATAGTACGGGAGAGGAGTCAGCAGTTATGGTGCACATTAGCACCAAAGACATTAGGAAATGTAATGGTATGGTCCTGAAGGAAAATTTAGCTTACTATGCAGAAAGTTAAAGGCCAGGACCTCTAAGATAGTTTTCGTAGAAGTGCTGCTGGTTCCATGGGCAGGGACAAATAGAGATCAGGGGTCTGAATGCATGGATGAGAAAGTAGTGCCGGGAGGAAGGGTTTGGGTTTGTTAGGCACTGGGGAATGGGGACAAGCTGAACCTGTGCAAGAGATGAGTTTCACTTGAACCAAATGGTAACCAGGCAGTTGGTGACTAATATCAAAAAGGTGTCAGAATAGCTTTTAAACTAATCCTGGGAGTGGGGACAAGAGGATGAGGAGCCTCTGGTTCAGGTCACATCAGTCCAACGAGAACGATTATTCAGGGTAAGATTAATATGAGCGTAATAGAACTCAGGAGTGAGGGCATGATGGTGACTAAGAGGCTGAGGGAGGCGAGGATTACTGCAGAGGGAAACACATTATAGATGCCACCATGCCAATGCTAGAAGTCTCTGAGTCAAGATGTTGGAGCCAGACTAATTGTTGTTGTAATTATTATATTAAATGATAATCAGTAACAATTTAGATACAATATATAATATATTAGTGTGTCAAACTGAAGAAACCTTCACTTTGTGCTTTAGAAAGTTTTTTCTCTCTAGCCAGAAAGCAACCAGAAATGGGGAAATCAGACCAATTGCTTTCCACTTTACCTTTATAAGTATGCTAATAAATCTAGCAAAAGAGACAATGGGTGGGTCAGGCCTCCTCCAAGCAGGGAACAGAGATTTGGTGGACTTTATACTAGGAAGGCTCCAGGAGAAGCTTCTCTGACCTTACCTGACCTGGTCAGTGGGTGGGGAAAAGAAGTGATAAAACTCAGTGAAGCAAATAAAAACGGTCTTTTTTTTGTGCTGAGTCCATCAGAGCAGACAGAACTCTTGACTAAGGTGTGGAGGAGGTGACCGTTGTCATGTGCTGCCCTGGACAGTTGAAGGAAGCTACAAGGTAATGGAAACTCTGTAAGGTAAAGGTATTGGTATCCCCTGTGCAAGCACTGACCCTTGGGGTGACGCCGTCTAGCATTTTCATGGCAGACTCAAGCTGGGTACTCATTTTACCGACCTCGGAAGGATGGAAGGCTGAGTCAACCTTGAGCCGGCTGCTGGGATCAAACTCCCAGGCTCATGGACAGAGCTTTCAGACTGCATGTCTGCTGCCTTACCACTCTGCACCACAAGAGGCTCTTGGAAACTCTGTAGAGCAATATAATATTGTAAGCTAAGGAGCTGTTCTATATTTAATGACAGGTAGGGCTTGTACTGTATAGAGTAGGACAGAGGCATTGTATTTTACCATTTTCTTTTGAATCCCTTGCTCTATCTGTGCTATGCTAAGAGTATGCTTGTAAACATTTTCTTTTTAATAAGCACTTTATAACTTTGATACTGATATATCTGTATCATCTTGGACACACTATTTTAAAAGGAGCACCACAGGAAGGCAGTGAATTGGTAAGTGGCTATTCCTCCAGGAATGCACAAGGCAGTAAACTGATCTGGTAATGACCAGGCACTGCACAGTCAGAGACACAAAGGCCAGGGTGTAAGAACTAGGAAGGGAAGCTGGGAGTCCTGACTCTTCAAGTGGGCAATTCCTTACAAAGGTTGTGTTATAGTGTGGTTTACTGGAAGGCAAAGCCTCTCCAGGAAAACCTTGGAGTGAAGGGTAGAACAAGGGCTGTAAGTCAGAAGAACAGTGTTCTGCCACATAGATGAACAGTACAATCCTTACATAAAATTATATTTCATCAGTCTGCATAGGTCACTTTGAGACTCCTAGATCAAAAACAATGGGAGATGAAGAATATTCTGTGGGGACTCTGAAACATGCAAAATACATGTAAACATATGAAGCTGCTTTATAAATCAGTCCTCTTAGGTCAGTATGTATATTCTTAGGTCAATTTGTAGACTTTCAGCCTGTAAATTTTTTTTCGAACAGCTATTATTCTTTAACTGGAAATACTGAGAGCTAAGCCTGGCAACCTTATTTTTTAAATTTATTCTTTAGATTTCAATGCTGCCACTCCTGCAGTGCTGGCTTGTGGTGGTTTACAACATTCGGATATACAGTAAAATCAATAAATTAAAACTACTCATAAAATAACCCAACAACAACATCACACAGAATATAAATACCAATAAATATGAGATGCAGTCAGATCAAGTTGCAATCTTTTAGCGGCATGAGGTGTCCAGGTTTTGAGGAGGGGGCCCTAGATGGAATATGTCACTATCCCAGTCTCAACCAAACACCTGGCGGAAGAGCTCCATCTTGCATGCTTTACAAAACTGAGCCATTTCACCAGGTAGAGGGCAGGACCTTCTCCATGCAAAGCATAGTAGAAGACTAGATATCTGGATGAAAGTTGGTATACACATTCAGGTTACTATTCTACATTTCGGATATTAAAGCAATTTTGATGTTCCTACTTGTTTGCAAGGAAGCATGGAAAAATGTTAAGTATCCTATCATATCTTTATAAAACAGGGAGATACTAGAGTGATATTTTTCTTTTCTTAAAACTTAAGATTTCTTCTGCATACCCTTAGTAAGCAGAAGCCAATAATTGTATTTGTTCACAGAGAGTTTACTTTGCTATTAGAGGTAACCATGAAATATCTGAAGTTAGGATTCTTGAATACTATGTGTTCCTTTGACTTTTTATCTCATAAAATCCAATAAAAAGGAACCACCTACTGACATTAACAGAACATTCCATGATTAGAAAAATAGTTGATCTTACCTCCTGTCTTTAAAGTGCACCATTCCAATAACTATTTTTTGAGTAAGATAACATTGAACTCTGGCTTAGTGCTACTGTTTCAAGTGCAGAAATCTTCTTGTCGTTCCCAGCAAATCAATACACTTATTCCTTTCCCAAACTCCTCCAATGATTAAAAAAACCTATTTATTTTTGTCAATGTCGAAAACTGAATCTATAAATGCTTTGTGGGAAGTGTAATTTCAGTGCCACAAATGCTGTTAATGGGTTGAAGATGTGCATATAGATCAACCTTATATTGGTCCTCCAAGCTCTAATGAACTGGTTGGATGAGACCACCAGTCCAAATTAATGCAGTGGTGGGATATAAATGTTGCAGCAGATAGATAAACAAAAGTATGTATACTTTGATGTTAGAGATGCAGAAGAAGAAGAGTTGTTTTTATACCCCATTTTTCATTACCTGAAGGAGTCTCAAAGCATCCTACAATCGTCTCCCCACAACAGACATCCTAGGAGGTAGCTGAGAGAGTTTGAACAGAACTGCTCTGTGAGAACAGCTCTAAGAGAACTGTGTCTAGCCCAAGGTCACCCAGTTGGCTGCATGTGGAAGAGTGGAGAATCAAACCTGGCAGTCCAGATTAGAGGCTGCTGCTCTTAACCATTTCACCAAGCTGGCTCCTTTGAGTTCAGAGCCACTTGTAGTATGCAAGTAGCTGAGCAAGACTAGAATTGGATCTTAAGAAAGCATCATGAGAAAACAAAAGCTAATGGCCTCATCAGAAATACATCAGAGATTAAAAAGAAATTCTCAGAATAGCCTATATTAACTTGAGGCTGGGAGGCCTAGGCTGTGGACACAATCTGTGACCTGCTCCTTCTGCTGATGCCCTTGGAATGCCTGAAGGAATCCCTGACTCACTGGACTGATTTAAGACATTCACTGAATACTCTCTGTCCCTTGGCATTCTATTTTTATTTATTTATTTGTTTGTTTGTTTGTTTGTTTGTTTATTTAATACCACCACTCTTTCAGTGGTCTCACAATGGTTCACACAAGATAAAAACAATAAAATACAATAAAACCCCATAAAACACCCCTTACAATGACAGACAGACACACAGATGGCGACCTCTTACTCAACATATCTAACCTCCAGTCCCCTCCCTCCCTTCTCCTCCCCCATTTAACCAGAGGGCCAAGTTTTCTTCCACTGGGAGCAAGAAGCCAGGGGTATCCTGTTTTTGAAATATTGATTCTCTCTGCCTCCCTTGCAGCTCATCTGTGCTTCCTTTCAGCAGAGATCTGAAACCTGAAACCAATACAGGAGGCAAAGGAAGTAGCTGGCTTCCCTCCCTTGACTAGGGGAGATAGAAGATGGGAAGAGGCTAACAATGTTGTAACTTACCAGCGGAAGGCCATTCAGAGAGGCCAGCGCCATTTCCACCCAGCAAGCAGAAGGCAGAGGAAGAAGAGGACAGATAAGCCCCCTGACTGGCCCTCATTGGAAGAGTGTTCTTTCCCTTTTGGATGAACACTGCCACGTAGGGCTAATCAGGGTGGCTTGAGTTGTCTGTACGCAGTTTGAACTGACTGGCCATCACTGGCAGATTGCAATTTGAACTGTTTGGCCCTCACTGACAGGATGGTCTCTCCGTATTGGCAGCACACCCTCAGGTCCAATCAGGTAGGGAGTGAGTTGGCTGCACGCAACTTCAATGTTATAATATTTAGTGATGATGTGTTTAAAATGTTGTACTGGCATTAAAGTCTCAAATTGGATTTTTTAAAAAGTTTTGGGGAGGAACAAAGCAGAGATCCTCAAACAATAAAGAACTACTGAAGAATTTGAAATATACTGTCCTGCTCATCTCTATGTGACATCAATATCTATTGTTTTCATCTGAAATGTAGGTGGCGGCTTTGAAAATATTTTGACACATGTGCTTTAAACGCCAATAAAACAATTAAAATTATTTATGACTATTTGTTGTGATGTATTCTGGTGTAAAAGGATAATAAGAATCTGTGGCCTTTTCATGATTCGCTAAAACTGAATTTAACAATCTTATCAATCATCAGGCACACATAGGCTTTTCCAGAAAACAAAACAAATGCAGCTTCACAAATGCCATGGAAGAAAAATAGCCAGCATTTCTTTATTTTTTCAGAAAACAGCTTGTGCTTAATAAAATAATAATCTGAATAAATTCAGTAAACAGGCTATTCAATCCATGGCATATAAAGAAAAAAGAGAAAGATAAAGACAAAATATTTTGTGCAAATGCAATCCAGTTATCAGCTTTGGGTGATGTATTATAAGCATTGTCTTGCTGCCTCTTGTTATTAAGGGAGCCTCACAGCTTGCCACACTAAAACATTTCTCTTCTGCTTACATTTTATCTCTTTTTCCCATTTAGTCTTCCCAAGCAGTTGAGGACATGCTCAGAAATCTCCGAGAACCCTAGAGGGCTTAATTTAAAACAGGAAGTAAATCCACTCTGCCATCAGTGGGGGTTTTAAAAGATACAGCTATTTAACCAATGACTCTACAAAGGAACATGAATAACTCCTGCATGGTAGTCTCTTTAGGCCTTTCACTGTGGCGCAAGAGCTTATCTGTTAACTAGTTCAACAGCCTTTCCACTTCTCTATCTAGAAAAGAGAACATCAGAAACAAAAAAGGCTATGATTACTATCTTGTAGGCTCCAGCAACCATCACAGAGGCCCCCTTGTGTGAGCACAGGAGCTCTAATATGCTTTGAATATGCCTCAAACCCGCCTCAAGCCTGTCGGGAAAGACGGGAAATAATAATGATAATGATAATGATAATGATAATGATAATGATAATGATAATGATAATGATAATGATAATGATAATGAGAATGAGAATGAGAATGAGAATGAGAATGAGAATGATGATGATGATGATGATGATGATGATGATGATGATGATAATAATAATAATAATAATAATAATAATAATGATAATAATAATAATAATAATAATAATAATAATATCCCCTGCCAAAGTCCCTCCCCTCCTCAAACTCACCTTTCCTGAGCTCTGCCCCCAAATCATCAAGTGATGAGTTAATGTCTGGGAGGATGGATGGCCACATAAGCTCTTTTTCTTTCCTCTGAGAAATTCTGTAACGGGTTTTTTAAAAAACCCAGCCGAGACTTACCTCGGCTGAATGTTGACACTGCGGAAGGCTTGCTAGGAGGCAGAGGCAGAGGCAGAGGCCCTCTAGTGTGCGTGCTGCTGGAAGGCAGCACACACAGCGTCAAGAGCAGGGTGGGACCCATGGTGACTATAGAAGTTGCCACGTGCGTGGGTCTTACCCTCTTTGCTTAGAATGCTGCAAGAGCTGCTTCCCTCCCACCCACCGTATGTTGTTGTATACAAAATTGTTCAGGGTTATGAGGTGGATGTTTTGTTCAATAATTGTCACAGCTGCGGGTTTGCCTGGGATGGAGCCTGTTGGCAGGGAGTCCGGTGTGCGATCAGACTCCCTGGGGTTTGGGGCCTCTCTTGAGGTGGTGCGGCTTACCCAGCTGGGAGGCCAGGGGCTCATTTGCCAGGTGGCCTGGGGGCAACCAAGCAGGTGGCGCCTGGTGGCTCCCCCCGCATAGGTCGCTTCCCTTAGTTGCGGACTTCAGTAGGCAAGGGGGTCTGCTCTCCCAGCTGGGAATGGTGCAGGTCCCCAGGGCACCTCTGGACTCCGTCGGTTGTTGGTGTAGTCTGCTGGCTGCAAGGTTAGGCTCCCTCTCCCATGCTATGCCAACTCTCCTGTGGGGAGGCAATAATGCTGTAGCCTTGTTTATCCCGACATTGGTGTCGCATCTTATTCCAGTATATAATCCCCCCCTGCAAGTGAATACATTGTTGGCACATTATTTGTTATTCCCCCCCCCCTAATCTTCCATCCCAACACATTTTGTTCAACAGTGTTGTGTTGTTTACTGATAACCGATACAAAGAATCAGTTATGTAAGCTATATAAATAAAGTAGTATGCACATGTTGGTTGTTCCTTCTTCAGGCATAGGTTTAACACACTATAGATTCATTGTTTAATTTGCTGTAATATTGAGTATTGCTGGAGAGGTTAATCATTTTAATCAGAGGAAATCTAAATGCAGTATAAACTATAACGTAATGATTTACACTTTTTAAAAAGTCACACACGTTTTTTGACTAGGTATTCACATGTTGGTTTAATTTATGCTATTCCAGGAATTTCAACTGGACAGAATTTTCATGAAGGCCAGGGGCTGACTGCATCAGCAGAAAGCTGTTGACTCATTTTCAATTCAATCCAGATACATGATTTATGCATACATCAGGCTAGTGGGCACAGGGAGATCTGATCCTGTGTGAATTGATGCTGAAACTCAGTTCTGCAAACTAAGAACACAAAATAGAACACACTCAAGTTACTAGGGGGGAAGTGAAGATACGGCTAATGATAATAAAAAAGGATTGAAAACGGTATTTGTCGGTGGTCAGGAGCCCAGGCTAATGGCAGTCTTTTCTTGAATTTCAGCATTTTATTCAATGGCATCTGGGAAACAGATTATTTATTCAATGGCATCTGGCATCTGGGAAACAATTTTTGTTGTGAGTGAATTAAAATATTGTTCATTATGTTGATAGAAATTATGTAGGTAGGAATCCCAATCCACTTGGGCTGCCTTAATATGACCGGGAACTTTACTGCTCCAGCTCCCATGCAAGAGCACAAATCGGGAGCAGATGAACTGCACCGGGCCAAATGCTCCCCCATGTGGGTGCAGGAAGAGGTGGGGCAACCTGCCACAACTAAAACTCCAGCCTGCACCCTGATATGAAACCTCCAGTGCGTAAATGGTCTATGTTATGCAAGAATCTTCTGTATCACAGCTTTGTTACAGAGATGGATTCAGAACAGGCTGAATTACTCCGGGAGTTCTGTAATGTTGCAAGACCAATAAGGCTATGAAATGGTGACTGGTATATGGACATCTTGATCCCTAAAGAAATGTATTCTAAAATATATTTACTACATGCTAGGTAGATTGGTTATGGGCTTAGAAAGCTTTAGAAAACATAGTAATAAAAGAGAGAGTAGTGGTTCTAAATAGGTAAAAGGTGACAAAGTAGTAAAAAATAAAATATTATGTGGGAAGCATTATGTGGGAAGTTCTCACAAGCAGTTGAAATGAGCATGCATGGGACAAGAAGTTCATGGGTACTTGGGAACTGTCTTTTGCCTTTCTATCAGCAAAAACATTCCAGTAGTTCTCTCCGGAAGCACACCATGTATAATGTAGCCTATAATGTCACACATGCATGGTACAGCTGGGTTCGAGCAATTCAGCGAGAGAATTCTGCACAAACAAAGGTTTGGAACCGACAAGCTGAAGATAGACAAAATTGTTTCTATCTTAGTAAGGATGTAAAATAAAAGGGAGATGTATTAAACACAGATGGGATATGCATATACTAAATGGAAAAAAGAGTGATCACACAGTGATAAATTTCTGTAGCCCTATAATATTTTATATCTGCTGTAAAATGGCTCTAGTTGCTCTCATCAGAAAGAATCCTTGTTTAACCTTGCTCAGTATAGTATTTGTGAAAGTCTTACAATATCTTAGCCTGCTTCTCCATCTACCATCCTTTCCTTTTGTTGTTGTTATTTTGATGTTTTCTAAAGGCCACAGCATACAAATTGCCGATATTTATATCTCTCTACAGTGCACTGGAAGAAAGATTGTTCCTTTTTTCATGCAGAACAATATAATATATAACAAATCCCTAACCAACACTGTTGTTGAATTCACAATCTCCATATGTTGAACACATGAAGCTATCTTACACTGAATCAGATAGTTGGTCTGTCAAGGTCATTATTGTCTACTCTGCCTGACAGGGACTCTCCAGTATCTCAGGTAGATTAATTTCCTAGCATATACTTCTTGAATATTTTAACTGCGAATGCCAGGGATTGAACCTGGGACCTTATGATGGTATGCCACTGAGACAAAGGCCCTCTTGTACACCATATGCCGTCACTTAAGTGGTCTGTAACATTTTGTATTGCAGTCACTTTTTGCAGTTCATCCATTCTTTTAGCCAATGGTATATTTATGTCTGGGCTGCATTCATTGATTCTTATATTGTTGTGCCTGGAAAGATGAAGAAAGAGTAGACAGCCTCTTCCAGCTCTATGATTTCAGGCCAGAGAGATAAAAGTTGGCTGTATGACACATGGCAGATTTATTGTATTTCTACTGAGGTGCACATGAAATTTTGCTGACCGTAAAAAACTCCAAGTGCAATTCTCCCCCTAAAGGCAATCCTAAGGGCAAGCAGCTTCTCATACATGTTGCTGTCACATATCATGGGTGGAGATGTCCATAGGAATGACAGACATTTTTCTCTATCAAGCCATGCAGAAATAAGAAAACAGCCTAGCTGGTGCTATACAGATTTGGTTAGGTAAATGGTGGTACAACTGGGCCAGTACATACTGAAACAACACAAGGATGGAGTCCGGTGAGATAGCACATTGTATCTGATCCCTTAAGCTAGAGATAGCAGCAGCAACTTATGAAGTGAAAGAGGAAGCACCTCAGAAGAAGCGGTATTCAATATTATGGGGAAGTTGGTGTCTCATCTGATGTGCCACAGTTGTGCATCCTGTGCTTGAGGCTGACTGACTCGGAACATCTGCTGGTTCCCCCAGATGCCCCCCCATGACTGAAATAATTGACCTCCCTAATGTTGCTATTATCTGTTATTGTATTATTAATGATTAATGATGTATTCTAATGTTTTAATGTTTTACGGAAAGTTGTTTTGATGTTACAGCCTGTATAACGTTCCATGTAAGTTATATAATGTTCAGTGTAAACCACCCAGTGCCACAAAGAATGGGCAGCATAGAATCCTAAACAAACAAACACACAAACAATCGTGTTTGAAGTGAGTTAAATAGTTCTACAGGGTTTATAAAATAGAGCTGTTCCACCAGGACTATCGTCGAGGCCTCAAAAGCAACATCAAAATTCCACCTAACTAAAATCCACCAGAGGATTACACCATATGGACTCTCTCTCTTTCCTCTGAGTAAGAGATGGCTCAAGCAAGCTAATTTTAACTTAGATTTTAAAACCTATGAAAACTTTATATTTTATTTATATAGAAGAAGAAGAAGAGTTGGTTCTTATATGCCACTTTTCTCTACTTGAAGGAGTCTTAAGGTGGCTTGCAGTCACCTTCCCTTTTCTCTCCCCACAACAGACATCCTGTGGGGTGGGTGAGGCTGGGAGAGCCCTGATATCACTGCTCAGAACAGCTTTATCAGTGTTGTGGAGAGCCCAAGGTTACCCAGCTGGCTGCATGTGGAGGAAAAGCAGGAAATTAAAACCAGGTCACCACTTTGACCCATTATGCACAGGGGGAATAACGCACATTCAGGGTGGAATGGCGGCGACTAAAATCACCGATAACGCACAGTGCCGGCTGCAACCGGCCGCCGCTTCGGTGCATGCCGCCGAAAAAGTCACGTTAGCGAAACGCGGAAGAAAGCGCAGCTTCCAGGTGACCGGGGCGCAACCAGAAGCGGCACCAGGATCGCCGCATGCATAATCGGTTAGTCTGTGTTTTACCGCCGTTGTGCCCCGTCCCGTGCATAACTGGTGTACTTCGCGTCTTCCTCCTCCGCGTTTTCCATGTGACCCGAAATCGCCGTTTCGGTGGCCGTGCATAATGGGCCTTTAGGACTCCATGCTCCTAACCAGTACACCAAGCTGGCTATTGTATCATATATTTGAATTGATGTAATCTTCCCTGAACCTTCAGAGAGTGAGCCAAATAAATAATAAAACAGAATGGAGTGTGCACAACTCCTGTGTAGATTGCGAGAATGCCTCTTGTTAGACATTATAACTCTTTCCCTGTGGCTTCATCCTAATGAGCTGTTATAATATTTAAAGGCTGACCGTTACATGGAAAGATCCTTCCCATTCAATTTTTACAAAACTGGGACTGGGCGCAGCCATCAGGTGCAGCAGTTAGGGCTTTAAACATTATAGTGGTTGGTGGATGAAATCAGGGGAACCTTGATCCTGAACGCCCAGGTAATATCTAAAATTGCTGATTCAGGATTTTTTCTCCTTTTGGACACTCTCCACCCCAACAATCACAGACATTGAATGTGTGGTTCAGATGTGGGACATAGAAGAGAGTTTGGCTAGCTGGTGTACTAACTGCCTCATACACCAGACGATGCCTTTCTGAACTTCCTGGAGTGGACCTTGCAGTTCCCTAGGATGATAGTCCTAAGAGACCTCAACATCTACATGAAAAAGGCACCTCACAGAATATGGATTAATAACCCCCAATAATCATGAGTCAACCCAGTATTTGTCAGGGTAGTTCCCAATGGAAGGTGAAAAGGGGAATGTGTATGTAGGGGCAGGCCCATAGTTACTTGTTTATGTCTGTGCTGGTCTAACCAAAGGCCCAGTGGAAGAGCTCTATTTTAAAGGGTTTATAGAACTGTATGCCACCAGGTAAAATACTCTTTGAAATGAGAGCAGACCTTGAATAGTTCTGCAGGACTTGTAAGATAAAGCTTACAGGCCATTTAGGCTGGGAGATCCTCCCTCTTCCTCTCTCCTTTTTAATATGAGAAGAACTACCAGAGGGTGACTGAAATTGGGTTCAGATTTGAATGTGAATTCAGTAATTTTATGTTTTTATTGATATATTTGATCTAGATGTGATTTTATGATGTAATCTGCCCTGAGTTGCATGAGATAGGGCAGAAAATAAGTTAATAACAAAAACAACTAGATAAAGCATTCTTAAAATGTTTAAGCTCTTCCTGCCTGTGAGGACCCTTAGAGGACACATGAGAACAGTCATTGCTAGATGACATGCAACCTGCCAAAGTATGATTGGGGAAAAAAAGTGATGATTGATATTCAAACAGCAAGAACAGCATTTTGTTTTTTACTGTCTTTGCTGTGGTTCCTTTTGAAGGATTAAAAAAGCCAACAAAGGTGATGAACTTAACAGCTAGACTTGCTGAATACATTTTAAAAGAACATAGTCATTTGAGTTTTTTCGAAAAAAGATTTAAACAGTTCAGAATGACATAGGCCCATTAAGAAAGGGGTTGGGAGTATTATTTTAAAATACCTGTGACTCATTTGGGATCATTTCGGGTTTAGTGCTATTTTATTTCTCAAGGATTTCCCGCAAGCTGTTATTTTGAGTCAGGAAAGCTTCCAAGTTTTACTTCATTTTATGCATCTCATCATTACGACTCAGGAGTTATAAATATATTCATTCTCTATGCCAAACAATCTACTGCAAAATTGCCTGTCATCCACTGTCTAGAATCTCCCTCTGAGATCTGAAGCTATACAATTCTGTTTTCATTTTCCCAATGTATTTTGAAAACTGAAATGAATTCACTGTTAGCCCAGCATTTTTCTTCTCTAAGGAATTTATTTTCATTGTATTTCAAAATTTATAGCCATCATATTTTATAGAAGAAAAAAGTTGAAAAGATATCAGAAGAATAACAGAACTTGGCTTGCTCAGGTTTCCAGTGTATAATCACGAAATATTAGGCAGAGAGATCACTGGAAATGATTAACAAAATACCTTGCTAATAATTCACTAAACTTGGATCCACATGAAAAAAATGTCTGTAATAGTGCTGAGATTGGTTACGTGAGACAGGATTATGTCTGGTCACCTGGATTGTGTCCAATTTCTGAGCATGCCTCCTAGTGGTCCTCTGAGCCTACCTGGCCCAGGTTCCAAGGTTTCACTTAAAAACACAAGCTTCTAGCTCTTATAACTCCAGAGATATGAAACAAAATATGCTGGGATTATCACTATCAATTGTTTAGTAAGAAACAACCATGTCTGCTTTCTCAGTGCAATGATTAATATGCTCAATTTGCATAACTGGAAACAGTACTTCGAATAACATGTCAAATAGGTGAGACAGTTTTGTGGGGTGTGAAGACAGCATCCTGATTTGGGAGAAAAGTTTTGTGCACATGCAGCTACTCCCTGAATCTGAGCAAGAGGGGACACGATAGCCCTCTTTAAGTATCTGAAAGGTTGTCACTTGGAGGAGGGCAGGATGCTGTTTCTTCTGGCTGCAGAGGACAGGACACGCAGTAATGGGTTTAAACTTCAAGTACAACAATATAGGCTAGATATCAGGAAAAAGTTTTTCACAGTCAGAGTAGTTCAGCAGTGGAATAGGCTGCCTAAGGAGGTGGTGAGCTCCCCCTCACTGGCAGTCTTCAAGCAAAGGTTGGATACACACTTTTCTTAGATGCTTTGGGATGCTTTGGGCTGATCCTGCGTTGAGCAGGGGGTTGGACTAGATGGCCTGTATGGCCCCTTCCAACTCTATGATTCTATGATTCTATGATTTGTTTTTGTTTGAGATAACAAAGCTCTGCTGCAAGGATGGCTTTATGACATTGCCTGATGTCAGAGCACTGTTTCTACAGTGAACAGCACTACAGCAACCCCAACAGAAAAATACAAAGGCAAGTTGCATGGATACAGCTGGTCCTTTGTTCATTCTCTATGGGAGAGAAGGAAGAAATTCTCAAGCTACATGGGGGTCAGACTGCATGCAACATACACAAGCAGGCTAACAAATACGAAGCCAATTACAGGTCAACTAGATAAAAGGACATACCCAAACCCAGCAAAACAGGAACTGATCAGAAGTATGGTATGCCAATAAGATGTTTTCTACCCCACGCTATAACAAGTAAGAGTTGATTTCTTGATGTAATACAAAATTACAATGTTACAAAGCTTACAGGGTGACCAGCACAGTCTCCAAAATGATTGCAAAATGTACATTTTGACCATAAAGTTTTCAAAGTTATTTACTGACATATGTAACTTTCAAAAATTGAATGAAAATTAAAAAACATATGCTTTTATCTCTGTTATCAAGATTCAAAACCATATTGGGCTGAACAAAGTTTGAGTCCAATAAAGCTTAAGACAAAATTTTATTCCAGGTTATAAGCATTCATGTGCATGCCAACATCATCACATACACTGTGTCTGAGGAAGTGTGCATGCACACGAAAACCTATGCCTTCAATAAAACTTTGTTGATCCTAAAGATGCCACTGGATTCTAACATTGTTCTCTATTTTCAAGTAACAGTTAGATCCTAGATATATGTTTGGCAGCTTTCCAAAAGGCCACATATCTTGCACAAAGCAAAGATCAAATCGCACCATTTCTAACATAACGTAATAACACACACTATGAATGTTCTAAACTGATTACCCTAGCCTCTAATTATTAACTTCTAGACTAGACTAGAGTTTGGACTCTGTTACCAATTTCAGGTGACTCTTCCTGATTCATCCAGCCACAGCTTCCAAACAACTGGCGAATGTTACTGGGGGAAGATCTGGCCGGCTGTCCATCAAGAGATAGATCTGGGTATCATCCGCATATTGATAACACCCAAGCCCATAACTCCTAACCAACTGGGCTAAAGGGTACATGTAGATGTTAAATAAGGTGAGGGAGAGCACTGCTCCCTGTGGGACTCCACAAGGGAGTGCAAAGGAGTCAGATAACTCATCCCCCAAGGCAACCCTCTGTGACCTGTTCTCTAGAAAGGAGGTGAGCCACTTAAGGTTTGTTCCTCCAATCCCAGTGTCAGTGAGGCAGTGTACCAAGAGCTCATGGTTGACCACGTCAGATGCAGACAACATATCTAGTAACACGAGAATGGACAACCTGCCTTGGTCCAGTTGGCATTAGAGATCATCTATCAGGGCGACCAGCAGTCTACCCCCTGGCCAGGATGGAAGCCAGACTGGTATGGGTCTAGGGCCAAAGTTTCCTCCAAAATTGCTAGGAGCTGGTCCACAATTTTCCTCTCAACTACCCTACCCTGGAATGCAAGATGCAATACCGGGTGGTAGCTGGCGGGGTCCCGCAGATCCAGTGATGTTTTTTTCAGGAGAGGGCAAACCACTGTTGCCTTAATCCTCTGAGGGAGTTCTCCTGGTGTTAGAGAGAGGTTTACAATCTCCCTCAGGGTATCGTCTATCTGTGGGTCGGATAGCTCTGAAAGCTCTGTAAAATTTGGCATATTTGTTGAAACTGTGTGGGAGGGGTTTGGCCCAAGCGCATGGCCAACCATGCTGGTCCTGTCTCTACCTACATAGGTTGGCTGCATGGGGACACAGTATTAACATACATGCAGGATGCCTGCATGTGGACTTTGTCCCTGGAATAAGAATTGTTTGAAAAACAGTACTCCTGATTATAGGGAAGGACTTCAAAAGTGCATAAGTACTGGATTCATGTTAGGAAAAACATGTAGGAAAAGGATAGAAGAAGTCTGGGCCAGCATGTTCATTACCACTCCCAATCAAGATACATTGGCCCTGTACACAAATATCACTTGCATCACATGCTACTGGCATTATCCAGTGCCACATTCTTCTTCTTTTTTTAATTATAAAACCCAACCTTTGCTTTAATTATCCTGAGTTCTTTTTTGATATCATAGCATGATATCACTGCACCCTAGTGCTTTCCCCCTTTGAATACTTTGTGAGATAAAATTTTGCTCAATCAGTCAGTTTTGCTCACAGTAGGTGACAATGTGAGGTGCTTAGGGAAATCATGAGATGATACATTCATTCAGCACATGCTTCAGTCTGGAAGGCGACTTGATTTTCATTAGCTATCAAGTGCACCTTGATTTTCCACCCTCCTTTGATTATGGCCTTTTCTTTAATAATCATTGATCAGTGCACTTGACAAGTCATTGAAACACATAACTGAGGTTTTGCCATTCATAGGGACTGCTGATTAAGTGCCTCTTTCAGGTCTGCCACTCTACTGAAGGCCCATTGCTCAGACATATGAGAGAAGAAAAGCAAATTTGGCCACAATGCAAATATTCCTGCCACCTTTTTGGATACATTGGCAGATGGGAATGATTGTATATCACAAAACTGACTACAGAAAACCATATTCATCTTTTGCAGACTTTAAAAGATGCCAAAAGGATACAGGTAGATTTGGGACTGACCTGTCTTCATGTACAGAACATTTTATCAGATTTTATCAGATATTTCGAAGGAAGTTTATACACACATCATTTTGGTGAATACCAGCAGAATGTATCAGCTTGAATCCAACACACACATCCTTACATGTATATAGGCTACACCTTTCATTTTCTAGAGATTCTGGTAATTTTTCCATGGACTCCTTCATGTCGAGCTAGTAGCTACATTTCCCCCAAACTCCCTCTCTTTATTCCCATTCAACCCCTCCTCATTTAGTTTAAATTCTTGTGTTTGTACATTTCAAGTTTCTTCTGAATACAACCCACTTTCATTTATTTCAAAAGGGAAAAACCATGGTATACACTGGTGGAAATGCCATAGTTACTTTCCTTTTGCTAAGTCTCCAACTAATTTGCTAATTCCTCCCTATAAATTCAGAAGACCTGCAATTTGGGTAACATCACAGGTTTTATCAATTGCTTCAATCCAATCTTAGCAATACTTATCATTCAGTTACTTATGCATCTTGACTCCAACTACCCCTTCCTGGCAACTACCTTTATATAAGGATTGACAAAGGCTCTTTCAATGTATTTGAAGAATTAAGCATGCACCTAAAAGATTATACCCAGAACTAAATTCTGTTGGTCTTTTAAGTGCCATTGGACTAAAATTCTGTTATTTCCATTAACGTCTCTCTTGCAACAATTGTCAGGGTAAAAGAGAAATGTTGAAGGTTAAGAAAAGAAATACAAGATTATCAGATTGTCAATTCTCATCAATTTGCCAATGGGCTTGGCAACACAGAACTGAGGGCCACAGAAGGTAGCTTTCCCCCCTTGAACTAAAATTTGTTCACTAAATACGTTACAGATTCTGATAAACTGTCAAGCAATATTTATATAGTGTGCCTCTCACTTTTAAATGATGAATCATTCCAAGTGCAATACATCTCAAAGCAGTTCTTTGGGATCAGAGAGCTGTGAAGACTTCTGATATTATTGAAACTTTGCTTTAGTTGCAATATGTCAGGCTCAAACCCAGATCTTGGGACCAACAACTCAAGAGCCTAGAGCTAGTCATCATCTGAGCTGCATGCTTTTAGGAAGAGTTGCTGGCCCAGTTTGTTCTGAACCAAGATTTTTCTTTTGGTAGCCTGAAGGAGCATCCTGCCTGAAGGAATGAGAAGAGCTTCTGGAAACATAAAGCAGAATGTTGCTGGCTCCAGGCTTAGCCTTTATGTCTGAGAAAGTAGTTTGCTAACTCTGGTCATCTGGTTTCTTGGCCTCTTTTCTATCTCATATCTAGCCTTATGTTGACCATATTAGTAAGTAATTTATTTAGTGTTATAGTTGGTGGCCTTAACAGCATACAACAAATAAGCTAGGACAACCTTAAAAAGCAATAAAAGAATATTTTTTTGAAAAAAATATAAAAAGACAATTATAAATATAGGCATTTCCGCTTTGGAGATTGCAATGTACAAAACGATTTCTTTATGTTATTATCGATATATAATCGATACATAAAGGAGGCAACCTTACATTTTATAAATGAATTTGTATCTGCCAGTAAAAAACAAATACAATCCTCTGCTGTTCTGATAGAGTGCGGGATGACTTGATATAACCTAGTGCAGCTATTATCATATAGTGGGCCATAAAAGAGGTAGTGGGGAAAATCTTCAATGTGGTTGGAGGCACATAGACAGAGATGCTGATCTGAGGGAATTTTATTATATCTGTCCCATAAATAGGCAGAGGGCATTGCTTGAAAATGGGCAGTCATAAATGCTCTCCTTAATGGGGTATCAGAGAGATCTGCTAGTTATCTTGAGAGAGTTTTGACTATCTTAATGTAAGAACACCAAAACCTGGAGTTTTGAATTCAGCAAATGTCATGACTTGCCTCCTTTTCAATTACTTATTTATAGATTATTTTGAGGTCCCAGTTTTAATGACCTCTAAGGGGGGGAGGGGAGCCTACAGTTGCAAGACTGGGGTCATGAACTTGATCCAATAGTTCTCCTTTGAGTAAAACTGGTGCCTGTATTTAGACAGCTGACTTTCAGACACATTTAACAGTTCCATGTGAAAACCCAAGAGCCTTAGATGGGCCCTCATAGAGACTGTTGACCATATTTCTATATAGCCATGGACTACTTTGGCCTATCTCTGATGTTGTTTCTGCTGCTCAGGACCTATGCAAGTTGCTTTCAGATATTTATAGCCTTCCTGGCCAATCAAGTGACACAAACCTACAAGCAGATCAGAATAGAGGACACATAGAATACAGCCCAGCCTTTAGTTCAGCACTAGAGAGCTGTGAACTTCAAAGCTGCACTCCAGGTTGCTCCCTCCAGGTAACACTCAGTTGGCCCTCTTTTCTTGCTTTGGATAGTCAAAAGTCTTGTGTTGCTCATTCACTTAATTTGTCCTACAGACATAAAAACTCTACATTTATGCAGTTGCCCTGGTCCCATTTCAGAAAATTACTTTTAAACACACTTCCACATTCTTTTGTCAAAGGCAGTGATTAAGCAAGCTGATTCAGAAAAATATCTGAAAACTGAATACAACTATTTTCTGTCTGAAAAACACTAGTGCTGCACGACACAATGCTGTTCAAATAGGGGCCAAATTTGTCCCACTGGTGATGAGATGGCCAAATTCCCATGTTTGATTTGGAATTGGTCTCAGTAAAAGGAACTGTTTGTTTTCCTCAATCAGGAAATAGCTTTGTATTCTACAATGTCTGAAAGTTATGCTCTACTGTGCTTGTTATTACAGGATCAGCAATGTCAAGTTTCTGGAAAAATAAAATCTCACAAGAGTACTGGTTCCCAGAAGGCTGCCCCAGCAGTGCCAAAGCTCTAAGAAGAGTATAAATCACTGCAACTGCCACCACCACTGAAGAAGGAAGGCAGGTGAAACGTGGGTAGGCAGGGAGTCATCTTTACTTGGTTAATTTACGGTGCTCAGCAGGGAAGGCAACAGATAAACAGTTTAATCAAATAAATGAAATGCTAATCTTAAATGGAAAAAAATAGGAATCATGGAACTGAGCTTACCAACTGAAAACTTCAGCAGCATTACTGTGGGTTGGATCAAGCACCTTTTCCACTGGTGAAAAAGAGCAAAAGGGAACCTCTTTTACCATCTACAAATTTGTGCTGCTAAGCATGTCACATTCGAGGACAGAAGCCATAAAAGATGGAGACTGTAATAAAAAAATAGGTGATACTAAATAGATGGCTAGATCAGACCCATGCATATAATATAAAACTTTATGAATGTCAGGTGGATGCAAGGAACCACAACTATGGTGTGACCAGGAAATTGAAGCCATGGAATTGGTATTTAACCTATTTAGTAAAAGACCTTTGGAAGCAAAGCAGATGATCGTGGGAGGTGCACCATGCATCTCTAAAGTCCACTGCCCTAATTTCCCTGCTGCTTTTCCATGGAGATAAATGCTCAGGATGCTTCCAGTGATACAAAATGATGGCTGTTTCTACAAACAACTGCTCATTGGGTTTATTCACCCATGTGAGTAGAGTATAATAGGAAACCAACCAAATCACTGCACAGCCCAATTCTATCCTGTTAATTCAGGATGGGGGGGATGATCACTATTTGAGATTTTGCAGCCCATGGAAAGGAACATGTGAGTTCTCATGAGCTGATTGCCTATACATTATACTACTCATGCAGTCCTGGAACTTTGTTTTTACATATGAAAAATGGCAGCAAGAATACTGCATGCTCAGGAATGGAAAACTTCACCAATATCCATAGTAGATTAATTTATTTATTTGTTTGTTTGTTTGTTTGTTTAGATTTTTTACAGCCCGTTCTTTGAAACATTATCTAACATTACATGGAACATACGAACAACTTTCAAACAACTTTCAAAACATTATGGATGTTGAATGGATGTTGAAGATCCTGGAATATATAAAGATGGCTAAACTCACTTTTGTGGTTAGAGAAAATACAACGTCTGTACTCATTGGTAACTGGAAATCCCTTATTGATTTTTTGCAGTAAAGGAAGGGAATGAGCTCATGATTTGTGGTTTTGAGGATTAAGGGGGGAGAATTTTTAGATTTGTAGAGAAGATGAGGGAGAGCTTTTAAATAATAATAGAAAATAAAGAAGATTTTTTGTTGCAATTTTAGAGAAAATAATCTTGTAATCAAGTTGCCAAGAAACTGAGAGGTTTCATTGGTATGTTTTCTGAACTTCTATCTTTTGATTTTAAATAAAAATACTAATAGAAATTATTGCAACCAATTATAACTATTTTGTGCCCAGATACCCACTGGACTCCATTAAACAAAGATTAGGGCACTAAGGAAGGTGAGAGAGAAGAGCTTTCTCTTCCTTGCAACAGAATCCTCGGCAACAAATGAGCAGTGTGACTGTGTTCAGTAACTACAGAACTGTTGACTGTACCTGTTGGAGCTGTTCCCTGTAGTCCTGGTTGAACAGGAGGCAGAGATGTGCTCCAAATTATCTTTGATGCCCTGAACAGGGATTATACAAACGGAGCCACTATCATAAAGATGGTTTCTCTGAAAATGTTTTCCAACAAGAACTGCTATTTATTGTAACTATGAGGCAGCATTTTTAAAGGGGAAAAGCTCCATGTGGTAAGTTTTGAAGGGATGCTGTATTTAAACATTTTAAAATGTTTGCTTAAAATATAGTAATTTGGATGTAAATGGGGTGGGCACTGCCATTATCCCAATAAAAACAGGCCCTGCCATTCCAAAACTGCTTGTGCTTTTTCAGAAAATTAAATGGAGTTTCAAAACGCTTCATTTTATTAAAACCCAGGGAAAAATTCTGTTTGCTAATGTATGTTTTCCATTGTTTTGCATATAGTTAGCTGTATAATTACAGAGAGTCTGCATTTATAATCTTGCTACAACCTGTGAGTCATAACAACTAAAGTGATATATTATCTACCAAGGAGATTTTTGTACATTGGGGCAATTTTGCTAGAATGGTTTTGTTTTATGTAGACTTTATGAAACCAGAAAATGAAAACTACAAGACAGCGGTAGAACAAATTAAAAAACAATTCCTGACTGTACTGTATATTTAAAATAATTTTAAAATGGCTTTCTTTGAAAGCTAAGATTTATCATGGAGTGGGAGGCAATAATTACCCTTGGAATGGCCTAGTCCCACCCTATAACCTACAGATGAGCTCATTTGGGTGGTATGCAGCTGCTCCAATGCATCTGGGGATGCCCTAAAAATTCTTCATTGACCAATTGTGTGCAAGGGGGTGGGGTCAGGCTGACACCTGCATGACAGCTGCGCTAATGCCCACATATGCATGACATCCCTTCCGGGCTGGCCCCCTCCCAGCCTTAGCCCGCTTTAGGGTCTCTGATGTCCCGTGTTAAGGAAATGCAGATTTGTCCCCTTTTTAAACATGGACACCTGCCCCCTCCATCCTGCTGCCACCACGGTGAGGTGTAGCAGACTCTTTCTGTCCTGGAGTTGTGTGTGCACATGCACAACTCCAGGGCAGACCATGTGCACCAGAGGATTTCTTCTCCCATTAGTACACAGGTAGCGGCAGGGCATGCTGCCCCATCACAAGAAATCACTGTTGGCCTGGCACAGCCACCACCGTACATAATCAGTCATTGGGATTGCTTCCATTCTATTGTGGCTGAGACTGATTGGATGCTCATCTCATTGTGATGGTAGCTGCCCTACTGTGACTTGGGTCAGTTGGGCACTCACTGCAGCAGCACCAGTTATTTGTGTCCATTGATGGATGCTGAGTGGTAGGATCCATGGTTTGGGTCTACAATATTCAGAAAGGTTAGCAGACTGCTTAATAAATCTAGTGTATGCAGCACAGCATTGCTGACTATTGAGTGCATATAGGCCAAAAAACAACAAAGAAAGCACAGACTGGTTGTGCTATTAAACTAAGATAACAATGATTAGAAAACTCGGTTCTAGACAGGAAAGGTAAGAAGATAGCCCCTAATCTTACCTATCTATTTGGATGGGCAGAGATGCCCACCATTAGGAGGCAGGCAGGCAGGCAGGCAGGCAGGAAGGCAGGCAGGAAGGCAGGCAGGCAGGCAGGCAGGCAGGCAGGCAGGCAGGAAGGAAGGAAGGAAGGAAGGAAGGAAGGAAGGAAGGAAGGAAGGAAGGCAGGCAAGAGGAATTCTAAAGAAGATGCAGGAAACAAGAAATTGTCCCTAAGAGACTCAGTCTAGCCTTGAATGGGCAACATAACAGAGGTCAGAAAGGTGAATGGTCAGTGTTCTATCTATCTCACTGACTCTGTGGTAACTGCAGGCTGAGGCTGTGACAGCTGCAGGCTGAGGCAAGAGGCATCATACAGGGTACAACTTCTAACATGTAGAGCAGGGGTAGTCAACCTGTGGTCCTCCAGATGTTCATGGACTACAATTCCCATGAGCCCCTGCCAGCAAATGCTGGCAGGGGCTCATGGGAATTGTAGTCCATGAACATCTGGAGGACCACAGGACCACAGGTTGACTACCCCTGATGTAGAGGGTGAAGGCTGCTCCTCATTTGGGCCTGGTGGGAGTGGAAGTGACCCCCAGCCATCAGCCCACCAGGAACTTATCCAGGTGGCTACAATAGCCAGTCCACTAGTTCCTGTATAGGGAAAATATATCTGACAAAAATAGTTATATAGTAGAACTAAATGCATGACTTGGACAGCCATGTTGGAAACATTTACCAAACTACCAAACTACCAAACATCTACCAAACTACGGCTTACCACAAATAATAGTGATCCATAACGGTTTAAAGGAGCGATCCAATGAATGCCACTCCATGCATCAATAGGCAGGGTTTGTTCAGTAGTATAGGATTTTCTGATCAGCTGCAAGGGAATAAGTAACCAGGAAAGGAATAATCTACTATTATAATTTTAAAAATCAATCAGCTTCAGCCAAACAATGATGCTTTGAAAACTTATCCTCACAAATAGGTGGTCCCATATGACAAGAGAATTTAATCTGAAAGTAATTTGCTCAAGGCCAGTCCTTAAAAGGCTGGATGATCCCATGGTCTATAAGCCATTCTGCCAATCAGTGGTGCAATAGATTGCTTTGGAACTTAAAGATGTTGAAATGTGAAAAATGCAGTGCAAGTCCCAGAGCGACATTCTGAGTAATGATCTTATAAAGGATCTTAAAATGCTACATCTGTTGCTTCAAAAGACCCTTCTGTGCTAACAGACTAAAACTGGTGTCAGTATACACAAGGGTGTTGTCTTTATTTCTAGTTCCACTTTAAACAATAACAGAGTAATGGCTGCATACTTTCCCATCTTCAGCTTAAGATTTTCATTCTGCATCATTTCCCAGATCCAGGGAGCTAAAATCCAAGTTTCATAAAATGTACCCCCAATTTGTTTTCAGATAGTATTTTTATGCATGGTTAGTACTGTTTCTGTCTGTGGTTATTCTTCTTCCCCTGCTTATGAAGCATTATTACTTTTGTTCACTTCCATTACCATAGCCATGGTATTGTTGAAACGTTCTTGCCTGCAGAGAATTGTATGAAATGTTAACGTTCTTTTCAAGAAACATTTGCAGTGGTGCTATTTTTACCACCAGATACTCAGAATTAAACTGATGTACACAGACTGTCATGTTATCGACACTATTTGGCTTTCCCTGATGTCAATAACAAGCTCCGACTGAATTCAGACTGGAACAGTCAGACATTAAGTGCTATCAGTAATGTTCTAAAAACATGTTGTTGTCCCCCCTCCCCACATTTCTTAGGTCTCTTTTTGAACATGAAAGAGAGGAGAGCTAGAACGTAGCCATGCATTCTGTAGCCGCAAGGAAAGATCATGAGGTACAAATTGTTTCAAGCCAGTTATCAGTTGTTATAAAGCCTTATTTGTAATTCTTTGGTAGCCAATTGAACTATCAGTGAAATGTGACAAAATAATTTTCTACCACACGGGGGGAAATAAGAATTATCTTTTAACAGAGAAATAGTCTAATGCTTCATCTCTAAGGCAGCACATGCCTGGAAAGTATGCCTTGAAAATTTCAGCAACCATGTTTAGGTGGGCATACTGTGCCCAAAGAAAACTGGGTACAGAATTATAAGGTAATCTTGCATATCACATGTATGTCACTCAGAACTGCTAAAATGACTACTACATTTTTCTCAAGCAGGTTTTCAGCAGAATTCAGGGCAAAATTCCATCACTGTTAACGTTTGAGCTTTGGGAAACTCAACAATTTCTTGGTCTTCCAAAGGAAACTGATCTTCCTAAGGAAACTGGACAATGGCAATGTAGTTCTACATGCCGACTTGATAGACATAAAATGCATTGCCTGAGAGATCCTGACTGCCTTTCCATATAATCAAACACAAAGTAATTGATATATCAGAATGGTTTCATACCAAATTACTGCCATTAAGCTAGATCATTTTACCAGAGTACAATACGGGGGAGAAAGGGGAAGCGGTACAGGCCCCTCTCTCTCTCTCTTACTTTCAATTTATGCAGCCTTGCTTGCAAAATCCCTCCCCCTTTTATTTTATTTGCAAGACATGCAGGGTGACTGGTTCTGCCTTCCTTTCCTGGAGATTGTCAGGTCATAGCCTCTGACTCCCCTCCATATTTGGATCTCAACCTGGGTCCAAAGACATGCTTCTCATGTAGAACATCCCATGTTCAGTTCCCCTGGAGAAAATGGCTACTTTGGAAGGCAAACTCTGTGGTATTATATCTTGTTGTGGCCCCTCCCTTCCACAAGCCCTGCCCCCCCCCCAGCTCAACCCCCCGAATCTCATGGTATCTCCTAATAGAACAGGCAGGCCTAGGGAGAGAGAGATATGCTCTCCCTACATGTTCTTCTCTTTCTTGCCTGCAGACTCTGAAGCACCTTGACATTATAAAAACATTGACTCTCACATACTGTTTATAATGTCACTGAGGCCACTCTTGGGAAGTTGATCTCTGTAGTCTGGTGAGTTTTAATTCCAGGAGATCTCCAGGTCCTACCTAAACTAAGCTCTGTTGCATAGACCTGAACAGGATTCTAGGCAAAATTGCCCTGTAAAAGGCATCTTAGGGTTCGGTCTTCAAACAATAGGGTGAACTGGTTCTTGGCCATGATGATAAAGTTTATAGGAGAGGAGACATCCTATCACTTACTTCCTTCAAAGGTTCAGAGAATATTAAGTAGATGTCAGTCATTTTTCTTTTACACATGAATGAGTCATGTTTTTACAGTCATAGATGCCTATCATAGACAAAAATGGTTGTCCTTTATCCCATCCCATCCCATGTAACCATAAATACCTTCTATTTCCCTGTTGTATTTGAAGTTGCCTTTGTTAAAAAGAAACAGTGCCACCTACCTGTAGAATTTTGGACACTATACTGTTTAAAAGATAAATCTATGGGAAGAACAGATAATTCAATTTTTGATGTTGTGGCCTACAACCACCGGCCACCTTTTCAGTCATATATGAGTAGAAGATTGTTTTACCTTCACAATATCACTTTATGATACTAAATGCTTCTGCATGGTAGAATTTGGTGGATTAGAGAATGACATTCAGCTAAAATGACAGCCTTACAATGCAATATTATAATTGCTATCAATATTTGTTTGACTTATTAACAGAGTATCATTACAGGAAGTAATAAATAATATAGTACCTATAATAATTAATAATAATTAAATAAGTGATAATATTTATTTAAGTATTAAGATAATATTTTAACTCTTTCAGTCTGTAAGTAGTAATGTCCTCTGCCCCCCACTCAGTTCAACATTGGGCTTTGCAAACCTATTTTGTTAAATTTTAAAATAATTATTTTTATCCAAATCCTATACTGGAATTCCTGACATTATTATCAGAACTGTGATGGGATCCAAATTCTCACAGCCCTCTGTGTTCCCACAGTCCCACCCCTATACAACAGTGGCATTGCTCTGGCTTTCAAATTCTTTCCCTCACAGGCTTTCAAATGAGTATTTCTAGGGTAGCAATTCTAGGATAGCAAAGGATCCTGGGAAATGGAAGATGGTTGGAATCCTTATTATGGATGCTGCATAGAGCACAATGAAGCAGCCATAGTATATTTTATGTGATCCCATTCCCATCCCAAAGTCCTCATTTCCAGTTCAAAAAGTTCATATATTCCTTGCCACTAATAATTAGTAAGTTCCTTTTGCAAATGTTTCCATTACATGTAGGCCTAGGAGACAAAAGTTTTCAAAGTTGACTTTAGGATGGTGCTGCTGCCAGTTAAGTGTGTGTGAATTGGCAGGAGGGAAGGACTTGTAATCCAAACCAAGGAAAAGTTCTATTCCTGGCCATAATGCTCACTTTGGATTGGAGGTCAGCATTAATAGCAATCAATACTGGCAACCCAAACCTATCTATTACAAACATTGAACATCCTATGAAAAGTGCACATCTCAATTGATGCCTTTTCAACCCATATCTTTAAAAAATATCCACAAAAAGATATGCTATGTCTTATTCCCCTAATAAGAATTCCAACCAAGAGATGGCATATCAAGTATGCATGTTCATGACTTGCAATCACCCTAATGAAGGAATGTTTGACTAGTGGCTGTAGCAACATACAGCCAGATCTTCTTCCCTAATTTTCTTGGTTTTACAGATCTGGCATCTTCATTACTGACTATCTGGATTTGGGGGGACAGTATCGTCTTTTGGGCTGCCAAATATGCCATAGACTCCAGTTGGGGAAGATGCCTGGCCTGGATGGACGAATACGTTTGACCTGGTGGGGTCAGCGAGGAATGTGGTGGACATGATGGCAAGAATGGTGCAGTGTGAAGGGTGACCAGACCTAATAATTCTGCAGTTGGGAGAGAATGACCATGGTGTCTGGCTGCAACCTATCCAGGGCTATCTGTATCACCAGGCCATGTCGTTCCAGGAAATACAAGCTGACTAGCAAGAAAATCCATTGAGAAGGAGCCTGCTGTCAGGGGCTGCCTATGGTCGGCTGACCACAAGAGGGCTGGATGGATCCTCATTTAGCACATTTATCACCTATGAAAATAAAGACTGTGGCCAATTTTATGCCAAAGTAGTAGTGTGTCAGTGTCCTTACTGAGGTGTGACTGATATCCCCAAGTAAGACAATAAGAGTTCTAACCAAGATATACCTTCTCAAGTGTGCATGTTTATGACATGCAGTCACACTAATGGAAGAATGACTAATGGCTGTAGCAACATTTACAGAGTGTTGTTTATCTTCTGTATATTTTTTGTACAGAAATGTTACCCATGATTGCCCTTCTCTTTCACCACCTTTTGGCTAAGCCAGTTGCAGTTTTTCAAGCTGAGTGTATGTATAGATTGATTGGTCAGTTAAGAATAACATTCCATGCATCTGCCAATGTGGGGTTTAGTTTATAAGAGCACCATTCATGTGATTGTGTGTTCACTTTTTAAAAAATGTCCTGCCTTTTCTATGAGTCTTCTTAAGGAAAACAAAAAAAGCAAATATAAAAGATTGTGGATCAAGAAGACAGCAAAACCCAAGTAGATTTCAAATTTATTTTCAGACAAGTAGTAGATGAGCAGAACTTGGGGAAGAGAGGACCTGTGAAGGGGAGAACACTCAAGACCATATGACTGAATACAAAGCAATCAGAGATGGGAGAGGGGGAATGAGTGAGCATTATAATCTGGTCTTCCTATTAAAGGCTGGTTTGCAAGTATGCTTTATGGTTAATGAATGAATCATTTTCTAGCTACCTGAATAAATTTAGAAGAGTTATAGTAGTTTAGTGGGTGGCTGCATTTCTAACCCTAGGAATTTTTCCAAGAAAGCAAGAACTGCAGTCTTTTAATGTGACTAGTAAATTGCCCCCATCATTGATATAAGGATGCTAATTTTAGAAGAGTGGCTAAATGCCAAGTCAGTTAAATAAATTCTGCTTGTATAAAGTCCCTGAGCAGTGTTTGCAGGAAGACACAAATCTCAGCTTCAATTTCATGTTACAGCATCACATTTTTCGGGATTCAGCTACTTGCAATAATTCACAATTCGATTTTGCTTTCTGGACAAAAAAAGAGATCAAATTGTGAATGTTGGCCACAGCTCCATGCCAGGAAATATTCAACATACTGAAACATTTGTGGCCTATTTGCAAATCCAATCAAAGGGAGCAACATTTGAAGCTGCATTGAACAGATAGGTACAACTGACTACTATCTCTTATTGTCACTGGCAACTGAATCTATTTTTATTTTTCAGTCAACGACCAGTACAAAATACAAAACCGTAAAACACTATAAAAATTGATTAAAAGTTCCAAAATACTTCCTGTGTTCAATAGATCCATCCTAACCCTTATTCATATTTAGCCAGGCACTTCTGCATTTAAGTGCTAATCTTGCATATTTGGCAATAATATAGGATAAATTCTTATTTTATCCGAAAGGAGTTCCTTTAATTTGGCTTGCCTTGAAGTAGCCCTTAAGTCAATAAAGATGGAATACAGTAATTCCTGATGCAATTGCATATAAATACAGCAATCAACAAGAGCCAGGGCCTTTTTGTTCCTGGCCCATACTTGGTGGAACGAGCTCCCTGAAGAGCTGCAAGCCCTGTCAGAGTTTTCTGAGTTCTGCAGGGCCTGTAAAATGGAGCTCTTCCACCAGGCATTTGTCTGAGGCCGAGTGGTGGCCCAGGGGCTAAGATCGGGCACTTTTCCCCTGGGGACAGAAGCCAGTATTAGACTGGCCCAGTTCCTCAGATTGTTCCATCCTGTGTCCAATTATCCATCTGCTCCCTTTTGCCCATCAAGTAGGCTTGTGTGGAAATAGTTGTTATTCATGATATCACCACCATTGTAAGTTTATGCCATTTTTAATGGGGAATTTAAATGGTTTCAATGTACTTATTTGTATCTGAAATATTGTACACTGCCACGAGCAGGTTCTCTGAGAGTTGCGGTCATACAAATCAAATCAAATCAAAATCAATCAATAAAATAATATAAATAAATAATATAAATAATATAAATTTCAAAAATTATCTTTGGGGTTTTTATAAATCTCTGAAACTACATATGGAATTTGGTTTCCTGATTGTACTGATTGTATTGGGGTATGATTAGATGACATACGTGACTTGGGTTGAAACTCTGAACCAGTTCAGATTTAATGTGTGACTCAGTTTTCACCTTAAAAATAGTGTGTAGGGGTCAAATAGGCTGCTGAGTGCAGCATAAAAGCAGGTGGGGTTTCATCCTTCATTCCTTCCACTCTGCATGTTTTCCCTAGCAGAAAGGGCAGTTTGTCTTTCTACCAGTTCCATGCATCTGCCCAGGGGACATATGGAACCAGCAGTAAGACAAGCATCTTGTCCCCACACCTCTTTTCTATCACTGAAAGCATATGGAGTGGAAGAGAGGGATGACCCCCCCCCTCCGCTGCATTGCACTTAAGAGACAATTTGCTCCACTCACACATCCACACACACAGATGGCATATTTAAAGTGAGTTCCAGATAACCTATTAACATATTATCTAATCAGACCCTAAATAAATAAGCCTAAATTCATAGGGTTGGACCCTAAGGCTGTGTTCTTTCAGTGTAAGGCACTTGCATCAATAGAATGGGATTTCCTCTAAAACCTGTTGAATTCCTCAAAATGCCTTTTTTTTTTTTTGGTGGACAAGGCACCCTCAGGAACAGTGGAGGCTATGTAAGATTGTGCCAGGATGGGGGAAGAAATATGCAAAAATTACCTTTGGAGCTAATCCATAGTAAACATGTGTACACGATCAAGCCACAGTTAAGTGCTCTCACTCTAATTCAATGGGACTTTTAAAAATGCTTAATTTGGGGTCTATTGTGTCTTTTGTTTCGCTCTTATTTTGTTTTGACTCTAATGATTTTTCTAAATGATGCTGCATGGAATCTGGATCAAATATTTATTTATTTAGTTAATTAGATTTTTAAAATCTGTCCCCCAGAATGGGGTTCATGTTGGCTAACAACATAGCAATACAATAACAATCAAACCATAATTTCAATTGAATCCAATTACAGCCTCACCGCACAGCAAAGTATCACTTTAGGGATAATTTATACTATTCTAAAAAAACAGGCCACAGCTTCTTATTCTGAATGAAGCCATTTCCTCACTGCTGCACAGTACTTTTGACAATTCTTAAATGGAAACGAAAATGACTGAGCTCCAAACAGACAACTTCCACTTTTCATACGACGCCGTCTCAGCATAAGAAAGTGATGGATGTAATCATGCTCAGCAATACTTCAGAGAAATGTGCGCTCTGGCTTCACGGTACAGTCTGATGAAAAATGTAATTGTCTCACTGCTGCTCAAAAATGTGGAAAGGACACTCATAAGTGCAGCAAAAATTATTTGACAGCTCATCCAATGTCATGGACAGGCAAAATCAACCCAGTGCTACTTTCCAAGAAGAGCATGATGATGTTCCAGTCAGGTCTTGAATTAGAAAACCTACAGAGTAAAGAATGAAGCTCTGCCCTAACATCCCAATGGCTTTAGTGTCCACTGCAGAATGCTGTAAACATTCCCTTTATCTTGTATGCTCTACTGCATATGTTATTTATGCTAAAATGAAGGCAGGTTGAGTGGGTAGAAAGGAGATGAGCACAATTTCAGTTCTTCTATGACTTAGCCTTGCAGTGACCCTGGGGGGTTAGAATGCAATTGGTGTACTGCTACATCACATAGTGATCTCATGGCAATTTTACTAGCACTAGCAAATTATATGACTGCGCATGAAATAGTAACTAATTGAGTATGTGTACATGGCTGAGAAATTATACAATTGAAGTATTAAAGATAACTAGATACACCGTGTCCACCAATCTCTGGTGACTCATTCCCACTATCACTGATGAGATTCTTGACAGCAATGCATGAGCAACTGATCTCTCCCTCCCGCCCTCCCCCTCTCTCTCACACACATAAGATAACAATAGCTCTTTGTTAATTCTGCTATTTGGCAGTAGCAACTGGAGACCCTGGAGCAACATCCTTCCCACTCTTGCTCTTGAATGGCTCTCTGACAGATGATGCAGGCCGGGAAAGGATGTAGGCATTCTCTTCATCTTGGCAGGAAGCTGGGGGGGGGGGTATATTGCAGCAGCTGGTCCCACTTCTGGCTCACCACTCAAAATCACTGATAGTTTCTCTGCAATGCAAGTGTGTGGAGAATGCTAGAGAACATTAGAACAGGAGAATTAGCACTAGTTCGTGTAAAGAAGTGACATCACTCTGGAAGTTTTAATATCAGATATGTCGAGCATTGGTTTATAGGAAGCAATCTAAATTTAGGGGGGGGGTCAGAAAATGCAGCATATCATGGCTCACAGGTATGTTTGAACAAAACCTGTGAACAAAACGAATACTACTTATATTATCTTCTTATAAAGTTCATGGCAGCATCTCAGATATGTGAGAAGTAAGTTTATATAAGACAGACATAAATTAAGGAGAAAAGTCAACATTATTTCTTATCAGTTGTGTTTTATGCCCAAAGGCATATGTGATAGACATAATGGTGACTAGGAAGCTTTAGAACAGGGGTAGTCAAACTGTGGCCCTCCAGATGTCCATGGACTACAATTCCCATGAGCCCCTGCCAGCATTTGCTGGCAGGGGCTCATGGGAATTGTAGTCCATGGACATCTGGAGGGCCGCAGTTTGACTACCCCTGCTTTAGAACCTGGAAAGGAGGGTTGCATTTAAAAACAAATAGAATATGGCTGACAAGGAACCTGCTCATGGATGGAAAGACTGCACTATCCTTTTTTATTTGAGCTCAGACTTGCTATTTGAGTTATGCCTCAGTTCACCAGCTGCCCTTGGCCTTCCACAGATTGCTTTATGTCCCTTCACAAGACGGAGGTCTCTTCTTTAAATGGTCAGTAAGAAGAATGATTTGGACAAGGTCTTGTAATCCTTAAGATTAGTAACCTAAACTTGCAATACTGCAAACTAATCTCCCAACTATGGACATCATTTCTCCTAGAAGAAATTACAGCTATAGAGGGAGGACACTATGGTATATCAAAGAGTTAAAAGAACAACTAGCAGTTATAGAGTGTCTCGAAAAAGTGGACTTCCTTTTTTCCTAAGGGAGTTACTAGTAGAAACTCATTGGTTGTTGTTGAGGACACTCAAGGGAGTTACTAGTAGAAACTCATTGGTTGTTGTTGAGGACACTAAAGGACAAAGGCCAGTTTGGGACTGAAAGGCAGGACTGCTGTTGGATGGCAGTGACCTGTGAGCCTTCAGAGTGCATTTCTCTTCTTTGCTGAGAAAAACCTGTAAGGATTTTGAGAGGGTTTTCATTTTTAAATTGAGTAAAAGAGAACTGGATAGCACACCAGCACAAATATTTCGGGTCAAAGGAACTGTATGGCACATAAAACTAATAAAGCCTACAAGCAAAATGTGGGAGGATGTGATGATGTGGGAAAGTGAAATATACCCAAATTGCCAAGAACTTCTCAAGACAGAGTAATTTCCCTTGTCCCTAGACTCAGGGATGCACCCACTGTTTCTGGTTCTTCCCATCTTACATAACATGCACAGCTACATGTTGGTTTTCTTTTGTACACAACACAACTTAAAACCCAGAAGAGTATATTTATGATAATAGGCGGCGGGACTTACCCGAGCCGCCCGTTGGCGGGGGAAGGGCGGGCAGGGAAAGAGCGGCTTGGGCCGGTGGCTCCTGGCGCGGCTGCGCGCTGAGGAGCGCCGGCAGCGCGTGCGGCGTGGGTGGCGCGAGGGGCGGGGCCGGCAGCACTGGGCTTGCGCGCTGCCCGGCTTCCCGCCACTCGCGTCCAGGCAGGCAAGCGAACGGCTGCTTCCTTGCTTCGCCGGGACCGGGACTTTGCGGCGGCGCGTGCGAGCGGCAGCAGCGAGGAGCGCGAGGTTTGGGGTAGGAGGGAGGAGAGTCAGGCCCCCCCCCGCACGCAGCGTTTGTTTGTACCCCCCCACCCACGCACCCCCCCCACCTCATCCCGGCCGTTGGGAAGGCGCGGCGGAGCAAGGCCGCGGCGCAGGCGAGGGGACAAAAGAAAAAAAAAAAAAACGCCCGAACGCGGAGCAGCCGGCTCCATGGCCGCGAAGACCAAGGCCAGGGCGGGGAAGGGCGCCAGGCCTCGGAAGGAGGCTGGGGGAGCTGCCCAGCAGCGGGGCGAGGCCGCAGCAGAGGGCCGAGGAGCGCAGCGGCGAGCGAGCGCATCCAAGGCCCGGGAGGCTTGGCTCTCGGCAGTACCCACTCCCCGGGCATCGGGGGGTGGGGCGAGGGGGGAGAGCAGGCCTAGGCCATCAGGCAGCCCTGCTAGGGGGACCCATGGGGGGCAGCACAGCCCGGACTTGGCTCAGGCGAAGGGCCGCAGTCGGGCAAGACACAGGGGAGCCCCCTCAGGTTCCGGGCGGGCCACAGCCCGGGCCTCTGAGCCGCAGCGTGGGGCAGGATCCGGCAGGCAGAAGGGCGGCAGGCGGGCGGCTGCACGCAGCAGTTCCAGTAGGGAGTCCAGCAGCCCAGCGGCTTCCCCGGTTAGGAGGCAGTCGACACGGGGGAGGCGCAAGGCTCGCGGCCCCCCGGCAGGGGCATCCACAAGGTCTAAGGGACCCGGGCCGGGCAATGCCAGGCGCAGGGTGCGCAATGAAGCACAGCGGTCCAGCCCGTCTTCAACGGGGACTTCTGATCGCTCTCCGTCGCGCAGCCGCAGCAACTCTGGGGCTGGTTCAGTTTCAGATCAGGGATCAGTAGCCGGGTCACCTCGGGACAGCGCTGTCTATTGGCAGGGTTATGCCAGGGCTTTGGAGCGCTTTTCTACCCCCAAGTCTCGGCGGCGAGGGGCGGCTCGAGCCGACACCTCCTCAGAATCCAGCTCGGGCGATACCTTACCTGTGCGTGCCCAAAGTAAGCGGAAAGCGGAGCGCGAATCTGGGCGCGCGAAGCATCAGGGATCAGCGGGACTCAAGCGTAAGCGGTCCACGCATGGTAGTCCCGCCACGGGTGAGTCCTCTTCCGGGGATGGGGGAATTCAGGACCGGAAGGAGGGTTGGTACTGGCTAGAGGGAGCCTACGTGCCAGGTATACCACCCTGGATGGACGCTAGGCGTTCCAATTCCCTCCGCCTCCTGGAGGAAGCTGGGATACTTGAAAAGGACAGGTTTCCACCCATTAAGTACAAGGCCCCTGAGGCACCGCCGGGGGTGCACCTGCAGGCAAAGATACGAGAGAGGGCCTTGGAGGGTTATTTCGTGGACTTGTTCTCACTGATTAGGGGGCAAGCTCAAGGGGGCGACACCGGCAGTCACAGGGACAGGAAGAAGAGGAGGGAGGTGGCCTCGGGTGACAGGTCTTTCGACAATTGGATGAGGGGCTTTACGGAGTACATGGCACTCATAGTTGGCTCCTACCCCGAGAGGGCGTGGCATTTGGTCCGTTACCAGGCCCACATTTTAGAGGCACGTGACTTAGCAGGCGATGACGCCGCTATGGATTACGACCGCGTTTTCCGGGAAATGGCATCGCAAAACCCGGATACGAGGTGGGACCTGAAGGACACGGACCTGTGGATGGTGTATGTGGGGCCTAGTGCTCGGCGCCCGGCGGAGAGGAGCCGCTCCGGGGGCACTTCGAGACGATCGTCCGGGCTTCCGTGCTGGGACTTTAACAACAAGGGCTGCCGGAGACGTCGCTGCCGCTTTGACCACAAATGCGAGTCTTGCGGCGGTGGCCACCCCCTTCCTTCGTGCCCAAAGCCCAACTCCCAGGCGCCCTTTCGAGGGGCCCGGCCTTCCGGGAAGAAAGACGGAGGGCCGGGAGCAGCTGTTTCAGCAAGCACTACAAAAGCGGTCTAATGACAGGCCAGCTTCGCTTTGCAATCTGGCCCCAACACCGGTAAGTCTCGAGGAGTTGGCAAAACACTTGTCACGCTATCCGGACAGGGAGGCCGCAGACTACATCTGGCATGGGTTTTCTGAGGGTTTCCGAATCCCGTATACGGGGCCGCGGGTTGCCACTCAGTGTGCCAATCTGAAATCGGCGGTCGCCATGCCAGCAGTGGTAGCCAGGAAAATTCAAAAAGAATGTACCGGAGGCCGGATGGCAGGGCCGTTCGCCCTGCGACCCGTCCCGCATCTCAGGGTGTCCCCACTCGGGGTGGTACCCAAGAAAGCGCCTGGGGAATTTCGTCTAATCCATCATTTGTCGTACCCCAAAGGGTCTTCGGTGAATGATGGCATTGACCATGAATTATGCACGGTCCGCTACGCCCCATTTGACCGTGCCGTTAACCTGGTACGGGGATGTGGCCGCGGGGCGTTAATGGCGAAATGTGACATCCAGTCAGCATTTCGGCTGTTGCCCGTACACCCGGATGATTTTGACCTGCTGGGTATGAAGTTCGAGGGGCAGTGGTTCGTGGACAAGGCCATGCCCATGGGCTGTTCCATAGCCTGCGCTGCTTTTGAGAAATTTAGCACATTTCTCGAATGGGCGGTCCGGGAGCGGGGCGGCTTCCGGGAGGTCACCCATTATTTGGATGACTTCCTGTTTACGGGCCCCAGGAACTCTGGGTCCTGCGCGTTCCGCCTCGCCACCTTTCAGAAGTTGGCCGCAACCTTGGGGGTCCCTTTAGCAGGCGACAAGACCGAAGGCCCCACTATCCGGCTGTCTTATTTGGGGATTGAACTCGATTCGGTCCACGGCACCTCTAGGTTGCCAGCTGAGAAGGTAGCAGACTTGCGTCGCCTGTTGACCGATATGCAGTCACGGTCAAAATGCACGCTGAGGGAAATGCAGAGGTTGCTTGGGCATCTCAATTTCGCGTGCAAAGTGATCAAACCGGGGAGGGCATTTTGCGCACGATTGGCTAGGGCCTTGTCGGGGGTTAAGATGCCTCATCACAAGGTCCGCGTCACGAGGCATATCAAACAGGACCTAAAGGTATGGCAGGAGTTCTTGGAATCCTTTAATGGGGTCGCAATATGGCAATCGCCGTTAGCCCTGGCAGACTGCCTGCAGGTCCAATCAGACGCATCGGGAGCCGTGGGATTCGGCGTTATTTACAGGGATCATTGGTGCGCCAAGCGATGGCCTGACACATGGGGGGAGGGGATCAGGCGGGACCTTACGTTCCTGGAGCTCTTCCCCATCTTAGTGGCAATAACGCTGTGGGGTCATTGGTTCGCCAACAAAAGGGTCACGTTCTGGTGCGACAACCAGGCTGTCGTACACATCGTGAACAAGCAAACTGCCCGTTCCCCTCGAGTCATGAAATTGGTGCGCAGACTGGTCCTCACATGCCTGCGTCTCAATGTGACATTCATTGCTTCGCATGTAGCGGGAGCACGCAACGAGGTGGCCGACGCCCTCTCTCGTTTTCAGGACGAGAGGTTTCGTCAGCTAGCCCCCGGAGCGCGCCAAGACCCAGACGACTTCCCAGAAGACCTTTGGGATCTTGGCGCCGAGTGATCCTGGATGGCGTTGCGGCATCGCTGGCCCCATCCACACGAAGAGCGTACGAAGGAGCGGTTCGGAGTTTCTGCGCCTTTGCGGCATCGGCGGGCCATGCGGATCGTTGGCCTATGAACGAGAGACTTTTACTCCAATTTTTGGCCCATTTATTGGGGCGGGGATTGTCCCCCAAGTCAATGCGGGTTACGTTAGCGGGACTTTCGTTTTATAGCCGCACCATGGGGGGTTGGGACCCCGGATCCTCCTTTCCGGCGCGGAGGGCGGTGAGGGGTTGGGCCCGGGCATTGCCAGCTGCGCCAGATGCGCGACGGCCCATTACCAAGGAGTTGCTGCATGGCATTTTACGGGCATTGTATCGGGTATGCTACAACTATTACGAGGTGCTGCTGGCCGGGGCGGCCTTCTCCGTGGCCTTTTTTGGGGCCTTCAGGTGTGGGGAACTGGTGTCCCCGACGCGGGAGGGACCCGGCCCCGCGCATCTTCAATGGGGCGACGTAAGGTGCTTTGGGGGTGGTTTACAGATTTGGCTTCGCAGGTCTAAGACCGACCAGGCGGGCCGTGGTACACACGTTTTTATCCCCCCTGCACCGGAGGCGGAGATTTGTCCAGTAAAGTGGACATCAAATTACATGAAGCTCCGCCCCAAGGGTTCTGGAGCCTTTTTCATTCATAGAAGCCGGGGATGTTTTTCCCGGTATCAATTTGTGTGCATCCTACGAGCCTCCCTCACGGTTCTCGGCCTGCAGGCTGAGTCGTTTCGTGGTCACTCCTTCAGGATAGGGGCAGCCACTCAGGCGCATCAGGAGGGCGCCAATTCGGACCAGATCATGAGATTGGGGAGGTGGCGCTCTGGGGCGTTCCGAAAGTATATTCGTCCTGATATGACTAATTAACGTGTCCCCTGTCCTAGGGTTGCGCCCGCGGCGAAGGACGGTATTCATTGTTGGGCACAGCATCGTGTACTGGGCGGGACTATATGCTGCTGAATCGGGCTGGACGGAACATCTCGGCTTGGAGGCGGATGCTCGCTGCTTGTGGATCGGTCATCGTGGCATGAAGTGGGGAGCCCTGCTGAGCGCAATTTCAGCAGCAGTACATCGGTGGGGACCTCCTTCCATTTTGGCCATCCAGCTGGGCGAGAACGACCTTCCTGAGATGCCGGGATGCCGTCTTATTCACAGCATATCGGAGGATTTGTCTGTCCTCCGCCATCGTTTGCCGCAGGCAATTTTCCTTTGGTCGGAGTTGTTAAGCCGGCGAGTTTGGAGGGGTGCCAGCAAGGCATCTGTGGTTAACCGAACAAAAAGCAAGGTTAACCGATCCATTGCAAAAGTTGTGCAAAGTTTGGGGGGTCACGTCGTTAGGCACCCCGATATCGATTGGCACCTTGCGGCGTTATACCGCCCCGATGGGGTGCATCTGTCACATTGGGGCCACGATCTGTGGCTGCATGACCTTAGGTGGGCCCTTTATTCTGTTCTGTTAAGTTCGGGGTTGGCGGGAACGAGCAATCGTTCAATGGCGGGGAGGCATATGGGAATGAGCCTGTTAAGGGGAGCCGGTGTGCGATCGGCCTCCCCGAGGGGTTTGGGGCCTCAGTAAAGGGGGCGGTCAGTAGCAAGCTGGGGCCTGCCCAGCGGGGTAGGCCTTTCGTAGCTTGCGGAATGACCAGATGGTCCTGGGGGTCACCCAAGGAGGTCCGCGCCCTTTGGGCCCCCCATATGGGCCATCTCCCGGTTTAGCAGTCCAGCAAAAGGGTCACGTAGTCCCAGCGGGGAAATAGTTGACGGACCCTGATGCGCGTGGACTAAGGGGTGCAGTGCAGTCACTGCCAGGCCAGGCTCATCCCTTATGCTGCGCCAACCCTCCGTTGGGAGATTGTTGAATAAACGCTGTGGCCTGTTAAAACGCCAATCATGGAGTCGCGTATTTCTTACTGCCACAATGGCCTTCTACCTGCCAATAGGCGGCGGGACTTACCCGAGCCGCCCGTTGGCGGGGGAAGGGCGGGCAGGGAAAGAGCGGCTTGGGCCGGTGGCTCCTGGCGCGGCTGCGCGCTGAGGAGCGCCGGCAGCGCGTGCGGCGTGGGTGGCGCGAGGGGCGGGGCCGGCAGCACTGGGCTTGCGCGCTGCCCGGCTTCCCGCCACTCGCGTCCAGGCAGGCAAGCGACCCTCCCTCCCTCCCTGTTTTAGGTTTTGTGTTCATGTTGCAAATTTCGTCACAGCGGGGAGGCATATGGGAATGAGCCTGTTAAGGGGAGCCGGTGTGCGATCGGCCTCCCCGAGGGGTTTGGGGCCTCAGTAAAGGGGGCGGTCAGTAGCAAGCTGGGGCCTGCCCAGCGGGGTAGGCCTTTCGTAGCTTGCGGAATGACCAGATGGTCCTGGGGGTCACCCAAGGAGGTCCGCGCCCTTTGGGCCCCCCATATGGGCCATCTCCCGGTTTAGCAGTCCAGCAAAAGGGTCATGTAGTCCCAGCGGGGAAATAGTTGACGGACCCTGATGCGCGTGGACTAAGGGGTGCAGTGCAGTCACTGCCAGGCCAGGCTCATCCCTTATGCTGCGCCAACCCTCCGTTGGGAGATTGTTGAATAAACGCTGTGGCCTGTTAAAACGCCAATCATGGAGTCGCGTATTTCTTACTGCCACAATGGCCTTCTACCTGCCAAAAACATGAGTGGCATCAATAATTACAAGACATTTTTAATAATAAAATAAATTTACTGTAACTTCAACAAACAGGCCCTCCAAACATTTCTATTGATTAAGCAGTTGTGCTCACCTTCAAATAGGTGTAATTTTCTCTGGATGGAACAGATCGAACTCCCCCCTCCCCCTTGAGACCAATGATCAGACACCACAAAATTATCATTTCCCAGACTCAGACTATGAGTCACTCAGAATACTCATGTTAAATAAGAAGCTCTTAAACACTTCCCTAGTTCAGATTGTAATTCCAAGAAAGAGTCCCATGGATAGGTGGGAGAGTGTGATACTGTTCACTTAATATTTATTGCACAAAAATATTCACAAAAATATTTATATTTTTCTCCCACTCCTCACCATAATTTATTGAAATTGTAAGTTCCATTTTAAACTAAACAAACTAATGCTTTTGACATAATAATGGGTATAGAGGTTTTCCTATTTATAAAAGTAAACGGTCTAATCACCATGAAAGAAAAGGAAGTGTTAATTTATGTTTCACAGACATTTCAAAAAAGTGAAACAGAGGGAAGTGGGAAATCACTTTGAAAACCACATATGTTAGGTCTGGGGCTGAGAAGGACACATTACTAAACAAAGATGATATGCCTGAAATTTGCAAACTTTTGCTGAGAAGAATACAACAGTAGATGTGCTATGTCAAATTGGATCAAGACAGAACTTTTCCATCACAACGGCATTGTTATAAATCCTGGTCTATGCTATAGGGAAAATGCTAGCTACGTAAGATATCTGGAAATCATCTGAGTACTATGAAGCCTGAGATAAAATATATTCATTTAACAGATCGCTCTTCTGATTTCTCTAGTATGTATGTAACAGTACCATTTACTCTAGGGCTGATTCAGTGTACTTCTACAGTAGCTGGAGGAAGGTTGATGACTATGGCATTTTGAGTAAAATCTACCTGGTTTGGTGTATGGGCTTGATTCCCCACTCCTCCACATGCAGCCAGCTTGGTGACCTTGAGCTAGTCACAGTTCTGTCAGTGCTGTTCTCACAGAGCAGTCCTGTCAGAGCTCTCTCACAGGGTGTCTGGGGGAAAGAAAGAGAAGGTGATTGTAAGCTGTTTTGAGTCTCCTTTGAGTAGTAAAAACTCAGCTCAAAGTATCATTTTGGAAGCCTAGGTCATGTCTGGTTCCCCCCCCCCCAATTTACCAGTAAGTGGTATTAACAACAAAAAGGCTTTTCTGGAGAGTCTCTATTCATCCCAGAGGTCAGCCTGGAAGTATGTCAAACTGTTGATCGATCTTTAAAAATTATGTTTCTGTGCATACCTCAGAAGAGTTAGTTTTCTTCTTTTTTCCCTACTGAAAATGGAACTTACTTCTGAGTAGATGAGTTTAGGGTTCAATCACATCCTGTTTGTTTACTAGAACAATGGCAGTATGAAATACAGAAACTATTATGCTTCTGTTATTCAAATAGTATAACCACTAGGTGGCGTTGATTCTGCATCCAAATTCAAAGTACCATTTCTGTAACAAGCAAGCAAGCTTCAGAAATGCAGCTGAATGAGCATGTTATTGTGTCGTTATTATTTTTATTATACTTCATCTCTGTAACCATGGGTTATGTTTTTCTTCTGGGATGGGTGTGAACATGTTGGTACTGGTGGATAAGTAATAATTCAATTCACCCATTTTATAGAGTAAGAAACCAAAAAAAATCTGTTTGCTGAACATTTGCTGAGCATCCTTTTATTTGTCAAGAAGAAAATTTCTTCTTGAAGAGTCAAAAGTCACCAGTCTTCATGAAAATTTGCAGCATTGCTATTGTTCAGCATTTCTGTACACCTTTCTAAGCCAGGTGTATCACAATCAAAGGAAATAGCCTTGAAAATGGTTTTGTGGAAATGCTGATCATTCAGGCATCTATGTCCCTCAGAAGAAGAGGTGAGTTTTATACCCTGTTTTTCTCAGCCCTAAGAAGTCTCACAGTGGCTTACAATTGCCCAGAAGTGGTTTAAGAATTTGCGAGGCCCATAGCACCAGAGCCAGTTTAAGGATTCACAGGGCCCTAGCAATTGCGGCAAGAGCAGCCAGACTGGGGGCAGACAGGCCTCCCACTGTAGAAAGGGGTGTCACTACAAGTGTCCTTAAGGAGGGGAAAGGGGTAAGGAGAAAGGCTATGGCCCCGATCTATGAGGGGAAGGCATTGTGAGGGGCCCCTGGGAGCGCAGGGCCTGCAGCATGTGCGACATGGATAAACCGGCCCTGTAATTGCCATCTCTTTCTCTCTCCACAATAGACAATCTCTTAGGTAGGTGGGGCTGAGAGACATCTGAGAGAACTGTGACTGGACCAAGATCACTCAGCAAGCTTCATTTGGAAGAGTGGGGAATCAAACTCCACGCTAGAGTCTGCTGTTCTTAAGCACCACAACACACTGGTTCTTGAATTGATCATTCTACAGGTCATTGTTTAAATATCGCAGAGTCAAATGTGTGGGGCTGTTTTTTTACAACTGAGTGCAGAACATGGAAGGGACATGAAAAGTCCACCAGCCCTGAAAAATATACAGGCAGGATTTTAACATGATCTTACAGTTGATGAATATATTGTCAGAGATGTAATATTTTGCTTCTCTGTCTCAAACTTTGCAGCAATTCAAACTAGATTTCCCACACACACAAGACAGTGATGAATTACAACAGAGAACTGCTGCCAGTTTTCCAATAACATCTGAAGGAGATGTAAGCAATCACTTCCTTGTAACAACATGCAACAAGAAGGACAAATGCTTCCTGAAACTGCAAGTTTTTTTTCGTTTTCTTCTGTCCTATCTGCCTCTGTATTACTATGTGTATCTGAACAGTAAAAGTACAATAACTGTGCATGGAGATAAGCATTGTGTCATAGATATAGTGGAAATTAGTGTTACTAACCTTCTTGTGAAATATCTCTGCCCAGCTACTTTACTATCTTGCACTTTGATGCTTTCTACTGCTCTGTGGGGATTACTCCTTAATCACCTGCCACTAACATCATGTTTCCTCCACTGTCGCTGTTCTCTAACACTGGTGCCCACAACCATCACTTCTGTTTTTATATGCACACATAAGGGAGAAGTAGCAAACAGAAAGGGAAAGTTTTGTGGCACTTCTGATCTGACAAATGTATCAAACAGATTCATTTAGTTTGGGAACTTTTTTGAACCTTTAGGCTCTTTTAGAATTTTGAGAACAGGTAGTGGGTGTCAGAACAATATGGCTGACAAGAAGGGCAAGGTTCAGGCACAAAATATTGGGAGGGTCCAAGCCAAACACCTTCCTGTGATGGAGACCCCTGTTGCATGTGGGTATTCCCTGAAGATCCAACAGTAATTACCTCGGGTTCTTCTAAAGCAGTTATGCTTTTGCTTTGGGTCCTTTCTGCACTTGTCTTTTGTTCCAATCTAACATTGTTTTCCTTTCTGATTATTTCTTGATGTTTGCATTGCCAGCTGTTTCTGGCTTGTCTGCAATTTTGGGGGGGGGGGTTTCCCCCATTTGTTTCTGCACTGTTTCTCCAGCCAGGAGTGGCCAGCACACATCCAATTACCTTTTTCTCCATGTTATATGAGAGTCCTGTTGCCCCAGTTAATAAAAGAAATATGCATGCCCATGCCAGTTGTCATGAAATGGAGAAACTTTTCCTCTGTTTTTTCCCCCAGCCGGGCATTTCTGGGGTGTTCCTCTGTTCTGCCCATGTTATGCTGCCCCCCCCCCCAAGAATCTCCATCCACTGAATCACTATGACCCTTCTTCCTGGATTTCCTCAGTACTTTGGTTAGCCGTTCTTGAGTCCCAAGTCCCATGAATGCATGAATGAAAACAATGGCATATGCAGTGCATTGAGGACCCTTGACTAGAACTAGTTGGCGGTAGCATTTGTTGGTCTTTTCCTTTATTGAAACTTTTAAAAGAAAATGTTACCCAGTCTCTTCTCTTTCCGTCTCTTTAATTTATTAAGAATATTCCACCTACATATAAATAACAAATAAGTTATCCATTCAAGATTTTAACATTTTAAAAAAAATTAAATGATTTAAAATCATATTGAACAACAATCCCAACCCTAGTTAGATACATTACCATCATCATACTTTAATGCATTTAATATATAATCCATTCTTAACATAGCTTGCCTGTTCCCAGATCCTCTCAAATCTCTATATTTTTGTTCTTCTTGTGTAATGTCAATTTGAAAGAAGTATACGTTTCTTTAACTCTTTTGCCCCAAGTATTAAAATTAGATGGTTCCTTATCCTTCCAAACATCAGCAAAATTCATCCTTTTTACTGTTAATATATGAAGTACCCAATCTCTTCAAGAGAGGTACTTTAAGTGTGCATCACAGAACATGACCAGTGTCCACATAAGGCATGCTACAGTCCTCAAGGGCTTATGCAATGGCTAGCTTGGTGTAGTAGGTAGGAGTGCAGATTTCTAATCTGGCAAGCCACATCTGATTCCATGCTCCCCTACATGCAACCAGCTGGTGACCTTGGGTTTGTCACAGCTCTGATAAAGCTGTTCTGACTGAGCAGTGATATCAGGGCTCTCTCAGCCTCACCCACCTCACAGGGCATCTGTTGTGGGGAGAGGAAAGAGAAGGTGAATGTAAGCTGCTTTGAGACTCCTTTGGGTAAAGAAAAGTGGCATATAAGAACCAACTCTTCTTCTTCTTCTTCTTCTTCTTCTTCTTCTTCTTCTTCTTCTTCTTCTTCTTCTTCTTCTTCTTCTTCTTCTTCTTCTTCTTCTTCATGTGTTTCCATGCTTTGAATCCCCTTTTATTATTTTATTTTATTTTATTTTATTTCAGAGCATTCCCAAAAAATGTACTATCAATTACTGCAGTGACTGAAATATATTTAAGAAGTGAGTGGGGAAAGGAGCCCCCACCCACAGTCAAGCATAGAAAGCTGAGTATAAAAATCTGCAAGAAAAACACTCATGAATATGAATGTGTAAAATTTCTGTTCATTTGGGGTTAATTGTAGAGTCAAAATAAAACTAGCCCAGACACAGAAACAATGGAATGGAAAAGCATGTATACATTTACTAAACACACACACACACACACACACACACACACACAAAACCCTGAAAACTTTTATTAGGAGAATAATTCAAATAGATCTGAAAAAAACTATGCAAAACCTTTATGTTTTCACTATTTTTTACTTCCCTCCCAAGAATCGCACAGCTTGGAAGAGAAAGTAAAGGAAGTGTTGGTTGGTAGCCTCATTCAGCTGCTAGGTACCTAATTTACTGTTCAGAGCTGTCAATTGTATTGTCCCTTGCCTGACCTCCCCATAACTGTTTGGAAGTCACCTTTCTAAAATGGAGGAAAAGGCTCATGGCAGACAAAAGGAGGGAAAGGGTGGGAGCCCAATGAAGCAGTCTGGCTTCTAAAGCAGCTTTGCTTTGGTTTGAAGCATTTTGCTTCTTTTAGACCTTTTCTGCATGACGTCTAAAGCCCAGGCTAGTGCTCGTCTGATTGCAGGCCTAATTCCCACTTCCAAGGGAGTGACATTGGCTCCAGCCAATGGGCGGCCTGGTTCTGGCCCGACTCAGGGCCTTCAGTTGCCATGCTGCAAGGGAACATGGATTCTTCCATGTTCCCTTCCTTGCCGCAGCACCATCAGGACCTATGTCGGGCCAGGCCTGTCTATCAGGGAAGAGTCAGGCTGTCCAGGCCTGGCTCTTCCCCCGAGTACAACGTCCCAGAAGGGACAGAAAATGACCCAATTGGCTCACTAATCTGGAGCAGATCAGTTTCAGCATAGAAAATGCTCCCCTGTCTGAACCCAGGAAGAGGCAGGGCAAACTGCCTCATTGCAAACACCTAGCGGCAGGCTGGCGCAATTCCACCTATGCAGAATAGCTATCAGGGAATCAGGATGATTCCTTTCATAGTGTAAATGTTTTCAAAACTAATACACCCCTCTACTGGAAGTCCTTACAGAAGACGCATCTGGTTACAATGCTCCTCGGTTCTTTTTCTGGTCTCTAGTGGGAAAAAAGAAAGTATACAGAACCCTACCATCTAGTTTGAAAAATATGATACATTTAAGTCTGATATATCAGGGCAGAGTCTGCACTTACTTTCTTTATTCCATTGTCAATCCTGTCGAGTCCTCCTCTTCCCCCCTTCCCCATTGAAACAGGAAAGTCTTCTGCACGTGGTTAGGGAGGCCCCGAAGAGGGGGGGGGGGCAAATGGAGACTCTTTCTTTGTTTTCTTGAAGGGGGGGGGATCCAAGAAGTCAGAGGAGGGAGGAAAAAATCCTTTCTTTTCTTGAAGTATAGGTTTCTTTAACTCTTTTGCCCCAAGTATTAAAATTAGATGGTTCCTTATCCTCCAAACATCAGCAAAATTCATCCTTTTTACTGTTTACTGTTTTACTGGGGGGGGGGGATCGAAGAAGGCAGGAAAAAAAATCCAAGACCAACAGAAGTTGAGAGAACTTAGGGGCTTCTCCTTTAAGGCAAGTTTGTCACATGACCACCTGTAACCAATCACGGGTCCTCTACCACGGAGGAGAGTCCAGATTCAAAACAAACAGGATTAAAAGCAGTCTGAGATATTGTACAATAAAGGTAGGGTCACTCCGGATTAATCCTTCTTGCTGCAGAAGGAAATTTTAAATCGCCCAAAATCCAAATGGAAATCGCATTCTGTGTAGAGGGCAGGGACTGAATAGACCTGGGGTTGGAATAAAAGCTCTGTGCAGTTTACACCCTGGAGCCAGCATGGTGTAATAGTTAAGTTGTGGTCTCTCATTTGGAGTACCAGGTTTGATTCTCCAGGCCTCCACATGCAGCTTGTTGGGTGACCTTAGGCCACAGTTTTCTCAGAGCTCTCTCTGCCCAATCTACTTCATATGATGTCTTTTGTAGGGAGAAGAAGAGTAGGCAATTGTAAAAAGTGGGGTACAAAAAACTCAAGCTCTCTAAAAATTTATCTGCCAACATGCACTACTAAGGAGAGAATTACATCAGCATCAGAAAAATCTTCCTCACAGCATTTCACCAATGAAAGCCAGCTTCACCCGACATAAATCCCTGTTCTCACAGTGAGGGCAAATCACTGTCTGAACCATCTGTCTCCAATTACATGCTTGCTGAAGGCTCCTCTGCTTCAAATATGTTCTGTAGCCCATTCTGCACCTTTCTAAAAGGTCATGCAGCAATTTGTACATAATACATAGTGCCATGTTGTTCATGTTCATTCATTTAGCCAGATGTCTGGAAGCAGTGATGGGATGGCTCAAGTAGAATTGTCTGAAGCTCAGTCCTTCAAAGATGGAGGTCCTGTAGCTCGGTAGAAAAGGTTCAAGTGAGGAAGCGTGACTGCCCATCCTGGACAGGGTACAACTGTCAGTAGCTAACTCTGCCAGGAACCTGGGCAAGATCCTGGATGTCTCCCTCTCTATGAAGGCACATATCATGAGCACAGCTAGCATTCTACCATCTGTACCAAGACAAACGACCAGCACCCTACTTGGCCCTGGAACACCTAGCTACAGTGATCCATGTTAAATGGTCACCACTAGACTGGATTCCTGCAACTCACTGTTCACAGACCTACCCATAACCTTGATCCGGAAACTACAACTGGTCCAGAATGCAATGACCAGGGTCCTCCCAGGAACATTGTGGAGGTCTTACATCTGGCTCACCCTCCAACAACTACACTGGCTACCAGTTGAATACCAGATCAGGCTTATGGTCTTGGTAATCACCTTGAAGGCCATATGCATTCTGGGCCCAGTGTACCTGAGGGCCTGCCTCAAAGTCTATTCCACTCAAAGAGCTCTACGCTTTGCCACTTCCAACTGGCTGGTGATCCCTGGCCCCAAAGAAGTTTGCCTGACATCAGCTAGGCCTGAGCTTTCTCTGTCCTGGCCCCCACCTGATGGAATGAGCTCCCAGAAGAGATCAGGGCCCTGCAGTTGCACAGGGCCTGCAAAATGCAGCTCTTCAGGCATTTGGTTGAGGTTGATTGAACCAACAACCATCTACTGGGCCCCCCTTCCTTAACTGAATCCTATAATGACCAACCTTAGGGCTTATAGTTAATATGTTAATGTTGCTACATTAGCTATATTAGTTATGAATTATTATGCAGCCAATGTTACTGCTGTTGTTCATTTGATGTTATTCTGAATTATAATGTACTTACCTTCTTGTTTCCTATGTTCTACATAAACTACCCTGAGCTGCAAGGGGATGGCAGTATATGAATTAATTAATTCATTAATTAATATTTAATTAATTAATTAATATTTAAATGCTTTATGCCCACCCGTTCGTTTCCTAATACTCTCAATACACAGGTGTGGGAGCAGAACTCTAAACAATAAGAAGGCATTTTTGCACTACCCCCCCCAATGATTTTTCTGAAGTTATACTAAAAAACTGATAAATTGAGGAAGAAATAACTGTGTTCCTGAAAAACAGAAGAAGCTCTTTTATTTATGGATTATTGCTTCTGAAGGCATTTTAAAACTTTACCTCACCTTACTTGTTTTAAAAGTTCCTCAAACGTTGCTTGAAAGCAGGAAGGAGCCCATGACTAGACAGAATGATTCTTTATTATGAACAAAAGTGTTGAAGTTGACATATGGCTAATGAAATAAAAACAGCTCAGCAGGGCCTCAGCTATTTTGTTATGCCAAAAGGAAAAGCTGAGCCCAGATGGATTGAGCTCATGAGCCAGGAATAATAGAAACACTCTCTTTTACACCACATCAGTTGTACAAACAAGTATCTGTTTCGATCATTCACTAATTTGGCCTTCAGCAGAAAGACACCATGTAAGTAAACATTAGCCACAGAAGAAAGGGGATCAGCTTTTAGCACTTAACCCCAAAATACAGTACTATAAAGTATGTGTTTATTTCCCCATTTTTTCCTTTTGTTAACAAAGTATTGATGGGCCTTCAGGAAGGGGTGGAATAGAAATCTAACAGATAAAATAAATACAATTTAAAATGTATGCTGCAATCTAAACAATTATACCCTTCCCATTAACACCACAGAAAGAGGGACTCTGCTTAGGACCACTGTTAATGTCTTCTGAGATTCATGGGTTAGCTCTAAAAGTAGGGGTGGGGAGAGGACAGGGTATGAGATCCAAAGTCTTGGTTTTATATTAAAAGTTCTCCTAATGATTTTGAAGAATGGATACTTGAATCTGCTTCATACTGGATCAGACCACTAGACTATCTGGGTTAGTATTGTCTATTCAAACTGCCAGCAGCTCTCAAGGGACTCAGATTGAGAGAATTGTAACAGAGCTGCCGGGATTGAACCAGGATCTTTTGCATGCCAGATCACTGCGCCAAAGCACCTCCCATATAACAATAACATTAATAATTCATAATTAATATTTTAACATATAAACAATGCAAAAATCAACTCTTTACCCTTTCCATCATTTCCATCTTAGTACCTCCCAGTTTTGCTCAAATTTTTTCTTAGCTCTAAAGAAGAAGAAGAGTTGGTTCTTATTTGCCGCTTTTCTCTACCTGAAGGAGTCTCAAAGCAGCTTACATTCACCTTCCCTTTCCTCTCCTGTACAGACAACCTGTGAGGTAATTGAGGCTGAGAGAGCCCTGATATTACTGCTTGGTCAGAACAGCTTTAGGAGTGCTCTGGCGAGCCCAAGGTCACCCAGATTGTTACATGTGGGGGAGCATAGAATCAAACTCGGCTTGCCAGATTAGAAATCTGCGCCCCTAACTACTACACCAAGCTGGCTGTGAACTTACAGTCCAACTTCTGTTCCTGCAAGTCACAAACAGCCTTATATATTGAAGGGAGTTAAAGGTTGCAGCACTGTAGACGGCTGTAGGGAGCACTTGAAAAGGGAATTAATTTTCAGAAGGAGAGAAAGCAATAATAGGATCAGCAAACCATCTGAATGTTGCAGAAGAGCCATAACAGAAAGTCAACCAGAACTGCAAGAAAGGAATATAAATCCAGTATGAAGCTTTAGAACTGCTTGGAAGTTTAGTGTACCATGCAATAGCCAAAGGCCAAGTTCAGCTGCAAAGAATAATAAAAAAAAACAAAACAAAACTTGGCTTGTTATGTGCAGATGTGTGTAGCAGCTGACCCAGGGCAGAGTGAAGCCAGTCGTACACTTCTTGACCCAGAGCACAAGTTCCCTCTACCCCCAGTCTCTTCAAAACTGGAATTTTTATATTTGTGATATGACAGCTTCTATTTAAATAATGAGACCTTTTAAGAATAGGAAAAAACTCATTATGCTGAAGGAAATAGCAACACTGGCTGGTACTCAGCAAAAGTAGCAGTGCTTCAGACTTTATTGATCTGGTCCTCAGAGTTGTGTCTGCCAAGACTCACCTCCTTCAGTGTGGATTATTTTAAGATCAGGGTGGTTGTTTTTATTATTATTATTCCAGCTTTCTAGACCAAGTTGTTTTCTCTCAAGCTGTTATTGATAAAGATACGTGTAATTTTATAAGGATTAATCAAAGTGTTCTGGATAAACTATTCTTGATTTATTCATCCGGGACTAAGAAAACTGGCTAGTACAAACAATCCTGAAGTTTTTAATGCTATAATGCAGTGGAATTTAGCCTAATGTACTGCATAAGTCCTTTAAAATCTGTGGCTGTAGATTTAATAAGTCATTCAAGTTCATAGGAGTAGAGCTGTCGAGACCCACTTCCGAAGCTTAGTCAGGAAGGAAATCTGCAGTTTCACCCTTAAAGAGATCACAAGACTGTTTCTTGTTGTGTCTCCTCTTTGGAAACAAGGGTCAGGATGTTTGGGGGGGGGTGTTGGAAAGAAATATTGTTCCAGATTGTGTTTATCCAGCTGATAGTATTCCTTAAGAAGGAAGGACAGAGACACAGATTTGTTTCTTAACCCAAATATCATATACTGATTTCGCTGGAACTTTCTTTCATGTGCTTAGATTTGCAACATAGCAGTACAGAAGGATGTAGCATTTTAAGAAAAGTGAAATGATCTGTATACACTTTTGGTGCAGTACAAGGCATAATAGCAAATGTGTTCTCCACACTTACAATGTTATGTCTGAATTCACCCTAATAGCTCTTTTGCATGGTAGCAGAATATTGTGTCAGGAGTGCTGTGGTAGCTTTAGGTTCAGTATCCAAAGTAATTCACTGAATTTGGAGCATTTTTGCCAGTAAATTGTAGTTGTTGTCACAATCCTAGGCACAGGATGTGTTGGGGGGAAATGTGTAACAGATCCTTTCTAAAAAAAAGAAAAGTGAATCAGGAGGGGTTCTGTTGAACTGACAAATTCATTATTTACAAAAAGCCTTCTAACTGGCAAAGCTGTGGTGGCAGAGCTTAAATATGCATAGAAGCTGAGCACATGCTGATTGAAAACAAAACAGGTTTACTAAATAAGAGAACAAACTGTATGAAAAAGAGAAGAAAGAGTCCTGTCTGTTCTAGCTTGGAGACAGTAAGAGAACTGACTAACTATTCTGGAAAACAGGGGAAAACCTGAGTGAACCAGCCAGAGGCAAGATTTGAAAAAGAGGGAAGTCTATAACCTTGCTATTCTAGCTAGCTGTCCCTGCAGGATTTTTTTTTCAAATCTCTTCATTGTATATATGCACAATAGATCTTGCATATTCCAACAAAATGCTGGTCAATAAAACCTCTTTCCTTTTGTAGGCAACATAGATAAGGAAAACAGAAAAGACAAGAGTGCTCTAGGCTAAAATGAGCCATGTAGTCCTCTGTGCCAAAGCTTTCCACCAGGAAAAATGCTTCTAGTATCCAACTACATGTTGCTCTTGGATATCAGCGTTTCTTGTGTTTCTTCTTGTGTTTTCTTTAACATTAACAAGGAGCTGTCAATCACAGATGTAAAAGCCAGTGTTAACTATGAATAGAACTGTTATAATCCATGATGTGTGTCTGTGGAGGAGATAGATATGATATTTTGTAATTTATATTTAAAAAACTGCTTTGATCCTGGATTTCACAAATAGTATGGCTTTGAGTAACTTGGGAAAGTCAGAGAATACCTTCTGCCAGCTAAATATGGCATGTAGCCCCTATAAGCATAAGATATATTCGTAATGTTCTAGGGTCATTATCATAACCAACCTTGTTTAAGGTGAGATGTATTATCTTCTCTGTGAGGAAGATGGCATTTTACCTTATTATTATTATTATTATTATTATTATTATTATTATTATTATTATTTTGATTTATTTCCCGCCACTCCCAAATGGCTCGTGGCGGGTTAGTGTCTTAAAAACCCCATTAAAACTCCCATTAAAAGACTTTAAAATGTCATAACATGGCGGCACAATAATAAGATCCCCTTCCTACCCCTATCTGACCATCTGATACAATAAATATTTATTCATTCATTATGCATTTAATTTTCTGTTTCTCTATAAAAATCCCCAGTGTCTTATCCAATATAAAAAACACCATGCAACAGCATTAGTACATTAAAAAACTTAAAATATTAAGGTTGCAAATGGACCATAAAGCAACAAATGCACAACATCAGTATGACAACAAATGAAAAACAATTGTGAAAGACTCCTAATTCTTATTTCCCTTCTCACCCATCATTCATTGTGTGTGTGTGTGTGTGTGTGTGTATGTGTGAGAGAGAGAGAGAGAGAGAGAGAGAGAGAGAGAGAGATCCCCCCATGGCTTTATGTGTGTGTTTATATTCCCCATCCCTTATATGTGTACTCAGCGCCATCTCCTGCAACAGCTATTTTAATGGTGTCTCCCCTGTCAGGAGGGAAGGCAGAGTGGCATAGCCTGATATCATTAGATCCTGGAAGTTAAGCAGAGGTTAGTACTTGGAAGGGAGACCTCCAAGAAAGATTCTGCGAGGGAGACAATGGCAAACTGCTGCTTCCCACTTGCCTTGAAAGCCCCTAGCTAGAGTTGCCATAAGTCAGCTGCAACTTCAGGGCACTTTACACATAAACCGTCCTACCTCAAGATTCTTCAGGTGCCTACAGGCTCAAAGGGTTGGATACACCCCTTCTGTCCCATTCTTTTCATCTCCATGCCCCCACACCTACCATATATGTGGAATATTTCTTCAAACAAATGAAAGTGACACAGTCTGTGCTCAGAGTTTCAGGTGATCTATAGCCAATATGGCTGACAATATTCAGGGGAAAAGTCAGTTCCTAACCTAAAGATACCTGTGGGAATATATTAAATTTATGGAATGGCCTATCCTTTGAAGTGAGATGTGACGTGGTATAGATAAACTGTGACTTGATGGCACTCTATAGACTAATAGTGCTTGCACTTGAAAGCTCATGCCCTGTTGGTCTTAAAGGTGCTACTGAACTCTAATTTTATTGTGCTACTTCAGACCAACAGGGCTACCCATTTGAACATTTCTTCATGTATGGCAGAATGTTAACGCTGCAGTTAATCAGAAGAATTTCTCAAGAAATTAACATGAATAAGCAAAACTACACTTTGTCAATAAATGTTGTTATAAAATTGATAAGAAAATATTTTGCAAATATTTGTTTGATTTCTTAAAGAATACATCTTGGTACTTGCAGCCTTACATTTCCATTTCTGGGACAGAAACATTTGTATCCATATAAGTAATCAATACAGGAAGCAACACTTTCACGTAAAAATACATTTAATGCCATTGTCCAGATGGAAGTCTAACCTCTCCTCTCCATTTGATGCAGTTACATTGTTATGACTTCTTCAATATTTAATGACCAGCATCTTGGCTTTTAAAATATGAATAATTCAAAGGTATTAAGAAACACTAAGAGCATTGTTAGCTGCTTGAAATTTGCAGACTTCTAATCATATTATATATGCTTTATGTCACTGGAGTTAATGAGTAGAAAAATGAACTAATATAACAACACAAGGTTGATATAGCCAGTTTCATGCTGGCTTCCTGAAACAAGGCCTCTAGATATATGGACAGTTTTTGACTTGATTATACAGACCTAAAGAACCAATTCTTCTTCTTCTTCTAAATAATCACAGAAGGATTTGTTGTGTTCAATTGATAAATATACAGAAAGACAAACAGATGGAAAATCAGAATAACCCCTGCATATTTTGGCAAACCACATGTGCAAGCTGTCATTTTATCTCACTATGATGATTCCCATCAGGTAAGTAGACAAGAAAGAAATGTGCAGATTGCCATGCCTTGCCTGTGTACAAAAGCGGTATCCACTATCCTATAACAGAGTTATAGAAACATCACTTTAAAAACCTGTGGAATAATTCTTAGATTGCATTAATATAACTGAAAATGTATCACTGAATGGATTTTCCATACGGTTGACTTCTAGATAGCATTGTGGCTTGAAGTAGGAGATAGATACATGTCAATGTGGTTGAAGATTGGGTTAATAAACAATCTATATTAAAGACCTGCTTGAATGAAAGCATATATCCACAGATATCATTTCTGGAATCATCCCATTGATTTCAAATATTACATCGGGAACTATGTCTTATTTTATGGAAGTTTGTTTAGTGGTTAGTTTCATTTACCCAGTGAATCTTATTCCATAGGTCTTAGCAGTGGACGTGGAGTGTTCACACAATCAGTTGAACCGTGAATTCCTGTCCCACCTGCTGTCTTGAAGCTTCCCTTCTCTATTCCTTTCCAGGCAATCTGGACAAAAAGTGCTCTTTTTACATCTTGTAATCAAAACGGCTAGACTTGCTTGCTTTAGTGAACAAAAATGTTTCAGCGGAACTAATAGGCCATGTAAAATAATGTTACTGTGCTACAATAGCCATTACTAATTTTTTGCAGCCTCAGAAAGTTTGCGGCAGGCACAGCAAGACAAATTTATTTCTATGCAAACAGTCCAGGAAACTGCCTGATATATCTTACAAAATAAAAATAATAAAAACAAAATATTAAAAGATATGAATTAAAATCCATCATTTAAAAAGCCTCTGTCTGGCATAAAAAACAGACCACAGATAGCTAAAAACAATAATTCCCAGGCAAAATAGTTTTTTAACAATCAACCCCTTAATAAAAACCAAGATGAACAGAAGTATTTTGACCTGGCATTAAAATAAAACAATGTAGGTGTCAGATGAGCTTCAGGGGAAAGGCATTTCAGAAGTGAGGTGCTGAGACTGAAAAAGCCCTGTCTCTAGTTGTCTCCTGTTTCTCCTCTGAAATCAGGGGCACATGATCTTAACCGGTGGGCTTAACCTCATACAGTATATGAGGAGACGATCCTTAAAGTTTGGCAACTGTGAATGGGAGGAAAACAGTTCAAGTGCAGGTAGAACTTCTGAAAATCACATCTTCCTAGCCAGATGAAATGCAAGTACACTTTGACTGCAATCTTTCAGTTATGTGGGAAAGAACAGATCAAAGCAAGGGAAAACCTGGAATATGGAGAATTAGATGTTTAAAATGTACCCGTTTAAGCAAAAGCAACTGAAGCAACTAGTGTCACCTGTCAGTCCAGAAAAAATGCAAGAATTTTCATACTCCCTGGAGTTATCAAGTGTATGGGCACAATTTAGTAATTTAGTCCAGAAAATGTTTTGGGCTGTAAAATACTTAAATGTCAGAAACCAAATGTGAATTGAAGAATTTAGTCAAATTGAAGTGATTAAGAGATGATGTTCCAGGGCTACACAGTAGACCAGGAATTAGTTCACATTAACTAGTTACATATTCCAAAATCTTTCATATATATTGATTGATTTCACTTCCTGCTCCCCATTTCAGGAATTTCCAAGGTTTCCTGAGGAGGTCTGTGAAACCTAATCTGAGCTGTGGATTGCATATCTTATCTAGCACATGTTCTTGTGAATGTGACTGTTATGACATTGAAACAAATAAATCATTTGTTTTGATGAAATGTGTTGCTCGTGATAACTCTGCATTTGCAGTTTTTGTAACTCAATTATTTTATTAAAACTAAACATATTTATAACTTTTTAACCATTAACAATCCTATCTATACAATGTAAACTTTTTTCCTCATAACACACAATCTATCCAGTATTGATAGTAACTAAATGTGGTTTTGTTCTTGTTTTTTTTAAAAAACTGTTTTTCTTATTTCCTTTGAAATATATTTTTCATCTGGACAAACAGCTGAAAAGAGATTTTGTTTATCCCAGGAAAGCTTGTGGTGGAGGTTATAAGGAGTGAGAATGGAAGGGACATTGCAAATTAAAAAGTGTTCATTTACTGGCTCTGAGGCTTAGCTAGAAATGAACCAGCCCAAAAGAGGAGGGGGAATCTTAGCCCCATGAACATATTTTTAAAGTTTGGGATTTTTGTTCTAGTGTCCATAACACTTACCCATCAGTTTCCATGCTGTTGTCAACTCACCCAAATTAAAGATATTGTTCTGTATCTCTTTACAATCTACAACTCTCTCATGATGGACTGTATCTCTTCAGAGCATTTAAAATGGTTCCCAAGATCAAAGCTCACTTAACAACATTCCTGCTATCTCAATGCCATTAAATAGGCAAAATGCATATGTTTTTGATGTTATTTTTCCTAGGGTAGTTGTTTGATGCAAATTGTGTATGGTAACTTACTGTATTTTTTGGAGATAAAATTTACTACTATTTGATCACCAGAGCTAAAAGTTCTGGAGCCACTTTTCTCTAAATTCTGCCCAAAAAGGATCCCTGGTTGAGGGAATAATCTGCAAATAGTGTTTTAAATATTTTCTATTAGTTTACCAAAAACTGACCTGTAAATTCCTGGATATCCTCTCATCCCTTAAAAATCTTTTTTTGCATTCCTCAGTGATATCATATTTGATTCTTTGATCTGCTATAGACGCTTGCTGGATGACCTTGGGCCAGTCTCATAGCCTAACCTACCCATAGTTGTACTTTATGGATAAAATGGTCCCCACTAGGAACAGTGAAATATAAATGACATTGAACAAAAATTTGCTAGTTTTCAATCCTATGGTACTGAAACTGATTTTGGCAATGAGTTGCATATACTCATTAGAAAATGAACGCATTTGTATTTTTAAAGAACCACTGAGTACATGTCATGGGGATCCAAAGATTTGTTTTACTTTGTCCATTAGCCCTAGAACTTCCATCACTAGTTTAGAAATTACTGCAAAATGTTGTGGAGTTAAAGGTATATGGAGTTCCAGAATATTTCTAGCTCATATGTTTTAGAATTTTTCCAATGCACATTACGATTCTTACCAGCCACAGGTAAGAACCAAGGATATTAAGTTAATTGGGAATATTGTACTATCCATTTAAACTAATCCATTCCCCAGAGAGTAGTAACCCTAGCCCCTCCATTTGTGTCAGTTAAAAACAAAGTGCCAGGTTTAATTCATTGCCCATATGGGAGTGACTGTGGCCTCACATTAAAAACTAATCTCTTTCATTCTAAGCAAAATGCATTCCTAAGAACTGAGCAGATATATAATGTTCTGCTGGTTTATACCTATAAAAAGCAAGGAGAGGTTTCTGGATCCTTTTCTTGGGTTACCATTCTTTAAATGTGTAGCAGCCATATCAGCAGCGACTCATTGTATCATGATAATATGAAGTAGAAATGAGTCATAAAAATATCCACTTGTTGCAACTGGCGGAAGAGACATGTGATTCTGTCATTCAGAAATGTTAGAAAAGAAAATTGGTAAAATAGAAGTGGCTATAGTTAGCTTTTGTAAATGAGCTCTCTAACGTTATGGAACATCATTGTTGCAGCTTAGTACTAACAAATACATGTTTTCATAAAAAGTGGCAAATAATTTTTCATGGAAGGTGAATGTGGGGGGCAAGAGTTCAGAGACATATGAAGCCTTGGAATCTTGGTGCAACTAGATTACATCATTTCTCTGCGGGAAGATCTTTGCCCAGAATTTACAGAGCATTGAAATATTATGACAGCATAGAAACTGAACTTTTATACAGAACTGTCTTTGACAGGCTATTAAGAAATCACTGGATGAGCAAGTGGCATCTGTGGCAAGGGTGGCCTTAAACTGTGGCTTTCAACTGGGTAGCCACCCTTCCTGGGCAGAAAATATCTGACTGCTGTGGTTCATGATCTGGTTTCATCTATATTAAAGGCTGTCCTTGGAAATTTTAATTAATGCAAACTACTGCAGCCAGAATGTTGACTGGAGTGGTTTATAAGGACTGTATTACTAGTTTTAGTCTATCAGCCTTTCTCAACATTTTTTACTGTTGAGAAACCCCTGAAACATTCTTCAGGCTTCAAGAAATCCCAGAAGTATGGCAATCACATAGAATATGGTTGGGAAGCATAACTGTGTGCAACCCTGCCTAGGGCCCCTTCCCTTCCCATCCCCTCCAGACCCACCATTGGCCATTGGGGGGGCAGGTTGACATGCCCTGATAAATGTGTAACAAATTTTAAAAATATATTTAAAATAATGAACTCTCACCCATTCAGGAAACCAAGTCAAGAAACCCTGGTTGAGAAAGCCTGGTCTATCTACTTTGGTTTTCAATATGTTTCTGAGAATAATTCAAGGTGCTGAATTATTCAAAGCCCTGTATGGTTTCCGATCAACATACCTGGATTTCTACCTAGTGTCTTATGAAGCTGCCTGACCACTACAGTCATCTTTTGAGGCCTTACTTTAAGTACCCTACTGAGATCAGGCGAGTGGCAATCTAGGCCCTCTCAGCCATTGCACAAAAAACCCTGGAAACTCTCTCCTCAAGGAGATTCAGCTGTCCACTTTTCTTGCCTTCTTCCACCAGTGGGTGACTTTTTGTTTTCTTTGGCATTCCCTCAATGATCCCTCATTTCTAACTAATGTTTTTTACATTTTCTATGTCTTTCAATTCAGTATGTATTGTAATTCTTTACAAAATTGTTTTAATGATGTATGCTTGGGAGGTGCCTAGTGCCTGTTTTACACAACATGCCCTATAAGTGCCTCCAGTCAGTCACAAAATATGCATTGATGTAATACAATTGTGTGTGTTGATTAAACATGTCTTTTATTTTACACTTATTTACTCATGGCTATACAAGGAAGATGTCATTAAAACCAATTTGATCCTAAGTACACAATTCTGTTGATCCACTTGCACAGTAAAAATCTTTCATGTGATTCAGTATTTCTTCATTTCGTGAAAGGTCAGATAAACAGAGCCTCCCTTGCTCTGGGAAGGGAACAGATTATGAAGACAGAACATCTGAACCACTTCCAAGTCACAACAAACTTTGGGTGTTCCTGTACACAAAAGGAGAATGTGCAAATAAATCTGAGGTCAACTAACATTAGAATAACAAATTACTAGACAAATGTAGACTTCCAGGTGCCTTTTGACCTCAATAAATTGATTTTATTTCCATTACAATGGTATAAAACAAATCAATATATGCATTATATGTAGCTTGATCATAAGAGTAATTGTTTGTATTTATTGTTAGTTCAAGGAAGCCTGAAAATGCTTTTCAGGTACTGCCACTCACTCAAGAAGAAGAAGAAGAAGAAGAAGAAGAAGAAGAAGAAGAAGAAGAAGAAGAAGAAGAGTGGTTCTTATATGCCACTTTTCTCTACCCGAAGGAGTCTCAAAGCGGCTTACAGTCACCTTCCCTTTCCTCTCCCCACAACAGACACCCTGTGAGGTAGGTGAGGCTGAAGGTGCCCTGATATCACTGCTCAGTCAGAACAGCTTTCTCAGTGCTGTGGTGAACCCAGGGTCACCCAGCTGGTTGCATGTGGGGAAGCGCAGAATCAAACCTAGCTTGCCAGATTAGAAGTCCGCACTCCTAGGTGTAAACTGCATGGAGCTTTTATTCCAACCCAGATCGATTCAGTCCCTGCCCTCTACACAGAAGTCGATTTCAGTTTGGATTTTGGGCGATTTTAATTTTCCTTCTGCAGCAAAAAGGATTGATCCGGAGTGACCCTGCCTTTATTGAGAAATATCTTGGAGTGCTGAAAATCCTGAATAAAGAAAGCTCCGTGGCAGAGAACCTCTGATAGGCTACACCTGGTCATGTGACACGCTTGCCTTAAAGGAGAAGCCCCTAACTTCTCTCAACTTCTGTCTGTCCTGGATTTTTCCTCCCTCCTCTGCCTTTTTCGATCCTCTCCCCCTCCCCTCCAAGAAAAGAAAGAGGCTCCCTGCCTGGCTCCTCCCCCCCCTTCAAGAAAAGAAAGAAAGAGCCCCCACCCCCTTCTGAGCCTCCCTAACCACGTGCAGAAGACTTTCCTGTTTCAAAGGGGAGGAGGGGGGAGAGGAAGACCTGAGTTCAAAGCGATCTGAATTCAACAGGATTGACAATGGAATAAACAAAGTAAGTGCAGACTCTGCCCTAAACCTACAACAAACCTGGCTAGGACTGAAACTTGGTCCAGTGCTTGACATACGGTCACAGGCTGTCCTACAACACAGCCTCTAACATGACTAGACTATCTTGACCAGGGGTAGTCAAACTGTGGCCCTCCAGATGTCCATGGACTACAATTCCCAGGAGCCCTTGCCAGCACAGTTTGACTACCCCTGATTCTTAACCATCAGGTAACAGAAGTGTTTATCTTTATACCAAGAAGGTTGGCAAAGCACCAAAGTCTGCATGTGATGTGTGCCCAGGAAGACTTTGTGGTGTTCGTGCTGTTTGTCCTAAAGTTCTTATGAGACTGTCCAAAGCAAAGAAGCATGTTAGCAGAGTCTATGATAGTTCCATGTGTGCTAAATGGGTTTGTGACGGAATCAAATGGGCATTCCTTATTGAGGAACATAAGATTGTTGTTAAGGTGTTGAGAAAGCAAAAGCACAGAAATCAAAGTGAGTATCTGTGTATTCCTAATAAATACAAATAAATAAAAAGTGAACTGTTGTTTGTATTTTAAAAAGCCTGAAATTTACTTGAATTTCCAAAGGCAGATTCAAAATTATCCAAATAGAATTTTATGTGTAATTATTTTTTTATGTGACTAACTTTATATGTAAAATTGCTAAAATCTTATTATGATTAAAATCTGGAAGAACCATTGATGGTCAGACATCTTCATTTGAAAGACCAGATGTAACCTACAGATGACTACTTAGCTATTCCTGTTACAGATTAACTACATAAACTATATATTAATATTTACCCTTTCTATGCTGAATTTGTTTGAATTTACCATGGCCATGAAACAATTAAACCATTCAGCAGCAGCAGCATTTATTATTATCGTAGATCAGCCAAGAATTAAACTGTTCTATCATTGTAAGGTTTGAGGATTCTCAAACCAGGATTCTGAGAGCTAGAGTAGGACTCCTTAGTTCGTGCACCAGAAAGCACTAGTTTACTCTCTTGCTGCTTTTAGTACCACCATTACTGATGGTCGTTTAGTTCTCCTTAATTATATAATCCAAATACCAAAAGAAAATAAGTGTATTACTCTTTATTTATAACAAGTAAATACCAGGCCTGGAAGTCTTAAGCTGCAGCCTCAGAAACCAAATGGGTTAAACAGAGCAAATTAAATGTATGGGTTATATAAGCTAACAGGGTTTTTTTAAGTTTCAAGATATAGAAAGAAAGGAAGTGGAATAGGCTGGAAAGTCTTGATAAGTGAGTTAAACTCCAAGGCATGGGTTTTGACAATGCAATGCACTATGAAATAGTTGGATGATGATTTCTTTGTTTTGCTTAGGAAGGTAAGAATCTACTTATCAGCTTTTTGTTGGAATATTTAATTCTTTCTATTATAATAAACTATTTTCAACCTTTGTGCTCTACTTTTTAGAAACGGCCTAATAAGGCATAGAGTACAGTATTCCTTAGGGGGAGGAGGAAACAGGCTCTGGGATTTCTTGATTTACTGATAGCTGTAGCCACTAGGATCACATACAAGGGTGAGATATTCCAGTCCTGAAGGATTTATGGTAGAAATTTGCCTTCTTCTCTCCTTCCAATGCCTGACCTGCTGTTGTAACAAATTTCCATTATAGTCTACACTCCCTTATTTTCCTGCCGCTTTCCAAATATTTCAGTACTCCTGCTTCTGCTGTCCAGATACCTTAACCTTCTTATTCCACCAAATGCCCTTGATATGTCAGACTGCCTCTTCCTTGTGTCCTGCTTTTTAAGCTAAGTAAATACAGTGCTTCCTGTTTCACTTTTTACAGATGGGTCCTCAACATTTTCAAGCTTGCAGACACCAATAGGATTCTGACACTTGGGAGAGGGGTGCAACCACAAAATGGCTGCTACAGGAGGCAGAGCAGAGCCAACCATCTGGATGTATGGTTACACATAACTCTAGCAGGAACTTTTCAACATTCAAAGGAGGAGTTCTGTTTAATACAATACTTTAAAAAATGATGATAATGCTAGAGTGGCGGGCTGGTGACACATGCCCTACCTGATTGACCCTCACTGGTGGTACGTCCCCAATAGGGGGTACGTCCCTACCCTCCTCCTTACCCTCCTCCTCCTGAGCAGGCTGGAAGAAGAGCCCGCTGCCAGTAAGTCTTTGCACCTGGAAGGCTTGCCCACATGGCATGCTTCCATCCCCCTTGCAGCCTCCAAACTGCCAGGGGGGAGAGCTGGCCCAGAAGGCCCATTGCAGAGCGGCTTCTTGCTCAGCTGGGCATTCTTCAGTCCCCTTCCTGGCCTCCAAGAAGCTGGGGAGGGGAGACCTAGGCACACTCCCAGCCTCCAAACAGTGGTCTGAAGGAGCGTTCTTGCCTGCTTCCCCTTTCAAAGTCCATTTTTAAAATGGGTTTTAATACTAGTATCATTATATCTACCCATATATATATATCATGATATCTCTCTATAGATAGATATCAAGATACACACACAAACACAGATTACCTTCGCTGATGAAGTGAAGATCTTTTTGCTATGGTAGTACCTTTTCCAAAAAGCAACTTTAAAAAGTCTGCACAGGCAATAGATTGTCAATGGCCAGGCATAAGTTCCACAGGGAAAAGTCCCATTTGGCCCCACACACCTTCTAAGGGTGCCCAAAAAGGTGTTGGTGAGCAACATGACACCCACATGCACCATGTTGGGGACTCCAGCTTAGAATTATTTCTATCAATTCTCTAATGAACCTTAATGTTAAATATGGGTATTTTTCATTGCTTAAAAGGGGTTCTTTAACCATTTTGCATGAGTGGGTGTCCTGGGGGAGTGCTATCATCTCCCTGAGTTCTGTTCAATTTGGATGGAACCCCACGAAAGTACAGGCCCAAGAAAAGTTGGATATAATAATGAAATAGAATTATTAATACAAATCAACAATGAAAGAAACAATGAAATAAAACCATAAATGAAAAGGTTGTTTTTGACATTAATAAACAAAATCAACAAAACAAACACAATTCTAGTAGAAAAAAGGCTTACCGTTAAGTATTTGAATTTATGACTGGCTTAGTCAAAATGGTCAATTAATTCTATAACTACAGCTCACTCATTCAAATGCCATAGAATATATCTGTCCAAGTGGCCATTTTCTCCAGGTGAACTGATTTCTGTCACCTGAGATCAGTTGCAATCCCAGGAGATCTCAGTTACCAATGGAGTTTGACTACTCTGTTCCCATTCCTGTCTTACCAAAGAGGTAAAGGTATCCCCTGTGCAAGCACCGGGTCATGTCTGACCCTTGGGGTGACCCCCTCTAGCGTTTTCATGGCAGACTCAAAATGGGGTCGTTTGCCAGTGCCTTACCCAGTCGTTACCGTTTACCCCCCCCCCCAGCAAGCTGGGTACTCATTTTACCGACCTCGGAAGGATGGAAGGCTGAGTCAACCTTGAGCCGTCAACCTTGATTCATGGGCAGACATCTTCAGACAGCATTTCTGCTGCCTTACCACCCTGCACCACAAGAGGTTCTTACCAAAGAGAGACATGCACAAATATGTTATTTAGATTTTGTTAAGCCATGGCCTCTTTTGTTTGGAAATAAGGTATGAGGAAGCAGCCTTTACCTCCTGTTACCTGCATGCTTAATTTTGATTGAAATAAAGAATGATTTTCCAGGCTGCAAATTCATACACCAATAGTTGAATTCCTGAACATTTAGGCCTAACTTATGCTGCTTCTGCAAACCTGCCTTTAGTTGCAAGCAGTGCAGTTCCTCACTGTGCAGTTCCTCACTGCTAGTATCAACCTAACACCGATAACTAGAATAGCTCAGGAAAGTGGCCCTTCTATCAATACAGAATATTAATCTGTCTGTGGCGCTGCCATTTGACTTGTAGAAACAATTCATGAAGAAACACCAATCAGTGTTGTTGTCAAATGCTATGTAGTCTCGTTATACAGCATTCCTGTCAAGCACATGGCTAGTGAGTCACTCGCCTTACACTCTGTCCCTTGTCTTCTTTAAGACAGCACTGGGGAATAGAAATCAAAAGCAATATGATGGCACCTGGAAGATGATCAGAGGTAGACTAGTTGGATTAAAAAACGAGGTGGCAATGATCATTGGTCTACATTCTTCTATAAAAGAAAAATCACATGTATTATGGTTGGATAGGGACCATATCAGAAGGCTAGAAGAGATTTAATCTTTCAAACTCCAATTATTTTAATTAAAACTGGGCTCCATGTACTATAATTAGCATTTTTAAAAGGGTGGGGTCCATTCCTTTTTAACCACCATCAAAAACAGAACATGCAGCTCAGTTTTGATTCCAAGCTACCATCTTCCATCTCCCATTCAGCTCTGACCTGTGTGGGCACACAACTGGCCTTTTCAAACAGCAGTGAACCATGCTCTCAATTAGGTCCAATTTTTTCATTTCTGAGATTAATGGCCTGTTTGGCTCAGGTTATGAATGTTACTTTCCAAACACACATCCTTATTTCCACTATAGCAGTATGATTCTGCTGTAGTGTTGTCTAAATGGGATGTCTCCTGAATTTAGATGGGGAAATTAGCAAGTCTAACTGGAGAATTATCAAGAGGCAGGAAATAATGGGATATCCACCTATACTTAAAAGACCCACCGTCGTGCCTCTGCAATAGGCTAGTTCACCTATACTTACAGGGATATTCTGTTTAGAATTTTTAAAATAAACCAGTCCAGGAAGTAACTGGAAAATTGGCTATTGCAGATATTCCAGGCTGTGTGACAACAGCCAACTTTGTGGCTGCGAAAGCCGTCAACAATTCATTAATCAGAAAGTTGTTTTATTAAGAAAAATCTTAATGGAAAAATACAAACACACACTCTAAAAGGTTTTGAAACGAACACACAAGAAATTAACTAAGGAAAAGCAGGGATGAATGTCAATATATACGCAGAAGTGGGAGAAGCTATAGTTACCATAATGGCATGGAGAAGTCCTTGAATCCAACAAGAATGACCACCATCTTAAAGAAGTAAGAAGTAGCCTACCCACATGCAGGTGGTGTATGCAAGATCCCAAAAGAACATAACAGAATATGAAAACAAGCCCACAAATAGAGGGGGTATACAGAGAATCCCAGAGAAAACACACACACAATGGTTCTTGGTGTTCTAATTTATAGGAAAAATTATCCTTGGGCTATGGATAACACGATAGCCCCTAAAACAATGTGTTTGATGCAATTTCTGAGTGTGATAAAGAAACTAAGATGCATGTGATGGATCTGTCCAGTACCTAAGACAGAACCTTGGATGTTTCTCAGGAACCAAACAATAACTGTGATTCCTCTATCGGGCTCAGAAATGTTAATGTGCCTTGATGACCCCTAGATTTCAGGATAGGAGATTACTAGCTTTTAGTGATCGGTAATTGAATTTCACAGGTGTGATGGGGAAGGAAAGATTGGGAATTGATGAGATTAGTAGCACCTTACCAGAGGGCATGCTTTTAGTGATCACTAATTGAGTTTCACAGGTGTGGCGGTGAAGGAGAGATAGGAAGTTGATGAGATTAGTAGCACTTTACCAGAACTATTATCTCAAAAATATGCATCCCTACCTTAGGTGGGAAGAATGAGTGAGCCACTATCATTTCACTACTCTAATTAAGAGTCCAGGAATGGCCTGAAGACCTTGTATCTAGCTGGTGTCCATGTTTTCTGCTTGGAAGCAGACCATATACCTTGATGTTCTGGATGCATTCAGCATCTAATCCAGTGTACATTTCTTGCCAGACAGTGATATAATATCTGGGAAGTTATTGAAGGGTATGTTCTTGCTACCTATAAGCAACCCCTCAGAATAAGGGTGGGGGAAGTATGGTCACTAACAGCAAGATAGTCTTCATGGGTGATTATGATATTGATTTGAGTGATATGCTTTTTCCTATAGTTTCTTCCTTTCCCTCCCATATATCATTGCATAGTTCTGTTTGCAAAATTTTTAAACAGCCCAAATCCATCATTGCAGGGATTCTGATAGCTATAGTAGTGAAAGTACTTTCTTTTAGTCAGACCAACCTCTTGCCTACGGGCAAGCTGGACAGAACATTTAAAGTCTTTGAGCTGAGAGAAAGGTGGAGAAGATGTTTTGTTTATCATCCTGTATTTGTTTGGCACTCCGAGGTTTGGAGTGTTACTTGACTATTGTGGAGTTTGGAGCTAATTGCAGGGCTGTCTTAATAGGCATGCTGGGCAGTTGCCTGAGGACCCCATGAGCATAGAAGCCCCATGCTAATCTAAATCTATATATATATTGATAGTCTGTGATGTATAAAATGTGGAAATGAGTTTCCAATTGAGTACCATTTATATGTTGAAATTTTTGTTTTCAAAGTTCAAGGCTCATGGTATATTGTTCAAATGTTCACACTGATTAATCTTTGCAGTACAACACATTTTTTAATGTTTCAATACTGATTTTGTTGGAGATACCAATAATGTAAGTAAGGAGCAGGTTTGAATGTTGATCCGGTTTCAGCTGAGGCCATGCCATGGTCAGACCTGCCCTGAAAACCTGCCCTGAAGGCCTCCTCAGTTGGGCACCAAGCAAATTTTAGCTGGCCTGCAGAGACTTATGGATCCGACTGGATTCCTGAATGCTTTGTGAGACCTAGTGCATCCTGGAACTTCTCTAAATGGTCTGGTCAGTGACTGACACAACAGAATGATGGCCATCATCAAGGAGATACCCTCCCGATTTTGTCTCTGCCCCCATCTCAAGCAGGCTTCTTGGTACATCGAGGAACTCCACAAGAAGAAACAGGAATTGAGATGACTAGAGTGAGTCTGGAGGAATACTTGTGATGAATTTGCAAAATATCTTATAGAATGCAGTTAAGAGCCTATGAAATGGTGGTGAAGTCGGTAAAATGCAGATTTTACTCAATAGAAATTGTGTCTGCTAACTCATGCCCAGCACGATTATTTAGGATAGTTCTATCTCTTACTGCCCTAGAGGAAGGGCGCCAAAATAATAACCAGTTGGACATCAGCTGGGAGGCATTTGTAAGTCATTTTGCAGACAAAATCTCGACACTCCACCACGACCTCCCTCCAACTTTAAACACAGAAAGTGAACTAGAGGTCCCTTGGCCATCTTTGGAGAGTACATTGAGTAACTTCAGATGACTCACACTGACCAAAGTGGACAAGATGCTAAAGGCAGTGAAGCCAACCATTTGCTCTCTTGACCCATGCCCATCATGGCTGCTAAAAACAACTGATATATGAGTAGTGACCCCCTCTGGAAGATAATCAGTCTCTCCCCCTCAATAGGAGAAGGGTTAAAAGCAGCAGTGGTTTACCTGTTGCTCAAAGAACCATCTCTGGACCCGAGACAGCCTATCAATTATTGCCCCATCTTGCACTTAGCATTTCTGGGTAAGATTATTTAAAAGGCTGCTGCAGACCAACTGTCAGCATACTTAGAAGAAGCTTCAGTCTTAGACCCATCCCAGTCAGGTTTCCGGCCTTCCACGTAGTAGAGAAAGCGCTAGTCACCCTGACGGATTACCTCTGTCACCAGTTTGACCAGAGCAGGTTGGCACTAATTGTACACCCATCAAAGAGCTTAACGCTCCAGTACCTCCAACTACCTGGTGTTCCCCTTTGGAGTCAAGGTCATTCCTCACCTACTATTTGGCATCGACATCTGGGGCTGGAAAGAACAAATAACCAACAGCTTGGAGCCCATTCAGAACTTTTTCTTTAGACGTATCCTGGCTCTTCCAAAAGGGTCTCCCGCAGCCCTGATGAAAGCAGAGCTTGGTTTCCCCTCACTCAAAGCCCGTGCCCAGTTAGCTATTCTGAAATCTTGGAAGAAAGACACAAGAACCAAATCAGATTCTTTAAGCCATCAACGTTTTAAGCTCTTATTGTGCAAAGACAGGACTTGGTCTGACTTTTTTAGCTCCATTCTTTCATGCTATACCATACCAGACAACTTACTGCATACATCAGCCAATGTCTGATGTACGTGATTGGGTGCTCAAAGCTGATTCATTGATTGATCACTCTTCAATTCTGCTATCACAATCAGCCCCATGGTATAAAACAATTAAAAAAGACCACTCCAGAGCATCATATTTAGTAAACATAACATGTAATCTTAGAATGGCCTTAACATCCTTGCGATGCCATCAGCCATGCTCTTTGGATGATATCTCCAAATACCCACAGCCCAACGCCTATGTATATGTGGAAATTCATCTGTGGAGGACCTGCCCCACTATGTTTTGGCTTGTCCCCTGTACTCCGAACCCAGGGGCAAATTCCTTGCCAAGTTACTATCAAACTCACATCCCAGTTCTGATTTTGATAAAGTCACCTATCTGTTATCAGATGTTAACCCCTATATTTCATATAGGGTGGCACTTTTCGCTCTGGCTGCCAGGAAGATCCAAGCCAAAGCTTTTTTACAGGTGTCCCCACCTTGATACACCGTGTTTTGTTTTTTTTATTGTAACTCAGTAGCCCTCATCTACAATTTTATGTACACAATATTGGAGAAATATCGTATTTGTACCATATTGTTTTTAATTATGTTTTGTAATGGCCTTTGGCTATACACAATAAATGTTATCGTATTGTACCTGGTGTTCCCTGGCTCCAAGGAAGCTTGCTTGACCTCAGCCACGGGCAGAGCTTTTTCCATCCTGGCCCCCACCTGGTGGAATGAGCTCCCAGAGGACTTGAACAATTCCATGGGGCCTGCAAAAGGGAGCCCCTCCACCAGGCATTTGGTTGAGGTTGAACTGAAATACCCACTTCCCATTGGCCCCCAAGCCTCCCTCCTATGGTTACCACTGCCAATCCATCCAACCCACAGGGCCATCAGTATGCTTTGGTTGACTTAATGTTCTCCCCATTGTTCTACCATTCTGCTATGTTGTCTACTGTTACCACTATATTATTATTGTTATAAATATTGAGTTATCTGTATCATTCCTGTTTTATGTAAACTGCCCTGAGCCTTCGGGGAGGGCAGCATATAGATGGATGGATGGATAGATGGATAGATGGATAGATGGATAGATGGATAGATGGATAGATGGATAGATGGATAGATGGAAAGATGGATACTCTTCAGTTGATAGAAAAGACCTGTAACAACAGCATACGCTAAAATGTTAGTTTCAGTTGACTGTCCATATTAGAATACATAGTGTTTGTCCTTAAGGACTGGACTCTTGGTCTTCTTCTTTAACTCTTTCCAAAGTCATTCATAGCAAACAGACAATACCAACTCTCAAGTCTGCTGCAGATTATTTTTCATATACTGTCAGTCTGCCTCACCCAGATGACAGTGGACTCATCCAAATTCCTTGAGACTAAATGATACAGTTCCTTTGGTGGTCAGTCTAGTGTTCTTTAACTCTGCAGCTGTTAAGACATGTACTCTTTCTTATAGATTCAAGTGTTTGATATGTATTAATAGATACAGTGAGTAGGAGGAAAGAAAAGAAGTCTCTTTCATACTGACTTGCATTTCATTGGCTCCTACTTCTTCATAGCCCTACCTCATAGCTTCATAGACTATTATATTTCCAATGTATTTTTCAGTAGTCTTCCCTAGTCATGATTTGCCCTGACCCACCAGTTCAACTGAAACCTCACATGTGTTGGGAACTTGCTGGGACATACCTTGAGTCACTTGGGTGCCAGCAGGGGCATCCTCCTCCACATCCATTGCATGCACAACCTCTGCCTCTTCTTGGGGGGAAGATGGCATTCCCCCCCCTCCGCTGTTCTCCCTATGGGTGGATGCTCTGCCACTGTCCTGGGTGCCAGGGTAGCTGAAAAGGCTGAGAGAAAGAGGCAGTGGGAGACAAAAAAACAGTTCCTGTTGCTCTCAGTTACATGTATGCCCACTGATGCCAAGAAAGGGGAGGATAATTACCAGAAACTGGAATCTGATGTGGGGTGGCCTGCAACTAAGGTGCAAGAAGAGGCTATGGGGCTGGTTTGAAACCTACGCCCCACCTTTAAAACCTTGGGGAGCAGTTCGATGGCACTGGTGTCTTTAGTAGCAACCTCTGTCCTCCCAAGGATGCAAAGTAAGAAAGGGGGGGTTATGGATGCTCCTTGGGATTTGAGCCTATGTGGTAGAATGGTTTCACCTTGCTCCTGGATGAACACAGCATAAGGGCTCTGTGAGACAACTCTGAAGGTGGCAATTCTCTCCCCCCACCCCCCCCACACACACATACCCAGAGGTTTTTAAGTCCACCCCAATTTAATCTATGTGCAGATGTGCTGCTCCACACCAATACAAGTCCTCCTGTCTGGGGGCACAGCAGCAGTCCCCCATAAAGTCCCCCAGGAGAGTGGCAGAGCATTCACCCATAGGGAGAACAGCGGTGTGCTGTAAAATGCAGGATTGTTTTTTGGGAAGGGGGGAATCTAAACATGGTACAAAGTAGTCTTAAGTGGCACATTGTGGGGAACTCACATGGTTGTTTCCATTGCTCCCACGAAGGGCATCCTGCTGCCTCCCATATCTCCATCATTTTATGATGGAAGGGAGTCCCACCACTCTCCATGGAGACACCCTGCCAAGCCTCCAGGCTGTTTAAGAAGTCTGACTTGAGCCTCTTAAACTTAGTGCAGCATTGCTCCCATGTCCGCTGAAAGCCCCTCTCACCTAGCTTCCTGGCCACCAGCACATATGCACACCAAAAGGTGTGCTGCTTAGTGGGCTTATACAGGTAGCATGGGAGTGTTATGGAGGGATGGCTGCTCGATGAAACAACAAGCAGCAAAAAGAAAAAGGAAAGTCTGTCCATGTGGTTTAACAAAGCAATGCCTCAATATTGCCGTGTTGACATATTGCAATGTGTAAGTTGCCAGGTTTTAAAAAAAATAATTTTGAAGCTCCAATGGACTTTAGCGGCCCCCAAACCTCTGCTGAGATGGGATTGATTATCTCCAGTGATTGACAGGCTGAGGGGCAGTAAGTAAAGAGTGTGTTGCTCTCTCTTCTGCCTTTTAACCCCACTAGTGAGAAGGAGAAAAGGCATGATACAGTGCCAGAAAAAAGTGGGACAGCTTTACAGTATGGAGGGCAAAAAGGTGGAATTTATTATCCTGCAATTGCAGGCAGGAGACAATGTGCTATTTGGCCTTCCATGCAGAAATTATCTGGCAATTCCATAAATTGTGAGTTAAAAATGGCCAAATCATGACTTGGCTACTGGACAACCTTGGAATGCAGGCAACATTATGTGGAGGGGGCTCTAAAAGCCACCAACATTCAAAGGCTATCCAGGAACATTTTCCTCATGCAGAAATGGTCAGAAAATTCATATAAAACTGCAGTTAATCCACACAATTTGGAACATGCAGCACAGCTCCTCTCAAACAGATGTTGTCTGCCCAAACTAGTATTTTAGCTAATAGGCAAGGATAGTGGATGGGAAGGAAGGAAATTGCAAACACTGCACATCTGTTTTGTTGAATCAGACAAGGGTCTAGTACCTATAGCAAGACAATTAATGGTTACTTCTAAACTTGGCTTCTCTGAATTTCTAATCTTGGGCCTTGGGAACTCCCCATTTGTCATGCTGTGAACCTGCACTATAGTCTCCTCACTATGAACATGATTACTAAAGCTGAGATTTGAATCAGCTTGTGCTGCCTGTATCAAATTCCTGAGTTCCATGAAAGAACACTTCCTTTAACAATTTGTTTTGCAGGGAGGAAGAGAAAATGGAGTCATGGCATTGCTTATGTTGCTCCCTAAAAGCTCAGCTTGTAGTTAAATCATCTATTGTGGGAGAGGTGCCAAAAAAGAAAACGTTCCAGACTTATCACTCCCACTTCCCTCCTCTGGCTTTTTAAAAATAAAAATGCAGAACCAGCCAAACTAGCCTCTGGAGTCTGTGCTCACTCATCCTAATACAGGAAGGCCAGGGTGACCATGATGTAGACTTCCCTACGTGCATCCTCCTAAACCTCCACCACACAGACAAAAGATACTCTAGGTGTGGTTCACATCCAAATCTTGGATCTCAAGAATTTTTGGCCTGCATACCCAGTTCCTGATGCTGAGCCAGAAGCTGTATAGGGTGTAGTCTGCATGGGCCTTTTTACCCAGTCCCAATTTGAATTAATCCCTCCTGTCTACACTGAATTCAATTTGCATTCTGATTTTGGGTATCTTAAATTTTCCCTCTGCAACATGGATGTTTGATTTGTGGGGACCCTACATTTCCCCTGTGATATCCTGGATATAAACCTTGATATTTCAGAAACCGCCATGAGTGCAGCGTCTGTTCTTTGCGAATTAATTTGCTGCCTTGTGCCTCCAACACTGTAGCAAAGCTCTGATTGGCCAGGACGTCAGTTCAAAGTCTTCCTGGTTCCGGGTTGCAAGGCTTGTTTTAAAGTGACTGCGTTCCAGAAGCCCTAACTTTTCTCAGCAGAGATTTGACTCTTAGTTTTCCTCCCCTCCTCTACTGTCTCCTCCCCCTCCCTCCATTCAAGAAAAGAAAGAGATTCCTGCTGCGCTTGTCTCCCCCCCCCCCGGCCCTGTGGGGGGGGGGGGAATAGAGGAAGACCCGAGTTCAAATTGATCTGAATTCAGCAGGATCCACAACAGAATTAACAAAGTAAGTACAGAATCAGTCTATGATGCCAAACATTCAGTATTATCCACATTATCAGCACTTAGCAGCACAATGGTGAGGGCATGTTGTCAGGGTTTTCCCTAAGCAATATTGGCAGGGTTTTTCCTAAGCAATTTTTCTAGGTACTCAATAACAGAAAAGTTGGTTAATAACAGAAAAATGTCCCCAGGTAAGACCAATTATACATTGTGACAACCATATGCTCCACCACTTCCTGTGTATGTATGGGGGGTGTTTTCCCACAGTATACATGGTCTGTACATGTTGTATGTATGGAGGATGATTTCCCACAGTGTACATGGTCCAGTGTACATGTCCTAGAGTTGTGTGTACATATGCAGTATTCTGGGGTGGAAAGGTTCTACCACACTCCGCAATGGTTACTTCCATGAGGGTGTGATTGCATGACAATGCAATCCCACCTTCATGGAAGATTTTTAAAAAGTCCCATTTGGCTCTGCAGTGTCTCTGCTGGGACACCATAGGTGGGGGAAGGGCCTGGCCCGCCATTGCCGCTGATTTGGCCTTGGCAAAAAAGGGAATGTGAAAAAATGAGTGTTACTTTGCCACAGAGCATCGGAAGCCCTAAAGTGGGCCAGAGCTGGGAGGGGGCCGGGCCAGTGTCAACATCATGCATAAGCGGGAATTGGCCCCACAGCATGCAAGCACCAGTCCGGCCTTTTCCCTTCATGCATAATCAGTCTAAGAGAGCCCTAAACCCCCTGGCTGACACAGATATGTGGCCCGATGAGCTATGTGGTCTAGTGCTGGCCTTGTGTGTCTCAGATGTCTCCTTTTTCCTGGCTTCCAGCCCCATGTGGCGACTCTGCTGTTTGACAGGTCATCTGAAGAGCTGTTTACCCCATTTACAATTCCATGTATTCTTTTGTTTCCTTGGTAATCTGAAGAAAAGAAGAGCTCATTAAAGAATATATCAAAATCTTACTTTCTGTCTAGTGTCCCTCATGGATCCCCTGGATGGCATTTTCTATGTAGTAAATGATGGGTTGGCTGCCCCATAAGAAGGAATTGTAGCTTTCTCAAGGGCTTATCTCTCTGTTGGCTTTGGGACAAGGCACGTGGAAGAAGGTCCAAAACCATGGAAAAGGGGCCTCCAGGAACACAGTCACTATTTTGGTAAATTGCCCTTTACCAAAAGCAATTTCATACCCACCCTGGAAATTGGGACAGGTCAAGAACTTTGAATTTTAATCAATTTATGTAATATCATGTATATTACATGAAATGTAAGCCTTTCAGTATTAATTTACATTCAAATTCAAATTAACATTAATAAGGTTGCAACACTAAGAACACTTTCCTAGGAGTAAATCCTACTGAATAAAATGGGTCTTATTTCTCAGTAGACCATCTTAGTTTGCTCTGCATCTATATTTGTTTGAATGGAATATATTTTGCTGATTGTTATTGTTGTTTCTAGGTAATGTTTTTAATTTTGTTTTCTTCTCCCTGTGTGTGCATGTGTATGTTTGTATGTACTTTAATTTTTGTTCAGCTTCATCATTAGTCATCTAGACTGGTTTTAAAAAATGCACACTAAAATTGCCCAAAGTAAGATCCAAATTGGAATAATTGCCTACTTCCTTTTTGTCATGATTTTGTCAAGACACATTACTACCTTAATCGGGAGCCAAGAAAGAAGATAATTTTACATGAAGTCAAGCCCATATGCAGAGAGTTTCTTTATCCCTTGTTACTAAGTTTAAAAAATATTTTGGATCTTTGATTCATATAGCACATGCAGAGCGAATTCATATAGCACATGCAGAGTATTGCTCAAGGGATAAAGGGAAAACTCACTTCAAGGTCAAAAAGGGGATAAGGGAAAAATACTAGTCAAGCCAGTTATTCTTGCTGCAAAGGTTTCTTTTCATTCTATTCTGTACGAAAATGCTTAAAAAGTAGTTCTAAGACAACAAAACACACATTTCTACGTTCAGAGTTAATTACTCTCTATTGGCTCATTAATCCTTGTCTTGGTTTCTTTTCAAAGAATGTACCATCCACATGCGCAATGCGCGGGCGTGGCCCTGATTCCCTCTCCCCGCCTTCCCACAGTAAGAAGCTTCCCGGGCCGCAAGCTTGCGGCCTGGGAAGTTTTTTACTGTGGGGGGCGGGGAGAGGGAGCCGCAGCCCGGCGCCATGGCGTTCACGGCCCGGCACCGGGCTGCGGCCCGCAGGTTGGGGACCACTGTCTTACAGAGTATACCAAACTTTCATGTCGCCTCCTGTGGCTTGCTTCTTTAACAACTTTCTAGTTCTTGGGGATGCTCCACTTTCACCACTGATGGCAGATTCCAACTAGGGATGGGCATAGACTGCTAATGAACTAAAGTTTTTGGCCAACTTGGTTTGCAAAGTGATATCTCTGAACTGAAGAAATGTCACCAACTTCCACAAATTTTGATGCAGTTTGTGGTGGTTTATGAAGAGCAGACAGCAGGGGTTTAAATAGCTTGAAGCCTTTTACACCACTACTTCCTGCACACCACGAAAAGCAGATGGGAGCAAAAAAGAAGCAATTCACCCCTTGCTTTCTGTTCCCTGCCAAAATTAGAGGTGGTCGGAAAGTAGAGGGTGAAATGGCTCAGTCTATTAACTCCCTGCTCTTTGCTCCCCCATCATCTTTTCACAGGGATCAGAAAGCAGGGGCTCATGAGCTAATATGAATTAATTCAGTCTGCAAACGGGCATATCTGTCCTTGATTTAGTTTATGGTTTAGCCATGAACCACAAGCTGAACCAAACTACAAAAATGCAATAGAACAAAATCTGAGTCCAGTAGCACCTTTAAGACCAACAAAGTTAATCTGTTTTGCAGATTGGTGCACTTTCAGCTCAGCCCTGACTAGTGTTGATAAGGCCTTCTGGTTTTCAGCTAGTATTTGCAGTACTCTATTCAAGCAAGTGAGCTGTACCTTGGACCTCTTCAGTCTTCTCATCTTAATAAAGGACAGAGAAACAAAGAACCAATCTCCGGTATTCTAACTCTTTGTTGCACTATGAATTGTCCTGCTTAACAATGAAACAAAATGTCTGTAAGGGAACATGGGGACAGTTAATTGCATCAAAGAGAACATGAAGAACAAGTCAGCAGGAAGGTAATGAAATGTGTAGAGGTATTCTCTAGGCCAGAGAAGTAGCAGAAGAGACAAAAAGAGAACAGAAGGGGCAAGCAAAGCAACATCGTGAAAGTTTGCCAAGCTTTTGGTAGTATATAAGAATGTGTTGATGGAAACAATGACTTTATGGTCTATAAATTTTCAACCAAAAATTTTCTGGCTCATTCTTTTCACAGAATAGTATCTTATGTAAGTTCACATTACTTTTCATTTCAGCATGACATGAAATGAGTGAGAAAGTCAACTTGCAAAATATCATATGGTAAAACTCATTTTTAAAAAGTAAAACATAACCTTGTGCTATGAAAGTTCATCACCAAATCAAATTACAAGTGCTTCACAGCACTAGAGTGAGGGCACAGAATTATCAATGCATTCGATTCAGTTTTCAGCCAGGATTGTCTCTTGCCTAATAAGCAAAAGAAAAAGGCCATTGAAGAGTCAGAACAAAAGAATTATTAAATTATAACTGCTCATTCTGTTAGCTTTGCTATTACAGCAAACTGGCTTCATTGCAAGACAGATGTCTGACACATACTTGCAGATCTGCCAAAAAGGATTTCCTATTCAAACACAGTAGGCTTTAGCGTAAAAGAATGAGTTTTCATTCCAGATATCCTTCTACTGTAAAAACTAGATTTAAAATAAGACTAGATTTAAAATAAGAATAAGAGGGGCCCATGCTCCCGATTCCCGCTGCTGCTGCTGCTGCCGCTTCAAAGCATTCCCGGCACTTCCGGCCCCGTGTTGCATGTGCAGGGCTGTTGCGCAGGGGCAGCTGGCATGCACCGGGGGAGCCCTGGCCCCACTTTGTACCCTGCCGCCATGGCAGGGCAGCAGCCCAGAGTAGCTGCCACCGTGCATAATGGGTCATAGTGGCCAATCAGTCCTTTTGGACTTAGAGGCTGAGGCCTTTCCCTGATGTTGCCTCCTGGCTCTGGGATTCAGAGTGTCTCAAAATGTGGAGTATTCCTTCATTCACTATAATTGATAGACTTATCCACCGTCAATTTAATTCCCTTTTAAAGGTGTTTATTTCTGTGGCCATCACTACATTGGCAGTGAGTTCCACATTTTAACCACTCTATGTGTAAAGCAGTAATTCCTTTTGTCTGTCTTGAACCAATTGCCTTTCAGCTTCATTAGTTGCCCCTGAGTTCTAGTATTTTGGAAGAAAGATAAAATGTTGCTTGTCAACTGTCTCTGCACTATGCTTTGTCAACTCTCTGTTCTCTCTACTATTCGGTTCTGCCTAAGAGGAGTACAGTACAGAGGCCCAAAGTCTCCACTTCCCAACAGCAGAGGGTGGGGCCTGCAATCAACCCCAGGCAAACAGATTTTGTTCAATGAGCAACAGACCTAACAAAATACGCCAGGAGACCCAGACAAAAACACTACTGTCCAGCTACATGCAGCCATTTACCACAAACTCTATTCTCTTTAAAGCAACCTCAGTTAACACTCTCCGGTAGTTTAGCAGTTTAGGAAAGGCAAAAAGAAAAACCCTTGTTTTCTCAGGAACTCTTTTCTGGGTTCTTTCTTACAGCCCAGCTGGCTCAGTTTTCAGTGTAGTGATGTCAAGTTTCAGACAACTTAGGGCAAACCCAGCAAGAGGTTTTCAAGGTAAATGAGAAGTGGAAGCAGTTTTTCATTTCCTCCTTTTGCAGAGTCTTCTTTTGTGGCTTCCCTTACAAATATCAGTCCTACTTAGCTTCTGAGATCTGATGAGATCAGGCTATGCCATGCCACCTTCCCTCCTCAGAAACATGACACCAGTTACAAAAGCTAAACATGTTCTACTGTAAATACAAGTAAGCAAGAGCAAAAGAAAAAGAAGACTGTGATTATAACTGAAAAGGAAATTTCATTGAACACAAGCACTTACCACAAACCAACATACACACATGTGGTTTCCTATGTGGACCAAAGTAATGAATGAAGAAATCGTGGAAGACACAGGTAGAAATTGTGGAAGACACCTTTTTAAGGGAAGCTGAGTAACATGGAAGAAGAATTACTGGGCAGAAATAGACAATGACTGGAAATTAGAATCAAGAAATATTTGAAGGAACAGGGGCTTTGGGTCAATTTTTAAAGCTGGACCCAATGAAGGCATCAGTGAACAGATTTAACAGAATATTAACAGAATGACAGATTTAACAGAATATTACACAGGTCAAATATTATTTTAAAAAATTATACCTCACCTTTCCTATTAGTTGGAAACTTTTTCTTACTAGTGAAGCACTTGTAATTTTCTGACATATAAGGAAAAAATTAAAATAATCAATACTTTCATCCAGATTTTGAGTGGGAAAAAAGACGGTAGACATGTGTCTGTGCACATGAAAATAGTAGGAACTGAAATGTGATGAAAGAATTTCTTAATAAAAACAATACAATATTCAAATAAAATGTAAATATTTCATTCATTAACTCCGTTAGGATGAGAGGAGAAAGGGCAGCAGGGGGGGCAGAGAAAGGGCAGCAGGGGGCTTTCATTCAGCTTGAATTGTGAGACTGCAAGGAGTGTTCTCTTGCAAAAGGGCTTCCCTGCTCCCTTTTCTACTTTTACTCTCAGTGTTTCCTGAGTGATCAGGAACTCTCTGGAAAGCTATTTAATGAAACACAAAATGCTGGGATGGGAATCATAGAAATCAAATATACCCCTTGTGTGAGAAGAATTCTCCTGCTTACACTTGGAAACTATGGCATCCAATCCATTGTATTTTCAGTTTGATTCAGGTAGGTAGCTGTGTAGGTCTGAAGCAACAGAACAAGTTTGAGTCCAATGGCACCTTTAAGACCAACAAAGTTTTCTTCAAGATATAAGCTTTCATGCACAAGCACACGTCTTTTCAGTTTGGTTAAAGGCAAATGACTTCAGCGTCATTATTGGGAACTACTTTAAAGTACAGGTTGAGCACATTTTGTGAAACGTGTTTGCCAGTGACGTAGATAGTGGTTCCTAATGTACAGGGCAAAATGTTACCTCCTTGTTTCTGATGACTTGAATCAAATTTCAGGTCCATTCCGCATGACTTCAATGTTGCAAAAGGCTTGCAAATTGTAAACGCTCTAATTTGCAGTTCCGCAAGACGTCACACACAATCTGCCACACTTCTGAAACAGTCCCGCAAAAAGCGATTTGTTGTAGTGCTTAAAGGGAAATCCAGAAAAGTGGATTCACCCTCCGAAAAGCACTACACTCTTGCAAACAATCTGCAACACTAGCAAAAAAGACCTGTGCATTCCCATTGTTGCGGTTCCAGCAAAGTCCCTCCCCCTGGCTCTCTCCTCCGAACTTCCGGCGAAGGGATCACCATTTTTTTTTCTCGGAGCAAGCAGAAAGCAACAAACTGGCGAGCCTTCATTCACCCAGCGAGGCTTCTCCGGCTACAGTCCCTCCACAGAAGTGCCTTAAAGCTCCCCTAAGTCACCAAGCACAACACAGCCCCGTTTGCAAGTCCCCTTTATTTTCAGCTGAAAACTGCACCCATGCAGGGGTGGGGTTCTTTTCACTCGGGGGAGCGTGGCAACGATGAATCACCAGCTCACACGCCAGCTGCCAGCTAGATGGGGCTCTCCATTGCAACGAATATTCGTTGCAACATGTGTTTTTTAAAAACACTTTTCTTAAAGGGAAAGGGGCTTTCCTGGAGCATGATAACAACCGCCCATTGGCTGTTCGTTTGACTGACAGCCAGGGGCGGGACAAAGCACAGGAAAAATTGCTTCCTGTCTAGCGATTTTTGCAAGACTGGAAACCTGTGGGAAATGAATGCAACGCTACTGGATTCCACTAAAAAAGCAGGTATGCGTAACGCCGGGGTTGCACTTTTAAAAATAGCGTTTCCGCTTTGTGGGACCAATTGGCAACATCGGTCCTTGTGCAGAATGTGCCCCAGTATTTTGTGTTATCTAGACCTGGTTTCCATTGTGATACTGTGAGATGCTCGGGCTGCACATCAGGTGGTGTACTTTATTTTAGCCCCATTAGAATAACTGTTATTATCTTATTCAAGTTGCTGTTTTTGTCCCTTCCACTATTGTTTATTTTGGCTGTGTGAATGCAGGCTGTGTGAAAAACTGGATGCTGTTTTCTCTCGAAAAAAGTGGGGTTCTAAATTAGCGTTCAGTCCAGGTTGAGGGAGAATAAAGCCCAATTGGGCCAGACATCTGTATTTAGTCACCACACCCAACTGGAGTTTGTTTTGAGTTATAAAGGGAAGGAGGTGAGCACAAGTACACGGCATTAATCTAAGATCTTACCCATACTGAAGAAAGCTGTGTTTGAAGAACATAGTCAGAATCCAGTGGCACCTTTAAGAACAACAAAGTTTTATTCAAGGTTAAGCTTTTGTGTGCATACCCACTTCTTAGGATAAAGCTCTGCTTAGTAAGTGATGTCTGAGTCCATTCCCTACAAAGGTGCTATTTCTGCAAACAAGAAGGAGGGTGTTGCTAGTTAATAATAGTGTGAGCTACTCATGGTCCTCACATTCCCGGCAATGGCCCCGGTTCTCAAATTATTTTAAAGTTTGTTCTGGAAGCAAAGAACTGTAGGTGGATAATGACAAAGGCAATTAGGTTTAAGATTAACTCAAAAAATTCAGCTGGTATATTGGCTGGACAGTCTTTTCCTGTCTCTTTTCCTAAAGTTTCTGTCTGTTCTCTTATCACATATTTCAAAGGAACATACTTAGCTGCAATGTTTTTATTTCCAAGGGTATGATAACTGATTTGTGCATATCTGAAAGAGTAAGTTAGTGATTTCCATGGCAAAAAAACCCCACTGTGCTAGATATGAAAGTTTACAATTTCTTTACAAATAATTTAAACCCAACCCCCTGAAAGGATTACTCGTTTCAGGGGCCTTTACCTTCTATAATAAATAAATTATATTTTATAATCAGAACTCATACAAATAACATAAATAAAAACATATTCAATTGAAGCAGTAGAATAAGGTGACCTGATTGTCCCACTTTTGGAGGGACATCTGTGGGCACCTGGCAAATTGTACTTATTTTGAAATTAAAAATATATATATTACAATAGTATTTTTGCGTTCTATGCGTTCTATGAAAATTTTTGTTGGTCCCCATAGACCAAAATTTTAATCAAGACCCCCCCCCCGGTCAATGGTGTCCCGCTTTACCAATGTTAAAATCTGTTCACCTTACAGTAAAACAAACTTTGTTCTATAAATAAAATAAACTTTATTTGCAATTTCAGCTGTTTGCAGTTTGAACCCTGTTTATACTTTACAGTGGATGCACACATAGTCTGCATATCCATCTGTTCATAAGAAAGAGCCCATGCACATTCACTTTGCACATATTTTTAAAAATTAAGTGTACCCTGCACATTATGTTTACTGTAGCTTGTGAACAAGGCTGCAGAGGCTATTGTGGAGATTGCAAGGGATGAGCCTGTGGCAGCTGCTGCAAGGAGAAATGTAAGAAGGCTGAAAAGGTCACAGTGCCATTTGCTTCTCTGTCCCTAACATTCTTCTCCTGCTACTGCTGTGGGCATCATTCAGTATACTATAATATTTAGAAAGAACATCTGGACAGAAAGAGAGCAAACATCCTGGCATGTCATAGTTTCACTCTGTGTTCAAGTACATTTATGAACAGCTTCCCCAGTATTTTTTATCCTCTGCAAATACAGCTTGAGAGATTATTCCAGTTGGGACCGCACAATATGGGAAAACATCCCCCTGGTTTTCCAGTCTGAAATGGATATAGAGACCCATTATTTGCTACACTGGGGAAAACGTACAAGCACCCACATTAGTATTGGTATGTATGCCACAACTGATTGAATAAGTCCAGTGTTTCCACAGGGCTACATTCTGCAGATAAGTAAATTGTGTGAATGGGTGGGGCTTAGTTCTGAATCTGTAACCATTAATAAAGCCAGTAACGGGCGCTGGGAGGAGCTGGGACTCATCACCTAACCACAAATCAGGTTGCCTGTCCCGGCTGCCCCATTCTTGATTGGCTGTCCATCCAAAGAGCAGCTAATTAGGATGGATGTCACACCCCTAGTCACATCCCTCTCCAACTTCTTCCTTTTAGAAAAAGCAGGAGCTGGGGGAGAGGGTGGAAAGCCTGGGACTGTGGGTTGCTGGGGGGAGGGGGGATCCCCTATCAGCACCCCCACCAGCACCCCCGCCAGCATTCCCACCATCCTGAGCAGCTCCAGCTGCCATCTTGCCAGGCCTTGGTAGAGTTGCTGGGGTGGCAGGAGGAGGAGTGGACTGCCACCCAGCACTCTCTCCCTAACCCTAAAAGGCCCATCAAGGTATCTCCAAACCTTGGATGGCTTGCCGGGGCAAGCGGGGGGTGGCCTAGTGCCTGTTGTATTCAGAGATACAACGGGCTTTCCTGTTAGTTAACCTATGAAGGATTGCACTAAACCAGTGGTTCTCAACCTTCCTAATGCCACGACCCTTTAATACAGTTCATCACGTTGTGGTGACCCACGACCATAAAATTATGCAAGTGTTCTTTCACAGAAATTAAACCAAAACTGACCAATGGCATGAAGATCCATTGTTCATGTTTGTATATAAATTGCTTTTTGTTTTTTTCTGGGGTTTCTCAGTTAAGTTCTGCCTCCTTTCCCACCATGCCGATCTCTCTCTTTTCCACTGCTCCAGATCTACCCTGCAAGGCTGTTGTGTGTCTGGCACCCCCTCTCTGGCCAAGCTGTTTGCCCTGCTGCGACCCCTGTGAAAGGATTGTTCAACCCCCAAAGGGTCCCAACCCCCCAGGTTGAGAACCCCTGCACTAAACATTCATGAAAGTACATGAATCGGAGCTCGGAGGTGTTTAGTGCTGCATATAAGGAATTTCTGCCTCTATAGCCATCTACCTTTTTTGTGCACAGAGTTTAGGTCCCATCCTCCCATTCCAGTTGAATAAATCATAAATAGGTAAATAAATAATAAATGTTCTTTTTGGCAGAGGAGAACAGAATATGTGAACTGTTATTTCTTTAAAGAAATCCGGGTCACTTGCTAATATGGAATGGAATCTAATGCATGCGGAGCTGCTTTGAAAAACTGTTCATGTATAACTTTATTTTTGCTTCAGTGAAGTTTAAACAAAGTTATCCTGGATCACTGATTTGGTTGACAGATGTGTGAAAAGGCAGGAGAAAACAAGGCTGACAGAAATGGAGAATGGTTGCTGACTACCCTTGGGATAAAATGAAAGCGCATTCCTTTAGCTGCCAGAGATTTGCACTTGTATGTTGCCGAATTCATCCCCAATATAATTTGCTTAGAAGTCTCAAAAAGCACAGCTGGGACTTTAACACTGAAATGCTCTCCAATTCTGAAGTATCCATCCATCAAGTTGGAAACAAACCCTGATACTTACTGGCACCAAAAGGATGACTTCTAGTTGACCTCTTCCATCTGATCACAAACAAGTATGTGACCCACAGGTGAATCCCCTGGTATCTCTCTCTCTTAGTTTATCACTGCCCACAAGTGCAGCTTGACACCCTGCCTATGGCAACTACTATTTAAAAGCTATAATCCTAGACAGATAGATTTCCACAAGAACTTGAATATAAATTATCAAAACAGGATTATATTTATTAAAATACGTATATGTATATGTGTGTGGGTGATTTGTTACCATTTGTGGTTGCATTTTAAGTGGGTTTGTTATGGTATTTATAATAATAATAATAATTGTTGTTGTTGTTGTTGTTATGGTAAGCTGCTTTGACAACCCTTGTATGACTATAAAAGAAAGATACAAGTATGTTAATGTTCTGGAGCATTTTTTTCAGCATGGATAATTTTTTAAAATTTTCTATGCTTCCCAGCCTTATCAACACTTTGTTATATAGGCACCAATGTGACCATAATTGGGGAAGAAAATGCTTTAACAGAAAAGACTATCTCTTGCACTGTATGAAGTGACTTCTCCTAAACATGTACTTCCCCATTGCTGCTGGGCCTGATGATGAGTTGTTTACAATTCTGCTCTCCTCCTCCCAGCCTGATGGACAAAACTATAAGGATTATACTTTGTTGTATTACTGGGGATAGCTTACTAAAAAGTATTATATGATTTTTGTTCTTTATTTTACTATACCAATACAACTTCCTACTTTTTTCTGCTTAAATATCCACATTCTTTCATGCAAAAGAAGTTAGACCCGCTAGCACTGTCCTTGAAAGATGCTATGGAAAGTATGGAGAGGGGGTGTTACTTTTTGCTTGGTCACATAAGCCTATAATTTCATTTACTTGAATTTAGATGTGGGAATACCAGAATGATGTTTTTCTTTAATTACAGCTTTGGTTCTTGACCAGTTCTCCTGGAGGAAAACTTTGCAGTTTCATCTTGTGGTATGGAAAAACACTGAAATAGGTTCCTGGCAATGCTAATGCTATGAATGCCCTACATGTGAGATTGGAACACAGGAACAAATCATTAAAGAATGAAAAAGGTGGGGCGAATTCTTTGTGTGAATGATAACGCTTGTTGTCTTTTCCTGCTGTATGCAGATTCCTGCCTCAATATTATTTTTGTTGCCTTTTATTCTATGCATACTGCCTTTTATTCTATGCATACCAGCACTTTTTTTGATGTGCCTTCCCTTTCAGTACACTCATATGCTGGATTCTTTGTATATGTTTAAAGGGAGAGGCAAGCTTTTGTACAGCTTACAGTCTAACCACCATATTGTTTACTGTTTACTTCCATCCTTAGCAAACCAGATCACAGAGATGATGTCAGCCCTCTGGGGTAAAACAATGGCTGCTCTTCTGCATTAATAAGAAGGAGCTTAATTGATAACCAGGAGGACAGAACATTTAGAATTAGCTGTAGTGAGAAGAAGAAGAAGAAGAAGAAGAAGAAGAAGAAGAAGAAGAAGAAGAAGAAGAAGAAGAAGAAGAAGAAGAAGAAGAAGAAGAAGAAGAAGAAGAAGAGAGTTGGTTCTTATATGCTGCTTTTCTCTAACCCGAAGGAGGCTCAAAGCGGCTTACAGTCACCTTCCCTTTCCTCTCCCCACAACAGACACCCTGTGAGATGGATGAGCCTCAGAGAGCCCTGATATCACTGCTCAGTCAGAACAGCTTTATCAGTGCCGTGGCGAGCCCAAGGTCACCCAGCTGGCTGCCTGTGGGGGAGTGCAGAATCGAATCCAGCATGCCAGATTAGAAGTTCGCACTCCTAACCACTACACCAAACTGGCTCTCTCATAAATGTCATATGAGAAGTAAATGAATATAGGTACAAAGAAAAACTTTTATAAAGTCTAGAAAATGAATATTAATTGTTGCAATAATGTTGCAACTTGCTTCATGAAGACTTTGAGTTCTATGTTAAGATACAAAAGAGTCCATCAGCCAGTTTTACAGCAAAGTGACATGAGAATTTGTCTGACATTAATTCAGTCCTAGGAATCAGAAATGAATGGCATTTGCTAAAGTCCAACGGTAAACATGAGCGAGAAAGTTATGAGATGTGTATCATAAGCCTTTTCTATATTGTGGATCAACATATATCAGTTGATGCCAATCTGGATTCAGTCTAAACACTCATATGCACAGTCAATCATGCTATTTTGGGAGGAACTTCAAAGTGACTCAAACTGGAGGGGGGGGGGCTCAGCATCAAAGAGCTAACACAAAGCATTGAGAGGAGCCATGTAGCACCCTCCAGTTCTTCTCCATCAACAAGTGCCGTCTTGTTAGTTCCAAGTACCACATTTTGCCAGATATGTTTTCAGTCTCTTTATATAAGGAACGACATATAAGATGCCTTAATTTCCCTTTTGTTCATTGTTATCATTTATATAAATCCATGAAAATTATGAAAGCATGCAGATAAAAGATGAAGAAAATTTGTATTTTGAAATCCCCATCTCAAGTAATTGTTGATGAATAAATTGTTGAAAGATTATGTTGCAAGATCTGTTTGTACCTTGAAACACTATATTTTGTTTTGCCTGTGAAGCAGATATGTTTCATTGATAGATTAAAGTTCCTGTGATGTATATTTTCTGATTAAAAGACAGATTGGTATAAATATGAGTTTCTTTGATTATTTTTGTTACAGATTATGTCTCTGAAAAAAAAACAATGTTAGTTGTAATTGCTTATTTGGATACAGGTATGTGATGGGTAGGCTGAGTTCTGACTCTGTCTAAGAGCAACCAAAGACAGCAAACAGAATGCTGAGAGTCGCCTGAAAAATAGCAGTTGAAAATTGACAGTTAGGGGTTAGTAGCAGAGAAGATGACAGCTTAGGAGCTGTGGTTTTCTGTCTGAGTGGAACTGTGTAAAAGAGTTGCTTAGAGCAGGCTGAAAATAGTAAATCTATAACTAAGGGACCCTAGCTGTAGGAACTTGACCTCATTTCGGAGGTTCAATAGAAGTGAAATGTTTCTTATATTTTATTTCAGTAGTTTTTTCAAAGCATTAAAAAAGCTTTTTTGTTTGATTCGTTATGTGGGCTGCATATATAAGGGATAGAAGCACACAGACAATTTAATATCTCAGTCTATGTGCTTATATTATAGGATATGGATCAACGATGACAGCGAGTAATTGGAATAGCGTTTGAGTCTCAGTCTGAATAATTGTGAGTGAAGGCTTATTATTAAAGGATGTTGTAGAGCGATAAAAAGTATACAGTAGCTTAAATGATGCATGACAAGAGCAGCATTTTTGTGAAGAAAAGCTAACACCTTAAAGATATTCTGTTCTTACAAGATAGTGGAAAACAGGTATAGAAATCTGAAGGAATTAGGATGCAGAGGGAAAGTCTCTTACCATCTCTCACAATAAACATGATGGTTGAATGAACCTACACATTCAGATGAAATATACCATATATGGCAGGAGTCCCTAACATGTCATCCATGGGTGCCATGGTGCCAGCAGACATCTGGCACCTACTGTTTTCAGAAGTGGGGGATCTGGGTGAGACTGCTCTTTTGCATGTTTTCTGATTGGCCTGTGGAGAGCTGATTGGCTGTGCAGATTTGTCACTGCAGCACAAGGATTTTCACCGTCTTATTGTGTGTATGTGAAAGAAAATATTTTAAAACAATATGTTCATTTTAAAAGGCATCCTATTAAACAGAGCTTCTGCCTGAAATATTGAGGAGTTATTAATAGAGTTCATGTTAGTTTGCTGTTGGCTCTACTTCCTACAGGAACAATTTTGTGGCTAGCTCCACCCCTTACAGCCGCCATTTTGTGGTTACACCCAGTACTCTGTGTCAGAATTCCAAAGTTGCCCACAGGCTTGAAAAGTTTAGGAACCCCTGAAATATAGATTGACCATTACTATCTGGTCCTTCTGGCACAACAGGAAACAGTGAACTGAATGAACTTTGATCTGGTTTGATCCATCAAAATGATTATTTTTGTATGCTGTTAGGAAGGGTTGATGTTCATTGTATGGGTATTTTATTGCTCACATGTAACTCTCATTAATTATCTATGCACATGAGCAGGGTAATAGCTGGAAAATATTGCTTATAGAAGATGAAACAGCATCTTTTGAACAAATTATTTTTGAGATATGAAACCTGCTACTGGTTTTTCTATGACTTTTCTGTATTTTTCTGACATTATGCCATAAATGCTAGTAGACTGCACAATGATTCAAATACTTGTGCATGTAAGAGATAATCATAGCATATGCAACAATTTTTAAGAAATGTTGGAAAACATTGCTCAGTTGATGCTGAATGGCTGGCGTTGCCTCTTTTTATAAATATTATTTATTCAGCTTTATGTGTTTGAAATACTTGTATCTCATCCTTGTACTAATTAAATACTAAACGATGATGATGATATAAGCCATTCAGCTGAGTCTGACTCTTGGCAATCCTATGGCTCAGCTGTCACCATGATGTTCGATCTTGTACCGCTTCTCTTAGTTTTGTAATGTTCTGGCCGGTGTACATTTTGATTGGTTATAACTGTAACGTTCATTGTCGGCCTGGCTTCCTTTTATTACTGACCAGTCCTAGCATAATTGCTTTCTCTGTTTAGTTGGATCGCATGATACAGCCAAAGTAAGTAAGCTGGAGTCATGATTTTGCCTTCTAAGGATATATCAGGCTTTATGTGCTGTATTATTTGTTTGTGACTTTTGCTGTCACAAACAATAATACAATTTACATAAGAATAATTGCAATTATAAACATAAAAATGTAAAATCAACAAAACAAACAGCAGTATTTTAAAGCTGCTATATTAGTTAAAGCAAAAACATCATGCAGGAAAACACCCCATTCCAAAGGCCCTACGGAATAAATGAGGTTTAACAGAATGCCAAAAGGATAGGCCAGAGGCAGAAAGGCAAAAAAAAAAAAAAAGTTAAAATCCCAAAAGTTAAAACTTTGAATTGGCCTAGATGCAAATAGGAAATCCATGCAGCTGATATAGCACTAGATGCAAGTAGGAAATCCATGCAGTTGATATAGCACTAGAATTATCTGTTCATCATAGTAAAAGATCCTGATTAAGACCCTACAACCAGATTCCAAACATTCTTCTGAGATAGCCCTGCATAGTGTATTATAGTAATCTGCATGGATGTTATCAACTTGTGGCAAGGTCTGCTTTCTACCAGAACAGTTAGTGAGCCAGTTTAAACCCATAAAAACGGGTCTGTCAATCTCCATAACCTGTTTCCCTAGCAGTCGTAATAGATTCAGGAACATACTCAATCTGTGCTCCTTCAGAGGAGATCAAAAAACTCCATCCAGGTTGCATATCTCTTCTCAAATCAGTTTTAGCCCTGAATCACAACACCCCCTGCCTTGTAAGGATTAGGTTTCACTTATGTTTGACCACAACAGCTTGCATATTCTTGAGGTGCTGCTGACTGAGCACAAATTATTGCCTAAAATGCTAGATTTAGTGAGCACTTTTCTGGAAACCATCTTGATCTAGGAACAGGACTGAGCGGAATGGGAAGTGATATGTAAAGTGGAATTGAGGAAAGGGTCTCAAATTAACCTAATTTGAAATTGCTTGTTCCCTTTTATTCCGTCCTGAACTGAATTCTTTGCAGCATTCAGTTATGCATGTTAGACAGATTGCTTAAGGGGGGTGGGATTCTGCCTTTAAAATTCAGCATCAAGATTTGTTTCCTTGTAGAAGATCCTTCACGATCAAATGCAGAATTTTAAAACAATTGACGTTTTCAAAGGGAGTTTTTGAAAGTTTGCTAGCTTTTATATCTGCGGAAGAAAGTGTCTTTCAAGTGGCTACAGCCACATTCACTACCAGCAAAGACAAGGGTGCCACGGAGCCCCCAACCCCCGGCCACACTTCCATGTTCTCCAGAGAAGTCTTTCCTGGCCATTTCAGTTTGGGCCCCCAGGGGGCTTGATTCCTTCTCAACTTATTCCAGACGGGCTCGTGGCCATTCCCCTCCTCCTCCTCCTCCTCCTCCTCTGCGGAGCCGGAGCCATTCTCGAGTTTGTTCTCGGGAAGGGGGCGGGGGAGAGAGAGAGAGAGACCTCCAAAGGAGCGCGTGGGTTCTCCGCCGCCGCCGCGCTCGCATGCCAGGAAGGCTTCGCCTCGGGTTTCTGCTTTCCTCAACACAAGGGTCCTCCTGCCAGCCAGCCAGCCAGCCAGCGAGCATGTGCGGCGGCGGCGGCGGCGTGCTTGAGCCTCTGTGAATGCAGCTCCTCTGGCAGGAGGAAGAGCACCGGCCGTCTGGCTTGGACAGCCCTCGGCAGCGAGTCGGGCCGGGCGCCCGGGGCTCTTGGCGGGCAGAGCCATGCCTGGGCTCCGGTGACTGGCAGAATGGAGGTCAACGACTCGGGCAGCGTGGTGCTCACAGCCTACCACTCGTACACGCCCGCCCGAGCGGAGCAGAGCTTCGCGCCAGAGGCGCCCCCGAGCCGGCCGCTGCTCCTCAGGTAGAGACAGGGCTCCCGTGGAGGGCAGGGCAGGGCAGGGCGGAGGGCGGGGGGCTGGGGGGCGCCGTTCTTGCCGTCCGCGGTGCCGTCTGACCTCTTTCTGCCGGGGTAGTCGTGGCGAGGGCCCTTGGCTAAGCTTGCCGGGAGGGAGCGGACGTCGCCAAAGGTCTCGGTTTAAAGTCTCCGGAGAGCTGCGGATCAAGTTTGTTTGTGGACCAAGATCAGCTTCGGCATTGCTTGGGGAGAAACGGGAAGGGGGAGGAGGAAAAGGCCATTTATTGACAAGCTGCCCACTTTCCCCAAGTCCTTTTGACGCTATCCTGCCCTTCATACCTGTTCTCTTGAGAGAATGCCATGGCTTACTGGGCGCATATGGTTATTTATTGGCATTTCTCTCCCACGACACCCCAAGCACTGTCAGTAAAACTATCAGCCATCCAGTGAGATAAGATTCCTGCTGAAACATAAAACATGCTTTCGGTCTCTCCGGAGAGTAGTTTTGCTGGCAACACATTTGGGCTCAGGAAAACCCTTTCTAGATGTGAAATTGAACAGGACAGAGAGGAATGGGAAGTGATATGTGAAGTGAAACTCAGAAAAGGGTCTCAGACAAATTAACGTAATTTGGAATTGCTTGTTGCCTTTTGTGTTCCTTCCTAAATTGAATTCTTTGCTGAGTTCCAGAGAGCCAGGAGTGCGGACTTCTGGCGAGCAGGGTTTGATTCCCCACTCTCCCACATGCAGCCAGCTGGGTGATCTTGGGCTCACCACAGCACTGATAAAGCTGTTCTAACTGAGCAGTAATATCAGGGCTCTCTCAGCTTCAGTTCCCTCACAGGATGTCTGTTGGGGAAGAGGAAAGGGCTCTTGAATGTAAGCTGTTTTGAGACTCCTTAGGGGAGAGAACAGTGGTATATAAGAACCAACTCTTCTTTTTCAGTTATGCATGCCCTATGCATTGGACAGATTGTTTTAAGGGGGGTTGGATGCTGCCTTTAAAATTCAGCATCAAGATTTTTTTGCTTGAAGAGGATCTTTCACAATCAAATGCAGCATTTCAAAGTGAATTTTTGAAAGTTTGCCAGCTTTTGAATGCGCAAAAGAAAGTGTCTTTCAAGTGGCTACAGCCACATTCACTGCCTGTAAAGACAAGGGTGCCATGGAACCTGCTCCCCCCAGGAGGTCACAGTTCCGTGTTCTTCAGAGAAGTCCTTCCTGGCCATTTCTGTCTCAGCCCCAGGGGGCTTGATTCCTTCTCAGCTGGTTCCTGATGGGCCATTCCCTTTCTTCTTTTCCTTCAGCCAGTCATTCTTGAGTTATTTCTAGGGCGTGAGGGGGAGGACCTCCAAAGGAGCGCATGGGATCTCTGCTGCTGCACTTGCATGCAATGAAGGCTTCGCATTAGGTTTCTGCTTTCCTTGACTCCCAGGTCCTCCTGCCTGCCAGCCGGCCAGCAAGAGTGCGTGGGGGTGGGAGGCATGTTTGAACCTCTGTCAATGCAGCTCCTCTAGCAGGAGCCAGAACAGGATGCACCAAAATGAATGACACGAATGCCCATTGGAAACAATGGTAGATGCTGGAAGACTCATTGGAAATAATGGGAGGCAAGAATGCCATTTGACTTGCATGGGCTCCATTGAAATACATTACAGTAGGAAAACAGTTGCAAAGAAAATGTGGACTGGATTTCCCATTACAATAAGAATGACAGTCCCCAGAGTGGAAAGACAGCCCCTGGGAGTACTACGATGGTTCTGGACTTGGAATGACAGGACACAGAGTGGAATGACAGCCCATGGGAGTTCTATGTGGGTTTGAAGCCTGGAATCAAAGTCCCAAGAGTGGAATGACAGCCCCTGGTAGTACCATGAAGGATCTGGGCCTGGAATGGTCAGCCCCAGAGTGGAATGACAGTCCCTAGGAGTACAGGGGGGGCTGGAATGACACCCCCTGAGAGTACCATGAGGGTTCTGGACCTGGAATGACAGCTCCTAGTAGTATCATGGGGGTTCTGGGTTTGGAATAACAGGTACCAGAGTGGATTGATGGCCCCTGGGAGTACTGTGGTGCAGAATGCAGCAGCCAGGGTTCTAACAGGAACACCTTCAAGAGCCCACATCTGGCCCGTGTTCCAAATGCTGCACTGGCTACCAGTTGACTACCAGATCAATCCTAAAATGTCTGGTAAATCCCTACAAGGCCATACATGGTCTGTGCCCAGAGTATCTGAGAAACCACCTTGCTTCCTACACCCTCCCCCTCCCGGAGGACTACACTCTGCTAACATCAACAAGCTGATGATTCCTGGCCCTAGGGAAGCCCGTCTGACCTTGACCATATGGACTTTCTCTGTCCTGACTCTCCAACCACCAACCAGAGCCCAAAGGCTCTTCCCACCATCAACTACACCTGCAGAAGAACTAAACCACTGTGCAGTACATCTAAGTCAAGTGTTCCATTGTTGAATGTTTAATTCAAAACTGTCCTCTTACAAGCTCCTATTGTTAAAAATGTTATATTCAAACCAAGATGCTTATTGTATTGTATTGATAAAGTTTCAATGTAAACCACCCTGAGCTGAACGGGAGGGTGGTAGAAATCAACCATTGATGAGTGTTCTAACAGTACATACTGTTGCTCTGTGGTTGTTATACTTCTGTCCTACCAGAATGGCACACATGTCCTACTGGAATGGCTACTGAGGCTTTCACTGCACCTCCATACATTACTGATCAGAGCTTACTCTGGATGAAGTGTGTCTGATTTTGAGAAAAGAAGATCATGATGAAAATATGATCATCAGAATGCCATCTGTGCTATTAAGGGGAAGTGATGTCTATGTTTAGTGTCCCTGCTCTCCTGAACCAAATCACCAGTTTGATTTCTGCTTTGATCAGTACAGAAGGATATCAAAGGGGTCAAACTTCCATCATGGATGTAAACATCCACTATGTGTTTTTAAAAGATACTATTATCTGAAATATTATTTGTCTATCATCTTCGGGACCTCTTTAAAGACTGGAGATGTTCCGGAGGACTGGAAGAGAGCAAACGTTATTCCGATCTTCAGAAAAGGTAGGAAGGATGACCCGGGAAACTACAGACCAATGAGTCTGACCTCTGTTATGGGGAAGATAATGGAGCAGATATTAAAGGGAGCGATCTGCAAACATCTGGAGGACAATTCGGTGATCCAAGGAAGTCAGCATGGATTTGTCTCCAACAGGTCCTGTCAGACCAACCTGGTTTCCTTTTTTGACCAAGTGACAGGTTTGCTGGATCGTGGAAATTTGGTTGATGTCGTTAACTTGGATTTTAGTAAAGCTTTTGATAAGGTTCCCCATGATGTTCTGATGGATAAATTGAAGGACTGCAATCTGGATTTTCAGATAGTTAGGTGGATAGGGAATTGGTTAGAGAACCGCACTCAAAGAGTTGTTGTCAATGGTGTTTCATCAGACTCGAAGGAGGTGAGTAGCGGGGTACCTCAGGGCTCGGTGCTCGGTCCGGTACTTTTTAACATATTTATTAATGATCTAGATAAGGGGATGGAATGACTACTCATCAGGTTTGCAGATGACACCAAATTGGGAGGACTGGCAAATACTCCGGAAGATAGAGGCAGAGTTCAACGAAATCTGAACACAATGGAAAAACGGGCAAATGAGAACAAGATGCAATTTAATAAAGATATAAGTGTAAAGTTCTGCATCTGGGTCAGAAAAGCATGCCTACTGGATGGGGGACATGCTTCTAGGTAACACTGTGTGTGAACGAGATCTTGGGGTACTTGTGGATTGTAAACTAGACATGAGCAGGCAGTGTGATGCAGCAGTAAAAAAGGCAGATGCCATTTTGGGCTGTATTAACAGGGGCATCACATCAAAATCACAAGATGTCATAGTCCCATTGTATACGGCACTGGTCAGACCATACCTGGAGTACTGAATCATAGAATCATAAAATCATAGAGTTGGAAGGGACCATACAGGCCATCTAGCCCTGCTCAATGCAGGATCAGCCCAAAGCATCCTAAAGCATCCAAGAAAAGTGTGTATCCAACCTTTGCTTGAAGACTGCCAGTGAGGGGGAGCTCACCACCTCCTTAGGTAGTCTATTCCACTGCTGAACTAATCTGACTGTGGAAAAATTTTTTCCTGATATCTAGCCTATATCGTTGTACTTGTAGTTTAAGCCCATTAACTACAAAACTACAAAACCCATTACTGCGTGTCCTTTCCTCTGCAGCCAATGGGAACAGCATCCTGTGTGCAGTTCTGGAGGCCTCACTTCAAGAAGGACGTAGATAAAATTGAAAGGGTACAGAGGAGAGTGATGAGGATGATCTGGGGCCAAGGGACCAAGCCCTATGAAGATAGGTTGAGGGACTTGGGAATGTTCAGCCTGGAGAAAAGGAGGTTGAGAGGGGATATGATAGCCCTCTTTAAGTATTTGAAAGGTTGTCACTTGGAGGAGGGCAGGATGCTGTTTCCGTTGGCTGCAGAGGAAAGGACACGCGGTAATGGGTTTAAACTATGAGTACAATGATATAGGCTAGATATCAGGAAAAAAATTTTCAGTCAGAGTAGTTCAGCAGTGGAATAGGCTGCCTAAGGAGGTGGTGAGCTCCCCCTCACTGGCAGTCTTCAAGCAAAGGTTGGATACACCCTTTTTTTGGATGCTTTAGGATGCTTAGGGCTGATCCTGCGTAGAGCAGGGGGTTGGACTAGATGGCCTGTATGGCCCCTTCCAACTCTATGATTCTATGATTCTATGAAAGATCCAAATAGGTCAAGGAAAGACTCATTGCTTGGTTTTAAGAAGCATGTGTATTGCTTAAGGGGGCCAAGAGATTCTAGGCTGATTAAAGTTTATATCAGCTTTCATGTCATGGAAATCGGGGAACTTCCAATAAACCTTTTGTGGGTACCATGAAACAGTTGTTTGAGGAGGTGGAAAGTGCACTTGGGTTCCACAACAGCCAATGAAGGTGTAAAAACATTTGCAAGACATGAAATCTCAGGACACTTCCATCAAATAAATGCCCGTTGATCATCCAGTAAATCTCAAATAGTTATAAAATGTGGCATACAAGCATAAACAGACAAAATGCATCAGCAATGACAAAATGTTTAACATTGTGGAACTCTCTGTCCAACGTGATTCATTTATAACCACATTTATGATGCTGTCTGACCTCACTACCTCATTCAGACATCCAGAACTCATAAAACAGGCATGTGCTCTTCTTTCCTTATCAAGTGAGGATGATAGCTTGTCTCATATGATACGACCTTTAAACTTGGGAATTTCTGTTTGTCTTCTATTGTGATGAGAAATGTCACATTGAAAGGTGATCTAGTATTTCCATTGGATTTCCTGCTTCATAAGAAGAAATTTATGTTATACCATCAACAGTTCCTGTGTGAAATACTTAGAAAACTGGGTACAGATAACACGAAGAACATACCATTTGTGACTTAGAGAGAAAGGGGTATTGTACCGCCTTTAGAAATGAACTTCCCACAAATCACAAATGCATACTGTAGAAATCATATTATGAGAGATGTCAGCACCTGGATTAAAAAGCATGGAGGGAACATCCATGATCTGAAGGTTTTAAAAGATGACATTACATTGCTTTTGAATTCAGAATCCCAGGAAGACTATCAGCACAAGTATGGACAGGATAGCATCCTGTGGAGCCAGCCTTTCAAACAATACCTCGGTGAAGAACTTAAGGACAGCATACCAAAACATGCAGCCAGGTTTTTTACTAAAAAATTTACAGCCTTCAGAAATGTTGGCAAGCAGAGCCATGGCTGGGCTCTGGTGATGGGCTCCTGGGCTGCCTGGCCAGGGAAGGCATGCGACTGGCAGAATGGAGGTCAACTACTCCGGCAGTGTGGTGCTGACAGCCTATCACTCGTACACCCCTGGAGGAAAAGGCCATTTATTGACAAGCTACACACTTTCCCCAAGTCCTTTTGACTTTTTCCTGCTTTTCATACCTATTCTCTCCGGAGGGTGCTATGGCTTACTGGGCGCATATGGTTATTATTTGCATTTATATCCCACAACATCCCAAGCACTGTCAGTAAAACTATCAGCCATCTAGTGAGATAAGATTCCTGCTGAAACATAAAACATGCTTTCGGTCTCTCAGGAGAGGCTACTTCCAAGAGGTTTAGTACAAACATCAGCCCTGGGCAGGAATTTCACAATATCAGTGCACATCTTGCATACATTCTTTGCATTTGTCCCAGATATGCTTGCTTGATAAAGGAAACTTCTTTGTGTGTAGTTTTGCTGATTATACCTTTGGGCTCAGTAAAACACTTTCTAGATGTGAACTTGATTTTAGGTGTCTTTCTGAATCATCTGTTCGTAAAAGTGTATCGTTATAAGAACAGGAGAGATTTATTTGCCTTCTAAAGAAGAAATTCTCTGTGCTGGATTGAAAAATTTTACAATGTACAAAAGCAGGATATCAAACAGCCCTTATTATCTCACTAGAACCCAGCATTTCATTTTAGCCTAGAGGTCAAAAATGTCTAATTTTTACATTTTTGATTTGTTATTTTTTCTATGTGGGATATATAAACATCAGAAATATTTTATTCTTAGCATGTGACATTATATGATGTAGATTGTTTACTCCTACCACTTATTGAGAACTGACATACACTTGTCAAGTTATGCCTGAGCTTTTGTGAGTCATGTGGTAGACAGTGGCTTACTATGTGGGGCCAAACTGTGGCTCTGCATATGTCCATGGACCATCCCTACTAGCATGGCGTTGGCAGGAGCTTTTGATAATTGTAGTCAATGGACATCTGAAGAACTACTGTTTGGCTACTCATGATGTAGACCAAGTGTTCAGCCAGTGTGGAGCACTGAGACTGCCTCATAAACTCCTCTGGTAATAATTGAATGGAAGATCCAGTGACTGGAGCCAAAGGAAACATGGCTTAAACAGATCGAGGAAGGCCTTAGAAACTAGTGATTGACTATCCATATGGCCAAAAATACTGCCGGCAATCACAAAGAGTGGAAACATGTTATAAACAAGGCAAAACATCTAGTGGAACCTAAAGCAGCATATTGGCTAAGAGGACAACCTGCTCCACCAATCACCAACTAAAGGATAAATAGAAGAAAGAAGAAGAAAATGTCTGTGTGGGTTATGGGAGATCCAGCTTGTTGGGTAACCTTGGACCCGTCATATATTCTCTGCCTAATGTGTAAGTAGGATCAGTGCTGCTATATGTTGCAATGCCAGCTTTAAGTGTGGCTGCAACAGAAAAATTGCCACATCTACCCAGATTATATATGAAAGACCATCTCATGTAGGCAGTTTCTTCTGGACAATAGTGTTGTACAGTGATACTACAGTGTTGGATCAAGGGAGATGACAAGCACTCTGATATGTTTAATTTTCATTGCAATAGGGTTTAGATTCTGCAGGAGTTGGGAAAGGGCCCCAACCTCTGGCATACCCTAGTCTTGTTCTCCTCTCCAGAAATGTCCTTTGCTGCACTTGGATTCTGCACTTGTATTCTTCCCCATGCCACACAGCACAGGGAGGCTGAGATATTCTTCTCCTTACACCACACGATGGGGAGGAATGGGCTGGGTACATTTTTCCTGTGTTGCTTGGGACATTGAGGCCGAGACACATGCATCCTTATCCCCGTGGTGTGCATGGGGGATAAGGATAGGATAGGATGTATGTATCTTTCTCTGCATCTTACAGGGCAGGAAGCTGGCCAGGGTCTATCCTTCTCCTGATGCTGAGTGGGAAGAGCTGGGCCAGAACTGGTACATCTTTTCCTTTGCCTGCATCATAGTGAAAAGTCCCAATTCATTGTGTTGTGTGGAAATCGCTGGTTTATGGCAGCTTGGGATAGTGATTAAGAGCGGTAGCTTCTAATCTGGTGAGCTGGGTTTGATTCCCTGTTCCTCCACATTCAACCAGCTGGGTGACCTTGGGCTTGTCACAGCCCTCATAGTACTGTTCCAACAGAGCACTCCTTTTAGAAGCTCTCGAAGTCTCACCTACTTCACAGGGTATCTGTTGTGCGGTGAGGAAGGGAATGTATTGTAAGCTGCTTTGAGACTCCTTTGGGCAAAGAAACACGAGGTATAAAAACCAGCTCTTCTTCATCATCATCTTCATGTATGGTGAGAGCTGCCCCTTGGTTGGGTCTGGGGTGGACCCAGTGGCCAATTTTCATAGTAGCCATTAAGCCAATCCACCACTGGACTCTGGTATATACTATGTAATTACATGGTTCATACTTTTAAAATTATCCAGCCAAATTTAGTGTGTTTGATCTCAGTTTTACAGTAAAGAAACTGCTTAACCATCACATTGAAAAGTAAGAAACTTAAATGTGCTCCTCTTCTGTTTTGGTTTTCTGCTATTGTTTTCTTTGGCTTGTTTCTCTAGCTGTGAATTTATTGTTGACACAAAAAAGAAGTGGTGTTTTTAAATCTGGTCAGTTTGTGCATTTACTCATATCAAAACACATGGTAATGCCTTGTCACTAAGTTATTAGTAAAACAAGGACCTATTATGCATGGCAGTGGTCACGCCAGGCCACTGCCAGAGTGTTGCAGCAGTACAGCTACCTCAACTGTTAATTGTGTCCCCATAGGGGACACCACACATTTCAGTGGTGCAGGCTGGTGAACACTTTCTGCATCCCCCCCAGGGGATACATTTTGACAACGGACCAGCTCTGTGGGGATGGAGGGGTGGGATTATTTCACATGAAGGTGGGATTGCTTAAAAACATAATCCCACCATCTTGCAAAATAGCAAAACAAAACCTCATTTGACCCTGTGGGGCTGTGAAATGCCATAGAGCCAAGTGGAAAAATACAGAAGCACTGGGGAATGCAATATGGCAATAAAATATCCAAAATGGACTTATATAAAGCCTTCTATCTTCAGTAATTCTTTATTCCTTATAATTTCACACAAGTCCTGATGTCAATTGGGGCATTTTCAGTTCCCTCACGGTACCGTCGCACAGGGAGGAGGCAATGGTGGCTGCAGCAAAAAAGGAAACGCTGTTTCCCTTGCTGTGGGCCATCAGAGGCCCTAAAGCAGGCCAGGCCAGGAGAGTGCCGGGCTGGTGGCAACACCATGTGTAAATGGGGATTAGCCCCAATGCCATGCCGCCGCCAGCCTGGCCTTTCCTCCCTGTGTGTAATTGGTGAAGGAAAAATAAAAACAAAGGTAATTTTTTTAAAGTACCCTTTGTTGATCAATCAGTAGATACACCCTACATGCTTCTGATGTTTCTAAACTTGATTTAATCCCTAAACCAACTAAAGTGTGTCAGGAATGAATCACAATAATAGGTATTATTTTTTCATGTATATAAATAGATTTTTAAAAACCCCTAAAGATGTCTGTAGGTGATAACACATTTCAAAAGCTCCTGAAAAATGTGAAAATACACAGCACACAAACACAGTTCAAGAATAGTTCTAGAGGTTGCCCTCTTTCTGCAGCTGTCTAGTTGCAACAGCTAGTTTTTGCCCTATGGTCAGTGAAAAACTCCATTTATGTTTCCAAAACATGCTCTGAAAAGCGGTTGTATTACCTCAGCATGTGGTCCTGTGGAATGAGGAGTGCATAAAAGAAAATGTACTTGGTGGTTGTTGCAAAGTTTAGCAGAATTTGTATTTGAGCCTGAGCCTTTTTTCTTTATGATCTTTTTTTGTCATTTGTTTTCTTTTAATTGCAGTCAGTGGAATTACATCAGAATTGCTGCTTTTTGGTTCATGAAGACAATACTCTGGAAAGGGTTTTCTACATTTAAGTGTAGTCAAATTTGCCTATGTTTGCTGCAGTTTTGCATGTGTTTGCTAATAGAAGACAGCAGGATCTAGGAGCTATATTTTCTTTTCACTAAATTAGTTGTGCAGGTGAACAAAAAATCCCCCCAATAGGTTGAGATCTTTGTGAGTATAACGAAACAGAAAGTGTAGAGTATTTTCATTACTGTTAATTAGTATGTTTTTGAAGTGCAGAAATTAAGATATTCTATATTAACCCAGTCTCTTGCCTACATGAGACAATATAGTTTTCATCAGAAGAACCAAGTGTAGCCTTGACACTGCCTTACTAGCATCCATTCTACTCCCTACTACTATGAATGTGCAACCATATACCAAAAGCTTTGTTTGATAGTAATTGACCAAGAGAGTTCATGCAATGTAAGTAAAAATCCTTATTATATTTAAGAAGTCTTTTAGCTATCAGATTTATAATCAGATGGTCTTCTTTCAAAACATACAATAAGGGTTACTTGAAGACCCACAAGTGCTGTCCCAGTTGGATTTATGATATGCTCCCTCTACTCTTCCATGTAAAATAAACCATTGGTATCTGTGTGTATTCCTCCTGAAGTCTCTCTAGAAGAATAATTTTCACTGTGTTTCACCAGTTTGGGGGGAGGGTTGCAGTCTCTAGGTTAGCGTTTCTCAACTTTTTTTACTGTTGAGAAACCCCCAAAACATTTTTTAAGCTTTGAGAAACCCCAGAAGTTGCGAATCACGCAGAATATGGTTGGGAAGCAGAGATGTGCCCCTGCTCACTCAAGGCCTCTCCCCCTTCACACCTCCTCCAGACCCCTCATTGACCATTTTGTGAGGGGATAGCAGATCAACATAACCATATATGGTCATATTACCCAATAAAGCCACCCACTAGAGGCAGCTTGGTGTAGTAGTTAGGAGTGCGGACCTCTAATCTGGCAACCCGGGTTTGAATCCGCACTCCCCCACATGCAACCAGCAGTGCGACTTTGGGCTCGCCATGGCACTGATAAAGCTGTTCTGATCAAGCAGTAATATCAGGGCTCTCTCAGCCTCACCTACCTCAAAGGGTGTCTGATGTGGAGAGAGGAAAGGGAAGGCGACTGTAAGCCACTTTGAGACTCCTTTAGGTAGAGAAAAGCGGCATATAAGAACCAACTGTTCTTCTTCTAAATGTTTAACAAATTTTAAAATCTATATTAAAATTAATTACTGCCCACCCATTCAGGAAACCCTTTAGGGCTGTCAAGAAACCCCAGGGTTCCACGAAACCCCTGTTGAAAAAGCCTGCTCTTAGTGGTAACTGAAGATCTCCTGGGACATTTCTACACATTTCTGCATGCTTGTATACCTATTCATTGCTCCAGGCAATTTGTTTAAAAACAACAAACTTCCATCCCTGGAAGAAGGGAGATGGAGGTGGATGCGAGGGTGGGATATTGGAGGCGGAGATAGCGCTTCTTCGCCTCCATACCTTTCTTTGGCTGGTGGGCTGCTGGTTGCTCTCCTGTAGCTAGTGTTACATATATTGGTGAATCCACTTTTGGGGATTTACCAACTAGCACTTTAAAATGGAGGATGTAGCCAGCCATTTACTGCCCAGATGCTGCATATTGGCAACATCATGTGGAGGGGCCAGAATATAATGACTACATAAGGTAAGTATTTCACTATTTTTAATGGGTGTAGAAATCCCCCTGTACAACTGGTCTTCAGGTTACATGCATGTGTTCCCCTGGATAAAACGGCTGCTTGCACTGTCATTTTGCCCTGAAAAGGTTCTTCCCCTCTGCAGATCATTCCCTTCCCAAACAGCAAACCACAGTAATTCACAAGTGCAACAAAAGGGTAGAAACAAAAGCAGTTACCCTCAAAGCGGTTTGGATGAACAGCTAAATAAATTCTGCCAGCGGCCAGTTAGTAAAACGGGTCTGTCTGAAATGACAGGAAAAATATATTAGTAACCAGAACAAATTTTTATCTGTCTGTCTGTCTGTCTGTCTGTCTGTCTGTCTGTCTGTCTGTCTGTCTGTCTGTCTGTCTGTCTATCGATCTATCTATCTATCTATCTATCTATCTATCTATCTATCTATCTATCTATCTATCTATCATACTTATATACCGCCCTCCCCGGAGGCTCAGTGCGGTTTACATAAGAACAAGGAACAATACATAAAACGGTCTATAAAAACATGTGAATAACCTTATAATAATAACTAATAGTTGTAACCAGATAACAATTTAATCCAGTGGCACTTTTAATACTAACAAAGTTTTAGTCACCGTATGAGCTTTGTTGGTCTTATGGTGCTACTGGACTCCAGATTCGTTCTGCTGCTTCAGAACAACACAGCTACCTAAGAACCAACTCTTCTTATTCCACTTGAATCCATTACCAACCAGTTACTCAAAGCCTATACAAAGACAGTTTGATAATGGCCTTAGTTTATTTTTCTAGTATAGTTCAAGGAATATTACTCTTATAACTTTGTATTGCATGTTTTATACTCCCATGATTAGACGCATAAGTCATTACAGACATATTTACATTTTCTTATTATTTCACATAAAAACAAAACATTGGAAGGTTATCATTTTACTCTAATTGAGGCCATTAATCTGAGTGAAAAGGAGGTATGCATGTGAAAACTCACTAGTCCTCTAGGGACATTTAAATATGTTTACCAGGTTCCCCAGATCAAAGAACTTGCTATAGCACAAACACCTACTCCTCTAATTACATTGGTATATAGACCCATGTGTTCTGCAGCAGAGCCGCCGTGGGACCACCCCGTGGTTAGAAGGGAGAAATGAGAGAAGTGGTGAGCCGAGGGAGCAAGATGCACGCCCAAGCCCGGCCTGGAGCGGGACAGCAAACAATGTGGATGTGGTGGCAGTGGCAGTAGCAGCCCCCTCCCCCAGGCAGGGCCCTTGCCCCCTCCACGTCCTGCGGGGGGTCACCCATGGCCACGGCTGGGGCGGGCCGGCAGAAGCGCCTCCACAGCGCTAGCTGGCAGCTCCTCTGGTTGGGTCTCCGCTGGGTTTTGGTGCCGAAGTTAGGGTCATGGTGAAGAAAAGGTTGAGAACCACTGCTATAGCTACTCCTGAGGTACAGCATTATTAATAGGATACATACGAAGTAGAACCCAAAGTATCCCTAATGAGGAGATACAGTGCTGAACCTCTCATGTAACTTTTTTTACAATGTTTAAAATGTGCGTTCTTCTTAATGTTTATCATTGCATCATACATTTGGTGAAAATAAATGATTGCCGTGTCATAAAACTACCAATCCCACATATAATGGTTGGCAGAAAGTGAAACAGAACTTCAGGATCTAGAGAGCACAAGAATATAGGCTGGGTTATTTAATGATTGAATTGGCCATGCTATTCAGACTTGTATACAAATGATGTCAAACTCCATCTGTAGAGGTGCAGTGTAAACAATCTTAGTTATTTTTGATGTTTATCTCATTGTACTATAAACTTCCTCAGCAGACAAGAATACAAACAAAAGGGGGGAGGGGGAGGGGAGGGGGAAGCTGTTTTAAGAATATCTTTCAAAAATGTCCTGTTGTTTTTGGAGCCACAGACATTTATATACACTGTTAACACACGATTATTTTTAAAGTTCCATCAAAATTTGAAAATAAAATTTGTGTGGATTTATCTCACAACAATGTAAATTTAAAATATAAAAAGCAATAGTCCATATTGTGTAAGTGGAGGAAATAAGAGCAGCATATAACAGCTTCCACCGAATAGAATTTAAAAGCAGTTTCTAAACACTGAAAAACTGATTTAAACAATTATCAAACCATTAAGGAGGTAAGGCTTATAAATAAATCAGACAATTGTAGACACACATTTTCTTGTCGCCTTTAGAAAGGTCTAAGCATGTCTTTTGAGGTGCTCACTAAGGAATGCAGTATTTATGGCCTTTATAGCATTGGATGTTATGGTTGAAACTGGAGTTGGCTTCTCTAGTTTCTTTAGCATGGTGCCCCTGCTGATTTCCCTGGTGCCTCCCTCTGCAAAGTTTATGAGAAACATCTGGCACTGTCTTTTTGGTCGGGTTGTTTGGCTGAATATTTGGCCAGCTGCCTTCCATTCATTTTTACAGTGTCACTTATTGTACACAGGTTAAACGATGTCTGAAGTTGCCTGCAAAGAGATGTTGGCTATCTGCAAATATCTTAAGTCAGGCATCTTGACTGCAAATAAAACTAAACATTATTCATTTGCACAGGAATATATCTTGAACAAGTATGCTTAGGATCACAGCTTGATAGTTTGTCCAAAGGTCTTGTATATAGTAAAGAGTTCAGAAAATGGGAGAATTCCCTTTCAGCAGTAAAGCACAATGAAGAGCACTAATACACTTCTTAGAGAGTTAAATTTTTATCTTCCATATATTTATTTTGATAGTGTAATGTGGCAGATTTGTACAATTTGAAGATTTTCATTTGCCCTGGAAGCTGGGAAGCAACAGAAATAAGAACAGATGCCATTGCAATGAACAGCATATATACCCCAATGACTTAAAATGGATTCCTGAAGCTGACCAGGGGTAGGCAACCTTGTAGATCCTAGGTACTGAACAATTTGTGATGATATTGGTGTGTTTGCACACACAATATCAGTAGGGGAAGGGAGATGAGGGTTATACTTGTCCCTGCACACTGAAAAGAGCTGCCAACTCTCAGGGGCTCATTTGGTAGTTAGCAGGCTGCTTCATAAGTCTGGGGATGATGACAGGAATAAACCATTCTTAAAGGTAAAGGTAAAGGTATCCCCTGTGCAAGCACCAGCTCAAACTAGTGGAATGAAATTGGGATAGACTCTATTTTTCTTTAATTGTGTAATGCTGTAATTACTTTTAGTGAGGTGTTAATTTTCTTAATAGGTTGTATTAGTAACACTGCAAGAGAGATACCATAATTCTAGATGCAAGACAGCTTTTCAGAACTAAATGTTTTATAAATTCAGGTGGGTAGTTATGTTGGCCTGAAGCAGCAGAACAAACCCAAACTTTGTTCTAAATATTTTATAGTTACTTACTCTATGCAAAACAGTTGCAGTTGATAAACATCTATGAAAATACTGGCTTTATTGCCCTGTATGAATGTTGATATTTTAAAGGAAATGATATTATTTTCTAGGTTGACTTACTTTTGGAATTTGCTTCCTTCCCTGATTTCCTTTACTCTGTTCATTTTCTCAATACCTGCAAAACCAGTTCTTCTGTTCTATGAAGGCATTTAAAAATGCCAGGTTGTAATAGTCCCTTTTAGAGAAGGAGAGAATATTTAGCAGATTTCAAACACAGAACTTAGAGAATTAAATGGTTTTATAATCCATAGACAAACACAAAGTTCATAACTATTGAATGTGTTTAAATCGTCCCTCATGAGTCACAAGTGGTATTTTAATTTTTTTTAAATTACTGATAGAGCTGTTTACTTTTCTTAGATAAAAAGTAAGGGGAATTTAGCTATCAAAGGGAGATGTGCTTTGATAGCTAAGCACTATGGTGCCCTGCCATATATATTATGACGGTATCCTGCAAAGTCTGGGAAGGAATTATTCTGCAGAAACTTGCTCACTACAAAATAATCTGAGAATTGACTCTGAAAGGGAAAGAAAACATAACTGAAAGTTAATTATGTCAAGCAAATTCTGAATCGTGTTTTGGCAAGACTCAGGACTGAACAAGAAGTGAGCAATACAGCATGCTATTCTAAAGAACCCTCATAGTTCTCAAATTGCACAAATTACAATGCCATACATATTTAATATAGTCATGCTGAACAGATGGCACATAGACACATTTCTGCCCACCCACTGTTTTTCCTAACAGGTCAGCATCCTATGCAATGTGCTAACATCAGCTTAAGAGCCAAAAATAGTTTAGTAGCAAAATGATGGACTCTTAATTTGTACAGGAATCTGCCCAGTGATTTGACCAATTGATTGATTTTTAGTTGTTTGAAGTCTGTGTGTACTGAGTACATTTACCCAGATTTTTACAGGATGGGTATGGGAGTGAACCACAGCCGAGCTGTTTTGCCAACCAGAACGAGTCTACCTCAAGAGCAGTTATACTTCTATTGTTTGAAAACAGATTACTTTGCTGTTTTTATTGAAAAAGAGGCAACAGGAATATCGTGCAAAAAAACAAATATGGAGCATATTTTGATCAGTCTGTGGGAAAGGTGTGCATTGTTAGACAATGAAAAAATCTATCATTGAATATACAACCGAATACAGGCAGTTTTTAAAAAAATCAATCAAACTCATTGTGCGTTTCCCCCCTCTCTAAACCAGTCTGATTCTTTAGTGTTGGAACTAGAGTGAGGAAATCAACTATAAACTACTTGTTGATTCCTGGATATGTTTCCCCTAATCCAGCTGGGATGAAATTCTTAATACTGCCCAAAGGATCTTTCCTCCCAAATTTCAGGTATATATGAAAAAAGAACTCTATTCTGTACATTTTCACTTTCACAGCAGGCACACCATCCTTCCAAGAAAAGAAAAATAATGGGAAAGGAAGGATGGGTTTTTAAGAACAAGCCTGCCACTTACACCCTGCTCATCAAAGCAGCTTACAATCAACTGGTTAACAGTGGCAGCTTCTAATATGGTAAGCCAAATTTGATTCCCTGTTAGAGCTACTCGTAGTCCCTTCTACCTCGCAATTGTGTCCTATAATGAGGGTTATTCACTGTGCTGCTCCTTCTGCCACCCATTGCACCCATCTCACTGCTCTGGCTGACCGTTTTTCTAAGAAGTATGAGTCCTATGTTTGCATAGCAACTTCTTTCATCATTTAATATATGTCTGACAACTGCTAGCTCACAGAAAAGATGAAGGGGCCTTCCCCCACTAATAGAAGAGACACTTGCCCCAAAGAGGCAAACATTCATTTTTATTCATTCAATTACTGTGCACTTGTAGGCAAAAAAGCTCTAAAGGTAGATATTAGATGTATTATTGTGGGTGCGGAGCTGTTTGAGACTCCTGTCTGTGTGCAAGAAAAGGTTTGCCCCCTAGTAGTTGTGAAAGAGAACTGTCATTTACCAGTAGAAGTTGTAAGTTACTGGTGATGTGTTGAACTGTTTGGAGTTGAGAACAGAACTTTTATGGTTCAGGATTTTGAGAGTCTTGAGGCACTGGTAGATCAGAGATCTCTGTTTCAGTAGCAGACACTGTGATGAAGGGTTTCTGTAGTGTAAAAAGTTATCCCAGGTAAGCAGGCTGACTCAGTCTTCGGCTCCTTCTGCACATCAAAGGGTGTCCCTCCATCCTACTAACAGGGTGGGTACCTTCCACTACTCTTTTCTTGCTCTTAGCATTTTGAAGTACTTACAGTGGCATATACATGAGCCTGTTGCTACACAGTGCCAGAGCAGCTCATGGAGTTTGTCACAACCAGCTCTGAAGAAGAAAAGTATGCACATGCACAAACAATACTTTTTTATTTGGGAAGAAGACCGAAACCCCCAGTGTAAAAAAAGATTTGAGATTTTTCTGCAAACCCCCTTGAAATTCCATTATTTTAATGGAAAATGTCCATTCAGAACTCTTAACATTGTCTAATCAGTTGGTAGAGATCAGTTCATCTGAAGAAAATGGCCACTTTGGAAGGCGGGGTATATGGAATTGTATCCTGCTGAGCTCGCTCTCTTCACCAAACCTGCCCTCCTCAGGCTTCATTCCCAAAATCTCCAGCTTTTCCCTACCTGGACCTGGCAGCCCTAGAGTGGTACTGTTTGCAAACTATTCTGTGGCCATACCAAAATCAATATTCTGAAGCACCAAAATGTGAGAGATTAGCACTGAGAGTGACATAGGGTATGAGTGACAGGGGCTAAAAAGAGACTACTGTTAACTAGGAACATGGAAAATATTTCTTCCCATGGTCCTTTGTGAAAATGTAAATGCATTACACAACACATTTGTACTCGTGTGTGTGTGTGTGTGTGTGTGTGTGTGTGGTACTGTGTTAGACATGCAGCTTCCTAGTGGCCTGCAATGAATGGCTCAGGAAGCACTTGATCTAATCATCCAATTGGGGTTAAATGTGTGGCTGGCAACTGTGACACAATCCAAAACCATAGGAGTTAGTGAATTCCAACTTCTTAATGTTAATAACAGATTTTGTTTGAACCCCTTATACTAAACATGGCACAAATAGGAATCTATTTTAAAACTATTTCCAAGTTTATTCTGCAGCTGTGTGCTCTGATCTGCATTTCATCAAAAACAGATTTCCCTCCTGTAATGGGTTCTTGGCATTCATAGTTACTGATATAATTTTAGAACAGGGCTTTAGGAAACATGACCAAAGTTAACTGCATTGCAATGATAAAAAAGGAAAATACATGAAATCAGGATGGGCTATAAAATGTTACAAACAACTCTGAGATGTATTAGCATCTCATTTTCTGAGTGAAGACAATTTTACCAAGGATTACTTTGAAAAATAGAACTATAGGATGAAGTTGGCAGAACAGAGTGTGGTAACTGTTGGGATTTTGTCTTGTTCATATGTCACTATTTCCTCCCCCACCTCAGAATTGGCCCCTTGACCTAAATTAATATTCCTTCCTCTGGTTCTCCTCTTCATTCAATCACTAGAGTAGTGAAATGAGTGAATCTAGCTATATCTAGCAGTTTGTGTAAATTACTTAATTACTTTCTTGTAACCATAGTAAATACAAAAGTGTGCATTATATTTATTCACACTTTTCTACATAAGCACCGTGAATCATCTCTGTAGGAAACACTCAGTATCTGCAATACATTCTGTATATGAAAATGAAAAAAAACATTACTTAGCAGTTGTATGAGATGGGCAGTGCCCACTCAAATTATTTAAGGAATTCTGTGTTGCTAATAACAGCTTGAGTTTTAGGCTAGCACTGCCAACTGCAGCTAAGCCTGTGTAGGCCGAAAAGTACATTCCTGGCTCTGTCAGTAATTGGAAGGCTAGATTATATTACTGCCTCTGTTATTATCTTAGGTGAAATTTTATCATCTGGCTGGAATTTATGTTTCACCAAGTCCAAATGGGATCTCAGGCTTCAGAAGTGTATTGATATGAGCCAAACGTAAATGACTTACTTGGTTTATTTATGTTTTTGTTGATTTTTAAAACAAAATCTTTAGGAGCTATCACTTGAGTGAGGCCAATTTTGATACGATCCAGGGAGAGGAGGAATTCATATTAAATGCCCAACCATTCAAATCTTAAGTAGGTAGTAAGTGTATAAATATATATAGCCCTTTTTGCACCTAATTGAGACCTGCACTTGGAGTTTTAAAGTTTTAGACTGTGCGTACTATTTTAAAAAATGCTATAATAAAACTGATGCACTGCAGCAGCTGGAAATCAACAGGGTAATCTGTACAGACTAATAGAATTTTCGCCCTAGGAGCAGCATTGCGAGCTATTAAATACTCAGTGCTGGAGATGTTCAATGGAACAAATCATTTTCTACTGGAAAGCTATATTTATTTGCTGTTTTGTAATTCATTCATTGTGTAGGTATTTAAGCATTGCTAATGTTATTTTGAAAAGTCCCATTAGTATCAGCCAGAGGTTACATAATCAGAAGTGAAATACTTTTTCCTGCAATGTGCAGCAGGTTGGACTAGATGACCCTTGGAGGTACCTTCCAAATCTATGATTCTATTCTGTTCTATGACTATTCTTGTGAGGAAGCTGTGTTCATTTTCTTCTGCCATATTGTTGTCTTTGTAAAAATGCTTTTGTCAGAAATTGCGATCTGGGTATGGTCAGGTTGGGTATGCATGCATGGACAAAGTACACATCCAGAGTTTTATTGATTTTGCTTGTAGCTACACGTTCTTCTAGCTTTGATGTAATGTCCTTAGTTATTATGTGGTACAAATATTGAATGGTGGAATGGCACAACCTTTAAGATCTTGAAAACTAGGTGATGATGGAATGGATGCTGGGACTTCATTAAATAAGTACACTGTTATAAGTTTTGTTAACAGAACAGGTAGGGACAAGCAGATACAAAATCCAGTGGCTGTGTGCAATCCAGTTAAATGTAATTAGCAAGTCCCATTAAATTATAATTATTCATTATGTATGTTAACATAACAAAAATGTCCGTCCTTTGTTTTGGAACTAGCTCTAGAAGTGTTTTTTTACAAATGGAAATATGAAAACATGATAACCTTGGGCATGAAATTCCAAATAAAACAATGAGGCAACCCTGATCTTCCTTCCTTTATTTTTCTGATTGCATCACTGGAACTACTGGCTAATAAGGAGAGTCTGTGTTTTCAAAAACAGCTTTCTTAGGATTTCTCACAGTGCCGTGAATTCCTGTTCATCACTATGCTTGATTAGGTGATTTCAAATGCAATGAGGTGAAACTTGAAGCAGCTATAAAAATGGACAAAAGTAATGATCAAAACATCATCTATGTAAAGACAGATGCAAAATCATGTGTGAGTTTCCTTTGATACCATTTCTTGTTACTTTGTTGTTTTGAAGTTATAGAAATTAACAATGTTGGTATTTCAAACATATCTATATCCCATCCTTTGGATAAACATGTAATAGTGTGAATGAATTCTGTGTATTTTTAAAACAGGGGAGAGTACCGGTTTGCATGCAGAAAGTGTGCAATTCGATTCGAAAGTATTGCATTTCGATTTAAATCATCAGGTAGTAGATGATGTGAAAAAAACTCTGAGATGCTGGGGACTGCTTCTCAGCATAGACAATACTAAATTTGATAGACCAATAGTCTGATTCAGTGTAAAATAGTTTCATATGTATCCGTGAAAAACATCTTATTATAAATATTCTTTTACTTTCCACTATTCACCTGACTTGTTTTCTGCACCTGCTGATTTTAAGCCCTATACTGAAGAAATATAGGGGGCTTAAAATAGAAATGTTTTGTACAATATCATTTGATGTTTAATCTCATATGAATTGCTCTTGTGCAAGTGCTGGGAATAAACAGTAATTTCATTTATAACTTGAGGGTGTTTGAATAAGAAGAATGGTTGTGTTTTATATGAGCTTAAATGGATAATGATTTTTCATGGGTATCTTTTGTGCATAAAACCTTAGAATTTATAGTAACAAGAGCCAATTGATTTAAAAAACTAGCCTGTAAGAAGTCTCTAAACAGTTTTATAGCTGTGTGGGTATATGCTGTAATAAACTTGTACAGTTTTAAAAAGCATAAAGGGAATTATTTCAGAGGATGGTTTTTTATTGTTTTGACAATCGCTAGATTTTTTGATATAAATTAACTGTTGTAAATAAGATTAGACTGATAGCTAGTGATAGAACTGAATAAAGATGCTGCTTGGCAAGAGGGCAGGCTTTTCCGCAAAGAAGATGCGACCAAGAATATTTTGGAATAAAATAGGCCACAGCTTTTATTACAACTCACATTGGAGCGTTGGTATGAGGAAAAATCCAGTTAATCTGGTCAGCTGACCAGATTATGCATGGTCCCAGATGGCCCACTGGGGTCAAGCCTAGGCATTGGCCTGGAGCTTGATTCCCCTTGCCATCTGGAACCCCACTCAGGGAAGATGTTTTTTAGGGGATCCAATGGGCGTAAGCCTCTGACTGTCTCCCCAAGCCATCTGGCAATGTGAGCTTGCCCATCCAGGCGGATGGGCGCCCTGCTCGCATACGCACCATCTCTTATGGAGACCCCAATGTGGAGGGCTACTGATACGCAGACCAGTCTCCCCCAAATGGATCCTCCCATGCCGAACCGCCACAGAACAAGGCAACATAGCCTCGTTCCCACCAACACTCCTAAAGCTGTAGACATTGTATTAAGGCAGCACACACTCCATGAAGCCAGAGATCATATCCCCATTCAGATAAGTGTACACCATCTTCTCGATACAATGTCTGTACCTGGTGAGATATGTCAGGATAGCGTATGACTATAGCCCCCCAACCGCCAACTATTTTAGCAACTGCCTTATAGACTTTACGCCTTGCCAAATCAACTTTGCTAGGATCGACAGCACCTCTCCATCCCTGCGCTACAAGAATTCGGACCAAAGAATCTGGGCCCCTGGAAGACGAAAGCGTAATGTTAACAGATTGTTATACATCAACCAAATTAATTGCAATCCTTTTGTACTTGTTAAGTCATTTTCCCTAGACATATAACTACTGTGGACAGAGATCCAGAGTCAAAAACTTCTCTTGCCATGACACTGAGTAAAGATGACCATTTCAAACCACAATGATCCGACCAGATGATATCAGCATGTTGTCCAAGGCCCAGATCCTTGTCCCATCCCAACATGGTGGCATAGCATCCCAATAGACGATGCTGTGTCCAACGATCAAAATTCATTGTACCCTTGTAAACAGAACTGAAAAATACGAGTATTAGTAACTACTTTCAGGGCACACATAAACTTTGTAGGAAGAAGACCTCCATCGACCCAGAGCCATAATTTGCTCTGGTGATGCCCCCGTATTAAAAGCATGTGTAGCAGCGCCGCCAGGAGGAAAGAGGCCGAGCAAGTGCTCGCAGGCTCTTTTAAAGGCATCTGTGACGCCTCCTCCTTCCCCCGCCCGACGGGGGAACAAGCCGATTGGCGATTATCTATTGTAACAAAAGGTAGTATATTTCTTGACTGAATCAAAATATTTATTTACTATATTTCAAGATGTCTTTTCCATATTCTAGTTGGAGCCTTACATGAAAATAGTGATTAGCAGGTATGGAGATAAATTATTTGCTCAACCTGTGTTGTTGATAGACGGGGGGAGTACAATCCTATTAATTCTCCTGGAACTCTTGTTGGCTTTTAATATTATCAATTATGGTATCCTTCTGGATTGCCTTCAGAAGTGGGGACTTAGAGTCACTGTTCTTCAGGAGTTTTGGTTCTACCTCAAGGTCAGGTTTCAGAATAATAATTTACAAGGTTCCCCAAGGTTCCATCTTGTTTCCCAATCTTTTTATCATCAATGTAAAATTGCTGAGGTAAGTCATCTAGGAATGTAGTTTGAGTTGTTACCAATGTACAAATCCAGAGAGAGAGACCATCGATCTGAAGAAAATGCAAGGCGAAAATAGGACTGAATATGGTTATTCAATAAAATGAACTGTAACAATAGTTGTTGTTGTTGTTATGTGCGAAGTCGTGTCCGACCCATCGCGACCCCATGGACAATGATCCTCCAGGCCTTCCTGTCCTCTACCATTCCCTGGAGTCCTTTTAAGTTTGCACCTACTGCTTCAGTGACTCCATCCATCCACCTCATTCTCTGTCGTCCCCTTCTTCTTTTGCCCTCGATCACTCCCAGCATTAGGCTCTTCTCCAGGGAGTCCTTCCTTCTCATGAGGTGGCCAAAGTATTTGAGTTTCATCTTCAGGATCTGGCCTTCTAAAGAGCAGTCAGGGCTGATCTCCTCTAGGACTGACCGGTTTGTTCGCCTTGCAGTCCAAGGGACTCGCAAGAGTCTTCTCCAGCACCAGAGTTCAAAAGCCTCAATTCTTTGACGCTCGGCCTTCCTTATGGTCCAACTTTCGCAGCCATACATTGCAACTGGGAATACCATAGCTTTGACTAAATGCACTTTTGTTGGTAGGGTGATGTCTCTGCTTTTTAGGATGCTGTCTAGATTTGCCATAGCTTTCCTCCCTAGGAGCAAGCGTCTTTTAATTTCTTTGCTGCAGTCCCCATCTGCAGTGATCTTGGAGCCGAGGAAAATAAAATCTGTCACTATCTCCATTTCTTCCCCATCTATTTGCCAGGAATTGAGAGGGCCGGCTGCCATGATCTTTGTTTTCTTGATGTTGAGTTTCAAGCCAACTTTTGCACTCTCCTCCTTCACCCGCATCAACAGGCTCTTTAGTTCCTCTTCACTTTCTGCCATTAGAGTGGTATCATCTGCATATCTGAGGTTGTTGATATTTCTCCCTGCAATCTTGATCCCAATTTGTGACTCCTCTAATCCTGCCTTTCTCATGATGTGCTCCGCATACAAGTTAAATAGGCAAGGCGACAGTATACAGCCTTGCCGAACTCCTTTCTCAATTTTGAACCAATCCGTGATTCCATGTTCAGTTCTCACTGTTGCTTCTTGACCTGCATATAAATTTCTCAAGAGACAAATAAGATGCTCTGGTATTCCCATCTCTTTAAGAACTTGCCACAATTTGTTGTGCTCCACACAATCAAAGGCTTTAGCATAGTCAATGAAGCAGAAGTAGATGTTCTTCTGGAACTCCCTAGCTTTTTCCATGATCCAGCGTATGTTGGCAATTTGATCTCTAGTTCCTCTACCTCTTCGAAATCCTGCCTGTACTTCTGGAAGTTCTCGGTCCACATATTGCTGGAGCCTAGCTTGTAGGATTTTGAGCATAACTTTGCTAGCATGAGAAATGAGTGCAATGGTGCGGTAGTTTGAACATTCTTTGGCATTGCCCTTCTTTGGGATTGGAATGTAAACTGACCTTTTCCAATCCTGTGGCCATTGCTGAGTTTTCCAAATTTGCTGGCATATTGAGTGTAGCACTTTTACTGCATCGTCCTTTAAGATTTTGAATAGTTCAACTGGAATGCTGTCACCACCACTAGCTTTATTGTTGCTCAGACTTCCTAAGGCCCATTTGACTTCACATTCCAGGATGTCTGGCTCCAGGTCAGTAACTACCCCACTGTGGTCATCAGGGATGTTAAGCTCGCTCTTGTATAGTTCTTCTGTATAATTTTGCCACCTTTGCTTAATCTCTTCTGCTTCTGTGAGGTCCCTACCATTTTGGTCCCTTATCATACCCATCTTTGCATGAAACGTTCTCTTCATATCTCCAATTTTCTTGAAAAGATCTCTGGTCCTCCCCATTCTATTGTTTTCTTCTATTTGTTTGCACTGTTCATTTAAGAAGGCATTCTTATCTCTTCTAGCTTTTCTCTGGAATTCTGCATTCAATTGGGTGTATCTTTCTCTTTCTCCCTTGCCTTTCACTTCCCTTCTCTCCTTAGCTATTTGTAAAGCTTCCTCAGACAGCCATTTTGATTTCGTGCATTTCTTTTTCTTTGGGATGGTTTTAGTTGCTACCTCTTGTACAATGTCGCAAACCTCCGTCCATAGTTCTTCAGGCACTCTGTCTATCAGATCTAATTCCTTAAATCTATTTGTCACCTCTACTGTATATTCGTCGGGGATATGATTTAGTTCGTACCTGAGTGGCCTTGTGCTTTTCCCTACTTTCTTCAATTTAAGCCTAAATTTTGCAACAAGAAGCTCATGATCTGAACCACAATCAGCTCCTGGTCTTGTTTTTATTGCCTGTATAGAACTTTTCCATCTTTGGCTGCAGAGTACATAGTCAATCTGATTTCTGTGTTGACCGTCTGGTGATGTCCATGTGTAGAGTCGTCTCTTGGGTTGTTGGAAAAGCGTGTTTGCTATGACCATTGTATTCTCTTGACAAAATTCTACCAGCCTGTGTCCTGCTTCATTTTGTACTCCAAGGCCAAACTTGCCTGTTATCCCAGTTATCTTTTGGCTTCCTACTTTAGCATTCCAATCCCCCATGATGATAAGCACATCATTTTTTGGCGTTGCTTCTATAAGGTGTTGTAGGGCTTCATAGAACTGATCAACTTCATCCTCTTCAGCAGCAGTGGTTGGGGCATAGACCTGGATCACTGTGATGTTGAATGGTTTGCCTTGGATTCGAACTGAGATCATTCTGTCATTTTGGGGATTGTATCCCAAGACTGCTTTTCCTACTCTCTTATTGATTATGAAGGCTACTCCATTTCTTCTGCGAGATTCTTGTCCACAGTAGAATACCTGATGGTCATCTGAATTAAATTCACCCATTCCTGTCCATTTTAGTTCATTGATTCCTAAAATGTCGATGTTCAGTCTTCTCATTTCTTGTTTAACCACGTCCAGCTTGCCTTGATTCATGGATCTGACGTTCCAGGTTCCTATGGAATAAAAATCTTTACAGCATCGGACTGTCTTTTCGCCACCAGTTACTTCCACAACTGAGCGTCCTTTCGGCTTTGGCCCAGCCGCTTCATTCATTCTGGCGCTACTCGTACTAGCCGTCTGCTCATCCCCAGTAGCATATTGGACACCTTCCGACCTGAGGGGCTCATCTTCCGGCGTCATATCGTTATGCCTATTGGAACTGTCCATAGAGTTTTCATGGCAAAGATACTGGAGTGGTTTGCCATTGCCTTCTCCAGTGGATCACCTTTTGTCAGAGCTCTCAGCTATGACCTGTCCGTCTTGGGTGGCCCTGCACGGCATAGCTCATAGCTTCACTGAGCTACGCAAGCCCCCTTGCCACAACAAGGCAGCGATCCTTGAAGGGGGGTAACAATAGTGCCTCTATATATTTTGGAAATGTCAATAGGGGTGGTCCACTTCCAACTCTGTTTCCAGCGGGGCGGGCCAATTCGTTGGCTGCATGCAGATTGGGCCAGCCCCCTGGAGCACCCACCCCAAAACCTGGCTATGAGGTATGCACACTGCCTCGCCACCACACACTCCACACCACCTGCCGAGCCCTGCCCATGCTGCCGCTTCACCTAGATGGTGGGGGGGGAGGCGGCTGCACAGTGCCACCAGTAGCCCCAAGGTGGCGGAGGACCTGAACCGCCACCAGCAGTGGTGAGGACGGGGCAGTGGTGGCAGCGAGGAGGAGGAGGCAATGGCCTCAAGGAGCCGCCACTGCCTGCCAGGACAAGGTGGCAGTGGCAGTGCAGACAAGGCAGAGGCGGATGCGAAGAGGAGGAGAACACGGCCTGACCCGGTGCTGCCACCCATGAGGAGCCACCACCAGTGGCCCCAAGCAGGCAGTGGTGGCCGCAAGGAGGCCACGCCAGCACCCACAAGGAGGCAGCAGCAGCCCCAAGGAGCTCAGTAGTACCTAGTTCCCAAATAGTACCTAGTTCCCTTGTTTAGTTCAATGGGAATTTCAATGATTTATATGTGCTAATATAATATTGCTATCATATGCTAGTACTCTTATACATGATCAGTAACACATTAGAACTGCACATGACTTTAATGTCATATTTTCAAAAATGGAACTTTGGAAAGAGTTTGACATGTTGAAATGGTCCTGTATATTAGTGGTCCCCAACCTTTTTATCACCGGGGTCCGGTCAATGCTTGACAATTTTACTGAGGCCCGGCGGGGGGGGGGGTAGTCTTTTGCCAAGGGACGTCGCCACCACCGCCTGAGCCCCTGCTCCACCTACTTTCCTGCCGGTGCCTCCACTGGGGGGTGCTGCCAGCAGCAGCTGTGCAGTGCTACCCCGAGGTGGAGCCCCAGCCATGGCGGACCCTGGAGAGCACCAAAGGTGAGCTGGTGGCAGAGTAGCAGGGCAGCCCTCAAGGCAGCAGCCGGGGAGGAGGACAAGGAGGAGCCACGGCCCAGTACCGACTTATCCATGGACCGGGACCAGTCCCTGGACCGGAGATTGGGGACCACTGCTGTATATGCTTTGAGATGTGACCATTGAGCTTCCCGAAGTCCTGATGTAATTTTAACAAAAGTTTGTATCAGGTGATGGGTTGCAATGTTAAGAAGAAGGGCTGTTTCTTTGTACTCCCCTTTTTTTCCTACCCAAAGGAGGCTCAAAGTGACTGACAATTACCTACCATTCTTCTCCCCACAACAGACACCCTGTGAAGTAGATAGGGTTGAGAAATCTCTAAGAACTGTGACTGACCTGAGGTCACCCAGGTGGCTGCATCTGGGGAATCAAACTCGACACTCTGAACCACTACACCAACCTGGTTAACAGCATCACAGCATTCATAAAGCCAGTTCCACTGGGCTATAAACAATCCTCTAAAGCTTGATACAGCTTCTAGACTATTTTACAAATGTGCTTTGGGAAGGATTTGCATGTGCCCAAGCAACTGTCCATGCCTCCTTATGTAATCCTATCTCTCATTTTGATAATAACAGCTGTAGGGTGTCTGGAAAACCTTGCCTGCAATTATGTTGATTGATTTAATGATGCTGTCAAAGCAATCAGGCAAGTGTGGTGCAAGTAGCACTATCTGAAGTTGGACAGCTTAACATTTTTCTTATATTTCTCCCACTTTGATTCACGCAATTGGTACATATCCCCAATGCTTTGCTCAGCAACTTTTCCTTGCAAAAGCTGAGGTGCACATTTATCATTTCACATATATAGGCAAAATGCTTACATCATGAAAAACTGTTGTGCAAGAAAGCAAACAGCTAGGTGGTGATGTTAACCAGAATATTCTACATGGCTGGGGAAAAACATGCACACTTTAAGATAATTGTACTGGTCTGTGTAGGAGGGATAGCATGGACTAACTGAAAAAAATGTGAGGTCTTCCATGGAATATTCTAGATTAGATCTGAAATGGTGGTTTTGTTGTGTTATGAACTTTACACAGTACCTGAAACTACATGCAAGAAAAATCTGTTTTCTTCAGGGGAAGAAAGCAGTTTTAGGAGATGGATTTAGAAGAGAGAAGCTTTCCCTTAGGCCCTCTCAGAGGTCCAGGGAGGCTAGGGTTGCCCTGGAGAAAATGGCTGCTTTAATACTAAAGACAGGAAAGCTATGTGGCTAGGGTTGTCAAGTCTACTGGTCTGGATGGGGTTCCCCCACTTTTTGACTGCATCTTGTCCCATCTCCCCCCTTCCCAAGCTCACCCTGAACTCACTTCACCCAGAAGAACATCACTTTTTAATGAGACATGCTACTGTCACCCGGAGGTGACATTGGTACTCTGGATGTGTATGTGATGCTCTGGTTTTGAGGCAAAACTCTAAGATATGAAGCAAATGCTACCATAGAGTTTGGCTCCAGACATTTATGACATGTCAGTGTTACTTCCAGATGACATTGGCACATCAGAAAGCTCCTGGAAAGTGTTCCCCTATCCCCTGCCAGCAGTACAGATGGCAAGCCTATGGCCCATTATGCACGGCCGCCGAAACGGCGATTTCGGGTCACATGGAAAACGCGGAGGGGGAAGACGCGACGCATACCGGTTATACACGGGGCGGGGCGCGACGGCGGCAAAACCCAGAGTAACCGATTATGCACGCGCCGATCCGGGCGCCGCTTCTGGTTGCGCCCCGCTCACCCGGAAGCTGCGCTTTCTTCCGCGTTTCACTGACGCGGCTTTTTCGGCGGCATGCACCGAAGCTGCAGCCGGTTGCAGCCGGCTCCGTGCGTTATCCGTGATTTTAGTCGCCGCCATTCCACCCCGAATGTGCGCTAAAACCCCCGTGCATAATGGGTCTATATGAGGCAAAACAAAAGAGGAAATATGCATCTAGTATTTCTTAGACCATGGCTTTATACCCTTCTGAGATCACTCCTTCCCCAAACCCTCCTCTCAACAAGCTCTATCACCAAATTTCCAAACATTTCTGAACCTGAGAGAGGTATATACCCCTTCCAGCTGTTCAGGAAACCCTTCCAGGGCCATGAAGAAACCCCAGAGTTTCACAAAGCCCTGGTTCAGAAAGCCTGTTCTAAAAGAACAGGTGTGATTTTAAAAAGTGAACGATAGATCACCTCCCCTATATAGATAATCAAATATTGGTTTTGGAGCTCATGTTGTATAATTTTTATTAGCTGGTGGTGATCATTCTTTTTATTTTGAAAGAACATTCTAGTGTAAGACCTTATGTCAAAAATGCATTCATTTACTGTTGTCCTTACAAATATAGTGGAAAACTTGAAATCTTACAATTTATTGGCTTTAAAGCCTCAGAATACTTTTTTGGCCAAATTAGTAGCAGATATTCTGTATTACATCCATAATAGAATTTTCTGAAGTTTTCCGACACTCTTGACATAATTTTTTTGTGTGCCCAGATTTCAACTGGATAGAACCCCCACCCCCCACCCCAACAACCATTGAATTAAAACTCTGTTAGGCAGCCATCGATCAAGGGACATAATGGCAATGAGAAGTAGCCTAATCCTGCCATGTTGATGATGCAATGGCATCATTTCCCACATGTACTGCAAGTAATGCCATTGTATTGCTAGTGATGTGAAATGCTCTGGTATTTAAGGGAAAATGCTATGGTAAAAATAGTTTCTATTAGAACAAATACCACATTATCCCAAGTGACTTCCAGTGTGCGGCAGAAGTGACATTACATTAACCTCTACTGATGCTGGCCTAGGCCTCTTCTCACTGATAGTAAGTTCCCCCGCCCCCTGCACGTAGCTGGGGGGAAGGGGTAAGAACAGTTACCCTAAAGCTGAATGAGAATGCTTTTACATTAACACTAAAGACAGAATAGGAAACATGGATCTAGTTTTCCTTATGCCATATTTACAGTGTACTAAGAAGACTACAAGTTTAAAAGTGGCTGAGGTGAAAATAAGCAAGTTTTCCTCTTACTTTTCTGATAACTGTTCTGAAAGCAGAACTTCCATGAGGCATATTTTGTTAGCAACTATATTTTATTGTGGTGATGAGGAAAATCCCTTTCTGAATTTAAACATTTTAAATATTATTTTGTATCAATTTCTTCATACTATCCTGCTCTTTGTGAAGATTCTTCTTCTCTACTGTCTCCTTGGACATGTTTCAATTATTAATTTTTGAAATAAATTGTGGGTAATGAGGTACGTTTTCAACATCTGTTTTGGTTTCTGCAAACCTACAATTATATTGCTGAGCACATGTTTTTACCTCCCATTTTCAGAACAAAACAAAGGAGGCAGTGTATTAGCTGAGACCTTTTAGAGTCAATGGTTCTTCCTAAAAACATTTAATCAGACTCTGTGTTTGTTTGTTCAGTTCCTATTTATTTCCAGTTGTTTGCTTCTATCAAGCAGCATGACTGTCAATCTCCACCTGCCAATCAAGATCTGCTACAGGTTTTCACCATAGTGCCCTTCACCACTGACTGTTATGGCTTGTTTGTCTCCTATCCCCATGCTTCTGCCAGCCGCAAAGACTGTTACTTCCACTCCTTGCCTTGGAACCTTGAGCTGTTGGCATGAATGCATCTTTGGTGGTTCCCATTTTAATAGTGACGCTGCTACTAAAGCAAAAGGGTTCTGCTTGATTGATGCAGATGAGGTTATTCCATTGTACCGAAGCCACAAATTGAGAAGCTCTACCCACTTCCCTTACCTGCACAATCTCTTGTTCCCTCCCTTGTACGAGTTGCTCACAGGCTAGATGACAGCCCTGGATGGGCCTTCTGTTTGACACCCCTGCCCATGATCATCACTTTCATTGTAAAAGCACTAAGTCTGAAACCATGACCGTTAAATGGCCTTACTTTAATGCCACTCATTCTTAGATAATCCATTTCTTCTTTTACTAATTCACATGTTGCAATCCTGATATTAGCCTTTGAAAGTTATAGAGATGGGTTTATCTAAAAATCTAAATGTAAATGATTGGTTGGTATTTTGCTTTTACATAGCCGAGGACTTTTTTCCTTCTGCTTATATGTGAAATCCAATAAAGAAACCATATTATATCTATTAGTTCACACTGTACAAGAAAAATCATATTCAGGTACTGGAAATCTGAGGCAGGTTGTGGAGCACCAGTATAACCCACTGGGAATAAGAAATCTAGATAGAAGCAGTACTACTTAGTTCCGTTAACTGGCTGAGATTATGGACACATATTAATATTTAGTTTTGTAGTCTGTTTCTAAGTTGTTTGAGCAAAGAAACTGCATCTTCGACTTCGTATCACTGTGTTGTTGCAGGATATTTAAAATATGTAGGGCTGCAATACTGTAGACACTTATTTGGAAGGATAGAATTTAATTCAGAGTAAGGATCAAATGCTGTTCATACTTCATTGATAGTGTGGGCCAAACTGCTTGAAACAATTTCCTCTCAGCCATACAAGAGCACCAGGGAAAGTCATTTTAAAAGCCTGTGGAGGCCCAAATCCATTAGGGACCATGATGTGGGCAGAACAGGGGATCCTGTGTTCCCCCCTCATGCTTTTTCCAAGTCAAAAGTCCCCAAGGGAAAATGTTTGCCTGATCTTAGAGTTGCATGTAGAGGTAAATGGCATCATATTGCACATAGTATTGCCTCTTGTGGCACAGAGTAGTAAGGCAGCGACATGCTGTCTGAAGCTCAGACCATGAGGCTGGGAGTTTGATCCCAGCAACCGGCTCAGGGTCGACTCAGCCTTCCATCCTCCCGAGGTCGGTAAAATGAGTACCCAGCTTGCTGGGGGGTAAACGGTAATGACTGGGGAAGGCACTAGCAAACCACCCCGTGTTGAGTGTGCCATGAAAATGCTAGAGGATCAGACATGATTCGGTGCTTGCACATGGGATACCTTTACCTTAAGTCTCTATTAAAAGGGAAGAATATTTTTCTCCAGACAAGTTGGCAACCTTACATTTCATCACAATTGGGAAATTCGGTAGCAGTTTCACAAAGTATATTTGCACTTTGAGTGACAAATTACTCCTGTACATTGTTATTTTTTTTCAATTGTAATCGTATACTGGAACTACCTAAATATTATGCAATCACTCTTCACATTTGCCATGCTCTGTAAATACACTTTCCTTTGCATGACTGATTTTATATTTAAATGATCTTGAGGTTAAGCACTTCTTTTATAATACCAGTACAAATAACACAATGTCATATTCCTTAGAAATGGGACTTAAATTAAATTTTGCTTCTTTCACCCAAAGTATTTGTTAAACAAAGAAAACAAAACCCCCTCACAAATAGCACCATGGTTAATTATAAACATAAATTGTTCCATCCTCTTTACATCAAGACTGCAGGTCTTACATGTTCGGTCATGCATATATAGAACAATATATTGTTCATTAACATTCTGGCCTTTATTACTTCTGTATTTTTGTGGGAAAGCTGCAGAATGATGTCACTTGGTTACAATGACAACTATGCCTCATTAATAGCATGCTTTTTAAAAGATCTCCCTGGGCTAATGTAAAACTCTACCATAAATAAATATTTGAGGACAGCCAAATGACAGCTGGGATAGATCAATATATCTGTAAGAAAGTTTTCAGCATTGTCTGCCAGAAATGTTTACTATCATGCAAGCTTTATCAACAAACTATTTATTTGGCATTTCCTTGAGGATTATTTATGTTTCTTAAAGCTCTGAGTACCTGCAGAATTGCTGACATTTCCCAGAATCTTAAATCACCTGCATGAAAGACATTCCCCAATGTATTGCTGCTTCAACTTATATATATATATACTTCAACTTATATATGCTTTGAATATGATCATTACAATAGATCGTAACTCTGAGTTCTTCAATTATTTAAGACTTGGTTTGTAAAAGGCCTTAAATTATAATAATCCGGTAGTATGTTAATATTTTTTTATTCTGTGGCCCATGGCAGCCTGTCCTGCTGTAAGGTAGGTCAAGGTGAGAGGGAGTGACTGGCCCAGTGTGTGTTCTTGAAACGCGATTCCCAACCTGTGGGCTGCGGACCACATGTGGTCCATCGACTAACTGAAGGTGGGCCCCGAAGGACACCTTCTCCCCCCCTCCCGGCCCTTTACTTCATCCACAATACGGCAGGCGCACGTGGGACTATCTCGTTGCAGAGAAACAAGCTCAGGGTTCCCATTGATTTGTCATTGTCATGAGTTAAAATTTCCATGAAAATAAAATGTTCCTTATGTTCATTGTTGTGGCGTGTCTGTATCTTATTTTGAAGGGATGTTTAAACATTACCATAGCGACCAGAGTTAGAGAGCGTTAGGGCAGTGGTTGAGAGTACAGGAGTAAACTACCCCCCCCCACACACACACACACACTGAGCCTCAGTAAAATTGTCAAGCGTTGAGTGGTCCCCAGTGATAAAAAGGTTGGGGACCACTGCTTGAAATAGTATTCTTCTTTAGGGTTGCCATTGATCTTAAAGATCCAGTCTTGTATATTGCAACCATGGAGGACATTGATGCACAACTTGGAGACTGTACTCAGCAGACTAGCAGCTCAATAGTTTGAGGGGCTGATTTACAGTCTTAAAAAAAATACAGGGATAACAGTGCTTAGTTTCCACCCTGAGGGAATTTCTTCATTTTGATTAATCTGGGTGAAATGCTTGGTTAAGATGGGAACCCACCAATCCGGAAAAGATTTAAATGACTTCGAAGAGATCAGGTCCTCAACAGGGCACTTACCAGAAGCAAGAGAGAGGGGATGAAGCCTCTTTTTCAGAGACAGGCAGGAGCCCATTGTGATGCACTAGACTGATCTAAAAGTGCCTCAAGTGCCCATTGCCTCATTTTCATGTGTGGAGAGGGGGTGAATTTGGGATGGCAGCCTAACCCAGAGCTAGGCTGAATACCTGTCTACAGTATTCTTGCTGGTCTTTTGCTGCAATCTGAGCCTCCAGTAAAAGAGCGGGCAGACTAAACCAATGGAGACAAGTTCCAAGAACTAGAACTTCCTCTTCTCTTGAACTGCCAGACCTATCTCCTGCCACTGCAGTTTAGCAAAGTCAAGGTTCTTCTGCCTAAGAAGCGTCTTATATCCTTATCTTAAGGAGATGAGATGATTGATAAATGTTCCTTCCTCATGGTGGTGAATCAATCAGGTAAATGGCTTCAGTATAAGCTTCCAAAGTACCTCAATCTATGCATACACTTCTCCCTTAATAATGGCTATTTTGAAATGCAGCCATGGCAAATTGTTAAAATCTTCCAAAAGCTTCAGATATTAAAAGATTAATTTTAAAAAACAAATCAATTTAATATCACGATACTTGAACTAGTGAGCAGGTGGGATATGCAAGATATATGTTCACCAACTAATGTTTAATTTTTGCTATTTTTAATAGAGATTTTAGCAGGGGATTATATTATATATATATATATATATAATTATATATATACTAGATAAAAAGCCCATTTGTATCGAAATAAAATGGGCACCAGATAGCTTGGGGCGGATCTGCGAGGCCACAGAAGTGTTTCTCCTGTCTTCCCTCCCCCGGACTGGGGAAGGGTTCGGCAGGGCCGGGGTTTGAGTATTGTAAGTGGGCCTACTGTGGGCGGCGGGCCAGGCGCGGCGGTGGCAACGGAGCGGCTCTGCGGGTGTGTCCTGGGCCTTTGGCCATTGCACGATGGCTGGGCAGCGCAGGCTCCGGAGCAGTCGCCCATGCTGCGGCGGCATGTTGCAGGTGCGAGGCATCGGCGGGCCAGTGACTGTGGAGTGGCTGGGTGGCATTGTTGGAGTCCGCAGCGCCATTTTGGATGGGCAAAGTCTGTTGCCGCGGCGGTGGCGAAGTGCGTGGGAAGCGGGGAAGCGTCGGCAGAAGGTTGCGAGTTAGCGGCAGCCTTCTCTCGGCTGCTGGAGCGGCCTCACCGCGTCTGTGATGCGGCGCGGTTGCTCCAGCGGCCGAGAGAAGGCAGAGTTGGGCGGGTGTGCGGGTGGAAAGGAGCAGGGCCTCCGCATCTTCGACGCGGCGGCCCTGCTCCTTTTCCCGCATCGAGGCGGAGGCTTTGCGCGCCTCCCCATTGCCTCCTTGGTCCGGGATTGACACTCGGAGGAGCGAATCAGGAGCTGCTTCGCGGCTCCTGATTTGCTCCTTCGAGTTTTTATCCCAGACTGAGCCCGCCCTAACTCCTCCCCACCAGCCCTTACTGCTTTATTTAGTCCGCGGTGCCCGCGGCGCTGCGGGCAGTTTAAAGATTTATAAATCATTAAATGTTTTGTGCATTGTCTTTGTACGCATTTTATATGCACTAGCAAACAAAGGCCATATTAATTTTGTTGTGGTACATTATTCTTTCTTTAAGAACAGTTAATGGCTAATGTCCTTAATGGAAAATAAACAAATCATTTTGTCTCTTAGTTTCACTCTTACAACAGCAGCTTTTATGAACTGCTAGGGCTACTAGTAGCTTGATTGAGCTTTTATTTCCTTTCTTATGAAAAGCATGAAAGGTTTTCAGTTCTGACACAAACAGGAAAGCACAGGACAAGCATTTGTCCTGAAGGCATTCAGTCTTTAAATAGTTACTGTGCAGTGAGACTATTTCTCTCAAGGACCAGTAATTATCTTGTTCTTTATTCTTTTGGAGCTTGCAGGACTATAAGCCTAAAAGCCTCATCATCCCATTTCTGAAAACTTTCTGTATAAAATCTGGTACTGCCTTCGCACTCTTTTTAGGATACCTTTATTTCAGTTCCTATCTGCTAAAGGTAAGATTTACAAGAGTATGTCCAATCATTCATGTTGTTTTCTTTGGCAGAGAATGATGAACAAAAGAGCAAACTATCAAAGAGTAATACTGAAATTTTCCAGCAAGTGTGTGGTAGAATTGCCAACTGTATGAAAAAAATAGATATACTGAAACAGAAAATGATGGTAAAATTACATGTAATTGTCTTCGGGGAGGGTGGTGATCAATGGCAAAACCTTTAGAAATGTTCCAACTCTGTAGTGCGCAGCTACTGATAGTAAATTAGTCATTAGACTTGATACATTATCAATGTATTTCTTGTTTTTATAGACTCAGTACATTATGTTAAAACCTGACAAGCCTACATCATAAAATAATTTCTCTCTTCAACTGCAATCCTGTATTACCCTGAAGTTTGTTAAGTATCTGTTGATTTATCAAGTTTTGTATCAACTTCCCAGAAATAGAATAGTAGCATAACAATAATATATGCTGACTTGATTTGTGTTTTATATGATGCCTTACTAAAGTTCCTCTCCCCCCCCCTCATTGAAACAGAAAAGTGTTCTGCATGTGGTTAGGGTAGTTCAGAAGGGGGGGTAGCCAAGCACAGCCTCTTTCTTTTCTTGAAGGGAGGGGGGAGAGGATCAAAGAAGGCAGAGGAGAGAGAAAAAAATCCAAGACCGACAGAAGTTGAGAGAAATTAGGGGCTTCTCCTTTAAGGCAAGCTTGTCACATGAGCAGCTTTGGCCAATCAGGGGTTCTCTACCACGGAACAAAGCCCAGATTCAAAACAGCCTGCTTTGTCAATCTGAATCGTAAAATATTGAGGGTTAAAAGCACTCACAATTTTGCACAATAAAGGTAGGGTCACTCCGGATCAATCCTGCTTGTTGCAGAAGGAAAATTTAAATCACCCAAAATCAAAACGAAAATCGCATTCTGTGTAGACGGCAGGGACTGAATCGACCTGGGATTGAAATAACAGCTCTGTGCAGTTTACAACCAGGTCTTCTGGGGGGGGGCACTGCCATTGCCTCCATCCTCTCATTTCTCCTTCTCATCTGTTGTTGTGAACTCTCCCATCACTCACACTCCCATCTGCTCACACTGCTTAGTATTGCTGATAGAATGGTGTGCAGAAGGGGAACTGTAGCAACATTAGCAGTGTCAGTGCTCCCAGAGGCATGCATTGCCCAGCACAATTGAGGAAGGGTGTATGCAAACACTAGGAGGACTGGCAAATGAGGGGAGTAGAATGTGGAGGAGGTCAATGCAGGTATGAACTCAGGCACTAGGTTGGTAATCAAAGGCAGGAAGAGGGATCCTGGGCACTCTCTGCCCAGGACCCACAAAAATTGGAACCAGCATTTAAGGGAAGGTTACAGTAGAACTTTAATGGATAAAATCAGCAGGTGTGATGATGGATTCAAGATACAAGTCACAGACTTCATGCTAATAATTTTTCTACAGGCAATATTATGGGAGCTTCTCATCTGTATGAAATGATAGATGATTAACTCTATAGTAAATGTAAGAAAATGATATTTAAAATGCTTTTTCCAATTAATGATTTTCTAGGCTGATACTTGATGCCCAGACATAATAAGCTACTGCTATCTAGAATCTCTGTTCAAATGAGGATTAAATGTGGCTTTTAAAGAGCAAAGGTGGCTTACTGCTGTTTTGTTTGTTTATTTGTTTTATGGATTTCTTACTATATATCCATTAATTAAACGGAATGCATGAAATTTCTATCATTATTACTCAGCATCTAACAAATAATGTTTCAACAAAGTGATTTGCGAAGAATGATTTAACCAAGGAGGTGATTGTGACTGTTTATTAAGTCTACACCAAAATCAATGCGTGAAATTAGCTTTTGCAGAGATAGTATAAGTATCTAGTTGTATCTGTAGTGAGCATAACTAATCCTGGTTTTATTTCATTCTGAATAAAAAGCCCATTATCCTGCACAGACAGACTACATTTCATGTTTAAAGGGCTGAAATCAATTGAACTTCATACCTTACATAGTTAGGAAACACTTGTCAAATGACAACTGGATAGTATATCAGGTAGAGTTTTCACCCATGGCAGTCATGCAGCCCTTATTTGTTGACTAAAATTTGCTTTGTATCAGATCCAAAGTTTCATATTGAATTGCTTTGGAACATACTTTGGCTATGAACAAATTAATAGCAGTTTTAAAGCATGGAATATCAATGATATAAGCCAAACATTTTGAAGGTGCAGATTAATTAATGAGCGAGACTGCTGGGATGGGCGGTATAAAAGTCTAATAAATAGATAAATAAATTCTGTATAATTTTATGCTGATTTTATGTATTCTTGTCAATATAAAAAGACAACATGGGAAGTTCAGCAATGCAGGATATGGTGTTGTGTTTTCAGTCAGACATATTTCTGGAGTTATGTTCACATTTTATATGATGAGACTAAAAAAGCAGAGACAGCATCAGCAGAATACAGATAGGGTGGTTAAATATATATATACATATATATACTTTGAATAAAGATTCTTCCTTCTCTGCCTGGCTTTTACAATATGCTTTTGCAGCATGACATTGTGAATTAGTGCATGTACCACATAAAGACAACATTTCCTTCTAGGAATATAGGTCATTTTGCCAATATAACTCCTAGAGGACTGAGTCCATCTGTGTTTCTTCGAACAAGGTCAGAACAATTCAAACAGTGTCTCAAACTATCTGGCTGATGTTAATAAGAAGGATATGCTGAACTTACCATCTGACCTTTATTTAGAACAAACATGTTTTTTCATAGAAAACTTTGTTGTCTTTCAGGAATATTCTACAGCTGTCTCAGATTTGATTTTGTATTTTAAATAGTGCTTTGAGGGTGAGTGGTGAAATGTGAAAATGTGTAATTTTGATTACAACCTTGAATAGATCCTGTCAAATTAGATTTTGCAAGTGTGACACAGCCTGGTTTTTTTATTTGTTTATAATAAAACAGAATCCTGCTGCTGAAATCATAATGCTCTTTTCATTCCAATATGGTGGTATATAAGCCATCACTTGAAGGGAGCTGAAGAGACTAGAATCAGGGTGTGAGGCTTGGGGAGGGCAAGGATCACAGCCTGTATTTCCCCCTCTGGGAGAAAGGAAATGTTTGAATTCCTTGGCAGTGACTAACACAATCTCGCCCAAGCAAGCCATTTTTATCTGTTATATTCTCTTTAGTCCTCAACTGCCTCTTCTATAGGAAACTGATTTCATGCATGACTGGTCAAAGGTAATGTGGTCTGGAGATCTTCTGCAAGATTCACATATAGTTTGCAGAAACTTAGCTTTTAGCTATAACACACAATGAAGACATTGTGCATAAATGTCTGTGCCTTCACACTTGCATATTTAAAGCACATTGAAGCAAAAAAGTTTAAAGGAGTCTGTAGAGTTATCTGGGTCATGTAAAACAAACCAGAATAAAGTTCAGTGTGCTTCTTGGCATGCAGGAATTGTTATGCTCATTTGCAGAATGTTCTTCAGTAAAGTAGGAAAGTCTGATGACTCTCCTTTCATCTAGCATGGATTCCACTAAAGTACAAGCACATGATATAAGAAGACATATTACATTAGAACCATGTGACAGGAAGGAAGACAGGGAGTCAGAGTTATGAGCTCACCAGTGTCAAGACTAAGACCCTGGGCACCAGACCAGAAGAGCCTGGAGGAAAGGCAAGGAAAATGCCAGGAGGAACATGCCACAGTTCAGAGTAAGGTATATACACAGCAAATCCTTCCAAAAATTAGGCGCAGCAGCAAAAAAGAAAAAAGAACAAAAAAGAAAGAAGATGTTGGCAGGTTGCTATGACCTTAGAAGTGGATTGATGGTGGCCACATCAGGCTACCACCGGTTTCTTGCAGCAGAGCAGCATGTCCCACTATGAAGGGGGAAGATTTCTCCCACCAGACATGGTTCGCCCTAGAGTTCTGCGTGCGCACATAGACTCCGCTGCACTTTGCTGGGGTGGGGGATGAGAGGGATACTTACAAAATGTGACAAAAATGTCCTGTTTGTCACAAAATGTGACAAAAATGTCCCGTTTGGCTCTGCAGTGCCACAAAGTACCACAGAGCCAAATGGGACATTTTCTGTCCCTGCTGGGACACTGTAGGTGGGGGAGGAGCCAGGCCTGGAAGGCTCAACTCTCCCTGTGCACTTGGGCCTGGCCTGGCCTCGCTGCTGATGGTGCCTGCAGTGACAAAGGAAAGGTGGAAACTATCCATGTGCCCTAAACCGAGGGCACTGGAAGCCCTAATCCAAGCCAGACCTGGGAGGGGTTCCAGCTAGTGGCAACATCATGCATAAGCACGGATTAATCCCATTGCCATGCAAGCACTGACCTGGCCTTTTTCCCCGTGCATTGGTCAGATGGTAACTATTCACAATAAAATCAATTTAACATTAGTATTAAAACTAATATTTAACATTAGTATTAAAACATTAAAATTAATTAAAGCTGGCACTGGAAGTGGCAGCATGCAAGTTTGAGTAATAAATAAATAATAAATAAAATTGTCTCCTATCTGAAATTTAACCCTGTGAGGGTTGAGCAGAGCTTGGAGAGGTTTCCAGTCTATGGATGAATTTTGAAGTAGGGAGGGCCAGCATCTCATGGTGTTATTACATGACCTCAACTATAGGCTTGGCAGAACAGCTCTGTTTTGCAAGTCTTCCAGTATTGTTTAAAATCTCAGAAGCATCAGGATGTGCAATAAGAAGCAGTCGTTTGTAGCACTTACACTTTGCAGCACAGAAACTCTCTCTTGTTCCTTCCTTTCTTGTATTTAGTGAATTACACTTCCTTCCCAGTTGAAGGATAGGTTTCCTTTTGAACTATAAGATCAGGGTGGTTTACATGAAACATAGACATAACAGAACAATACAAAGAAATTACTAGCCATGCTAATAGTAACAGTAATAACAATAGAACAAATAGTACAGTTGAACAATAGAACAATAGTTAAAATAGCAATTCACACTAAAGCATATGATGGACCCATGGCTGGTTGGATTCCTGCACAGAGGGGGGCTCGAGGGCCAGTAGAAGGCGTTGGTTCAAGTTGACCTCAACCAAATGCTTGGTGGAAAATCTCCCTTTTGTAGGCCTATAGTTCCGTTAAGGACCTGATCTCTTTCTGGAAGCTTATTCCCCAGGTGGGGCCAGGACGGAGAAGGCTCTGGCATTTGTTGAGGTCAAGCAAACTTTTGGGGGGTCAGGAATCACCAGCCAGTTAGAGGTGGCAGTGTGTAAATCTCTGAGGAGTGCAGGCAGAAAGGTGGTCCCTCAAGTACACTGGGCCCAGATGGCATATGGCCTTAAAGGTGATTACCAGAACCTGAAGTCTGGTTCAGAATTCGACTGGTAGCCAGTGCAGCTATTAAAGGATAGGCCGAATGTGGGCCCTCCATGGTGTTGCTGTGAGGACCCTGGCCGCTGCATTCTGGACTAGCTGTAGTTTCCAGATCAAGGTTAAGGACAGGCCTGCATAGAGCAAGTTGCAGAATTCCAGTCTAGAGGTGACCGTCATGTCGATCACTGTGGCTAGATGTTCTGGGGCCAAGTAGAGCACTAGTAATTTGGCCAGCTGTGGTAGAATGCTAGCTGTGCTACTTTCATTACCTGAGCCAACATTGAAATAGAGGCATCAAGTATCCCTCCCAGGTTCCTGGCAGAGTGAGCCATTGAGAGCTGCACTCCATCCAAGTTGAGTAGGCATGCTTCCTCACTTGGACCCTTATCTAGCCATAAGCCCTCCTATCTTTGAAGTGTTGAGCTTTAGTTTAGATGACAAAAAAAGAATTTTGTTATGTATGATGTAATTTTTTGGTGAATCTTTGGAGGACATAAAGGCAGGATATAAAAGTTGTAAAATCAAATCAAATCTCATTACAACACTTGACTGCATGTGAAGAACACGTCATCTTGTCAGGTGGTTGCCGCATACCCAAGGTAGCATTGGAGCATAGTAGTTTGGGCTAGCATGGTACAAAATGCTCAAGAAGTCTATAGGTAAAGGTAAAGGTATCCCCTGTGCAAGCACTGGATCATGTCTGACCTTTGGGGTGATGCCCTCTAGCGTTTTCATGGCAGACTCAATACGGGGTGGTTTGCCAGTGCCTTCCCCAGTCATTACCGTTTACCCCCCAGCAAGCTGGGTACTCATTTTACCGACCTCGGAAGGTTGGAAGGCTGAGTCAACCTTGAGCTGGCTGCTGGGATTGAACTCCCAGCCTCATGGGCAGAGCTTTCAGATTGCATGTCTGTTGCCTTACCACTCTGTGCCACAAGAGGCTCTCAAGAAGTCTATGACATTCCTTTAATCTTTGTTTAATTCTTATCTTATTTTAGAAAATCCCTTCCCCGATGCCAAAGAATTAACAGAATGATCTCCAATGAATCTTTACATCCTCCTGTGTACAGCCGTTCCAATTCCCAAGCCTCTGTTGATAGTACTTCCATGGAAGATTTCTGGTGTGAGGTGGAAAATATCAAAGAAAGTTCTGAGGACAGACAAGATGACCAAACTCTGCTGGAAGTCAAGTCTCCTGATGGTGAGCATACTCACTTCCATTCCATTTTCACATGTGCTTTAAACATTTGATTCTTTTAAAGTTTTTTAACATTCTTAGTCATTAACATAATCCTGATCCTTGATATTTAATCCAGTTATTTATTCATTTACTTCATTTATACACAGTCCTTCTCCCAGTTGGGTTGGGCTGAGAATATCTCATTCAGAAAGCTTCCAAAACAGAGTAGAAATTTGAACCTGGATCTTGCAGTCTGATACTCTAGCCAGTACTCAATGCTGATTTTCTTGTATATCTGCTTGTGATTACAGATACAGTGGTGCATTAATTAGTTTTACCCTGATGGGGTGCACTATTTTTGGACACTTCCTTACCGAAGCACCGAGACTCATGAATACATTTAAAATAAATATTTTGAGTAAATTCACACTTTCCAAATTCCTAGAGATTCATGGTCCTAACTTTCTAATTTATATGCAACACAAGTAGTGAGAGGACCATAGAAATGGAAAACTATAGTTACATTTTTGAAATGTTGTCAGTATATTTATATAAATTGCTACCTATTACCTAAATTGTACAAATTATTAATTCATGCATATTAGTATATCTACTAATTTATATTATACCAATAAATATATAATTAGTATTATCATACTAATTTATATTAACCCATACATATAATAATAATTAGAAATAAATGTAAATACTTCATGTGATTGTGCCTGTATACAACATTGTCACACTGAACTGCCAGATTAGCAAAACGGGCAAAGTTAGAACAGAGAGGAAGACAAACTGTAGACCATGTTTTAGTTTTTACTTTTTTTCATCACAGTTTAGGCTTGAGGGATGGAGGAAGAAATATGAGAACATGCATGTGCAGAGCATTTTGATACGGTTTTACTGTTTGGGAAATAAACACTATTTTGATTTTCAGTACTGTTGAAATTTACAAACAAATTCCAATCATCAGCAGGGTCAGTGAGTAGGAAGCATGATTGATGCTTTTCCTCTGATGCTAATTAATCCTCCTACTGCTTCTTCTTGCCTGAATAAATTTGGACCACACTCCAAATGATGTGCCTGCTGAAGGGCCATGAGCATATTTTGTCTTCATCATATGTGATAGAGGAGGAATGATAGGATGAATAAACAAAAATAAATAAATCCCTTGAAAATGTATAAACTGGAGGGTTCCCTGTGTGCCTAGAGAGCCCTGTGAGTACATACAAGCAAGTATCATGTCTGTGGAATATTTGGTTTTATTGCCATTTTAGTAGGCATAGGATCACTAAGATACAGTAAATTTAACCATGCCAATATAACTACAAATTTAGTTGTTGAAAGTCAAGTTTGCATGATGTAATGTCCTAAACACCACTGTTTTACAGATAAACCATTATTAATTCATCCTTCTTTGTAGCCAAGAGGAAGGGGCAGAAAATAGGATTGTCAGGTCCTCCTTGGACACTAGTGGGGGGATGTGGGAGTAGGGTTGCCAGATCTAGGGACCCTTCCTGCAGATTTAGGGATGGGGCCTGGAGAGGATCTCACTGGGGCGCAATGCCATAGAGTCGACCCTCGAAACCATGTATTTTCTCAAGGGGAACTGACTTCTGTAGTCTGGAGATGAGCTGTAATTCCAGGAGATTTTCACATACTACCTGGAGTCTGTCATCTCTAGCACAAAAAGATAATTCTGTGATTTAAAAAAGGAGAAAAAATGGCTGAATGAAGATACTTTGGAAAATATTTGTTCCTATAAATTGCAGAAACTGTTTTTAAATCATTACAGCAAAATATCTAACTTATGGGTCCTATTTAGTTCAAGTTGAATAAATCCCCTGAGGATTCTTGACATGTTTGCTAAGGTATATATTCCACTGGTTTCAGTTGCTAGTAAGGTTGCTTAGAGTTACAGCTTAATGTCCTTAATGCGGTTGGATCATATGTGCTGTAGTGGTTAAGAGCAACAGCTTCTAATCTGGCAAACTAGATCTGATTCCCTGGGTGCAGCCAGCTGGGGGACCTTGGGCTGGTCACAGCCCTGATAATGCTCTTCTGATCAAACAGTCCTGTCAGAGCTCTCTCAACTTCACCTACTTCACAGGGTCACTGTTGTAGGGAGAGGAAGGGAATGCAATTATAAGCCACTTTAAGACTCCTTCGGGTTGTGTAAAGCGGTATATAAAAACCTACTCTTCTTCTTCATCTTTAAATTTATCCTACAAAGAGATCTTGTATTTATTCCATACAGAGAATAATGAAAGTGCCGTTGAGAGAGCTTAGATATGCTCTTGAAGGAAGAAGGATGAATGATTAGTTCCAGTTGTGGTTGTATTAAAAAAAAGTTTCAGAAGACTCATCGTTCCATTAGCCTCAGGCACCAACTTAATGAATTGGTCATGCCGCTATGTACAGATGGTGCAGATAAAGATCATGAGGCATTGTGCCAGTGATTGAGAGCAAATGACAATTTAATTTTCTGCTTTTTTTTTGTCTGCAAAATTAGCAGAATGGTTTCCAGGCCAGAACTTGGCCAGAGCACTATTTTCTGATTTTCATTTTTGCTGCCTCCATTTCTTTTCTTCAACTGTTTTATCACTGTGTGTATATCCCAAGACTTCAATGGAAATTAGAAGGCTTTTGACCATGTCTTCTGCAATGCAGAGGTTATCGCCCAGCCACAGGACTTTGGAGCTGCTTTTAGCAAAGCAAGCAGCAACTTCCTCTCCCAACTGAGAGAGGCCCCATTGCCCCCACGGAGCAGATGTCAAGGTGCTTCAGTGGTTCATTCAGCCCTGATTGCCTGACTGCACTAAGCAAAGTGTTGCCTACTGGTTTTAGAACAACAAGGACTCCAGAGAATGCTTGTCTTTATTTCTAAAAATCCCAGATGTATGGTACACTGTGGAATTAGACACTTCAGCTCTACAGCACTACCTCCCCCCCCCCCCACACACACACCATTGTCAGTTTGTTCTGGCTGGAATTCTGTATCATCTATGACACCCACGGCTCATCTACTCTCACAAGCTTTCCATGACTCATTAAGGGGGAGAAGTTTCTAATCTGGGAATGTGAGGAATTCAAATCTTGTGAAATCATCCCTAAATCTCTCTTTTGACAGCAGCACAACGCAAAAGAGGTGAGAGGATAGTGAGTGCTCCCAGCTGCTGCCAAGCCATGCCCCATAGAATTTTGCCCTCAGAGTCCAAAGAGGCTGGCTGGGAAAGGGAAAAAGATCCCATAAGCACTTTCAACAAGTTTCCTTGTGCTTTAGACCCTGTAGTGGCCCAGGTATTTTGTTTTCAGGTTTTTATGTGCTTGATGTCTGAAGGTGTGATTTCCTGCCATTCAGTGTTTTCCCCTCTCTTTCATTCTATTAATGAGCTGATTGATTATTATTAATGTAATCTTTCCCTCTCACAGAAGGGGAACTGGAAGCTGAATGGTTGCATGATGTTGGTCTGTCGACGTTAATATCAGGGTCTGAAGAGGAGGATGGGGAAGCATTGCTTTCCACCCTGACCCGAACTCAAGCAGCTGCAGTACAAAAAAGATACAACACATACACTCAAACGATGAGAAAGAAGAATAAACACCAAGCTAGAGATGTACGAGACATCTTTGGGGTCAGTGATAATTCTGTAAGTAGAATGGATATTTGTGGGGTTATTATAGTTACCTGGCAAAATGATATTCAAGCATTTCAGTTTAAATGACATCTTGTCATTCTGCTAGGTTCTAAAACAGCAATCTCTGAAGGTTACAATCTCTGAAGGTTACTGTCAGGAGGTTTGGAGTGGGGTGTCATCAACTGGCAGATGATACCTACTGCTCTCCCTTATTTAAGGAACGACTGGTAGATGGAATTCCAGTCCTGCCTGGATGTATGGTGGAATGGCTAGGTGAGAGCTGGTTGAACATAAATCTATCTAAGAAAGAGATTATGTGGCTGAGGAAGCCTGAACTGCTGGGGTGACTACTTCTGCTGATCCTTGATAGGTTCTGACTTTCTGTGGTTGACTCTGTCAGGAATTTAGGATTGTGACTCAATTCTTTTCTCTCCATGGACAAACATGTCCTTTGTGACAAAAACTGTGTTTTACCATCTATGCCAGGCCTGCCAACTAGCTCCCTATCTATCTTGGGAGGGCCTTGCACTAATGATTTATATAGTCATAGAATAACAGAGTGCGAAGGTACCTCCTAGGTCATCTAGTCCAACCCCCCACAAAATGCAGGATACTCACAACCCTATTGCTCATCCACTGTAACCTGCCACCCCCTTGAACCTTCACAGAACCTGCCTCTCTGTCAGATGGCTATCCAGCCTCTGTTTAAAATTTCCAAAGTTGGAGAACACACCACCTCCTGAGGAAGCCTGAGAAACTGGTTTTACCTTCAGGAACTTCTTCTGAATGTTTAGATGGAATTTCTTTTGAGTTAATTTCACCCCATTAGTTCTGGTCAATCCCTCCAGGCAAGAGAAGAGAACTCGGCTCCATCCTCTCTATGGTCATCAGATCACCTCTCAGTCGTCATCTTGGTCACCTTGAGACTGGACTACTGTAAAGCACTCTACACAGAGCTTCCTTTGAAAATGCTTCAGAAACTGCAGGTGGCTTAGATCGTAGCTGCCGGATTGTTGACAGGAGTGTCCTGGTCAGTTCATCTAACACCTATCCCATGGCAGCTGCACTAGCTTCCAGTTCGTTTCTGGTGCCAATTCAAAGTATTGGTACTTATCTTTAAAGCCCTAAATGGCTTCAGGCCTTCATACCTTCAGGACTACCTCTCCCAACATGATTCTCCCCAACTTCTCCAATCTTCATCTCAGCATTTAATGAAGGTCCCTAGTCCACAAACTTGCCTTGTGTTTAGAAGGGTAAAAGCCTTCTCAGTGGTGGCCCCTATCCTCTGGAACCAGCTGTCAGAAGAGGTGATCCATGAGGCAGCTGGTATGCAAGCTGTTTGAAATCTGTACTTTGACCACTGTAAAAATGAGTTGGCTATTTAGAGAGAAAGCATGAGATAGTTGATTTTTCTGGCAAATACACCCTCAGTGGACAAACTACGCAAGTAGCTTAACCATTCATGCCCCATTGTAGAACACTTGCAGTTTGTGATAAGTTCAAACTTGCTGAATTTCCCCCCAGCATCTGTTGCAGTTACTGACAGTGTGAAAAAATGTATACTGCAAAGTTGTTGTGATTAAAGGTAAAGGTATCCCCTGTGCAAGCACCGGGTCATGTCTGACCCTTGGGGTGACGCCCACTAGCGTTTTCATGGCAGACTCAATACGGGGTGGTTTGCCACTGCCTTCCCCAGTCATTACCATTTACCCCCCAGCAAGCTGGGTCCTCATTTTACCGACCTCGGAAGGATGGAAGGCTGAGTCGACCTTTAGCTGGCTTCTGGGATTGAACTCCCAGCCTCATGGGCAGAGCTTTCAGACTGCATGACTGCTGCCTTACCACCCTGCGCCACAAGAGGCTGTTTTGTTGTGATTAGGGGTGTGTATTCAGATCTACCCAATCTGAATTCATACTCCAAAAAACACCTCATTGATATTTTTTAGTTATATTTCAGCACCTCAAGCATATCCTTGATTTTTTTAAAACCAGGAAAAATTATTGGAAAAATACTTTATATGTTTAGGGATTACCAGCAGACCTCAAAAAACAGCTGAAGGACTGGAACAAATTGTTTCCACTACTCAGCTGTTTTTTGGGTTTTTTCTCCAATCCCATTAAACAGAGAGTGGTTATATGAACTGCAGAAGATGGCCTGCAAAACAACCAAAAGGGGAGGGGCACTCTCCCCACTGACTCAGCTGGGGCTCTCTTGGGCAGTTTGGTTTAAACAGGACTGCCCCCAAAAGTTTGCAAAGCATGGGGAGTACAGTCCATCTGGTTCATCTTGGGTAGAACTGCAACCATTTTGTCCAGCACTCTTGCATCCTGATGCCTCCCTCTCAATGGAGGCTCAGATCACAATGGTAGCACGGCTGGCATTTTACCACCTCCGCCAAGCCAAACTACTAGCGCCCTACTTGGCCCAGGAACACCTAGCCACAGTGATCCATGCAACGGTCGGCCTGCCCTTATCCTTGATCTGGAAACTGCAATTAGTCCACAATGCAGCTGCCAAGGTCCTCACATCAACACCTCAGAGATCCCACATCCAGCCCATCCTCCAGCAGCTGTGCCGGCTCCCGATTGAATTCCAGATCAGGCTTAAGGTTTTGGTTATCACCTTCAAGGCCATACACGGTCTGGGCCCAATATACCCGAGGGATCGCCCCTCAAAGAGCCTTGCGCTCTACCTCCTCCAACCTCCTGGTGGTCCCTTGTCCCAAGGAAGCCTTCTTGACCTCGACCTGAGCCTTCGGGGAGGGCAGTATAGAAATACAATAAATTAATTAAAAATAAATTACTGGTGACAGGGTTCACCAGTGACAGGGTAGTGACTTCTTCAATTTTTTGGGATTCTTTTCAGTTTATTCATTGGGAGGATGTGGACTGCATTCTTAGAAGTTTGAGAACTACCACCTGCTTATATTACCCTTGCCCTTCCAGGAGAGTTAAATCTGCTGGGATGCATGGCTGGATCAGAGTAGTTAATGCCTTCTCACAGCTCGTTCTATCTCCACTAACTCCTGGTCTGTTTCTAGGCACAATTCAAGGTGCTGGTGTGTATAGTTTGGCACCACATCTCTTATGGACGTATCCAACTCCTATGGCCATATTCCAAGGCCCTACTTCAGGTCCTTCTACCTTCTGAGGTTAGGCATGTGGCAAGCCTGGAAAAAGCCTTATTTTTCATGGCACAAAAATTCTGGAACCCACTCCCCAGAAAAACTCTTCAACTCATTCAAGCAGCAGTGAAGAAAGAAACGGTAGTTTCTTTGTCTCTCACCCTTGAAATGAGACATGATGCTTGTTATCATCATTTCACAATGATAACTTTTTTTGATCAAGTATCCACATGCAGAAACACAATATAAACTCATATATTCACACCTACAGTGATAAGCTGCAAGAAAATCACTTCCTATTTTTCAATCAGTGGCGTCTAGCTATCTGTATTTTGGTAAACCTCCTTGCCCGAACAAAAAAGAAAAGTGAGTGCTTAGGATTCATATTGTAGAAGATGTATTAGTTAAAGTAAACAAGTGTTATGGATTTAGAAGATCATTGAGGGTCACTGGAATTGCCTCCTGTATATAGTGACTCTTACAAGGACAGAAAGTATAAAATAAAACAAATATTATGGCCTCATATCACGTGCTCCAGAAAATAGTGTAATGGTTTGGTGTTATTAAGCCTTGACTTCTTTGCCCTGTTTGTTGGCCCTCCAGAATACCTGGTAGATAAAATGATTTTGGTCTGAATCTAGTTTCTGTACTTGTAATATTTTACAGTTTGAATAATTTATATTCTTTATATTTTGTTGATTTTTCATCTTGGGTTAGATAAGCAGAACTTCTCTTTGTTAGTATCAGGGGATGTTCCCAACTTGGCAGCTCTCCTTGTACTGCAGCTCATTCTGTTGTGTAGAATAGCGATCCCCAACCTGTGGGCTGCGGACCACATGTGGCCCTTCGACTAGTTGGAGGTGAGCCCCGAAGGACGCCTTCTCCCCCCCCCCCCCCCCCGGCCCTATACTTCATCCCCCCCAGCCCTTTACAACACACTTCATTGTTGTGGCGTGTCTGTATCTTATTTTGAAGGGATGTTTAAACATTACCATAGCGATCAGAGAGCGCTAGGGCAGTAGTTGAGAGTAGAGGAGTAAACTACTCCCCCCCACCGGGCCTCAGTAAAAGTCGTTGAGTGGTCCCCGGTGTTGAGTGGTCCCCGGTGATTAAAAAGTTGGGGACCACTGGCATAGAACACCCTCCAGAGTGTCTCCTGACCAGCACAAGAGGCAAGTTAGTAATTTGTAGCTCCAAAAAAGAAAGGATCCAACTTTGTTGGCTGTTAAGAAGCCTTGGAACAATACATTGGTAATATCTCAAAATACTAAATTCAGTGGGTGAATTACTTGCAGTTTATTGCTGAAAATGCCACAAGTATTTATATGTGTGGACTTTTTTCATTGTAATTTAACTTAGATTCAAACAAATATTCTCCTTGTGAAAAAGGAAGAAGTTATGCTTGGGTTCATTAGCTTTAGTAAAGAAGAGAACTGGATGAGATTTAGTGCAAAAGCTGGCTGCAGTCGATACTTTTTTTTCAATGTTTTTAAGATTAACTCAAACATGTTCCAAAGTAAGAAAAAAGAAAGTGACATAAAAATATGTTGCAATAAATCACTGGAACAAAAAGCCTCCAAAGGAACATAATATTGTAACACTGTGTTAGAGATGATTTATGGTGATGTCTTTCTTCTTCTCCAGCCTGCTTTTGAGGCCATACCCGCATCACCAGTGATGACTAATGGTATCCAGCTCCCCATCCACAAACCAGGTTGGTTAGCCATGAATACATTTGATTATGTAGCTTGATGCTATGATGAACCAGTGTTGAATGAACTCTTTGGCATGTTGATAATGCTTGTTATTTTTTTTTAAGTGCTCTTATGAGTAAAAACAATTCTGTGTTAAATAACCAGTATTGCCTTGTTTTTGTCTACCACTACCAGGTATTGATAGGTAATTCTAATTAATATCCAATATACTTTAAAAATAGTAAGGCTGCAATCCATTTAAAGTTAAGTGTATTTAAGTTCTGTTGATGTCAGTAGAAGGAATAGAAACAAATAATGATTTGATGTAGAATATGCTGTAGTAATGAGCCTCTTGTGGCGCAGAGTGGTAAGGCAGCCAACATGCTGTCTGAAGCTCTGCCCATGAGGCTGGGAGTTCAATCCCAGCAGCTGGCTCAAGGTCGACTCAGCCTTCCATCCTTCCGAGGTCGGTAAAATGAGTACCCAGCTTGCTGGGGGGTAAACGGTAATGACTGGGGAAGGCACTGGCAAACCACTCCGTATCGAGTCTGCCATGAAAACGCTGGAGGGCATCACCCCAAGGGTCAGACATGACTCGGTGCTTGCACAGGGGATACCTTTACCTTTATGCTGTAGTTTTTACCACAGCCTAGACTTTGATAAAATGTGTCTTGCGTGGTGAGATTGTTGTTAGGTGCAAAGTCGTGTCCGACCCATCGCGACCCCATGGACAGTGATCCTCCAGGCCTACCATTTCCTGGAGTCCATTTAAGTTCGCACCTACTGCTTCAGTCACCCCCTTCTTCTTTTGCCTCAATCGCTCCCAGCCTTAGGCGTGGTGAGATAAGGGTGCTAAAAGAGTGTACACCATTATGCAACAATCACACCTCAGATGTGTGCTTTGCTCTCCCCATAACTGGAAATGTGTTGGTGCATGCTGCAGACAGTTGTGTAGATACCAGATGGCAGGTTTTTTTTTACTAGCACTCCAAATGAAATAATGGAAGGTGAATTTTCTTCACTCTGGTTTTATGTAACCAAAATTGCATTTCTTTCTTTCTTTCTTTCTTTCTTTCTTTCTTTCTTTCTTTCTTTCTTTCTTTCTTTCTTTCTTTCTTTCTTTCTTTCTTTCTTTCTTTCTTTCTTTCTTTCTTTCTTCCTTCCTTTCTTCCTTTCTTCCTTTCTTCCTTTCTTCCTTTCTTCCTTTCTTCCTTCCTTCTATCGATTTATCGATTTATCGATTTATCGATTTATCGATTTATCGATTTATCGATATATGTATACCCCTGGCATTGCCAGGAAAGTAAATAAACTGAAATAGTAAAGAAAGTTATTAGGGTAAAAGTAAAACTGTGTGGAGGGGGTCAAATTGAAGGGAAGTGTTTTGAGCAGAAAAGTGCTGTACTAAGGGGAAAGGGATCTAGTTATACCCTGTTGCCCATGACCCAGAAAAAGCTGGGTTACCCTTAGGCAATGTGAGAGGAGTCAAGGTTGAAGGCACTGAAGCCATTCTGTTAGGACAGGTGTTTCCAGGCAACTCTAGAGTTGACTAGGGGGTGGGGGTGCACACAGAGTGGTATTGCTTTTTTTCAGGCCTGTTTTTTTTTTTTAATATGCTATACCATTTTTAAAAATCTGCTATACTTCAAAGTCATTCACAGTCTGGGCCCCACATACCTGTGGGACTGCCTGCTCCCCTATGCTCCTTGCAGAGCCTTTCGCTCTGTGAGTGAGAACTTGTTGGTGATCCCTGGCCCGTGGAAGGCATGCCAGGCCTCAGCCTGGGCCAAAGCCTTTTCGGTCCTGGCGCTGACCTGGAATGAGCTCCCAGGAGAACTAAGGGCCCTGTCGGAGCTCTCTCAGTTCCACAGGACCTGCAAGAAGGAGCCCCTCCACTAGGCTTTTGGTTGAGGCTAGGGCAGCTTGATATAGCCCCCTCTGAATTGGCTAGAACATCAGTCTACTCCAATTTCCATCTGTTCCCCGAGGAACGGGCTATTGTAAAGTCTCCTGGGAAGGGATGGGAGAAGCTAGTTTTCACTGCTGGGAAGGGCTAATTTTTCTACTTTGTTTTACTGGGATTTTATTGTGGGGATTTTTACTGTGTTACTTGCCATGAGCCAGCTTGTCTGGCAGTGGCAGACTATAAACCAAACAATAAAAAATAAATAAAATAAAATAAATACAGTCTGCACTTGCAGTCCTGTGTCGAGAGCTCCAACATGAGATTTGGGAGCATAGTGCAGCTCTTTAAATTCCACATACATTCAGATGTCTCAGCAGTTCTTTACTCTCAGGTATTTGGTGTCTAGACTTTTGCAGGATCTGATTCTGGTAGTGAAAGCTGCATTTCCCATTTGGTGTCTAGACTTTTGCAGGATCCAATTCTGGTGACAGTGAAAGCTGCAGTTTCCAATAATTGATGGTCTCCTGATATTTCAAGGAGACAGGGAGAGGGAAGCCATTCAGTTAATTAATGGCTAAGTAAAGAATTGAGATTGAATAAATCAGTAAAAATATATATTATTCCCATGTGAATCTCACAGTGACCCTAATGATGGTTTAACCGTGGAACGAGGAATTGGTTGCTGCCAATTTCTCAGTAATGGTCAGACACCTCTCGCTTCCTTGAATATTTATCTGTAGAGAATACATCATTCATGTGTAATCTCCCTTGATTTCAGCTACTAGCTATCTAGAATGTGAATTCGAGAAGGTCAACCAATCAGTGACAGAAGAACTATCCTTTGAAGTCTCTTTCTCAGAATCCATCACAGAGATTCCCAAGCACAGAGAATGGCATAGTAATCAGAGTTTTAAAAAGGAGGAATCTGCTTTGCCGGTGAGTTGAAGTTATTTGTATTTATTTAGCCCTTCTATTAGCATCTTGCTTACTGGCACAATATGCTTAAATATAGGGTAATACTTTTTCACAGTAAAAGTAATACAGTTTGTTGCTCACTTGGGAGGCAGTAATTCTTTGCTCCAGTGGATGCTGACCCTCTCAATTGATTATTGAATGTCTGAAATAATTAGCCAAAGATCTCTTTTAAGGTATCTAACTGAATCTGAAAGTTCCCTTGTACTGAACTGCTTCTCTGGGAGAGCTCCTGCACTGGGAGAAACCCTCCCGTTATCACTGTAAAAAATGCTGCTCCTGGGGTGTCAGTAGACTTAGAGGACCAGTAGACTTAAAGGACCAGCAGGAGACATCTGTGATAAGAGAGGGGGATTCGCAGAAATCTCATGTGGGTAGAAGTGCCACTTGCATGGGGGGGGGGAAGGCTCAGAATCCAACCCAGTGTTTTCATAGAGTCCCACCAAATTTTATTGAGTACACATGAGATATCCCCAAAGGTTGTATAGGGTTTCTAGAATGTGTGACTAAATATTGAATAGTGAAGTTTTGAGGAAATCCCACAGTCTCAGAAGGGCAGTCTAGAAATATAATAATAATAATAATAATAATAATAATAATTATTATTATTATTATTATTATTAATGATAGTAATGTATACGCTTAAGTAAACAGCTCTTTTTTCATACTGAAATAAAACATTCAAATGTTAATGTATCACCCTGTCATATTGTATTGTTTTATTCTAGTTGTTTTCCCTTAATGATTGCAAAATAAAGTTTCTCGCGTGTGTAAACAATGCATGAATTCAGTTCTTTGGAGTTTTTATTTGGTCTTTCATACTGAAGTAATTATTACACTTGAATAATACAAGCAAGAGCTATGTCAAGTAACAGCTGTTCAAAACAGTTTGCATCTCAGTGGCCGTTTATGCACTGGAGGTTTCATGCCGGGCTGCAGGCTGGAGATTTAGTCGTGGCAGGTTGCCCCACCTCTTCCTGCACCCACATGGGGGAGCATTTGGCCTGTTGTGCATCATCCACCCCCAATTTGTGCTTCTGCACAGGAGCTGGGGCAGTGAAGTTCCCAGTGCGTAAACGGTCAGTGTTATACACAAGCCCCCTGGATTTTCTGTATATTCATCAAGTGGTACGCGTATCAGATACTTGATTCAGAAGTACTTAGAAAGTCACAATGCAGATTATGTGTAGGGCATTTGCTTTTCATATAGGCCTATTATCTGTAGACCTCTGCTGGATCGTCTATTTTGGTGTGATTCTAGTAACGTTTCTTGAGCTTCTAGATCTTGACACTATGCAAATGATTGTAGGATTTTTTTTAAGGCTATATGAAATTTTCTACAGTTTCTTGCATGTACATTGGACAATATTATGGACCACTAGCTGGTCTTGTTTGGGGGGGGGGCGTTATCTAGAAACAGCTACAGCCTCACCTATCCATTTTAAGACTATCTAACAACATTTTCATATTATGCTTCATACTAATGTATGATTAGTTTAATGTGAAATGTACAGACAAGTCTTGCATGTGTTTTCTTAGAAGTCAATCCCAACAAGATTTCAACACAAATAACAGTGAGTGCCATTTCTATTCTGTTGTTTTCATACAAAACATGTCGCAACAGGCATTTTGCAAAAAAAAAAAGTAATTCTTTTAAATATATTGTAGAACTTTATAATTAGGAAAAGCCGATTTGGACTGACGGAAGTTGGAGATTTGTCTCTTGGTGACATGAAGAAAATTCGCTATTTGTCTCTGATTGAGTTAACAGCCTTCTATGATGCTTTAGGCATTGAGTTGAAGAGAAATAGAGCAGAAAGAGTCAGAGGACGAGGTAAGTGCATATGCCAGTAATGGTGATGGATCACAAAAGATATGCTATGGTGTTCGGTATTTAGGGCATTACTTATCAAGAGTCTCTTTTATTTTGTTTCCCAAAGAAAATGGCCTTTTTGGAGTTCCCCTAACAATACTGCTGGAAAGTGACCAGAAAAAGTTTCCTGGAATAAAAGTCCCTCTCATCTTTCAGAAAGTAAGTAGAACAAAATAAGTTATGAAAGGTCAGTTCCAGCACATAAGAACAACCACACACCTTTTTGTCTGCAGATTGCATGCAGTTATTTTAATCCTATCAGTACTTCATAGAAAGAAACACAGGAAGACTCCTCATATGATTCAGGTCTGATATAAACAGAACACTATCAGGCAGAAGAACTTTCTCAAGGAACTTAGCAGTGCTTAGCATCTCATTTAAATAGGGTCATGATTAATGTATGCAACATTACGATCCCATTGATTGCCTACCTAGGCTATGGATCTCTGCCATGTTAAAACTGCACACACCATGGCTGTGGGCATGGATAACTTGTCTCTCACCAGGGTCACATTTTAACCAGGTCGCATTAGATGAATTACTTCTTGGTGTGCTATATTAGAAGCATCCATAGAGATGCATTGTTGTTCAAAGTAAAATTGACTTGCTGACTAGTCTGAAATTATAACATGATATATTTTCCTTATTATATTAATGAAGAGGATTGTTTTAACTGAAATGGATTACTGTGAAACTGCGGTAATCCACATAAAAACTGAGTTAAACTTGCATGCACATATGGAAAAGTAATTCTGCTTTCATTTAAGACAAGATAAAAGTTTAAAAGAGTATCATTAAAAAGAAAAAAGAATAAAAATAAAGATATCAATTAAATTTTTCAGTTTCTTAACAACTAAAACATATACCAATTAGTCCAAACTAATAAATTTATAATAAGATGACTTACTTATTCTAAAATTATTAAAGTTATAAAATAATTTTTTCTTTCTTTTTTAATCTCTAAAAATCTATTATGGTATCACCAAATCCAATCTAAGAAAATGTTGTCTTTTTCCTCCCTAGTCCTTAAAACCACAAATCATCAAATCATCCCCGCCCCCCACTCATGCAAAAAGTCAGTAAGGTGTTTCCAGTTAGCAGTGAATGAAGTTATCATCTTTTCTCTAATCATGGAAGTGAGTTTAGCCATCTCTGCAAGTTCCAACATCTTTTAAAGCCTCTCAAAGCTTCCAGTTCTGAACATAGAATAGTCTCGCTTCTTTTATCATATATAAAAACAAAGTTCCATGGCTATTTTAAAGCTGTTTATCAGTACCAAAAGAAAAGTTTCTGGCCTCATTTGTAGATCAATCTTTAAAATCTTCTACATTGATGAATGTATTTGTATCTTTAAAAATTTGCTTTATTACCAGTCTGCCACATGTGATAAAATGTCTCTTCATGTTGTTCACATATTCAGCACCTATTCAAAGTACTTTTGCACATCTTACCTAATTTATCTGGAGTCATATACTACCAATACAGCATTTTATAAAATTTTTATTTAATGTTAGTGCAAGTTTAAGACCCTTCAACCACTCTTTCTCATTATTTTATTTGTATATTATACCCAAAGTTCTTAACCCGTTTTATCATGCATTCCTTCACTTGTTGCTTTTCTGTTTCATATTTCAACAAATGTTTATATATTTTTGCAATTATATTTTTATAATTTGTACATAATTCCACCTCAAATCCAGTCTTAATTTTTCAAACTATAACATTTTTATCTATTTTAAATCATTCTAATACTTGTGTATAAAAATTGACAATTATTTCCCTCTCTTATTAAATCTTCCCTTAATTTCATTTTATACTCCCCTTAAGAGAAGTCCAATATGTTTTGATAAGAGCTTTTTGTACTTGAGATCCACAACGGTGTTTTTGGATATAGCCTGGTCTTATACTTGGTCTATATCCTCAGTATTGCATGTCTAATGTAATGATTTCACTCTTTCATACCACAAATAACCATGTCACCCAGATATCAGGTGACCTTCTAATAACCTTTTATTTCTCAACAGCAACCATTCGTTCATCCAAATAAGACAGCATGCAACAAAGTATGTTTTCAAGTCTGGCAAATCCAACCATCTCCTTTCCTTAGTATCTTGTATTTAATGTGAATTTTTTGCCCTTGCCAAATAAATATATCTTTTTGCCATTGTTTAAATGGCACATCAGATGTCAGAGGCATTATCTATAAGAAAATAACATTCTTGGTAAAACATTCATTTTAATTGCATGTATTCTCCCCAAGACTGTTTATGCACTGGGAACTTCACTGCCCCAGCACCTGTGCAGGAGCACAAATCAGGGTGGATGAGGTGCACCAAGCCATGCTCCCCCATGTGGGTGCAGGAAGAGGTGGGGCAACCTGCCATGACTAAAACTCCAGCCTACAGCCCAGCATGAAACATCCAGTGCATAAACGGTCCAACAAAGACAATTGCAATTTATCCTACCTGAATAAATCTTTTTTAACCTCATTCCAGGTCTTAACATAATTATTATACCCAAAATATTTTACCTCCTTTTCAGTCTAAAACCTGTTACTTTCATCTTTGTTTTCTCTTTTTTGATTTTAAATTATGCTACTAAATCGAATTCCTTCAGATTAGCCATTGATAACTCTGTTCCCTTTAATGGGTCTTCCCATTAAAGGGAAATAATCCACTTAATTTATAGGTTTCTTTTAAAATTTAAATACTTCCAGTCCTCTCATTGTGTCTTTTATCCTTTTTCAAAATTCCAAGAGCTAAAAGTAACAAGAGTGGAGACAATGTATGTAAGTTACTGATGCAAAAACATGAGATGGTCTAGCCAAAAGGAATAAAAATAATTTTGTACTGGATGGTGGGCCTGCTGTTGTGAATAGCAGCCAGCTTTTTAACAAATTACAATATGTTTCATTTTTGTTGACAAATTGCATTCTTTTGATTGTTGTGGTTTAGCTGTTGCTCAAGCTTGAGGAAACTGGTCTGGAAACAGAAGGGATTCTCCGAGTGCCTGGATCTGCCTCAAGAGTTAAGGTACATAGCTTTTCTTCATGTTACTCCCAGACTGGTAATGGTGTTACAGAGTGTAAACGTATATTTGAAACTGAAGACACTGGAGTTAATCACCTATGTTTTCTATTCTTAAAGCTCAAACACTGACATTTTAAAGTCAGGATTGAGCTGAACTGGTCTGTGTAATCATTCACTGGCCAAAGTGGAGAAGAGAATGAATGTACAACCTCTGAGAGATAAGGTTTGTGTGATCAGGAAATCACTAAAATGCAATATTCCATTCTCTGTTAGAAGATGGCTATTGCATGTTTCCTTTACCTAAGGACCTTCCACAAGACTGAAGGGTGAGCATATCACAAGTTCTTGTGTCTCATAACCATGGACTAAGAATGGTCACAGGTTGCAAGTTTTTACTGCATATAACCAGATGTTAATGGAGCCACTTCTGTTAGGAATGTCCATTTATCTATTAAGAACACTTTTTGGTACAGATTGTTGTGCAAATGCTCGTCTTTGGACTGGGAAGTAGGTGATTTTTCAGACCCATGATTCTATGGTAATTCAAGACCTTGTCTATGTGGAATAATATTTTGTACAAACTACTATGATTGAGAAAACATGCACAAGAACTAGTTAGATGTGGTGATGTCCATTACATTAAAAGTTACTAGCTATTAATATTCTACAAGTAAGATAGAAAGTATAGCTTGCCGTTAGTCTTAAAACAAGTCACACATTGAGGCATAAAAATTGTGCCAACATCCCCATTTTCATACAGCTAAATTTATCCTTGTCCTGTTTTTTCTTTTCTTTTTCTTTTTGTTTTTTGTTTTGCTGTTTTATTTGTGGCAGCCAGATTTCCTTTCTATATAACTGCAGTATGACAAGCAGGCATTCTGCATCACTGGTATGATTTCTTTTTCTTTTTAAATACGTCTAATTTCTAGGTTTTATGTGTGTCCCTTTCCAAAGGAGGATGTAACATATCAGTTCACATGTGATCATATTGACTGTCATGACTTCAGAGTGCAGTCCTATGCATAGATTTCAGTGAGCTTAGACTGGAGTAACTGAGCTGCATTGCACTGGGAGTGTGGACAATCTTGCCAACAGTTTGCTTTGAACAGAATTTATCTGCAGTCTTCACCAACAATCAATCCACTTTATCTGAAATGAATTTTATTTGGCTAATTTTGTCCTGTATAGGCACGTATTTGATTATATGTTATGGTGCCATATTTTGAGCATTTTTTCTACAAAATATGTTTTTAGGGATTTTTAGAATCAGCCTGCTGTATTATAGGTTCCGTACATATGCCACCCTATTTCTTTTTTAATCACTTCTATTTCTGTATTTCATGATGTGTTTATATTTTTCTGTATTAGAAAGAACACTCAGTATCCACATGAAAGATGTAATGTTTTTAGTTTTCATTCACTGGATCATTTAAGTCTGACTAAACGTTGCCAGTAAGAGGCAAAGGGAAAGATTTTTTTCTAATGAGATCCAGATTTTACCACTTTGAATCATAGCGTGTTATGTCGACATTAGCATTTGAAAGCATTCCAGGTTGTTGTTTTTTTTGTTTTGTTTTTTATGCTGGTACATATGGTTGTAATTGAAGATAACCCTTTAATGTAACAGTGGATAAATAACAGTATAAGACTTTCTTTGTCCTCTAAATTCAAATCATAAATATTGCTGGTTTCAATATAACTAAGATGTGATACAGATGAGAGGGACAGAAGGTATGATTGGTTGCAAAGTCATATTGATACAGTTAGCTCAAATATTTGTCTTTATGCATATATCTCAGTATATTATAAAGTTTATTATCCTTATCTAGGAACATAATATTTATAGGGTCACAACCTCACAGAATTCTGATGCTATGTGTGAAGAGAGTCTCCAAATAAATCTTTGTACGTAGCGCTGAGTTTTACACACCAGGATTTTACACACACTTTCCAGACCATTATGCATGGGCTGGAATGCCCGAAGTGGTGGTGACAGGGCTTCAGGGAAAATTCCCAATTATGCCCGACATCACTGCCATCCAGGGCCCAGCCCGGCCCAGGGCCACGGAAGGCCCACATTATGGAAACGTGGGAACTTCCACAGCTTTTTGATACTGTGGGTGCTTGCAGGGGCTGGGCCGGTCTGGCGCTGTGCATAATTGCTAGTGCAGGGCCTTTCGGCCTGCTCGGCCCCAAACTTCAGTGTCCCTGTAGGGACACCGCATGCCCTTGTGGGCTCCCCCTGCCCCCACCAAAGCGTGTGGAGTGGGCCCAGCCCCCCCACTCCCCTGGCCCCTCCCCACCTCCCCCTGGCTACTGCCGCTTACCCCGCTGGCCCCGGCGAAAAGCACGTGCGTGCACACTACGCCAGGGTAGCCCCACATGTCCCACCCCGTGTTTTCACGGGGAATGGTGGGGCATCCTTCCCCACTGCAATGGCACAGCGGCAGTGCAGAGTAGCTGCTGCCGTGCATAAAGGGTCTTACTGTTGCATTCAGCTAGGACTACCCAGTTCCTGCTTGTAATGTTCTGTGCCATTCACTTCTGAATGAGAGGAAATGGTGAAAGGATCCACGGGTATTCTACTCATCATTCTCCAGAAAGGATTTCTATTTGTTGCACAAAACCTAGCACAGAATAGATGGGGTAAAACGTCTCCAAGCACCAGAATACCATGTATGTCTGTGCACAAGGACATATTTGGCTCCCAAGAGTTCTGTCTGCCTACTGTCAGGAGTGTCGTAGGGACATTTGGCCACCATTTCAAAAATCGTGGTCATTACTGCTTATTTCATACAGAAATGAATCACAGCTAAATATATAAAATCCTGTTGTTCTGGAGCTCAACAGTGAAGGGTTGCAGGAAGATATTGAACCAGCACATACTCTCGTGCATTCATATGCATTCCTAAATAGGACATCAGTAGAAATTTGGCTGTTTTAAAAAAGGGACCCACGTTTGCAGCCCAAGATGCTGGACTGGAGAAGGAGATGTGTATCTCCAGGATTTATTTGCATATTCAGCTAGATATCCACACAGGCAAAGTCTCTTTCTGTGTGTGGGTAAGGCTAGTTGGATCAGGATACAATCCTGAATCTCACATAATGATTTAGAATCATTTGGTTTACAGTTACTTTATATCCAAAAATCATGGCAAAGTTGCATTTAAAACTTTTCCATATAAATTAATTTTCATCTTCAGGAGTAATGTATACTTAACAAAACATTTTATGTAAATCCGGCATATAAAATTTGAAATATAATCCTGCTTGTATAATCTTTCTGAAACTTTTCATGTGTAAAAGTATTTTTCGTTAAAACCACAGGCTTCTGTGTTTCATGCTTGAGAATGGAACAAATGAATAAATTTTCAAGTTAATGAAGGTTTTCACAGTAGGTCAACTGGTTGATGTGGCTGGATGGCTGTGGTCTGGTCATTTTAATCCCTGATGTTTCACCTGTAACTGGGGTTGGCATCTTCAGAGGTAGGACATGGCTAGATGAGAATGCATTTTGGCATGGAGAGATTCTCATCTTGCTGAATCCTACCTCTGAAGATGTCAACCACAATTCCTGGTGAAATGTCATGGACTAAAGTCACACAGGCTGGAAAATCCACAGCAAACAGTTTTAAATTAGCTATTGAATTAATTTAAAAAAACAACCTCCCAGTACACTGAATGATGAATATAGCTAATTTTATTAATTATGTTTCTATAGTTTTGGAGTGGATTGTGAAGGTCTGGCTTTGAATAAATTAATTTCCAGATATGTTTGTGGCCCAGACTCATAATATAAATTTTTATGTTTTGATATAATCAGTTCACTCTTTGTTTTCTCCCTCAAAAGGTACAACTTACTCCTTTTTTGATAAATGTTTCTTGGTTCTGCTTAGAGAAATTAGCTGGAGAATGTCATTAGCTAGGGAGAATTAATGCACTCATTTTTCCTTTCCCATTCAGATTTAATTTAGAACATTAATTAGAAAGCTAACCTTCATCTGCTACAAATACACAACTGGAACTTTTGAGTTACTTTATCTTAGATTGTGTTAAGGGCAAGGCAAAGCTATGGCTGATTGTGGCATCAGGGATGAGAACACTGGATTTGTAGAGTCCATGTGCCCTTCTTCCCCACACTACTCTTGATGTGGGATGAGTGCTTTTTGCCTTTTCACCATGAGCTAAAATGGTCAGGAAAATAAACGATATAATTATAGAGAATATATTGAAAAGCCTTTGCAGTGGTGCAGGCTGCCTGTACTGGGAAGTATTGTAGAGTTTGTTCAGTTAAGGTAAGAGATTGCACAACTGCCTTCCTCCCCCTTCATGACTGGGAAACTTCTCTTTGCTTGCCAAAGGTTCGCTGCTCAAGCTAACCCTTATCAATCACCCTCTGGAGCCTTTGCTTTTCTGTCTGAACTGTGATTTTGAGCATAAGGAGCAAGGCAAATGTGTTCTCTCAGTATGAAAATTACAAACTTCACTGATTCTAAGGCTGTTCTTTGTACAATTCTGCACCTTTATCTCCAGACCTTTATTTCCAGACTTTTACTAAAAGAAAACAAAAACAACTGTCGGGCCAATTCTCCACAGACGGAAAAGGCCGGGCGGGCATCAGTATGGACGGGAGGGGGGCCTAATCCCCATGTCCACATGACATTGGCACCATTTGCCCCAGGCTAAGGGAACACAGGAGAATCCATGTTCTTTTTGCCCACTGCAAGGGTCAGTGGGGCTTATCCTATGGCAGGTCTGTGTGGACCTATCCTGGGGGTGCACATTTTGGCACCGGGGCATGCAGCTCTGCAGCTCCACACCACTGGTGGCCTGGTGCAGCTGCCACCATATGGAATCTTCTATGGCATAGCTAGTGGATATGCTATACTGCTTTAACGTCATTTGTACAGTTAACAATATGTAATTACTAGCCCAATGGAATGAGGTCCTAAAACAGCAAGTAAGGGTTTAAAATAGAGTGGATACTGAGGGTCATTCTGCACAAAAAAAAGCAGCAAGACTCTCACATTATGCAGACACTTTTGTTAGCCAACAACAGCCTACTGGCTTGCATTGCCAACTCAGAATTGTCTGTTGAGATTTATTTTAAAGCTATCTTTAAAGGTAAGGTGTCCCCCCCCCCAAAAAAAAAGGTTCTGCCATCTCATGCAATGAACACCATTATCGAAGTAAATACTTTATATTATGACTTCCTCCATAGCCAGGATATGAGCAATAACAGTCGAATACTCATTATTGTCATTTTTATTTTGTTTTCAGAGTCTTCGCCAAGAAATTGAGGCAAAATTTGAAGAAGATATGTTTGACTGGGAACAGGTACGCAACAATGATGCTGCAGGACTCCTGAAGATGTTTATACGGGAACTTCCAAGCCCCCTCTTCACAGTGGAATACCTCCCTGCCTTCATCACATTAGTGGAAAGTAAGTAAATAGAAAGAGCCTCTTGTGGCGCAGAGTGGTAAGGCAGCAGACATGCAGTCTGAAAGCTCTGCCCATGAGGCTGGGAGTTCAATCCCAGCAGCTAGCTCAAGGTTGACTCAGCCTTCCATCCTTCTGAGGTCGGTAAAATGAGTACCCAGCTTGCTTGGGGCTAAACGGTAATGACTGGGGAAGGCACTGGCAAACCACCCCGTATTGAGTCTGCCATGAAAACGCTAGAGGGTGTCACCCCAAGGGTCAGACATGACTCGGTGCTTGCACAGGGGATACCTTTACCTTTTCACATGATCAATTGCTTTGCAAATTGTCAGGAGTAGCTTTCTTCATGGCTTGAATGGCTGTTTTGGGAAGGGGTGGGAGATTCTGGCCTTGTTTTGTTTTGTCCCCTAGGCCAGGCTGTGTAGAACTGAAGTTGTTAATGGGAGAATGTGAAAGGAAACAGACAGATTATGCATGGGGAAGAAAGGCTGGGCCGGCGCTTGTATGGCAGCAGGGCAAATTTCCAGTATTGATGCCGGCAGGCCCCCTCTCTGCTCTGGCCCACTTTAGGGCCTCTAATGCCCTGTAGCAAGGAAAGGATGATATTTTTAGCATATATATAAAAGTAGTAATGTAAATAACCCACACTAAGCACCTGAGAAGTAATTCCCTAAGTTTCAACCACACACAGACACACACACATACACACCTAATCCCAAAAGAGATTACATTTATTAAAGGCAGGAGGGAAGAAACTGGGTACATATGACCTGTAATTCTGTGCTTGAGGTCTGAAGAGGTCCAAGGATAAACACAGCTGAGTTCCAAGGAACAGAGTGATGATTTAAAAAAGGAAGCTTACAATGCATTCAGGTATTGGAAGAATCTGACACACTTTTCACTGACCTGGGATGGTGTCTTACTGGGAAGAGTCCTATAGCTAGACATGGGAAGCCACATTTCCAGGAACATGATTGGTCCAAGATATGAAGCCTGAAATTGACTGGGCAGTTTGAAGGTAGCCGCTATCAAACTTTGGCAGAAAAAAACTGGGGAAAATGTCTTGATAAGGCTAGTGTGAACCAAAGCTGCATGGTCACAAAGAGCCTGGGTGAGACAAGACAATTAATGTAATTTAATTAGATTAAAGTGAATGAGATCTGTCTTGACACAAAAGTTTGGATGAATCAGAATAGCCCCTGGAACATGACCTTATTGCCCTTCTTGATTGAGTAAGAAAAGGAAAGAGAGATTAATGAAACAACAACTTCCTTGGGCTGGAAATGCCAGAATATTCCAGTGTTGAAAAGTCTTTCATTATTGAAAACCATGAGCTGGGGAGATTCCGCTTAATTAGTTTGCAATGCCAGCAGACTCCTCTTCTCTGTACCTGGGATTTTCCAAAGTCATTGCTGTACCCAGGGCTTTTAGGTTAAAATCCCCTGAGCACTCTTAGTCTGCAAAGGGAGTGCCTAATAAAACAACTAAGTGCAAAATAACAGGGAACCCTGTTAACCAAGGGTTCCGCTGTTCTAGAAATTCCTAATCCTCCTGTGAATACTGACTGCAGTGGCCTATCACTTCCTGTCTCTTCCTCATGACTGGTAATGCCAAGACCACTGTAGCCCCCTAGTCAGCTTGGTTAAGAGGCAAGGAGCAAAACTGGGAATTGGAGGGTTTTACAGAAAATATGAAATTGCTGAAGCTAGGACTTTCCAGAAAACTACTAATTCCATTTTACCTTCCAAGTAGGTTGTCACTTTTCATGAGCTTGTAGCTTATAAGAAGGAAGGAGTCGCTTCCTAGTAAAAGTGTATATGGCCCAGCATTCAAAGTGATTGGCCTGTTAAGCCATTGCCTTCTTTTACTGATGAATCTGGTCTACTTGGTTTGCAATCAGCCTGCGCTGTCATTGGACCATTTCTTAGATTTAATAGAATTCAATAAATGAGCCTAGCAAACCACCTCATATAACGAAAGTTCCAGAGAGAATAAATGCAACTGCAATTCACATTCCTATGCCTGTCACAGAACATTCTGTCCTTTCCACATAGATGCAAAGACTGAAAAATAAAGAAGTTGCACAAAAGAAATATAGGCATCGCCTTTGACAATAGTAAAGATGTGGGATCTGGCCATATTTTCAATTCACAGAATCTGCTTAAATGGCCAATTCTTGGAAGTGTGGGAAGTAGGAGGACGGAAGACTGTTAGGCAACAAATGCTGCAATTGCTGTAAGTCCCTAAATGCAGTCATACCAATACACCTTTATAGAAATAACTGTTTTAGTAGAATTGAAGCATTAGAATATACATCATATACCCAGTTCCCAGCCAGGGCAGAGTGTCTGGATCACTAGATCTACAAAATGGTGCGAGAAATAAATAGAGAGGATTTCTGGATAAACCTGGAGGAAGTCCCAGGATTTCAGAAATTAATAGAATAATAATAGAAATAATAAAATAATAGAAACAACATCTGTAGCTTAAAGAAAAGTAAGCCTACTGAGCTCTCAGTGGCCATTTTGGATGTTGTTATGCAACCACACAACTGCACAAGATCCAGTGCCACCTGTGGCCATTATGCAACTGACTTAGTCCAGCTTGGTGGCTACCACTATGCAACTAGGCCCATCCCAGTTGGATGTCTGCCACTGCACAACTGGATCAGAACTTTCATATGGAGACACTGCCAGAAGGAGGGAAGAAGTGAAAGCTGAAGACAGGGGAGCAAAGGACAAGATAAGTTAGTTGGTAGAATGAAAGATGAGATGGAAACAGGAAAATAGGAAGGGCAATTGAGGAATGGAAAGAGAAAATAATGGGGAAGGTGATACAGGGAGGAATGATATGCCCCCTTGAAGTCTTTACAAGTCCTTCCTTACATAGTTAATCATAATTGGTTCTGTATTCTACTAAACAACATTAAAACCAAATCCATTTAATTATTTCATGCCATTTTGAGATTAAGATACATTTTGTTATGGAGGTCTGTTTTGAACTACAGGATAAGATTGCAGAGTCATCAAAGAAAAAGTAATTGGTAGCCCACATTGAAAGATGGGTTCTTTGTGACATATAGGATAAACAGGCAAGGAATGTGTTCCTGAAGACAAAGCCTTCTTCTAAGGGTCTTGCTCCTATGGAAGCCAGAATACAAGTTTTCTGTTTTATTTATGTACTAGTGGCAAAGCCTGCTTTAAAAGCGGGCTGTGGGCCAGTGCTTCTCCTCCCCACCTCTTGCAGTGGGAGGGTAGAGAGAGGAGAAGGAGCGCAGCAGAAGACGCAGCAGCCCCCCTGCTCCTTTTCACACAATGGATAATGAATAAGGCATTAATTTAAATGTTTTCTTGGGTTAGACTTAATGACTGATGCACTAGCTGTGAAATCTAAACAGAGGCCAGTGCCAGTATTCTGTCTCTTACTACCAGTGCCTAGAATACAAGCAGCAAAAGACAGCTATTGCTTTTATGCCTTCTTTGGGAGTGCGCAGAAGTATTTGGCTAGATATTGAAGGCCAGATCTTGCTCTGATCCAGTTTTTCTTATTTCTTACCTGACAAGTTGCTTCAATACTAGAAAGAATTCATGTCCTACCTAGGCGCATAATGCTAAAATAAAAATGATTTCAATCAATATTGTTGACCTTTTTCCAGATGGCTCAGTTTCAGTTCTTTCCTGATCACTTTATTCTTAGAAATCCCTGAAGTCAAGTTACAACTGCAAGCTTTGCATTTGCTCATCATGTTGTTGCCTGATGCCAGCAGGGATGCAGCCAAGGTAAGCGTAGTTTCCAGTGAGGCTTTTGGTGTGTTGTTGTCCCATCCCCCTAGGGAAAGTTGCTTCTGTAAAGATAGCGGGATCCTATGTGTGATTAGAGGGTTGTTTAGCAAGCTAACTTTATTTTGCAAAGACATGTGTAGCAGTGATATACACACACTAAAGTTCTTGTAACTCACCTGGCAAGTGTTTGATGTGCATGAATTATTTTGCATGCTTTGAGCCTGAGTAGTATTCTTTCTGCTAGGTCCTTCTGCAGTTCTTGAAGAAGGTGGTTAGTAATGAAGGGAAAAACAAAATGACACTGTGGAACGTTTCCATGATTGTTGCCCCAAACCTCTTCATCTACAAAGGCAAACGTGCAAACCAAGAAGAGATGCTAGCAGCAGCCACCACAGCACGTATTGTGAGACTTTTAATTAAATACCAGGATATCCTATGGATGGTATGTGGAGACTGTAATTAATGTTTGGGTTAAGGGGGATTATTATCTTTTTTATTGTAGGACTCCTTTTAACATCTGATACCCAGAAAAATAGGTGATTGTTGCATAACGTGGAAATGCAGTGATAGAGATTTGAGTTCACTCCAGATCACAAAGATTGGAGCTTCATCTAGGTCTTATCAGCATTGGCCTTTTGAAGTTCATTCCATTCGGTTTAAAAAAAGCAATCTGCACGTGACCTCGATCTCCACTCTCATGAGGCTTGCTTACCCCCCCCCCCCATCTGCCCTTCTCAGGATCAACTCTGGAGTCACACTTCTTATTTCCTGGCATATCCAAGAGTGGATTTTCTCTGCTTCATTGGAAAAATGCGAGCCCATTGCCCTATCTTCCGGGTGCAAATCTGGACTTTCTTCTCCCCTCTCCTAGCTCAGCCACACCACCAGTACTGATTGGTTGGCTTCCAAAGAAGAAAGAAACAACTCCGACGGTGTTCCAGATAAAAAGTTCTTAATTGCCTGTTGTATTCTTATATTGCTTTTTATTCTATAGAGGGTCAAGCTTCTAGCAAGAGCAGCCTCACTTCCAGTAGTATCATTTAATCCTTCCTTCATTTTGTCTCATGTTTTGAGCTCTGAAAGCATTTCCCCTGCTTACAAGCCCCTTTAAATAATGTGATAAGCATTTGTAACAGAAGGAATTAAAGACCAGCCTGTATTTGCCTCCAGCTGCCTCATCAACATCCCTTCTCCCTGTCTATACATGCTTCACGGGGTGGGGGCTGCCCTCCCTCTGGTTTTTCTCCTCTGCCCTTTCCCTTTCAGCTTGGCAATTTCTTTTCTTCAAGTGAAAGGGTTGCTGGATTCCTTTTTTTTAAAGCAATCTCAGGAGCTATTGCTTTTCTTCCTTAGGTGGCTCGTCAGTAAGGTACTTGCCTAGGGATCCCAGCTTTGTATGTTCAAACCTTGCTAGGGTTCTTCTTAATTTTTTCCCACATAAGAGTTTTTATATTTTTTACTTTTAAAAAGTAAGTGACCATTTTTAAAACATGAACTTTTAGAAATAAAAAGAGGTCAAAGGTTAAAATGGCCCATTTTAAAATCATGAACTTTTCAAAAGTAACCTGCTACCCCTCCAGTGTAAAATGTAAATACACATAATATTTTGTAATAATTTGTTTTAGGTAAAACCATTGAGGAAGAAAAAAACATTGAACACGGGCTATTGAGAAAAATTGTGTTTATCTATTTAATATTAATTATTGAAATATACTTTTTCAAAAAATTGGAACAATTATAAACAAAAACAGATTACTTTTTTGATACCAACTGGTCTAATTTTTTTTTATTTTGGATACTTCCATTCGACTAGTCCTCTTTTGGCCCCTCAGGTGTGAAGCTTGTACAGACAGGGAGAAGGGAGGTTGACAAGGCAACTGGAGGCAAAGACAGACTGATCTTTAATTCCTTCTGATATGAGTGCTTATCTTATTACAAAGCGACTTGTAAGCAGAAAAAAGCTGTCACAGCTTAAAACCTGAGACAAAAAGAAGGCAGGATTAAAATAAAATGGCAGGAAGTAAAACCATCCAATCAACAACACAGAGAGGGAAAGGAAGAAAAAAATCTCAGCAATCAGGTTATTTGTTATTAGCATGCAGATTAAACTGCCAGGTTTATGGTTGAGGCCGGGGCTGATAATATAGATTTATCTATATTATTTGGGATTTGGGATTGGGAACTGAAGTAAACATCATCAGGACCTCTTCTCCACCCGCCAGCAGTGGGAGGGGGAGAAGTTGAGTTGCCGATCTTCGCCATGCTGGTAATGTTGAGAATGTTGTTATTGTCTTTTAATGGGGTTTTAATGGGGATTTTAGGATGCTGTAACCCGCCACGAGCTGCAAGGGAGTGGCGGGAAATAAATCTAATAATAATAATAATAAACTCTGTGATTTGGAGGAGAAAATCCAAGAAAGAAGATAGGTGCAGAGTGCAGGAACAGATGCGAACAGGATGTTTATTAAAGGGATACCAGCTTCAGTTCAGTCAGAAGTTGTGAATGTAGATAGCATCCTAGTTACTGTTGGGAATTTGATGCTTTCTGTGAAGTGCAGTATTTTGTCTCACAGGCATATACATGTAGCCTGCACTGTAGGAAAAAAAGCTACAATGACTTCAGTCACCCTTCTTAATAAAACTGCACTCTGAGTTCAAATGTCAGTTATTCCATGGGTCAGCCACACTTTCCTAGCTTAACCCTAATAAGATACTTGTTATTAGGTTAAAATGTGGTGAGGGACCAGGAATGCTGTCTGATCTTGGAGGAAAGGTTGGACCAAATTCAAACAATAATAGAAGGGATTGGGATTGATATTGAATTACTGTTTTTGTTGGGTGAATAATATAGAGTGGGGCATTGATAGGGTAGTGTATAAAACACCACCAAAATTCTGCATTTCTTATTTTCTGGGAATTCAAAGACAATCTCTATTTCCAAGGTTGTGAAGTTGGAAGCTATAGTAAGATTCTGTCAGGGATTCTGGGAGAAAAGGAATTTAGGAAGCTATTGTTCATATATGCTTTTCTTTTTTTCTTCCATTTAGGTTCCAAATTTTCTGATTTCTCAGGTGAGGAAGATGAATGAGGCTGCAATGAACAATACCAAGAGACAGCTGATGTTTGACAAGGGTGTGCGAAGGCTGCTGAGAAGAAAAACAATGGAAAGGGAGCGGCCAGAAAGAACAGAGGTATATTTAGAACAGAAGAGGATTATAAAACATCAATTAAAATATTATTGTGTTATCCAGGGGAGCATGTGTAAGAATTTGTAAACCATCCCGTTTAATTATATTGGGAAAAGACAGAGCAACATGGAACTCATAGTAACCTAGTTATGAAGGTGTGCGTGCCAGTTGTTAGGTGGATTCTTATAATGCTTTCTCACCAGATGCAATTACATTGGCAAGCATTCTGGAAACATCATGGGCTGAAGAGAAATTGGGACAAAACACAGTCATACTTCAGTTTATCTCATTTCTACTCCTGATCTCTTAAAGTCTTTCCCTGCAAAATTTCTTACCATCACTTGAGCCCCTACATTTTACACAGGGGAATCTCCTACTAATAATCTCTTTTTTGTGTGTCTTCCAAAACTACCTCCAGTCTCCCCATCATCCCATAGTGTACATGGAACATTTTGGCAACATAACCCTAAATTCCTACCCATTCCCCTTTAAAAAATCCTAAATAAAGGGAATAAAGTAATCCATACAGTCTGCTCAAATGGTCCATTATACAAGTGTTCCAAAATGTCTTCTGCATTATACAGAGGAGGTACAGTAGTACATCTCCCATTGTTCTTTCTCTTCTGGGTGGCATTAGCTAATTTGGGACTGGAAGTGACATTTTCTATATTAATTATTCTCTGGCATTCAATATAGGGTCAGTCCTAAGAGACTTGCTTCCTTATATCTTCTTCACCTATGTAGAGCTCCTGCAGTTAAACTCCCTGTACCTTTACCTCAATTCTATCCACCTGTCATGCTTCCTTTTCCTCAGTTTTCTCCCTCCAGTTTTGTCTTCCAGATTTTTCTTTCTGCTATATCACACCCAATTAACCAACAGATAAAGAAGACTCACAGAATGAAATTAATCTCAAATATTGCCTTCTTTGTTAGGGGGGAGGGAAGTATGATAAATGTTAAAAGGTAATCAGCAAACACCTTGCTCTGTGCTTTACTCAATGCTCTGAGTTCTCTACAACAGTGGTCCCCAACCTTTTTTGGGCTGGGGACAGGGGGGGAGAGAGGGAGGCCCGCGGGGAAGAGGAAGGTGTGGGTGCCGGCGTGCTGGCAGGTAAAACGGGCAGGCGCTGAGCTGCCGTGCCTGCGTGTTTGCGCCCACTGGTATGCCATGGGGGGGAAGGGAGGCATGCCTGCTGGCATGCCGGAGCCCGCTCCTCCCTCCCCTCCATCACGGCCTGGTACTGAGGGCTTCACGGACCGGGACCGGGAGCAGCCCGGAGGTTGGGGAACACTGCTCTACAAGGTATCCACATTTTAAGTCTGTACAAGGTATCCACATTTTAAGTCTTTTCATGCATACACACAACTCCAGGGTGGACTGTGTGCACCGGGGATTTCATCCCCTGTGCGTACACAGGAAGCTGTGCAGCATGCTGCCTCACTGCTATGAATCAGCAGCAGCCCAGCCTGGCCACACGCATAATCAGTCAAAGAGACTCAATATCTTCCTCAGTATCTTTTCCACTGCCTACCATATGATCCCATACGTTATAGTTGACATCAGGTCATCCCACATACCCTTGGAATAGTAGAGGATCACATCATTTTTTTACAGGCAGATACAAATTAATTCATTGCATGTAGAGTTGCCTTCTTCATGCTAACACTGATCAAGCTAAGGAAACATTCTGTGCATGCCAATTAATGTCTGTATTTTACTTTTTTATGGCTTAGTTTACTTTATAGTTTTATTTGTATTTTTATTTCTGTATTTTTACTACATTTTATTGTTGTTATAGTTTGCCTACTGTTGTTGTTATAGTTTGACTACTGTTGAGGCCTGTGGCTATAACAGTAATAAATTACTACAGTTGTGCTTTAATTTGATATTCCCAAAATGGTATTACATAAATGGTATAACATAGATGTTATACTTATACTGACTTGAGCAAATAGTCTCTTGCTCTTTTTTTGCAGTCTGACATACCTGAGGGGGTCATAAGAGTTCATGCTCCATTGCATTCCAAAGTATCTATGGCAATACAGTTGAACAATCAAACAAAAGTCAAAGATATTCTGGCACGATTTTGTTGTGAAAACAGGTGAGTAAAAGCACAAATAGAATATGTTGCTCACAGGTTTATAGTTCTGTGACAGAACTAATATTTTTGCACACGAATCTGAGGTTTGTATATATTTGTTTGAAAAACAAAGGAAGTTACAGTTTAGTATTTCATTATGGGCCATCACATTGACTGGTTAGCATGTTACTATCTTGAGAATATATGGGCCAAAGTCTGTCATCTTTGTCTGAGTACCTGTTGGCTGTTGCCCTTTTAGCTAAGACACATTCTTCAGTGGTTCAGGCTCAGGTTTTTTAGTGGATGCCCTTTGCTAGTGGAACATTCTCACAGAGTTGGTTGGAGGTCCTGACTTTCCCATAGGCTACAAAACAAGTTATTCTGCAGAACTTTGGGGGCAGCCTAAGAAAAGAAGGCTATCTGGCTAATGGGGCATAAAGTGCTTTTAGATTGAGTTTTGTCATTTTAAAAAATATATTTTCAATCTGTTGAGTCCTGAGATGCTCAGGGGAAAGGCAGGTATAGAAATATTTTAAATTACAAGTAAAGCAAAATTGGAAGAACTCAAGTAATTACTTCCCTGTACGCTCACTTTGAAACTCAATTCACCTTTGCTGGATCAGGGGTCCCTAAGCTTTTTGAGCCTGTTGGCTCATTTGGCATTCTGACACACCCAACACAGCTTCCACACCACAAAATGATTGCTGCAAGAGGCCAAATCAGCCACAAAATAGCTGCCACAGCTTACTTTCAGTCACACAGTAAAGATCCTCATAGTATAGTGACAGTTGCTGCCAAAGCAATATTTTAAAAAAATCTTCATAGCCAGTCAGAAATCTTACTGGACAGAAGCCCCACTGGGCTCCACCCACTTTCTAAAAACAGTAAAATGTCTGCAGGCACCATAGCACCCATGGGTAGCACACTGGGGACCACTGTGCTAGACGATAGAACAGCCTCTAGTAGTTTGTTGACATCAGGTGTAAAATGACAAGCTGAAACTATGGTGAAGCAATCTCCAGACTCTTATCATATGCCACAGGAATCACCTCTGATTCACAAGTGTATTTTCTTACCCACAGCCTGGCTAGATTAAGATCAGTAAATTTAAGTTGTCTGAGATCATAGGGTATTACTATTTTGATACTTGAAAAGGTGTGGAAGAGATTGCATCACTGTGAGGGAACCCTTGCAGCATTTCTAAATGGATCAGTTCAGTTCTAAAATGGCATCAACATCCATATGTTGGATCTGTGAATGTTGTAACGTCTAGTTTAGCCCTTAGTTGCTCTTATTTACAACGTGGCTCATGCTGAAGATTATATGGAATGTACCTTATCATCCTAACACAATAGGAAGAGGAGGGGTGGCATATCAATCAATAATAAATAAAAATAAAATAAATATATAGTAAATGAGCTAATTTGTAAGTGTCATAATAATTTACTTTATGGACTTTTAGTGAAATAATGTCCTGATGTTTTATTCTCTTCATTTGTAGCCATGAATCATCGGCGAATATGAAAATGCAGGTCCAAAGTTTACATGAGATTGGTGGAAATATAGGTATGTGTTCAAGTTTAATAATAATTGCCTTCTTCCCAATTTTTAGATCTGTATTAGCCCATAATGTTAATTTAGCATGTGAAAATGATTATATTAAAGAAATCAGTATTTAAAATTTTCCTCTTATTTAACTTTCAGGACAGCACTGTTTGGACCCAGATGCTTATATGCTAGATGTTTACCATGCAAATCCTCAAGCAGAGTGGGTGATTAAACCAAAAATAAGTTGAGACTTGCAAAGACAATTTGGCAAAGCACTTTGAAAAATGCCAAAAGGACGGAAGAAAAAACATACTTATCAAGAACCACATGGCCAAGAATAAAACCAAAGTAGTTGTGTGAGGATCTACACAACATGATTTAAAGTCTCTGCCTTCCAACCATGTCAAAGACCTTAAGAACTATTATTTCAGTTAATTGTTTGTTGTAATTTATTTTGCAATGAGTACACTTTAACACTGGTTTTACTTTTGCCAGTTTTCAACTAATGTGAAGGAACACAAGTTTTTTTCTTGTACCGCTTTAAAAAATCAACCAAATTACAGTGGCATTCTAGATCAGTGATTCCCAACCTTCTTATCACCGGGGACCGGTCAACGCTTGACAATTTTACTGAGGCCCGGGGTGGGGGTAATTTTTTGCCGAAGGATGTCGGTGCCGAGGGACGTCGCTGCTGCCTGAGCCCCTGCTCCACTTGCTTTCCCGCTGGTGCACCTGACTTCCCACCGCACGCTGGGGGGCGCTGCCAGCAGCAGCTGAGTAGTGCCACACCAAGGGAGAGTCCCAGCCATGGCGGCTGCTGGAGAGCACCAAAGGTGAGCTCACAGCAGAGTGGCAGGGCAGCCCCCAAGGCAGCAGCCGGGGAGGAGGACGAGGAGGAGCCACGGCCCAGTACCAACTGATCTACAGACCACTACCGGTTGCCGGATCAGGGGTTGGGGACTGCTGTTCTAGATGACCAGGACATAGCCATCAATAGCAAGGCACTGCAAAGGAATCACTAGGTGCAAAGTTGTGTCTGTGTGTGTGAGGGGGAAGCATGTATGAACAATGGAGAGTGCCAAAACTCTATGACTACTCATTCCTGTTCAAAGGAAAAAATTTTATTGTCGAATGTTAATTATTTAGTACTTACATTTCATTGTATATTACTGGCTGCCAATAACAGGGGGGAAACTACCATAACTGGTATTTTTGACTGTTAATGTACCATGCATGTATATAGACATAACTGCATATGAGCATTTTAGTGATATTTCCTTAATGATATGACATTGCAACAATTAACACAAGTTAATTTGTGATACATGCATTTCAGACTGTGTAGCACTGTAGCTTAATTGTTCCAGTTTCAGAGGACTGAAAGATTTTAGGATTAGTAAGATGAATGCCTGAATTGTTCATTAAATTGGCCATTTTTTACTTAATAGCCATATATTAAATCATTTACTATTTGTAAAATATGATTTTTTTAGAGATGAGAACCATCCTTTTTGTTCAAAGCATTATTTTCCTTATTATTTATTTTAATTTTGATTGAACAGTATTGAAAATGGCCTCATCTTGAAGGATATATAAACATGGGGAAAATCTTGAATTTTCATCTCCGTCACGGACATAAGGGAGAGTGTATTCATGAGCAGGCTTTATGGACTGTAGGCACAAATGCTTTTAATCCCATGAGGAACTTCAGCATGTACCTCTCCAATCAAAATCAGTAGGATTTAAAAAGGCTTAACTATTGGCTGACTCATGGCCTTATATTACTATGAACTAAAGGCTTTAAGAAAATGAAAACTGGAGATGGCGTGTATTCTGAATACCAGGAGATGTTACCTGAATGCTGCAGTACGCGGAGGCTAGTTTGACGGCATGAAGTTATATTTTCACACCTGCTAAACTTCTCCTCTTGGTAAACACAATAATTTAAAAAAAATCCTTATAAGCACAAGGCACATTTAGAGTTATTGGAAACATTTACTGCATGGTTGATTTGTTGTGGCTTGGTTTATGCTTCACCCTATGAAGCTATAGAAGAAGGGAAGAAAAACCTTGGGGGACAATATGTGCTCAAATATGTCTCTAACAGTAATCAGAGGCACCCCAACTTTGTCTGGATTTATATATCACAGGGAGGGAATCCTATGTTTTGGCTGAATTCAATATAGTGCACCTATGTAACGTTTTAAGACTCAGTGTGTTCAGTGGCATATAAAACAGAAATGGCACACATTTTGCATATTGGAAGAATGGTCTTCATATACGTTTGTAGTTTGAGAAATACCATCAAAGGAAAGTACTGGAACATTCTTTTTTATATTTCTAATGTCTTAATACTTAACACTACCTCACTGTAATTCCTCAAAAAGAACCGTACATGTTCCAAGCCTTTGGCATTGATCCAGAATTTCTGACTGTCAGATAATCAGCCCTGTCAGCAGCTTTTAATGGCAGAAATTTCAGGCTCAGATACCAATCCATGTCTGGAAGTTCACATCCAGCCCTGAATCCTGAATGTGGCATATAGTCATGGGACTCTCTCACTTTGCAGAGTTCTTGCAGGTGTGGCTTCTGAGCTAATAGGATCACTGTCCTAAAACCATCTTCTTTGTTCTGATTACTTCCTGCATCAAAATGTCTTTCCATTACAGCTATCTCCAATTATTACTTTCTTGTTGGGACTAGGGACAAAAATGTCACAAGTGAGAAGGGCAAACCACAACAAAGTAAATGCTTTGCATCCCCCCATGTGTTCTGCCTGACTACAGGTGATTGTATTTGTGTTTTGTATTTGTTTTGTTACCTCCAACTTTTTTTGTTAAGTCTTAAAACTGATGTCAGTAATTTATTGGGCTTGTGGGGATGTGGGGGACTGGTACATCTGGGAAGGAGGGGGTGTGAACTAGCTGGTGACAATTCATTCCTCTTTAGTTATTAGGGTTAACTTAGAATCATAGAGTTGGAAGAGATCTCCAGGTCATTGAGTCCAACCCACCGCACAATGAAGGAACTCACCTGACCACCCACAGTGATCCCAATTTCTTGCCCAAGTGATCCCCCCCACACCTAAAATATCCAGAATCCAGTCTGGCCTGGAAGAAATTCACCTACCGACCCACGCTGGCGATGGGTATGCAACAAAGGGTCAGAGGAGACAAACACTGAAATCCCTTTCTTCCCACCCTCTCCATGAAGGATCCAACACAGGTGGAAAGAGGAGCTGAGGAAATGCACAGTATCAAGTCATGTTTCTATATGATCTGCAAATATTTACAGTATTTGCTGGCGTATAAGACGACTTTCCCCCCCTGAAAAACATGCCTCCAAGTGGGGGGGGGGGTCATCCTGTACGCCGGGTGCACTTCAGTTGGGATAGACATAGCTGCCCATAGTGGCCCGATAGTGCTGTAATGTAATGTAACAAGCTCTATATTTTGAGTGGAAATGTTGGGGGGTCGTCTTATATGCCGGCAAATACAGTATATCTGTGTTTGGGCTCACTGTGTGTATCCATTTATTTCAGATTTCTACCTTTTAGACCTAGCCTGAATACAGAAGCTGTCTTTTTGTTCCCTCCCGTGTAACTTGCAGCTAATATAGCTAAGGATTTGCATCAGTGCACATGTTGCAAACATTTGAATGCAGAATACCTCTTTAGTTAGCTCTGAAAGGAGAGAGCAGTTACCTTCCACATCCAACATAGCCCCATAGAAATCCCTCCTCTTTGACTCCCTCCCTTCCCTTCCCACAAAATTCCAGGGAGTGATAGTTGCACATTTTTTTTCATGAGTAGTTGTCCCTGAGTTAATGCCTGCATAGATTGTACTGGACAGCGGTTATCTTTCTGTGTATGCTTAATACAGCTGGAAGTGAATCCCTTTGAAAAACATTTTTGTCAAAAACAGTTTTTCTGTATTATACAACTAGCACCAAAACTTGGTAGAAATGAAATCTTTTTGTGTTGATGTTCATTGACTGTCATGAATGGTGTGATTACTGGAAGTAAACTGAGAGGATTTAGGAAGCAGATGGTTTATGTAGCTAATCCAGGACTAAAAATTAAAACTTTATCTACTATATTCCTTCCATCTTTTGTTGTTCATATTTTAAAAACACAGATTCCAGAAAATGTGTGATATCGAAGTACAGTATATAAATCCGCTTTAACAGATTACTTCAGTACAAACTAATGTATATTCATATTATTAAGTACAGGTTTAAATCTGTATTCTGAAATCTAACAAGAAATGGGAGTGTAAAGATTTTTGGAAGAGAGAAAAAATATTGTGTTTCTATGCTTGAAATAATATGGATGTCAGCTTCCAGGTAGGAGCTGGGGATCCCCTAGAATTACACCTCATCTTCAGATTAGAGATCAGTTCCCAAATCTCCAAGAGTTTCCCAATCTGGATTCAGCAACCTTATCCCTCCCCCCATCCCCTGCCAGGGGAAACCTGCCAAATCTGATATATTCATTTCACCAGGCTTACTTGATGCTTACAATAATAAAATATCAATATTTCCCATTTGTTGTTAAAAATCAATAACTTTAACAATACTTGTGTAGCAATAAAATTCAGTTTGAGTTTGATTACCCTGCTGAAATAAGCCTAATGCAAGCTATCAAATTGAATTTCTTGTCTTTAGAAATGTTTTCTCAGCAACCCAAATTAGTACACCCATAATATTTGAGCTTTTTTAATGATGTGATGGCTCTGAGGTGTTTAACTGGCTCACCTTGTGTACATTCTGATCTATGTCAGGTAGCAATAATATCAGGTCATAAGATCAGAGGTTTATATCCTGTGCCATCCATTTATGCTTTCTGAATTTATTGATGGACTCGGTTGCTATAAAATATTTCCTTACATCTGGCAACAAAGCACTTGTAACTGAACACCATCAATGACCTTGATTAAAAAAGGGAAAAGGATTCTTCACTGGCCGCCTCTTCATCTTTCCAGTATGTCCAGAGTAGATGCAGAAATGTTGTGTGGACTCTGTGGAATGGTACAGTCCAGCATCAACAAAACTAAATTTTGACTTCAGTGGAACCTTTAAGACTTCACTGGTCTTAAAGGTGCCAAAGATCTCAAAATTTATTCTGCTGCTTCAGAAAACAGCTATCCACCTGAATCAACTGATCAAGTTAGCCAAATTCTGTTTTCATTAATCTGTAAGAATGAACATGGAAATGCACAGCACCATGATTTTTCAAGGGCAAGTTTGTGTAACTTATCTGGTGAATTTACTAATTTCCAAACACAGAAAAGGTATTACTTTGGATTGATTTAATGTCCTACCCTCTGCACTTTTGGAAGGTAGTTATCATGGTGTACTGTACCAAGAACATATATGTCCTTATGCAAATGAACAATATCAAACTGCTTGCCATATTTACTGCAATGCCTTTTAATGCAATCTTAGATGTGATTCCATTACTCCACCCCTTAAAAAAACATAACAGAATCATATTTCCCTTCCATCAGATCATGAGCCTTGCATTATGGACAAGAGTTGCCTAATTTCTGCAGTTGCTAAGAGTTCTGTATTTCCTATATTTAAACGTCCCGTGGTGCGGGGCACCGCGAACTAAATAAAACAGTAAGGGCTGGTGGGGAGGAGTTAGGGCGGGCTCTGTCCGGGATAAAAACTCGGAGGATCGAATCAGGAGCCGCAAAGCGGCTCCTGATTCGCTCCTCCGAGTGGCACTCCAGCACACCTCCCTATTGGACACTTGGCCCGTTCCCCCGAACGCCGCGTCACAGACTCCACTCCTCCCGAGCCGCCATCCTGCCTGGATGGCCGCCAGGGAAGAAGCTTGCCACACTTCCCTGGGCTCGGGGAGACACGCTTCCCCAGCGCCCAGCGAAGGGCCTTCCCTAACTACAGACCTCGTTCCTACTTTGCAGCCTCAAACCCCGCTCACCGCCGCTGCAGCCCACCCTCAAACATCGCTGCGCAGCCCAAGAGCCCGCCGACGAGCTGCCCACCCCTCTCCAACATCGGGAGCCCGGCGGCGAGCTGCGGAACGACCGGCCCGCCCTCCAAAATGGCGCCGCATCCCGACAACCCCCCCACAAGCTGCTGCCTGCTGTCGAACTTTGCCACCGACATTGCAGCGCGGCTGGGGAGACCTCCACTGACCCGCCCTCCCCACTCCAACATCCCCACCAACATGCCCAGCCCAGCGGCGAGCCGCGGAAACAGCGGCCAAAGACGAACAACCCGCCGACAAGCCGCCCCCCACCCTCCACCTTCCCCAGCAACATGAGGACGCCCCCGGCGAGCCACCCCAGCAGCCCGTGTCCTCCCTTCTTACCTCCTGTTGCTGCCCAACGCCACGAATATGACACCGACGAGCCACCGCCCGCCCTACAAAATGGCCGCTCACAAGGGTAAGCTACCTGCCCTCACGCTGCCCTTGCGTCTTCCTCCCTCTGCCTCCGGGATCCCTCCCCGACTACGTACCGCTGACGATGCAGCACCTCTGCCACCCCTCTCCCTTTCTATCCACTCGGGGGGCCTGCCGCTGCTGCACACTACAGGGCCGCTTCCACGGACACCCGCCAGCACCCCCCAACAATGTTGCGTGCCTGCTAGTGCCCATTGTATTATCACTACAATGGGCTTTATTCCTAGTTATTAATAATATATTAAAATGTAAACATATAATACGGCATCTACTTTCATGCTGGTCTTTGACCATAATAAATCATCCATCCATTCACAGCACCACTACTAGCCCTAACGTTTATGACTGTTGTGTGCTCTCATTAACATATAATATGGTTTTATGTATCCTGGCTTCAAGTCTAGAAGAAGCGCTGTGGTTGTTACCTGACTTGACTCAGCTTTTGGCTGAGCTACTTTTCTGTGCTAAATACAATACCAGCAACATTCTTAATGGTTCATCCTAATCAGGCACATTTTGCTGCAATAGTATAGGTTGAATGTAGTAACAATTTTTATTACTAGCTCCCTACTGAATTCCTCTGTGTTGCATCCTGAACTAAATATTTGATGACTTTTACAGTTACAATATATACACAAAACCATGAATGTATGCTTTACCTGTGTGGGCTCTCAATTTTATAACTTTATTATAAAAAACACTCATATACATCAAATGAAATATTGTCACATATTCAGCAGAAGTTATACTGTAAACACTGATCTAATAGAAGAGACCTGTTACCAACAATAAAAGACAGTACTAAGTTAATGCTGTTAATGTTTTAGCAGAGGTATGTGTTGTAAAAAGAGATTTTAATTTAAAATTCCATCATAGATGTTCTGGCTAAAATTATGAGTCCTGAGTTGGAAGATACATAGCAATTGCTGAGACCAAACTTTTAAAACAGATGAAACCTCTCTCTCAAGAGAGACACTTTGCCCTGCAATTTAGTGTTCAGTCCCTGGACAGGAATGTGGAAAAACTCCATGAAGGTCAAAGGCTTCACTGAAGTCAAAGGATTCTACCTGTTGGCTCTTTATCAGCAGGAGGTTTCTCAAACAGCCCCGAAATGAACTCTTACTGGCCAAGCAATTTTGTTTTACACCAGCTGGGGAAAAAATTGAAAGGACACGTTGAGCTTGTTTTAGTATCTAAAGAGGATTAAAGCTAGAAAAACATTACAAATAATTCTTCAAAAATAAATTGCAAATACAGAGGATGCTACTAACATTGTTTCTTCAGAGTCAAAGGATATGAAATTAAATGCTATTAGGGAAACCCCAATCAGAGTGAAAACACAAGAGGACATAATGGGGGCAGGATATGCAGTCAGTATGACGCTATGGGTCTCACTCTGGGCCCTGGGGCCGTTTTAATCTTTAGGCTATTTCCATATGCCTTCTCTTTGGTCAAAGCTCAAGCTGGATTGCCTTGGGTTTCATGGAAAAGGAAAAAGGATCACAATCTGCTACCAGTGCCAGAGGTTTTCATAATCCTCTCCATTCTAGAGAAACATCTTTATGCTGTCTTGACACTTTAGTCATGGAAACAAATTCTGAAGGTAATGAAAACAAATTACCTACCAGGATAGCCCCCAACATAAATGGGATTATTTGTATCTGCAGATGTTGAATGCATATGTGGATTATCTGTCTCAACCAAGTTTCCATCAACTACCAAAGCAATTCGATGCTTGCTTTTGTTCGCTTGCAGTTTATGCCATTGTCCATCACACAAATTAGCCATGTCTTTTGGGTCATAAGTAGCTGTTATCCTTCCAGCTCCATTATTGACACAGAATAAAACCTATGAAAAATATCCAAATGCTAATCAAGACAGCGACAAGGAAAACAAATGGTGCTTTAACCTAACAAAATGCCAAGGATGCTGTGAGAAAACCATCACCAGTGATTCACTGAAAGTGCAATTAAAATGAGTGGTGCTTCCTATTAACATACCCTTTTGTCTTGTCCAAACTCAATTAATGTTGCCTGTTTCACTTGTAGAAATAAAGTAGTTTAATTAGAGGGAGTCTGCATATATCCTTACCCACCCTCTTTGGCATGCTATACCAATTCACATGTGACACTGAGAGAGAGGGAGTGAAAGAGGCTGGATTTTACCCAAAGAGATGGTGGCAACAACAAACAGGAAGGCAAGACAGCAATTCGTCTGCCCCACTGTCAGCCTGTCACCAGCATTCTGTCAGCTCTCATTGGTTGCTCTTAGGAAAAAGCAGAAGTTAAACTGTTTGTCATAACACTGTAGTGTTTGTGAAGATATAAAGCAGCAGCTCAATTGGCCTTGATAGATGTCTTCCAATGCTACACAGTCAAAAATGGCTAAAGTGTCAGCCCCTCTGTTGAAGGGACATACTGATAGACAGCTCTTCACAGAATTGTAATAATTCTGTAATGGATATGTCCTACCTAAATAACAAGAACACGGATATGAAAAGGTATCTTACCTGCCTAAAGACTTTGGCATGAAGAACAAATGTTTTTATACCCCACTTTTCAGTGCAAAAAGGAGTCTCAAAGCGGTTTACAATTCCTTCCCTTCCTCTCCCTACAACAGATACCTTGTGAGGTAGGTGAGGCTGAGAGACCTCTGACAGGACTTCTGGGTCATAACAGCACTATCAAGACTGTTACTAGCCCAAGGTCACCCAGCTGGCTGCATATGGAGGAGTGGGAAATCAAACCTGGCTTGTATAGAAGCTGCTGCTTTTAACCACTACACCACACTAGCTTCCTATATTCTAATAGGCCTATTATGCACGGCCGCTGAAACGGCGATTTCGGGTCACATGGAAAACGCGGAGGGGGAAGACACAAAGCAAGCTGCTTACACAACGGCAAAACCCAGAGGAACCGATTACACAAAACCCAGAGGAACCGATTATGCATGCGGCGATCCTGGAGCCGCTTCTGTTTGCGCCCTGGGTGCCCGGAAGCTCCACTTTCTTCTGCGTTTCACTAACATGGCTTTTTTGGCAGCATGCACTGAATCTGCGGCTGGTTGCAGCCAGCGTCATGCATTATCGGTGATTTTAGGCGATGCCATTCCACCGCAAATGTGGACCTTCCCCTCCGTGCATAATGGGCCATAGTGAAGTCAGGATATCTTTGGATACTTAAATCTGGGTGTCAATTCCAGATGTGGAATTGAAGACATCTTTCTACAAGCCTGAAAAGGGCCCTAGGTTTGCAGGAAAATGTGAGATCTTTTTTTTTTAAATACACTCTACATCTTATAAAATCCAAAAATGAGTAGTTATTGTAGCTTTAAGCAACTGATTCCTTGTGGCTGTTGCTAGGCAACCACAGTATTCTAGGCTGTAGTTTGTGTGACTAAAAAGGCAGGAAGAAGGAGTAGGGCCCTTTCTCTAACCCTATTTTGACCTTTGAGGGAGAACTTATTGGGGCTGGCTGAAATTGCCAGCTCCAGGAGATCTGGGGGTAGAGTCCTATGAGGGCAGAGTTTGGGGTGAGGCGTTAGCCACATATAATACCATAATTATCCAAAGTAGAGCCCCTTGTGGCGCAGAGTGGTAAGGCAGCAGACATGCAGTCTGAAAGCTCTGCCCATGAGGCTGGGAGTTCAATCCCAGCAACCGGCTCAAGGTTGACTCGGCCTTCCATCCTTCCGAGGTCAGTAAAATGAGTACCCAGCTTGCTGGGGGTAAACGGTAATGACTGGGGAAGGCACTGGCAAACCACCCCATATTGAGTCTTCCATGAAAACACTAGAGGGCGTCACCCCAAGGGTCAGACATGACCCGGTGCTTGCACAGGGGATACCTTTACCTTTTATTATCCAAAGCAGCCATTTTTTTCCAGGGGAACAGTTGTAAGTATAGGACATTTCCCTGTTCTACTTAGAGGTTGGCAACCACCTGATTTGGATGACTGAACAAAGCTGGCTCCTAGCTACTGTTCAACAGCAGCCTCACTATGGAAGTCAGTGTAGTGGTTAGAGCTTCAGAATATGGTCTGTGAGACCCAGGTTCAGATCCACATCTTGCCATGGAAGCTTACTGGGTGCTTTTGGACCTATTACACACTTTCAGCCTAACCTACCGTACAAGGTTTTTGTACGGATAAAAAGGAGAAGAAAATGTAAGCTGTTTATGTCTCCGCTGTGGAGAAAGGTATGAACCACAAACCGATACAAACCACATTTTCTGGCCCGTGCCCATCTCCAATAGTAATTGCCTTGCATCACCTATCTTTTGTTTGTTTGTTGAGGGGAGGGCTCCTTTTCTAACTGTTTTCCAAGCCAAAACAGAAACATCTTAATCCTGTCTCCTGCCATTCCAGGTAGTCTGACTCCCTAGTAGTGACAATGTTATCTCAGGAATGCAGCCACCAATTAGAAAAGTTTAGAGTATTTTTGTACATGAAAGGACCTAGCACTGCCTAGTGGATGCTTGGTAGAATGAATACTCTGTGGAGTATCACATAGCTGGGGAGTCTCCAAAGTACCTATCGAGTCCCCTGACTTACCAGGATGGGAAATGGAATTTATTATTATTATGATTAGTTATTTACATTAATATAATCTATCTTTCTCATTAACACTGAAGGCAGATTACAGAGTGAAATATCTCCAAATGATATCCATGAAGTTTGAAGGAAAGAATCATGAAACAATTCTTTTCTGGCCTATTCTATGAATGAGCCTGACAAACCCAAAGTTTCTTCCTTAAAATATGCCAAAATATACATTCTCTCCCTGTTTGATAACAAAAGAAGCAAGAAAGGTAGACAAATTCCATGAATGTTTCAATTAGGGGAAAATATTCCAAGTAACCGAAAATAGCACATTAGAAGATACATTGGTTGAAATAATATTTAGAATGTTTAGATTATTTTTAAATGGTTTATGTTTTCCTTCAGCAAAGTATTCCTAGGCAAACCAGCTGAAAGCTTCTAAAGAAGGGTTCTTAAAGCCCCCAAGGAACTGTTCCTTGCATTATGTCTGGTTTCTAGTACAATTGCAGACTGGAGAATCAGCTTTATACATCACAGGGAAACCCCTCACTCATAATAAAGGTAAAGGCATCCCATGTGCAAGCACTGAGTCATGTATGACCCTTGGGGTGACACCCTCTAGCGTTTTCCTGGCAGATGCAATACGGGGTGGTTTGCCATTCCCTTCCCCAGTCATTACCGTTTTACCCCCCAGCAAGCTGGGTACTCATAACAGTATGCACAATTAAAGTATTGGAACATGTAGATATAATTAAGAGATTTAAATGAAGAGCTTTAAAGCTATGAATAAACTGGTAACAAATACCATGTTCACCAAATAAGTAGCATTGCAATTTGCTCAGTAATAATTGAGCTGATGCATTTTGCATTGACTGAAGATTCTAGGTTAGCTTAAAACAACTTCAAAGGAAGACCTATGCAGAACATATTACGATAGCCTTGAGGCTGATGTAGAATGGATCAGTGTGGCTAGGTTGGCTATGCCTAGATAAGAGGCTAACCTCCATAGCAGATAAATTTGAAACTGTTTTTCTTACATTTGGGTCCAACTAAACATCTAGGGGTGTAAACTAAAGCCATCAAGCATGGGCATCAAGATATCATCCAAGCCATTGCCTTGTCAGCACCATCACCACCATCTCATCTGGCTTCAGTTTCATTATGTTCTCTCTCAGCCCCCTGACCACAGCCAAAAGAGCAAGAGATGGCTGATCCTGGATGTTTAATCAGAGATATGCATAACTGGGTGTCATTAACACATCAATGGCACCCTACTCCAAACAACTCAGACAATTTCTTTCAGTGCATTAAAGGTAAAGGTATCCCCTGTGCAAGCACCGAGTCATGTCTGACCCTTGGGGTGACGCCCTCTAGCGTTTTCATGGCAGACTCAATACGGGGTGGTTTGCCAGTGCCTTCCCCAGTCGTTACCGTTTACCCCCCAGCAAGCTGGGTACTCATTTTACCGACCTCGGAAGGATGGAAGGCTGAGTCAACCTTGAGCCGGCTGCTGGGATTGAACTCCCAGCCTTATGAGCAAAGCTTTCAGACAGCTGCCTCACCACTCTGCGCCACAAGAGGCTCTTTCAGTGCATTACATAAATATTAAAAAGCATGGAAAGAACTTTGCAGAAAGTAGCAGGTTAAATTTTGCATGATCACAATCTTATGGTGATGTTGTAAAACATTAATAACTGCCATAGTTTCCTTCAAACATTTCACATGATATATGCATATATCTGTCTGCCAGATTTTTCAGGTTTTATATACAAAGATATGCTCACTTTGTAATGTTTAACAAGCTCAAACTTACCTTGCCATTTACAATCTCCAGCCCAATGGCATCTACTTTAGCACTACTGATTCCAAGGAGAACTCCATTTGTAGAAGTGGCACGGAACTCAAATGTGATATTAACATCAGAACGAACTTTATAGCCTTCTTTAACTAAAACAGAACAAAGTTTGTTTTTGCAAAAGAAATAAACTGAATTAACTTCCAGTCTTCTTTACGTTACGTTTCTGTCACTCTCCATCACACCTTTGTTAAAATAAGACTAAATTCTCCTTTTCATATCCATATGCATGCATGCAATTAATGCAGCAGTTATATTTCACATCTAGACAAGAGTTAAAAGACAAAAAAATGTCCCATCCATCCTTCCAACAAATAATTAGCCAAATGACAGAACTGGAAATATAAGGAGCAGATAATCAATACTATACATGGAAATGAAATGTTGGTTTATTATGTTTATTCCTAATTATGATTTTAAAATTATACTACTTTTTTGCCTTGAAGGAATAATAGCTAAAAACCATCTAACCATGTCCATTTAAAACCTACAAAACACCATCTGTTATTAGAAAATACAGAATAGGCCTACATGCCAACAGCCTCAGATTATTTCCTAAAGACAACCCTTTTCTTACCTAGTGCAGCAAAACCATTTCCATCGAAAAAAGTTCCTTCCTGAGCTGTTGCATAGCATTTATTCACAGCAAAGCTAGAAACCGGACTCTCTCTGTCCAGCTGCTTGCTATTAATGGTTACTTCATCAATACATGCAGGGATACTGTGAGTAATCTGCAAAAGCAATTCAGTGCCATGGTTACTATGTTCTGGACACACACAAAGCCACACTACCTCTGAGCAATAATTCTCTGCAGACGGGGTCAGGGACTGAGCAATCTATGCAGTTATTAGTGCAGAGAAAGTAAAGAATTGGTGTATGCATTCAAGATTGCGCAAACAGTAAAACGAGACACTCCTGGCACCATGCAATTTACCACAGTTTTGATTATGATGGCCAGCAGGAGCCTGCTAATTATGGAGACTGTGGGATGTTGTCCTCAATGCTTTCAGACATAGCAGTGTCTTAGACAAAATCACTGGTCTCACCATCATTTTTATCCAAGTCTTATTTCACACTCTCCCCACTTCAGATCACACCAGTACAAGAGATAAAAAAGAGATTAAGGTCTTGGTGAGAAAGTGGCCTATATTATAGACTCAGGAGAGTGGCATACATTTCAACCCAATGAAGCAAAAGAGATAAACTATGGAGGCACCAATTTTTTGTGTCAAAACCTGAACAAAACAAAATAAGTTAAGACATGGAGAGCATTTTAAATCTCTTTGTGCTGGCTATTATCACAGGGTAAAATATCTGTGTCCCACAGTTCTCAATATGGATTGTGAAATTAAGAACATCATTTCAAATCCTTCTTCTCTTATGGGGTGTTAAAGTTCAGTCTAATCTACATGGAAACATGGCACACAAGGAACCTTAAGTTAAAAACATTGTTTTACATTTCCAATATTCTTGGCTCTGAAATCGAAGGGCAGACCCCCTAGGTACAGCTTGCCATCCACATCCAGTGTGATACCATCTCCTGGAACATTTACAGCCGCAGATTCCTGTCCGTCCACTATGATTACCCCTCTCCTTTTAGCATACTCTGTCTTCACCTGAAAGATAAGATACAGTATTTGTAAGATACAATTGTTTCAAGACTGACAAGAATCACATAAAGCCAGAATATTTTCTATTGTCTTAGATGTCTTAGATTTGCAAGACCACTGGGTAATTTCTTTGTACTTGAATAAGCATGGAGAGCCAGCATGGTGTAGTGGTTAAGAGCAGTGGCCTCTAATCTGGAGAATACTCCATATGCAGCCAGCTGGGTGACCTTTGGCTTGTCATAGCCCTGATAGTGCTGTTCTCACACAGCTCTCAGCCCCTCCTACCTCACAGGGTATCTGTTGCAGGGAGAGGAACGGAAGGTGACTCCTTCAGGCAGTGAAAAGTAGGATATAAAAAATAACTCATCCTCCTCATTATTATTATTTATTATTTATTATTTATTATTATTTATTTATTTATTAGCTTTTTATACCACCCTTCCATACAGCTCAGGGTAGTTTACGTATAAAATCACGGGGGGGGGGGGGGATACATGGAACAACCTAGCATATTAAAAATTGTTGCAAATTTTGCCTTGGGTGTGCTTGCAAGCACCACCTAAGCAGTTACATCCTTCTAAGCTGGCTGAAGTTAATATGTTTAGGTGGGCCCTATTCTGATGGATTACATGGTTAATACGCCATAAATAGGGCTGATGCCAAAATACTAGGAGCACTTACCACATGCCACTTTCCATCGCTGATGACTGTGCCATGAAAGGCTACTGTCCTTCCTTTCCCAAGATCAAATGAGAAATAAAGCTTCCCCCCGTGTAACTGAAGAGCTGCAAAATCAACCTGTTTGGGGTGTGCCATGTAGTATATCAGGCCACTAGAAGCAAAGGTCCTAATGTTCATATGCACAGAAAACCTAGAAATGAAACACAGCTCTAATCAGCGCCTGGGAAGGAAACCATTCAGAATTCCATCTAAGCTACTCTGCATTTCCAAAAGGAAAATATAATGAACACACAACAACAAATAAAAAGGAACATAATTTCACATGCTGATTGTAGTCTGACATAATATGATGACATTTTCCTCACACAGCCAAAGGCCATTACAATCAATCTCAAAGAAGAGAAAACATAAATCATAGCTAATGTTGTTAAAATTTTCTCCCAATAGATGTTTACAACTAGTCCTGTAATCCCAACAGGACCAAAACAGCAAGATCAAAACCAGTTCAGGGGACAAGAGAGAGGGTCTGGCTTCTCTCTCTGCCCCTCCTTCTCTGTGCTGTAAGGGGCCCCTCACTGACATTGAAAGAGTGAACATTTATTCTCATATGCAGTGTTGCCACTATAACATCTGGCGTGTTATGTCCTGAAAGAGAACTGCTATCTGTAAAGGTCTGTGGATACAAGACGGAGACAGGCAGAGGCTAGAGGGACAGAGTAGCCACAGGAGGGCAGAGTAGTCCAAATAGGTGCTGAAGGGGAAAATAGCAGAAGAAAAACTAAGAGAAGGAGGCTGCAGGAAAGAGATAAGGCAGTCATGGAATATTTATATATTTGAATTTACACAGAGACATTTTCTAACTTGAGGACAAGACAGGATTTTCCTTAAAGCAAGTAGCCCAAGGATGGGTGCAATGATCTATGTTTTCATGACTGTTTCAATTTTCAGCCTTGCAATGAGCTTTCCCCCATCTAAATAACCATGTATGTAAGAAAGATTTGCTTAGGGATTTGTTGCCATGACTTTTGGGGCTATATTCATAGGTTGCAGAATAGTGCCTCAAAACATGAGCCTTTCTTGGTTGTTCATTTAAACCCAGGTAGCATCTACCCTAGTGTGGATGAATGATCAAAGTGCCCAGGAACATTGGGAAACTGATGAAGAACAGAAGGGTCTTCCCTCCATTGAAACAACTCCATGTGCACCTAGTTGAGAGCTTTAAGCTTAGCCCAAGAGACTTAAGTGTATGCTGATCTCTCCCACATATCAGGAAACACTGAAATTGCATACAATGGTTCCTTACATCGCTTGTCCACCTCAAAAGTAAAAATGCAGTAGCAAAATCTGTCATCTTGACTGGACAAACAACTTTATTCTTAAAATCGAATAAATAATATACAATACTTTTGCAAATTTGAACTTCTATGTTAAGTGATGTTGCGATACCTACTTCTTTCTTACTGTAGTATGGTTGAAAAGGAGCACTAAGTGACTGTTTCTGGCAAGGCCAAATTGATGAGCCCCAGATATTTGTTTCAGTAAAAAGTCTTCTGCACACTGTTTCTGTTAATGAAAGAAAGGGTATAATCATCCACCAGGAATACCACAATATTTTGTAGCAGAGTTTTGACCACTTACAGATGACTCATTATACAGATCACAAGCATTTCAAAACATCATTATTCAGACAGACATGATGTAATTTTTTAACAACAGCCCTCTCTTCTAAACACTCTATATATTCATTATCAAGATGTAGATACATTTTCAGGCTTCAGGCTACTATTACAGCACCAGAAAGGCAAAATAAAAAAGTTATATTTTCTTAAGCAACCAAATGAAGAGTTGATATTCATGCTTCTTTGCATGAATGTAGCAACTATTGCTCCTTCTTCTTGAATATATGCCCACAGTGGGCTGAATGCAAATCAGAACAATAAGCATTAGTTCTAAACCAATCTGTAAATTGTTTCATACCCCAAGTCCTGTACTGGTATAATTTGGACATATGCTGGAATGCCTGCAGGTATGGTGATATAGTTGTGCACCAGTACCACAACAGTGTAAGCCTGTCCCAGTGAAGGATGCTGGCAGAGTGGGCCAGAAATGGGTGGTTCTAGGGCTGTGCTGGGGGATGGGGGATCAATCAATATCCTAAGCCCACATCCTTCAGCCCACAATGGACCTCTGTAGAAAGCACTGGAATACCCATAAAATTCCCACAGAACTCAATGGATGTGGAAAAAACAACAACTGGACTCTCCACTGCTTCCCACTATGTCTCATAGTCACCTGTCCCTTAGGACAGGGGTCATCAACCTGTGGTCCTCCCGATGTTCATGGACTAAAATTCCCATGAGCCCCTGCCAGCAAATGCTGGCAGAGGCTCATGGGAATTGTAGTCCATGGACATCGGGAGGGCCACAGGTTGACTACCCCTGCCTTAGGATACCTCCTGCATGAATCATGGCCAGGAAACAACCTGCAGGGATGATAGGGTACATTGTGTCTCAGGCATCATGTTAGACATACTTGACACACAAACACAGACAAAACTGTGGGGCAACTTTGGTGAGGCGAACTCTAGAAGAAGGAACTTTTGCAACAAGAAGGGAGCACAAATACCAGGCACACCAGCGCACAAACTCCAAGCTGGACACGTCTCCACTCCTACAAGTGAGGATGTATGGAAAGCACACCTGATCCTAAGCGAATGTCCTCTGCTCCCCCCAGCAACTGGTATCTACTACATATTAGATGAAGAACCCATTGTTTGCTTTTCCAGCATGCTGCATTAAAAATTACTGCAAGGTTCAGGAATAAATTTGCACAGATCAATCTGTGACAGAAGCCTAAGAAGAATACCACACAGAAGAATACCACACAGGAAAGAGAGGAATAAGTCAGCAAGAAATAAGTGAAGCCCAGGCCAAAAGGGAAAAGGAACTAAAATGGAACAAGATGGTTTTTTAGTGGACAAGTGAACAGGGGTAGAGGACACAGACATTGGTGGGGGAGAAGTGACAACTGGGAGAGAGCTTCACGCACTTTCACTCCTATCTAATGTCACAGCTTAGGGTCCATGAGAATGCAAACCAAAAGGGGCCTGGGCACTGGAATATATTGCAAGGCCTCTTTATAGTTTTCTACAAAGTTAGATTGTATGACATCCCATCCACAGCATAAAGCAAAACATACAATTAATGTTACGGGGCCTCCTTCAGAAACATTTTATAACTACCTACCAGTTTCCTCTAGATCTATTTCTGCCAAAGAGCAGAAAGGAAATATATGGTCCTGACTAGTCACCTAAACCTGGTTAGCCTTCCCAACTTCTCCTACATGTTATTAACAGGACTCATTGGGCTAATGGGGGATGGGGATTGGGCTAGAGTTGTACAACATACTTCCTTGAAGTTGTTAAGAGGCCTTAAAGCAATTGATTGCATCTGCATTTCAGACTGAATTTCAGTGTCTTCTGGCTCTATTGTGGATTTAGGTTTCTCCAAAAGGAAGCAGCCATCCATATCGACACCTTCATATCTTACTGCAGTGGTAAAATCCACAAGTCTGGGATTTAAAGAGAGAAGGACATAGTGAAATGAAATACTGTGGACTATTTGCATACTATGAAGCCTGAGGAAATGGTGTACCTACCAAAATCTTATGCACCAAAATTTGAACAATCCTCAATTGGTTTCTACTACTTAGAGAGGCTGTGAATGTTATGTAAAGCATGAAAAAGCTAAAGACTTTATTTGTGATGGCATTTTATTAGTTCTTTGGCCTACCAGCAGGTTGAAATGACTGATATCACCACATTTTACATATTGTATCATTATTATATCATTATGTAGAAAGGCAGGTGATAAATGTTTTAAATAAATAAATATGTTCATAGCTGTCTATGGATGCTCACAAAACATCTGGCAGAGGGATGCACAATTCAGCACCTGCACCCATTGTGACCTAGCACCTGCTGATACATGTGTCTCCACCAAGAAGCAACTGTTACATCAGGTGAAGCCCTGCAGGCGGCCACACTTTCATGCAAGATCATCTGGTAAAGAAAAGGCTTATTAATAGCTTCTCCTGATATGTTCCACCACAACAGCTCTTGCTTATTTATTCAGGGCCTTCAAATGGGCAATCGCCTGCACCTGTAGATACTCTGCTGTGGCCCCCACCTTGTGAAAAGGCCTGCCTGAGGAGGTCAGGAAGGTTCCCACTTTAATAGTATTTTGCAAACTATGCAAGAAGATTTTGTTCAGCTTTTCTATAAAGGTATTAGGGATACACTCTAAAAGATCAGGAAGAACTTTGTATGACAGTAACTGACCCCACAGTGAGATTCATGGAAAACCAGGGATTTGAAACTAGATCTCAAACACTATATTCCAACTTTCTATAAACTGCACTATTTAAAACATAAATACACATTTAACTTACGTCATATTAAATATCAGGTTGGCTATACAACCATGGAAAGAGCCAGTCATCTTGATTCCTAAAATGCTTTCTCCGGCAGGAATCCCGCCAATGTAAAAATTAGATATATTCACTGGACTAGTCTCTGCCAGTGGTCCAAGTCTGATTTCTGCAGGGCTATTTTCATCCACTTGAACGGCTATCATCCTGGAGAGGGGGAATGCAAAGTGATTCAAGAAGAAACTACTTCAGCTGTAAGAACAGTAACTGCTAAAAAACCACAAAGATTCACTGATTTTATAATCTACATTAAACCACTGAAAAATAATTGAGGTTTTCTGGAATATCTTTACAATTAATTTCTAGTTCTAATCTTAAGGTCGGATAACAGAAATGTGACATATCTTTCTCTGCCTAATGCATATTAAAAACAGCTAATTGTGTTTACTTTTTCTATCAGTGTTTGGTGCGATTCCCTCTGGTGGCCCAAGTGGCTAGAGATTTCAAGAGAGCTTTCATGCGCAACTTAACTCAGTAGCTGGTGTGCTGTACGCAATTACCATATAAATCAGAACTCCTACACAAACAACAAAAAACTCAACTGTGATTACTGCACTGAAACGAACTAAGCAAAGTTGGTTCTGCAGGGAATATGCTAAACTGATAGCGACATGCTGTAATTAAAACAAGTGCTTCATCTTGTACCTTTTATTCCGAGTCAGGATGACAGAATGTTCTTGCCCATCACTGTAATTTCCATTAGTAGACTGAACCAAGACCTTCCGCGTACTTCCTCTGTCCCCAGCATTAATGTGCACTTCCAGGTGACCATCAGACAACATGATGGAGAAGAAGGGCTAACAACAAGTTAATAGTCATGTTAGTGCTTATGCTTTCTCTTTACATGGCACTTGAATCACAACAGCATGCAGCTGCAAAGACTTAAGGGTAATTAAGTCTTTGGAAGAAGGAGTATTGATTGCCATTGATTCCTTCTTTCCTCTTCTTTCTCTCCCCCCCCCTTGGTCTCCAGGCTACAGCTGATAGTCCAGTGATTTCAGGAAACAGAGAGGTTAGGACAGGAGGGAAAAGTCCCACTCCACGAGGTCCACTGGCCGCTGAGTACACACCAGCAAATAGAACGAAACACATGAAATCAATTAAAACAGCTTAAAAGACAAACTAGCTCAACCACTTAAAGGCAGAAGCGTTTGAACTCAGAAAGCCTTTCATGACATGTGGATTAAGCAGGCCAAAACTGTATTGCTCTACGTCAAAAGTACAAATTTGATAATGGAATGGAGCATTCACTTTAGGAAGCTTTCACACTCAAGGTACATTAATTCTTTAAAAAATCTCTCCAAACAACCCAAAAACATGAACTACAGCAGAACTATAAGGGGGCAAATAGATCAGTTAGTCTGATCTAGAAGAAAACCCAAATTTTCACATTACAATCATCAGTCATTTCATGGTATGGGCAGTCCAGAAAAGTTGATACAGATTTAATATACAGGTGCTATTCAGTTAAACCAGCCAAACATATAGCACCTTGAGAACATCTACCCAAACCAATGACAACTGCACCCCTCCCCAAAAGGACTGAAATAACCTCAAAGGGTTGTAGTTAACATAAACTAGAAAGAGGGGGGGGGGGAATGATGAAAGCCACTTTGGGTGCCCATTAGGGGAGAAATTCAGGAAGTAAGTGAATTGAATGAGAAAGAAAAGAAATAAAGAATTCACAAAATGTTTTAACTCTCATTTAAAGAGCAGAATTAAGATACTCAAAAATACAAGAACAGAATGAGAACAAAATTTGAATATAAATGTATAAATAATTTGAATAATTTTAAACACTTGGCCCGTCTCCCAAACGCCACGCCTCCAACTTTCCACTCCTCCTGAGCCACCATCCTCGCCGGATGGCCACCAGGGAGGAGGCTCGCCCCACGCCGCTGGAGCTGGAGGAAACTGCTTCCCCGCCGCCCGGCAACTGCCCTTTCACAACAATGCCGCTCCTACCTACGCCACCTCCCCAGACGCGCCCATCCCCACCCTTCCCACCCTCACCCCAAATGTCCGACGCCGCCCTTATGGGGTATCTATTTTATATTTCCATCTGTTTTCTTAAAATACAAATTATTAATTTTATAAAAATTAAAATGTTAGAGCTTCAAAACTAGTTAATTCAGGCAATTATTTCTGCAAACGCAAGGATTTCTACCCACAATGAGCACTCTTCCCTTCTTCCTTGCTCCTGCAGAAGTCCAAAATGCACCCTGAAAACCTGTTCCCTGGATCACCCCCCTCCCTCAAGAACAGAATTTTGGAAGAAGAAAAGAAGAAAAGTTGGGTTTTATGTCTCAAAGGAGCTTACAGTTGCCTTCCCTTCCTCTCCCCACAACAGATACCCTGTGGGGTAAGTGGGGCTGAGAGACAGAACTGCTCTTTGAGAACAGCTCTAACAGGATTGTGACTAGCCCAAAGTCACCCAACTGGCTGCATGTGGAGGAGCAATGAATGATACCCAGCTCCCCCGCCTGCAATTCTTAAACTGGCTCTTCAGGGGGCAGGGTAGGTCGCTGCAAGAGAGGGAAGGCTGTCAAGTCAGTCTTTACAGGTAGAAAGCCTTGCATGTACCAAAACCTCTAGTCTAGATCCAAGCCAAATAAAAACAGCCAAATGCATACCAGATTAGCTTGCCGGCGTCTTCGCTTTTCTGCACCTTTACCAAGCCCCACAAGGATAATTCCAGCAGCTTCCTTAGTAATAAATGTGGCCATAAGTTGAGATTCTTGTGAAAGAGGCTTAGGTGGCAACTCAATGTAACCACCGCTTAATATGCTAGCAGTACGTATAGGCTGTTTTGCGAGTGAAGAGAAATAATAAGTGAATTAGATAATGGTTTATTGCCTTCATCAACAGGCTAACAGTGTAGCGCATAAAGGTCATTATATGCTGTTGATTAACATCTTAGCAACAAGCAGCAATGACTTATTCAACCAAATTATTAGAATGTCCTACCTCCAGAATGCAGCCTTTCCTCACGCCATATGAATTTTTAAGTAAATCAAAGGTAGAACGAGATATTTCTAAGTTCTTTATACATCCCACATATCTTCTATGGGTAATCCCTTTCCTAAAAGAGAAATTTGCAGGCAAAGATAAACTGGGAGAAACATAGAAAGTGTCATCCTAAACAGAATTACATTCTTCTAAGGTCCTTCACATCACTATTTTGTATTCTTCATTTTAAAAATGTCTATGCATCTCCAGAGCAACTGTTGAAGGTGGTTTAGAAATAAAAACATAATAAAAACACAGGGGATGCTGAAAAATCAGTGTTACCTTGCCATGGGCCATTGGTGGCCCTAGCTCAGGCCAGGGCCAGGAGGGGGCTGGGCTGGTAACAACACCATGCATAAGCAGAGATTCACCCCACTGCAATGGAGCCACCAGCCCGGCCTAGTTGGGTGCTACAACATAAACTGTGATAGCAGCTGGATGCCTAATCGGGGGGGGGGGCGTAGGCGGAGTGCTGATAGAAGGCTACTGGAACAAGCCCAGATTTAATGATTGTCTACAGCAGGGGTAGTCAAACTGCGGCCCTCCAGATGTCCATGGACTACAATTCCCAGGAGCCCCTGACAGCAAATGCTGGCAGGGGGGGCTCCTGGGAATTGTAGTCCATGGACATCTGGAGGGCCGCAGTTTGACTACCCCTAGTCTACAGGATCATTCCTGGTTGCACTAACCACTGTCATTTCACATTGTGTCTGAACCAACCTTATGTGTGGAAGATCAAACTTTTAAGCAAGTAAAAAGGAAAATTAATTTTTTAACATACTTCACTGTCCTTGTTCGTGGCAACCCGCCAATATAAATTGGATCCTTATCAGAACGATTCAGGTCAGAGGCTGCGCCAGGAGATTCTCCTTGTTTAGATTCTTTAGAACTGAGGTTTTGAGCATCCATGACTGCTAAGATCCCTGATGGGTAATAACATTTTTTAAAAATTGGCAAACAGGAATGAGTATCTGATCATTTGTTCTGTTGTGGTTGATGTTAGTCAACATACTGAAGCATACATCATACATCCCTTTGTGATTCATCAAATTGATAAAGACATCTTTTTTATTATGCTGTTCCAACTCTTCAACAAAGCTCCTTTTCTCTAAAGCTATAATATGTAGTGTATATGCTCTACTTGCTATTTAAGAAACTATTTCTCTATTCTACAGGTATTGTTGAACAGGTAATAATCAAACAAATATATAAAATAAATAATAATTTTCAACTTTTCACTGTCTTTTAAAAAGCCTCCCATGCCCTTTAGCCTTCATGGTTGGTTAATTTTCATGCTTCACAAGCCAATTTAATTGTGAGTCATGTATTTCAGGCACCACAGCTACATAAAAGCCTCTGGAGGAGATCCAGCTGATATTTTCTGATTTCCCCCTGCCAGTGACCAAATTTCAGTTCCAGACATTCTCTGCCCTTTCAGTTCAGCATGGTGCAACAGTAAATAGCTATGACATCTACTCCGGAGAGCCGGATTTGATTCCCCACTCTTTCACATGCTAAATGACCTTGAGTCAGTCACAATTCTCTCAGAGCTCTCTCAGGGTGCCTTGCAGGGTGTTTATTGTGGGGAGAGGAAGGGAAGATGATTGTAAGCTGCTTAGATTTTTTTCAAGTAGTGAAAAAAGCAGGGTATGAATCAAAACTAAACCTTATATTGTCTCAATTGGTATGTAAATGAGCTCTGCTGAAAATCACTAAGCACCTTGAATCCTATAGATTTCATTAAAATGAATGGAATGATGTTTAATTTTACTGGATTGTGAGTACATCTGGACATCTGAGTGCAAAATACTGTACATCTGTTCTTTTAATTACTTTTAACATACTTTACCTTCCTTTTTGTTTCGACTGAATGAAATTTTATACCAAGTGCCATTATTGTAACGATGTTCTGTTTTAAGAGTAAGAGGACCAGAACCAAGATCAACAGTTAGTTTAACTTTGCCATCAACAAGTTCCAGAGACAAGAAATCCCTCTGCAGAAAAGGAAACAATGTTAGCAAATCAAAGAAACAGTTTCAGAAATGTTAACTTAAAAAGAAAGAGAGAGAGAGAAATCTGCCCAATATGTAAACAAATAATCAAATTGTAGTATGAAAAGATTTGCTTTGTGCTAAGGTATTGTTTTATAGGTCTGCTTTTTAGGGAGAAATAAAACTGAGAATTCCCTGCCCTTGGTGGCTAGTTTAAGAGAGTTTTATGCTGAAGGCAATCTATTATTTTAATCTAAAGTATCAATATAAAAACAGCAAGCCTTTAACAACAAGCCATTTACACCATTTAGCATTTATACAATATTTTATAGTGCTTATACACATTCTCAGCTTTGCAAGGGGATACTTACTGCCTCAATAATGACACTGGGCTACAGGCTTTGGCATGAATTTGGCCACAGCCTTTATTAACATGAGCATGGCATGCCCGGGAGGTGAATCGACTGTGCACTATTATTGTAGTTTAATGTCTTTTAGCCACAGTGGACTTTAAATGTGTTGTTTATAGCTGGGGTAGTCAAGCTGTGGTCCTCCAGATGTTCATGGACTACAATTCCCATGAGCCCCAGCCAGGAAACACTGGCAGGGGCTCATGGGAATTGTAGTCCATGGGCATCTGGAGGACCACAGCTTGACTACCCCTGGTTTATAGGACTAACTAACTTATACACATCCTTAAAGCTAAACCAATTTTCTTACTGTGCCATTAGAAGCCAGATACACTAAGAGTCCATTGGGTGAGAAAGTTCTGAAAAATACGATTATCTGAGTCACAGTGGAACGAAGCGCCTTCTCCACCACTGAGTATCCGCTGCCATCATAATGGAATGCAGTGTCTTCATCCTGCAAGCTGGGAAAGCAAAGAAAACAGCAGAGCTGAACAACAGCTTTCTTCCCAACCAGGCAATGCTTGCCAACAATGCTTGGGTTACTGGTTGAAAAGCATGAATTTCTACTGGTATAATTCTGTAGGGCTCAGAGTGACAAGCTGCCATGCACAAAAAAGTTTAAGTGGCATAGTTCCAGTTAGGCATGTTTTCAAGATGGCCTCTGGAATGTATTTGGGGATGTACTTGTAGCAAATGTAACATAATTTCCCTGTCATTTTCATTGGCAAGATGAACCAAAGTACAGTTAAAGCATGCAATTAGAACATTATTTTCCTAAAATCTTCAATACTTTTGGAATGTTGGTATGGGTTTAAATGAAAGTATTTCAAAGCAGCTTGTGAAATTAGCCATACCTACCTATTCTTTTACCCTGAGTTAGAATGAATGAGATTTCTAAAATAATCCTGTATCTCCCTCTTGTGGCTAGACATTATACTTAAAATAAGATTCTGGTAGATAGCTGTGTTGGCCTGAAGCAGCAGAACGAAGTTTGAGTCCACTGGTGCCTTTAAGATTAACAGTGGTTTATTCTGAGATTAATTTTTTTGCGCACACACATTTTTTTCAGATACATTGAAAGAGAAGCCGCTTATCCTTACGTATAGGTAAAGGGTGGGGAAGGTGTAGTCTCTATTAATCTTAAAAGTACCAGCGGACTCAAACTTTGTTCTGCAGCTTCAGCATGGTGTAATTGTATCCATTTGTTGGAAATTACTGGTCAAAGGACTGTAAATAAATGAATTTAATTGAGACACAGCTACCCACCTGAACTTTGTTGGTTTTAACAGTGTTACTGAACTCAAACTGCCTTAATCTAAAAATAATTTTAAAATGATTTATTCTCATACAGATTTGTTCTTTATGACTATTATAAAAGCCGAATATCACAGAGAATAATTTATATGATACTGTCTGAAGCCATTCACTTGCAAGAGAGAAAAAATGTGAATTAAATAACAAAACAATCTGAATTTCTAAACCCTAGTCTGTTTTATGTAGAAGACACACATGCTTTCCCACCCAATTCCATGTGCCTTTACTTCCTAAATGTATGTATGTTAAACAGTGCTAGGAAATTTAATGGCATACTATAACTTTTATACTGTACTTAATAGTCGAAAATTTATAGTAAAAGGTGTAAAAATCCAGAGGCTGAGGATGGTCTACCAGTTCACCATCCCTGCATTAAAGCTGTATTTATGAAATCCTAATTTCAGCTGTGCATTTCAACACGTGTCTCTATCTCTCACCTTCCAAAACACCCACTGCATTTGCCTTCCCTTTCAATGTAGTTCCAAAGTCCAACCGATCTGCCATTCAATAAGGCCTCACCCATACATCCCTTAAAATGTGTCACTTTAATGGCAGGCGATTTCTGTTATGGAGTAAATATACTTGGTAAATTAAATAAATTGGGAATGTACAGGTTATTAGTGTTCAGGTTGAGCAAGATTAAACAATGCTATTCATAAATAAACCTGGTGAATGACGAAGAATTTTACCAAGGTATTTGTAATAATATAAAAATTACTACATAACTGACCAGTTAAATTGATAATTAGGAAAGCTTGTGAGAAAAGTATTATAAAGCAAGGCATATATAATCATGATGTACATCACTGCATATTTTTATTATCACATGAAACTATAACAGCTTTTACTGATAACATCCTGTATGTTATTTCTCTACATTCAATATGCACAGCTTATTTATTTATTTATTTATTTATTTATTTATCATACTTATATACCGCCCTCCCCGGAGGCTCAGGGCGGTTTACATCATAACAGAGAACAATACATAAAACAGTCTGTAACATGTATAACTGATAACTAATAATTGTAACCAAAATAACAGCACAATATAACGGTATAACAATATAGTACTACAAACAGGTCCAGGGCTTATTGATGGGATTCTGAGGGGGGTGGTTTATTTATTGAATTCTGAGGGGGGGGTGGGGGGGGGAGCAGGGGCCCTTGGTCGCTGTTGATTATGTCTGGTCTCAGCCAAATGCCTGGTGGAGGAGCTCCTTTTTGCAGGCCCTGCGGAACTGTTTAAGCTCCGTCAGGGCCCTGATCTCTTCTGGGAGCTCGTTCCACCAGGTAGGGGCCAGAACAGAGAATGCTCTGGCCCTGGTCGAGACCAGACGGACTTCTTTAGGGCCAGGGATCCTTAGCTGGTTGGTGGTAGTAGAGCGCAGAGCTCTTTTGGGGGCATAGGCGGGGAGGCGGTCCCTCAGGTACACTGGGCCCTGACCGCGTATGGCCTTGAAGGTAATAACCAGAACCTTTAGTCTGATCCGGAATTCAACTGGTAACCATTGCAGCTGGTGGAGAATAGGCCGGATATGAGACCTCCACGGTGTTGCTGTGAGGATCCTGGCTGCTGCATTTTGAACCAGTTGTAGTTTCCGGGTCAGGGCTGAGGGCAGGCCTGCGTAGAGCGAGTTACAAAAGTCCAGTCTAGAGGTGACCGTCGCATGGATCACTGTGGCTAGATGTTCCGGGGCCAGGTAGGGCGCTAGTAGTTTGGCTTGGCGGAGATGGTAAAATGCCAGCCGCGCTACCTTTGTGATCTGGGCCTCCATTGTGAGGGAGGCGTCCAGAATCACGCCTAGGTTCCTGGCGGAGTAAGCCGTAGAGAGCTGCACGCCATCCAGGGTAGGCAGGCGCGCTTCCTCACATGGCCCCTTCCTACCCAGCCACAGGACCTCCGTCTTTGAAGGATTGAGCTTCAGACGACTCTGCTTGAGCCATCTCGTCACTGCTTCCAGGCAGCTGGCTAATGCTTCTGGGGGAGAGTCAGGGCGGCCATCCATCAGGAGGAAGAGCTGGGTGTCATCTGCATATTGGTGGCAACCCAGCCCAAACTTCCGTACCAGTTGTGCGAGAGGGCGCATGAAGATGTTAAATAGGATAGGAGAGAGGACCGCTCCTTGTGGGACTCCACAAGTAAGTTGCCGGCGGTCTGATGTTTTCTCTCCTATTGCAACCCTCTGTCCACGATCCTGAAGGAAGGAGATCAACCATTGAAGGGCTGTCCCTTGTATTCCAGCATCGATGAGGCGGCGAGCTAGAAGCTCGTGATCGACTGTGTCGAACGCCGCTGAGAGGTCTAATAATATCAGCAGTGCCGACCCGCCTCGGTCCAACTGGCGACGGAGGTCGTCCGTCAGGGCGACTAGCGTTGTCTCTACCCCATGGCCAGGCCGGAAGCCAGACTGGGATGGGTCTAGGACCGAAGCTTCTTCCAGGTACTCCGTCAGTTGGTTTGCGACTGCCCTTTCTATCGTCTTGCCCAGAAATGCTAGGTGCGAGACGGGCCTGTAGTTGTTAGGCTCTTGTGGATTTAGAGATGTTTTTTTCAACAGTGGACGTACCACGGCCTCTTTCAAACCCTCCGGGAATTCTCCTGTTGTGAGAGATAGGTTGATTATCTCCCGGAGGGGGCCCTTTATTCTTATGCCGGCTGTTTTTAAGAGCCAGGATGGGCAAGGGTCTAGTGGGCATGTAGTTGGTCTTGTTGTCGCTAGTATCCTGTCCACTTCGGCCAGCGTGAGTCGTCTGAAGTTACTCATAGTTTTCTCCAAAGACGGCCAAGGGGCCTCTAGTTCACTTTTTGTATCTAAGGTTGGAGGGAGGTCGTGGCGGAGTGTCGAGATTTTGTCTGCAAAATGGCTCGCAAATGCCTCACAGCTGATGTCCAATTGGCTACTGTTTTGTTGCCCTTCAATCAGGGCAGTGAGGGATCGAACTACCTTAAACAATTGAGCTGGGCGTGAGTCTGCAGATGCGATGGTAGCCGAGTAAAAATTGCGTTTTACTGACTTCACCGCCATCTCATAGGCTTTCATCTGCATTCTATAAGATGTTCTCGAGGCTTCGTCACGAGTCTTCCTCCAAACTCGCTCTAGCCGTCTCAGTTCCCGTTTCTTGTCGCGAAGCTCCTCGGTGTACCAGGGAGCTCGCTTGAGACGGAGCCGGAGAGGGCGTCGGGGAGCTATCTCATCAATGGCAGTCAGCAGTCTGTCATGCCAGTCACTGACCAGGCCATTGAGAGAAGTGCCGGGAGGCATTGGTTCCCGCAGAGCGTTCAGGAATCCTATTGGATCCATAAGTCTCCGCGGGCGAGCTAAAATTTGCTCGGCGCCCAAGCTTAACAGAAGAGGATGTAGCAAATCACACACCTGTTTTCATTTATCTATATCCTCTCTTCCAATGAAAAAGCACATAATGGTCTTCAATTGTTATGCATATGTACACATGCACACATATGTAAAATGCTAGTACGCAGTAATGTCAGAGAAAATAATGAGGGGGGGCACAAAACAGACTGGTGAAATGCCTGCCAACCATTTCAGCCTCATAGCGGGACAACCACACCCAATCTCTTTAGGTATCACGGAAGCCCTTCTACATTCTTCTCTGGATGTATGACTAATCTTGTTCAACTGTCACAGAGAAATTAACAATATTACATGCTCTACTAACCATAATAAAAATTAACTATAAGATGTTACAGAATAGATCATTCATTTTTCCCACCTTAATTTGTCCCCCAAGTCCTCCAATGAACATTATAGTTGATTGGTTTACATCCAGCACTGTAGCTGTCCCAGGAGAAGTGGCAGTTCTTATAAAGGGTTTCTGAGAGGAGTTTATCTCCTCTACACTTAGGGTACCTGTTTTTCCAAACCTGATCATCACAGACAATAAGAAATTGTTATTTTACCACAGTATTATGTTGTACATTGACACTTAACAAGCAGACTGAAAGATAATTAATATCCCGCCCTTGGCCAAGAACTTGGGAATGATCTTGGATACCTCCCTATCGATGGAGGCCCAGGTCACGGAAGTAGCCTGCACAGCATTTTCCCATCTATGCCAGGCATGGCTACTAGGGCCTTATCTGTCCTTTGACTGTTTGGCCACAGTGATTCATGCAACAGTCACCTCTAGATTGGATTCCTGAATGGAAATTGCAATTAGGTACATCTTGGAGGGCCCATATCCAGCTGCTGCTGAGGCAGCTGCATTGGTTGTTGGTTGAGGCCTGAACCAGGCTCAAGGTCTTGGTATTACACATGCCTGAGGGGCCACTTGCCTCCTTATGACTCATGCAGGGCTCTTCACTCTATGGGTGCCAATCTGTTGGAGATCCCTGGCCTGAGAGAACTTTGGTGCCAATTTGGTGGAATGTGTTCCTGATGGAGCTAAGGGCACTGACAGAGCTGTCACAGTTCTGCAGGGCCTGTAAAATGGTTAGTTGAGACCAGGACAAGTAAGATTATGGGCTCCTCCCCCAGGCTAAGATGGGACATTGGGCTACTCCTCATAAAGGCGAGACAGGGTGCTGTCTGAATTGGGTGGAAGGTAGATTTTTATCACTACCTCAGTATGTTGAATTTAATTGTACGGGGGGGGGGGAGGCGGGTTAATGGGGTTTTATTGGGGGACAATGTTGTTATGCACCATGAGCCACTTGCAGGAGTGGTAATTTAGAAATCAAATAATAAAATAAAATTTAAAAATACTCTGAGACGAAAACATAGCTTTCAGCATACAGAAATGGTAGCAGCTTCTCTACATCCAGTTATGAAACTGAAATCCAATCTGAAATAAATGGCTCTTTCTTTTGAGTTGCTAAGTATTTCAGATTTAGTAGCTGTCTGTGTGAATTTGTTGTTCCCTGAGATGTATAAATGAGACTATAAGACTCCCATTGCACCTCACCTTGTGATATGTATTTTGTGCCATTTGTTGTTGTTTATAGTAAAGTCAGGATATTCTAATCTGGTTGATCCAGAGCCCATATCCCACAAGAAGGCCACCTTACCACGTCGCATCTCTACTGCCATGAAGTCGGTCTAAAACAATAAATAAATAATAATGCTTAGGTCACAAATGCTATGCCGGCATGGCCAAAAACATGACAATAGTACTTATTCAAAATAGAGGAAAACTGTTCAAGCCAGATAATATTTCACAGATAATGTGTACATATTAAATAGGCAACATGGTTGCAGATTGAAAACAGAACTATATGGGTACCCTCCCATAAGAAAAGCATATTTTCCTATGGCATTTGTTGAATCTGATCCACTTGGAAAACAGAAGTCCCACTGGCATGGCCAAATCTGGCCAAAGCACAAAGAAAACAGTTTCAAACAAACAACTTCTCAAGCAGAATGGAAGCTGCATGCTATCAAGCTGCTTGCATAATGTATGAATCACATCTGAAGAATACAGGACAAAAAAACTGGCTTTAGGAGGACATTTGAGAAGTTAGCCAAGGAATTAAACTCATACAGAGAATCGTCACGGCATCTCCTAAACATTTAAAAAATAGTTTAGCCATTAAATTTCCACTCAAGGCAAGTAAAATTACCAGACCATTTGCAAGATCTGCAGATAATACAAAACTAACCAAAGGCTTATTTACAAAAAGATACAGCTGGCTCACTCAGAAGGTATAAACAATGCAGTTAATGGACAAATTATTCTTGGATAATTGCAACCAATTAAAAGTAGCAAGCAAATCATCTAGCTCCACTCAGATGATACTGTGTCTGCAGGGGCATCATTTCAGTTTTCTGTGGTAGTAAAAGATGAAAATAAAATTTAAGTCCAACTCCAGAGCTGCTGCATTCCAAGAAGCAAACTGACCTTCCTCACTGATGTTTCCCTGACTTCCCTGGAATGCGGGTCTTCCGGGGCATTGCACTGGGATGGTGGCAGCAAGGTGCATAATCAGGGCTACCCTGCTGCCACCATCCCGGTTTTCCAGCCTCGTGCATAATCGGTCCTACTGGCTTAGCTACCCCTCATCTCTCTCATAAATTCTGAGTTTACTCAAGTCTCAAAAAGTACCCCCCGGTCATAAGAATTCTATTTTAGTATGTCTAAAAAGAACTGTAGTTATGTAAGACATTATTTCTTAACAATGGCGTAACAGTTTAAAAAGAAGGGTGCTGGTGGCACCAGTCTTTATTGGGACTGGTGTTTCCGTTCTTCTTGGTCTTTCTATCCATGTTCAGCACTTTAGCCATTGGATGGAGCAACCAGCTTTTTGACACATCTGAGAATTCTTTTCTGAATGAGGGGCTGAGACAAACATGAGGTGTGTCCTGCCCCTGAAGGGAAAAGCAGCTGCTCAGTTGTTTCATCCCTTAACCCCTGGGAATGCTGCTCCACTATCGAACCACCTCCAGAGGGAGGGATCACAACAGGGGTTAAGTTCAGGCCTGCCTCAGGAAGAGGGTAGTCCTAGTTCAGAAAGAACAGTGATCGTTTGGGTCTGCCTCTGTAAAAGAGCAGAGAGTTTGAAGGGTATCTTTGTCTGGTCGTTACGCCTGTCTCTGGGGATAAGCAGACCTTGTACCATTTAGCCTGACTCTTGGGGAAGGGTAGGTTGTTATCAGTGCAATCCTGTATGTGTGAAGAGGTACAACCTAGTGGCTAGTTGGTGAAAGCCTGTTTGTATCTTTAAGTATTGAATAGAATTCAAATCACACGCTGTGACTCAGTCAGGTTTCTCCTTTGACTATTTGGAGACTTGTGCTGTTGTTTTTAAAAACCAACCTGTGCACAAATAAATCTTCTTTGTTATTTACATACAGCTCCTGTATGTAGCAGCTGGCAAAGTTCTGAAAGCAGCCAAATCTGTTGGGTATAGATGAGTGGCTGCATAAAGGATGGTATGTAGCTTTGATGAATAAGATAACAGTATATAAGAGGATCTGCAGGAAAAAGGGGCTCGCAGGAATTATTTGCTGAACTTTGGGCTTCATTTATTAGATACTGAAACAAACGTAGGCCAAAAAGAACAGGTCAAAGAAGCTATATTAAGATATATCTAATTGTTCTACTGCATTTGATAGAAGAAGCTAAATACACATAGCTGTGCAGCTAGGAAGATCTGGGCTTTATGTCAGATTGTATGGAATGTTTTCATTGAGAACTGGTTATTTTGTATTATATATGTGTGTAATGTATAGATTTAAGGATTCTCTTTGTAACTAATGTGATTAATATATTTTTCTTGTACTTTCTGTAAAGCAGCCTCAGTGTTCTGCTTGCTCACTACCAAACTTACCTCATGGCAGAACTCTAGGAACATTTTGTAACTGAGGGGAAGGCTTACAGTTTAAAACTAACCTGGTCCCCCAAAATCATAAGAGGTGGTATCAGTCCCCTCAGTTGGTAGAAAAGGCATGTCACAGAAGCATTATAAGAGAGGTTCTGACTCAGTGATAGAACATGTTTGCTACATTCACTGGGCTCCTGGTTCAGTTTCAGCTAGGCAAACAAGTACTCTGATGCTGCATAAGGCATATTAATATGTTCAACCATCTGCTTTTAACTGCCTTTTGAAGTATCCAGGCATCCTCTCCACTCCCACCTTCGTACACAGGATGACACCGTTGTCCTGTAAGTACACCAAGCAAGACTGTCTTCTGCCATTTGGTTCTGAAGTCACAAATCACTAATGTGATTCAAAATTTGTACTTCACCCATAAGCAGACATGAGCAGGGTAGAAAAATCTATGTAATTTACCACAGGTTAACCAGTATGTTTGCAAATGCAGCAAACTGGTTAAAAACTCTTAAGGGATACTAATGCTTAATACATGGTAAATGGTTTTCTTCCTTCAAAAACAAAGAAAATACTCTAAATTCCATACTTACTTTACCACTGCTTCCTAGGTAGAATAGGAGATTATCAGGTTCTGTTGTTTTAACATTTAATGTTAAAGTATTGTAGTTAGTAGATAATATCTGAGGTTGATAGGCACGAATACAGTCTCTTTCCGCTGACACTGCAACCTTAATCTGGAAGGAGGGTAAACAATGATAAGTTTTGAATATATATTCCAGGTATCTTCAGATTTGGGCATTTTCTAGTAAAACATGAACTATAGAAAAGAATCATATGTGCTAAATATTAGTTAGGGTTGTGTTTGTATATATGTGTGTCATAAATTGTTCATATATATCAACAACCTGATCACTAAAGCCATGAAATCTATGAGGCTCCTTCCATTCATCTCTGGGGTATTCCTACTACAAATTAAAAGATAAACTCAAAGGGAAAATTGGAACACTACTGTTATATAGATGCTATTATATTCTGATAGAGAAACTGTAAACATAATAAGGAGGTACTCATTCACTATGAACTCTTATTAAAGTTCTCTGTTTTGCCAGTGCACTGTCAGGATGCCATTCATGATGTACAGCACAGGAAATAAGAATTAACAAATATGAATGTTGTTTCACAAAGAAGATATCTCTTTGGCAAACCCAAGGAATTAGGAAAACAAAAGCATGTAGCACCTAACAAAAGCTATCTACAGCTAAAAGACTGAAAGATCTACAAGCCCTAAGTTAATTTTGTTTGCCTCTTTTCAGTCACCAATGCTCTATAACAAACCACATTTGAAACAGGAGTTGGGTGTACATTCACATCTACCTGACCTGAAAATATTTTGGCTTCCCTAGTGTGGTCAGTTTTTCTTGTGAAAACTGGGGAGAGGGAACCCTGAAAAAATCCTGGATATATTTGGGAATTACCAGTTAGATCCAAAACCAGTAGACAGGCAGAAGCAGATTGCTCCCACCTGCCAGCTGTTTGTCAAGCAGAAGACGGCCTGAGGATCAGCTGTGCCAGTGGGGAACGGACTATTACTGCCGGCTGGGCTCAGGACTGGCTTCTTGTGCAGGCCCGGCTAAGATCTGCATGCCACAGGGAATGATCTGCTTTCTCCAACAGAGCAGATCCTGGAGCTGGCTCTAAATTTCTTCTCAGGTCTATTTGACCTGAAATAATTTGGGATTTCCAAAAAAATCCCTGATCTGATTACCATACCAGTACTGGGATCTGGGGTTTTTGGTTTTTGTTTTTTTTGAAATCCCAAAATCTTTCTAGGTCCAACAGACTGAAACAAAAAAATGCTACTTAAGAAAATTGTACCTCCCTACACAGTTTACGCACTGGGAACTTCACTGCCCCAGCTCCTGTGCAGGAGCACAAATTGGGGGTGGATGAGGCGCACTGGGCCAAATGCTCCCCTGTGTGGGTGCAGGAAGAGATGGGGCAATCTGCCATGAATAAAACTCCAGCCTGCAGCCCGGCATGAAACCTCCAGTGCATAAACAGTCCCTTGTTAGTACCAGTGTATACAGGATTGTTGCTGGGGGAAACAAAGGGAAAAAAGCAAGAAGTTCCACTGGTATACACATAACCCCCTGAATTGTGGTTGTCCTCATTTTCCAATACACATATATACATCTAAACAGCCTACTTATTAGGTGCAATATTGGAACTAAGGCGATTTTCCCCCACTAAGAAGTTCTTAAGGGGAATTGAGACTTATTTTAGACTAGAATCTCTGAGAGGGGATGGTATATAAATCTTTTTTAAAATAAGAAAGAATAAACTGCTTACAGAAGCTGCCTGTTTGCGGGCCTGACTGATGAGCTCTTTTATTTCAGAGATGTTTCTGCTCAGATTCTCTTCCAGTGCTTTCAGGGGTTTCAGCCTACCAAACAAGAGGCCAACTTGGATTTCAACTTCACTAACTTTTCTTTCAGCTGATACTACTGCCAAAATAAGAAGATGAAATGTAGAACTGGTGGAATTTTCCTAGAAAGTACTTAAAACAGCATTTAGGGAAAACAGAATTTTTGAGTTTTGTTACACTAGACATCATAGTGAAAAAATATACACTTCATATACAATTCTGAGAACAGAGTCCTACAATTGCTGCCTTTTCATTTATGTTTGCTATTCTTATTTGAAATAATAATTCCACTTTAAGCAATATTTCCAGGACCATGTAAAAGAAAATCTTATTTTTACTGATGTTAGGGCACCTATACAGATGTATATACAAAGAGGTATAAACTGGCTTTTACCTACATAAAGATATGGAATACTTAGTTTAAAAATTAACCCTGGTCTTGCACACAGTGACATTTCCAGAGAGCAGTGAAGCAGCAAGCCTACCAGCTTTTGATGAGTCGATTATAAGTTCATTGGTTTTCTGCAACGTCTCATTAACCCTGGACAATGCAGATGAAGTATTCAGCAACTTCTCACTAAAATCCCCACTGTGGTTTAAACCATTAACAGCGGTCATTTTCGCAGACTCAGCCAGCTCTTTCACTGCAATGATATTTTCACTGGTATCTGAAATATATAATGAACATGGCAGAGTTACCTATTGTGCTTTAGAAGAAGAATTGGTCTTTCTACCCTGCTTTTCACTACCAGGAGACCCAAAGCGGCTTACAATTGCCTTCCCTTCCACTCTCCATAACAGATGCTCTGTAAGGTAAGTGGCACTGAAAGAGCTCTAACAGGACCGCTCTGTGAGAACAGCTCTAACAGGACTGTGACTAGCCCAAGGTCACCAAGCTGGCTTCATGTGGAGGAACGGAGAATCAAACTCAGCTCACCAAATTAAAAGCTGCCACTCCTAACCACTATGCCAGACTGGCTTTATCTGGCAAATCCCACAAAGGGTCCAAATCCTTGCTGCCTCAGCATCCTGATGTCCTCATAAGTGTTTTTGCATTATTTTTATCAAGAATTCTGTCAACACTGAAATAATTCAATATAGTCACTATCTGGTTTTAGCAGTGCACAGGTTGTGGTCATATCAGGTCACATCCAAGGTGGTTTCTGCAATCTTGAAAACCAAGAACATTGTGACAATTGAGAAGTCAGGAGATTTGGTGGTTGGGGTCCAATAGGCCCAGTTCAATCTGTATAGTAGTCTTGGTCAACCTCATTCATTACAGGTATGTTAGCTAACCATAAGCTACCATCCGCTCTACGCAAGTGTAAACTTTATAGAAATTGTGCACTTAAAGGTATAAAAACTTTTTAAAAGTCAGCTTCAGCCATCTGGCATGTTATTTCCTAATAAATATGTTTACACAGGTAGCTCAACCTGAATTAAAGAAAATCATCACCTACATCACTATCTTTGAAAAATGCCACAGTAAAAGCAGTACACAAATGCAAAGAAAAAAACCCTATACATTGCAGAAACACAATGAAACTAATTTCTTATTACTTAAGCAATCTATTAAAGATTATCTTTTGTGGTCTTGTTTCATTCACATGTCAGCTTTATTAACTTTCTAGAGAATAACAGAACACACAGTAAAAGGGTATGTAGCTAGGTATACAAGATATAAGCAAAATAAGTTTTGTGTTAACATTTTAACCTGCTAAATACAAAATGAACAAAACAACCCAAAATAACTATCTAAACACCTTTTATATTATAGAACAAAGTATATTTGTCCACATTTCCTGCAAGACCTTATTATTAAAGTATGTCAGGATCAGCCCCCTGCTTTCTGCCATGGCTGGTTCAGGCTGACCAGAGAGACTCCATCTTTCGCTTTATGACTCTGTTGCAACTCTTTGAACTCTGCCTCCCTTTGATGGTCCTGAACTTTTTCACATTGCATTCTCCCCTGCTGTGACACTTTGTTGCAAGTGCCCCTGTTAATATCTTATCTACAAAGAGAGGCGCCAATTTGACCAAGGCCGCGGAGCCAGGGACAGTCTGGCAGGAAGCCCGGGATGGCACCTGGTGGTGGTGGGGAATGTTCCTCTCTGGGAACTGGGGACAGTTTGGGTGGGAGAATTGTATTGATAACTGCTTGCTTTCCCTATATCGAACAGTCTTGACTTCAGATGTTAGAGTGATCAGAACTACTTCCACTTAAAGCTTTCTATTAAACCAGAAGCCATCAACAACCTTGGTTCCATCAACAATAACAACAACAGTGCCATCAACAACCTTGGTTCTTCACAGATATTGCGCAAAGAATGTGCCATAGAACTGATTCTATATTTCAGTGCACCATAACATCCTGAAGGATGGAAATAATTGTTTCTAATGTTGGCTCACTGAGCAGTTGTATGATACCTGGGCCATTAAAAATAGGCTCAGCATTTTGTTGTGTTAACTGAGAGACTGAGGCTACCTTCTGGAGAAGCATTACAATCAGTATATCTTTTTTCCATCTCCTATTTCTTCTAGATTTTCTAGGCTTCTACTCTGCTGGCAAAAAGTAATGATCCTGTGTTATGAATTCTCGTGGCAGAAGCACAGACAGAAGTCAAGGAGTTGTGTGAATATAGACTTCTGGAAAACTCAGTACACTTCCACTTTTTTATGGAATTAAAAGCATCAAGGGTTTCTTTGGTTTAATCAGGATGTTTTATTTATTGTTTGCCAGTATTTTATAAGCTTTTAAAATAAAGATTCAAAGAACATGTGTCTGTTAAGGAAAAATAGTTTTTATTGTCTTCAAAAGTAAGGTATTAAAAGCATATGGCACCTATCAAATCTTTTCCTGGCACAGAGGAAGCAAATTCCATTAATTCCTTCTCCTGACCTGCCTTGTCAGAGGAAGTCTCACTCCATGGAAGGGGATCACTCTACTATCTTATGTTCTCTCATAGCAATGTGAGAGAAAGGATTAGCCTGCTGTATTTTTACACAGTATGCAATTTGCAGAGTTTTATTACTACTAGAATGTGGCCTTATTACATCAAATATTAAAGAAAACCCTACAAGATTCTGGCCTCACAGTTTCACCTGTTTTCAGCAAATTCAAGGCAAAGATTTTATTGCTGGGTTTTCTTTTAGTCATTCATGTATTAACTTCGTTTATACCCTGTTTTTCTCTCCAATGGAGATCCAAAGCAATCTGGCATTGTTCTCCTCACCTTCATTTTAATGATGGCATTATATATGCATGCATTATAACATGAAGATCATTTATTTATTTATTTATTATATTTATATACCACTCTTCCCGAAGGCTCAGAATGGTTTACATCAAACAGGAACAATACAACTACCTCAGTTTATAATAATACAATAATAACTATAACATTATGAACAATATAACATTGTTCTATTATGAACAATAGAACAATAAATCAATGCTTACTGAAGGCCCAGTGGGTGGGCAAGTCTGCAGTGATGGTTGTAGGAGGGAAGCTGAGGGGGGTCTGACTGGAAGCGGTGGTACTGGTTGACCTCAACCAAATGCCTGTTCAAGATTTGTCAGGAACCTAATCTCCTCTGGGAGCTCGTTCCACCTGGTGGGGGCCAGGATGGAGAAAACTCTGGCCCTGGTTGAGGTCAAGCAGGCTTCCTTGGGGCCAGGGATCACCAGGAAGTTGGAACTGGTGGAGCATCTGGCTCTTTGAGGGGTGTAGGCAGAGAAGCGATCCCTTAGGTACGCTGGGCCCAGACCACATATGGCGTTAAAGGTGATAACCAAAACCTTAAGCCTGATCTGGAATTCAACCAGAAGCCAGCGCAGCTGCTGGAGGATGAGCTGGATGTGGTCTTCACTTACCCTTTGGCAAGGCTGTCATCTGCAACAATGAGCCATTAAGCTTTTTAGCCATTCCATCAGCTTTCTCTTTAAATTTTTCCACCTTTATGTTCATTTCATTTAATCCAGACACAAGCCCTATGAAAAGAAAACAAAAAAACACCAAGTAATCTGTATCTCTTGAAGCCAGCTGGAAGGGACCCCTCAGATTTAATGCACAGATGTACTGCAGGATATTATGCAGGGTGCCACTATCCACAATCAGCCCACGCAATCTAGATGGCAATATGCTACACTGAGGAAGTAAAAGGACAGGGCATAACTGAACAAATACCATATGGCAAACTTCAGCCTTGAACAAGTAGCTAGTTTTTATTTGTTACATTCTTATCAGATCCTTCACCAAGCAGCTTCAGGCACATGATATCCTCACAACTACCTTGGTTCGTTAGGAATGGTCATGTAGTAACTTCATGGCTTTGTTAGGATTTCAGCCTGGGCCTCCCTGAAATCAAAAGGCCGATACCAAAATCCAAACCACCTTTAGGTGAAATGTAAATCCCATGGCAGTCAGTGGAGCTGTCTGAGGGGAGGATAAATTTCATTCAATATTCATTCATAGTAGCAGTTCAAGCTCTCAGCGTGGATTGCTCATGTGAAGTGAGAGCACTTTCTAACCTACAAATCCTTTCTTGATTAATCTAAATGTATGAAGGTAGAACGTTGAAAAGAAGTTTGCCAATATGCGCATATTGCTGCTACAGACAAGTGGCTTTTTCAAAATTAATTTTCTCTAGGAGGAGTTCGAATTCTACACATGCCTCTCCTTTTAAACAACAGCCCAAATCCAAAAAGCAATGTGTATATACCTTGATACTTCTTTTGCAAACTTTTTGCTTCAGTTAATAATGTGTAGCTAAGCTGGAGGACTCTTTCCCCAGTAGAATTAGAGTCTTCTTTTGGCTTAAAAAAAGGATCATATAAGAAAACATAGTTATACATGAAACAATCTGTAATCGGATACATTTTTCATACGTAATTTAACTTCATTTTTGGCTTGATTGAAAATCAAGAAATGCTGATGGCACCACAAAAATTGTGATCAACATCTGTGTGTACCCTCTTTGAACTGCCTATCTCCTTGTGCACTATCACAAAGACTTATTTGGAAGAAAGCCCCATTGAATCCAGTAGGACTTGCTTCTGAGTTAACTTGCTGCTGCAGGGTCAACCACATGAGCAATGCTTATGTAGCTGTGACTAAGGAGAAATAGAAGATCTGACGCATTATATACTGAACTGTAACTTCTACATGGAGCCTAGAACCAAATTTCTTAGTAGATTATCCCCAATGGCCCCTGGCATTCCAGATTCCAAGAAGGGGATTCTTCTATTGTCTGATAATGATCCATACATTTCTAATAGGGTTGCACTCTTTGCTCTGGCTGCCAGACAGATAAGGTCTAAGGTGAGGAGAGATGGCTGATTCTGATGATCCATGATATTCTGTTCCAGTGTATGTGCCAGTGTCTAGTGACCTGCTTTTAATGCTTATGGTTGTCTTTTTATACTTTCTAAGGGCCAATGGATGTGCAATAAACTTGATTCTCTCTCTTTCTCTCTCTGTGTTAACCTGCATAAATTCTAAGAGTGCTCACCCATGCTCACCCATGGACATGCAAGCCAATGAGAACACATATTCTTATCTGAAGGCTAGCAATAACACTGATGTCCCAGCTAGATGTCCCAACTAGTGACACACATTTCAGTGACTAAAACAGACTACAAAGTGTGCAGTCAATAATTTCAAAAAGTTTAAAGCTTAAATATAGAAGACTTACCAGGATCACTTGTTCAGTTACAATTCTGTCAGCATCATCTGCCAGATTCTCTGCATTTTCAGTCAGGCTTTTGATGGTAGAGTAGGCATGAGTGGCATTTGTTGCATTCAGAGAAACATTTCTAACATCTGAGAGGCCACTGCAGCAGAAGAAAAATTGTATTTGTGTTCACATAAAATGTAAACCAGCATTTGGATAGACACAATGTTCTAAAGATTTCTTTTTTTCATAATGCTTCACTGTTGTATTTTATACCACCTTGACCACAGAAAGCATATTCACAAAGTTAAAAGATATTGCTGGATTAACTGGAAAATATATTTCCAGTACATCTCTTATGCAGTCCTATTAAACGACAGAAGTTCCTTGTGCTCTGTATTTAATCAATCTGTCATTCATATTCTTCAAAATAAGTGTAGCCATATAAACATTAGGACTGCTATCTTTGTCATCCATTAGCAACAACATGGCAATTTAAAGAGCTATAAATATGAATTAATCCAAACAAATTTGGATGTGCTTGAATGTTTGTGGGATGTTGTTAGAGTATATATAGATGGGAAAGTAGAATTATGTATGCTCAGCCTACCCACCTGCATTGCTTTTCACACTTTTCCCCTTGCCTGATGACCATGGATGAACATTATATTCCCACACAGCCTGTGCACTTAAAATCTAACATCCACAGGTCCCAACTGTGTGACTGATTCTTAGATTCTTAGATCACATATGGAAGATCAATTGCACAGTTTATGCCTATACACTTTTTCTGAAGTCCCCATGCATATGCAAGGACTGCTATCTGGCAAGCCCAAAGGTGGGATAGATGCCACAGAAGTATCAGGAAAACATAATTATATCTCCCTAGCAACCATAGCCTGTCTAAACCAGCCAACCCTCTACTTAAACAAGGCATGAATGTGAATAACCCCATGACTAGGTTAATGTTCTCACCTGTGTAATGCATGAGCAAGTTTCTGTAAATCAGCAGCACAATCTTCTGCCTTGTAAACAAGATCAAGAGCTCCCCGGGTGGACATCTGCATGACTAGGTTATCCACATGTTGCCTTAGTTTGCTATTCCATAAGATCAGTTCATCCCGGTTGGTTTCTAGAGTCTAAATATTCAGAATCATTTAGCACTGAATCCCAGATACTTCACTGCATCAAATCAGTATCAAAAATATTCAGTAACTTACAGATGTAGAGTTAATTACAACTCCGGCAAGGGCAGCAGAAGCATCCACATGAGCTTTTCCTTCCTTAGTCAGCGTAACAGAAAGCTCCTTGTCTGCCAGAATGTTCAGTTTCTTATGCTATGATGGAAATGCAATTTTGATGTATTTAATGCTCCATAAAAGCACCTATTAAGGAATGTGTATATCTAGCATTTTATTCTGAAAAGATTACTTAACATCTAATACATTTTACCAGACTAAATACAATTCATTTCCCCCCATAAACAGAGTTGTTTTTAAAACCACATAACATATAGTACCAATCTTCTTACACTGAACTGCATGATGTTATTATTAAGAATAAGTAGCAGATGTTTGGTCTCATTGGTATTAGTGCTAGCCTTATCCACAAGATCCTTAAGTTCTTGAAATCTGGTGTTCTGGTTTGATAAAGCAAGTTTTGCAGCTTTTCTCAAGTCCAAAAGTTGTTGCTGGGGCCTCCCATATTCTTTCTGGATTCTTGTCAATATTCTTTCTGCAGCCCTAATGAACACAAACAACAAATAAATTGGACACATTAAACATGGAAAAGTTCGAATATGCATAACATCAGCTATATCCAATACTTTTTGTTGTTATTAATGCAGAGACACACAAATCAATTGTTCCAGATTAAACACACTAGCTGACTTCATATAGTTGAACTGAATACCACACAGTGTATCTGTAGTTGTTGTTAAAATAGATGTGATTTATTTCTTTACTAAAACCCTGATTCAAAAACAGGAGAACATAATGCTGCCCACTGTCTGGATGTTCAATATAAATAACACCGAAAGGATTCCACCAAAACCATAAGCCAGGAAATCCATCACAACTATTCTAAGAAAACTGCTCCACTGTATTTAAGTTTCTAATTCTACAGTGACATAACATGCTTAACTTTTGGGAAATGTTGAAAAAACTTAGTAATGTCTTACTAATACTAGAGATTTACACTTAAAATTATGATAAAATCAGCATGCAATTGTTGCATCACACACACACAACGAGTATTTGTTACTATGTAGAAGAAAATGTTTAGAAAAAATTAAATTAGAAAAACTAATATCATTAGAGTGTGTCATAGGGAGTTTGTATGAATCAGAATAGTGTTTTTTGTGCCTCTTCACAGGGAAGACAGTTTTTTACCCTATCATAGTTTCAAGAACAAGAAAACCTAAGGAAAAATGACACCGCGTGTTTTTCACAAAATGTACTGAATTCCCTAGTTATCAATTTTGATAAGACCAAAATTTTAATCTTTTCCAAATCTTGGAAGCATGCCACTTGGAGAGTTGTAGGGAAAAAGATTGAACAGGTTAAGTCCTTCAGAAATCTGGTGCTTCTTTTTCATTATAACCTAAAATGATCTACCCATGGTAATACTAGTCTTTCCTTAGCCAAGAATAAATCACAGGCCATTAGTCATTTCCACTTCCAGAAGGGCAACCAATACGTGCCTGTGGCTTTTCGGGTTTTTCAAGCCTCCGTGATCCCTCAACTGCTCTTTGGGATTCCTGTATGGATCCAGTCTCTGAATAAAGAAGCTGACTGTATGTCTGCGGCCTTTTACCGCAGAATTTTAAGCTTATCGAATTCGGCAACCTATTTGACTTTATGTGCCGAGCTGGGTCTACACACTATTGAATCACGTGCTTGGATTTTATCCATCAAATACTGGCTCCATCTTTTCTTTAGTCCTCCGCCAAATAGTCTCCTTGTACTTCTTCCATCTGACCATTATACTTCGAAATGGTCTCAGGCCATTGCCTCTAAAATTAAATCTATAGGCATGGACCTTGATTCTTTAGCTAACTCTAGAGAGGATCATATTTTTCAAACTATCCAAAGAAGAATCCAGGATATTGATCTCCAGATAATTTATGCTGGTGCAGGGGGACCGTGCTCCCCATGAGCTTTTGGTCTATCCTATACCCCAAACACTATGGCACATTCTTTTTCCAACTTTATAATACCTTCAAACCGCAGAGTGTTTATGTTAGCCAGACTAAACGTATTTCTTTCTGCAATGGTTGAAGGCAGGTATAGGAGAATTCCCCCGCAATGAAAGAATTTGCAGGTATTGCCATACAGAACCAGACTCAGTTTGCCATATCATTCTGCGATGTGAGTTGTATAACAACAAACGTTCTGACTTGATTTCCCCACTTCTACCCTTCCCTAATGTCTCAGATGGCAGGGCTCTTGAATTGCTGCTTATCGATAATTGCTTGGAGACCACTGAACGGGTAGCCAAGTTTTTATCTATAGTAATGACCCATAGGGTAAAGAAGTAAACGTCACTGGCTTCATCTTTTTGTATTTGCTGCTCCCTTGCCTTCTGTAACTTTCCTCACAGTTTTTTAGACTTGTATTACAGAACCAATTTATATATTATTTTATATCATGAATGCCATTAAAGGTTTTGTATTGTATTGTACTGTACAAAACATTTTGAAAAAGGTTTCCTGAATACTCACCAGCATTATTAGTAATGAAAAAAAAAAGATCCGCCTTCTGTACCTCCTTATTTAAATATTTCTGAAATGCATGATTGTTCCTTTTTAAAATGAACCCAAATTCTGTTATTTTCCAGCACTGATAACTTCTTAGACTTTTAAAAATCCCTTGTGTCTTCTAACAGCAATCAACAAAATGTCAGTTTTGTCAATGGCACTACTTTAATCATAAACTTCATGAAGAAGAAGAATTGGTTCTTATATGCCACTTTTCTCTATCAGAAGGAGTCTCAAAGCGGCTTACAATCTCCTTTCCTCTCCCCACAACAGACACCATGTGAGGTGGGTGAGGCTGAGAGAGCCCTGATATTACTGCTTGGTCAGAACAGCTTTATCAGTGATGTGGCAAGCCCAAGGACACCCAGCTGGCTGCATGTGGATGAGTGTGGAATCAAACCCAGCTTGCCATATTAGAAGTCCATGCTCCTAACCACTACACCAAGCTGGCCCACATAACTGAATGTTTACTCAAGGCTCCTAAACAACCTTTAAATCTATTTAGTTCCATAACGGGTCAGTTGCTGAGAACAGCCTGCATAATTTGCAGAAAAGAAAACAAAGCCTGGTGTTAAAGGTCAGCAGAAAATCAATGTCGTTCTACTCTCATTGAAAAAAAACATGCACATTCTTAGACTAGGTCACAACTTATTGATGTTGTACGTTGCAACATATGTGTATTATGGAGCCTATAGTCTTCAATTTGTAAGTTTCCTGCATATATTGTTAAGGTTAGTGCACCATTGCACCAGTGTACTAGCGGACTTACTTTAGCTCAAGACTGGTATTTTGATATAGCTTCTTGAAATATCTTCCATGCATTACATTCAACATTACAGGGATCTCATCTTGCAAATCCTGCAATGTCTGGTTTGCAAATGGCAAATCAGTATGTAAAGTTTCATTAACAGATGCTGCCAGCTCCACAAGTACTAGACAGAGGGAAGAAAAACAAGGTTTTTAAATTTTTATATCATGCACAGCAAAATATTTTCATTTTATAATCAATAATCAACACATGGAAAAGTATATTATTTCTAAAATAGAACCACCTATGACAAATCACATTACCTTTAACTGTTGCCGGTAATGTGTCGATAAACACAACCAACTCTTGACTCTTGTTCAAGGTCCTTTCTGTAGCAGTGCTGAGATGCCCTCCTTTTTGTATTATTTTAGTTAACTAGTATAAAAGGAAACAGTGATTTTATTTGTTGTATTGCTTAAAGAGTATTTTAAAGATTTGTTTTTTAAGTGCATCTACTATTATACAAACTGAAAAACTTTTCCTTGTGAAATAAAACTACGAACGTAATTGTTATAAATTTTAGTTTCCATCAACCTGATCCAGCAGCAACAGTAACCCTTCCGTATCCATGAGAATTATGAGCATGTCATGACTACCATGCTTAAAGATAACATAACTGGTAGTACTAACATCTGCACTCTAAGCTGGAAAACCTCTGTGGGAGAGGAATCTGTTAAAACTCACATAAATGCCACATGCGGGGGGGGGGGGAAATCCTCAGTAACTTTAAAAACAAAATCTATCAGGCAGGTCAGAATATTGGCTTTGCTTTATAAAAGAATCTTGGTAAACTCTGTAAGATGTAACCTTACTAATGCTAATTTACTAGTTCTATCAGTTATTTACTATTAAGACTTCTGAAATATTTCAAGCGTTAGCTATGAATTAAATAAAACTGACCTCTATATGCATCTGGTCTGTATCACCTGTTAATTTTACAACCTGGTCATACACAGTTTCCACTGGGGAAGCTGATGCTTCTTTAGATAAAATGGATCCCTAGAAACAGAAATACATAGTTTAGCCCTTTGCTCATACATAAACAACATTTCCTATGGTAGCTAATCCAAATGCTATTCACACCAGTAATTGTTCATTTGCTCTAATAGAACTTACAGTACAATTCAAGAGTAAAACAAGTTACTAATTTTTAAAAAATAACGGCTATTTAATATTTGCTTTGATCCAACTTACAATTTCTATGAGTAAAAGGGAAGAGCAATTTTTGCCAGCTTCCCCTTCCATCAAGATATCACACACATACACACACACACACACACACACACACACACACGAGTTACTCCTGGGACTTTCCCAGGCTTATTGTTACCTCCATAGCTAAAACAGCAGACTACATTAAATGTATTAATTAAACAGAACTACTACTGTCTCAATCCAGAGTTCTATCACAAAAGACAAACTATATTTCAATTATTTATTATTATTGTTACATACCTTTAAGTGTTCTGTTGCATTTTCCAAATCAGACAGTAGCCCATAGGGTGCTATGATGGCACCAGTCAAGTTGACCAGAAATATGGCTTTGTCGAGATTATCAAAATCATTTAACAACAAACCTGTGCAGGTATCATCACAAGCTAAAGAAACAACAGTATTGGAAGTTGTGTTATTTAAAAAGAAGATAGATATGGATATGTTGTTACATCAAGCCAGAAAAGAACTGTCTCACCACCCTACACTCAATGTCCACATAAAATATATACACAATAGTACAGTTTTGGGGGAAATACCCCCAGCTTTTAATGAAATACATATTGCCTAAAAAGAACACACAGAGAACAATCCTAATCGTGTCTACATGGAAGCCCCATTTTATTTAAGGTGACTTATTCCCAAGGAAGTGTTCTTTAGATGGTACCGACAAACTGCTACAGTAAAAAGGCATGGCAACTTGTAGTCTTAATATCAAACACACTTACTGAGAACAAAGTCTCATAGATTCCAGCGGACCATACTTCCCATTAAATATGGCATCAAATTTTACCAGTTTACTATTTATTATTTGATACTAGTAGTAAAAGTCCATTGTGTTCTGTAATGCAACAGGTGGTGTGGGTTTTGTGCCTCACTTGGAAGCTGGCAACCCTAAGAGGAGGTCTCTCTGTGCATAATAGTTCTGGATCAAGTCAGGTTCAAGCACACTTGAGAAGTGTGGAAGTTCAGAATTTCAGAACATTGCCTATCTGGCAATGTTTCCTTGACCTGAAGTAGGCCAGGGGGCTCTATGTGGTTGGCTGGGTGCCTGTGGAGGCATTATACCCTTTTGAGGCCCCACTTTCAAACACCAAGGAATATCTCCAATGCAGAGATAGCCTCCAGGTGGGGCCTTGCTGCTCATCTCCAGACAATAAAGATCAGTTCTGCAGGCAAAAATGGCTGCTTTGGAGGGGGGACTCTGTAGCATTGTATCCCACTGACGTTTAGGGATGCCAGCCTCCAGGTGGTGTCTGAGAATCCTTTGGAAGTACAGCTTATCTCCAGGCAGTTAGACTAAAGTGAAAGCTCTTCCACTTCACATGCGCCCCATCAAAAGGAATGCACATGGCCACAGACACCTTTTGGCGGCCACATTCTATTGGTTGGCTGGTAATGTCTGCCCTTCTGAAGCCTGCAGCCTACTGCTGGCAGCTGCAGTACCTGCTGTTGTCTGCAAAGCCAAGTCGTAGCCTAATAAAAGTGGATCACCTAGTTCCCCCCAAAGTCTACTTTCCTGTAAAGCTAACTCCATTTATGCCTTTGATTTATAGGACCTTCCTGGCAAATACTGATTTTTATTTACCAGGCCAAGCTTGAGAAAAATCACTTAAATTCCTATGTCTCTCCAGCCATTTACTTGTTCATGATTTACAACTTCAAGCTGTAAATAGTCTTTATTTAGATGTTCCTGCACTTTCAAGACTCACAGGACCTATGCGGTTCTGTCAGTCTGTTTGAGCCTCAAAATACAAAAAGTTGCTAGTAAGAGCTGACCAAAGCCCAGGCGGGACACAACCATGTTACTCCACTCCAACCTCAGTCTGCAAGCCTCTACCATTGTCTCTACTATCACTGCTCATCTCTAGATTATAATGATCAGTTCTGCAAGCAAAAATGGCTACTTTGGAGGGTGAACTCTGAGGCATTGTAGCATTTTAAGGCCCTCCTCCAAACCTCCAGGAATATTTCCAACCTCCAGGTGGAGCCTGGAGAGCTCCTGGAATTATAGCTCATCTCCAGATTAAAAGGACCAGCTTCCCAGGGAAAAATGGCTGCTTTGGAGGGTGGACAGGATTGTTGTGCAGAAGAAACATTTAAGGCCTCCCATACAGGTCGTTGTAGAGATGAAACACTTGATGCCTACTGCACAGGGTTGCGGTGCATATGAAACAGGAGACAAAAGAACTTCTGCAACAGCATCCAGTTTCATCTGCACAACAACCTTGCATGGTAGGCTTCAACCATTCAGAAAGTTGTGGAGAAGAGATATGCATGGCTTGGCTGAATCTGCCCTCAAGCAGCGAGGGTTGCCACAGTAGTATTTTAAGTGAGAACAGGCTTTTCTGTGGCCTCCCTGTCAGCCAGTGGTTAGGCTTTCCCTCCTCAAAAGGAGAGCACACCCATGCCCACAGACTCCCCTGCATTGCTATTGGAAACTCATCTCTCACCTTAGTCAGGGACTGTTAAAGGCTCCCTTCACATCAGGCCTGAAGGGAGGAGGGGGTGCAGAATCCTGAGCAAAAGCAGCAATTGGCCCTGGGGGAGGGGAGATTCCACCAATAGGAGTCTTTGGAACCTTAAATGTCAGAAGTATGAATCACTTTTTATATATAAGACTAGGGGCAAAGCCCGTTGTATCCAAGAATACAACGGGCGCTAGAGCTTGGCAGTGGGAAGAGGAAGGGGAGGTGTTGTCCACTCTGTAAGGGCATGGGGTTGAATGTGTGTGTTGTGTGGGAGGTTGTGGTGGTGTGGTGGAAAATGAGGGCATGGGTGTGGAGATATGGGTGTCAAGAACCTGTGGTTTGGAATGTTCGTTGAGTGTGAGAGAAGACTGACCTTTGGGAATTGTGGCATAGTGGTTACAGATGAGCTTTCCAGAGCCATGTCTTCAGATATGTGGAGGGAAGATCAGACTGGAGACTCTTCTTAGGGGAAGATTACATGGCAATCAATTCCCCCCAGTTCTGCGTCATTTCCCTTCTTGTATGAATTAGGCCACATACACCGAAATGCCCCTCTGCCCTAATACACATGGGGTAGTCACAGTACACAGGTGTCCACCCTGTTCCTTCTTTTCCATTTTTTCACTGTTGATAAAATGTTATGTGCCCACATGCTTCTTTCATGGTTGCTCCTTAGAAGAATGGATTTTTGTTTTGCTTGCTTACAACCCAAAGGAGTCTCAAAGCGGTTCACAAACACCTTTTCCATTCGTCTCTCCACAACAGTCAACCTGTGAGGTATGTGGGGTTGTGAGAAGTCTGAGAGAACTGGGAATGGGCCGCAGTGACCCAGCAGGCCTCAGGTGTCTCAAAGCATTTTCCAAGCATCTTCCCTTCCTCTCCCTATTTACAGTTTCAGGCTGTAGGTATTTATTTAGATCTTCCTGCACTTTCCAGACTCACAGGACTGATGCTGGTCTGCCTGTCTGTACCCCAGAATACAAACAGTTGCTGGTAAGGGCTGGACATAGCCCATAGCCCAGGAGGGACACACCTGCACCACTCCCTCCCAACCGCAGGCAAAAATGGCACCTTTGAAAGCTGGACTCTGAGGTATTGTACGATTTTGAAGTCCCACCTCCAAACCTCCAGGAATATTTCCAGCCCAGGGGTAGCTAACCTCCAGGTGGAGCCTGGAGAGCTCCTGTAATTACAGCTCACCTGCAGAGTATAAAGATCAGCTCCCCAGGCAGAAAGGGCTACTTTGAAGAGGGTTGTGGTAGAGAAGAAACATTTAAGGCTTCCCACACAGGTTATTGTTGTTGAATTGAAAGAGGCCTACTGCACAGGGTTGTTGTACAGATGAAACAGGAGACAAGAGCCAGTTTCTTCTGCAGAATAATGCTGTGCAGTGGCCTCAAACCTGCAGAGTGTTGCAAAGAAGAAAGACACATGGCTTGGCTGTGTCTAACCCCCGGCCAGAGCAGTATTTTAAGTGAGAAGGGGCTTTTCTGTAGCCTCCCTGTCAGCCAACTGTTTGGCAGAAGTGGATAGTCCCCCCCCCTCAAAAGGAAGGCCCTCAGGCTCCCCTGCGTTGCTCTTGGAAAGGCCTCTCTCCCCTCAGTCAGGGCCTGTCAGAGGCTCCTTCGCAGCAGGCCTGAAGGGGGGGGGAGGGGGAGCACTCTGCAGCCTCCTGCCAGCTCTGTCAGGGTTCTGAGGCCATTTGCACTTGGACACGACAGTTAGGTCAGCCTTGGGGTGAAAAGGGCTGGCACAGCCTGTCCAAGCCTCTGTTCTCATCCCCCTTGGCAACCCTACTGACCTCCTCTCCCTTTGGTGGTCAGGAGCAGACTGGTAGCCATTTCTCCAGATTGCCCCTGGCTGGCTGGAATTTTGGTCTGTCCTGGTGAGGGGCCAATCGGCGCTTTGCGCCTTCCGACTGGCCCCTCCGCTTGTCAGTCCAGGGCCATGGGACCAACTGTGGCCCTTCCTCATCACGGACTGAGCCCACCCCAACACCCCTTACTGTTTTATTAAGAGGGAAAAGATAATATGCCAGCCTTAGTAGGTTTCCACATTAAAACACACAGAACATTAAAAATTCATTATAAAATTAGAGTGTATGAGTAAGGTATGAAAGAAGACCAGCAGCAGGTAACAGCATCCCTGTTCTTATTTTGTAAAACAATTTTTCAAAACCAATTTTTTTTAAATTAAAAAATTGTACTTACAAATGCATTTATTTTCCACAAGCATGTGCCTTGCTTCACACTCATCACACAGCTGCCCTTTTACACCTTGCTTACAAACACATCGTCCAGAGATATGATCACAATTGTTATGGACAGAACCATTTAGGTTGCACTGACATGGCTGACAGTCACCATCAGGTTCTTCAGGATTTCCATAGTAACCTGAAGAACACCTAGTAAGAAACAAGAGACAATTCTTGAAGGCCCTGTCTTACAGACAAGTATAATTGGATTCTAGCTTTAAAACTTCCCAGCCACACCACCAATTTATCCATAACACCTTCTCCATTGCTCCATGCATCCTTCATCACAGCTCACTGACACCGATAACCCTTCACTATTTTCTGAAGATGTTGGGAAATAATTTGAAAAACCGCAGGAAGAAAAGCCTATTCAAGTTTCATATTAGAAAAGAAACAACTGCCTATGAATTAGCAATGAACTAGTGTTAGCTTTATGGCAGGATTGGCTACAATCTAAGTGGCCAGCAAATAGCCACTTCAAAAACTGGCTTCAGTATCATGCAGTGCAATAACATATATTATAAGAAGTCCTACTGAAATCAATGGGGCTTTTTTACATAAAAGCATGTGTGGTAACTAAGTGTCCTGAAAGATCCTACCACATGACATACTACCTCATTATTTTATTCCTTATTTCAATGTAACATAGAAACAGGTGTGCAGAAACTATTCAGTGCTCAAACAACAGTGTCATTGGTTGCCAAATCCCTTAAGAGTCTAGATAGCTCACCTTTCACAATATTGCCCTTCGAACCCTTTGATACAAGCATTGCAGTGGAAATCATTAAAATCCTTCATAACACATGTTGGACTAAAACTTGAGTAAACAAAAAATGCAAAAAGAATTAGTGGCAATTCTTTATTCCCATTAAAAAATTCTCTTCATACAGTGGACTGACATATAAAGCACGGCTAATTCCTAACCTCTGACAAGCTAGATTTTCAGGTATAGGAAGTCTTAAGCATGAAGTAACTCTACCATATAGTTGTATACAAGTACAATTCACATTTTATTGAAGGGCCACCAGATTACCCATTTCACCATCTATCTTTATTACTATTTATATTACCCACATGAAAGTTCATAACAGAATAATTTTTTACCAGGACACATTTTAAACCCCCTAGAAATACAACTGTAGTGGAACAGTTCTCATCATTGCTGGAGTACTACTGGGCAACAAACAAGGATAACAATAGTAATTATTAAAGACATCAAAGTTAATAATTTTTAGATACCTCCCAGGGCTAATTCTTGGGCAAGCACACAGAGAACAATCATTGACAGAACCAGTCACTTTGCCGTAATAGCCTGTGGCACACACACTGCAGTGATCCCCAGCTGTATTATCTCTGCAACCCTAGTAAGCAGAAAGTCAGACATGATTTAAAAGAAAAACAAGCTGCTTGTAAATACACTCCATCCAATAAATATACACCCTTAAAAACTCTGACTTGGATAGCCTGGGCTAGCTCGATCTCATCAGATCTCGGAACTAAGCAGGGTCAACCCCGACTAGCATTTTGGTGGGAGATGTCCATAGAATACCTGTGGAGGCGGGCAGCAGCAAACCATTTTAAAACACCCAATTCCTCAGGATTCCCTCCCCAAGCCATTTATTTGATACTGTGATAAAACCAAACAAGCAGTGGGGGGAGGGGCATACACACCAAACACACTCCTGTTTGTGGGTCACAGGTCTCACTGTGGTTGTTGCATTGGCATGGCACACAGGGTTGGATCAATGAGGGGTATGTTTTTAATGTTTTGTCTTCATATTTTCCCCTGTAGTACCCTGGTGCACAATTCTAGATTAAGGGAAAGAAATAAACAAGTGAAGAGATACTTGCATTTTTAATGCATTTTAAGCAATCAGAAAACCTTTTACCAGAATTAAACCATTTGCAAAAAGTGAAACAATATACCTGACATGAGAGTCCTGCATAACCAGGAGGGCACAGGCAATTCTCAACAAGATGAGCTGTTTCCCTAGCCAAAGTCATTTCATCAGCTTTCATGGCAATTTCCATAGAAACATTGGAAATTCTACAAAATATATGAATTAAACAAGGATATATTCATTAATAAATCAGAAGTGACCCAAGGCTATAAGACTGGGTATTTTCAAATGGTTGTGTTATCTTATCCAGAGATTTAGGCAAGGCAATATTGGTTAGATCCAGGCAATCATTAGCTCCATCTACCATCCCCCAAGCTGTTCATACAAGATGGGAACAACATGAGATGAAGTAGATTATGGAAATCACAAGAAATTATCCCTTTCAGCATGAGCTCATATTCCATTTGTGCAAAAATAAGGCAGTAATTTCTGCTGATTTCTCCTTCACACTGCAGTTGCTCATGCTGCATCACCCACTGTTCCCAAAAATATCTGACTTTAAAGAACACTTTTCCAGAGTATGCATGGGGAGGGGGACACAGAAAGAAAAGGGGCAAAAATATATCATGGGGGCAAAGATCACTTCTTTCCAGTCCTGTACTAGCCAAACTATACTGCAGATTTCAATTGCAAGGTATGGTGAACCCTGATACACTTCCGTTTGTGAAGGCAATTTTTTTACTTCCAAAATAAAATGTTCCCTCATAGACTGAGTAAGCCTTGTATTGTGGTTTCTTACTTATAACATTAAGCTCACTGTCCCACCCTGTAACTGTCAGATCTTTTTGTCTTTACTCAGCCCTGGAACTTTTCTGGAAATTGTAACAGCCCTCTTTTCTTTAACCTTTGTCAGAAATAGCACTGAAGCATTGCTAGCAACAAACAGATAGATGGTTTTATTTTTCCAGGAAGAATAGGGTTATAAGGGTATAACCTTACCTCACTGTGTTATTGTGAGGGTGAAATGGGAGAGTAATATCAGTAAAAACTCAATTATCTAACTAAAGTTTCTCCTCAGAGCAGATGGTGAGCTAAGCATTGAGCAGGGGGTTGGGCTACACAGCTTAGATGCCCCCATCCAACTCTATGATTCTGTTTCTATTATCTCTGTCAGACTGCTCTCTTAGCCAGCATCAGAATTAGAATGAATTCTGTCCAGCACACAGCTGAAATATAAACTTCCTCATAGATGATTCTGGCCAACAAAAGCACATGGAGCATCCTGTCAGTCTGGCTCTCTCTGCCTAGGGAAGATTTTTAACCCTTCACTCATTTGCTATTTACTTCAGCACTTGGAACCTTATTTTTACAGTCTGTGAGAGGTAGAGCCATGAAGTTTCAGGAAGTTGTTCTTGATAGCAATTAAGGAGGGACTCCATTAATCAGCCAACTTTCCAATAGATGTGAACCTATATACCAATTTCCTGTACATTTTATCTGTATTAATGGAATACACAGTGAAACTGATGTCTAGATCACTAACAACTGCCACTCTCTGCCCTAGGGTTACAGAATTCTTCTAATATATAGCTACCAGTTTCCTAGCAAACTACCTAAGGTACATATCAAAGAAACTTCAACACAGAAACAAGTAGTTTTTCACATTTCCAAATACAGGTCTTCCAAATGCAGGCCTTCACTAACAGCTGAGATGAAAGATTCCCTGATTCTAAGGGATGGGTTTTCTGAGGTACATCCATGGAGTATTTGCAGGGGTAGAATTTTAGCTGATTTCCCTGTCCCGCTGCAGACCCCTGAGTCTCACCCATGCTGCTCCTGACAGTGTACTTTCCCCCAGGACAAGCATTTCAAGGGACACTTGACAGGGCAGTGGAAAGAAAAGGAGATAGAGTGATGCTCTGCTGAATCCAGTTTTTTTAAACTCACCTATACTAAATCAACATTGTTATTAATGGAACACATTTAATTAAAAATGACAAGTTCCTAAACAAAATAAGCATAAATTTTACCTGCTTTGCTGTAATCCTTGGCCATATGACGCTTTTATAAGGATGTAATCTACATTGCTAAGCACCGACATGAAGTCAGAACGTGAAACTGAGTCAGTTGCTACTGAATTAAAATACTTCCAGGTATTCTAAAGGAATAAAAGCAATGTAAATAAATTTATGAATGAAACACATACGCTTTTAATAGTACAGTCTTGACTTACTGCTCCTCCTCATAGTGAAACAAAAAAACAACAGTTCTTTAAATGTGTGAGGGTCCATTTTCTAGATTGGAAGATCTGGACTGTTCAAGCTTCTCAAGAACTCAACCATCCCTTGTCCTAATGTCATTACCCAGTCTGGAGTAGGGGAGAAGATGATGTGAGAAAGGATGCTTCAACTCCAGACACAATGTCTCCTTGTCTTCCTCTTTCGGCTATATTCCTAACACCACACATGTTCTTGGAACACAAAATAAGGATAAGAAGGTACTTCTATTCTTCCTAAGAATGCATGGAGAAAATAAAGGCATTCCCAGTCCTGTTCCTGCTTCAAGCCACTATGATTTGTTGAACTTAAAAAAGGTTCTCAAGAGTGCCCCACATACAAACTTCAAATATTTACTTACTTATTGTTTCCTGACACCTGCTAAGGATGTTCACAAGGTAAAACCAAATGCAGAAACAAAAAATAAAACCGCAGACATAAATATTAAAACAAAAACATAAAATAATAAAACAAGCTATAACATCAGAACAAAAGCAGATAATAAAAGCAGCTTTCAAAGCCCAGGAAAATAGCAATATTTTGGCATGTCACCTTTAAGGCCATAAAATAGTTACCAGAAGAATTTCAAGGGGAAGGGCAATCCAGCTGTGGGATATCACTACTGAAAAAGCCCTGCCTCTCATCACCACATACTTTACCCTTGCAGGTTGAGAGATAGAAAGTGGAGAAATAAGAAGTAGGGTGGACAGTATGAGGAGGCATTCCTTCAAATAGCCCATATCCAAACCATTAATGGCTTTAAAATTAACAACCTGTACTTTGAAATGTGTCCAGAAACAAATGAGAAGCCAATGCAGATCTTCTAAGATATGGGTATTAATGACTTCTGCATCCAGCCACCACCAACAGCTTAGCTGCTGATTTTGGACTAACCAAAGTGTCTGGATACATTTCAAAGACTCCCCAGCTTAAAGTACATTGCAGCAATCTAAGATAAGATGTATCAAAGCAGAGACAGGGTAGATGTCTCCTCTTTTCTTATAGAAAAAAGTCATTACAACTCTCTTATCCAGTTATCTAGTTTTAAATAAAACAGTCACATTTGTGCAGTATGAAGGAAATAAAACTAAATTGCTTGTTACAGTGAAAAGTAGCACAGATGAAAACACATATATATCCAAACAAAGTCTCAAATTAGGATGCCAGCATGCTTCCACAATGCATATATTGCATACATATGACATGGCAGTATCATGCAAAATAGATTACATGCTGCATAAGATAAACCAGGGTCCCACCCTTTTTAAGGCTTCAAGCAGTTTTGGAATTCTGACAGAGGGCGATGGGTGCAACCAAAATGGCTGCTGTGAGCGGCCAAGCCAAATCTAAAATGGCTGTTGCAGGAGGTGGAGCCAATCAGCAAATGTCACAGAGTGTGGCTATGCATATCTCTGATAGTAGCTCTTCAGCACTTTGGACAGAAACTCCATTTAATGGGATGGCTTATAAAATTAGCACTGTTTATTTCCTTGCATATACACTAAGTATACATATCAAGCTACCTAAGAAACTTTCATCTGGCAGTACCTGTCTTCATTTTCCAAGCATCTAACATACAAAAGGAAAAGGCAAAATGCTTCTACCAACTATTGCTTACAACAATAGTTGCTGATGGGCCGGAAAGAGTTCATTGAACATGTGATATCTTCAGTAAAAGAGAGATTCTAATTAGACAACGCTAGCAACATAAACCATTTCTTGAAAATTTACCAGAACAGTGATGTAGCACTGTTATTATCAGTGTCCACTTGAATTGTAAACTATATTTAAACTGTTGATATCTAATGACGTAAGAAGTTCCCATTAAGTGCAATAAGGATTGTAGCCATGTTTAGTCAGAAGTCCCACTGTGTTTTCAGAATATCATTTTGCTATTTGCACAAGCAAATTACTTTAATGAAAGCAACTTATATCATAAATATCAGAATTAAAAAAAACCCAACATAATCCCTCCCACTTTCTAAAACATTCAGTAGACTCCAAGAAAAGTGACAGCAGGCACCATGGCATCCACTAGTAACACATTAGGAACCTTTGAAGTAGATGGTTCAAGCACAAATGTTCAATAAGTATCAAGATTTATAGAAACAAAGAAAATAATAGAAGCCCTTACACAAAGAGCTTGTTGCTGTACATCTAACAGATATAGTTTGCCTCACCTCTACCATTAGTATTTCTTCCTCTTGTTTCACACCATTTCTTGGAGCAGGAACGTCCACGTAAATTATCTGTTTATTGGTGAAGCCTCCCTTCATCAAGACTTGTGGTTCAAGGTTTGACGTTCCAGTGCCATCCAAAGCATAAAAAGTCACTGCATACTTTAGTTTTCCACCGTAGGCCATGAGCTGCTCGGATGATTAATGATTGTATTTATTGGTGAAAAATGATTTACTATCTGTGCCCTGTCTTTTCTTGAAAGAACGTCACTAAAACCTAGATCAGAAGGAGGTAATGGCTTTCCTGAAGTTCAGCAAGGCTGTATTTTCCTCCTTTGTTTTTAAAACTGATTTCCAGACCATGCCTTTGATTTGAACTAAAATTTGGGAACTGAAGAGCTGCCACAATTTTAAGGCATTTCATAGTCCTTCACACAGAGAAAAAGGACTTTAAATGGCTCCAAGCCATTTAACCCCCTGCTTTTTGCTCTTAATGAAAAACAGCTGAGCAGGGGGGGGGAGGCAGAAAACAGGGAATTTAAATGGATCTGAGTAATTTAACCCCTGCTTTCTGCTCCCTGTTGTTCAGTTTTTTAATGGGGAGCAGAAAGCAGGGCTCATGAACCAATACATATTGGTTTGATTCATGAACCAACCTCCTGGTTCACATCAGTTCATGATTTGGCCACAAACCATAAACCAAACCAAATGGCAAAAATGCTGTTTATGCCCATCCCCAATGGTATGGTGGTCAGAGGTTCAGACTAGGATCTGGGAATACTAGGTTTGAATCAGTGCTTTACAATGGAAGCTCACTGTAAGACTTTGGACCAGTTATATATTGTCAGTGTAATTTACTTCAAAGGGTTACGATGAGAGTAAAATGGAAGAGAGAAGAGGGATGTAAGCTTCTTTGGAACCCCATTGTGGAGAAAGGTGGAATATAAATGAAACAAATAATAAGCATAGTCAAAGATGGGGGGGCACATGAAAGGAGGGTTGGTTGTTCGGTGGAAAGGAGAGAAGAAAAGAATGAGAGGTGAGGATATCGAGGTGGCCACAAGGAAAGAAATAGAAAATAGTGTGGGGAAGGCGATATGGGAGAAAATGAGGTAGCCAGTGGGTGGCACCATAAAACTGGGCCGGATCAGAAATTTGCAATAGGGTCCAGGCTAGCAACTAGAACCAAGCAATGGGGCCATATTTTCCCAGGTAGAGGTTGCTGGAGGAGGAAAAGGGAGGAAAGCTGAAAATTGGAGGACAGATAAAGTTAACTCATGGGTGAGAAAGAAGAGAAAGAGGAATATGAAAAAGTCTATGGCACCTTCCAAAGAAGGGAAATATAAAATAGTGGGAGAGAAGAAATGAGATGACACGTACAAGTCATTCCAGGAGCACTGCTTGTCAAAATACTCAGTTATCAACATGGCCCCCTTTGTGGATGAAGGAGTTGGTTTTTATATCTCCCTTTTCTTTATCTGAAGGAGTCTTGAAGCGGCTTACAATCGCCTTCCTTTCCTCTCCCCACAACAGACGCCCTGTAGGTAGGTGGGGCTGAGAGAGCTCTGAGAGAAACTACAGTTCTAACAGGACTGTAACTAGTGAAGGTAACCCAGCTAGCTGCTTGTGGAAGAGTGGGAATCAAACCTAGATTGCCAAATTAGAGGCTGCTGCTCTTAGCCACCACACCAAGCTCCAGAAACTGGAGACATGAACAGACAAGGTAGATCTTTCCATAAACCCAAGAAAAAAAACAGGAATGCAGAAAAATCTGAAAGCTAAAAATAAAATTGAGATGTTAACAACCTCCTCTAAAATAATAGAACTAGTGCCTATACTTAAAAAACAAAAACAGAAATCCCCTCTGCAGTGGCCACTGTGGGGGCTGATAAGCAGCTACAACAATGTTGTCTATTTTCAAGCTTTGCTTTCTTGTCAGTAAAGGAGAGGGAACAGGTCCTCTCATTTTTGGCCTTTGATAGAGGTTTCATCAGGGCCAGGCCTGGCTCCAACCACTGCCACACAACTCACCCGAGCCCACCAATAACCTTCACACAAATTGCTTAACTTGGCAAGGACCAGCAGCAGCCATCATGTAACTCATGGTTTTGGCAACTTGGCTGGATAAGCTGAGAGCCAATGTTGTATAGTTGCTAAATATCTGAGAGACCCAGATACAAATCCTCACTGCTATGGAAACTTTCTGAGTGATCCTGAACAAGTCTCTCTTTCTCAACTGAATTTTCACAGTTGTGAGAATAAAATGGAGAAGACAAGAATTATGTCAGCTGCTTTGCAAAGATAAACTATAAAGGAAGCAAATGATAAAACTGAAGGTTTAGGGCAGATAAAAGAAAAATTGCTTCAGCTTGGAAGAAGAAAGGTTAGTAGGGACAGGGGACTGCTAGGATAAGAGAAAGAGGAAATAGTACTAGAGAGAAATGAAGTGACCACACAAGTTCTTCCAGATTCCCTGCTTATTCTAATGAAATATCATGCGAGCAGACTCGTATTTACTCTCTACTATTCAGTTATAAAAGACAGCAATCTAAAGTATCTTTAAAACATTGTAGAATTTAGCATACAAACAGATGAGGTAAATTAATGTAACTATTAAATAATGATTTTTCTGATATCCTTTACTTTGTCTTTGAGATTCAGAAATCAGTAGGTCTCCTAACCAAACAAGAGAAACATTTATATGCAATCTTTACAAATGGTGGAGTGGGATTTGTGCTATGGCCCTTGACAAAAAACATGGGAGGGGGTGGGATCTATATATAATAATATATTCACATTTCATATGCTTACCTGGTCGCCCTGGAACTGATCAGGTAACTTCCAGTAAAATGGCTCTGTATGCAAATGTTGCTGGACTGTTGCAGCATCCATCAAAATATCAGGAAACTGGGAAAACACACCTTCACTTGTTCCAGTGAAGTTAGTTTGAGAGACTACATACAAAATATCTTGCTCTGGAGTTAGTGTTATCTGCAATGCCAAAGTAAGCCACCCCACATTATAAAATGTATGATATACTTTATATTTTTCAAAACCAGCAAGATTTCAAGTAATTTTTACAGGTAATATTTGTGAGTGATTTTATTTATTTATTTATTTATTTATTTATTTATTTATTTATTTATTTATTTATTTATTTATTTATTACATTTGTATACCGTGCCCCCCCCCCCGGCTCAGGGTGGTTCACATGGAATGTAACAGAACAATACATTAAACTCACTGATTATAATGAATGAAATGTAACAGTTATAATAATAAAGAGAGAAATATTCAACACAGTGAATAATCTAACATAGCGATCCCCAACCTGTGGGCTGCGGACCACATGTGGTCCTTCGACTAACTGGAGGTGGGCCCCGAAGGACACCTTCTTCCCACCCCCCGGCCCTTTACTTCATCCCCCCCAGCCCTTTACAACACACTTCATTGTTGTGGCGTGTCTGTATCTTATTTTGAAGGGATGTTTAAACATTACCATAGCGATCAGAGAGCGTTAGGGCAGTGGTTGAGAGTAGAGGAGTAAACTACCCCCCCACACCAGGCCTCAGTAAAAGGCATTGAGTGGTCCCCTGGCATTGAGTGGTCCCCGGTGATAAAAAGGTTGGGGACCACTGATCTAACAGACCCATGGTTGGTCCAATCTGTTGCATGGGTTCAAGGGAGGGAGGTTCGAGACCCAGTAATGTTTTTTAATTATTTATTCTTTATACAGTTATTTATTTATTTATAAAGTACCCCCTTTATTTATTTATTTATAAATTGTTTTAATTCCTAGATAAGTATAATGTAGATTTCATGAGGGTGGATGATTGTCCTTTTGTGCTGAGTTTTCTAGCCACTTTTATATTTGCCTGCAAGACAGGGTTTCATATGAGGACAGTGGCAAGACCAAGAAAGGTAAAAAAATGAGAGAAAAATGGGATTTGTGCTATGGCTCTACAGTTTGATGTAATGCAAACTTAAGAGTGGGGGTGGTGTATATAAAAGGCTTTAATAGTTGGGCCAATAAAATGAGACCAAGCTGTTTCTAGACCAAACTTTAACAAAAATAAGAATGAAATAGAACAGAAAACTAGACATCGAGGGTGCAACTGATTTACTAACCAGAATTCTCACATGATCTTCCACTTCCGAACAAAAGTCTGACATCCCAAAACAGAAGCATGGAATGCATCCCAAAAGATTACTAGCATGGAGAGCAAACGTTCCAGTTTTGCATTCACTGCAGTGCAATCCAAACACGTTGTCCTGGTAATGAAATAAATAATCAGAACTCTGATCTGAATATTTTATAGATATTGGTGTTGCTAGGATATTTTCAGAAGTGTATCAAGGGCAGGTCAGTAGGTACACTCCACCTTGGGTACAGACAATAAGGAGTAAGAGAGTACTATAGAGTAAGAGAACAGGGAGATCATAGCCTCAAAAAAACACTCCTTTTCTCCAGCAAGACACTCTGGCACCCAGGATTCCCCATTTAGTTAAAATAAACAATTCATTCTCTTTCAATCTGATTTCCCCACTTAATATTTTTTCTTAAAAGCCTGCCCTTCTTTGAAGAAGCTCCTGGGGTTGGAAGGGGCTTGGGAGATACCCCCATCACCTCTGTACACCAGGTACTTAACCGGGTCTCCCTTATCAAATCTCACATTTCCTGCCTTTTGTTGTTTAAAAAATTACAGTTTTTTCTTCCGCTCTTTCCTCCTTCAATGGATGTCCTCTCCTTTCTTGCAGCCCCTTTCTGGCAGCACATCTGTTTAGCAAAGTAGGTTTGAATGTATCCTTAGATTAAACAAGTACAATTTAAGTGCCCCTGCACCAGTCTCTGGCCTGTTTTGCGGGCTGTGGGGACAAGGTAACCTTGCTCAGTAACAGTTTTGCGCATGGGGCAAATTCTTTAGAGGGGGAGGTCACATCTGCATGCCAGCCTCTCCCATTGGGGGCCTAAGGTATGATGAGCCACAGTAGCATGGCCAGGAGAAGGATTCTAGTTGGTTCACATCACCAAAGGCAGGAGAACCAAAGAAAGGCCAGCACCCATGTTTGGCCTGATAATTTGCCACTCTACAATGGTTTTACAGCAGGCTTGCTAGAATAGGGATGGATGCTTGGTTATGGGACTTACCCCCATGCACTGCTTGTTTGGTTTTGTACAGAATAATAAGCTGTGACCTTGTATGTTATCAAAATGCAGGTTATGTGTGTCCATTCGTTGCTGCATCATCCCATACGCTCTTTGGCAGGCAAGTGCAGTCATGACTTACGGCAGCTGCCAGTTTGCTGGGCTGGAGTGGGGGCCTTGAAGGAGGCTCTGGCGCCAGAAGAGGAATGCGAACCAAAGGGCTGAGTGACAGATGGGGTCATGGCGCACCCACTGTAATGGAATGACACTGTTGTGGTACATAGGAAGTGAGGCCTCGAGGGGGGGCTATTTAAGAGTCCCTGCACCAGCCTGGGGTCAATTTTGCAGGCTGCCTTTTGCGCTTTCTTTATATCTGATGAAGTGTGTATGCAAACGAAAGCTTATACCTTGAATAAAACTTTGTTAATCTTAAAGGTGCCCTGAACTCACTTTGTTCTACATAGTAAAAATTATGCCCTAAAAGGGAAAAAATGTACAAGAAAAAACAGGCAATTATTTCATATTGTATCTGAAAGCTCTACCTTGCAGGCACAAACACCTGTGTCCTCTTCACAACTACAGACTCCCTGATTTTGGTCACATGTGTCTGCTGTGGTTCCACGCACATCACAGTCACAAGGAATGCAATCTGGATAATTTCTGTATCCCAAAGCACACACAGAACAGTTGTCTCCTCCATAGCCATCCTTACACTGGCACTGTGCAGTCAACAGGTCACACTGCAGACTGAATGAGCCTACAGCACTGCAACTGCATGCCTAAGGAAAGAAAAATGTCAAGAAATGTGTAAATTTTCCAGAATAAATTTGGCAGCTGTTTAAAAAGACACCAGCTGCCAAAAATATACTTTTAAAGAACTGTTACAAAGTCATGGCACTACTGCAAAAAAAAGGACTTGTGCATTTCAATTCTGAATGCTGGGACATAAATGCTGGCACATAAAACATAGTTTCTGAGAACATTTTAACAGATAGGCATATTCATATAGAAGACAAGTTTATATAGAAGTGTCCTGACTGAAAGCTGTTTAAAGTTTTAAAGATGAAACTAGCTCCTCAAACTTGGTCCAGGAATAAATAAGAATTCAGTGTATTTTTCTCAAGACTGACCAGACAGAAGGCCTTCCTAGAGAGCATGCTACCCCAATCAAAGCCTCCAAATTCCTTGGAATACTAGTCACAGGCCTCCTGTTGTCCCCCTGCATGTCTCTCCATTCCTCCTCCTGGTCAGTGATATTTCCCTGTGTGTTTGGTGTGTGTAGCTTGCAGGAGATCCATTCTACTCACTTTTGAACCCATACCTGACATTTCTTCCAAAAACACTTTCCTGACTTGACCTCAATCTTGACCCTCAGTCTTATTGGGTTTGCAATGCTACAGTGGCACTGGTTCTTCTGGGCATATTATATTGGGTCTGCTGAACTTGCAAAAATGCCCCCCACCTCCAGTTTCTACTACAGAGATTCTTGGGGGCTTTGATTTTGTTTTTCTGGGCATTTATAGTCCTTGCTTTTTGCTTTTGCTTTTTTGTTTTCCCCCTCCACTGGAAACAATGGAGGATGAGGGTACCTACTTTGGGCATATCTTGGAGGACATGTAGAGAAGACTCAGTCAGAGATCCACTATCAATTTAGTGTCCCCAGCTTGTACAGGATCAGTTCTATATACTCCTGAATCTGCACCTGTCCTTTCCGCCAGAAAACACCTTCCTGGGGTCACCTTGTTTGAGGGGCCATAACTTGGACCCTGTAAGACTAATCTTCACCAAACTTGGAGGGCAGGTAGACAAGAGTCGGCTGGAGATTCCCACTGAGTCTCTAGCATATCAAAGGGAATTCTACTGTATCACAAACCAAACTAGCTTACTGAATGCCAAAAAGTACATGACAGTCTATGGTTCATGATCCAAGCATACCATGAACCACAAATGGGAAAGAATTGCATTTTCCCAGTTTGTCCCCATCCCTACTCCTCAGGTCACTGCAACCAAAAGTTGCAGATATGAGCAATTTTATGTTGGAAGGGCCTTGTAAACATGTCATAACAAAACTTCGGGTTATCAGAGTTCTATATCTGTTATATTATACAGAACTGTAGTATAGTCTAGGCTTTATCAGTTAAATAAAATCATCAGCAGTTAGAATTACAAACTGCCAAAACAGAGATTAGTTGCTCTAACAAGAAGAAAAAGATTTTTGCTCTCCTACACTCAGAAGAACCAACATGTGCTGGAAACAGAGCAAGCATGCCACAATCTTTCGAAGAAATATACCCACAGTTGCATGCATCCTTTTGTACTTGTTCAGGTCTGTAACACATGGACTATTACCTTACATCCATTTTCTGAATCAAGACCCCAGAAATTTTCTTCACAGAGTTCACATTTTTCTCCTTCAGTATGAGGTGGGCAAATGCATTGCCCAGAGTCTCTATCACAATTGTCCTGAGTATGAGCACAGTTACAAGCTGAAAAGGGAAACCGGAAACTTGTTCTGTCATTGGTTATTAAAAGGTAAGGGCAAAGGTATACCTTGTACAAGCACCGAGTCATGTTTGACCCTTGGGGTGACGCCCTCTAGCATTTTCTTGGCAGACTCAATACAGGGTGGTTTGCCATTCCCTTCCCCAGTCATTACCGTTGGTTATTAGACTAAAGGGATTTCTGTATTCATCATGTTGTTCCCTATCCCTGGTGGTGATCTTAATTAGGGCTCCTCTTTCAGGTTTTTCCATAGGAAAATTTCCCCCTAAGTTCTTTATAATATCTGCACAGACATCAGATTTGGCCCCCTAAGTCTAGACACATTGCTTTGCACATCCATGAGTAAGTTTTTGTACAAGCAAACGAACAAACTCAGCATGCCATTTGATTTCACTATGGCAGGGGCCAGGCAGGTTGAAAGATTTTGCCCCTCCTCTGAGTGCCCAACTTAAAGAACACCCTGGAGACATGGCAGCCCAGGTGGTGGAACGATGGAGCCAGAGTGGCGTGGACTGGTATGTGTGTGTGTGGGAGGGAGAGTTTGTTTTATTGTATTTTATTATTTTTATTTAATGTCAGGCCCAGGAGTGGCAGCTAAGAGAAGGAAGGAAGGAAGGAAGGAAGGAAGGAAGGAAGGAAGGAAGGAAGGAAGGAAGGAAGGAAGGAAGGAAGGAAGGAAGGAAGGAAGGAAGGAAGGAAGGAAGGAAGGAAGGAAGGAAGGAAGGAAGGAAGGAAGGAAGGAAGGAAGGAAGGAAGGAAGGAATTCTTCCCCACCATTGACCAACACTATGCATTCCTCTGATGCATTATTAACCACTGGCCAAAGATCAGCAGTAAGCTATTCCTAATATCAATGTATTCCCTACAGTTTCTATACCAAAGGGAATAAGATAAAGTCTGGCAGCCCAAATTCTGATTCCAACACTGGAAACAGTCATATCTGTACTGTTGAAAAACTGTATCAGATATGCTTTGATAAAACTCTTCTGACAGGGCTTCACAAATGCATGTTGAACAGTCTCACATAATCTTTCCTGTTGTGTAATCCAAAGCACCCTGCTAAAAGAAAACTAGTGCAATTTCAGAAACCACCCCAAGATCATGGGCTACAACTTACGTGTGCAACCACCATCCTGGTGTGCATAAAATCCATAGGCACAATGACTACACTTCTCCCCAGCCACTCCTGGCACACAGCGACACTGTCCTTCATCACTACAGTCCTCAGTAACTGAGCCAGATTGACTGCAGTTACAAGGAAGACAGCCAAGCCCAGTTCTCAAGCCATAATAGCCAACCTGTTGGGAAGGAAGGAAAACATTTCAGCAAAATCTCTTTCTTGTTTTCTTTTTCATCATTCCATGCCACCCAATCCATCTGCAATACATGCATAACCATGCTGCTTCTGCTAGATTGTGAAAGAGGAATGAGTTTCATCTCACAATTTCCCCCAATGTAAGAGCTGTTGAACATTTCATGGAAATGTTTAGCGAATATTCAGGAATGAAAAACACTGCATTTTTAGAAGACAAAGGACGTACTAATGTTGCCCAAAAACTCAAAACATCAAAATAGTTTGTTTAGGAAAAAAATAATCAAATGCTAGAGCTCACAAAATTAAACTTTGGTGAAAGAAGCACACTTGGGTCAGAGATATGTATTTGCATATAAATTGCTTCCATACAATGGTCTATTCAATGACAACTGAGCCAAAAACAATAGTCTTTTAAAATCACAGCCAACAATATTTCACAAAAATAACACAAGCTTTCAGATTTCCTAGAACTCTTTATCAGGATACATACAAAAAAAGCACAGGGACTGATGCTTCAGAGCATGAAGAAAAAGCCCATACTATACTTTGTAGCCTTCTTGAAAGGGAAACTGGTATTTTTCAGTACACTCTCGTGCAGACTACCCTATGTGGGTAAGTCAGTTGGTCTGAAGCAGCAAAACAAACCATTCTAAATCCATTGTAGTGAGTGGGCTTTGGCAAGACCAACCACGTTTTATTTAGTCTATAAGGTTTTGCGTTCCTTCAAAATCTTCTGACTTTGTTGGTCTTAAAAGTGCCACTGGACTCAGACTTAATCCTATGCTGAGTTACTGGTACTGAAGCCAAAATCCACTCACTACAATGGATTTACAATGGTGAAACAATTTAAACTGCACTATCAATTAGACTACATAATGCAAAACAAATTTCAAGATGCTTCAGAATTTACTGAGATGGAGAAGCAAAAATAGTCACTAAAATATAAAAGCCAGCAGTCAACTAGTAGCTGTTTAAAATGGCCATTTTTTGCACCAGTTAATTCATAATGTAGTGGTCTATATCTAGTCTGATATAGTCTCATTATCTTTCTGATATGCCAGATGGCCCCAATACACTTCCTTTGTATTTGGAATGTTTTTATGGACCAGAATGACCCATTATGCACGGGGGTTTTAGCGCACATTCGGGGTGGAATGGCGGCGACTAAAATCACCGATAATGCACGGAGCCGGCTGCAACCGGCCGCAGCTTTGGTGCATGCTGCCGAAAAAGCCGCGTTTGCGAAACGCGGAAGAAAGTGCAGCTTCTGGGTGACCGGGGCGCAACGAGAAGCGACGCCCCAATCGCCGCACGCATAATCGGTTACTCTGGGTTTTGCTGCCGTCGCACCCCGCCCCGTGCATAACCAGTGTGCATCGCGTCTTCCCCCTCCGCGTTTTCCATGTGACCCAAAATCGACGTTTCGGCGGCCGTGCATAATGGGCCTATGACTACCCTGCAATTGTCTAACAGAACAAGGAAAAACACAAAATTCAGATGTGTTAATCTGAGTCAGTGCTTTGAAGGGCAGAAAGTTTCCAAAAATATGTAAGATGGGACTTTATGAGAATTGCAGTAGACCTACATGACCTGACAGCATTGTGTGTGTGTGTGTAAAATGGCAACAAAGTATAGCCAAGTTATGACAACCCCAGCAAGAGGCTTTCAAGGCAAAAGCACAGATGGTTTGCCATTGCCTTCCTCTGCATAGCCCTCTTTGGTTGTCTTCCTTCCAATTCTACTTAACTTCTGGCAAGACCGGGCTACAATGTGCCGCCTTCCCTCCCCGAATGCATTGTGGATATACTGTGTCAAGATACTATGTCAAGATTGCAAGCAAGTCAACCAACACAAAAACTTTGGCAAGGGTATAAATAGAAATTACAGTATTAATAAAGCTTACCAAGCACTTATCACATTTTTGTCCTACTACATTTGGCTTGCATTGGCACAAACCAGTCTCATGATGGCAGATGTTAGAAACAGAGCTGTTCAGATGGCACTCGCAAGCTTACGCATATAAAAAACAAAATGAAGAAAAAACTAAAAGTTATTGGGGCAAAGTAATTATTAGTTGTTGTGTAGAACTTTCTTCTGCTTCAGGATCACATCTAAATAATCATGGACTATATTATTAAAACACATCTGGTTCTACAATCAGACGTGTACTGAGAAAATTAACAACATTCTATGAATCCCCAAAAGACACAAGACTCTTGAAACTGAAGTAAACTTATGTATTGTACATGAGGCATTTAGCCTACTTAAAATGATAGTTCCATAAAGTAGTAGAATAGATTGCAAAATTATTGGATTCCACATGGAGAACAGGTTGCTCACTTGCTTGGATTAATCATCAAATCACATTCCTGGACATTTACAGCAAAGTTCAAAGCTGGACATGGGCCTAGATAGAGTCTCAAAGTCCAGCAGTTTGTATTTCCAAGTACCTGCCTCGCTTATGAGAGCAATGAGACTTGATAAAGGCACACAGAAAAGGTTAACTGCCTGGATAAGAGAGTATATTCCCGAGTGGCCATATCAGTAAACAGAGGGTGGGGGGGAAAAACTTTAACCTCCCAGGGTTTTGCTCTGTCAGATCTGTAAGTCAATGTAAAGCCTTCAGCTCAAATCCCCAAGTGAAGGACTTGGGGCAGAAGCAATAGTTTGCCATTTCTGATGTAATGGCAATCAAGAGTTTAATGTGTAATTCAAGTGCAATGCGTGAGAACAGCAGAGAAGGAGAAGAATCGTGAGATGAAGGACCTCCTCTCCCTTGCATGCTTATGCACATTGAACCAAACCATGAAGACAACAGTAAAGAATATATCATTCACTGATTCTAAACCTATAGTTCAAATAACTCTATGCAGGCCTGTCCTTAGCCTTGACCTGGAAACTACAGCTGGTCCAAAATGCAGCGGCCAGGATCCTCACAGCGACACCGTGGAGATTCCACATCCGGCCCATCCTTCATCAATTGCAATGGTTGCCAGTGGAATTCCAGGTTAAAGGTATTGGTAATTACTGTCAAGGGCATACGTGGTCAGGGCCCAGTGTACCTGAGGAACCGCCTCCCTGCCTATGCCCCCAAAAGAGCTTTACGCTCCGCCGCCAGTAACCGGCTAATGGTTCCTGGCCCAAAAGAAGTTCGCCTGGCCTCGACTAGGGCCAGAGCTTTCTCTGTCCTGGCCCTTACCTGGTGGAATGAGCTCCCAGAGGAGATCAGGGCCCTGACGGAACTAAAACAGTTCCGCAGGGCCTGCAAAAGGGAGCTCTTCCACCAGGCATTTGACTAAGGCCAGGCCAACCAACCAACATCTGCAGGGCCCCTGCCCCCTCCCTCCCCCCAAAAACCCACTAAGACTTCTGGACCTGTTTGAGTTACTACTGTTTACGTTATACTGTTATGTTATACTGCCACCCAGTTTATCAATTAACAATATGAATGTTATTATATGTATGGTTTCATGTACAGTTTCAGTTATATATAAACTGCCCTGAGCCTTCGGGGAGGGCGGTATATAAATATGAATAAATAAATAAAAATAAATAAATAACAGTCCTTTATCCCTTTATAGAAATGAGCTAACTTGCAAATTGGAGCAAACATGCTCAAGAAGTTTATTGGAACAACATCACAAAACATGAGGCTATACATACCTTACAGGAGATACAATTATCAGTTTATTTACCAATTCATTCATATTCTCAAATGTATTAGCTGAGAATGCATTGTGTATGATGTATTATTTTGGTACATGGTATTAAGCAACTATGCTACATGTACACAAATTCTTGACAGGTTAATTTAACAGTATCAACTCACCATGGCAGTCTTTACTGGTTACTGCATCGCCAAAGAACCCATCTGCACACTTTTCACAGTGAAATCCTGCAGTATTTCCAATGCACTTTAAGCACTCTCCTGTGAGTGAATTACAGTAGCCATCTTCCATTGAGTCTACATTGTCATTGCAGTCACAAGGCATGCATGACTGTCCAGGCACCAAAGGGTTACCATAGTACCCATTTGCACATCTGCACAATGAATTGAAAATAATGTCTGACTATTGAAAACATAACATGAGCGTAAAGTGCACAGGATGATCTCCCTTTTGAGTGCTTTTTGTTAGGAGTGCAAAAGTGACAGCCTATATAGAATGAAAGGTAAGCCAGAAAGAATTGCCCTCATTTTTATGAAATGGTTACAAAACTAAATGTGGTTGGTTAAGCAGTGTGCTTTTACAAGATTCAATTGGTTAGCCAGCTGCTGCTACTCCCGGGCAGAAAAGATCTGGCCACTGTGGTGAAAGCCCTGGTTACATCTTTATAAGATTATTGCCATGCACTCTACCTTGGGCTGACCTTCAAAAGTGTTTGAACAGTTCATTCAGGATGCTCCAGAATGCTACTGGACGGTGACTAGAATGGGTTGTAAAGACGATATTACTCCAGTCTTGAGCTCCCAATCTGTTTCTGGGTACAATTCAAGGTGCTGGTGTTGACCTTTAAAGCTCTATATGGTTTGGGACTGACATATCTGAAAGACCGCCTAATTCCTTATAAATGTATCCAACCAATGCACTCATGTTTCTGAGGCCCTTCTTTGGGTGCTCCGGCTTCAGAGAATAAATTAGTGGCAACCTGGGAGGAGGACGTCTTGGTTGTGGCAACAAAAGAACTCTCTCCCCATAGATATTCCTTTTTCATTGCTATCTTCCACCAGAGGTGAAGACAATTAAACAAAATTGGCATCCTCTTAAGTATCCCTCCTTCCTGCCCAATATGTTTACTATTGGGTTTTTTATGTGTATTTTAGTTCTGGCTTTAGTTGATTTAATGATTTTTTTTGCTTAGTTCTAATGTTTTCCAGGTGCAATTTTACTATGCATGCTCTTAATTTGTTAGCTGCTTTGATGGCCTTATGAGGAAGAAAATAAATAGGTAAATAAACAGTATAGCAATATCACCATTCTCCACCCCCAGTATGGTTGTGCCAATGCAGTAGTTCCCCTACAACTGCTTCTTATTTTAAATTAAATTGTGTAAAATCCTGAACAGGGATATCTCCCATCTAGCTTAACCCTTAATTATTTGGGAGAGATGTAGGCTTGTCTTGTCTTGGGAGTTTGATCAAACCATCATTGGAACCTATGGTTTTGGAGATGAAAACCAAATATGTAATGGAAACAATAGGCTAGAAGATGAAAAACAGGAAGGCAAATAAAATTGCTTTAAAAATATCTTTAAACAGCCCCGTGGAGCGGAGCGCCACGGACTGAATAAAGCAGTAAGGGCTGTGTGGGAGGAGTTAGGGCGGGCCCTGTCCGGGATAAAAACTCGGAGGGGCCAATCAGGAGCTGCGAAGCGGCTCCTCCGAGTGTCCATCCTGCCCCAAGCAGCCAATGGGGAGCCACGCAAAGCGCAGCTCCCCATTGGCTGCTTCACCTGCCCAGGGAATCTGCCTGGCTGCTCCAGACAGCCACGGGTGAGTGGTGGGCTGCGCCGCCTTGTCCCGGCCGGCAGAGCGGCCTCGCCGCATCGGAGACGCGGCGAGGCCGCTCCGCCAGCCGGGAGAAGGCTCGACAGAGCCTCGGGTGGGGGGTGGGCCGGCCAGCCTTCTCCCAGATGGCGTGGAGAAGACCTTGCAAAGTCCCCTCCATGCCGGCCGGGAGATGGCTCGACAGAGCCTTCTGCCAGAGAGCCACGGGTGGGGAGAAGGCTCCAGAGAGCCACAGGTGGGGGGTAGGCCTTCTCCCAGGCCATCTAGCGCCCATTTCATTTGCATGTGAAATGGGCTTTAAATCTAGTCTCATAATATTTACAATATCTCATAAGACTGTATGTAGACTACTAGAGATTTGACTCAAGATTTGTCATATCTAAAGTTGATTATTCTATGTTGATACTATCCAAGTGCAGCAAATTTACAAAACCTCATCTGCATGTGATTGCAAAATTGTTATTTCCATCCAAAACTCCGATTCCATTTTTCTGTTCAGCTCTAGTCATAAGAACCCATTGCTGGAATGGGACTGATGTATTTTGAGAACAAATCCTAAAATAGGAACCAAGCAAACCTGCATTTCATGGCCTCCCTGCACACACACAAACGTCTGATCAGACACAAAGAAGTTTGGCTGAGAACAAAACTGGTGTGGTGTTCAATGTTCATACCTTTCACACTTGCTGCCTGCATAGCCCGCAGGGCATTTATCACAGATAACTTCACCTTCATTATCCAAGTGACAGGTAGGACTGAAACTTAAATCAATATTTCAAGGATTATCTTCACACTAGTTTCAAAGCTACAGGCACAAATTCACATATATTCCATGTGTTCATGGCAGTAATTGTTGTCATTAATTATCATGATTATGGTGGAATCATTGTAATACTTGGTGATGGGTGACCACAGAGAGTTATACAATTAGTGCTACATACTTAGCCAAAGAATTTGTATCTTTAGCAAAAGCTCTACTGTGAAATATTTGAAATATGGCACTCACACAATCCTTTACGTGGGCATTTGCTGGACTGCATTGGAAACCAGCATCTGAACAAGAGCTTAACTTGAATGAATTTTATTAACACGAATAGCCTACACTAACTAGTTCTAACATTATAACACTCATCATCAGTTTTAATATTAGAACAAAATCATCTTTATAAGAAATTCCGGGGGGATAGTTTATATTCCAAAAATATTAGTAAATTTCCAGTTTCTAATCTATGACATACAAAAACTCTCTTTTCTGAAGGGCTGAGCAGAATTTTCATTATGTGTCACCACCTCTGCAGATTATTTTTTCCTTCCCATTTCTTATTGACCATGCTTGCATGATACTGCTGAAATGTGATACTTTCAATTAGCAACTTACTTGTTTGTAGCAATTTTCAGTGGACAGGCACATGGCTGGCAGTCCTCTGGGGTTCCCCTGGAAGATACTCCATAGAATCCAGGCAAACACTGATCACAAGAATGCCCTGTGGTGTTATGTTTGCAACCCTGTGAAACATACAAGACACATTCTGAGACTTAATTCTGAATAGGATTTTCATTCTCAGAGCAAGCCCAGCATGAACTGACATGCAGCATTAGGATTCAAAGAACAGACACAAAGAAACAAAGAAGGCTGCTGCAAGAAATGGCAGCAGCTATGGCCATGGACAGCTTCAAAGGGATTTGGATAAACATATGCAGCAGAGGTCCATCATTGGCTAGTAGCCACAAGTTACAAATGGAACACAATATCTGGGGAAGTGATGCTCTGTATTCTTGGTGCTCTGGAGGCAACACAAGGGCCCATTATGCACGGCCGCCGAAACGGCGATTTCAGGTCACATGGAAAACGCGGAGGGGAAAGACACGAAGCACATCGGTTATGCACGGGAGGTGGCACGACAGCGGCAAAACCCAGAGTAACCGATTATGCACGCGGCGATCCCGGCGCCGCTTCTGGTTGCGCCCCGGTCACCCGGAAGCTGCGCTTTCTTCCGCGTTTCGCTGACGCGGCTTTTTCGGCAGCATGCACCGAAGCTGCGGCCAGTTGCAGCCGGCTCTGTGCGTTATCGGTGATTTTAGTCACCGCCATTCCACCCCGAATGTGCGTTATTCCCCCCGTGCATAATGGGTCTAGGAGGGCTTCTGTAGTTTGGGCCACTCTGATGGACTTCCTGGTGGTACCTAAGTTCTGACCACTATGTGACACCAGGTCTGGAAGGGCCTTTGGCCTGATCTAACATAGCTTCTCTAATGCTTATGAACTTCAGGCCATGGACAATATATATACACATTTCCAGGTCAGGAGAAACAATTAATGTATGTCCCTTCATACATTAGTTGCCTTATTTTAACCAAACTAAATCAATCAAAAGAATTCAGAACATTGCATAGCAGGGAGGCAAGAGTGGGCTGAAAAGACTACTCAGACACAGTCAGTGCAGTAAATAAGGACACAGCTTTATTGTAAGCAGGAGAAGAGCGCAGCATGGGGGGAACAGTTTTCTGGTAGTATGTGAACTCCCGGGAACTCTGCTCCCAGTGACCCCCTTTACAGCTGAAGCACATGGTCAGCAAGTAGCACATTGCAATCCAGCCAGCTGGGAACAACCCTGGTAGGTGACAGATGGTGGATGCCAGTGGACACATGACTCTAAATGGAACCCTCTGCCACCTGGAAATATGAGCCCACCAGGATGTCCTAGTGGGGCAGGCCATACTCAGCTTCCATCCAGCCTCTTAAGAAGGCCCCCTGCCAGGCAAGTCTGGTGCACAAGTCTGGTGCGCAGGCAAGTCTGGTGCGCAGACTCAGACTGTCCCCAAAACTGCTCTGCCCCTCAAACTGCCAGCTGTGACAGAACAGAGATACCCTAGCAATTAAAGAAACACCCAGCTGAAGAGTCCAAAAACAGGGAGGGTAGGTAGGAAGTAATGCTGCTGGCTGCCAGGAAGAGGGGCCAAACATAGGGGCAGCCCTTTAAATAGAGAACCTGTTTCAGCCACCTTCACCCCAGCATGGGGTTCGCCAGGTTGGACATGCGGCCCCTAGCCAGTGAATACCTGTGCCAAACCTTGCTATGGCCAGCCTGCCCTGTCCCCTTCTGCCCGCCCCCTGGCTGTTATGTTGCAGCCAGCAGTGAGTGGCAAGACCACATTTATAATATTGTCATTTAAAAAAATTAGGAAACGCTGCCTTTCTACTGTAGAAGTCAAGTGGACATGCAGCACAATAGGTAAAAGAAATGCAATTGTGTAACATTAGCTCTGTTCAGATGCATAATAATTTTAATACTAGCCTGAATGAGAAAGATTACAGGGTCCACCAGTTTTAATACAACGTTCAGGTTTGCACTGTTACTTCAGTTATGCATGCCACACATTTAATTTCTTTAATATGTCTTATTCAACAGTTAGTAACAGAAATGGATAAGATGTTCCTGCTCTGCCTGTTTGCAAAGGATTATGAAAATGCCAAAGATTCAAAAATCTGAATTGTCTTCAGAACTTTGTCCTGGAGACTGGCACTTTTCTGCAGCATTAGGAGACTTCCTCCAGCAACAGAGGTTTTCCACAATGGAAGAACCTCTGACATTAGCAGAAAATTCTTTGCACCAGAGTAAGGGGTACTGCTAGCAGAACAGATTCACAGGATCCTACCTTATACAATAGTATTGGAGAAGTGAAATGAAGAGTCCACTTACCAAACAAACACCATGAATATCACATTCACTTGCATGATTGTTGCAGTTACATGGCAGGCAAATTCCACCGAAGAGTATTCCACTTACTCGGTAGTATCCAGGAAGACATGACTGGAAAAACAAGAGCAAATAAAACATAAAGCTTACATAATTGTCACAATTCTTTTTTTAATCCAGGCCTTCCCTTTGTTTTCTTTTCCCTTTGAGACAAAGGTAAATGGCATAGTTTTCTTCAACTCTTTCCTTTCTACCAGGACCTTGTCTAAGGCATGTTCCCAAAGAGCAACCTACCAGAGAATTTCTCCATGGATAGATTGGGTTCTTATAGAGGATCCAGTGTTTCTTACATTTGCTGCCTGCACCTTTGTAGAAATGCATGGTATCCTAGGATGCATCTGCAGCAAAAATGTAGCATCTTCACCAGATAAGCATTTCATATATGGTGTGCAGAAAAGCCCTTGGAATGGGAAGACCAATAGCCTTTTTGACAGTCTCTTAAACTCCCTTCCAGTGAGCTTGGCCAATGCAGATAATCTGTTTTTTTCTGTGCTATCCATCTGTTAATTCAGGGTGTACATAATTTTTTTTAGGATTGTGCTTGTGGGAGACAAGTTTGCCCTCCTATGAAACAGATCAGGTGGAGAGGGTGCTCCCTTTGTGCTCCTGTCCCTTCTGCAGTTGTGGGCTGCTGTGTACTACTGAGGCCTTTGTGCAGCATTTGGTGGCAGAAGCAAGAGAGAGATCCAAAGTTTCAGATTGCTCTGCCTTGCTCATAGCAGTGACTGATGATGTTCAGTCCCTTTCTGGCTCGTCTCCCATGCCTGGAGCTCTGCGCTGCAGAGGTTTTTCCTTCATTGTGGTCTCCTTTTTTGACCTCACAGTGGGAGCCTTTTTGGCAATCTTTTCTTTTTCCATAACGAGAATTCTCTACCAAACTGATAATAGGGCTTGTTTATTTGTAACTAATAAAGTCAATAGTCCATAAAGAAACAGAGCTTTGTTACTGCTGTTTTGACAAAGGAAAACAATGGCTAATGACTGTAAGATTCCAGTTATAAAAATAATCAGGACAATTTCCAAATGTCCTATGTCCCTTAGTTATTTGAAGTAAAAATGTGGAGCAAGTTATTTTGCAGTAAGTGGAATATATGCAACAGCAAAAATTCACTGAAAAACTTTGTTCCACTATCTATATTTTTAAAAACTCCAACCTAAAAGACAATTTTGTATTTGACACTATATTAATAAATGCTTACCCAGACACGTGAAAGTATGATAAATTACCTCACAAGAGATCCCAGAGTAACCTTGAGGACATTCACAATATTCCACATCCATAGCAGAAGTTAAATCTATGAGATTAACATTTGCTGTATCCAAAGTGACAGCACTCAATCTATAGAAAAACAGCAACATATATGTTTTGAAAATCCATATAGCTAAGAGCAAAACTATATTTTGTTAACTATATATACATGCACTTATTAATTAAATATATTTGCTTTTGTAATAAGTATTCTGAAATTCTAAATGTAGCGCAATATAAACTGAAGTTTTGTAATATTTCAACATCAAACCTACCTGAGAAGCAGAATCCTTTGCCTATTTCTCAAAAATAAGGAAGCATGGGCCAAGGAAAGACAGTAAACTCAGATTTATGTTCAGTTGTAAAGGACAAGGCACTTTCCATGGATTTAACCATCCTATTATCTTAATTTTTTCCCCCATGCATTTTTTCTCCACAACACAAATATCCCTAGACTAGATACTGGAGTCTCTGAGATAGTCGCAGGCATTGTCTATACAAGCAACAGAATGGGGAGGCAGCTTGGCCTTCACCTGTACCCTCCAGAGTCCTGGGACTCTGAAAGAACCTGTGTTTTGTTAATGTGGGTCTTCCGAGGGCCTGGGCCAGGACATGCCTGGGCTGGCGGTGGCAGCGGCGTGCATTATTGGGATTTTTCCATGAAGCCCTGCCACCACCAGCACAGGCATTCCAGCCCATGCATAATGGATCTTAGTCACCCTTCCCTCACCCTGACACTTGTCAGGGTTGTTGGGGTTGGGAACTCAATACTGTTTTTCTCTTTATCCTGCCAGATATCCATTCACAGATATGGACATGTCTAGCAGTCAAGGCTTTCCAGATGTCTGTTTGTTTATGTGTGTTTCTTTCCTTAAGACAACAGGCATTCAGTCAGAAGGGTTAACACAAACCAAATGAGTTAATTTTTATTGATGGTTTAACACAATAGGGGAGTGGTCCATAAATATTATATTTCTCAGTTCTTAAAATTTCTGAATTCTAATTGATTCCTTTTTCTAGATACCTTGTCTTCAGCCAGTGACTGTTCTGGCTCTCCCTAACTCAGAGCTGTAAGCTGTTATCCAGCTGTTCTCTGGATTATCCACTGTTTAACCCTTCTCAATGATTCTGTCTCTCTGCACTCAATGTTCCATTAGATTCCACTGGCTGCTCTTAGGGAGAGCTGGAGTTCTATGTCACATGAGGGTTCACATTTTATTGTTTCCCCAAGTACTTCCTACTCAAAGGGAATTATTAACACAAGGTAACTTTGAAAAATACCATCCCTCACTTCTAAGCCTGAAGAGTTTCAGTCCATTCTACTACCTTAGTACTATAACACCAATCATCACCTTTCTATTGGATGTATATAATACACCACAGACATTCTCAATTGACTAAGTTCTCGTACATCTTTGATAATAGACTTCACATGACATTTAGCAATCATTTGCAGACAATTGCAAAGAACGACTTAAGTACACTGGAGGTACATTATCCAACGTGTATGAAAGCAGCCTTACACATGACAGAATATAATCCTGATTTAAAACTCCTATCACCCGGAAAGAAACAAGCCTCCATGTATTAAGGCAGCTGTATTTACACATCAAAATGAACTGGTTATTGAATAGGTCCCTCTTCAATCTCTGTGGGGATGAGGGAGAACAGAAAGCGGGGGGGGGGGTGAGGGAGGCCCATACAAGCAGGCCCATTCTGCATGGCGGGAACCATGCTGGGCTGCCAGTGATGCACTGCTGTGGAGCATATAGCTCCGCAGTTTACTGTGGGGACACATTGCAGCGCTGGATCCACTCTGGAGCTGAAATGTCTCCCCCTGGGAAACAAAACAGTGGTGTTATAGTTTCATGGCACAGAGAGGGCCCATCAAGTGCTTTTTATGCCCTGGTCCATCCAGCAGCGCAGCAAAGCACCACAAAGCTGACTGGGGAATTCTTTGCCTCCTCTGGGCCACCATAAGACATGGAGGAGCCAGGCCTGGAAGGCCCAGCTCTTCCATCCACATGGGCCTGCTGCAGGACAGGTCCTGTTGGCCCCAGCAGCAGCTAAGAGAAGAATCTGTGTATCCTTAGCCCAGGGCAACTGAGGGCCTGATTCATGGCAGGCCTGAGAGGGGGCACTGTGTCATGTGGAAGTTGAGATTTGCCCCACTTCCATATGACTGCCCTCTCAGTCTTTTCCGCCAGTGCAGAACTGGCTGCATAGATCCTCATATCTTCAGTTTATTTATGATAATAATGGTGATTGACTGGGAACGTGCATATCAGAAGACATTCAAAGGCCTAATAGACTTTGCAAATCCACAACCTCTTCCTTGTTCATTTTCAACAGGAAACATGTCTTTGTAATTTAATGTCTATTGTCTCACAATCTTCAGTGGGTAAAGATGAAATATTCCAAAGATTTTCATGACTGAAGTGTTGCTTTTATCATAAATGAGAACTGAGACTTTACAAAATTGTATAATGTGTTGTTATCCAAGGAACTCACAGATGTATGGAACTCCCAAGCGCATCATCTCTAATATTTTTTCTGTATTCAAACTCTTACTAATATAATATTTCTGCAGTATTTGGAAATGACTGCTGAACAGATGTGCGCCCAAATGGAGGAAAAAACCCTCCAAGATTTCATCATAGAGAGCCCCATTGTTCCACAAAGTCTAAAGCAGAACAATGATTAAACAAAATGTCAGCTCATTAGAATTCAGATGCACAGACTTCCCAACTTAAAGGCCTACTAGTCTGCAAAAAAGGAAGGGTCATCCTTCTTGCTCAGCAAGTGATCTTTTATAAATGAGCTGCTTTGTCAACACTGCATATGCCATGCCAAGCCGATTTTTTAAAATCACAAGTTGGTGTGTGCTTTTGCTTATTTGTTTCCCCTTCAATATGAAATAAGCAGTTATTGGACAAATATGTGAGAAGGCATACAGAAAGAGCTCTAAGCCTGGCAGAATACAATTTCAGTATCAGGTATATATTTCTGTAGAACATGAGTATTCTGAGCTACTCAGCTCCCTGTGAAGCTGTATAATTCTGTAACAAGGCACAATGCTCTGTCTTACGGGATGCCACATAAATAAGGGAAATCTTGCAATCTAAGTTCTTAAAAAGAGGACCAATACTCTGCAAAACAGTGGAACACATCTTTTTCCATACAAAAATATTTAGTGTTCATGTAGGTAAAATTAGACAAGAATTTTGCTCTTAGAAAATAAAGAGAATAAATAAATGAAGACTCTTTTCCTGACCTTTTCATTTTCATTAATCGTACTCAAATAGAAGAACTCAAAATCCATCAGGACATCATGGGAAGATGTGTCTCCCCAAATATGGATACCCCCATAATATTTTAACAGCCAATATCTAATGTTATATTAATATATAATATTAATTGGCAGCAGAGGGTCTACTGGTACTGTTTTACTGTTAATTATGGTTTTATAATAAGAGCCTCTTGTGGTGCAGAGTGGTAAGGCAGCCGTCTGAAAGCTCTGCCCATGAGGCTGGGAGTTTGATCCCAGCAGCCGGCTCAAGGTTGACTCAGCCTTCCATCCTCCCGAGGTTGGTAAAATGAGTACCCAGCTTGCTGGGGGGGTAAATGGTAATGACTGGGGACGGCACTGGCCAACCACCCGGTATTGAGCCTGCCATGAAAACACTAGAGGGCATCACCCCAAGGGTCAGGCATGACTCCGTGCTTGCACAGGAGATACCTTTACCTTTATGGTTTTATAATCTTAATGCATTTTAATGTATTTATAAATGATGTTACCAGCCCTGACCCTTGTGGAAAAGTGAGAATAGGAAAATAAAGATTATTATGATTATCATCATCATTTTACCTGTATACAGCCTTTTTTGCAGTGTTGTAATTGGCCCTGAGCAGAAGACGTGTAACATTTGCTAAAACTGTCAGGAGTACATCTCGATCTATTAACTTTTTTGTGTTCAAATCAATGAAGTTTTCAGATACCAACTTCACAGTATTAGAATACTCCTCATATGGTTGCAAAGACAATCCCTCAGATCTTGTACACAAAATATGCCCATTACCCTGAAATGATAGGAAAAATATATTTTAATGTTAACCAGATATTCAGCTTATATAATTTAAAACACCTACACACAGCTCTGAATTTTTCTTTCAGAAAATTTTCAAAGTACCCTTCAAAAAAACCAAAACAACATCATCAAAGCAAAAGATTAAGATACAAAGAACTGTCCCTTCGTCGTCCCAGTGTCAGCTTTCAGTGATTATTCAAAAATGCCCCTCCAGAGGTTATTCTAAAAGGCAGAATGGGCTGCTACCAGAAAACAAAACAAAAAACAAAACAAAACAAAAACCAATACCCAAATATAGAACGAAACCCTTCAAACTTTCATACTATTCAATTCCCAGCTATAGAGTCTATGCCAAATGTAAATTACCTGAATAATAACATCTACATTAGACACCAAGTCACTATCTGTAATCTCCATAGGAATGTCATAAGACACAGTATATTTCAAGTAACCACCAAAGGCAGTGAGCTGGAATAAAAGAAATAAAAATTAACTAACATTAAACATGAGGCTTTTGCAGCATAATGGTGAAGAATAAAACATTATAATGGAGCCATAACTTGCAAATTGTTATAATATCAATAAGATTTCCAAACAGGCCCAGAGCCAGGTGTCAGTGGGCCCAGATTAGAGAGTGGCCAGGGGCTCCCTTTCCTTCTAAAACCTGCTGTTGTGCCCTCCCACTTAAACATCCCTACCCACCTGTATTCTTTTCCCACATTGCTTAGTCCTCTGTCCTTCCCTTACCCACATGCTATTTTCTGGTCCTTCCAGTGCTTGCACTCTTCCCTGGCTCTGCTGGACAATATGTGCAGCTAGAAGTATGGGTGGGGGAGCTTTGCTCACAACAAGCAGCTAAGCTGCAGATGAGTTGAATGGGTGAGGGCAGTGGCAGTGGACCCCACCAGAAGACCTGGGCCTTGGTAGCAGCCCCATCTCAAGGTATGCTGAAACCTGATGTGTTTTGCTTGTTCAAATATTGGCAAAATAACCATTAAACAATTAGTAAACCATCATCTACTGCCATTACTATACCAATAGATTAAGATACTCAGACTAACATTGCCCAAGAATACCCAAAGGATTCACTTCAGCAGTGAAGTCCTTTGAAGATAATAACTTAAAATGAAAATGAAATGGGCAATGTCCTTGAGCATTATCAGATAAGGAAACAAAGAAAAGAATAAGAGAATAGAGACAGAAATATTAATGCAAAAATTAATCAAAATAATGTATGATTTGTGGCAAAAGATAAAAAAGCAATTTGATTAAGAATAATGCTTATGTACTCTAACCAAACAGGAGGCCAAGAAAAAGTTACAGTAGTTTTGATGTTCATAGTACTGTATATATGAAATAAACAGGTTGTAAAGCAATAAATTGTGGATAATTATTTTAAAACCTTGTTACACAATGCTCACTTTATTTCCAAGATATGGCTGAGGTGCAGACCAATAATAAGGAGATTTCAGAAATTTTGCAGCTGCTATGTTATCAATACTTATTTGGTGAGGTCCATCAAATTGCCCTTGTTGAGGCTGCACAGTTTTTGAGATATATGGAGAAGTCACCATCCATCCTCCCATAGAAGACACCTTAAAGTAAAAATTATTATTTAACTGATCAAGAAAGCTAATTAATATACAAAATGCATAGATAAGAGTATTTTCCCTCTGCATAAATCATTATCTCAAATTCTGAAATAGGCCACAAAGTATGGATCAAAAAATACACACAATGGAGCCAAAAACAGACAGGGGCCTATTGTTCTACAAACCTGAAGGATTTACAAGGTTGCCAAAAATCTGAAATATACAAAAATAATGCACTGGGGATAAAGCCCACATAATAATAGAAGTGGCATCTATCACTTGAGAAATGAATGCCCATTGAGATGTTGTGAGACTGTTCTGAAATCTTGGTATCCAGTTTGGGGATCGCTTAGCAACAGCAACATTAATATTGCCGAGACTTCCAAGGCTTGGCTTCTCTCAGTTACAGGCAATAGAGATGGCAGCAGGATTGCACGGGAATACCAAACAACTGGGCTTCTCTCCCTAATTTAGAACCAATACAAATTCACCTTCTCTAAAGTTAATCACGAACAATAACAATCTTATAGTAAGTCTATCAACCATACATTTATCAATGAAGGTTTGCTTGGATTATAATATTTCACTCTTAATACTTTTGCTGCAGCTAAAGCAACAACAAAATCTTCATTTTCGTGTGAGTTATTCTGAAGATTTAATTCAAAAGTGACATAAGGCTTCCTGGGACATCTGAAACTGTGAACCTCTGGATTCGTCTTGACCCAGCGCTTGACCCAGAGCTACATGCTTATATTTATGGTTTGAATGGAATAGTTTATGCAAAGGACAATGTATATTAAAGAAAGGCATAGACTAAAGACAATAAAATGTAGCATGTTTGTGGATATACCTGTAGAAAACTCATGGAAGTGCTGGGTTATATCTTTTTCTTTTTGCATTGTTTTCCTAACTATTCCTAACTCCTTGTCCTGTTGTATCATTTATTTGAAAACTTATGCTGTTTGATTACATTGTGCATTGTGATCTGCCTTCAGCCTCAGCAAGAAAAGCAATTAACAAATAAAATCAATGTGCTGCCAGCAGTATTTTACCTGACTGATGGGCCATGGAAGGCTTTCACAAACATCAGAAACCCCAAAGCAGAAACATTCAGTACAACCCTGGGGATTTCGTTCTTGAAGATTGTAGAATCCTGGCTTGCAACGGTCACAGTTTTCACCTTCTACGTTTTCCTGTAGAAAGCATATAATTTTTGGTTTATGGTCACCATTTACTAACCAGTGTACACTACAAATTCGAAGGTATTCTCACATAATATGTTTGAGGAGAAAAATGTTGTCTTAACCATCTTTTCTGCTATCAAAATTATCCTCGCTCAGCATTCCCATTTACAATATCTGTAACAGAAATTAAGCCAGACAGAGGTGGTGGGAGGAGTTGGGACTCATCGCCTACCCGATTGTCCATCTGTCTAATGAATGGCCAATCAGGTAGGTTGTCCCATCCCTGGCCACATCCCCTTCCCAATTTCTTCCTTGTGGAAAAAAATGCCAGACTGCTTTACTTGGCCAATGGTGATAGATAAGCTAGCCAGCCAGCCAGTGTAAACTGGGAGGGAGGGGGGCCTGGGACCATGGTCAGGGCAGTAGCCCAGCCAGTAACTGGGACATGGGAAGGAGGGGGCCAGGCCTGGCCTCACCACCCTGGGAGGGGGCAGAAGTGCCATGACCTAAAGCATCGCCTCCTCCCTGGTGAACCTCAAATGGAAGGGAAGTTCTCTTTTTGGGGGGGGGGGGGGGGAGAGGAAGCAACCTTCTAGTTTTCATACTTGGAGAGAGAAGCATAAGAGGGAAATGTGAAGACTTCCACTGTTGTCATCAATGCCAGCCATGTTGCTCTCCTTGATTTTACAGCAAACTCAATTTCAGTTGTCTTAGACTGCAGTGTCTGCACAGGACTTACATGTTCACTGCTTAATAATATTACTCAGTTGCCCCATTCTGATCCTAATCATATTTACAAGTTTGCTCACATACTTTGCCATCAATGCCTCTATGAAAGCTGTGAGAGATAGGCCATTAATCTTAATTTAAATCTCCATCCACAGAGGCTCCACTTAAGCCCCAATTAATTGCTAGTCACAGGATGCCTGCCATGAATAAAGTACTTTTCATTAAATTCATTTACAAATCCCACTTCAAATTTCACAATGAATCAAACAGAGAATCTACTGTACACTTACTTTGCAAACGCAAGGTTCTGTGCATGGGTCATCATTAAGGCTGCCAACCAGACTACAGTTACATTGCATACAATTTGGATAACCCTTATAGCCAAAGGCACAATGCTCACATTTTTTCCCCGCATAACCTTCCTTGCATGGGCACTGACCAGGGTGAACACCTCAAAAAGTTAAAGAAAAGAACAACAGTTAATGTGGATCAAGAAAACATACCAGGTATATGTCAAGTCTAGGTCTCATGGGATTACATCAGTCCTTCAGCCTTATCAAACATGCCAAAGTGCTGAGTAAGAAAACAAAACCTGGCAAATCTATACTTAGCCTATTTCTCTATGCTATGTTACAGGACTTCTCAGGCCCACACTGGAAACATAACTTTTTATAAGGGAATACTGTGTTACCTAGGTCTAGTGTGGCAATGCAAAAACAATAGAAATCAATACCAACATAGGCAAAGCTTCTGAGTTCTCTTGAACCAGGCTGAGGCCAATTTCACATGGCGGTGGCAACACTGAACCACCACCGGAGCAGTGCAGCAGAGCATAAAGCACCGCAATTTACTGTGTTCCCATGATCTGCTCTGGCACTGAAATGTATCCCCCTAGGAAAAAAAGCAGTGGTGGAATGGTTTTTCCATGTGGGGGGTGGTGCAGGGAGGGTTAATTTGCAATAAGGTGGAATTGCGTTCCATGCAATCCCACCTTCCTGCAAAATAAAAATGAATGACCTGGTCCACCCCATAACACAGCAAAGCACCACGAAGCCAACTGGGGTGTTCCTTGGCCCCTCTGGGCCACAATGGAGCACCTGGAAGGCCCAGCTCTTCCCTGTCCACATGGGACTGCCACAGGACAAGGTCTGTTTGCCCCCACAGTGGGCTAAGGGAACTCAGAAGAATTTGTGTTCCCTTAGTTTGGGGTAACTGGGGGCCTGCTTGGTGGCTGGATCATATGCTTCCATATGGCAGCCCTCTCAACCTTTTCCACCTATGAGAAATCAGCTTGAGATTTCCATATAAAAAATGAAGTTTCAGTGCATAATGGAAAAGCTCCACTTCTGTACAGTAGCAGTATTAAAATAAAGTATGGGAATTGCTGCAGACTTAATTAAAGACTGGTTTAGTTCCTCACTTACCTTGTAATCTATTCAGTGACCTTTTGTGGCCAGGCCACTGGAAAAAAAACACCACCATCAAAATCAGTTAATTGCTAACCTCTTTAACCTGGCCAGTAGAAAGCTCAACCCACCATAATCTCTAAGAACTCTTAACAATTCATATCCCATTAGTGTATATCAGAAATATGATTCCCCACTTTGCGGGGGGGGGGATCAAATTTCTGATATACACTAATGGGATAGTGTATGATATACTCTAATGGGATATACTCACAACTAATCTCATGGTGTTTCGTTGGGTCTCATCCAGTTTAGAGAGTTTGAATTTTCAGCATTCTGAGTAACTTGATGCCATGTGCAAACATGGCCACTTTACTGCTTATATCAGACATAGGTTCCTGGAGGGAAAATTTAGGCTGCTAGGCAGGAGATTCAAGGTCAGGACCTCCAAGATAGCCTTCCATGCACAGGGCTGGTGCTTTAAATTAAATATGTGGCAGAGCAGTTTTTAAATCTTGGGGAAAGCAGACAGAATATGAAATGTCTCTGGTACAAGATGGCTCATCTCTAAAAGATGAAGTGGGAACCATTACTGTTTTAGAGGGAAATGGATTAGGGCTGGCCATTGAGAGGGTGACAAACAATACTAACTGATGAGGTCTAAGGTCCACAAGAAAAAGGTTGCAGCCTAACATGTCTGGAAAAATAAATATGTTTATGTACAAATGACTGATGTGCCCAAATTAAAATGGAGGTGTAGGAATGCTTAATAACAGAGAAGGACATAGACATTATGTGCATTTCAGAAACATGGTTGGATGAGGATAATCAGTGGGATACAGTGATTCCTGGATAGAAATTATCTCAGAAGGATAGAGAGGGAAGGGTCAGAGGTGGAGTGGCTTTGTATGTGAGAGAGGGTATACAGTCCAATAAGACTGAAATTAAAAATTAAATCCCACTAACTGGAGTTATTAAGTTGTTTATATAGTTGTTTATATCTGCTCATCTGTCTTGTCTGTCGTGACCTTGATATATTCACACACAATTGAAAAGAAATGGGAGGGAATAGCTGCTGCACTCCCACCATTCTTCCCAGTTTTCCCTTTCAGAATTTCTCCTCAGAGCCCCACAGGCAGAAAATGGCTGGAAGAAGTCTGTTGCAAGCAAAGGGATTCAGATATTGAAGCAGGAGAGGACTGGGACAAATGTCACAGTGTCTACCTCCAAAATAGCCATTTCTCTAGGGAACCTAATCTGGAGATGAGCTGCAGTTCCAGGGAATACTTAGGTTCTACCTGGAGGCTGGCATCCCTAGCTGAGAGCTACTATACCTGGATCCAGTGCAAGGATTGTGAACAGCCTATACAAGGATTCCTTTCTTTCCAGGTCTTACCCTGGCAGCCATTCCTGACTCTGGGAAAATATATTCTCAGGTCTTGCTAGGATTACCAATCTCCTGATGGTGCCTGGAGATCTCCCAGAGTTACATGTGATCTCCAAATCACACAGATCATCTCTCCTGAGGAGAATTGTGGCTTTGAATGGTGGGCTTTATGACAGCTGAAATAAATTCTTCCTTGTTTTGCTCAGGCAAGGTACTGCACACACAAAATGAAATTAACTTCTTATTTAACAAGCATTTTATTCCTTTTAGTAATACTGTGCACAGTGTAAACACTGTCATCACTTTCAGGATTATTCAAAACCTGAAGAATATTTCAGGGTAGATTCAAGTGGATAGCCATGTCAGTCTGAAGCAGAAGAGTCCAGTGCCACCTTTAAGACCAACAAAGTTTTGTTCAAGATATAAGCTTTTGTGTGCACGCACACTTCCTCGGATCTAATGTCATGGAATGAAAGTAATCAGTTCAAACTTATAGGTAGAGTGTCAGAGTAAATTAACATACAGCATAATGAAAATGGTTAGCAGGTTCCAGAGACAAATAGGGGGAAATCAGCAATTTGGATTTGTTTATATTCACTTGAGATTGAATTGCATGGGAAACATTTGGCTTCAATAAATGTGTCCACATTAAGAGAATAATGGGCAAATGGATAATCAAATGCTGACAGCAGTTAGCTGAGACCTTGCCCCTGCCTGTCCTCTCAAGCATGGAAGCATCCTGGGGTTATATTTCAGGGGTTAGTCCATGGTGAAAAGGTTGAGAAATGGTGCTCTAGATATTTAGTGAGGCAGAACTTCCTTTCACACAAATCATGCCAATTTCTCTTCAGCAATGTTTGTTTTTCCATGAGTTTAAATAATTCTAACTTTAATAATGCTTTATATCAATTTGCTCAGCACAGCTATTAAGCTAATTAGCCCATTACTCTGGATCCTCTTTTTAAAAAATGGGTATTGTGTTGGCTCCTAGGCATATAACTATAGTGAATGTCTCATTGTGTGTGAATTGCCCTTAACTTTCAGTGTTTTACCACATACCCATTTCCCTTACTTGATGTCACTTACCATGCTGTACTTCAATATGATTGTCATCCTTAACACAGTCAAATCCTAAAGACCCAAATAAATCACAGTCACAAGGAGTGCAAGGATTATTATCATAGGGAGACACCTGAAACAAGAAAAGCTTTTAGATTCTCCAGATAATTGTCAAATGGATGCTTGTTTTTTACCTGAAGGGATAAAGGTATTGGAAGTAACAATAGCATTGCAACTGATACACCTCAACAGTCAATTTTGATTTGTAAAGTTCATAGGAGAGAAAGAGGGAAAGCAGGGGGCCATTCTAGTCAAACATTACAGTGTTGAAACCTGTGGGCAGTTTTGGAACAGCAATTCCAGTTGCAAAGGGGTCTCCAAAAACAAGTACTAAAAGCAGAACTACAATTCCAAAGCTGTAAAGTTTGCTCAGCCCTGTTCCTTTAACTTGGATGTAATCCAGTTCAACAGATAAGATGTTGATAATGGTAAGACAGGTGAGCATGAGAAGAACTTACAATGAACTGAATTCACAGACAACCACAATAAGCATGATATTACTCCCCTCTCATCTTAGAGGTAAAGGAGAAATCTTAGTAGAAGCCAACCTCTCATCAACTGGTGGTGACCCTTGATAGCTGTTACATTTGTATAACAAGAACTGAATAGCTGCATAAACTTTCTAGAGCTTGATTCATGCAAAACAGTTTCATATGTCTATGATCATAGTTCTTTCATCTAGTGATCAATTCAGTGAATTTTGATGTTTTTATACTAACAACTTTTCTTGTGGTACAAGTTTGTTTTTGAAGGACATCTTTTAGCAACAATAAAAAGTAAACAAATGTTGGTTTTGACATACATCAAAGCAATAGAATAAGATTCCAAAAATACTCTTACTTTATGTGGCCTATAGTATCCTTCAACACAGACATCACAGTTTATTCCAGTAGTATGCTGAGTGCAGTTTATACAAACTCCACCTCCTTTAAGTTGGCCATGAATGTCTTTACTTCTTTTTTGATCTGCCACACTCTGATCATAATAACAGTCTTCTGCTTTGTTATGACAATTGCATTCTAGAAAAAAAACAGTACAAATATAATGTCTATTGTATAAAATACAATATGCCAAATTATGCCAAACATAGACAGTAATAACATAGCAATACCATCTGCCTTCTCTTGGCATGTTAATACATTAAAAAGTGCTTTTAACAACATTGTATAGATTGCACTAGCCCAACTGAAACATCATTGATTAAAGGACATCAATGCTAATAATAGATCTATTTGTTTGCTTTCTGCAATTCCTGTAAGCCAAAAGAACAACCTTTGCAAGCTTACCAACTAGATTAAGAAAATGAGGCCAGTAAAGTGTATGTTACTATATATATTTTTAGAATACCTTAGATTTCTTTTTTTTTAAGTTCTTTAATGGGAGCATACAACTTGACATATCCTGTGACAATTGACAAAAAGGTTGATGTGATAGGCCTCATGCTTAAATATGACCATGTGGGACCTGAGAGAAACATCCATTTTCCAGGTTCAATGCAGTTGGCCTCATTTCTCTACAGCCATGCCCAGGAAACCCAGATACAAAAAGGAGAGACTGGCAACTCCTATTCTTCCACTTCTCAACTCTTCCCCCCTTCACCTACAACATGGTACACTGATAAAGTTGAAGAAATCTACATCCTCTCCCTTATAGAATTCAGCAAGCCCCATAGAGTTCTTTAAAAAAAGCTACTGGCTTATAATAATTGGGCAGGGCCTCCATCTGTCAGTAGGAGCTACTGACAATTACAATTTTAATCTTTCTTTTAAAAAATCAGCACAATTCAAATTCCATTTACAAAAACCCATGGCAGATAAGTGATGGGAATGCAGTCATAATTTTACTTTATCCAGAGAAGAGTACTTGTACTCTATCCACTGAGTCTACAGACTTCTTTCTTAACATACCCATTCCAGAACCAAAATTCCAGTCTGTCATGTTATTTTATAACTGCCCACACATTAAATATCACAGAATTTTATACAGTTGACTATTCCACTGGCTTCAGTAATGTCTGGACTACATACCGAAAAAACAGAAAAATCAAACATTTATAGAATTGCAATTTTACATTTACATACTCTCACATCTGTTGCCAGCAGAAATGGTTCCTGGTCGCCATGGTGCCTGATGGTAGCCAGGACAACACTCATTACAGTTCTCACCACAAGTATTGTGTTCACATTGGCACTGTAGTTTCTACAGGGGAAGAAAACCCTGAAATTGTTAAAACACTGATTCTCAAGAGAATCTGTACATGTGCACAGGGACACAAACACAGAGTGATATATAAATCTTTGGAAGCATTCAAAACCAGGGGAAGGGCAAATTGGGGGTATTCAGAATTTTAGCCAGCCCTTTCTCCCCACTTGCAATGGCTTCCAACAGTCAAGTGAAAAGTGTTGATTTATACTGAAGATAAAATCTCAGGCTTCTACCTCAGGGGTTTGAATAAGTGATGCACAACAAACAGGACTCAGATATACCAAGAAATTACTTAATGGTTATCAGAATCAAGGATTTCACTGAAGGTATACTTGAGATTTGTGTGCTGTCTGTATGTATCATAAATAAAGATGAAGAGTTGGTTCTTATATGCTGCTTTTCTCTATCAGAAGGAGTCTAAAAGTGGCTTAATATCGCCTTCCCTTTCCTCTCCCCACAACAGACACCCTGTGAGGTAGGTGAGGCTGAGAGAGCCCTGATATTATTGCTCAGTCAGTGCTGTGGCGAGCCCAAGGTCATCCAGCTGGCTGCATGTGGGGGAACGTGAAATCAAACCCAGCTTGCCAGATTAGAAGTCCGCGCTCTTAACCACTACACCAAACTGGCTCTCTATGTAAATGAAGCTGGTGCCTTGCCTAGAGCACTGCTTTTATATCCCTTTTTTCTCTTGAGACTTGTGGAGTTATTTGCTAATAATGCTGCACACTTGGTAGGTGCTAGTGGATTAAATGTTTAAAAGCCTTTGCATTTTATAACATAGCTCTACAGATTAAAGCCTTGAAAACAAGCAGCCTCTTTACCAGAGAACACCTGAAATATTATTTACATATATCCAGCTAGATTGACCCTTATATAAATTAAGAGGTTGCAAAAGGCCTTGCCATGGTAAAGAAAAGTTAAACCAGAAAGAGCATCTGGTGAAACATGTAGTCAAAGGAGCCACATTTCAAACAGCTCCATGATGGGAACAATGCAAGGAGTGAGCAGAGGGAAGAGCATGTGGACTTTCACTTTTAAAGGCAGAAGTAGATTTTTGTAATGGATGATTGATGGTTAGTCATATAATCTAACTTGTTACCTCTACAGGTTGCAAGTGTGAACTCCTATAAGAATGCATCCATAAGCTGCACTGTAAGTAAATTGATATCTGTCTTTTTCTCTTTCCAACTAGTTTATTGGATAAAGTATATTAGCAGGTCTCTGAACCTACTGTTATTCACAAGAACCACTACAGAACTGTTCTGGGGAAATGAAGCGTGTGGCATTGGAAATATAGGATTATTTCTTATAATTAAAGTACTGGCACATAGTAACTATGGCAATTATGTAGTACAAGAGGTGGAAGAATACTCTAAGAGATTTCTGTGGATCATTTCTATGCATGTTTAAAGAGCTGCCCAAGTGTGTGAAAGTATGCATTCTTGCATACTTGCACTTTGAAGGACCATCTTTATGTTTATGGGCACACAGACAGCCAGGTGATCAAGTATGGAGGCCTTGTAAAAGAGCAAGTGTAAAATATTTATTTGCATAAGGTTGAATCCTACAACAGTGGATTGTTTTAAATCTGCAAAGGTATAATTTCTTAATTCTCATTTATTCATCTTAGAAGTAGACATGAAAAATATAGTTCTCAATTTGTAATCCTTTACTTGGGCCCCAAAGCATTTATGTCAATGAGATGGCCGTGTAATTATACCATATTACTTACAATATTAACAAGCATATTTCCATAACTGCGGTGGAGAAGACACAGGCATTTATCACTTCACTAGTTGAAAAATAATCAATAGCATAATTAACTAAGAACTTGTTTTCATTTAGTTGTGTCCGCTGGAGAATAATGTTGGGGGGGGGGGTAGAATTAAGCGACCTGAGTAAGTTGGTGAATTAAAAAATGAAACATACCTTTGTGACTTTATCCAAAGGACAGCTTCGAGCATGACCATAACAAATGCACATACCACCAACAGATATGTCCTTTACTGAATAGTAATACTAAATAAAGAAAAGTTTAATTTATAAACTCTGTTAGCATAGAAAAATAGGACACAAATATTACATTATTTCATATTTAACTAATTAGCTACAAGCTCAGAATTAACCTGTATTTGGAAATTAAGACAGGCACTGTCATAAACATATGCTCAGACACAAGAGAGGCACAATGGCTTTTATTACCTCAGGGGAGATAGTTTCAGTGTTACACCAAAGGAGCAATGTTATCTTGCCAGCATTACAATGTTATCTTGCCAGCATTATGCTAAGGGATCAATCTAGTACATAAACTAAAGTTTCTAAACCAAAGTATAACATATATATTTAATCCAAACCTAATTTTGATCTCAAGTATCAGTTCCACATAATATATTTCTGGTAAGGCCTTGGAAGTGGAGCATATCTCATGGCTTAACTGCCACTCAGTGCTTAACACCCACTCAGGGCAATTGCCCCACCCCTGAGTGCCTCCTCCTCCAACTGGCTTGCTTGTCTGTCCAGAAGCCAGCCAATCACCTTCCGTCCCCCACCCCTGACCACCCCTTTCTCCTTCCACTTCCCTCCAAGGCTCACAGGCTGCAGAACCCTGCTGTGTGAGAGCTACGCCTGCCAGTGAGTTCCCTGCCCAGGGGCCTCCAGCCTGCAGCCTTTCCGGGTCTGGAGGGGAGGGAGAGGCCATCTGTGGAGTTCTTCTACCTCCACCCTCCCATCTAGTACCTGTTGTATTCCTGAATGCAACGGGCTTGGATCCTAGTATAAATTTGATTCCTGCAGAAGGCTTGTACAAAACTTACTAACATTCTTGAGGATATTAATGACCTTTATTTAATACAAAGGATTCTGTTTAGGATTAGTTTAATTTTCTCTCTTGAAATAAAACCTAGGACAGGAAATCCTAAGACAGGAAATAATTAGTGAACTCAGTAGTGACCTGATCTTCAACATACCATAAAGACCTAACAACCAATAGCCCTCTTTGTCCTAACAGGGACCAGAGGGTTCATCGAAGAAAGAATCAAAATACATAGCAAAATAATAAAGCAACATTTTAAACTTACTCTTCGAGTAACAATAGGATCAACATCTTTAGGATCACGATGGCTAAGGGTCATGAGGTCAGCATTAAGTGTTCTTATACGCTGCAGACGAAGACGAATATATCGTGCAGAAGTAAATTCCAATAATGTTTGTGAAGGGTCGTCAGCACTAGGTCTACCATTAATCAGCGATGTGTGGATCTAAAGACAGAGACCACCTTCATTTCAACATTGTTAGAAATCATGACAAAACAGGTACTGGGGTCAAACCGTGATGTCTCCCTGAGCCGGTCTCAGAAAAGTGGTTTAGAAAAGATAAAATGAATGAATAACTAAAAGGTTTAGGTAATGGGAATGTGAAAAACTGAAAGCTTGGAGAGCTGCTGCCAGTCTGAATAGATACATTTTCCCACAACACAAAAATAAGCAATGCAAAAATAAGACAATTTGCAAAATAATTATCAGATTCAAAATACTATTGTGCCCCCCCCCCATTGCTGTTCTCCTTAATGATTTTGTTTTAATTCATTACTTTCTGGATCACAACTCCCTCAAGTCTTCTTTTTAGAAAAATGCTGAAATGGTATTTTAGGAAGCTTGTTCGGTCCACATATGGGAGAGCAAAAATTATTGGGCCTGAAGCTACTGGCATAGAAAGGAAACAGCATAAAAGACAAGGGTGAAATTGTACTTTCCCTCCAAAGTTGATGAACTTTCATACCAATCCTGCTGTGTCAGCTAGATTCTTATACCGGAAAGAAACACATACACACAAAACATCTGTAAAAGGACTGCCTGTTGTCTTCCACATTAGGGGGCAACAGAACAAATTTTTTTAAGTGGGTACTTTTAAGACCCACTAAGTTTTATTCAAGGTATAAACTTTTGTGTGTCTTAATGCTGCACGTGAAAGCATATATAAACTGGTTCTGCTAGTTCAGATTAACATGGTTATGCACATGACAATAGGAAGCAATGAACAGCATTCATGAGAAAACTTTTAAAGACTCCAAAATAGTTCGAGTTTAACCATTTGCAGTCTGGCCCCTGCATACCTAAGGGACCACCTCTCCAAATATTTCCCTAGAAATGCCTTGTGCATGGCCAACATGAACAGGCTGGTGAGTCTCCAGCCCCAGGGCAGTTTAGCTGGCCTCAGTGGAACAAGCTCCTAGAAAACATGAGAGCCCTGTCAGAACTCACCAAGTTCTGCAGGGCCTGTAAAATGGAGTTCTTCCACCAGACCTCTGGTTGAGACCACTAAAACAGTTAAAGTATAAAATAGCCTCTCTCTTATATTGCACCCTACCTAGGGTCGAGGGTTCTGATCTTAGACATCTGGTTTTAGGCCTTTAGATTCTGAAATTTTTAGCATGATTTTGTTATGATTTATTGTTATAATGGGTTTGTTGTTCACTGCCCTTAATCCACCTCTGGTGGAGAGGGTGGGTTATAAATCTAAACATATAAATAATACATTTTAAAATATATATATTTCTTTTTCATTTTTCTTAAAGTTTCCTATCATTCTGATCATTCTGTTCAAGACTGTTATTATTTTAAACATTCATAAATTAAAACAAATGAAAAGTCAGCATTATAAAGTTAACATTCCTGTAAACGACAAGAGTTGCAGAGGTTTAAAACTATCTATAGATTAAGGCATAAATAAACAGATTTTACCCTTTCAGCTCAGATCTACTTTCTTGCTGCTGCTAAATTAAAGACTGTGGAATCTGATCTAACAAATCCTAGTTAATTTTAGTTATTCTGAGAATAAAATATTATTATTATGTTATTTTTTTAAAATTAAAAAATCACATGTGATTCAAGTGCTCTAATATGCATATGGAACTTAAACTATTAAATAATTTAAATTATTTTTAAAAATATAATGTTGGTAGTACTTCAGTCCCAAATATTCTTTGAACTCTGATGTATTTCCGGCTAAGGAATTAATTATGGGGATTCTCTCTTTAAAGCCATTTTTAGAGGTCAGGTTTCTATTTAGAGGAATATAAAGACAGACATTCATAGGGACAGATTTTAATGCACCATTTCCTTCTAACAGTAGACTGTTTCTCTGATCCATACCAGGGAACTACTATGAACAGAGAGGATTAAAAGAAAGAACAATCAACAGTTGACCTGCAAAATGCAATGCTGTTTTAATTACGCTGTATCACTGAACCAATGCCAAGGACTGTGTTAGAAATTCAAGCAGCACAGAGAAATTCACATGCTTACAGCATTAGCTTCCAATTCCAGGTGGTTCTAACTATAAAACACCAAAGCCTAGTAAGTAAACTATCTAAACTATCAATAAATGGTCCGTGTGAAATAATATGGAAATGTAAAATGATTTTCTAAACTGTAATATATATTTTAAAAATCAAAGCTGGCTCTTCGGTGGACCAGGTCAGATACTAATTTATCCCTAAGATTCAACTTGGGCTGGAATTGGAAGTATGTTCACTTTCCCACAATTTTCAGAAGAGATCAGTGCAATGGGTACATTTCTGCATTTATGCAGCTCAGACCCTCCCTGATTTGCTGAAATAAAACTTGCAGTGTGTCCATTGTCACCCTTGTGAGAGTTTGAAAAAATATCTGAAGAAGCTCTTTCTAACAAATCAGTACTGTCACAGCAACATCCCTGCTCCAGCTAACTAATACAGGAAGAAAAAGAAAACTTACCTCTCCGTGTTCAAGTGGAACTAGCCTGGAATAATAGGAAGTGCAGATCACTTCATTGTCTCTTTTATATGTAGGAGGTCCAAGTCTTGGTGTCACATTATATCTGGTTAGGCACTCTGTATCACTGATTGCATAATACTGCCAAGGACTGAATTCAATGCCATCTACAGAACGTTCCAAAATCCAATTTCCAGGCCGGGGAGCATTAGCAGCTTTGATAATGATATATGCCACTTGAAAGACCTAAAATATAAAGCAAAACATTGAACTTCTGAAACATGTTTTAACTTTTGAATTTTCTAAGAAATTCCAAACTACTTGCTTTTGTGTAGACTTCCAACGTACAATTTGAATTCCTGCACAGTCCTTAGTCTATTGCAAGAAAAGTGTTATATGCACTATATTCAACTATAGACCTGATGCATTTCAGCCCATGTAGGGTCTTCTTCAGAGGTCTGATTATGACACAAACACACTCATTAAGCATAAGATATGTGCAGCAGCCAATAAAATAATCAAAATTAGAGCTGTAAAATAACACAATCAATGGAAGATGTCTATTTATTAGTTCACTGCCAACAATTTCAATGGTGTGTTCAGTTGTTAGTGCATGTAGTGCCTTAGGATGGCATCCTTGGTTGCTATGCTAGACATTGTTCTCTCTCAAACTTTATTTGGTCCAACATATTCAGTAGAGTATATTATTGATTTGGTATTCTAATATGAATAGCAAGTTGAGAGATTGGAAGAACTTACTTTGTTAGGACAGATCATTACCTGGTCATTACTTTACTTTATGGTCAGTTCATTACCCTTAACCTCTGAAGAAGTGGGGACATACAACCCACTTCCTGTTACCTAGAAAAGCTCTGTTCCATGTCCTCCCTCTATTAGAAGTTTAACTCAAGGCAGGGTTTTCTCAGTAATGGCACCAATAATACAAACCCCTAATACCCCATAAAATTCTGTACTCCCATTTTAGTTTTTAGAAGATAATTATGTTTTAATAGATGGATGCTCAGTTCAAATGTTGACTTACATTCCAAGTTAAATGTTGATTATTTGGTAAGTTGATGAGATGGCTGCCTTTTTTGATCTATATTATTTTGTTGACTTACACAATGGGCACTTGTTCTTTTCTCTTTTATTTATTTAATTGCAACAGTGCTTGATATGAAATCAATATTTACTGTTATAAATTACTGTGATCATGTGATCAAAAAGCAAGTTAAAATATTTCAAAATAAATAAAATTAAAGTTAATATTTTTAAGCAACATACTTTTTCTTCATCAGCTAATAGTTACCTGTCTTAGATCCAAAGTAATAGTCACCCAATGGTATTCTCTTCCATTCTGAATACTGGGACTTTGCCACCAGTTATTGGTGCCATCTATAGCATTTGAGATAGGGTGTTGTTCTGTTGGAAAAATACACACACACACACATTATTTAAGACTAAATAATCCCATTTGTTTCAATTAACTTGCTGTGTTCCTGTGTGCCATTCAGCTGTTACAATGCACCAGTATGGGAGTACCTCTGAGAGGTACTATAGGTGCAATCCATACAAAATTATCCATAATTAAGTCTCACTGAGATCACTGGAAATGAAGAAAATTATTTTGTTAGATTCCAATGATTATGATGAGACTTTGGTACAATTTCACTTCCTTTATCTCTGTAGGTAGCCATTATAGTTGTATTATTATGTGTATGTAGAAAAAACATTTTCATGCTCAGTATCATACACTTAAGGTGAAGCACCCTTGAGAAAGGTAGAGTATGAGTATTCTAATAAAATAAAACAAAACTTGCCTTTGGGATTTGCACTGTTATGGTCACAGATTCGACACTGGGCATTGCGTAGAGGTCGACCTGGAACATGCTCCACAAGTTTACAAAACATTTCAGGGCCCTTTTCACCACAGGTAGCATTGGTGCTGATATGAGCATTACTAGCAAGATTCAGAATAGCAGGAAATAGACCTGAAAATATATCAATGATTGTATAATGATTATAAATTAGATATGCATGTCATCCTATATGATGCTATAGCTATTTTTTTTAAACCATGCTAACTTCTGACACATTTTTTAAAAGGTATGGAATTGTAGTCTGATTTCTTTGCACCTTGATTTTATGCATGCTTTTATTGGGCATGCAACAGAGACATTCCACTGGTAACACCAACCCAAAACAAGCGGTGCCAAATAATGAAATTCATGATGCATAGTTCACAATGACCTAGTATCCAATGTGCTTCTTGTTCACTATATTTTCTCTGCCCTCATTCTTTTGTGGCTCATAGAAAGAGAGGGTTAACAAACTATTTAATTTACTACCTGCTTAGTCCAATTCTATGTGTTACATATCCAACTAATATCAATCACAATCAACAATTTTGGTCTTGTATATCATGAAAAAAACAAACATAATCAGGCTCAAATGAATGAATTGTTTTACTACAACATAACTGATGCCAAATAATGACATAACTTTTCTGGAACATGGATTGCAATGAGTTATTCAGCCTTTATCACTTTCATAACTTGGTCTAGAACACTAAAAATATATTATTTTCCTTATTAAGCAAAGTTTTAAAAGTTGCCAATGAACATTTTACTTGAAGTTTTGCAGGAAGGATGCAATTTCCCATGGAAGCTTCTCCCTTAATTACTATACTGTTCTTCATTTTCTTTTGGCTAAAGCTTTTCTGTGATCCACATCCAGTATGAAAAACATATTACCCAATTAAGCCAATTAAATCGCTGACTAAATGTAAATACTCTAAAAATGCCAGTTCCCTGTTTGAACAGAGATCTCAAACAAATTGAGTTGCTTTATAACTCTGCCCCTGGCAGTTTCCTTTGCCTTCATCTTGATTTAAATCTTTTGCTGCTGGTGTTAAAAGTTCTAAGCAGATAAAATCCCAATCATTACTCAAGAGAAAACAAAAAGGAACTAACAATTAATTAAACAAACTGTAGAGGTGTGATCTTTGCCAATACTGTCACATAATGACCTGAAATTTGTCTTTGATTTTATTCCTTTGGTTAGCCAACTGTGCAAGACAAAAAGGAAGCTCCCACAGTAAAGATAATACCTGGGACTAGGAGATAATAGGAAGTTTAAAACCATTTGACCTTGAATAAGAGTAACACTGGAAAGAACAGCCTACTCTACCCTGATAATAAACTTTACCTTATATTTGTATTATTCTAGTGAATGAATGAATGAATGAATCAAGCTGAACACAGCTTTTCCTATAATAAGCAATACTGGTACTTGATCCTAGATAGACAATTAAATATTTCATCCTAACAGACAAAAATATGGAAACATTTAATGAGCTATGCTGATTTTTCTCCACCTTTGGAAGTGATACTATAATAATCAGAGTCAGTAATCTCAGTTCTTAACAGTTATTTGTGTATCAGATTTCTGGCACAATTGCATGGCATTTTATAACAGTCTTGATATGTATACAGGCAAGTATGGTAGAAGGCTGTCATAAAGAGTGTGTGTAGTTCTACCTTTCCCTCATTTAGTCAGAGCAAGATTTCTCATGGAGAACCAATCTACCAAAAAGTAGGAAGCTTCATGAACTATGAGAGTGAAGAAATATTAAAAATCAAGGCAATAGTTGTTTTGTACTAAACATTAGAGGCAACCCAACAGATGAATTGTGTCTTCCCACCAGAGACTCCCAATTTGGGGCCACAAAACAAGTTTCTATATGAGATTATTGGTCCCACCTCAGTAAGGACACCAACATCAGTTTAATCTTTTTTGGCATGCAAATTGGCCACAGCCTTTTATTAACTAAATGAGTGTGGCCTGGCATGGGAATAGATCTTGCTCTCCTGAGGTTAGCCCTTGTCAGCTATTTGGAAAAGAGTAATTTCAATTCCTAGACATTTTTTTAATTGCTCATGTATTTTGTGTGTATGTGTGTGAGAGAAAGCCTCCAACTCTTGACATATGGCAGTCTGTTATCTATACCCTAACAATCAGAATATTAAACACAGCTTTCTTAAGGACACTTCTTCCGCCAGAAAAAAGGACAATGAATGTAATGTTCTTTGCATTACCTCCCACTTTGCTTTTATCATTTCCTTCTGTGAGAGCTCCTCTTGTGCATTTCATTCTCAGTTCAGTTTGATTCCTAGGCCAGGCCACCCACCAGCACAAGGAATAATAAAACAGACACAGATACTGAAATTTCATTTACATCTGCAGTTACAAATGCCCATGACTACTGAAAACTGGAAGTATGTATTAAAATATTTCTTAAAACAATATTCCATGGAAGTAGAACAATGAGGACTATATGAAAGTTTCTTTTCATTTAGATTCACTGTGGTCAGCTGGCAAAATACCTATGCCCTAATTTAATTAATTGGATTACTCTTCTACCCACTGAGTTCACCACTGATGCATTGAAGTACTCTGAAGTATACTTGGAAATCAGGTTCTTAACAAACCATTTAGAAACTGGCAACTCCCCCAGCAGATAAAACATTTTCCCCATTACAATCAAGACAGAGTGGTGAAAAGTAATAACTCCCCAACTTCCCCCAGTTTTCCAGCCACCCTTTCACCAGTGACTCATGGAGGATCCAAGGGTGCCATCAATTGTCTTATTTGAAGTCTAATTTGATGTCTAATTTCTAATTTGGAAGGACCCCTCAGATCTTACATACCCTGGCTTCAACCAAAGACCTAGCAGAAGAGCTCTATCTTACAGGCCCTGCAGAACCGGGAGGGATCCTGCAGGGCCCTCTGCTCTTCTGGGAGCTCATTCCCCCACGTCAGGGCCAGGACCAAAAAGGCCCTAGCCCTGGTTGACACCAGGCAAATCTCCTGGGGAATGGGAACCACCAACAAGTTAGTACCTGCAGAGCATAAGACCCTGGGGGGAGCATAGGGAGACAAGCAGTCCCTCAGATAGGTGGGTCCCAGACCATGAAGGGCCTTAAAGGTCAAAACCAGAACCTTAAACATGACTATATAGCCTCCTAATTTTGATGATTGTCCCAAGGCATTTGATGATTGTCCCAAGCTGGGTTGGGTTCCCCATTCCTCCTTCACATGCAGCCAGCTGGGTGACCTTGGGCTGGCCACAGAGCTGATAAAGCTGTTCTGACCGAGCAGTGCTATCAGGGCTCTCTCAGCCTCACTCACCTCACATGGTGTCTGTTGTGGGGAGAGGAAAGGGAAGGCAACTGCTTTGAGACTCCTTCGGGTAGAGAAAAGCAGCTTATAAGAACTAACCCTTCTTTTAAATATATTTCAAAAGAAAGACCAGTGCTCATTTTAATAACAATATCTGGTAGCATACAGTTCAAATGCTAAAGCACAGAGTTATGTGACCACGCTTTCCTACTGCTTCTCTCAGACCTCACAAGCACAAAAACAGCACACAAAGATTTCTGTCCCCACAGCAATTCACATTCCAAAGTGCTGAGTCAGATCCAGCTGATTCCAGAAGTCCCTATTTGTTTGTAGCTGCATCCCTCACAATATCTTCTTAGTTTGATCAGCTGAGCTTCAGGCTAATCTCCCTCCAGATTCCAGAATGTCTTTGACCTGCGGGGTCTGTATCATGCCTGCTGTTGTATTGACTAATCCCTTCCCTGTTATCTGCATTATAGAATCCTCTATCTCCTTCCTTGCTATCCTTAAAGTGACTTGATCAGTCATCTCTCATCCTTGTCTGGCCTACTTCCTGTATGTTCTTGAAAGAATCTTTATATTATTTTTCTGCACACTAATTTAACTATGAAGTCAGTTTCCGCCAAATGATGCTGTCCGACTTGATTAAAAAACAGCCCATCTGATGCTAAATTGACACAAGAAAGATCAAACTCCTAAATCGTGTGTTCCCATCCTGTAACTTATTGGCAATCTTCCAAAGCAATATTTTACAATGCTATATTAATAACTGAAGGGAAATCAAAATTTCTTGTGCTATTAAGGAACAGTAATGACTTTATTTCCAAATGGCAAGGAATAGGTTAATGCTAAATGTTATCATCAACGCATAAATAGCGGAATGTGGCTACATATATAGTTCATCAAATGTCAAGTGTAGAAATGTCAAATCACTGCTGCACATTTTCTATTTAGAATGTGAAACACTTTTAGCTTCATTGAAAGAGAAAAAAATCTAACCACATATCTATAGAAAATATCTTTTGTTCCTATCCAAAGCAGACAAATTAAACAAATCAAATGTGACAAAATTCACTCGTGCTTTAGAAGTATAAAATATTTAAGTCTAAAGTTTCAGTGCTGAAGAATGACCATCTAGTGCTATGGATCTCTGCTTTAAAACCTATTCATAATTAAACTACATTGCCACTACAGCAAAATATTAAAACAGGTCAGTGGCAGGCATCTAAGATTTACAAATACAGTAAAAAATACAGTTAATGGGTTAAGCTTAAGGCAAGAGGAGGAGACATGAGGCACTGAATATATTATCTGGGAGCACAAGCCGTCACAAGCCTATCAGTCTTTGTTGGCTGGAAAGGTGACAGCAGGCTGTGCACATAACTGAAGATGTAGACGTACAGGAGCTGAGGGGGGAGGGGCCTGCCTTCCAGGTGATAACAGCAGAGCATTCTGGATGGTCAAGTGCCAGATGACAAAGCTTTTTACAATACACTGATAGGTGAGTTTTCACAGGACACATTCCACTGCATCACAGAGCAGTCTTAGGTACAGGGCATTCAGGGGAGCTGACTCAGATACAGCATGGAGGGGGTGGCTCTGAAGCCAGCTTGCTCTCCCCAGCTCACTTCATAGACAATTTACAATGATGGCGGCTGCATCAGAAGGCTGCTGCTGACTCCCTAAGCTGTCTGAGACTCAGGAAACGATGGATGAAGATAATCAGTTGGGGAGAAGTAGGAAAGGGCTGTGAGCCGCCAGCCCAAGCCTGCAGAGAGGGCTCCCAGTCAGCCAAGCCCCTCACTATGCAACTGCATGCGGAGGAACCTCCCAATCATGAGAACCAAATGGGGAAGTCATGCCCATCCAGCCAAGCCCATCTCCATGCAATAGAAAAAGTACATGGTTTTTCTCCATCACTCTCCAGTAAACATTGTCTTTCTTGACACCGTGAGGATGCATTGTTAACAATTAAGTATTTTGATTCTTTCCCTGGCATATCTCTTATTTCATTTGCCAAACAGACTCCCCTTCTGAAACATTCCTACTGCATGTGGTTTCACATTTTTCGTAGAATAGGTGCCGGCCTCCCTCTGTTTTAAGTGTAAAGAACACGGGCCTTCCACAAGACTTCGGCCTTGGGATTCTTCCTGGGATGAGACAGGGTGCAGGCGCATACAAGGTAAAAGATAAAAAAATAAACTAGCAGTTATCTCAGGCCTAAAGTCTCCACATGTCTCAAAGAGACCTAACTTTATTGAATTAATGTACAGGGGGTTCTTTGGACTCCTAAAATGTGCTACATAAATGCTGAATTTTATTAGATGAAACTGCTGCAATGCATTTTTTGCATGTGGTTGTAATAAAACTGGGTGACCTCCTCCCCTCCACACATTATTTTAAGAAATGACTGTGGCATACTCAGCAGGCTAAAAAGAATATAATATAGAAAACAGATGATTTGAATATATCAGGATCAAAAGGATACAATTATATGGATTTTTTCCCATCCACAACATGAACATAAAGCCTGCATCATCTGGTTTGCAAAATATTATGCAATACTTTGGTCAACATTCTGGCATTGTTAAATCCCAAGAGGAAGTAATTTAAAAACTTCAGGCAACTCAGCTGTTTCTAAGGTGATCTCATTTAAGCTCACAGTCTAAACCCTTTCAAGTTGCTGACCACAAGATACCCCACAGAGTGCTCTTCTTGACACTTAAACATTCACTGCAGATTGTAGACAAAACAGAGAAGAATGCTAATATGCAAGAAGCAGACAATGGTGCATGCAGGCTGACTTTCAAAATAAATCTTAGGAGATAATATAAATAAATGCAATTGCAGAAAAAGGCATGAACACCGGTTGACACCTGGTGAGCTACCCTAAGCAGGGGAGACATCTGTCTATATAAGGACCATACCTGCTACATCTGGGAAGAGGAGTTCCTCTAGTTATATAGGTTCAAAATCATGAATGTCTTTAAAGTTCATAACTAGCCGTCTGAACTGAACTAAGAAACAAACTGGCAGGCGATATGTGTTCCCAAAGTCTACTACTTAACTATAACTGGACTGCTACATTCTGAACCAGCTGATATACTGAGACCACACTGAAATAAACAGAAGCAATGATAAAAATAATTTATATGTAGCACGTATATCTATAAACTTTTCCAATTTGATTTGCACTTTCAAAAACCGAAATACTCTTGTACATCAAAGAATGATAAGATTGTCTAACTTTCCAACACTTTCCCCTAACCTATATTCTAAATGTCTTTGTTCTTTCACAAAGCAAATCAGTGTGGAGTGCCTTGAGGACAGCAGCTGCAAGTCCCTTGAACAAAAAAGTGTTGAAGAGTCTTCTTTAAAAAAAAAAAAAACCTTCCTTGAGTCCTGTAAATACCAACAAGTAATCAACATACATTGATAATTTTTCAGCCTATACAAGACACCATTTCGCTCAAGGACATGAACGAAGGTATTTATTGCTGACAAGGGGCTTTTAATGCTAATCTTCAGCCTCCTTAGAATGCATTCATAGGATTTTTCTGTATCACACATTCTTCAGAACTTTTGTGCAGAACAAATACTTTGTTCCTCTGATTCAAGTTGAAAATAACTTAGATTCATTTTCTAAGACATTCTAAAAATAGAATAAAGACAACTTACTTTTAGCATTCGTTTAAAGTAGAGGCACACAGGGTTCTTGGTATTGCATGAGCAAACTTCCACCAGATGCACAGTTTTCATGAGAGATATACATTGTACAAAGTATCATCTCTCTTCCCATGCTTCAAGTGAGCTTCCTGTGTTTGAATTTTTGTAAAGTGCCACCTCTATTTTCTTTATTTATTTTATTTATTTATTTATCATACTTCTATACCGCCCTCCCCGGAGGCTCAGAGCGGTTTACATTATAACAAGGAACCTTACATAAAACAGTCTGTAAAACATATACATCAATAACCAACAATTGCAACCAAACACAACACAGTATAACAGTAAACAGTTGTGATACAAACAGGTCCAGGGCTTGTTGATGGGATTCTGAGAGGGGTGGTTTATTGATTGAATTCTGAGGGGGGGTGGGGGGGGGTTTAATCAACCTTCACCTTATTTTTTTTTAATGAACGTTTCAAAATAGTCATTAACTTATTCTGGAGACTGGATAAAGCTACCTTAGTGCTTTAGTTGATCAGAGTTGCCAACATTATGCAACAAATGAAGGCTTTAACTCTGCTTTGGATATCACATTTAGGAGCTGGCTTGCTGTAGCGGTTAAGAGTGGTGGCTTCTAATCTGGTGAGTCAGGTTTGATTCTCCGCTCCTCCACATACAGCCAGTTGGGTGACCTTGGGTTGGTCACAGCCGTGATAGAAGCTGTTCTCACAGAGCAGTCTTTCTCAGAGCTCTCTCAGCCTCAGTCCTGTCAGAACTCTCTCAACCCCACCTACCTCACAAGGTTTCTGTTGTAGGGAGAGGAAGGAAAGGCAATTGTAAGTCACTGAGACTCCTTTGGGCAGTGAAAAGTGGGGTACAAAAATTAAGTCTTCTAAACACATCTATTCAGAAGTCCCATTTATTCAGTGGGGCATACTTGTTGAAAAATGGTCCTAGGATTACAGACTATTTTATAGCAAAACAGAAAACTAGATTTTATTAATTTCATTGCATTTAAAAATGTGTATATTCAGAGCTTCAACAGTCTGTATGTTCAGCTAAATTACTGTGGGCATTTAGGTTTTTTCCCCTACATTCTTGGAATTGTTTTTGGATTAGCATGGTTAGATAAAAAAGGATCACAAGCTGTTATCCTCAAAAGGATTTTGATAGCCATCAGTTTCATGAATGCACAGACACATTAATGAGCAGATAATGTATGACCTTTTCTCAATTTTTTTTCAAGAATGGGGGTCAGTCCCTTATAGAAACAAACTGGGAAGCTATAGTTCACATTTAAAGACAATAATTCTTCTCTTGCAACCTTTTACAGACAATGTGTCCACAATGCTATTATTCTTTCACACATATATACAGCGCTTCCCCTTTAACTACTGTGGATGAAGAAGTTCTCCATACACATTATTCTGTCTTGCTGTGCTATCTGCTCCACTGAAATATCCACATGTATGTATCAGAGCATAATAAGACAACGTAGCCTATATGGGGGAAAATAGAATCTATGTTACTTTGATACTCAGGAAATTGTATTAGGTTTCCACACAAAGTTCAAGGTACTGCTATTAACCTCTGTAACTTAGAAACTACACATCTGAAGACCTTCTATTAATTACGAACCTACCCAACCAATATAGTAATCTTCTAAGGTGTCTCTACCTTCTTAGATTAGGTGAGTGGTAAACTGTCTTCCACAAAAAGGTAAACACTCTTTTGTCTGGTGTTTCCTCCATTATTCATCTTTCCTGTGTATTTTAACTTGGTTTTAATTATTTTGATGTTTTGATCTGTTTTTAATGTTTTTAAGACATGTTTTTATTATGTATTTTTAATATGTTACTTGGTGACCATGATGAGGTTGGAAAGGTGGTAAATTTTGTAAATAAATAAATTTTGTAAATTAAATAAATTATAAATAAAATAAAATGTGATTCTCTATATTTGCTTTCAGTTCACTGTGATATCCCAGGAACCATCAGCATAAAGTATGGCATCTGCAATTTTACACCAGCCCATCAATCTTTAAGCCTCATCTTAAACAGTTATATGCCGTTGTGTTCAATATTTAACCGTTAGTTTGGATTCAACTGACTGATCACTGAGAAGTATCTATACAAGCACAGTGCTAAGCATGTTATTTCAAAATCAATTCCCACTAAGTGTAACAGAACTTGTTCCAAGGTCAGTGGCTTAAGATCATTGCATCAGCCATTATACAGTGTCGAAGAAACAGATAAATCACTGTTTTTTTTAATCTGTAATGCATACATTGGAATTAGTGCGGTTTAGTGGCTTCAGTGTCTGGGAGACCTAGGTGTGAATCTCCACTTTGCCATAGAAGTTTGCAGGTGAGCTCAGGTCAGCCATACACTCTCAGCCTTACCTATCAGGTAGAGTTGTGAGGATAAAATGAAGAGGAGAACAATGAAAGAGGCTTAAGGTTTCCACTGGGGAGAAAGGCAGGATATAAATAAAATAAATAATTAAATTCTTCATCACAGAGCAAACGGTACACACACCCAATATGGGAAGGACATTTTGTGCAGCTGCCCACAAGGAAATGCACAAGTTTTCATTTGGGCACAACTAGGAAACATGAAGAATTGTTGAGGGACTTTTCCTTCCTAGCCCTTCCTTCCTATAAACGTTATACTGTAGCACTTAGCTTACCCTGAGAGAAGACTGACGTTTGTAAAATTCTTGCAGCTTATTTACATGTCATTTAGGTTATTTGTTATTTAACGAGGTCAATAAACATTTGGTGTTATCTTGCTTGATTCGAGTAACACTGAATGGCCCATGATTTCCAGAAGACAAGAGCTACCTGGATCCACATATCTCCTTTTCAGGACATTACTTTTCTTATTTCTGGATAGTATGAACACACAATACTGTGCCTAACACCATTAACAGCAGTAAGAGTCCAGCTTACTGAATACAGTACTTCAGTGCCAACAGCTATTTAAGTTGGGTCAATATTTTTATTTCAAATTAATCCTTTGATTTAAAAAATTCAATATCCTGTTCTCAAAATATCAACATCTATATTTAACCATCTTTAAAATTTTCTTCTTTAAGTCCAAGTTAATAAAGCATGTCTCATATTGTCTGCATGTAGATTTATTTATTTATTTATTTAGTTATTTGATTTATATTCCGTCACTCTCGGATATCAGCTCGCGGAGGGTTACAGAACAATCCGGACAATAAAACCCCATAAAAATATCCATTAAAACTCCGACAACAATCCAAGATGGGAAAACAACCCAAAACAACCTTCCTAACAGGAAGGCCCTTACAAGGGAGAAAGCTAAACTGCGGCAAATGCCAAAGAGGACCCATTGCCTCTGCTCTAGCACTGGCCCCGACTACAAACCTGGCAGAAGAGCTCTGTTTTACAGGCCCTACAGAAAGCTGAAAACTCTCTAAGGGCTCACACTTCCTCCAGGAGCTCATTCTACCAGGTCAGGGCCAGGACTGAAAAGGCCCTAGCCCTAGTCGAGACCAGGCAAGCCTCTGTGGGGCCAGGAACAACCAATAAGTTAGTACCTGCTGAGCATAGAGCCCTGCATGGAACATAGGGTGAAAGGTGGTCCCTCAGATATGCAGGTCCCAGACTGCAAAGGGCCTTAAAGGTCAACACCAAGACCTTGAACCTAAAACAAGCCACAACCAGTAGCCAATGCAGCTGCCTCAGCACAGGCTGGATATGGACCCTCCAAGACGTTCCTGTGAGGACCCTTGCAGCTGTATTCTGCACCAGCTGTAATTTCTGGGTCAGGGTCAAGGGTAGGCCTGTGTAGAGCGAGTTACAGAAATCAGTTCTGGAGGTGACCATGGCTAGGTGCTCAGGGGAAAAGTAGGGCCTAGTAGCCATGCCTGGTGAAGATGAAAAATGCCTGGCCAGCTACCTTCTTGATCTGTGCCTCCAAAGTTAGTGAGGCATCCAAGGTCACTCCCAAATTCGAGGCTTGAGGTGTGATGGACAGTTGTGTCCCCGCCAGGTGGTGCAAACATGCTGCCTCATCCACCCCCTTCCTCCCCAGCCTGGGACCTCCATCTTGGAGGGTTTGAGTTTCAGGCAACTCTGTTTGAGCCATCCAGTCATGGCTTACAATTACAAACATCTGGCAAATGATTCTGGGGGAAGATCCAGGCAGCTGTCCATATAGGAGATAAAGTTGGGTATCATTAGCATACTGGTGGCAAACCAGCCCATAACTCCAGACCTGCTGGGCCAGAGGATGCATAAAGATGTTTAAAAGAGTAGGGGAGAGCATCGCACCCTGTGGATCTCCACATGGAAGCGAACAAGAGCATGATAGCTCATCCCTCACTGTGACCCTCTGTGTACGGTCCTGGAAAAAGGAGCGCATCCAGCGTAAAGCTCTGCCCCGTATCCCCGTTCCAGCATGGTGGTGGACCAACAACTTGTTTTTGACCACATCCAACGGGGCCCACAGATCTAACAAAACAAGGATGGTCAACCCACCTCGATTCAGCTGGAGATCATCCAGTAGGGGGACCAGCTCCATCTCCACACAATGGCCAGGATGGGTCAGGAACTGAAGTTTCCTCCAAGAAAGCAAGGAGCTGGTCTGCAGAAGCCTGTTCAACCACCTTGCCCAGAAACACCAAATGCGAGACCGATAGCTGGCAGGGTCCCACAGATCAAGCTATGGTTTTTTTTAAGGAGGGCAAAACAATGCCTCCTTTAGCCACACATGGAATTCCCCAGTAGAAATTGGGAGATTAATACAATCCCTGAGCTGGCCTCCTATCTGCTGGGCACCTCCCTTGAGGAGCAAAGAGGGGCAGGGAGCAAGGGAACAAGTGGTAGCCCATACTGACCCCAGTAACTTGTCCATTTTGGGTAAAGAGAGCCACCTGAAGCCATCAAACATCTCCTCCAAAGATGGCCAACAGGACTCCAGTTCCTTTTCTATATTAAATGTGACAGGGAGGTCATGGCTGAGTGACAAGACTTTATCCTCAAAAAAGCTTGCTAAAGCGTCATAGCTTAAGTCCAATTTCCTAATAATTTGGAACCCCTCCTCAAGGGCGGTAAAGGACCAAACCGCCCTAAACAATTGGGCTGGGCAAGAGCTAGCGGATGTGGTTTCTGTGGCAAAGAATTCATGTGTTGCCACTTTCAATGTCATCTCATATCATATGCCCTCATAAGTGAGCAATGCTCTTGTCACCTTGTCACGAGTTCTCTGCCACACCCTCTTCTTATCACAGAGCTCCCTAGTATACCACAGAGTCCACTTTAGAAGAGGGCAGAGAGGACGTCTGGGAGCAATCTTGTCTATAGCAGCTGTTAACTGGGACTGCCAGTCCATCACTAGCGCTGTCAACGAGTCACCAGGAGGCACTGGGTCTCGCAGAACATTCCAGAATCCAATAGGATTCATAAGTCTCCGCGGGCAGGCTAAAATCTGCCGATGCCCCAAACAGGGGAGGGGTGGAATCCGGAGCCGGGCCCGTAGGGCACAGTGGTCTGACCACAGCACAGCCAAAGCTGCTTCCAGAACCACCTCTATCCCAGCACCGAAGATCAGATCGAGGGTGTGGCCAGCCTGATGGCCTGATCAAGGGTGTGGCCAGCCAGGCTTGGCAACAACTTTTTACAAGATTTCACTGATTCACTCAGAAAAGAAAAATTTACGACTTTTTAAGTTAATCTGCAGGGATGCCCATTATGTGAAATGATGTTCTCACTCAGAAAAACAGATATTTCCTTTATCTGAGACTACTCAAAGACCTCTAGGACAGGCACAGATAAGTGGCACACATTTCTGGCAGGGTTTCTATACCAGAATTTACATTGCTGATGAGAAAGGAAATTCTATCTGACCAGAAAGGAGATTTTATCGTATCAATGTCTGTCTGGAACTCCTGCTGTTCAATATTGCTTAGGATGGTCCCTGCAACTCTGGCTTTACAAAGGCCCTGAGGATTTCGCTTGTATTCTTGTGGACCAATTTGTCACTGGCAAATGTGACAGGTGCCAGTTTTGTTTTACCTCAACATGCTCTCTTTTCTATTTAAATGTTCACACAGTCTACTCATACAGGCAGTGTAATATTGGAGGGCAGAACCCAGGACATTGCACTTAGAGAAACTGACTTCCTATTTCAGTGCATTCCCCAGATGCACTATTATACTGTTTATGCCAGCAGAAGCAGTTATCAAGGGGTAGCTGTCCACAGTATCACGATAACAGATGGAATGCCTTCTTCTAGCTATAGGAGATAAACCTGTGTTTGGGGGATTTAAATCATAAATATGAAATGCATACATTGTCGGTTGACCTGGAATCTCCTTTCTGGTCAGCATCATAAATCTGGTATAGAAACCCTGACAGAAATTTTAAGTAAATTTGTCAGAAGAGACTAACTGAAGTGTATGGCTGCTGCTGCAAGTTAAAACAGAAGCTCGGTGCCACGTTAGGCACTAAAAAAAAATCATAATCCGGCTGCATTTCATAATCCATCTGCACAAAAATTATGCTGGAATAAATCTTTTAGTCTTTAAACTGACACTGGACTTCTATTTGACTTGGCAGTGCAAAATATCTGTAAAATACCTGCAGTGTACTTAAATTTTAACTTGGCAGTACAACATACCTGCATTTAATCTATAAATTTTAAGACTGTTTAGAATTCCTCCATGTGTGACACACTTCACCAAAATATAATATTGTATTTGTTTTAAAGGCTCTAGCCATTATGGCTACAGATTATTTCTTTTATAAAAGGATGTTGCTCACCACCCCCAATAGGTGAGCGCAAGAATCGCATCTTCCGCTTAATGCTGGTTTGACTGTTTGGAGCAATCTGGCTGAATCAAAACCACTCATGTGCATCAAGAGCCTGGGATGCAGCAGCTCTTTTGCAGCCTGCATGCCAGCACCAGATCTGTCTAATCCACCAAGTGGGTGTAAGCCAAAACTCCAGTATCAAGGAATTTGGGAAAGGAAGACAGCCAGGCTCCCCAAAAGAAGTCCTGCATGCCTGAGCCTGCAAATGCAGGAAGAGTAAGGCAGTTTGAGAAGGGGAAAGAACAAGGCTGTCAGTCTGGCTGCGAAACGAGGAGAGCGCCTTTGTAAAGGGCTTTCCCTCCCCATTCATTCCCAAAGCAAAAAAAAAAACACACAACTCAGTGGGGAGGAGAGGATGAGAACAGCAAGGCAGCATCAAACGGAAACTCTTCGTTTCAAGGGGGGAAGTTATGTGGATAGTAAACTGTACAAAGAAGAGAAGAATTCCGAACTAATCTGTGGGGCAGCCTTTAAACCAGCTAGGATCGCCCAACTTCAAAGCGCGCGCACACCCGCCCACGCCCAAGCTTCAGCTCCCACAAAGCCAGGGGGCGGCCCTTCGTCTTCCAGAGACGGCGAGCGGGACCCCTTCGCTGCCCGCGGAAGAGATGAAAGAGGCGGGATGGGGGAGAGCAAACTGGGGCTGTAAATTACAAAGAGGGACGCCGGGAGGAAGCGGCCCATTGAGAAAGATCTGCGGGAGGGAGGACAAGGAAGGCGATGCCAAGGCAAAGGGAAATCACAGGAACAGTTGGGGGGTTGGATTTAAGGGAATCGGGGGGGGGGTCACGCTTTTGGACCTCCCCACCCCCGAGTGCATCGGGCAAGCGAGGCGTTCACGGAGCCCCCCGCCGCAGCCGGATCTCGAGTGCCACGAAGTTTCCTTCAGCTCGGAGCCCAGGCTGCACGTGGCCCCCGGACAATGCCGGTCCGCCGCATTTGCTTGCTGCGCCTGCTGGCATCGCACGCATTCCTCCGCGCCCAGAAGCCCCCCGCCTCCCGTCCCCACCTCAGCTCCCTGCACGGGATCCCGGGGCAGAAACTTCGCAGCCTCGCGACGGCGCCTGCTGGGCCAGCGCTGCCTCCGCTCCTCAGACCGGCGGCGCTGTGCTCGCAGGAGGGAGTGCCCGGGGAGCCCTTGCTCCCGACGCGCTCTTCAGGGGCCCCGAGGGCCCAGACCGGCGCTGCAGAGCGGCGGTCCAGGGCGTCCGGCTGCCCGCTCACCTCGAAGCTGGCTTTCGGCCACGGCGAAGAGCAGCAGCAGCAGCGCCGCCGCCGCGCGACAGCAGCAGCCCATGTCCAGACGGCTCCCCGGGTGGGAGGGCGCGACGCCTCGGGCTGCAGGGAGAGCCCTCTGAGCCGCTCGCCGAGGCCACGCCGCCGAGAAAGCGCCGCTCGCCGCCTCGCGACCCCCTTCCTTTCCTGTTCCTCCCCACCCCCTTCCTTGTCACCCGCCCTTATCTCTGCCGCCCTCTGCTCGGCAGCCGCGAGGAAGCCTTCCTTCCATCCCTCGAAACGAGAGAGGGTCTGGCGGAAACCATTCTCCACGGGATAGGGCATTCCCTGCGGACCCAGGGAGCTGGAGGGCCGAGAGCTTCTGCTCGGGGGTCCCCTCGGAGGAGGGCTGCTTGGGGAAGCCCAGGTCAAAAGGCACCCGGAATCATCTGCGGACAGTTCGGAACCGTTCCCAAATGCTACGTAGCTTCCCAATCCCCCCCTCTCCACCCCTCTCCGTGGTTTGTCCCAGCAGTAGCTGGGGTAGCGAGAGACGCCGAGACGGGGCTAGTAGCGGGGTCGGGGAGCGTTTGTCAGTCGCAGGGTGTGCGGGGGTCGTCCCAAAGGGAAACAAGACAAGCCGGCCAAAGCATTACAGAGTTACCTGAGTGCATCCCATTCATCGCTCCACCTAAAAGCGCGCGCTCTCTCTCTCCCTCTGTCGTGCAGTGTCAAGACGATTCTGATTTATCTTGCCCCTATGAAATCAATGACCTCCAAAACGTCCTCTCTTTAATGACCTTGCGCTGGTCTCGCAAAGGGAAGCCCTTGATTGAGTCCATCCATCTCATGTTGGCTCTTCCTCTTTTCCTGCTGCCTTCAACTTTCCCTCCCGTTGTTGTCTTTTCCAGCAAGTCGGCTCATAATGTCACCATTTTCGTGCAAAGAAGGAGGCAATGATACACAACTTCTGGTTATCTCAGTAATTGTATGATGTGACAATCAAATCCCTAGAGAGGAAATGCATGCTAAAATGAAGACTGCAGAATCATTGTGTGAAAACTCTCTCTCGCCTCAGTGTTAGAGAGCATAGCATATGTTGGTTCCTCTGTTTCAGAACAGGCTGGAAGAGGCTATGGTGTGATGCAGTGAGGATATCCAGATATACATATTTTAACAGTATAGCAGGGATAGAAAGATAAACTTTTGAGTAAATGCAACTTAACATGAATGGCGCTGACAGTTTGAAATAATACCAAGGTTGTTCATCTCAGGTATTGTTCAAATCACACATACACACACACACCAATTTTTTCAATATTAGACAAAAGAGGTCTGAGCATGTGCAAGATGCACTTTCAGCTAGGTCAATAAAACAAAATCAGAGCCCAGTGGCACCTCTAAGACCAACAAAGATTTATTCTTTGTTGAGCTTTTGAGTACAAGCACTCTTCTTTAGACTATGACTTAGCCACTGGCCTCTGATTTTGTTTTATTGTGCTGATTCAGACCAACACGGCTACATACTTGAATCTTTCAGCTAGGTGTAATGGTTAGGAGTGCCAGCTTTTAATCTGATGAGCTGGGTTTGATTCACCGTTCCTCCACATGCAGCCAGCTGGGTGGGCTTGTATCATGGCACTGATAGAACAGTAATATCAGGGCTCTCTCAACCTCACCTACCTCACAGGGTGTCTGTTGTGGGGTCAGAGAAGGGAAGGGGATTGTAAGCCACTTTGAGACTCCTGGTATAGAAAAATGAAATATAAGAACCAATTCTTCATCAGTACTAGTCAAAGTTTGCAGCTATCTATCTCTTGTTAGATCATAATAGGCTGCCTGCTGAACATCAGTACTTTTTACTGATGAAGCACATTCTACATATTACCGATTTCCCAGTTCCCAAGAGTCATTTGATTGCTTATTGACTAAACTAAGAGTTAATGTATACAACTATGGGTTGTTTCCACAGTGTCATCGCCACTTCAAAAAACTGAACTTGTCTGGTCACAAGTGCCTGAAGAAGTCAGGAAGGTTCCCACTCTTGTGGCTTTCTGAAAAATGCAAAACCAAATTATTCAAGAGGTTTTTCTTTAGAGGTAATAGGGTTGTGCTTTACCAGATGATTTACTGAGTTGCTTGAATACATGAACAAAGTTTGAGTCCAGTGGTACCTTTAAGACCAACAAAGTTTGATTCAAGTTATAAGCTTTCGTGTGCTGCCTTGTTGGTTTTAAAGGTGCCACTGCGGAAGATATGAGGAAAGTGCAGGAAGATATGGGGAAAGCAAGTGGTTTAGAAAACACCAGGAAAGGGAAGCAGGACAGGAGGCAGTATTTTGGAAAGGAAGAGAAAATAAGGACTCAAAGATGAGTGTTGCAGAAAGCTACAGCTAAGGGAAATGCTGAACATTTACCTCGGGTTCAGCATTAATATTCATTCAAGTACACATTTTTGTTATAGAGTTTGCACATAATAGCCCAGAAGTATGCCTAATAGTGATTAAGAAATGCAGAAGTAGCAAAATCCTATCAGGCAATTGAATTTAATAATATTAAGGCAATAAAATTGTTATATATGTAACACAGTGATTTCAAGCAAAGTATATTGCCCCATTTCTGTGCTTATCATGAGGCTGTTTCTTTGCTCACTCCAGAAGCATCTTGAATTTCAATCCTGGCATGAAGGAGGAAAGCAAAACATCCGTAACAGAAAAAGTCAACAGATGAATGTGTTAGTGGGTAGACTAAAGAATCCTCTGCAGGAACAAAATGCCCAGATGGGGACCAAGAACAAAAGACTGAAACTGGCAAAGAAAACATGGGAACTCATATGTCCATGGAAAGGAGACATAGCCTTATCCCAGTAATTGAAAATTACTTCATCTTTTTCACCCTCATTTCTGAGGTATTTATTTATAACATAATTGTGCCTCAAAATTTGAAAAGGAAACAATACAAAGCAAAAGTAAGCCTAAAAGTGGATATCTGATCCTACTCTAGGGCCCTTGAAATAGTTCATACATTTTGAATCATTCATAAAATGCTTTAGGAGATTGGGCTGAAGCCCACACCATAATTTCCCAGGGACATAATATCTCTTCCCCTGGGCTAACAGCAAGAACTACCTAATGGCTAGTTCTCTACTATTTCTTGGCTTGGTAAATGTGACCACATATCAGTTAAATTTTTCCCTCCTTTTCACCCTTCTGACTGAAGACTCTTGTTTTTCTCTTTTCCTTATCCTCGGCATGATAACCTCAGTGGGCAATAACTGTGTTTCTTGACAATGGAATCTTTATCCAGATTCATTGGAATGTACCTAATGGTATCTTCTCCTTCCTTTCCATTTTTTAAATATACCTGTACTCAAATACACTACATTTTTTAAAATTACATTAACAGAAGTTTAGTTTTTTGTTTTATCTTGTTCTAGGTTTCTTTCAAACTCACTTGCACTAAGGAATTGTATGGAACCTTTTCTTTAACAATGTATTAGGAACTCTCATTTATACAGTAAATTAATTACTGGTTTAAGAAAAAACTACAGGAGGGGTGCTTGTTTCCTTGTGGTTTTAATCAAGTAGAAGACCTTATTCATTATCTGTTGCACTACCCTTTATATGACTCTCATCAGTCAAAACTGATGTTAACATCTAAGATTTCTAGCACAGATTAGGATCACGTGGTGGTTTTCTTGGCAAATGTTTTTACCTGTTACCTTGATGGTTGACAATTTCATGTTCCCTTTTGTAATTATTAGGGAAAGGGTTTGATTTGATTTGATTTTTTTACGCCCCCCCCCCCTACGGCTCATGGCGGTTCACAAAAAAACATTGCAGGGGTAATACACAGAACAGTCTAAACATATAACAGTCATAATATAATAATAATAATCCAACAGTGGCTTCAAATAGAACAACAACTTAGGCAAAACCCCCAGGGAGGTCAGGCTGTTTCAAGTCATGGAGGAGTGTCTGAGGGGGGAACTAGTGGGTGTTGTTGGTCGGCTGTACTCAAACAAATGCCTGGTGGAGGAGATCCATTTTGCAGGCCCTGTGGAAATGTGGGAGTTCAGGCAGGGCCCAGATCTCTTCAGGAAGCTCATTCCACCTGGTGGGGACCAGTACAGAAAAAACTCTGCCCCTTGTTGAGGACCAACATGCCTTTTTGGGGCCAGGGATCACCAGCCAGTTGGAGGTGGCAGGATGTAGTGCTTTTTTGGGGGTGTAGGCAGAGAGGCAGTATCTCAGACCAGCCTTGAAGGCAAGAACCCAAACCTTAAGCCTGATCCAGAATTCATTTGGGAGCCAGCTGAGCTGTTGAAGTTTAGGCTGGATGTTTCCAGTTTTACCATTGCAGCTAATTTTAGCCCAACTTTAAACCCCACTTTTGTTTTAAATGTTTTAAATTTATTTTTAATTCTTGTACATGATACATGCTGCTGGATGTTTATTTTTATGTTGTTGTTTTTTTGTTTTTAAGATTGTTTCAGTAGGCTTTCTCAACCAGGGTTTTGTAAATCCCTTGGGTTTCTTCACAGCCCTGGAAGGGTTTCCCAAATGGGTGAGCATTAATTAATTTTTATACATTTTAAAAATGTGTTATAACATTTAGCAGGTGATATGACTATATAGGATCATGTCGACCTGCCCCTTAATGGCCAATGATGGGCCTGAGTGGGTGTATACATAGCTCTGCTTCCCAACCATATTCTGCACAATCACAATCTTGAAGCCTGAAGAATGTCTTAGGGGTTTCTTAACAGTAAAAAAGTTGAGAAAGGTTGGCCTACAGCTTCAGCATTACACCTATACATGGTCATGAACTTCACTCGGGGAATCAGCAAGGTCCCTCCCTAACATTGAATAAAGAGGCTATACTCAGACCTAAGATAGTATACTAGGAGTAACCCACAGAAAGCACTTAAACCACCAGGTTCATTATGGCCAGTTCTACCAGAGGAGCAGCTGATCATAATGGAGCACTCACTTAGATACCTTTGAACACCAAGCCTTGCAACTGAGTCATGTATGACATCAACCTTCCCCAACCAACATGCTTTTTCCTAAACCACAAGAATAGGTAAGTTTGTTCTTTCAAATAGACATCTTTAAAAGCCAAATTTTAAGAATTCCTCTGAACAATATTATGAAAGTACTGTTGCTCAAATGTGTAATTCAGGGTTGCCCAATAGAGAAATGTGTGCATTCGGGTTTTTCACCACAGCCACCATTGTTAGTCATTTGTGCATGTTTCTCTCCTCATCTCTTCATTGGAAAAGGATGTAGAAAACAAGGAAACAGTCTGTGGCAGCTACTGCTAGAACTGACAAAGCTGATTAAAATAGACCATACTGAACCTGTTATATCATGTACATCGGAAAGGTGATTTCTGAGCCATGGTAGAATAAAGAACTTTCTACAGTTGAAGTCTAGGGCAGTGGTCCCCAACCCCCAGTCCGGGGACTGGTTCTGGTCTGAGGCTTAGTGGGTACCGGGCCGCGACTTCTCCTCGTCCCCCTCCCCGGCTGCTGCCTTGGGGGCTGCCCTGCTACTCTGCCGCCGGCTCATCTTTAGTGATCTCCAGCGACTGCCATGGCTGGAGCTCCCCCTCGGCATGGTACTGCACAGCTGCTGCTGGCAGCACCCTCCAGCTAGCAGCAGGAAGTCAGAGGCGCCAGTGGGAAAGCAAGTGGAGCAGGGGCTCAGGCAGTGGTGATATCCCTCGCAAAAGACCACCCCCACCAGACCTCAGTAAAATGGTCAAGCGTTGACCAGTCCCTGGTAATGGGGACCACTGGTCTAGGGCAAGTCAGACTTAGTTACATGGTTCTTCTACAGAAACATAAATGGACTTCTTGAGAGACAATTAAAGCAAATGAGTTCATCAAACAGCACCAGTTGGAAGAAATACATTCCGGACACACTTCACACCCAAGGCAGTTTCACAAATATTAAGAGGAAACATGCATTATTTAACTATGGTTCCTCTTAATATTTGTGAAACTGCCTTGAGGGTGAAGTGTGTCTGGAGTGTCAGAGTTGGAATAGGGCCAATCAGGGTGCGGCCAGCTTTGCTGATTGGCCCAGACCCTACACCTCCCACCCTCCGAGCCCAGCCGCTCGCTCCTCCGACACACCACACATGCGCTTGCCGACTGAAGCCACTGAAGCCTCTGTGACCCTCCACCCTCCACCGATCTACCTGATGAACTGCCAAAGCAGAACACGCCTGCTGCCTGCACCGCCAATAAGGAGCCACCTCTGGGAGCGCAGCTGGACATGCCATTCCAGCCTCACCCAGCCAGCCGCGATGCCCACTGACGAGGAGAGCCTGGTGCTACCACATGTCTCATGACTACACATGTGACCACAAGGTGCTGCTGTTGCACGTGGACCCCACCTTTCAGCCAGAGTTTGTGGCAGTAACAAGACCGGCATGGCGATAATGAGAACAGCGCGACCAAAAGCAACCCCACAAGCCGCTGCCACCACATGCTGTACCTGCCGATTATGACGAGGGCGAGCCAGGCCCACACACTCTGCCTTGCCACCTGTGCCACCGCCTCTGCTACACTCACTCCAGATGTGGCAAGCCCTCCCGGGGGCCGCCCCACCAACCGCCAATCTTCTTGCACGCACAGCTTACTTTTTGATTATCATTGAGTTCAAGGTGGTATACCTTTGATTTAAATCATGTGCTTGCACTCTGCTTTTTTCCCCTCTGGATGCAGGGCACTAGGGTGGTTAAATTTTATGGATGAATGCTGCAAATGTTTCATAACACGGACTTGCAGTCTCCTTACCTGATTAACAAGAAAACTTTTTTGGCATAAAATATCACTGAATAGGGAGGATTAGGCATTCAAGAGGATAGTGTTACTGTGTAAACAAGAGCTTTTGATTAGAGGTATATTTCTGAGAACAAGAAACATGTGGAATCATAACCTAATTAATGGTCTCAAAAGATAAGCTTTTTATAAGACTGTGTTTAGATAAGCAAAAAACTTTTCAGGTATGTTTGATTTGCTATTGCTGACTCAACATTTGAGCTGTTCCTTGATTTTATGCATAGTTCCTCTGATTTTTAATTAAAGTATTCTTTAGTTGTAGATGTAAAAGACCTACTCTCCCCCAAAAAAAACTCTTTTAATTAAAACAGACAGTTTATTGAAATTCTTAATTATAACTTTTTAATTAAGAGTTTTTAATGCAAAAATATAAAAGATCCATGTACAAAAAATGTAAAACAAATAGATTAAGTAGGATCATCACAATAAACTTTTGAGTTTTCTTTGACTAGAACATACACAATCACCAAATAGTTTATGTGTGTCAATTTATAACAATACTAGTTTCAAAGCCTTAAAGCTTTGAAGCTTAAGGTGGCTTTGGGTGGCAGCTCACAGCCAGATCAAGTGGGGAGGGCGGGGGCTGGGCAGCTCGTTATCAGGGCCCGGACAGAGCTCCTTAGCAGGCAGTCAGCAGCCCAAGAGGCCCTCATCAGCAGGCCCAGCCTAGCAGGCCAAGAGGCCCTCGTTAGCAAGCCCTCCACCATGACCCTTTGGCCAGGGCCATCTCCCCATACCTGCCGCTGGCTCCAGGCACTGAGGCAAAGAGGCTAGAGTCCAAGGACGGAGGGCAGGAGCTGCAGGGCAAGGCCAATCAGGGCAAAGCTGGCTGAACCTTGATTGGCCCTATTCCAACTTGGACAGCTGGACACGTCCCACCCCCTAGGCTGTTTCACAGACATATAGAGGAACAACAATGGATAAGGATTAGTACTTATATTAAAGTTATTTCAAAATTATTTTCTTTAGTCTTCAAAGCCAAAAATGATCAGATCATTTTTCCTCTTTCATGCAAGAAGTTAATATGGGGTTTCCAGTTAGTCAAAAAAGAAGTTGCTATCTGTTCTTTAATCAATGTCTAGCAGTTTCAACCTCTTAAATAGCCTGTCCTCTTCTGTAGGTATTCTTGCTGTTTTCCCATTCTGACCATATAATAGTTTTGCTGCTCTTATATAAAAAAGTTTCATGACTATTTTCAAGATGTTTCTCTACCACCCCCAAAAGAGTAACTTCTGGTCTTATTTTTCTTAAATGTAGTTGTACTCAAAATTCAGCTCTGCTACAAGTCTACCATAAACTGCCCTGAGCCCCAAGGGAGGGCAGTATAGAAATTAGGGTTGTGTGCGGTGGTGTCCGAAGTGGCCGCTCTAGGCCGACACAGCCAATGCCGCAGCACAGGGGGGAGGGGAGGCACGTGTCAGTCGGTGCACACTCGCAGGCATGGAGCTCCACACATGCATGTGTGCACCAGGTTGTGCACCTGCACCTCTCCTCCCCCCTGTGCTGTGGCGCTGGCTGCGTCAGCCTGGAATGGCCACTTCAGATGCTGCCGCGCACAACCCTAATAGAAATATAATAAACAAACAAAAAAACAAACAAATAAATAGAATAAAAAGCCCCTTCATATTGTTCATATTTCCAACAATTGTTTGAAATATTTTTGTACATTTTACCCAAATTAACTGGAGCCATATATCATCTATAAATCATTTTATACACATTTTTAAAAAAATTATTCCATTTGTATATTATATCCAAAATTTCACCTCCATTTTCATTTTTCATTTTGTCCTCTGTCAATTTCAGTAAAAGTTTATATATCTTTTTAATAACGTGCTCATCATCATTTGTACCGTTGGTCCGCTTGTCTCCTTACGACCCCTGCAGGGCATTGCGCTCTGTGGGTATGGATTTGTTGAGGATTTGGGGTCTCCGGGAAGCATGCCTGGCCTCCACCAGGGCCAGGGCTTTTTCAGTCCTGGTCCCTGCTTGGTGGAATGAGCTCTTGGGGGAGCTGAGGGCCCTGTCAGAGCTCTCTGGGTTCTGCAGGGCCTGCAAGACAGAGCTCTTTCACCAGGCTTTTAGTTGAGGCCAGGCCAGACATTGGACTTACAGATTGGGTCCTACCCGCACTTGTGGCATCTGGATCCCCCTAGGGCCCACCATTGCCCCCAGGTTTACATCTGACTGACACTACTGGGAATGGGTGATTGAGGAATATGGGTCTACTAGGAATTGTTATATCTGCCATCTTTGTCAAATTTTAAATTGTGCTTATTATTGTATTTATTGGCAAGATGGTAATCTTGCTGTCTTATGTTTTTATGTTTTATTCTGTTGTGAACTGCCATGAGCCAGCGGGTCCAGGAGTTGGTAGTATAGAAATTAGATAATAAGTATATACATACATACATACATACATACATACATACATACATACATACATACATACATACATACATCTCCAATACAGCTCTAGTTTCTACAAAACCATACTACCTTTTATCTCCTGCAAATCCTTCTAATAATTGTGCATAGAAAAACCATTGACAGTTAAAATCTTCTCTTATGTGTTGTTTGGTATGCCAGTAAAGGTGTTGTTGTTGTTCTCTTATTAAGTTTTCCCTTAGTTTTATTTTACATTCCACTTGGAATAAATCCAGTATCTCTTGATAAGTTAACCATTTGTCTTTAATTACAATTTCATGTTTATAACAACTCTGTACTGTCATGCACTATTGATGGTGCACCTACTTAGCCATGGCCATGCTGTCACCATGATTGCTGTGACTACATCATGTTCTTTGGGAGAGAAGTGTTACTTAAACTACAGACTGATAAATAATTAGCTGGAAAGGTAACAAAAAGCAAAGTGAGATTGGAATTGTTATCCTTTTCCTGAAACTACCCCCTTCTGCTCTGAAAAAAAAAATTAAGAAAATTTGGCAGAGCTATTCTAAATTCCATAATATAATGAAGGCTCTACATAATACATTTAGCTTCCTATAGATGTAATGGTAATCAGACAAGATTACATCAAGTATAGCATTGGTTCTGATAGTAGTGGGCTGATGTTTACGAAAAACCAAGGGAGGCCTGAAGGACATAGCCCTCCCCTACTGTTTACCTCTAAGCATGCTAGGATTCAAGTAGATATAGTGTTACTCAGAAGGTCTCATAAATTATTTAACTTCAAGGTAATGCAAGAGGCAGGTAACTGGGATATCCACCAATGTTTATAAGAACTGTTCTCTCAAAATAACCAGTCAGGTGTTAAACTGGAAAGGCTTTTATTAAGGGATAATAAGGGTACAACACACAAAGAATACACAGAATACATAACAGACTAGCTAAGAGGAAATTAGGAAGGGGTAGTCCATGAACACCTAGTTTCTTCAAGTGAATTTAAGTCTTCTGGACCAGATTAATTTCATCCATCCAAGTGTACTAAAAGAACTTGCAGATATAATTTCTGAACCTTTGTCCATTATTTTTGACAATTCTTGAAGAACAGGTGAAGTACCAGAAGACTGGAGGCGGACAAAAGTTGTTCCCATCTTCAAAAAGGGAGAACAAGAGGATCTGAATAACTACTGACCTGTTAGCTTGATGTCTGTAGCTGCAAAATTTTAGAACAAATCATCAAACAGTTGGTCCTTGAGCAGTTAGAACAGATGGCTGTGATTACTAAGAATCAGCACAGCTTTCTCAAGAACAAGTCATGTCAGACTAACCGTATCTCTTTTTTTGAGAAAGGTGCTACCTTGCTAGATCAGGGGAATGCTTATCTTGATTTCAGTAAAGTTTGGATAAGGTTCCACATGATATTCTTGTTGACAAGTTGATAAAATGTGGTATGGATCCTATTACTGTTAGGTGGATCAATAACTGGTTGACAGAGCACACCCAAAGGGTGCTTGTTAATAGTTCGTCATCTTCTTGGAGAGTACTGGCAAGTGGAGTGCCTCAGGGATTTGTCCTTGGCCCTGTGCTATTCAACATATTCATAAATGATTTGGATGAAGGAATAGAGGGAGTGCTTATTAAATTTGCAGATGATACTAAACTGGGAGGAGGAGCAAACACAGCAGAAGACAGAATCAGTATACAGGATGATCTTGACAGGTTGGAAAACTGGGCTAAAATGAATTGAAATAGAGACCAAGCTATATGAGGAAAGTTTGAAAGAGCTTGATCTGTTTAGTCTGGAGAGAAGATGACTAAGAGGTGATATGATAGCCATCTTCAAGTACTTGAAGGGCTGTCACATTGAGGATGGAGGAGAGTTGTTTTCTGTTTCCCCAAAGATGACCAATGGGATGAAATTAATTCAAAAGAATTTCCAGCTTAACATCCTGAAGAAGTTCCTGATAGTGTGGTTCCTCAGTAGATCAGGCTTCCTTGGGAAGTGGTGGTTTCTCCTTCATTTGAAGTTTTTAAGCAGAGCCTAAATAGCCACTTCATAGAAATGCTGATTTTGTACATTTAGGCAGATTTTAAGTGGCTGGTCAGAAGGGATTGTGTTCATGCTTGACTCTTGTGTCCCTTTCTTGCATACTCAGGGAAATGCCAATCATCACTCTAGGATTGGAAGGCAACTTTCCTCCAGGACAGAGTAGATTCTGTTGTTTGGGGGGGGGCATCATCTGGGCATGGAATTGGGTAGGCAGGTATTTGTGGATAGTCACTGTGGGTAGGCAGGTATTTGTGAATTTCCTGCATTCTGCAGGGGTTTGGACGAGATGATCCTGGAAGTACCTTCCAACTATGAGTCTATGATTCTACGGAAAAGAGAAAGAAAATTTCATGAAAGGCAATATTATTAGTCATGACGTGAAGAGGTCCACAGCAAAATGACCAAAGTTTTATGGAAGAAGAAGTGGCAGGCTCACATACAAGTGAGTGTGTGTGGAGAGTCCAAGTACACAGCTATGGCACAGGGTGTTGTATTTTTAAAGGGCAAAATGCTACCTGAGGCAATGTTGGTGTATTATGCCCCCCAAACAATACCTTGATGGACTGTACGGAGGTAGAGAATGATTTTGGGAGACATGTGATGAGATTTCTTGAAGCAAACTATCTGTCAAAATCAAATTCAAAAACCTTTAATGACATATAAAACATCATAAGAACAAGGGTAATTCATAATTATAATTAATTGATAAAAATTACATAGTCTCTAGATAAACAATAAAAGAAAGGAAAATAAGCAGTAACCAACAGTAGATTCCTCCAGAATGCCCAGCAATCAGTAATTTCCACCAGTTGTAGGTGCCCTTGGTCTAGACCTGATTCTTGCCTAGCCGACTGTCCTTTTGTATCACAGTAGCCAAGAATTCGGCCACCAGTTCCGTTATCTCTGGGGACCTGTCAGCTAACAAATGTCTGGTTATTCTGTCTATAGGGCAGAAACTGCAAACTATCTGTACTAATGGTTTTTGATGACCCTTTGAATACCAGATGGGAAAGTTATCAGGTTTGAGAAAGGTGTTATATATTGCTAAATTTGGGCAAGTATGTGCAAGAGAAGCGAGACATGGAATTTGATGAGATTAGTTGCAAGTTCCTGGGAAACCTATTGTCCTAAATTATGCATCTTCCTGGGGTGGAGGAGGTTGTCATTGGGTCAGCTGCTCTTTCCCACACACACTAAACATTATGTCCAGACTTGTCTCTAGAGCTTTGTTTCTGGCTGGCATTTGTTTCTGTGTCCTATATCTGTATTTATGATCTGTCTGACACTTATTTCTGGTTCATTTTCAGCCAGGCAGCATGTTGCATTTGACAATATATTGAAGAAAGGGTTTTCTGTCCATATACTACCTTTCAATGAGAGGAGAGATCTGACTGCTAACAGTACAAGTAGTTATCATGGCAAAAAGCTGGTGACAATTGTCCTATCCGACTACATATGGCTGGTGGTCATCACCTCAACCTGTAAAAGTCAAATGTATTAGTTAATTATGCATTTTGTAAAGTCTTATCTTTGGCTTCTGATGAGTGTATTGAGAATCAAATTCATTGGGTGACTGAAGTAAGACGTGGTAAAATGGAAAAAGCAATAAAATTTTCTTTTTTCTAAACTGCTCATTATTTTATAACTTTTGTTCATATTTTTTCTCTTTGTCATCTTTTTTCAAACATAAACAGTCCTCAGACTTTACACATTCATCATAGTCAAGGTTTCCCATTCCTTAATCAGTTTAGTTCCCTTTTCCATATATTTCTCAGTTGTCTGAGAAATTGACAACAGAAGAATCGTATGGGATAAGATCCTATTTGTTGTTGTTCTTCACTTTTCCATCTCTGTGATTGCATAGTGCACATAGGACCCTTTGGTGATAAACTTTTCACCCAAGGAAAATGTTGTTGCAATATAGTGGAATTTATATTCAAGTGACTATGTCAGAGATCACATTACGTGTCTCAGGTCCTAGACAAACTCATATCCAAGAGTAAATTTTGCAACTTGCAAGGTTTCATGGCTTGTTGTACTGCAGTGATGTTTTTTTTAGAAAAAAGATTTGCTTTCTGCTTCCTCTGCCTAATTTCTCAATTTTCTCTGAAGTTTATTTAAATATCTTCATGTAACAATGTAGGCTAACTTTTTCACTTAATTTCAGATGTCCACTAGATGGTGATCTTTGCACTGCTAAAGCAAGAGTTTCAATAACTTCATAATAAAAAGGTCTGTACAGTTACTGGGTGAAAATAGTACCTAAGAATAAATGCATACTATTTAGTTTGCACTGTCTTCAATAAGAAGAACAATGGTCAACACATTCTAAAGAAAAATAATGAATATATCTAAGTGATATTCTGGACCAGAATTTGTTTGCCAATTGCTAGCCTCTACAATATTTTAACCAGGAATTCAGTCGAGTTTGCTAATACATTTCATCAGGGATGAGAAGATATTCCATGTTTTTTCTTTCTTCATATTTTTGTCCTGGGTCTCAGTTCTCCACTTTCAACTATTGGCTTGTAGATTAATTTGCATAACGTGTATGTGTGTGTGTATGTGTGTGTATGTGTATGGTACTTTTTTTTACAGTACAGAATATGTTGAATCTGCAGATTTATTCGACATGGATGTTTTCACCTTTCTCTGTTATAAAATCCTTCTAAACCTATGTTTCCATATTTAATTCTGAACAATGGCCTGAGCACGTGGGTCAAAGAATCCACATGAGGGACACAGCCCCAGGTTTGTAGAAAAATATTAAATAAATTATAGGGTAAAAAAACCCTTTAAAATAGTAAAAGCAGGGGTGGTTTCTTTCAGATTTCAGAGACTCAAGATTTCAGAGACTCAATTTTATTTATGCATTTACTTTATAGTCCACTTTTATCACTGAGACTCAAGGTAGATTGCATTGCAATCAGACAGAGTAAGAAAACCAGTGAACAATTTAACAGGACTGTGATTACATAATTAGTGAACAATGCAAACAATAAATTACAGAACATTATAAACAATGCAGAAAGAGGATTCCGTGTTAAAAAATACAGTAAAAGCAAGTGATAACCACAATAATCACTACAGTAGATTACAATCATATTTCATTAGAAAGGTGTTCCTGGATTGTTCCACTCTACTACAGTTCTAGCACCTTTAAAAAAATATCCTGTCAAATGGTACAGTTTTAGGAGCCCTGTTGACCTCCTTAGGCTGTTGGACAAGGTAGGAGTCACCACAAAGAATGCACAGAGATGTGTGAACAGGCACCCATTTGCATGGTACACTTTCAGAAAGATTTGCTTAGATGAGTGATGCTTTTGCAGTGGAGCATAGTGAGAGAGGCAGTCCTGCATATATATGTGCTGAAGGCCATTCTGAGCTTTGTAGATAATAACTGGAACTTTGAGCTGAACTTTGTAAGAAGAAGAGTTTGTTTTTTTACCCTGCTGTTCACTACGTGAAGGAGTCTCAAGGCAGTTTATAACCACCTTCCCTTTTTATTTATCATACTTTTTTCTCCCCACAACAGACACCCAGTGAGGTAGCTGAGGCTGAGAGAGCTCTGACAGAACTGCTCTGTGAAAACAGTTATAACAACTGTGACTGACCCAAGGTCATCCAGCTGGCTGTATCTGGAAGAGTGGGGTATCAAATCTGGTTCTCCAGATTAGAAGCCGCCATTCTTAACCAGTACATGAAGTTGGGTCTCTGACCAGCAACCAAAATGTGTCTCCTGCCTGATCTCCAATAGTAACTAGGCTTCAGTGTTCTGCATTTACTGAGGCTTCTGAGTTGTCTGTAAGGGCAGACCCATGTAACATGCATTGCAATAGCCTCACAGTAACCATAGCATGGATCCACATGGCCTGATCAGCCAAGCCAAGGTAATGGCTCATTTGTCAAACTACAAGAAGCAGATTTAAATGCCTTTTTACAGCTGCATGAACTTACTTCTCCAGTAACAGTGCTGGTCCAGTCTAACCTCTAGGCTCTTAATTGACTCAGCAAGCATCAGGTAGGCCGCATCGAAGATGAAGGGCATAAAAGTAGGGGACCTCAGCCTTTCTAACAGCATTATTTCCATCTTGTTAGGATTCAGTTTCAGTTTATTCATCCTTAACCATTTAGCCACAGCAGTAAGACACTCGATCAGAGTCTCTAAAACAGCTTTTCTCAACTTTTTTATTATTGAGAAACTCCTGAAACATACTTCAGGCTTTGAGAAACCCCAGAAGCGAAGTGATCATGCAGAATATGGTTAGGAAGCATAGCTGTGTACATACCCAGCTGGGGTTCTTCCTCTTCCCACCCCCTCCAGGCCCATCATTTGCCAATTTGGGATGGGGGTCAACATAACCATGTATGGTAATATCACCCGATAAATGTTAAAAATAGTTTTTAATTTACTCCTATTCATTTGGTAAACCCTTCCAGGGCCATAAAGAAACCCCAGAGTTTCATGAAACCCTAGTTGAGAGGGCCTGCTCTGCAGCATTATCAGGCAATTTGGATAAAGAAATATAGAGCATAATATAGAGACAGAAATATTCTGTCTTCAGAATGTTAATAACAGCATACTCCAAATCCACAAATGATTTCCCCTAAGGGCTTTACATCGAGACTGAATCCCCATAAGACAAGTTCCAAATTGATTACAGTTGATTTCTAACAGCAACCCTCTGTGACCGGCCCATAAGGAACAACTTAAACCATTCCAAACCATTCCTTAATCTCTAGTTCTACCTCCAGTTCATCAATAAGTTGCCATGGTCCATCATGGCAAACACTGCTGACAGATCCAGTAAGAGAGGCATGGCTATCATCAAGATTCAAACTGATATAATCGATCAGAGTGCAGCTGGACTAAAAGGCATCTACAGCAGATGAGAAGGCCTAGAGTTCTTGTGCTCCATCAATTGTCTTACCAGGAAAGGGCAAATTAGAGAATAGATGATAACTGGCCACATCTTTTTTCTCTAGTGAAGGTATTTAAAGGTGGATAGATGACTACCTGTTTTAGTGACCGGGGAAAGGTACCTTGAGTTAGTAACTGATTTATGATGGATATCAGAGCTTTATTAACAGGGTGCCTTGTGATATCTCAATGGCCATATTGGGGATTTCCTGGCAGCCCCCAACCAACATAGCTGAGGATTTCAAGCCTCAGTTAGTAACACCATGGGGGAGGGGGGAAAGAGAGATGGTCAGCAAAATCCTAAGCATAGTTACAGAAAAAGGTAGGTAGGTGGGTGGGTGGTGAAGCAGGACAGAGGCTGTAGTGGGAGAAACAGAAAAGACTGGGAGAGAAGAAAAGGGGAAAGACTTCAGGCGCTGTTAGTGGTAGGCAAAGAGGAAAACCAAGAGGGAGAGTAGAATGAGGAAATGAGACTCCTCCCACCAGAGGTCCCCTACTTCAGGGTCTGTGTTGCGGGCAACTACAATATAGTACATTATATTAGGAATATATTTTAAGGGGAAAATTTGTTGTCAGAAAACAGAATAGGGCCTGAAAAAGAGTGAATTGTGTTCAGTGATGCAAGGAAGCAAAACATTAATTTTTGCATCATAGCAGTAGAAGCAAGCAATGGGTTGTGCACTTCGGCCGCTGCGTGTGTGTGCCGACTGGCATGCTGGCACCGGAGCCACCCCCTCTCCCCATGGCATGGCACTGGCTGCTTCGGGCTGAAAAGGCCACTTCTGTGGCTGAAGCGACTAACAGGTTTCACAGGGAACTATAGCTCAGTGTTGACCAGTTCCAGAAGGCATGTTGTGATTGCCAGAACGGGGGCAATTTTCAAAATTAAACTAAATGAAGTGATACCAGAACTTGTGCTCCATTCTGTTTTCATCTTCCTCCTTACGTTGTGCTATTGGAGAACTAATGTATAAGTGGAATTAATATAGATAGACCAAGGAAATGTCGGTAGATGTAACTAATGCACAAAGCCAGCTGAACTGCTCATTAAAATATGATTTCAAGTAACCTATTCCTGTTGGAAATGCAAGAGTTGAAATCAAGTTCTTCCACACTGGCAGGTTTCACTTTTCAAAAACTTCTCATTTCTTTTCATCTATAAATTGGATGAATCTCACTAAAAACAGTACAGAAATGGCAGAAGGGCATTCCATTCCTCTTAAATTGCCGTTCGTGTTTCCTTGTATAATTACCAGGCTGCTTTCTATGTCACTTCTTAGCTAGTTCTTCAGTTGCCAATTTAGTTCTGATCTGTTCTCTTCAAAAGCATAGTACTGCAATTCCTCCCTCAAGTGTCAGTCAGCAATCAAAAGGCAGGGCAGCCAATTTATAGTCAGTTTATCCTACACTATGGCTGCATCTTGCAACCTGTCACATGACCAGTGACACTGAAGGATGGCGCGATCCAGTAACTAGAGTGCTGGCATTTGATCAGCAAGACAAAACCCTGCTCATCCATAAATGCTCACTGAATGATGTTAGGCCACTAACTGTCTATAAGTCTAATTTAACTAGGCTAAACTGAGAGGAAGAAATCCTTTGTCTGCTCCCTGGAAGAAGGACAGGACAAATAAATGACAGATAGCTGTGCATAAAAAACACCCAGTTTGGTGTAGTGGTTAGGAGTGCAGGCTTCTAATCTGGCGAGCCAGGTTCGATTCTGCACTCCTCCACATGCAGCCAGCTGGGTGACCTGGGGCTCCCCACAGCACTGATAAAGCTGTTCTGACTGGGCTTGTGCGATTCGGCCACTTCAGCGGCCATTCCCTCCGGGGGCAGCCAGCACCATGCCGCGGGGGGGAGGGCGGTGCCGGTAGTGGCGTGACAGCGGGCGCAACCACGCAGGCACGGAATTCCGCGCCTGCGTGGTTGCAGCCGCTGTCACGCTGCTGCCGGCACCACCCTCCCCACACACACAGCGCGGCGCTGGCTGCACCCGGAGGGAACGGCCGCTTCGGTGGCCGAATCGCACAAGCCTAGTTCTGACAGAGCAGCAATATTAGGGCTCTCTCAGCCTCACCCACCTCACAGGGTGTCTGTTGTGGGAAGAGGAAAGGGAAGGCAACTGTAAGCCGCTTTGAGCCTCCTTCGGGTAGAGAAAAGAGGCACATAAGAACCAACTCTTCTTCTTCTTCTTCTTCTTCTTCTTCTTTGAACCAATGGTGCTTGAATCAAGTGAACCATATTCTGTCCCCATCCCCAATTGCTGCACAGCATTTTGAATAGTCCATGTCTTTAAATGATAGGTCCTTGCTCTGAAGCAGAAGGTGCCAAAACTATCTGGTAGTTCCAAAACCTGTATCAAAAAGCAGCAGGTATTTTGGAAACCACAAGGAGGGGAAGCGCCATCCATTTTCTATTTCCCTTTGCCACAGTTCAGAATTATCCAGGGCTGCCATCCAGAGAAAAATGTGCTATAAGTTTACTAGGATGTTGTTTACCAAGTTATGTTATTTACCTCCATGCCAAGAAAAGCTTCAATAGTCCATTTCCACACATTATGCCACTCTTACACTGTTAAAGCAATGCTGATTTTTATCTAGGCTTCTGGCAATCCTAGAGTCATCTTATTTTGGAACAAGAAACTATTGAATGCTTTATCACTTGGTTACTGCAAATGATAGCCTATGTGTGCAAATAAGCTGTTGCAGATAAACCCCCCAAACTTCTATATTTCGTCAAATAGTATGTTTTTCAGGGGAGTGAATGAGCCTCAGTTATGCATGGTTTCACACATGTGCATACATCATTAGATCTCTCCACATGATTATTATACACTTGATAACTCTCAGCTGAATTGTGAACTGACTTTACTAGAAAAAAATACTGTGTTTTGAAATCACAGGAAAGTATTATCTGTAATGGCCTGTTACATTTGTCACTCCTCAGGTGGTAAATATGTTTGTGTAAACCAGCCCTAATCTATGAATGAGGTCATATTGCTGTGAATGCAAGATTTAGTGGCTTATAAGTGGGAGGATGCCATGGTATACAGTCAATCCTGAAAAGTGAGTTATCCGAAAAACCAGCTAACATATTTTGCTATGGCTGGACCACAGAGGCAAACACCAACACAAGGCCCTGACATATAGTAATTTCTAGAAACACAAGAATGTGGCATATATATCTCCCATGTCAATTAGTTGCTCCTGAAATGGGCAATAAGATAATATGCAAGACCTAAGAAATGGGGTTTTTGAAAGGCAGCTGTCATGTTTTGTTTTATGGTACTAGTCAGTCGAGAATACTAGAAATGAGGTCCTGACAGGTAACAGTTTCTAACTCCCCAAAAGTGTGATATAATCACCATAAACAGAAAATATTTGATTATGTGGAACAGGAATTATTTAAAAAAAAAACCAATAATATTTTGCTATGCCTTTAGAAAACTTGTTTTCATTCAATTTCTCTGGGGTCAATGTGCCACCTTAAACTAAAGCATAATAGTTTAAGTAGGAAAGTATCAATTGTTTTCTTTCTTAGTAGGAAGCCTAGGTATGTTACCTTTCATTTGATTAATCTGTAATAAAGTAAAATGTATATGGCATAAGATGTTCTAATTGGATTCAGTTTTATCATTTCTGGGTATAGCAAAGTGTCTTTTGATATCAATAAAATTTGTACAGCAGTCATGCATCTGGGATTAAGCCCCTGAAGCTGCTTTGATTGAATTAGCTCTGCAATTCTTTTTTGCATTCATTATTGTAATGGACCTGAGATGCATCTTACTGAATCCACCCTCTTCTCTCTTCATTTCAGGTCAAATTGATTTGCCGCACGGCTTTTCAGATTCTGATGAGCAATGAACATCAAATCTTGGTGCTTTCAATTTACAAAACATGCAATGGCTTTAGACTTAATAACAGCCACAAAGAGATTTTATTTGCTCAATTAATTTTCGGTTTCTTTTTTTCATTCTTCCCCCTTCTCCCCTAGTCACAGTGGCTGAGAGTAATGGAATGGAAACTGAACTGTAGGCTAGAAGTTGCTGCTGCACTGCAGTATGCTTCTGAAAGATAAAAATGGCATTTTCTTTCTACAAAAATAGTTAAAATAACCAATGCAGAGCATAGGTCCACCATTTTAAAGGCAGCTGTACCCCCTCCTTTTATTGGATGTAGATGGGGTGTCCACATGGGCACACCACCCACAACTGTCCCACAGTTTCTGCTTTGAAGTTTTCCTTTGAGTAGGATTGGGAAATTCCTGGAGATTTGAGGATGGATGCAAGGAAGGACCGGATTGGAGAGGGGACATACCAGCTCAAGGGATCATGCTATAGAGTCCACCATCCAAAGCAGCCATTTCCTCCAAGGAAACTAATCTCTTTAGTCTGGAGATCAGTTGAAAATTGGGATGGGTATGAACTGGGGAAACGCAGTTCGATGTGGTTTGTCACATGTGAATCATAAACTGCTCAAAATTCATTATGGACTTTTGTTCATGAACTGGTTTATGCCCATCCCTAGTTGTAATTTCAGGCCTTCCTGGAGGTTGGCAACCCTACCTTTGATATAGTTTAAATGGGGAAACTTGGGGGAGGGACACAACAAACCATACTTAAAATGAGCATGTCATGTTTTGTTGTTGTTATGTGCGAAGTCGTGTCCGACCCATCACGACCCCATGGACAATGATCCTCCGGGCCTTCCTGTCCTCTACCATTCCCTGGAGTCCATTTAAGTTTGCACCGACTGCTTCAGTGACTCCATCCAGCCACCTCATTCTCTGTCGTCCCCTTCTTCTTTTGCCCTCGATCGCTCCCAGCATTAGGCTCTTCTCCAGGGAGTCCTTCCTTCTCATGAGGTAGCCAAAGTATTTGAGTTTCATCTTCAGGATCTGGCCTTCTAAAGAGCAGTCAGGGCTGATCTCCTCTAGGACTGACCGGTTTGTTCGCCTTGCAGTCCAAGGGACTCGCAAGAGTCTTCTCCAGCACCAGAGTTCAAAAGCCTCAATTCTTTGATGCTCGGCCTTCCTTATGGTCCAACTTTCGCAGCCATACATTGCAACTGGGAAGACCATAGCCTTGACTAAACGCACTTTTGTTGGCAGGGTGATGTCTCTGCTTTTTAGGATGCTGTCTAGATTTGCCATAGCTTTCCTCCCCAGGAGCAAGCGTCTTTTAATTTCTTTGCTGCAGTCCCCATCTGCAGTGATCTTGGAGCCCAGGAAAATAAAATCTGTCACTATCTCCATTTCTTCCCCTTCTATTTGCCAGGAATTGAGAGGGCCGGATGCCATGATCTTTGTTTTTTTGATGTTGAGTTTCAAGCCAACTTTTGCACTCTCCTCCTTCACCCGCATCAACAGGCTCTTTAGTTCCTCTTCACTTTCTGCCATTAGAGTGGTTGAACCAGTCAGTGATTCCATGTTCAGTTCTCACTGTTGCTTCTTGACCTGCATATAAATTTCTCAAGAGACAAATAAGATGCTCTGGTATTCCCATCTCTTTAAGAACTTGCCACAATTTGTTGTGTTCCACACAATCAAAGGCTTTAGCATAGTCAATGAAGCAGAAGTAGACGTTCTTCTGGTACTCCCTAGCTTTCTCCATGATCCAGCGTATGTTGGCAATTTGATCTCTAGTTCCTCTGCCTCTTCGAAATCCTGCCTGTACTTCTGGAAGTTCTCGGTCCACATATTGCTGGAGCCTAGCTTGTAGGATTTTGAGCATAACTTTGCTAGCATGAGAAATTAGTGCAATGGTGCGGTAGTTTGAACATTCTTTGGCATTGCCCTTCTTTGGGATTGGAATGTAAACTGACCTTTTCCAATCCTGTGGCCATTGTTGAGTTTTCCAAATTTGCTGGCATATTGAGTGTAGCACTTTTACTGCATCGTCCTTTAAGATTTTGAATAGTTCAACTGGAATGCTGTCACCACCACTAGCTTTATTGTTGCTCAGACTTCCTAAGGCCCATTTGATTTCACATTCCAGGATGTCTGGCTCCAGGTCAGTAACTACCCCATTGTGGTCATCAGGGATGTTAAGCTCGCTCTTGTATAGTTCTTCTGTATAATTTTGCCACCTTTGTTTAATCTCTTCTGCTTCTGTAAGGTCCCTACCATTTTGGTCCCTTATCATACCCATCTTTGCATGAAACGTTCTCTTCATATCTCCAGTTTTCTTGAAAAGATCTCTGGTCCTCCCGATTCTATTGTTTTCTTCTATTTGTTTGCACTGTTCATTTAAGAAGGCATTCTTATCTCTTCTAGCTTTTCTCTGGAATTCTGCATTCAGTTGGGTGTATCTTTCTCTTTCTCCCTTGCCTTTCACTTCCCTTCTCTCCTTAGCTATTTGTAAAGCTTCCTCAGACAGCCATTTTGATTTCTTGCATTTCTTTTTCTTTGGGATGGTTTTAGTTGCTACCTCTTGTACAATGTTGCGAACCTCCGTCCATAGTTCTTCAGGCACTCTGTCTATCAGATCTAATTCCTTAAATCTATTTGTTACCTCCACTGTGTATTCGTCGGGAATATGATTTAGTTCATACCTGAGTGGCCTAGTGCTTTTCCCTACTTTCTTCAATTTAAGCCTAAATTTTGCAACAAGAAGCTCATGATCTGAACCACAATCAGCTCCTGGTCTTGTTTTTATTGACTGGATAGAACTTTTCCATCTTTGGCTGCAGAGCACATAGTCAATCTGATTTCTGTGTTGACCGTCTGGTGATGTCCATGTGTAGAGTCGTCTCTTGGGTTGCTGGAAAAGAGTGTTTGCTATGACCATTGTATTCTCTTGACAAAATTCTACCAGCCTGTGCCCTGCTTCATTTTGTACTCCAAGGCCAAACTTGCCTGTTATCCCGGTTATCTTTTGGCTTCCTACTTTAGCATTCCAATCCCCCATGATGATAAGCACATCATTTTTGGGCGTTGCTTCTAGAAGGTGTTGTAGGGCTTCATAGAACTGATCAACTTCATCCTCTTCAGCAGCAGTGGTTGGGGCGTAGACCTGGATCACTGTGATGTTGAATGGTTTGCCTTGGATTCGAACTGAGATCATTCTGTCATTTTGGGGATTGTATCCCAAGACTGCTTTTCCTACTCTTTTATTGATTATGAAGGCTACTCCATTTCTTCTGCGAGATTCTTGTCCACAGTAGTATACCTGATGGTCATCTGAATTAAATTCACCCATTCCTGTCCATTTTAGTTCACTGATTCCTAAAATGTCGATGTTCAGTCTTGGTTGTCATGTAGAAGCTCCATTTAAATTGGGGTTTCTTCCATTTCATTCCATCCAGAGGGAAATTGACATATGGAAGCAGCCTATGTAATTAAAAATAAAATAAAATAGGTCTGTTCTATGCTATGATTTTCACAGCAACTATCTGGTCAAAGCAGTATTAATGGAAAACATTTAATAACAACAATAATAAATATCTATATCATCCCTCCCCATTGAGCTTGAGGTGGCTCACAACAATAAAACATTCAATAAAATCTGTTACAATAATAATATTACAATAAAATACAACCTTCCATCTCCATGCTCTCCACCAGCCATCAGCTAATAGGCAAAGGAGGAGGAGGTGTACTCTATTCCTCCATTCAACTCAATGTGCTATGCTCAGTTTTGAATGCAAAACTGAATTATTCAAGAGGGCCTTTCTTCACAGGTAATAGAGTTTCACAGTATGGCATAGTTTACAAACTTATTTGAATAGATGATTAGAGACTGTGATCTATAATAGTGTGTAGAGCTTGCTGTAAGTCGATACTATTCTTTTTTACACTGCTTAATGTGGGATTTCTCAACCAGGCTTTCATGAAACCCTGGAGTTTCCTGACAGCCATGGAAGGGTTTCTTCAATTTGGTGGGAGTTAATTAATTTGTTATATATTTTTAAACTTAAAAAAATATATATAATTTGACCATTTATGGTTATGTCACCCTGCCCCCTCAAATGGTCAGTGATGGGCATGGAGGGCTGGGAAAGAAGGGGCTTTGGCCAGACAAATCCTTCTTGGCCAAGGCTCATCACACATGGTAGTGACTGTCATCCAGAGAGGGGCAGAGCAGTATAGGCTTGTCCCAGCCCTGTTTCTCTCCCAGTGGGGTAGGATGCCAGACTATTTCTGGCATTGGGAAGAGGTGACTCAGTGGCAAAGCCCTGTCCTAGCCCTATTTCTGCAGGCTCCCACTGCAGGCTCCCTTTGGTGAAGAAGAGCAAACTGATAACCAGCCCAGCATGCAGATATGGTTCTGTTCACAAATCATCTGAAAATATTTCTATGCCATCACTTCCTGTGCTGTGGGGATGGCCAGGTAGGAGTGTTTGGGTGATGTCACTTTTAGCAGGAAGGTGTGGCCTACTGATATCACTTCTGGAATTTCTCGATGCCTGAAAAATGTTTAAGGGGTTTCTCAACAGTAAAAATGTTGAGAAAGACTGGCACCTGAATGTGTCATGTGCCTACTTACCCTATGCTTCATTTTTCCCCTGGTTAGTGCCAGATTTCTGCAATCCTAAAGGATTGTTTATTGAATATCCCATTTTGTTGACGTTGACTCATTATCTGTAATCTGCCTTGAGTCCCTGTGAGAAAGAAGACTATAAATAACACAAATAAATAAATAAAAATAAATATAATGAGTAGGATTCTATGAATCTGTTTTTCTTATGGCAGATCATTCCTTCAGTGTCAGGAGCTGTGCTGTGAAGACACATGCCTCTTCAGAACAACATTTCAGGCTCCAGAGGAAGGCCTAGGCTTTAGCTGAACAAATCTAAGGATCCAACATAAGATGTAGAATTTTTGTAGCTTAGGCCTTGTCAATCTACAGCTGACGATACCATATAATGACCCAGTTGTCAGGGTTATGATCTTAGCTCTATTTCTTCATGCTGTGAGCAGGTATCCTAGTATATATCAATTTGGACTTTGGGTTGGACCTTGGCTAGGAAAGTGAGATGCAGTGTTGAACTACATTTTACATATATGCCCTTTTTTGTCTGCCTCTCTACTGAAACTTATTAAGTCAGTGTGCTTATCTGGTTTTAAAAGGGTAACTTTTAGCAATTTTAATGTTACTTATTGTTCCTTCTATTCCTATGTCATTGGCCATCATAACGTCAAAAAAGTAAGCCTTATGGGTTAAAATAGTCTTTGCACTGTTCCAATTGTTTTTCATCTTATGTGACAACCTGCTTTGGGACTTACTGTCCAGTTACTACAAGGATTTAAGAGTTGCTCAAAGGTACCATAAGTAAGCTGCTTCCAGTGTTGCTTAATGAAGGGTTTTTGAAAACAGCAACAATACTGAAATTTAGGATTGTTCAGATTAAAAACCAATTTCATATATGGGGGAAATTGGCCTTACTATCCAAATCCAAGTTTGGGCCCAGCTTGGCTGTACTTACCTCAATGTCCACATTTCTGCCACTAAACAAACTTATTTATTCATTTATTTTCTTGACACTTCATTTTTCTCCTCAATAGGCCCTCAAAGTGATTGTACAATGTCATCCCCTTTTCCATTTATTCTTCAAAACAACTTCCCTTTAAGGTGGGTTAAGCTGATAGAGAGTGACTGGCCCAAGATCATTCAGCAAATTTCCATGACAGTGAAGATTTGAACTTGAGTGTCCCAGATCCTAGTCCAATGTTCTTACCACTACCTTCCTATCTTCAGCCTCCATATTCCACAAATTTATAAATCAGCTCCTTTTAGTCTAGCTATGTGGTTGTCACAGCATGGATAATCAATTAACTTTGTAAAAAATTTCCATAAGTTTTTCACGTTCTAAAAAAAGTTTATGTGAATCATTACATCTCCTTATTAAATGTTAAAGTTGCTCCTCAACTGAATAAACAGTACTGGAAGGGGGAGGGAGCCACCTCCTCCATGTTTTTTTATAGTTACTCTTCCTAATTGTCCCGCTGCTACCTCATGCACCAGATATCCAAGAAAGCTGACATGGTAAAGTTATATATGGCATTGCAGTGACCTCTTTGCAATGAGGATGCGTATCTATCCAATAAAGCCCAGACAAAATGACAGAGACAGCTGCCTAATGGCATTCAGCTTGAATGGAACAGGTTTGCTCAGAAGCGCCAGTAGCAAGTATGTCATTACAGCATGTAACACCAAGGAAAACATCTTGAAGCCCCATCCTGGACAAGTTAAACTTGTTCTCAGCAGCCGCAGTGACTGTTCAGTGGAGGCACAGAAGGAAAGATGTTCTTCAAAGAAAGCCTTTGCACATCTTCTTGAGCTAGTTTTGATCTATGACTTTACTGAAAGTTGAAACCATTTGTCAGGTAGTAGTTTTGGAAGACAAGGAAACTAAACTCCCAGTCATCAGGAGCTGCAAGGCTGAAACTGTATGGGAGGAAACAATTGTAAGGACCAGGGGAAGAAAAGTTCAATGCTGTTGAAGAGAAGTCAGAAGTTGTCTCCATGGGAAGAGGCTCTTCTCCCTGGAAAAGACCCAAGAGCTTTGCTAAAACATGGAATACAGTATGTCAATCTGAGTCTCATAATGAAGGGGATGACAAGAGTTCCTGACTTCTTATGGGGACTTCCAGAAGTCCAGAAACTAAACCTATCGCACAACCAATTGGTGACACTTCCTTCAGCTTTAGGAAAACTTGACAGACTGGCAGTGCTGAATCTGTGTGGGAATCGTTTGAGATCTCTGCCTAAAGAGATTGGACTGCTTCGGAACTTGAAGGTTTTATTTCTCAACATGAATTGCTTGACTGAGATACCAGCAGAACTTGGACACTGCAGGAGGTTGGAAGTCTTGAGTCTGTCTCACAACTGTATCTCCCATCTCCCTCCAAGCATCACAGAACTAATAAGCCTAAGAAAGCTGAATCTTAGCAACAATCAGTTCATCTACATTCCCCTAAGCGTTTTTGCATTGAGGAATTTAGATTTTTTACATGTGGGCTGCAACAAACTTGAAAACATTGGAGAGAGTATCCAGTTTTTAGTGAATTTGCAGATCTTAATTGCTGATTATAACAACCTTCGAGCTTTGCCCAGATCTATCTGCTCTGTCATTTCTCTTGAACTGTTAAATGTTGATTACAATTCTATTCAAATGCTTCCTAATGAACTTTACCAGCTTCACCGATTGCCCAAAATTGCTTGGAATCCAGTGGACAAAGGCCTCCATATTTCACACAACCCTTTGTCTAAACCACTGCCAGAGATGGTAGAGGGAGGACTGGATGTGCTTTGCAGGTATCTAAAAGACAGAAATCAGCACCTTTAAACTTTCAATATATCTGCAATAGACCCTGCAGCTGTGCTTCCATTGAATTTTTCTAATCAGCAGTTTTCTCACTACAAAAATCAAGATTTTGAGGATTAATAGTTATAAACTTTTTCAGAGCATTTTTCTGTGCATTAAGTGTACAATGACTTGTTTTCTCAAAAATGCTGGGCTTCAGGAATGCTGACATAACCTTTTGGGGGTGGGCACTGATTTACATATTTATTTGTATTCATTTGTAAACAGATTAAGGTAGGGCCAGTATCCTTTTTCAGGGTATCTTTTTCCATGTGTCAAAATGCAGTAATATACATAGAATTAGTGTAATACTCTGTGTGCTATGAATGTACTTTGTGAGTTGTGACATTTTTCCTGTTCACTGTTTTGTACCTATTGCAACTGATGCTAAAAATGTTTCCAAGAAGCTGAAGTGGTTCTCTAGGAAGAAAGAATGCTCTAGTCAAAACTAGATTTGTTATTATGCCATGGTTTTGTACTAGATACCAGGTATTACGTTGCTGCACTGGTTCAATGCAATTAATTCGCCAGTGTTTGTGATTTCTGAAATCCAAGTTAACTAAAAAAAATGACAGCAAGAATTAATGAGTAAAGTTTATTCCATTGAGGAAAGTCTTCCAGATGTTTGTGCTGTAGACCTAAGCATTCTAAAACATAAATGCCTGTTTTGCAAAACCTTGACAAAATGGTATACTGCAGAGATTTGGCTACTAGTAGGTTGAATTCACACTTGGTCATTTGAGAAGTGAGGTCATGCCTCAATAAAAGCTGTATGATAATGATGCAGATAATATTACTAGAGGAACAACTGCACTCCTTCCGCAAAACCCCTCCACACTTCTCTGCAATTTGAACTGCATGTTGTTATTAACAGAGGATCAAGGGCACAAGCCCTGCTTTGCACTCTCTCTGTAGCTGCCATTCATTTCACCAGGGTTTGTGCATCTGACGTTTCGGAGTGACCCTAGTGCCAGAGAAATATTGCCGCCAGGAGAGGCCACTTCGATCAATGAATCTTGAGCCTCTACTCCAAAATTAAATACTTGTTCTCTGTACCTTTGGGCACCAACAGATATCATAAGAGCCTGTCTCATGTAGTGTCCTTGTATAAATGTCCTTCATGAAAGTTTTCTGTTACAATATAAATAGACAGCAAGTAAAAAGCATTAGTCTGGGTAATGCTTCTCTGACTCACTTTTCTTGGCTGCTACTCCAAAATTTGTAGAAACTGGTTGCCAACTGCCTGGAGAAAAGAATGTTCTTTCCTTTAGCAGCAGATTAATGAGTCAATCCTTTACCTTCATGCCATGAAAAGCTTCACCTGCTCACTTCCACACATTAATCCTCTGTTAAAAGCACAAGGATATTTTACTGCAGGCTTGTCAGCGATCTTAACTCTGCCCCCAACATGTACAGACACATTCCTATTTAATTGGCCAAGTGTACATGGGAGGAAAAGCTAGCTTTGGATGTGTTCCTCCCCCACCCCAACCCCCACTGGAATGGATCTCCCTGGGGAAGGGTAAATGCGAATAAAAGTTTGGAATACCAGAAGCTGAATAATAAGGAACATGCAAAACTGCAAATTAAAAGGTGGCTTTGGATGCACGTTCATGAAGGAAAGAGACATTCTAAATTGAAGTTGACTGTTACATTGGCCATTTTGTGTCACATGCATACTACACTAGCTGCTTGTGTTTTGGGAGAGCAGCCATGTTTGAATTAGGGCCATTTCGCACAGAGCTCAAAGTTGCTATTTGGTTGCCGTTTGTGAAAGCGCTACTTCAAGTAGCGAAATGTAACTAGCCGTGCCCGTAACGCACAGCTGCGGTTTTTGCGGAATTTGGCACTTTCACTTCTCGCCACTTTCGTAACCCACAGGCTTCCGGTTCTCCGTCTTATCGCTACAAAGGAGGTCCCTTTTTAGCGCTTCTGGCCTCCCGTGCCCGTCAATCAAACTGCAGGCACACCTTTGACCTCGACCCTAAAGCCGAACTTGTCGGGGTTCCCTTTTTTTTTAAAAAACCCAGGAAACCCCGTAGCAACGCGTTATCGTCCAATCATTGGCGCCCTTGGAACGTGTTTTCTATTGTTTTCTAGGAACCAGATGCATTGACATGTTTGATTGGTTAATCCCCGCCCACAGTACACGCCCACAGGTTACCTGCTTATATGCACCTGGGCAGACACGCGGTCGGCCTCACTCTTTTGTTTGCGTAGCCTACTGCCCGCAGCACAGGTCAATGTTGCAATGGAGAGGCTTATTTTTCAATTGCTGGCTTACATGCTCGCGGTGGTCCAGCGCATGAATACCGCCTTGTCGCGTCGGACGTATGCTATCGCGGAGTACCGAGAACGGGTGGCCGGAACGCTGACCAGCAGCAGAAGACGTTCTGTAAGGGTAACCATGGCGGCCAAGAAACGCTGGCAAGCTCTGGCAGAGGTCCGGTTCCCCCCCCGGTTCTGGGTGGACGAACGATCCTCTGACTGGTGGGAGAATTTTGTGTGGACTCGCTGGGATGATGACCACTGGATTGCCAACTTCAGGATGTCGAGGGGGACATTTTTTGAACTCGTGGAGGCTCTACGTGGACGCATGGAGAGGCAAGTCACTGGCATGCGGCGCCCCGTTCCAGTTGAAAAAAGGGTGGCTGCCGCATTGTGGTACTTGGCCACCCCTCAGTACTTCCGGACAGTAGCCCAGCAATTCGGACTCGGAGTCACTACGGTTGGCGATATCCTTAAGGAGTTCTGCCTCGCCATGGAGGCGGAATTGTTCAGCAAAGTCGTGTGCCTCGGAGACCGGCTTGGAGCGGTGAGTGTCATTCTATTCCCTTTTGCCCTTTAAATTTTTTTTCTTGTTTGACAGGTCAGCAACGAAGACGCGATACACCCCACGCTGACATGCCATGGCTTATATTCTTTTCTTTCCCTTATTCCAGAGTATGGACGGGTTTGCCAGGCTTGGATTCCCGCATTGTTTTGCGGCCGTCGATGGAAGCCACATCCCTATCCGTGCCCCCGGGGGAAGCATAAAAGAGTACGGGAACAGGAAGGACTTTTGCTCTGTTCTCCTGCAAGGAACAGTGGACTTCTCCGGCCGGTTTATCGATGCCGAGGTGGGGTGGAGTGGCAGGAGGCATGATGCCCTTGTTTTCAGGGAATCCAACCTCAGGAAAGCCATGGACGAAGGGGTCTTTGTTCCAGGAAACCCCACCGCCACCATTGAGGGCGTGCGTGTGCCGGCGTTGGTCCTCGGGGACGGAGCCTACCCATTACGACGCTGGCTCATGACTCCCTACAAGCGGCCAAGGACGGACGTGCAGAGCCACTACAACCTCAGTCACTCCCGGGCAAGGAATGTAGTGGAGCGTGCCTTTGGACGTTTGAAGTCACGGTTCCGTTGTTTAATGTCACGACTCCATGTACATATTGACAATGTGACTCCGCTGATAATCGCATGTGTGATTTTGCACAACATATGCGAGGACAAGGGACATAACATCCCCTTCCCTGAGGACGAACCTGAACCTGTAGTCCTTCAGGATACACAGGACATCCCTGAAGCAAGGAGAAAAAGGATATATGCTGAGGGGTGCAAGGTTCGGGACGCCATAGCCACCCACATCTACAGAAACAGGAGGCGTGTTTAATTGTTTTTCCTACTCTGTTGTTGAATAAAGTTTTGTGTTCTTTGTTTAACCTTGTCTTGTGCGGTTTGTGTACTTTGCCAGCAAAAAAACGGGGATTCTCTGGTCCAAAAGCACTTTGACAGCCCTAAATGCTAACTCCCCACTGAAATTGACAAACACAATACGGAAGCGCTGAATGGGGAAAGTTCGGGGAGGCGGGTAGCCAGGAAGTATTGGCGACCCCTGTCAAACCGGAGGATCAATCCACTTATGTTCCAAGGAATAATTTTATTGGTGGGCAGCTTTGATACATTTAAAAAACGGGGTGGTCGATCGGAGCAACGCACGTTCGTTCCCTAACCGTCATTCCGAAGATGCCGAAGCCACGGAAGGGCTCCTTCTGGCAGCGCGCCGAGGCTGAGGCACTTCTGGAGCTGGTGCTACAATCAAAAAGTGTTGGCCGCCTAATGGCCAGCACCCACTGCCACACCAAGGGTGCCTACCTGGTGTTGGCTTCAAAGCTGAGGGAGAGGGGCTATGTCCGGACCTGGGAGCAGGTCCGGACAAAATTCAAGCGCCTTAAGCTGGACTTCCTAAACAGTCTGGAACAGTGGGGGGGGATCCCGCAGCCAAGTGGGAGGACGGTCTTCCACGACCAGATGGTGAAAATATGGGAGAAGGCTGGGAAGCCCCCCCTGGACATGAGGAGGCATATGGGTGAGTGCTGCCCTCGTTGTGTTTTGCCCTTAAACATGCATGGAATGACTAGCTGCCTCTTTCCCCTACTGTCCCCAATGAAATTCGAGAAAGTATTTAGATGCTGTCAACCCCCTCAGACTTAGCCAGCCAGTACTGTAGAACCACTTTGGTTATGCGCTTAGACTCTAACTGTGGTGTGTCCACCAGCTGTGTTTCATCTCTGTTTTGTGTGCTTTTAATTATGATTTGTCTTTTTCTTTGCCCAGCCACACAATCACCATCCAAGCTGGCAACAGCACCTGAGCGTGAGGAGGGGGAGGAAGAGGGACCTTCCACCTCGGGACAGGCTGCAGGTGAGAGTTTTATGTCTGTGAGGGAGACCCATGTGTGTGTACCCACACGGAGCCATATGGGAGCCTGATGTGATGCTTCCTTTTGGAGTGTGATCAAATTCTTTGTTTGATTTCTATAGCTGAAACTGTGGAGGCAAGGCTGCGTGCCATGGAGGCCAGAGTTACTTCCCTGGAGGCTCAAGTGGCGGAGCTGAAAGGGGAGATTGAGCAGCACAGGCAACAGAGGGAGGCGGAAGAGCGTAGGTTATGTTCCCCACTGCCCAACTCTTCTCACACTGTGGCTAAGGCCACTTAAAAGTGTATGCATGTAAACTAAAGAAATTTGAAAATATGTGTGGTACTAATGTGTACTTTTTCTCCCTCCCCACAGTTAAGAAGAAGGAGGACGAAGAGCTCTTCCGGCGCAAAGTTAGGGGGACCGTGGGACGGCTGTGCAGGAGAGTTAGGGCGATGGAAGGGGCTGGGGAGGGGAGCGGTGGGACCTGAGTTTTGTTTCCTGTTTGTGTTTTGGGGTAGGGGTTGGGGGGGGGGGGCTCCAAGTTTCATTCCCTAATGTTTTTCCCCTGTTAAATGTATACTTTTGTTAAAAAAAATTGGTTTTCCAGGGGGGTGGGGGGTGGTGGTGCTGGTGGGGCTCCAAGTTTCATTCCCTAATGTTTTTCCCCTGTTAAAATGTTTTTTAAAATAAAATGTTATTGCAAATTTTATAACAAGACTCCAGTGTGACTTCTTAAACTCGCACATATTTAACCCCACACCACACTCCTAAAACTCCTTGAACTAACACCCCTCCAACCTCCAACCCACACAGCAGTACCACAATATACACAATCACTAGAGAGGCCGCTTTCAGCCTTGCAGATTCTACAGTAGGGTACACAGAGACAGAGTCAAAAATATAAACTTTATTCAACAAACAACAAAACACAGATAACATGAAATAGAAAAAGTGGGCAAAACTAGGAGGGGGAGTACTTGTCTGCTGGTTTTATTTTTCTCTTTCCGAGAATAGTCCTCCTTCTTGTTTGGGTGGAGGCATTCTGAGAGGGAGTCGGTGGGGTGGGTGCTGGAAGTGGTGGTGTTGGTGTGGGTGGTGGTGGGGGGGCGATTTGTGGAGGGTAGGCCCTTTCCATGACCGCTACAGCCCTCTCCATGAGTCTCCTTATCAGACGCACCTCCTCCACGCCTTCGCGTAGGATTTGGTTTGTCTCTCTAAGGACTGCCCTCAATTTTCTCCCCTCCTGGGCAATGAGTGTGAGCATGGCTTGGTCAGCGGCCGCGGCACGCCGTGACTCCTCATAGCAGTGCTCAAGGAGCCTCTCTCCCACGCTTGTCAAGACGGAGACGCGCCTCAGCCTGCCGCGTTCCCTCGTAAGCCTCTCCTCTGCTGGGAGCGCACCTCTAGGTGGTGGGCTGCCTGGAGCCAGGGGTGGTTCCTCCTCCTCATCTGAAAGAACCTCTGTTGGCAAAAAATGAGAAACAAAACTGTTAGTAACATCCAAAAAGTCAAAACACACCATGGTGGACATGGTGTTCTTTTTTGTCCCCGTGTTTTCCTGCCAAGAATTTAAACAATCCCCGGCGAGCACATGGCTATTGTTTGTTTGCCCATGGTGTGCTTTTACTTTTGCCTACTTTCACAGCAGGACTCTCAACAATTAAAAGGGAGCACATGGTTAGTGCCTAGCGACATTGTCCTGCAGCTATGGCTCGAAAGGAACAGGTCATGCACGCTCACCATCTTGAATCTGTATCCGCCTGCGCCGGGCAGGAGGTCCAAGCACCCTAGGCTGTTCCTCCTCCTGTGTTCCGGGTATGAAATCTGCAAAAAAAGGAAAAAAAACAGATCTAGGACCAAAGGGTGGCAAAGCCAGCTTCAAAGCCTACACCAGCAACGCAGAGGGACTCTCTTCTTTCTCTTAGCAGTGCTGCTGCCCTGCACAAACAGAAAAGCACAAAGCAGTTAAAACAGCCCCCCCCCCCTATTTTTACTAATACTTACCAATGTTAGTTGATGCCCCCGAATCACTATCCACGTCAGGTGCTGCTGGAGACTCTAGGGGCCCCGTCCCTGGCAACTGTGTCTCTGTGGACAAGAGCAGAAAATAGTGAAAAACGAGCAAGCATACACCATGAACCACAAAGCAAGCTCCCAAAGTTGTGAGCCAAAGTACTGCAGAAGGCCTATGGGCGAGGCATGCTGCAAATATTTTGGGGCTGTTGGTTAAACATGACCGTTTCAAATACTAACCACATCAAGCACTCCACAGCCAACCATCTTAATAAATCTTTTAAAAATTAAAATTTAATTATAAAATTAAAACCGTTTCAAATAGTAACCACAGCAAGCACTCCACAGCCTACCTTCTTTTAAAATCTTTTAAAAATTGAATTATAAAATTATAAAATTAAAACCGTTTCAAATAGTAACCACAGCAAGCACTCCACAGCCTACCTTCTTTTAAAATCTTTTAAAAATTAAATTATAAAATTATAAAATTAAAACCGTTTCAAATAGTAACCACAGCAAGCTCTCCACAGCCTACCGTATTATGCGTTGCAACGAACACACGAGAAAACGATGCCCAAACGTCAGAACACACATTTGCTTAAAAGGAAATATAAAATAAAAAGAAAATCACTTACCGGAGGCAAGGGGCGTTTGCTCAGGAGCCTCCTCTGGCTCCCCAGGAACGATGGCGATCAGGTCCAGCGTTACCGATTCCGCGGCTCGTTGCTGGACGGGGGGTGGAGGGCGAAAGCTGGAGGAGGTTCCCTCGCCGGGATCCTCCTCAGCGGGTGGTTCCTCGACCGGGGCAGCCGGCTTCCGAACCACCTTAAGGCTCCGGCCGACGCGCTTCGGCCTGCCGGATCCTTCCCCGTCCCCGTACAGCTGGCGCTGCTCCTCGAAGTAGGGGCAGGTCACCTTTTCGTTGCCGGAACCCTTGTTATGGTTCACGGCTCTCATGTACTCTGCCCTCATTGTCTTGGTCTTCGACCGGCATTCAAGGCCGGTCCTGTTGTGGCCCAGGGCGCGCATCTTAATAGCCACTTGTTCAAAAACCTCCCTATTCCTGTGGGAGGACTGGAACGCGTCCTGGATTTTCTCCTCCGAGAAAATCCCGATCAGGTCCCTGATCTCCGCGTCCCTCCAAGTTGGGCCACGGCCGGTTGCAGGGACGGACGAGGCTTGAGAAGACGATTCCATGTTGCTTTTGCTAGTAGCTGAGCAAAATGGTGGTGGGAGGTGCAGGGTGCAACGGATCATATACCTTCCCGCACACAAAGACAAAGGGACTAGCCGGCTCCTGATTGGTGGAGGGCAGCAGGGGACACGCACATTGGCCACATCAGGTCACATGTCACGTTCAAAACTCCTCGCGCGGGAACAGGATCTGCTCCTAATGGCCAGATTGGCGCCCTTGTTGTTTGACTTAACGCATGCGCGTATTCGTTTACACGCGAGAAGAGCAGTTTGAACATGCAGCGGGAGCCATTTTAGGAAAATGTCCGCCATTACACAAACGCATGCCGGTGTTCAACCGAGAGCAAGTGCGGCAGTACTCGGCAGTTCCCCAATAATATTCACCAGCCACAGCATAAATCAACCAAACATGACATGTAACTGGCGTACGTTCGTTGGCACGCTCAGAGGAATGTTTTTTAAAATGAACGGGGGACGGCGACTCCGCTTGCCGGAGGTCTAGCCGCCAATGGAAGGGGTTGTCCGCACCCAAGCACAAGCACGCACCGGGAACCACACAAAGACCCACTACACATAAGCCGCCCCTCATGATATCACCTCGAATCATGTCTATTGAACCCCTGTAAGCTAAGCAGGAGACTGCGAGCGGCGACCGTTCGTTGGCACGCTCAGAGGAAAATTTTTTAAAATGAACGGGGGACGGCAACTCCGGTTGCCGGAGGTCTAGCCGCCAATGGAAGGGGTTGTCCGCACCCAAGCACAAGCACGCACTGGGAACCACACAAAGACCCACTACACATAAGCCGCCCCTCATGAAATCACCACGAATCACGTCTATTGAACCCCTCTAAGCTAAGCAGGAGACTGCGAGCGGCGAATGTTCGTTGGCACGCTCAGAGGAAAATTTTTTAAAATGCTCCCTGTACGTTGACTCCGCTAGGACTGGCCGATGGTAGACGGGGTTTTAAGCTTTGGGCAAATTTTGGGAACGTGACGGTGTGTGCCACTGTGCTTGTGAAAAACTCTTGTGGTGTCCGGGCAGAATTTCCGAAAGTGATCGTGCTTGAAAGCCAGTCGCTGTCCCGTTGCCTCGTAGATCCCCGCTCGCTCGGAGAAAAAAAAAATGGCGAACAGTTCGCCGGAAGTTTGGAGGACAGGCTCGGGAGGAGGGACTTTGAAGAACCCGCAACAATGGTAACGCACAGGTCTTTAGCGCTAGTGTTGCAGATTGGTTGCAGGAGTGTATCGCTATCCGGAGGGTGAATCCAGTTTTCTGGATTCCCCTAGAAGCGCTACAACGAAGCGCTTTTTGCGGGTCGGTTTCAGGATTGTTGCAGATTGTTTACGACGTCGTGCGTTATGGCAAATTAGTAGCGTTTTCAATCAGCAACCATTGTGCTATTTTTAAGCCGTGGGAAATGCCCCTTAGTTTAGCCACCAGCTGGCCATACCCTGCCTGGATGCTGCTTCTCAACAGACTGGTCTAATTAATTTATTGCTATTAGCTAATCCAACCTTTTTCATCTTTTTTTCCTTTTGAGACGTAGTGCATTCTTGCAGAATATGTACATTCCAACCCTGTCCAGACCTATCATTGGCCACTGGGGGAGTAGATCAACATGACCATATATGACCATGTCACCTAGTAAATGTTTAACCAACCCCTCTAGGGCTATCAAGAAACCCCAGGTCTGATTTAGAAAGTCTGAGCTAGTCTTTCCTCCATCCTTTTCCCAGGAGAAGAGTTAGTAAGTAGGGGCACATTTGGTCATTTGAAGGATTTGGGAGACCTCCAGGCCTTCCTGTCCTCTACCATTTAAGTTCATGCCAACTGCTTCAGTGACTACATCCAGCCACCTCATTCTCTGTTGTCCCCTTCTTCTTTTGCCCTCAATCACTCCCAGCATTAGGCTTTTCTCCAGGTAGTCCTTCCTTCTCATGAGGTGGCCAAAGTATTTGAGTTTCATCTTCAGGATCTGGCCTTCTAAGGAGCAGTCAGGGCTGATCTCCTCTAGGACTGACCAGTTTGTTTGACTTGCAGTCCAAGAGACTTAAATTATGATAAAGACATGAAATGATTTTTTTTCCCCAGGACATACCTCTACTATAAAAAGCAGTGCAGCAAACACCTTGTGTGATTCTTTTTTTAATGCCAGTTCTTGGAAATGAAAATTTCTTGTGTTTCCTTTCTTTTCTGTATAAGTGGTAGGATCTGCAGAATGGTACTAGAAGCACTAAAATTAATGTTAATATCTCGACAGCTATTAAAAATATCATCTTCACTTCAGAAACAGAAATTTGTGTTTCTGTGAAACGTGCCTTTGAAACTGTGCAGTCAGCAGTTCCCATATATCAGATGTAATGATGCAGAACCGGGAATAATGCCTAAGAATTTTGTGCTAATGCAATACCTCAAGAGTGAGCAGGCTGCTCGGATTTTAGAGCATGTAAAGTTGATTTGCATCTCACTTGTAACTCTTTAGGAAGAAAATTTAGAACTCTTAAATACTCTTTTTCAGCAGTTTCAGGTTCCTTGTGTACAATTAAGGAAAGATTGCTTCCTGAAAAGGTATGAAATTGAGCAAAAGAGCCTACAAAGAGATAAATAATGAGTTGGATCCCAACTAGATTTTCCCGTGGCAGAATGGAACTTTCCTGCCTCCTCCTCCCCACTGCAGCCCATTTATCTCCATGAAATGCTCCTCTTGGGGGATAGCAGAGCCTGAGGAATGACATGTTGACAGCCTGTGTGGGGAGGGGGAATCAATGGAAACTGCTGATTTAGGCTGGATCCAACCCAGTGCCACATGTCAGACAACAAAGGTACTGTTGCTGATATATCAACTGAATATCTAAGTTAAAATAACATAAAACACTGGGTATGTATCTTACTATATATTGGGTGCCCAGTCAGACTTAAACACTTCACCGTCCTATTGATGTAATTAGATTAAAGCACATGTTCAATGCTCTCATTGAACTATTTGGACTTAATTAGGCCATAAAACTGCCTTATGCTGAATCAGACCATCAGTCCATCAAAGTAGTGCCTATTCAGACTAGCAGCAACTTCCCAGAGCCCCAGGGATTTCTTTCACATCACCTACTACCTCATCCTTTAAGCTGGAGATGCTAGGGATTGAATCTGGGACCTTTTGCATGCCAAGCAGATGGTCTGTGCCTCAGCCATGACCATCCCCTTTACCCCTCCTACTGAAAAACATATAATGCACTCAGTTTTCTATGTATTCTTTAATAAACACTGAATTAATAGTACACTGACTATGTCATAAATAAAAGTAATATTACCAATATTTTGTAGACGTGTATATAAACAGCTCCTAATTTCAGAGGCTGTATAAATGGATACCCATTCTAAATGCCTTAATTGTGGATATTGTATGCAGTTGGTGAGTGTCCTGTGTTAGAAATTTCTCAATATGTTTTATGCCGGAGATATTAATCACCTGAAAACTTATTATTTTTTGCCATTTATCCATAGTCTGTGATGTTCTTTGACTATGAAAACGCCATATGGTGAATAATATGAAGATTTAAGAGAAGTTGGCTCTGTTGCAATATTTAGGATTCTGCTTGACAAATGAAACAACCATATGGTACAAAGAAATGATCCCCAGACAAGAGATGAAAATAAATGCAAACTAGTGAGATGCACATATAGAGTAGGGAGTAGAATAAAGTAGAATATAAAGCGGAACATAGGCTTCTGGAAAGTGGTGATGGTGCTGAATAACAATAGGAACACGTTGGTTCCAGTAAAAGCATTTAACTAGATGAAGAAATAAAATATGAAATCATGTTTTCATTGAAACATAATTAAATGACAATACAGACAATGACCCTGTGATGGTTCATAAGAAAGGGTAATAACACCTTTCTGAAGCATTTTTCCCCTGTTTTAGACTCTGTCATCCTGACTGCCACAGTTAAACTATGATGATGATGATGTCATCCGTTCAGTCATGTCTGACCCTTGGCGATTCTATAGGAAAGTCTTCGCCATGTGCCCCTGTCTCTGACTGTTTCTTTTAGTTGGTTCATGGTCATCCCTGTGTTGGTCAAGTCTTCCAGATGTTTGTGCTATAGACCTAAACATGTCGGGCCAGAGGATCCTTTGGTGACCAAGTTTTCTTTTGCCGCTGACCATGCCAAGCATTAATGATCTTTCTAGCGAGTTTGATCGCATGATGTGTCCAAAGTGAGCTTTCGCCATAATAACATGCCTTTTAATGACATAGTTGGTTTGCTCCTCTCTTTTGTTGGTAACTTTGGCTGTCTATGGTATTCACAGCATTCGCCTCCAACACCATAATTTGAAAGCATCTATTCTCTTCCTGTCTTCCTTCTTCAGGGTCCAGCTTTCAAATCCATAGGTTGTTATGGGGAAGACAATGGCATTGACTAGCTGGCACTTTGTATTAAGGGTGATATTCTTACTCTTCCATATTCGGTTCATGCCTAGCCTTGCGTTCCGGCCCAGTGTTATTTGCCTTTGATTTCATGGCTGCATCCACCACTTTGATTGATCATAGAGTCAAGAAAGATGAAATCATCAATACATTCAGTGTTCTTGTTGTCAATCATGACTTTGGTGCTACTGCCAGTAGTTGTCATGATCTTGGTCTTTTTGATATTTAGGTATAGTCCCATCTTTTCACTTTCTTCTTTTAGTCTCTTTATCAGGGTCTTCAGATCATGCTCCAATTCAGCAAGGAGCTAAACTTTACTGTTGCATTTTCTTCTGGGAAAAACGTCCACTTCCTTTATTTCCAGATTTCGGAACATTGGACCCCCCAAATATTGGTATTTCCCAATATTTCCAAATCCCAATATTGGGATGTTACTCAGATTCATTAAATATTCAGGAACCCATTTTTTTCTGGGCCAATTATACCATAAGGTGACCATTAAAGTCAGTGGCAAATCTATCCTAGGGTATATTCAGTGGTGTGGTGATGGTTTGTGGTAGAGGCACCACATTTCCAGTGTGGCTGCTGGAGCCTCTCTTCAAAAGAACCCCAGGTTTCAAAAATATTGGATCAGGGAGTCCAATTCTATGGGCACCAAAGTAGGGATCCCTGTCCTCCATTATTTCCAGTCCGGGGAAAATAGCAAGGCAATATAAGCCCAGCAAAATATCCCAGACAATATCTGCAGTTGAAAGTGATGTGTGTGGAGGGGAGCATTTTTGTAAGGCCAGTAGCAGAGACAGTGCAATTTGTCCAGCAGAACCAGTGCCATTGTGGAAGTGTCAAAACCCAACAGGACTAAGTTCAAATCTGAGAATTTCTAAAGTAGAAATTGGGGGGGGGGGTATTTCAGCAAGGATAGCAGAAACAGTGAGATGCAGTAGTGTCCAGCAGCAGAACCCAGATCCATTGTGAGCAAATGCCCGCTAAACATGACTCACCTGGGACCTTTTGAATGCCAAGCAGATGACTCACTTCTACCAATGTAGTACCTGAGATTTTTGTTCACTAAAACTAGAAACAGCAAGAATATTTGCAGATTTGCAATTAACAAAAATATGTTTACAATGAATGGTGGGAAATGTATGTTTAAAAGAACATTTTTCTCCAGATCAGAAATTTTCTAGAACAATTTCTTGCTTTCCAAAATGATAGATTTAGTTTTAGCCCAGAAATCTGCAAAATACTGCATTGTTTTTAATTAGATGTAATTTGCCTTCTGGGCTACAGTTCTGCTCAGTGAAGTTTAAATCCCATTGATTTCATTGTTCCTATGGATTTCAGCCTCACTGCTTACAGGATTGGAGTCCTGGAAGTTTAGTGCATACAATCAACCAACATTGTATTTCAGAAGTTTGATTTAACTTATGTCTAAGTTACTGAAATCCCATTTCTTGACAAATCCTTCTTCTTGTATCAATATTTACTTATTCTAATAAAAGAAGTAGAAGAATAAAACAGCAGTGAACATGATTGACTGCTAGCATGAGGAAGATTTACAGGTATATGACTTTGAGGCAGCAACATCGCATTAAAGAATGAAACAATTTTTATACCCCCATCCTAAATCTGGATTTCTAATACACAAATGGAGAAGAGAATGATTTCTAATACTTTGGCATATACGTTGAAAAAGAGTTTACAGCAATAAAACAGCTGTAGAAATATTGGTCTCCTTTACAGCCATAAACTGTCTCCATTAGTGTAAATGTGCATTACAGCACTTACATAATAAAAATGATCAGAAATGTCTTTTCCAATAGATGAAATGCTTCCAAAGTTAGAATGAACCTCAGAGTCACCACAGAAAGCAAAATGTTTCTTCTTTCTAACTATGAAGTTCCTATTTTTAACTGTCATGTGGTATGAAATGTTAACCTTTCTCCAAGTATTAAATTATCTCAGTGCTGTTTGTTTGTTTAATAGAAAACAAAGGGATCCATACAGGAAAGTTATATTTGCCTGGAAATTTTCTTACTAACATGAATATGTGTTTAATGGTTGTTAGTGGTGTAATCTTATTCAAATGTATACCTTGATAAGCCCATTGAAGGATTACACAGTAGGAATGGCTAAAAACAGCTTGAGTAACTGAAGGATTCTTAAAAATTCTGATTGAAGGTAGAGTACCAAAAGGAGTTCCAGTAGGAAAAGAATTCTTAATGTATTACATGGCTTAAATGTGTGACATCTATAACCATGAACATCTAAAATAAATGGGGTAAGGGGTCCTGGGAGGAGTTTGGTGTTAAGGGTTATAGGCCAATCAGGTCCATCATTCATGCCCCTATGCCTCTGACTGGCTGTCCACCCACTGGCTGCCTAATCAGATTAGAACTCCCGCCCCTAGCCATCTTCCCACAATTTTCCGCTTCTTCGCAGTCTCTGGCCCCTCAGACACCTCTCCTGAGTGGAGTGAGCTGCCAAGGGTGCATTGGGGCTCTTTGGCTTTGCCCTTCTGAGGCAATGGCTTCTGCCTACAGAGCTTAGGGAAGCCAGCCTGTGTCTTCTCTGAGAGGGAACACCTGCTCCACCACCACCTCAACCACCGTCTTCCCCCTCTTAGGGATCCTGGGGCACACCAGTCACTAGGCCATCCCTCCCTCCTGCCTGACATGGAAGCCACCAGCATGTGCCTCCATCCTGCCTCCTGCCAACTCTGAGGCATGTCTGCAAGCTGAGAAAAGCCCAACAGCCCCAGCCTAAACCGCAAACAGAGGGCAGGACCAGGGGAAAATGCAGGGAGAGGGGAAGGACCCCTAGATTACAGCTCCAGACTCAAGAGATGAGTTCCCCTAGAGAAAATGGATGTTTTGAAGGGTGACCTCTCTGGCACTGTAACTGGGGATGCCAGCCTGCTGCTTACCTAGCCCTCCTTGGCACAGTCCTGGGTGAGTGGCAGGCAGCTTGCAAATGTTCTTCACCTCCAAGCTGGGCTACCCTTGGTGTTTGTTTCCTTGCTCATAACTGATGAGGCTCACAGACAGATGGCAATGCTAGGATCTCTGCTCCATGCTGCCCAGAACACTTCTGGAGACTCAGCCCTTCCTGCAGGCAATTCTGCCCAATGTCCTTCAATTACAAAGGAAAGGGAAGACCGCTTCCTATCCTTGCCTTGAGAACTTGCATTGAGTTCATGGTAAATGAGGTTGAAGTCTGTCCCAAGATTATTTGGGGGGGGGGGGACGACATCCTTGCCCCAGTGTTCTTCTGGTTGTTCTAGGGCAGGTGTGGCCAAACTGTGGCTCTCCTCATGGACTACAATTCCAATGAGACCCTGCCAGTCCCTGCCAACAGTTAAAGAATGGTGGCCTCTAAACTGGAGAACTCTCTCAGGCCCACCTCCCTCACAGAGTGTCTGTTATGGGGAGAGGAAGGCCTTCCCCCCCCTCTCCATTCACCCTCCCCAGAAAGCAACCCGCCTCCCCCACACACAAACCTTTCCCAATCAAGCTCATCTGCAACGCAGCTAATGCAGGCAGGCCCGGGACCCCTTTCTCCAACAAAATGCTGCCATGACCTCCAAGATGGGCACCTTGGCCTGTTGCCCCCCTCTCTGCAAGAGCCCTCCCCACTAACATCTGTCACCCAGCCCCCTCAAAGCCAGCAACCATTCCCATCCAACCTTCCCTACTACACTTTCTTCATACCTATGTTACAACTACCACACCCCCATTTGCCACCACACCACCACAACCCCCCCACACACAACACCCTTCATCCCCATGCCCTTGCATGCAGTACAACCCTCCCCTTCCTCTTCCCACCCCAAGCTCTAGTGCCTGTTGTATTCCTGGATACAATGGGCCTTACTCTTAGTGTTTACATAAAGCTCCAACTCATAATGAAGACAAGACATAGAGAATAGTTTAAAAGTACAGTCTCAGTTTTATTTAGGGTATGCAATAATCCATAGAAACTTACTGAAAGACTATGATCCTCTCAAGCTCCGTGAGCTTGTCCCGGCAGTCTTGCCATTCAATTCATTGCGATGGCTAATAGGAAATGAGCTGAGAGGGAGAATTTTTTTTTCAAAAGGCCTATTGCCACTTCCTAGACTGCTCCTTAATGGGGTTGATGGGGAAGCCAAGCAAGCAATGTGTTTCCCCAAGCAATCCATTCCTGCTCTAGAATGCTTTCCAACACCTGGCCGGCAGGCACTCATGAGCAGTGATGCCAACATTAAAGGGGATCAACTCCCCCATGGAGGTGGTTCATTATCCAGCCCCAATAAACTGTATGATGAGGGCACTCACAGTAATTACAATCCATTTAATAGTGGAATATATTTTTGTGTGCTGAAGCAGTTCCAATTAACTAGTCAGACTGTTTTAGAAGGTCCTTAAATTGTTTGCAAGTAAACACACTCCCCTGGTGAAGATAGGCTGTTACATAGCCCTATAAATAGAACAAGACCCTGATCAAGCTGAAAGGAAAGATGGAAGAATAATCTCTTCACAATTGCAAATTAATTCAGTTTTGATTTAAGTCTGCTTCCTCCCTACATATATATAAACATGTCAGCACATCTTGCATTGCACACTTAATCCTTTTCCATACGGGAAATAAAAATATTAAGTATGCGCTTTAATGTGGTGTTAATATGTCTCACCCCAAAACAAATGAAACTACAAAATGTTACAAAAACCTTGGAGTCAATTCATTACGGAAGCCGTGTGTATCTGTATATGTGTGTGCACATTAATCTTAGGGTCTTTTGAGAAAACTGGCCTGCAGTTTGTAATGCTTTATCTAATGAATGTAACAAAACAGACTAATATAATCTTTTAGTGCTATTCAAGGAGGTTAATCCTTAACTATTGCAGTGCTGATGAATTCTAATGTCTTGCATATATTGATCATTTTTCCACACTGGGCTTCTATCTCACCTGAGCACAGAGACGTTACAGAAACACAAAATCAATTATGTTCAATTGATCCATGGAGCTAATTTAAGATAATTTTGTGTCATCTGAAAGTTTAATCCTGAATAATGGACACAGTCATGCCCTCTGGTTCTTGCTTGGAAGACGTTTCTTAAGCAGTACATGATGTTCCTTTTTCAGGATATAGGCACGTTCAGATGAGTTTGAAAAGTCAAAAATACAGTAGGGGTTTTGCTATGTGCCATTTTTAATGACAGCCTGTTCTTCCAGATCCCTGTATGTTAATTTTAATGCTGCAGAGGCATTAGATACTGAATGAAGGATGCTGTATTGATAAAGCTTGACAAGAAGGAGAAGAGAAGAGAAAGTTTATATACCTTGTTTACAAGCTTCTTTCCTTATAGTACTTACAACAGACACCTTCTGTGGTAAATGGGGCTGATAGAGTTCTGAGAGAACTATGAATGGCCCAAGGTCGCCTAGCACATTCCATGTGGAGGAGTGGGGAATGAAACCCAGTTCTTGAGATTAGAGCCCACTAATCAGGCAAAGCAATTCTGAACCATGCCAGGGTGCAGTTGTGGCACCCCTAGTTGCCTCCCTAAGGGGATAGTTGCATGGTGCCCGAATGGGGGGAAAGTGCCCTGAGAGTGTTTCTGGCTGCTATCAGGAACCAAGCAGTTGAGACCCGGAGTACCTACACTAAAGACATCACACTAAAGTCTTTATTTGGAAAGTCAGCATCCAGTGTCTGCACTGTGCATATGCTCAGAATCTTTGACAGAGACACCAGGGAATGGGCCATCCGAAAAGGGCAATAAACTACACCAGGACAGGGATGCTGGCCTCATAAGATGTTCAGTCTACTCTCTACACCACCTGTCCTCAAGCAGCAGGACTGATGACCTTGATATGCCAAGTATCTACAGTACTATGGAGGCTGCCTTGCCATTCACCTCATCAGGGACAGGGCATATAGTCTATCCATGACATCAGCAGTGAATGTCAGGGAATAAGGACCTGATCACAGTGGTGGAAACATAGCAGTCAATCCATGAGCTCTCAGGTGGCTGCAGAACCCTTGCACCATGTCTTTCCCCTCCAGAGCCACCTCACCACTCTCATCTTTGGACTGCCTTGATCCCCCTGCTTGTCATTCAGCTCCATTTCCTCACTAGAAATGTTGGGGTGGGATCTTTGCTGAGACATCCTGAGGATATTGTAGGAGCACCTTTTTTGTGAAGATGGTGCCATGAGGATAGCTGAATCCTCCAAGGGGGTGTAGGTCATTATTGATTCTTGAGCCCTCCTCCTCTTTCTCAGAGGATGGCTCACTGCAGAATCCCCACCCTGTGAGTCACCAATGAGGTGGATGAAGATTGGTTAGGAGAATGGGGATCTGGTGAGAGGCAATGGGTGGCAGAACATGGCACCAACAGCTGGGGGCAAGTGTTAGCAGAGACTATGACACCAACCAAACAGAATCCCCATGGGGGTTTGCATAGCCAAGGAGCAGTAAAGAAACCTCCATGAAACACTGAGCCTGAGGGACTCCTTATATGATAATAACCACTGAGGAAGAAAGCAACTTTGAAAACAAATGGGATATGGAAAAAGAAAAAGAAATCGTTTATCCGGAACCCGTTTTGGTTTCTGTTTGTATATCATCGATATGAAGGAAATATCTACAGAATAAATTGGAATAATTATAAACAAAAAAAGATTACATTTTTGTACTAGCCAATTGGTTGAATTTTTCTAGTTTGGGGAGACTCACCTGGCTGGTGGATGACTTAGAGTTAGAAAACCTTTATTGGCTGGTGGATGAAGACAGGAGAGGTGAGGCAGCATGATGTAGTTGTGTTAGCTGCTGCAAGAGTGGGGCAGAGAGCGATGGTGTGGCAGCTCACAGTTACCACAGAAGCATGATGGGCCCATACTCCTTGGGGCCCATGGATCATTTACATGAATTTGGTCTAATAGAGTCACATTTTTCATTTTCAGAAAGAACAAAGCTGTTATCTCAAGGTTATTTCATTTCAATACCCAGGGCTCTTCTACATTTTTTTTTTTTGGCAGACCTTCATGCCGTACATACACCACTATGTGTCAGTACTGGGAATGGTGACACAAAACTGAACAAAGAGAAAAGCTGATTACAGAGGAACTCCTGTTGGGAAGTAACTGCTCATTAATATGCTTTCCGGACTGTCATACTTGAGCTACTAGCAAAGGGTTGCATGCAGTGGTGAAAGCCAACTGCATTTTCACCAATGAACCTTGTCCATGAAAGAAGATGTTAACAAATTACTGATGACAGATGTCAACAGCTGGCACATCTGAGCTAGCTTTGATCACAGATTAACTAGAAGCTGGAAAGGAAAGTCTGCACTCATGTTCATGAACTGTTTTAGAATGTTGCAGTTACAAATCCCATAAGGATATGCTTTTCTTGACAATCAATTTGTCAGCCGTATGTAGATATGTTTACTGGTTATCAACACCTTAGATGAGTTAAGCCAGGCATGCACAATTCATGACTCATCAAGCCAAATTTAACCCAATGCACTTTTATTGTGACTTACCATATGCTTGATATGCACACATTTGCAGTGTCTCAAGCAGCAGTAAAAGTAGAATATGTTCTGAACCACAGTTAGGCCACTGTGTATGAAAAACAGATTGTGTTGAGTTAGGTGAGATCATGTTGTGCATTTCATTGATGGGGAAAAGATTGTATGGCAATTTAAAATGCTTTTCTTGTGAAGAAGACATATGAAATGTGTTTTCCCCCCTCGGTTTTCCTTTTTCCTTTTTCATATGCTACTGCAGAAATCATTCTTCTCTAATATTCAGGTAAGCCTCCAAACTCATTGAGGGTGGAAAAGGAAAGGGTATTTTTCGGGTTTATCCAAGCTGAATTGCAATCTCCACAAGTTCTGATGGGCCAAATCAGAGAAGTCCAAAGCGATCTGGGCTTGTTTCAGCTGAAAAAGATCCTGCCAAACATCTGATCATGAGGACCAGCTGTTTGGCAGGGTCTTTCTCCCTAGCAGACCCCTCTGAGGCTGCAGAGAATCTACTCTCGGCAATGTCCGAAGGGTCTGCTGGGGAGACATTTAAAGAACCTATCAAACATCTGCTGGAGCTGGCTGTAGGCTGGGATCAGGGGAGCATAGAACTGACATGTCAGCTCTACAACCACACCTCCTTGACCCTGATGTGGCCAGCTGCAGGCTGGGACAATGCAGAGTGGGTGCAGAGCTGACGTGTCAGTCCTGCACCTGCCCTCTCCAGTCCTGCTGGGGCTGGGTCAGTAGATCCCAAGCCTGTCTTGCTACACTTCCTGCACAGTCTAGGCAGTGTGGGAAGGGCTGGCTAGAGGCATTTAAAGGGATCTAGGTCCCTCTAAATGCCTCTTGAGAACCCAGAGCGCTTCTCTCTGCAGCAGATTCAGCTGCCTGGCAGCTGATTTGGTAGAATCCGTTCAAATTACCTATATTTGCCAAACTCAAGTTGATATACTGAATCAGTGATTCGATTGGTTTGGGGTTTTCTCTGAATCAGGAAAACTTGAATTCGAAAAGTACTGAATTTTCCACTGGTACACATCCCTATCATAGAATGAAGTCAAAGGGGCGGGGGGAGATGGGAGAGATATTATCTTGTTACATTTTAAGCAGCAATAGTGAAAATGTTTATAAATCTCATCAACAGCTTCCAGATTAATTCCGACATTTCCTATCAGATATTAGTCAAGAGTTCCCCTCCAGTGTAACATCACCCGCTCTCTGCCTGCCAGTTCAAGCATGTTGTTGTTCCAGTCTTCCAATACAGATGGTGTTTTGGATTTTCAGGCTCTGGGTATTTGTCTCTTTGCCACCAACAGAGCTTCATATTTATTCAAAACTGAAATAGCTGGAAGGAGTGCTGGTAGAACAACAGGGAGGGATATTTCATTTACTTCCCCCCTCTTCAGTGCAGCTGCTTATGCTGCATGGCTTTTCATCCATGAGGGTCCCCCAAACACTTAGCATGGCATATTTTGAGACTCATGGGCAGCTACCGGGGATAGAGCGAGGCATGGGAAAGGAACCTCCACCAGTGCCTCCTTCTGGCACTTTTGTGGAAAATGTAGATAATGTTTTCACATAGCTTTAGTTCCTTATTCCATGAACTACATGGCTACATTATTCAATGTTACTCTTTGCTCTGATTTGCTGTGAGTGGAAGAGGGATTGCATTACCTGCATCTGAAGTCCCTTAAAATGACCTTCAATATAGTTGGAATATAGATTGAAATGGATAGGAAATGTAGTTATTAGGAAACATTGAGAAAGAGTTAAAAGGATTTTCTTGGACCCTGTCAAACGCCTCATTTTCCTTCCTAAGCAATAGCCTTAATAGAATCCATTAAAAAGAAAGCTTACATACTACTGGAACAGTATTCTTTCAAAAAAACAGCGTAGATTTGTTTGATTGTTTTTCAGAAAAATCTCAAAGGTCCTCAGATATTTCATATGAACAAAGCTTCCTGTTGCTGATTTGGGCAGCTTGTAACATAATAATCTCCCTTGCATGTTAAATAATTAATGATGCATCCAGAACTTACAGCTCTTTCAGTCTCAAGTCATCTTGCAAAATACCAATGAGATAAAAAACAAAGGAGTTGTTATCTGAGCAAGAGAACAGAAACCAAATGGAATTCTGCATTTACTTTATTACATCTGTGATTTAAAGAATGCACATATCAAAGTTTTGGCAGCACTACACATTCACCCCATAGGATCCGAGCAGAGGTTAAGACTTGAAGCTCTCACCCCTAGTTCCCCCTCCCAAATGAAACATGACTTCATTTTAACCCAAGGCTAATTCCCAAGGGCTAGTTCCTCTATTGTCACAATTTAGCTACAAACATATAATTTATGGAAGGCCACCCCATCCTCTAATGCCTTTGATAGTCCTAACCACTTGATATCCAGATTAAATGCAGACTTGGTGGTCATAATGCATCATGCATGGGGGAAAGTATGAAGTGCATCAAAGATGGCTAATAGCAATAAATAATGTTACATTAATGATGGCATGTAGCTATTGTGATTTCCTGACTTCATAAAAAACTCCCTTTCAACCCAACCCTGGAGAACTTTCTCCCTGTTTTCTGTATGAGCAAAGACAGTTATAGGATGACCTGTTTCTTCCAGTCTTGGCTTTCATTTTTAATTTCAGAAATGCCTGAGACTTGCTAAAGAAATCCTGAAACCATGTGACATATAAATGCTATTATTTTCTTTCAGACAGAAAAAAATCACATTAAAACAACATTTTGAGTTTTATTTCAACATAGGCTACAGATAAGTCCTTTGCAACTGCTTTTAGCTTTTTTAGAAGCTTGAACCTATGCAATATTAATATGTCTGCATTAGGACATATATCATGCAAAATGCACTAAAGGATTCGGTATTCAAGTAGGGAACTGTGTTGATCTGAAATAGCAAAGTCCAAGTCCAATGGCACCCTTAGGGCCAACAAAATTTCATTCAAGGTATAAGCTTTTGTGTGCACAGCACACTTCTTGTCTTGTCTGACAAAATGGCATGTTCTAAAGCAGAGGTAGTCAACCTGTGGTGCTCCAGATGTTCATGGACTACAATTCCCATGAGCCCCTGCCAGCGATTGCTGGCAGGGGCTCATGGGAATCGTAGTCCATGAACATCTGGAGCACCACAGGTTGACTACCCCTGTTCTAAAGGATGCTATAACCACCTGAGATCTGTGTGAGTAGAGACTGGAAAACTAGTTGTCATAACTGAGAAATCAGGGTTCAGAATTTTCCCACCTGGAAAAAGCCCTGAGTGACAAGGAACTGCAGGACTATCTTTGCCAACATGATCCTTGAATACATGAGCAGTAGCCACAGGGAAGCAGTTTCCATGCTCTGCCAATAGCCCACCCTCACCCCCTTCTTTGGCCTGAGTTCATTGGTTTTGGGAATTTTTTTCAGCTGCCCCACATCATCCCAGTACATATCTCTAGAATGAAAGGGTCTAGAAACTTTAAAAAAAATGAAAGCCAGATATTCAGAGAATCTGATACACAGATTGTTATAGCATTATAACAATATTTAATTATAATTTTTTAAAAAATACTGAGGAAGCCTTACTGGCACTGGGAATGACTGTGGTCAAATGGCAGGAAAATATGCGGAAACCTCCCATGTGGAAGCCCCATTACTGCTGTGCTATCCCAAATGGACAAAGCCCATGGTCTTTCTTTCAAAATGCTTATCTCTCACTTCCATCTAAAAGTGTATGAGGTAGCTAACAATAAAAAACACTAATCCAAATAGTTTACATATCAAAATATGGATTAATTTTTGGTTTTCTGCTGTACAGCCTATTGGCATGTAAGCTCCTGATTTAAATCTCATCTCTGCATCAGATCCCCCCCTGCAGTGTGGCAATAACAGTGCCCTGCCTTGTTTATGTCAGGGTTAGTACTTTAAGAAGATCGTCTAGACAGAGCTCTGTGCAATGTAGACCTCTTAAATAGATTCACTTTATGATGTGCAATGTACATAAGGAAGCAGCTGCAACCAGCTGGTAATCTGGGCAACCAAGTGAATGAGATGATGATTGGTTGGTGGAGTGAAGCCTTCTCAGTATTTATGGGGACAGCTGAGATGGCAAGAGAGAAAGAGACAAGGTCCCTTGCTTAAAATCAACAGGTATGTTTGAGAGACTGAGGCCACAAAGGACATATTTTTAGGATTGTGCAGAAAAGGTCCAGATCCATATAGTTGAAAGAGTAGAAAAATCTTAAACCTTGAGGAGAAAGGCCCTTTTATCCACCTTAGAATGTTCAGTTGTGGTCAGCAGAGCTTACGATGGTCCCAGCCCAATAAACTAAGAAGGAATTTAGAACCCTGTTTACTTAGAACACACAAACTGTGGAGAAGCATCCTTGGAAATGTACAGGGAGAGAAAGGGGTGATGGTGGTAGCATTATAAAATTATTTTCCTTAGGCAGGGGGATATTATTCACATTGCATTAAGGACTCTAACACCAAAAATTGGCATAACATGGCCACAGCTTTATTAAATCTGGAGTATGGCATTGCGTGGGAAGGACATCTGCCAACTAGCAGCTAGCCGGCCGCTCATGGCAGTCAGACAGCAGGCTACCATCTCAGTTCTGCTGGCGAGCCCGCCAAGCACTCGTGACCCAACCAAGCCTGCTATCCTGTGGCACCAAATGGATCCCGGCGGGCGTCAGCCTCTGTCGAGCTCCAAGCTGCCTGGAAATGTGAACCCACTGTAAGCCCTCTCCACCGAGAGTGCTGCATGGCTCCACATTCACACAGCCCCATATGGGGACCCCCTCATGTTGGGGAGGCCAGCGTGCAAGTCTCTGGCCATCCCCTAAACAGTCCTTCCCATGCCTAATACCGCAAGCTGTGACAATAAATGCAACCATCAAGTATCACTAACTCACAATATATAACTAAACATCAAACCAAACAGTTTCGGGTGGGCGGGAGAAATTTTCAAAGGCCAGGCAGCCAAAGGGGGAAGAGGCAGACCATTACCAGGACTCCCTTATAAAGGGAAGCACCTGATTCCACCACACAAGCTCCAGCACATGCCCTGTCAGTTTAGGCAGGGGAAAACCACGGCTGGAGCTCTGGCACATGAGCAGGAGTCCACCTTGTGCTATGAATCCCCTGCACCAGCAAAAGCGGCCTGGGTGAGTCCAGGCTGCCCTTGCATCCAATCTGTGAAATTAGGCACTTGACCACAGAAATATTTGCCACATTCAGCCCATCATTATTTCCAAATTGAACACTGGAAAATTACAGATTAGGTTAGTGCTTCATCTATTTATCAGACCATGATTTATACAGATTGAGTCTTTATTAGAATTTTCTGTAGGTGAATTCAGTGTAAGAGTGACGTTCTTTACATCCTGATTTAAGTCACATGGTAAAGTTTTCCCATTCTATGGTAAATCATAGTTCACTCAAATGGCCAGCAGATGGTGCTGTTGTTAAGAAGACAAACCGTGTGTGCCCCCCCCCCCTTCTAAAAAGCTCTTGTGAATTTGCTGTCATATTTTCTATGCCAGAATTTCCAATTTATTTATCAGGTCTATTTGCTTTTTACTGTTCTGCAGTAATTTGAGATTGTGCGTTTATGTGTTTATGCATTTGTATAAAGAACATAGTAGGCCTGGTGGGTGGAGATACACTAGAGTATTGACTCAAAGTAGTGGCTTTATATTGGGAAAAGTGATGTATTTGCATAATACTGTATTCCCATTGGTTCCTAAGTATGTCCAATTTATTGAGTTTGCAACATTTTGGAAACATTTTTTTTTTTTTTGGATTTCTGTAACCCCTTGGAGAAGCTGGGAATGTTTTTGTGTCTATTCAAGCCCACTGGACTTTTACAAGTGGGGAGCCCATGACAGGGGAATCCTACCATGCCCCACCGGTCCCTTCTTCTCCTCTTGCTTAGCCCGTCCCTGAGAACTTCGCAGCTCTCCCATTACTGCCACCTCCTCCTCCCACTTTTTCTAGTGCAGCCACACCTTCTGCACACCTTCTCTCCCTGCCACATTTTCACTTTTTCCCTACAATTCTCCTGTTGCTGCATTCTCAGCTTCCCCTCAGGTTTTTGGAATTGTAAGCACACATCACACATTCTCTAGGTACCATTGACTTATCATTCTTGTACAGATTTTTCCCCCTGACCATACCCTGAATCCAAGTTCAGCATTAGATGTGTAATATCCTTTATAAATATAATATTCCATCAGTTTTTTAAAAAAATTGTTTCTAATGCCTTGATATTTATTGAGTTCATCTTCCAAGAATCTCAAATTAGTTTTCTCTGGGTTTTTTTCTTTTTTTCTTTTGCAACTTACATTTTGTTTTTATTTAGTAATGGTCTTTTATTATGTTTTTAGCATGAATGTTGCTGTTGAAATTTTAGTTGTTTATTGCTTTGTGCGTTTTTAGAGTGCTTCATGTGTGATTTCACAGTTTTGTTTTAAATTTGTGAACCATCCCAGAAATGTTTTGATTGACGGACGATGCAAAGATGCTTTAAAGAACATTTTTGTTTTGTCCTACAGTGATTCTGTTATTTACACTATGGAGCAACATGACAATGTGTCTATTTAAAGTAGACTCCCAAGGTGTGCCAAATGTTCAAAACCAAACATTTTCAGCATGTAAAAGCATTTTTGAAGGGAGGGGAGGGGAGACATGGCACCTGAGCCCAACCCTTCAGTTTTCTTTTATGTTTGTTTGATTTCTGTCCACACTTTGTAGCTGTTGTGTGACAACGTTTTTGTTTAAATAGTCTTTCTTATAATCGATGTAATCTATCCAAAAGCTATATAGTCAGGATAATAAAGTTACAGCACTGTACGACCAATCGCATTTGGCTGCAAGACTACACTGATGACAGAAAACAAAGTGCTGTCATTGTCCTCAACTTAAAGAGAAAAGAAAAGTATTGTCTTGCTGAGGTAAACAAGGCCAACATTTTCTTCTGACCTTCTATTGGTCTGGTGGAATTTTTGTTGGGACTAGCCCCCTGCTGGAGGCAGAGAAGACTTACCAGGAGCAGAAAAGAGGCATGTACCAGAAGTGATGTCATCACATTGGGGATGTCCAGGCAATGGTTTGGTGTTTGGGCAAAACTCTATGGTAGAAAACATTTTTACCATAGAGTTTTTGCTGTAATACCAGAGCATCACTAGGATATCCCAATGTGATGATTTCACTTCTAGTACATGCCAGAAGTGATGTTGCCATTTTACAATGGAGTCTGGGCTTCCTTCCCACTCCTGGTAAGTCTCCTCCATTCCTCACCAGTTGCCAGGAGAGAACCTTTGCATCCTGAGTTCCTTCTTTACAACACCTCTCCCACCTTCTGACTGAGATATAAAAATTCTAGAGATCTGCATTCCTACTTGTATCTGATGAACACAGCATTGCGTCTCAAAAGCTTATAACCCGAAAACCTGGTTGGTTTCTAAGATCCTCCTGGACTTGAATCTAACTAGTATATAGATAGTTTCTTTGCCTACCAGCTTGCACTCCAAAGAGTGACTGTTGGCCAGCTTGCCTATACCATATCCTGTGCAGTTTGAGGGCAACAAGAGAGTCTCATTTCTAGTGGCCACATAGGGCCCTCAGAACAGTTCAAAGCATCGTCAAGAACTTAAAATCTCTACTGGATAAGGACAGTTCCCTTTCACAAGTACTGGGGACCAAGCCTTTTTTTGCACACAGACAGCCCCCCCCCCCCAAGTCTCAACTCATTACCCACAATAGTACAACATCTACGATGAATGTGAATTGGAGTGTCTCACCTCAGATCATGTCACTTTAAAACAATATGTAGCAAGTTAAAAGTGTCCATGTCTCCAAGCAAAACACTTATAACCAGGGACAAGCTGGCATAGACTTCCGTGGTGTGAGTCACTATGCGCTTCACTGTGTTCAGCTTAACCACAGAATTGGAACAAACAATAAAATCTGAAAATTTTTAATCAGGCATTCTTTTAGCATGTTCCCTGCATCAACGCAGCTGGAAAATATATGCTAATGGAAAATATATATTGTCTGCTAATCTAATACTCACAAAATTAACACATCAATCATGAAAATTAGACAATAAAGTCTTACTCCCAAAAAAAATCCTGCAAAAATATATTACAGGAATAATTAAGAGATAATGTCATTTGGATAGAGCTTCATCATAAGACAATGAGCTCCATTTGCAAGATTAAAAAATGACAGATCACAGACATTTATCAAAAACTATCAAGTCACAGGCATGTTTCTTCAAAGCAAGAGACACATATTCGTTGACAACATTTTATTACAATGACACTATTTCTATTAAAGTGAATGATTGATGGATGCTTAGGGCAACTGAGTGACAATTTGTTCAGCATACGGTTTTTGAAACACTGGATTCTGATTAGCCTTAGAAACAAAGCTTTTCTCTGTGCCAATAAAGGATCACTGTGTGAATAAAAATTACGTTTAAAAACATCAAATTGTTGATGTTCATTAACAAAATGTCTACGGGCTTATATTAAGCAATTAGATGTGATACAACATGATCTGACCACATCTCCTCCCACTCATATTTTTATGGTCATGACCACTGGATGGGAGCCAATAGCTCAGCTTTTAAAAAAGAGAGATTGGCATTTTTTCACTGTTGGGATGCATTCCAATTTATTGTCAAAGGAACTATGAGCATCCATTTAGCAGGAAATATGACTGTTTCCACTGCCCTCAAGGGTTCCTCCTCCTGATAGGCCCTTGGCTGAACTGAGCTGCCTCTCCCGGAGCTACAGGGAATGAGTTGCTTCCTAAATGCCCATATGAAATCAATGAAGAATGTACAATGAGTTGGGATCTGGATAATTTCTGTTCCAATGCACATCCCGTATTAATAATGTTTGCTTCTACAGAAGATGAATATCCCTCTTTAGAAACTACTCACCATTGACAATATCTTAGGGCATTTATTTTTTTTATACAGCAACAAACTATAAAAAAATAACAGAGGTTCTACTAGGGAGGAAGGAGATGGCCTTGGTCCATGTGGCATTGCTAAACCCAACTGCCAAAAGCCATTGCTAATATTTGCGCCACAGTTGTTAAAACTCATGAACTTTGACACATACACTCCGTTAGCTTTCTTTATGAGAAGTATATTAAGTACCTTATGTCCATTTATCTCTCTACCTGTAGAACAGATATCAGAGGCTGCCTTGGATTCATTGGTAGATAACCTTTAAACATACCATTGTTCTGGGGAAAGAGATTATTCTGACAAAAGAATGTCTGCAGAGAGGAATATTTGTTTAATTTCCCAGTGGGGCCCATTTGACTTTTGAAAACATCTGACTCTTTTTTTTTATTCTTCTGTCATATGGCTACTTTGTACCTCATCTCAAATTTTATGTACAAGTAGAACTAATGGCTAAAATTGCAATCCAAGAGCCAAAATGCTGCAAAAAACAAACAAACAAAAAAGCACCATTTGCGTCTGTTCCACTGTCCAGTATGAAAGAAAGCTCTGAATTTAGACATGGTTGTTCTTTTAGTATGTTGCTACGATTAACAATCCAAAATGTTAGTGCCCTTATCTAGCATAACTAAATAATATGCATAACATGTAGTGAGTTAAGAAACCAATATCTCTGTTGAGTCCTGGGGATTTCATTGTTCTAAGTATTGTAATAATTTGCATTTCAACAATTTCCCTCTCCATTCTGTTCTTGAAGTTCCTTTGAGAAGAAGAACAGCTACTTCTTACACTTATTGCATGTCCTGGAAGGCTGAAGTGTCCCCCCCCCACACACAGGTTTATCAGTCTTGTGATTCCTGATGTCAGATTTGTGTCCATTTATCCTTTGGCACAGGGTTTGCCCTGTTTGCCCTATATAGAGAATTGAAGGGCATTGTTTGCAATCAATGCCATATAAAATGTTAGAAGATGAGCTTGTGAATAAGGCTTTGATGGTGTAATTGATGTTGTTGGTTACAGATGTCAACTTTGCAGCCACATGCATCCAGACAACACAATCACTGGACTCAACCTCAACTCACTACATATGCTAACCTGCATTCTTAACATTCAATCAGAAAGGCCAAATGTCCTCTGTATTTTAATTTATCTCTTATTTGGAATAATTGATTTGAACTAGTAGATTGTAATGCAACTATGACTAGTATAATGCAGTGTAGTTTGGAATGGTATAGTGATTTTCTCTGGTCTGCGAACAAAGGAGATAGCCAAATGCTCTCCTTCAGAAAAGATGATGCCCTAACATGCTTCCATGCTTGGGAGGAGAGGAAGGGAGCATAAGGGCAAGTTCTCAGCTAACTGCTGTCAGTGAATGATTATATATTTGCTCATTATTCTATTAATGTGGACATCTTTATTGTACACAAAATGTTTCCCATGCAATTCAATCTCAAGTGAATGCAAACAAATCCAAATTGCTGGTTTCTCCTATTTATCTCTGAAATTTAACTATTTTCATTGTGCTGTATGTAAATTTACTCTTATACTTTGTCTATGAACTGATTACTTCCATTCCACAACATTGTATCTGAGGAAGTGTGCATGAACATGAAAGCTCATAACTTGAATAAAACTTTCTTGGTCTCAAATGTGCCTCTGGACTCAAAAGTTGTTCTGCAAAGAGGACGGTGAGGTTTCCATTGCTAGGGAGAATGGGGCACCCCTTTGTTTGGGCACCACTGTCAATAAATGCTTCCATATCATGGATCCCAGCACATGCAAAAGGTTAGGTCTTCAAAAATTGCACCAAGCAAAAAACCTAGGATTTGCTTTTTACTTTGGGTAAGGCGTGCTGTTTGATTTCAGTTTCCAAAGGAAGGGGATAGTTTGCTTCCTGCATAGTACAGATAGAGTCTATGGCCAAAGCAGTCTGCCATTTTCCTCTACCATTCCAGGGCCTTTGCATTTTACTCCCAAGACTTAAGTGGCAACTGGGAAACAGGTCGTAACATCAGTAGGCACCCCTTTATACCCCCTTGGGATAACAGCCCAAGGTCAGAGGTATCAGATTCATTTGTTGAATCTAACATTAATGACACTTTGTTGGGCCAGGTCTTGTGTGTCATAAAATATGTAATGTCAGGTACTGGTAATATAAACTTTATAAAAGACACAGGCAAACCCAATTTTTACTCAAAATACAAACAAATGCAATTCATTCCCAGCAGTGAAATCAATTGATTGAATGTGGAACCCACAAACATGTATTCAGTCATATACAAGACTAGGTCTTTTCAAAGGAATATATATAACTTTAAGGTCATCTTCCTTGCAAGTAAATAAGGTCATTTAGCAGCAGCAACCCAAACAGCCAGCCTCAGCAGCCAAACATGGCTCTGATCTGTCTCTCACTCTTTGTGTCTTTTCTTCTGCTGTCCTACTCTTAGGATCTCAAGAAAATCACACTGGCCACACAGGGAAACATTTGTGTAGTGTCCCTGTTTCTTCTGTGTTTGCCAGTACAGTTCAGTAGCAATATCAGGACTTTAATGTGCCGATTTCCCCTTAGGTTTCTCTTAACTCAGACCTCTGCCACAGCCCTTCACTCCTTTCATGGTGCTTTTGTTTGTGTGTGGGGGGGGGGGAGAAGTTCCAAAAGGGGATCTGAATATCATTGTAATATTTATTTAAGGAAGCCAGCCTCCTGTCCTAGTCAGCTGTCTTTACTGCATATGTTCTATCTTCTTGTAAAGGTAGGCTGTGGTTTGATCTTAGCACACTCTGTTTCAGAAGTCAGGGGGTGTGTTGTGCAAAGACAACTATTAAAAATAATATAGATTATAATATATAAAGGTAAAGGTATCCCCTGTGCAAGCACTGGGTCATGTCTGACCCTTGGAGTGACGCCCTCTAGCGTTTTCTTGCCAGACTCAATATAGAGTGGTTTTGCCAGTGCCTTCCCAAGTCATTACCGTTTACCCCCCAGCAAGCTGGGTACTCATTTTACCAACCTCAGAAGGATGGAAGGCTGAGTCACCTTTGAGCCGGCTGCTGGGATTGAACTCCCAGCCTCATAGGAAGAGCTTTCAGACTGCATGTCTGCTGCCTTACCACTCTGCGCCACAAGAGGCTCTGTCTATAATATATAGGAGCTATAGGAGCAATTCAATGTATCATCCATTTATATGGCACTTCATCAGTAGCTGCAATAAGCAAAGAGAATGGTAAACTTATTATCTCACACCCTCAACATGAGATCAAAAAGTCCTGACAACCTGCTGGATTTGTCAAAGCCTGTGAAGCCCCCTTCAAGGATCGCTGCCTTGTTGTGGCAAGGGGGCTTGCGTAGTTCAGTGAAGCTATGAGCTATACCGTGCAGGGCCACCCAAGACGGACAGGTCATAGCTGAGAGCTCTGACAAAAGGTGATCCACTGGAGAAGGAAATGGCAAACCACTCCAGTATCTTTGCCATGAAAACTCTATGGACAGTTCCAATAGGCATAACGATATGACGCTGGAAGATGAGCCCCTCAGGTCGGAAGGTGTCCAATATGCTACTGGGGATGAGCAGACGGCTAGTACGAGTAGCGCCAGAATGAATGAAGCGGCTGTGCCAAAGCCGAAAGGACGCTCAGTTGTGGAAGTAACTGGTGGCGAAAAGACAGTCCGATGCTGTAAAGATTTTTATTCCATAGGAACCTGGAACGTCAGATGAGAATACAATGGTCATAGCAAACACTCTTTTCCAGCAACCCAAGAGACGACTCTACACATGGACATCACCAGACGGTCAACACAGAAATCAGATTGACTATGTGCTCTGCAGCCAAAGATGGAAAAGTTCTATCCAGTCAATAAAAACAAGACCAGGAGCTGATTGTGGTTCAGATCATGAGCTTCTTGTTGCAAAATTTAGGCTTAAATTGAAGAAAGTAGGGAAAAGCACTAGGCCACTCAGGTATGAACTAAATCATATCCCCGACGAATACACAGTGGAGGTGACAAATAGATTTAAGGAATTAGATCTGATAGACAGAGTGCCTGAAGAACTATGGACGGAGGTTCGCAACATTGTACAAGAGGTAGCAACTAAAACCATCCCAAAGAAAAAGAAATGCAAGAAATCAAAATGGCTGTCTGAGGAAGCTTTACAAATAGCTAAGGAGAGAAGGGAAGTGAAAGGCAAGGGAGAAAGAGAAAGATACACCCAATTGAATGCAGAATTCCAGAGAAAAGCTAGAAGAGATAAGAATGCCTTCTTAAATGAACAGTGCAAACAAATAGAAGAAAACAATAGAATGGGGAGGACCAGAGATCTTTTCAAGAAAATTGGAGATATGAAGAGAACGTTTCATGCAAAGGTGGGTATGATAAGGGACCAAAATGGTAGGGACCTCACAGAAGCAGAAGAGATTAAACAAAGGTGGCAAAATTATACAGAAGAACTATACAAGAGCGAGCTTAATATCCCTGATGACCACAATGGGGTAGTTACTGACCTGGAGCCAGACATCCTGGAATGTGAAGTCAAATGGGCCTTAGGAAGTCTGAGCAACAATAAAGCTAGTGGTAGTGACAGCATTCCAGTTGAACTATTCAAAATCTTAAAGGACGATGCAGTAAAAGTGCTACACTCAATATGCCAGCAAATTTGGAAAACTCAACAATGGCCACAGGATTGGAAAAGGTCAGTTTACATTCCAATCCCAAAGAAGGGCAATGCCAAAGAATGTTCAAACTACCGCACCATTGCACTAATTTCTCATGCTAGCAAAGTTATGCTCAAAATCCTACAAGCTAGGCTCCAGCAATATGTGGACCGAGAACTTCCAGAAGTACAGGCAGGATTTCGAAGAGGCAGAGGAACTAGAGATCAAATTGCCAACATACGCTGGATCATGGAGAAAGCTAGGGAGTACCAGAAGAACGTCTACTTCTGCTTCATTGACTATGCTAAAGCCTTTGATTGTGTGGAGCACAACAAATTGTGGCAAGTTCTTAAAGAGATGGGAATACCAGAGCATCTTATTTGTCTCTTGAGAAATTTATATGCAGGTCAAGAAGCAACAGTGAGAACTGAACATGGAATCACTGACTGGTTCAAAATTGAGAAAGGAGTTCGGCAAGGCTGTATACTGTCGCCTTGCCTATTTAACTTGTATGCAGAGCACATCATGAGAAATGCGGGATTAGAGGAGTCACAAATTGGGATCAAGATTGCAGGGAGAAATATCAACAACCTCAGATATGCAGATGATACCACTCTAATGGCAGAAAGTGAAGAGGAACTAAAGAGCCTGTTGATGCGGGTGAAGGAGGAGAGTGCAAAAGTTGGCTTGAAACTCAACATCAAGAAAACAAAGATCATGGCATCCGGCCCTCTCAATTCCTGGCAAATAGAAGGGGAAGAAATGGAGATAGTGACAGATTTTATTTTCCTGGGCTCCAAGATCACTGCAGATGGGGACTGCAGCAAAGAAATTAAAAGACGCTTGCTCCTGGGGAGGAAAGCTATGGCAAATCTAGAGAGCATCCTAAAAAGCAGAGACATCACCCTGCCAACAAAAGTGCGTTTAGTCAAGGCTATGGTCTTCCCAGTTGCAATGTATGGCTGCGAAAGTTGGACCATAAGGAAGGCCGAGCGTCAAAGAATTGAGGCTTTTGAACTCTGGTGCTGGAGAAGACTCTTGCGAGTCCCTTGGACTGCAAGGCGAACAAACCGGTCAGTCCTAGAGGAGATCAGCCCTGACTGCTCTTTAGAAGGCCAGATCCTGAAGATGAAACTCAAATATTTTGGCCACCTCATGAGAAGGAAGGACTCCCTGGAGAAGAGCCTAATGCTGGGAGCGATCGAGGGCAAAAGAAGAAGGGGACGACAGAGAATGAGGTGGTTGGATGGAGTCACTGAAGCAGTAGGTGCAAACTTAAATGGACTCCGGGGAATGGTAGAGGACAGGAAGGCCTGGAGGATCATTGTCCATGGGGTCGCGATGGGTCGGACACGACTTCTCACATAACAACAACAATAACAAGTGGCTTTGTACCAGTGAAGACAGTTTCTGGCATTGCATACAATTTGAGTGAGAATATCTGTGTCCATGGCAGTTTGCTTCCACCTAGACACTTCATCAGATTAAATAAATTCAAATCTGGCTGTTCATCTATAAATGCCACAAGCAAAGTGGATTTTGTATCTCCCTTCTTATCAATATTATGTCACAAGGCACTGACTAGGTGGGCCTAGGATGTTAAAAATACTTCAAAGAAGGAAGTTATAATCCTGGAAGCTTTGAAAAAAAATGTTGTGACCTTCCCCTGACATCCACAGGAAAAATGGTTCATTCTTGGTCATGAAGTTTGAGTATGTGGTAACTTCAATTTGTCTTGGATAAAATGGATTATCTAAAATCATTTCAGTCCAGATTGGGACCTTGGCCATCCTGATTAGACAATCTTTGCCAGGAAAGCAACAGAGGAAATTCATCCATGTTGATTCTCCTGGAGCTCTCATTTGTCAGCTTTCTTGCTAGGTTGGCTGAATTAGGTTGGACACCACTCTCCAGTAGATGTGCTCCTGTCAGAAGGTAGTGCTGGAGAATTTCTGCTTCAACCTGCATCCTTTAAGCTGTGTGGTTTTGCAGACTTCTGTTCTTGTCTTCATGCTGTTTACCATCTGCATGGAACCACTGGGAGAGATCATCCAGGGCTGCGTAGTTAGATATCCCCGATATGCTGATGACACCAGGTTCTACTTCTCCATAACAGTGAAAACAGATGCGTTTGTGAAAGTGCATCCATAAACTGAAGCTCAGTGCAATTAACTGAGGTTCTGTTGGTCAGTGAAACTTTTTCTGTGCTCATTTATCATTTCCTGACCAACCTTTAGCTGTATATGTTTGGCCTTTATAATTTCTTACTGATTGTTAATGGGATGGAGATATATCACCTTGTATTTGACCAACCTATTTTATATCTTTGTATTGTCTCTGATTATCCTGTTGTTCTGATCTTTTAAATTCATTGGTTTTGGTCTGGGTTGTTTTTCAGGTGATTGTTGTTTAGTTATTTTAACTGCTTATTGATTGTTTTATAGTTCCATTTTGTTTTGCTGTTACTGTGAGCAGCCTTGGGCAGCTATGTTCTGGAACTGTGGCAACAACAACCACACATATCAACCAAAAAGCTTTCTGGGACAAAACTGCCTTACAATTTCTTTCTGAAAACTGGAATTGATGTTTCCCAGACCTCCTCTGGCAAACAATTCCACAAGGCTGGAGCTGCAAATGATAAGGCTTAAGCCCAGGATGAAGAAGAGCAAACACTCCTAGGGAGCAGTATAGTAAGCAGAGACTGCTGAGAGAAGTATAACTGGTGCAGGCCTTTATATGGAGAATAGTTCCTCAGATAAAGAAAGCCTGGATTGTACAAGGTAAAATCTATCATCTTTTACTGAACAGGGAAACAATAAAGCATTTCCTGAATTGTTGTAATATATATGAATCTGCTCATCTCAGTAATCAGGCCTCTTTTTCACATATCTGTATACAAAGGACTATGAAATTTAGTTCTTTGTCACACATATAGAATATGTTTTATGGCTTTAAAAGAGTTACAGTACAGCATTTTATGGGGAAACAACATGGACCCACTGATTTCAATTTTGAGGGTTTATATAAATCTAACTATCATAATGATAAAGTCTCATAAAAAAGGGAAATCAAGTAGATCTTCAGGTTACAGACGTTGGTTCCTCATAGGTTAGTCTGATCTTGCTCAGTTTATTTCTGAATCTAGGGAAAAACACTGTATCATTCCCCACTGCAAAATAATTTGTTTGCTGTAGTTACTTCCAGCAGCAGTTGAATGTTCTAGTCAGTATTTGACTTCATATATATTAGATATTTTCATTGTCTTGTTTCATGTCCAATGTATGTATATTCTATCTTAAATGGCATATTTATAAATATGCTTGTTTTTGAAATTAGTTTTGATCCTGTCTTTCAAATATTGTTTTTAATAATTTTGGAGTAATTTTACTATGGAGTCTTCCTGTTATGTGTATTAAATATTAAAAATTGTGTTTGCCTAGATTCTACCTAACAAAGCCTACACAGTGAAATGTATGTTGTTGTTGTTCTTGTTGTTCTTGTTGTTGTTGTTGTTGTTAGTTGCGAAGTCATGTCTGGCCCATTGCAACCCCATGGACTGCCAGTTTGATGTAGTAGTTAGGAATGCAGACTTCTAATCTGGCATGCCAGGTTCGATTCTACACTCCCCCACATGCAGCCAGCTGGGTGACCCTGGGCTCGACAGGGCACTGATAAAACTGTTCTGACTGAGTAGTGCTATCAGCGCTCTCTCAGCCTCACCTACCTCACAGGGTGTCTGTTGTGGGGAGAGGAAAGGGAAGGCAACTGTAAGCCGCTTTGAGCCTCCTTCGCGTAGAGAAAAGCAGCATATAAGAACCAAATCTTCCTCTCTACCATTCCCGAGTCCATTTAAGCTCGCATCGACTGCTTCAGTGATTCCATCCAGCCACCTCATTCTCGGTCGTCCCCTTCTTCTTTTGCCCTCAATCGCTCCCAGTATCAGGCTCTTCTCCAGGGAGTCCTTCCTTCTCATGAGGTGGCCAAGGTATTTGGGTTTTATCTTCAAGATCTGGCCTTCTAAGGAGCAGTCTGGGCTGATCTCCATTAGGACTGACCGGTTTGTTTGCCTTGCAGTCCAAGGGACTCGCAAGAGTCTTCTCCAGCACCAGAGATGCTTGGCCTTCCTTATGGTCCAACTTTCACAGCCATACATTGCAACTGGGAAGACCATAGCCTTGACTAGACGTACTTTTGTTGGCAGGGTGATGGCTCTGCTTTTTAGGATGCTGTCTAGATTTGCCATAGCTTTCTTCCCCCGGAGCAAGCATCTTTTGATTTCTTTGCTACAGTCCCCATCTGCAGTGATCTTGGAGCCCAGGAAAATGAAATCTGTCACTACCTCAATTTCTTCCCCAACTATTTACCAGGAATTGAAAGGGCCGGTTGCCATGATCTTTGTTTTCTTGATGTTGAGTTTCAAGGCAACGTTTGCACTCTCCTCCTTCACCCGCATCAAAAGGCTCTTTAGTTCCTCCTCGCTTTCTGCCATTAAAGTGGTATCATCTGCATATCTGAGGTTGTTGATATTTCTCCCTGCAATCTTAATCCTAATTTGTTACTCATCTAACCCTGTGAAATGTATAGGGCCTCTTAAAATAATTCTATTAGTTATAATTTGGCATTTTTTCCTTCCAACCTGTTTCCAGGAAGGGAGTCTGAAGAACTAAGTCAAATTGAAGTAACATGAAGTTCTAGACCTATTGAAGATATTAAAAACTGGTAAGTCTCCAGATCCTGATGGCATATACTCAAGGGTTTTTAGGGAACTCAAATATGAGTTTGTTGATCTACTAACTAGCTATACATAACTTTGCACCAAAATCAGCCACTATACCAGAAGCCTGAAGAGTAGCATACGTTACAATGATTTTTAAAAGGGGACTGAAAGGGGAACCAAGAAATTACAGACCAGTTAGCCTAACATCTTTCCTAGGCAGATGAATACAAACTAATAAAATACAGAATGATTAGACACAGAGGAACAGAGCCTGCTGTGGGAAGATTATCATGACTTCTGCAAAGGGAAATCATGCCTGACCATTCTCCTGGAGTTCTTTGAGAAAGCAAACAAACATTACTAACAGTGACCTGATAGATACTATATACTTGAATTTTCAAAAGGCATTTGACAGAGTTCTTCACCAAAGACTCCTGAGTAAGCTTAGCATTTATGGGATAAGAGGATGAGTCCTTCTATGGATTAAAAGTGGTTTAGAAAAGAAGTACAGTATTTGCTGGCGTATAAGACTACTTTTTCCCACTGAAAAACATGCCTCCAAGTGGGGGGGGGGGGTCGTCCTATACGCCGGATGCACTTCAGTTGGGATAGACATAGCTGTCCATAGTGGCCCATAGTACTGTATTTTGAGTGGAAATGTTGGGGGGGGTCATCTTATACGTCCAGTCGTCTTATACGCCGACAAATACAGTAGTAGATAATAGAAATACATGGACAGTTCTCACAATGGAGGGAAGTAAGTAACTAATTCCACAAAGATTGATACTGGAGTTGGTTCTACTTAAATTGTTCATAAATGATTTGGAATTATGGATGAGTAGTGTAGTGGCCAGGTTTGCAGATGACATGAAATTATTCAGGATGATGTATACCAAGGCTAATTGTGAAGAACTCTAGGAGGATCTCCACAAATTGGGTGAGTGGGCAACAGTGTGGCAAATGAACTTCTGTGTAGTTAAATGTAAGGTGATGCACACTGCAACAAAAAATTCCAGCTTTATGTATATGCTAATGAGCAGACTTGCTGAGACAGAAAGGGGAAGAGACCTTGGGGTCATACTGGATAGCTCAATGAAAATGTCAACCCAGTGTGCTGCTGCAGTGAAAAAGGTAATTTCTATACTGGGAATTATTAGGAAAGGAATTGAAAAAAGCTTGAAAATAAAGCAGCCAATATTATAAAGCCTCTGTTTGGATCTGTGGTGTGACTTCATTTGGAATATTGTGTGCAGGGGTGGTCACTGTATTGCAAAAAATTCCAAAGCATGAGGTATAGAGAATGGACAGATAACATTTTCTCCCTTTTCCAAATTACTAAATCTTTAGGGCATACAAGGAAATTGATAGGCATTAGATTGATGATGGACAAAAGGAAATATTTATTGACTCAATGAGTAATTAAATTGTGCAATATGCTACCAAAGGATGTCATGATGGCTACAAGCATAGGCAGTTTTAAAACGGGATTAGACAGATTCATGGAAGATAAGTTTATCATCAGCTACTAGCCATATTGAATAAAGGAACCTTCACATACAGTAAACCCCTGAATACTAATGCCAGGATGAAGCATTAGGAGAACACCTTGGCTTCTATAACCCATTGTTCATCTTCCAGAGAAACTGGTTGGCCATTGTGTGAGACAGGAGACTGAACTAGATGGACCACTGGTCTGATCCAGCAGAGCTCTTTCTTGTTATGTTTGAAGGCAACTCATTTCTCAATAGTATATTCCTTTCATATGGATATACATCAACTCAAGTACTTTTCTTGAGTTAATGCATAATTCTTGGTTCATCTAAGATGACCTTACTTTAGTTTGCATACAGAAAATATATTTGAAAGTTAACTTTAAAGATTTGTGCACTGCTGCTAATTGCTTAATCTACTATTACTGAAGAGTCTTAGAAATCAGACAAAATGAAAATGGGCTAAGACAAAACAGGCTAAGAACTTTGGTTACAATATATAAATAGAACAAAAGAGAAAATGTGGTTAAAGTGTCTTAAATTTACACTAAGTTCCTATTTTAAAGAAAATTTTTGCAAAATGATGTATCACTGGTATATGTCTCCAGATAAATTAGGTAAAATGTATAAAAATGCTTCCAATACATGTTGGGAATGAACAACATGGAAGGACATTTTATTCTATTAGGAGAACATGGGGCATTTCCGCAAATCAGTAAAAATAGTGATTTGCCAGCTGAATAGCAAAGCACTAAATGTTATCTTGCTTCCCAGCCATTCCTCACCTTTTCTGCTGTCTCACCTTGTCTGCCACCGTTTCACGCTTCTTACACTCCACATGTGCTGCTAGAAATGGTGGAAGAGAGCAACGTGCCTTATACGTGACTCTCTTCCACCTGTAAACCAATACAGGCAGCCAATCCCCTTCCTCCATAATCTATAATGGGAATTTCAGCATTACCACCTTTCCTGGGGTCTGGGGGGTTGAGGTTTGAGGTAGTGCCTTCAAATGATCAAGGTAACTCAGGGAAGCTTTTCCCTGACTCCCATTCAAATTTCAGAATGAAAGGTACCCCCATCCCTCCATTATATCCAATGGAAAGTCTGTCCCATAGGACGCCGTAGACTTTCACGGGTGCCGAAGCCCAGGTGGCCCTTAGTGATTTGAGTCCTTTGATGGGGGGGGGAGAACCATTCCTGATTGGGGGGAGGAAAACTTTAAAGAGGAATGCTTTGTGTGACAAATTGAGAAAGAATTATTTTAGGCTTTGCCTGCCATCCCCAAGAGAAGGAGGCGGGCACGAGGGCAGGACACTGGAGGTGAAAATAGTGCTTCTTCACCTCCATACATTTATTTAGCATGTGGCCTGCTGGTTGCTCTCCTGTAGCTCATGCTTTTTAGGTTGAGGAATCCACCTTATGCGATTCTCCAGCAAGCAATTTAAAATGGAGGATGTAGCTAGCGGTTTGCTCCTTGGACACTGGATGTTGGAGACGTCATGTCAAATGCCAAAAATGTAGCATCTTCACCGGGTAAGAATTTCACTATATTTATGATGTGTGGAAAAGCCCATGGAATAGAGTCAAAACCATTAGATACAAACACAAGTATTAATGCAAAAGACTTTAAAGATTAAACTACAAATCAAACCATAAGTCTTTCTCCTGGGACTGATGGATAGACAGCTCAAAAATAGTGATGGAAGTACTATACACTCGGAAACTGAAAATTGACAATACCCACAGGAAAGGAATGGTTGTTGAAGCTGCTGGAAATTGCAGAGGTGGCTAAAGTCACTTTTTTATTAGAGAAAAGACAACATTTATATTCATTGCTAACTGGAAACTCCTTATTGACTTTTTGAATGAACGGGGAAAAAATGAACTGATGACTTGTGGTTTTGAGGATTTGAACCCAAGTCTCCAAGATACTAGTCCAATACTCTTAATTAGTACACTACACTGACTGTTGATGAGTTTAGCCACAAAATTTCCAGCCCCCTAAAGGGGCAAAGAATTCAGCTGCTTCATTAGAGTCCTGAAAATGTTGCCCCACCCTTACTGTCCCAGTGCTCAAACCATGTATTCTAAAAACTCAACATCTTCATTAAAAATTTCTTCCTTTGGGCTGGTAAAATCCCTAATATGGTCAAATGCAGTCAAAAAAGTGTAAACCGTATATATTTATGATAGTATGCCCCTTTTCCTTGATTTTGGGAAGAACCACTTATATTCTTATTAATGTGACAGATACATCATGCATACATAGAAGCTACTGACACACACCAGAATTTTTTAGCAGCCATGAAGGAGACTTAGGGCATTTCCGCACAATGAAAAAAATAGCGTTACGCCAGCATCATGGTATAGTGCTAAATATTATCCTGCCTCTGGCCATTCCTCACCTTCCTGCTGTCTCACTTTGATCTGCTGCCTTTTCATGTTTCTTACATTGCCTGCTGGAAATGGTGGAAGAGAGCAATGTGCTTTACACGTGACTCTCTTCTGCCTGTCAACCAATCCTGGCAACTAATCCCTTTTCTCAATGTTTTAAAGGGCCCGTGATGCCTGCTAATTTTTTTTTCAATACTTCTCTGTTGAAATGCCTATGCATCTAATCATAGATGCATAGTGCTTTTGAATGCCACCCCTTATGGAATCACAAGGATACTTTAAAAATAATGTCGTTCCTGATTGGGGAGGCTTTAAAGAGGCATGCTTTGTGTGACTACTTTGGGGGAAAATTCTCTTTGGCTTTGCCTAGATGCTTGTATGCCTATTCGTTGCTCCAGGCAGTTCTCCAAAATTCATCCTTCCCTTGCTTCATCAATAAATCTTTGAACCCATGGCTGGCAACCCTGTGCCTTCAGCAAAAGGACTAACTCACTCTCAGCTTTTTCTTAGATTATTATGACACACATTCATAATATTATCTTTCAGTTCCTATTGATAAACTTCTTTACACAATGCAGATTTTGTTCTCTATTACAGTTGTGCCCATAAGAAGATAGAATCTATATTTTCATATCTGATCATTATTTGCATACTGTATTATTTTACACATTAATCCAGCATTGGACTATCGAATTATTGGCATGTATCCTACTATGCTCAACAAAGGTTAAAGCATTTCACCAGCCTAAGAAGCCTTTCCCAATTCAAATGGCTCTTCAACCAGAGGATGAGTCACTTTGAGAAGCACAGTGGTGGTGGCTGTATTTTTAATTATATCGAACAACTAAGAAATCCACATTATCTATCATAGCTACCCATAATTTTGTTTCGTTTATGCAGTCCCTCCCTTGAGACATCTCAGCATGTAGTAGTGGGTAATTCGTTGTTGCCTTTTTTCCATTTGTACTTGCAGTCAGATGCAAGAAACTGCAAAATGACAAGTTTTGAGAAATTCTGTGATTTGGACCATTTATGAAGAACCGTGTCAAGGCAGAGGGTAAACAAACTGAAACAGTTATTTTCTCCTTTAAAATACAGTGATTATCCCTTCTGATCACCGGTGAGACCAAGGATACTGAAGTTACAGTCCTACAAACACTTTCCTGGGAATCAGCCCTATTGAACAGTGGGTTTTTCTTCTGAATGCACCAATGTAGGCTTGTGATAAATACCTCTGTGATAAAAAGCTTCCACCTTTCCTTAAGAACACCAATAGGAGCTAATGGGAAGTTGAAAGCAGAGAGACAGAACCCTGGAGGGAGAGTTAGTCATTGGGAGCTGGAGGGCTGCTGGGTAATAGCTGACAGCTCTTAGGTAGGGAGAACCAGAAGAGTAGCTTGTCACTGACCGAGGAAAAGTTATCTCACAAGAAAGTTCTAGAAACATGAACTGAATTAGAGTTCAAAAGTTTAAGAACTGAGAAATGTCATATAGATATTCATGATTCACTCTCCTGTTGTGTTAAACCTTCAACAAAAGTTAACTCCTTTTGTTTGTGTGAACCCCACTGACTGGATGCCTCAGAAATGCACTGATGCACTCCCACATACCTGTAAAGCCTCAGTCACAATGCATATCTGTGAATGGATGGTGGCAGCATAAAAAGAAAAATAGTGTTTCGTCCCAGCTCTGTGAAATATCTGGGTGAGAGGTAGTTGACACTGGGCACTGAGGAGAGAGGGGAGAGAGAGAGAGAGACCCTGTGTTTGTGTATGTGTAAAAGGATCAGGGTGAACAGAGAGCAAACAGGGAGTGAACTATGACTGCCTAACCTACCTGTGATCCTACCTGTGTATCAGAGGTTGTGGATGGTGGTAGTGTCTCTGAGCAAGTGACAAGAGCTCTGTAGCCTCTAAATACTGTATCATAGGATGAAGAATTCACTACAAACTGCCATGTTCAGTCATTTCACTCTGGCTGTGCAACCTTGACATAGGAAAGAGGTGTTGAGTTAGATGTTCAGTGGACACCAGATCTGGGTGCAGTGGTCCAGTTTAATTCCCATTTCACTGGTCTCTTTTTCTGCAACCAGTCTCAGTTTTCTTTCTTGCATGCCACCTTGCCAGGGCCATAAAAGCACATAAATGTTAAGCACCAAATGTTTGCCTAGGGCAGTAATTAGCTGAGTTAGCCTTGTTGACAGTAACATTGCAATGAATAGTGTTTTCACAGGAACAGTACTTGAAGATCAGTTCTCAAACTTACCCAACAGAGCTATATTGTGCCTTATAGTGAAATAAGTTAAGTGCATGATGCAGACAGAAATGTTTAAAAACTGGGACATTCTGTAATTTGAAGTAAGGGTAGTCTTTCAAGTACTGTGAAATGGCACTTTGAGCTGGGACATATATGACACTCGGGCCTAACGTCCTTTAAATTAGTGGCCTGAATACATCACAGAGATCCTTCACTGAGGATACAGATTATTTCTGTAAAGCCAGTGTGATGTAGTGGTTAACAGTGGCAGCCTCTAATGTGGGTTTGATTCCCCAGTCCTCCACAAGAAGCCTGGTGGGTGACCTTGGGCCAGTCATAGTTCTGTCAGGAAACTCTCAGTCCCACCTGCCTTATAAGATGACTTGTGGGGAGAGGAGTGGAATGTGATTCCAAACTGCTTTGACTCTCCTTGTCCAGTGTACCAACAGTGATGACACTGACTGACTTCTAGTGTTCCTTACAAGTTTACATTCACCACAAAAGGTGTCTCTTTAAATGGAGGATATCTGACCCAATCAATTGCAGTGAACACAAAAAAATACTTTTTCCTTGAAGTCTGCCTTAAAAAAAATGCTTAGTGAGGCCTTCCAGCAATCTATAAAACTGGGCTTAGGAAATCTTCCCAACTAACCTAGCCTAGCCCCCCCCCCCGAGCCTTAACAAGGCACTGCTACAGTTCTAGCGATTATCACTTCTCAAAGGTTCAGCAAGGCTTCCCATCAAGTGGTCTCAAGAGACAGCTGTGGGGAGAGGTGTGGGGAGAGGTGCTGTGGGGAGAGGTGCTGCTTAGCCCAGCAGGAGTGCCTATACATTGGGCAAGAAGGATCAGAAGCTAGCATCTAAGCAGAACAGCTGTATCAGATTGGGTCTGATCAATATTCTCCATTCAGCTACCAAGTGCTTTGCTTACAATGACTTAAGCTTTTCAGGGAAGGTCTTTATGTATAGTAGTGGCACCAGCAACTTCGATAAAAAAAATGCTTTGCAAATTTACCACAGGGTGATAAGGGTAAATTGCTTTCCAACTGGGCAACAAAACAAATTTTAAAAGCTTATTCACTATTTCGGGAACAGTTTTGCAGGCCAGAACAGCACTATACATAGTGCCAGCACAGAAAGTTTCAGATATATCTCAACAGTAAAACGGTTGAGAAAGGCTGGTGTAACCCTTAATTTGGGATCTGAGAGATATTCTTTTGTTTTCAGTGCAAGATACTAATAGCTGTCCTAACCCACTTTGTACTTGCTTCAGTGAACCTTGGGAACCTTGCCTTGGGAAGTCATTCACACAGTGAAAGAAAGACATACTTATAGGAGGCTCCATAACAATAGCCAACCTCTCACTGGAGACAGCAAGCAGGTCATCAATGAGGCAACTCTGGCCATCAGTGAACAAATTCCTCAGAGCATTCTGGAACCCTGCTGAATCTAGAGTTTCCAAAACCAGGTTGAGAAATCCCTGGAGATTTCAGATTAATGACTAGGGAGGGTGAAGTTTGAGAAGGGGAGGGACTCCACCAGAGTATAATGCCACCAAGACCACCCACCAAAGCAGCTATTTATCCAGGAAAATGGATCCCTTCAGTGTGAAGATCAGTTGTAATTCAGGGAGGCAAGCCTGACTGACTCTATGAAACTTGTAAAAGCTAGCCACAGGGCCTCTCAAAAATGTTACCATCATCTTCCACCAGTTGTACATTACTGAAATGCAAGTTTTAGAAACTGAATCAATACATTATTGCCCTTTACCACTACTGAGAGTAATCCCCAATGGACAAAGCATGAAAAGGATGCTTCACACGCACACACACACACTTTAAAGGGCACTAGTGCTAGCAATAAAACCACAGGATTTCCCTAGAAACAATCTTTGCAATCTCAATAACTTTAGACCAAGATATAAAAATGAAACAATGAACAAGATAATTCATGGAAATATTACAAGCTGCTCTTCTTCAGAGTTTGACCATAATAAAATCTAAATATGAGAGAGAAATTTGGAGAATTTTGGTACTAGTTACAAGAAAACAGACACACATCCTTGAATAGCTACGTTCCTTGTTCCTTGTTTGCATAGAACCGCCACCATCTGTTAGACAGGCAAAAGCTTCTGGGTCAACTGTAAATTGCATTTTTCATGTATTCTTTCTGACACCATTTCCCACTTTTTTTTATTTACCTGCAGATATTCCAGTATAGACTAGCTACACTTTGAGCTGATTAATTTCCTCCATTTATGCATTAAACCAATTTCAATTCAATTTGCTTCCACATTGTACCTCAAACCTCCGAAATTATAGAGTGGGGAGAATTATTATTTTTTCTTTTCAGTGTTCATCCATGTTATTTTTCCTCAGCTCTTATGCATATAATCATAGAAAAAAGTGGGCTTGTTTTAAAAAATAATGAAACAGCTTTTTTGGTTTTGCATGATTTTTCTCCAACTGCCTTGAACTTTTGTCTTTCCCCTCACAAAAGATAAGAATTTGAAAAGCAGACCATATCCTTGGCCGATGCCTTTTAGTTGCCGATTTGTTTTCAATACCTTTCTTTCTTCAAAACATTTTACATTTGCTGCTTGCAGCATCTTTATCCCCCACTCTTCACAGAGATGCTTCATGATATCTCTGGAGGATTTTGCCCAGGTTTTCAGGGGGAGAATTGAAGGGTCTGTCATTAACAATACAATGCACATTTCTTCACGGAAAAGCTGTACAGGTTCTAAAGGGATGGATGCTCTGAGCCAGACTTCTGATATGCCACTAGAACTCTAGAAAGCTATTGAGTGTAGGTTACATTTGGGGATGAAAACTTCTAAAACATAGTCTTTATTTTTTTAAACAAATGCAGTCAGAGCTGTTAAAAGTTATTTTCCCCCCGGAGACTGTATAATCAATGGAAAGAAACTGTACATATAAAGGACCATATGGATCACCTGTTTGCAACACAAGATTTCATACAAGAAAACTACCCAAACATGTCAAGTACATCAATCTATTTCTAGGCATATTTTATACATGCCCTCCTTCTGAAGAACTTATAATAAAATATCATTAAATCAAGAAAGGTATTCCTGTACCATTGTAAATGAAACACCAAAACAATATCCAAATCATCATAACTCTGCAGTCTGTTAACACAAAGTTATGTTAAAAATAGCCATGGCAATACAGCTGTACAACTGGGAAGAGGATCCCAAGGTTTTGTGTACAACTATCTGAGATTCTGTCTAGAACATTTTCACATGAAAGGATAGTGGGACACGTAGACCATTGCTGATGCCAACATTATGGCCTTCTAGCTATAAATGGAAAACAGAATTTTTAAAAATAATGTCCTTCCTTCAGGGAGCTGAAGGCAGTATACATGGTTTAACCTTCCTCCATTGTACCTTTACAACAACTCCATCTGGTAGGTTAGACTGTGAGAGAATGACTAACTAAAGGTCAGCCAATAAGTTTCCTAGTAAAGGTAAAGGTATCCCCTGTGCAAGCACTGAGTCATGTCTGACCCTTGGGGTGACGCCCTCTAGCGTTTTCATGGCAGACTCAATATGGGGTGGTTTGCCAGTGCCTTCCCCAGTCATTACCGTTTACCCCCCAGCAAGCTGGGTACTCATTTTACCGACCTCGGAAGGATGGAAGGCTGAGTCAACCTTGAGCCGGCTGCTGGGATTGAACTCCCAGCCTCATGGGCAAAGCTTTCAGGCGGCTGCCTTACCACTCTGCGCCACAAGAGGCTCATTAATAAGTTTCCTAGCAAGTGGGAATTAGAACTCAAACCTTTCTGGTCTTTCTAATCCACTACTCTAAGCTTTATACCAAAGTGGTGGGGATGCTCTTTTTGTGGAATCCTTTGTGTGAATTTTCTTGAACCTTTCCCTTTCCCCCTCCTTCTTTATATACATATGTGGACACAACAGGAAAACATTTAAACAATCAGAAGTGAATGCAGAAAATCATTTCATGAACAATGAAATAGGTTTCTAATCCTACAAAGAATGGACAATAAAATATATTCTAAGAAATAAGAAATGATGAAGTCACATAAAGTCCAAACAAAATTTGCAAAAATGTCCAAAGAATGTGTTGCTGCAGCTGCAGGGGGGCAGGGGCAGGTGTCACAGTTCTGTTTATCTTACACATGTGCAGCTGTGGCAAATTGAAAGGAAAATAAGATCAGGACACGCTAAGTGAAGCAAGAAATTTATTATGTCTCCTTAAACGTGCTTGCTTCCTTTTTCTGTTTGGACCCTATTAACTGAATAACACAAGTGTCACATTGTTGCCTGAATCCATTTTAGAACCATTAGACCCAAATCCTTTCTCTATCTGCAAAGGATAGGCTTTTTTTTTTTCTTCAACCTAAGAAGACTGAATCTTTCTTTGTAACTAAGAGTTCATCTTTGGTCTTCTGTGCAGTCTCCCACTGGGACTGCATCCAAGCAGGCCTACCACAGAAAGATTCATTTCCAAGCTTAAAAGGTCATCTAGAAAGTGCCCCTCCTTCTTTAAGGCATTGTGAGCCATTCTTCTCACCCAAATGGTCACACGGTTGATGGGAGGGGGAACCTTCTCAGTTCCTTTTTTGCCTTGGTTGAGAAATATTCCTCTCTCCAGCTCTCTGTGTCTAAGGAAGAAAAGGAAATGAAAATGCTTATTCTTTATCTAGCACTGCTTCCCTATGGGAGAAAGGTACTTATTGCTGAAGTCGGGAAGCTACAGGTGAGCTGGGCAGAAAGGAAAACCATGCACTCCTTTACCTTATGCCACTCCTTTAAAGCCCAGGGCTGCCTTTGCACCTTGCCTTGCTTCACCAGGGGGGGTCTTTCCTTTTCCTCTCAGGGCAGAATGGCATAGAAAGCCATCTTTTAAAAATGCAACAGGTGCAGCACACTCCAACAAATATAGCTTGTGTCTTTTGTGTGTCTCATGGAAAAGCACAATGTGGGAACCTGTCAGCATGCCAACAGTTCACTCTGAGGGCTCAGAACCCTCTGGGAGAAGGCATTGTCTTTATCTGAAAAGTTTCCAGGTACAGCCGTTCCAACTACCAAGAAATTTCAGAGATCATTCCTGTAGTCCCAGATCTGGTGGTTCCATCAACCACCCACTCCAAATAAACTTGGCACCAATCTTTGTCTACTGATCCATTTGTTCTTAATAATGCATCAGAACCACCAGCCAAGAAAGCTGTTCTAAGTTTAAGCACAAAAAGAGATCTAAGTCAATAGTTTATCTTCATAAGTCCACTAAGCTAGCTCCCAGGGATCTAGTTCCCAAATCCAAATCTCCCTCCTCAGCTCCATTGAGAACCATATTGGTACACTCCACCTCACCCATATATACCATCTCAGAAGTAGACCTTCCATTGGATCCAATGATAGCTCTTGATCTAAAAGAAACACAGATGGATCCATCATGTTCTATGACTTGGCATTATATTTAGCCTTCCTTTCATTGGCAGCCACTTTCATACTGTATGTCCCAGGCTTATCTCCAGAACTGGCCCAAATGTCTTTAATTACTGTATCATTCAGAAGAGGGTTTCTACAGATCTACATAGCAATGAAGCCATCCATCCACTTCTTTGTCATTCCACCAGGACCTTAACACATTGAGGAACTGAGACAGGAATCTGAGCATAGTTCAGAGATCCCCTTCAATTTGTCACCGAACAAGCAGATTGAGGATCCTGCTTCAACATCACCCAGTAAGAACCTGCACTAAGATGCTGAGCAAATGACCATGGAACAAAAGTCCAAGGACAAAAGTCTAGGCCAGTTGTATTCTGACACCCCTAGCACAGTAGAGTTCCTGGTGTTGGAAGGTTTTAAAGGTATCTGTAAGGATTTCTGGAAGAGACCTGCCTTGGCCCCTGCTACCACCAGATGCATAGAGAACCTCTACATGATCAAGGAGAAGGATGCCATGTTTCTATCAACCCATCTGCCACCATTCTCTATGATAACTGAGGAACTCAAGAACAAAGCTCAGTTGTCTTTCCATTCTTCTCCAATGGGCTCTCTAGGCTGCAAAGCATACTCATCACCCTTAACTTTTAGATTTCTAACTTCCAGGCATGCCAACAATTTCTGAGACAGGAGATGTTTCTGTACCTAAAATTCCTTTCCTGAGAACAGGAAAGATCTGGTCAGGGTACTTCAGGCTGAAGTCATAAGACTGTCCAAGTACCAGATCAATGCCACTGGACACTCAGCTGACATAATGATCAGAACCATTGCATCCTCCTTTGTGCTCAGATGTCATGCCTGGCTATATTCTCTGGCACTCCCTGTAGAGATCAGAAATAAAATAGAGGACTTCACATTTTGAGAGTGCTACTCTCTTTTCAGAGAACACAGCACAAATAAAGAAAAACCACCAGAAAGCAAGATCCTTGGATATTACACAATCAGTTCCTACTTACATCTAGGTACCTGTCTTACAAGGACCAGCAACTTTATAACATGTACAGATTTCCATATCATCCTCCAAGGTCAGCCTCTACTTTTTAACCTTCTGCTAGGAGAAGGAGTGGACCCAAACAGAAACCAGGACAACAACTTGCCTCCTCCAGTGACTCATCTCATGGTCACTTGCCTAACTTGACGTTCAGGCCAGAACAGTTTCTTGACTCCAACCCAATCTTCAGGGACAAATTGTGCTCGTTATTTTTTCATTAGAGTAGTATCACTGATGGCAAGAGGGTTCTATCTATCATAGTTCAGGGCCATAGATTAGAGATTGTATCATTATCAGCAGCTCAAGGGTTTTCTGAGGCAGTGGACAATCACCTACTGGAGTTAAAAGTCTCCACCCACAATATTGTGGCAGAGAGGCAATCCAGGAAGCTCCGGAACCTGACTTATCACTTGGGTTTTATTCCAAGTTCTCCCTCATTCATAAGAAGGATGATAGTTCCCGTCTTATTTTACTTTACACAGTCTAAGAAGTTTCTCTGGATTTTAAAATGATCACAGTGGCAATCTACTCCAATTAAAGTGTTAAGATTGGTTTGTAGTTATTGATCTCCAAGATGCATCATTTCATGTAATTCATGAGGAGTACAGGAACCATCTTGTTTTAAGTACAGTGGAATAGACTACCACTATTGTGTTGGGCGCTTTGAGTTGACAACTGTCCCCTGGGTATTTACATAATGCGTGGCCCTTATTGTTGTTTTCTTTCACCTACTGGTAGCTGAGTCAAGGGAATAATTACTCAACAACATAGCCCTCACTGTTAAAACATGGCTTGACATAAGCCTTACTATAAATTGGAAAAAAGTCAAAATTGGAGCCTTCTCAGACCATCCAGTTCATTGGAGGGTCCCTAGATTTATTATCCAATAAGGATACCTTCCAACTAGTGGGAGCAGAAGGACAATGGCTGCCAATTCCAGAGTCTGCTGTTGATATGATGATTGGGGGTGGAGGAGTGCATTTCAGGCCTGAATTTAGAAACAAAAGTTGTAATAGTCACATCAATAGCCTGGCATGGGGAAGAAGAAGGAATCTTAAAGTGGCTTATATTTGCCTTCCCTTCCTCTCCCCTCAACAGATACCCTTTGCGGTGGGTGAGAGAGCACTGAGAAAAACTGCTTTGTGAGGACAGTTCTAGCAGGATGTGACTAAAGGTGACCCAGCTGGCTGCCTGTGGAGGAGCGGCTCACCAGTTTAGAAGCCACAGTTCTTAGTCACTAAATCAAGCTGGCTCTTGGTGGTTAATGTCATCAGTCCCAGTACCTTCTGGTTCTCTCTACCCAGACATACTGTCAAAGCACTATCTTGGTGGTCACAGAATGAGAATCTTTTTTCAGGTTTCCTCTTTGGTGTTAGCTAATACAAGGTGATAATAACCACCAATGTCTGGGAGGGGAGTGTCATTGTGGGAACCTCCAGGTTCAAGGAAAGTGGCTTTTGTAGAAAAAGAAACTGAACATATTCTTGAATTGAGGGCAATAGGATATACTCCTAAATTCTTTTCAGATATTGCCCAAGGGAGATCAATTCTCATCCAAACAGACAGTGGTTTTGCCATGTTCTTCATAAACAGGCAGGGAGGTACTTGTTCCAGATTGTTCAGTCCAGAAGACTTGGAGATGTGGCTTTGGGCCCTGAAGCAGAGCATCCACCTCCGTGTCATCTATATTGCAGGGGAACACAATTTAATAGCCAATACTCTCAGCAAAGTTCATACATCCTGTCACAAATGGGCACTTACAGAGAGATACATCCAGCCCATTTCTGATGTGGGTGTATCCTGCAGTTGCTCTTTTGCCATTTGCCACAATGTCCTCATGAAATTGGTTAGGCTATGAGGGAATGACTGGCCCAACATCATACAAAGAGCTCCCCAGGAAGTCAAACATAGGTTTCCCCAGTTACAGCCTGACACAGCAATAACCAGTGCATCACATGCTGGCTCCCAGTACATGCTAAGGAGGTGTGTGAAGTTGTCAGAGCACAATCTGGACACAGCAGCTGCTGTTGAAAAGTCGCCAAACAACAGGATACAGTGGGCCTTTTCGCACGAGGATCTTTGTTGCAAATTGTTTGCGGAATGAAAAATCGCCATTTAAAATAGTGGAATTCGTCGTTATGCATACCTGCCTTTGTAGTGGAATCAGTTGCGTTTTTTAGTGTTTCCCACAGGCTTCCGGTCTCGGCAGAAATCACTAGAAAGGAAGCGCTATTGCCAAGCTCGTCCTGCCCCTGGCCGTCAAGCAGCCAATGGGCAGCCGTTAGCATGCTCCCAAACAGCCCCTTTCCCTTTAAGAAAGGTTTTTAAAAAAAAAACAGACCCATAGCAACGAATCTAGGTAGATTCGTTGCAACGGAGAGACCCATCCAGCTGCCTAATGTGAGCTGTCGTTTGATTGTATGATCGTTGGCACGCTGCCTCGAGTGATAAAAAAAAAATCCCCCCCCCTCTCACGGGCCCAATTTTCGGCTGAATTTATGTGTAAAAAATAAAGGGACTTTATTTCAGCAAACGGGCTTTTATGTGGTTTGTGCTTAGTGACTAAAGGTGAAGGACTGAAGCCAGGGAAGCCTCTAAACAGAAAGAGGCTCGCTGGTGCGTTTATCCCCGCTCGCTCGGAGAAAAAAAAATGGCGATCGCTTCGCCGGAAGTTTGGAGGACAGGCTCAGGAGGAGGGACTTTGAAGAACCAGCAACAATGGTAACGCACAGGTCTTTAGCGCTACTGTTGCAGATTGGTTGCAGGAGTGTATCGCTATCCGGAGGGTGAATCCACTTTTCTGGATTCCCCTGAAAGCGCTACAACGAAGCGCTTTTTGCGGGTCGGTTTCAGAATTGTTGCAGATTGTCTATGACGTCGTGGGTTATGGCAAATTAGTAGCGTTTCCAATTAGTAACCATTGTGCTATTTTGAAGCCGTGCGAAATGGCCCAGTGTTTCTGCTATATCTTCTGTCCTGTTCCCTTTCCAGATAGATTTGCCCTTCTTCATGCTCCCTTCAGTAGTGCTTTTTTGTTGATGTTGTTATGTTTAGAACAGGGTTCTTTTCCTTGCTAGGTAAAACCTAGAGTTATGGTTCACTGTTGTGGACCTGTGCAATATCCACAACAAACAGCAGCAGGGATGGGAGGTGGTTGGCCTGCTAATGTCTGATTGCTACTATTTCCGTATCTTCCTTTGTGTTGTTTTCTTTGTTTCTGGTTGGAAGAGGTTAGCTTGTAACCAAACAATTATGACTTTATAGCATCTTCAGTCTGCTTCCTTTGTGTCCTCTGGGCCTGCGCTGTAGTCATGAGAATCTTATAAAATCTTTCCTTAGCCCCATTAACTTGTGAAAGAGCTACGCTGTGAAAGATAATTTGTTACTTTATGAACATTAAGCTATTTCAGAAACAGATGGAGCCTGGTTCTCTGGGAAAAAATAGTGTGGTGATGCTCAGCACAATGGTTCTCAAAGGGCGGGGGAAGAAAGTCTGTTTCAAAGTGCATGGTGTTGAAGATCCTCTGGAGCATTTCAAGATACCCCACTGGTTGCACTAATCCCTTCTCCAGAAATACTGTTACTCAGACTGCCTACTCCCCAAGTATGCTTAGTCCTTGGAAAAATTATGAAAAGAATCATTCTTCTGTGTCATGATGCTGGCAACCTGTGCTTCAGAATGGAGCAGAATCTCCCCCACACACACCCTACACACACACACCTCCGCTACGATGATTTCTCTTTACAAATATAGAGAGCATTTGGATCCCCTAAGAACCACATTGCACCACACAGGAAATCTTGCTGCAGCAGAAATTATAGAGACTACTTTTGTGTTTTCTTTTTTAATGCACACTATAATTTGTTTGAAAGCTATTTAACATTGATGTCATAAACTCCCCGCAAAAAGATGGTAGAGCTGGGGATAGTGTATACGGATATGCGAACGAGTCAATGAATGCTAATATATCTTCCCAAACCGGCACATATTTGTGCTTCAAATCAAAGACAAATAAGACTCAAGGCCAATATTTTGACCTTATGATAATGGAGCCTTCGTGTTCAAAGGCAGAATATCATGCGCAGAAAAAAAAGGCCACAAACCTTCATGCCCTGCTTGTGAACTGGCATAATGCTGGCCACTGCTGAACACAAGAGTGATGGACTGGATCAGAGGTCACCCACCTTTTCTTTAATGAGAGCAGCTTCTAAGTAATGAAAACTACCCTAAACTCTTCCCACACCCTCCCTGATCTTTGTTTTCTCCTAAAAACAGAACATAGACAAGCTATCAGCTAAGATGCGCGGAGAAACATCTTGTGAAATAAAAGCTTTCTAAAAAGAAAAATAAAGTAGATTTATTAATGATCTGAAGTCTTCTAAGTAATGTGACCATACGTTCTGAAAACAGCGGGATGGTCCCGGGTTTTCTCCCAATGTCCAGCATTTCGGCCCATTGGCAGAATGTCCCGTGGCATCCCATGGAGGCCTGGCCCAAGCCAGGTCCTCTGCAGCCCACTGCTCCCTGCCCCGCTCACTCTATCCCGCCTGTGAGCCTGAGCGCTGGCACAGCCGCCCGCTGCCTCCACAGCCCAAGCCTCAGGACAGCCACAGGAGCCGCTACCCCCTCCACCACCTCCACCGCCTCCTCCCCCCACCAGCACCACTGACATCTTAGGTCCGGATCCCAGCCCGCCCATAGCCCGGCAGCCCTTGCGGCAGCTTCCTCAGCCGCCCTCCCCTCCAGTGGACTGCAAGCCTGAGCACCAACACAGCTGCCTGCTGCCTCCAAAGAGCACTACCGCCGGGGTTTCCTGCTCCACAACGCCTCGTCTCCAGCACAGGAGGCGACGATGAGCCGGGGAGGGAGAGGGCAGGGGGGACGCCGCCGCAGCACGTCCCACTTCCCTCCCTCTAAACCTGGTCACTTTACTTCTAAGGGATGTATAAATTGCCCATTGGACACCCCTAGATGAGCTGGACTTTTAGCAGACCAAACAAGGCTCTCTTCCCCTTCTCTCCCCCCCCCCCAATATTGCTCATATTTTTAGGAAACCTTGGGCTAGTGGCTTCCTCTCCCATTTTAATCTCACAGAAACTCTGCAGGATAGTTTGGGCTGAGAAAGTATGACTGGCTCATTGACTGTGGTGCATGGCAGATGGGGGATATTCACTTTGTTTTAAGTTGCCTCCAGTGTGGTGGTGCTGATTTCTATGTTTTGCTCTATGAAGGCTACAACATAAGCACTGAGCAATGGGCAGAGAGCAAGAAGAGGAAGTAGGAACATACCCAGGAATGGACTGGGGAGTGACAATGATCCTGGAGCAAGTGAAGCTGAGTGGCCACTGTGGTGCTACAAGCCAGTGCTGCTGGGCTCCCTGAGCTCCGTGGTGCAAACAGTGGTGGGCATTAGCTCACCACTGACAGTGGTAGTTGGCGTGCGTTCACCAATTGCCTTTTCCTACACTGCTGCCAGTTTTCAGGAAGAAGCTACAAGTGATGAACTGACACAAACAACTGTTGCCTGTGGAAGGTTGGCGTCATGTGCCCCCTCAGATTGTGACAGTACTTCTAAAGCTTGGTCATACTTCTTCCTTGCCCCCATCAGCTCACTAGTGAAATGGGCAGTCCACCCTCACCATCCCTTACTGCCAAGGGGCCTGCGTTTCCCAAGGGGGATCTTCCTGGCTCCCTTCCTTTGTTCTTTCCACCCTCTGAAGCTATTCTTATTATCTGGTGTTTGGTGTTGTAAGGAATGTAAAATGACCTTACATCTGGGTGTTAAGACATTTGAAGTTTGGTTTTGCTTTGTAGTCAGAAAATTTGGCATGTAACCTCATGGGGAGGGGGGGGCAAGGGTATAACTGTTCCTGGAAAACTCCATCAGGTATCTTTAACAATGTACATGTAAGATAGCAACTTCCTGTAGATGCTTCCCAAGATTCCCACTAAAGCTTCTTTTACTCATGTCTACGAAGAAGAGCCCCGAGCCTGCTTTGGTGTCTTTCTAGGGCATGTGTCCCAGGGTCATGACACTGCCCTAGATTGAATAGGACTAAACCTGACAGCCTCTGTCAAGGGTGTGGGAGCTCTATTAGACTGCACACTGTTTCTAAATAATATAATTATTGCAGTTGTGAAGAAGGCATTCATTTAGGTGGGGGAGGGGGATTGTCTCTGTTTCTGAAGCCTACAGATCTGGCCACTCTGATCCATGCTACTGTAACCTCAACACTAGATTACTGAAAAGTGATTTATTTTGGATTGCCCTTTAAGATTATTTTAGAACAGAATACAGAATAAGGCAGTTCACTACCGGAGAACAGTCATTACGTCTTGATACAGCTCCATATATTATCAACTAGGGACAAAGCCCGTTGCATTCAGGAATACAATGGGCACTAGATTGGGAGGATTGAAAAACTCTGCAGATGGCCTCTCCCTCCCCCCAGGACCTGGAAAGGCTGCAGGCTGGAGGCCCCCAGGCAAGGAATTCACCAGCAGGGGCAGCTATCATGCAGCAGGGATCTGCAGCCTCTGAGCCTCAGAGGGAAGTGGAAGGAGGAGGGGTGGTCAGGGTTGGGGGACAGAAGACGATTGGCTGGATTCTGGACAGACAGGCAAGCCGGTTGGAGGTGGAGACACCCAGGGGCAGGATAACCTGAGTGGGTGTAAAGCACGGAGTGGCACTTAAGCCATGAGATCAGCTCCTCCTCCTAGGCCTTACCAGAAATAATAAGTGGAACAGATATGTTTCTAGATTCAATCCAAGGTATTGGTTTTAATCTTTAAACCCTTGTACAATCTGCATCCAGCCAACTTGAAGTATCCTTTCTTATGAGGCTACTCATTAATCAGCCATTATTGATTGATCAATCAGCCACCACTGATTGATTAATCAGCCACTACTGAATTTACTGCTTCGTATCAGAGACTCCAGCCTTTTGGAAAACTCTCCTGGAGAATGTGAGACCTTACTGCTGACTCCATAAGCAGTCCAAGGCATCATTATTCTTTGACAGGTATCTAAGGATTACAAGGATTTGTCCACTGGTGGAGTGATTTATTGATTGCTGATTGGATTGATTCATGTCTTAATTATTTTCTTGCCTGCTGGGCAAGCCTTTGAATATCACCCTGAGCCTCAGTGGTCGGTGAGAAAGACAGGAAGTAACTATTTTAATAAAGAAAGCTTGTGATAGTGTGTAATATTTCTGAACAAGTTAACAATCCTTTTTACAAGAGTGTGAGAAATAATGATGCTCCAGTCTTATGTGTGCACAAGCAGCTAAACCAAACAACATGCCTGCAAACCAAAATGGGTCCCCCTTCCCTTCTCACACAGACAAGCTATTAAAAGGTGAGATGATGCAACAAACGGATAGCTGCCTCAGTATTGTCTGCATCACAGATTGCTCCAGTGGTGTTCATACCCTCTAATGATAGAGACATTAAAAATTCTTAGTGGAAAAGATTTTTTTTTAACTTGTTTGACAATATTATTTATTCAGCAAGCACCAGGAAGTGCATTAGTAGCGCTGGGCATACACCGTTTAAAAAAAAAATGAAGGCAATCTGCAATCAGAATAAATTATGCAAATTGGCATTTACTTGCTTATTTTACATTATTAATTCTGCTTCTGAAATTGACTTTTTAAAAAGTATTTGGGTTTCTTGAAGGACCAGCAAGACTAAAGGCGTGCAGGCTGCAGAGCATTCAGATTACTGAATATCAGGGCAACTTTGAATGATTTCAAACTTTAAAAAAAAATTATTCCTCAAGAACACCTACATTTCTGGGGTAGAAGAAGCAACATTTGCTCTTAGTGTACACTTCATTTGTGCTGTTCAGCCTGGCTCACCGTTAACTAACTTTGGTGGCTTTGTCTTCTAAGTCCCTTCCTGGAAAACTAAGATCTGACCGAATTATTCATGCCTTGTGTGCATCTGGACCAGATTACTATCATGAAATTTAACTGGTGCTAGAAAACAAAATTCAAGTCCAATGGCACCTTTAAGACGTACTAAGCCTTATTCAAGGTATAAGCTTTTGTGTGCACGCACATTTCTTGATAGATACATTGAAATGGAAGTTACTAGCCTTTACATATAGGTAGAGGGCAAGCAGAAAATTAGCATATAATATATTGAAGATGTTTAACAGATTCAAGGACCTAATAGGAATAACAAGCTTTGTTTATATGGCCACCATTTGTTTAGATTTAATTCAGTAGGGGGGGAGAGGAAATAGTGAAGCAAATAGATATATCAAAACGAGATTCAAGTGGGTAGCCGTATTGGTCTGAAGTAGCACAACAAAAATTGAGTCCAATAGTACCTTTAAGACCAAGAAAGATTTATTCAAGGCATGAGCTTTCCTCCATCTGACAGAGAGTGCATGCATTCGAAAGCTCACTCGAATAAATCTTTGTTGGTCTTAAAGGTACTTATTGGACTCAATTTTTGTTATATCAAAACCAGAGATTGATGTGTAAATCCACCCTTCTCCATGGTGGAATTCTGCGAATAATTAGCTGAGACTCTGCTGTTACAATGCATCCATCTCCTCTCAACCATGGAGGTAATGGACGGACTAATACAAACCCGGAAGTCCGAGATACCAGGAGGAGGACTGGCCAGGGTTGCTTAAGATGTTTGTGTCGTAATAAACTAGTTAATCTTCTTGTAGTAACAAAGCTCCTGGGCTGTTCCCCAACTTTATCTGGCTCCCAGCACTTACTAGTTTCAGATTTATCTGTAGGTGATTTATTGTAGGTTGCTGCAATGCCAGGTCAAATAACACACCATTTCCCCCCTTAGGATAGATGATGAGCACCCTTTTAGCAATGCCATCTAAGAATTCTCAGCTGCTGTCCCAAAGCAATACATACAACTCCCTTCTCTTTGTAGCCTCTCGCAGATTAATGCCATTGTAATTGGATGTTAAACTTGAGTATTTGTTGTATGTTAAACATGATGTATTTTAACCTGTACTACATTTTTAGGATGTCAGGCTAGAAACACAAATCAATTAAGAATTGTCACTTATCTCAAAAACACAATTTCATTCCACTCCTTCCTCCCTCTCCCTTATTTTATTGCTCTGGTTCTCTGATATATTACATTTGTTCATTCTTTTCTTATTCCATGCATCAGTTCTCTCTCTTTTCTTTCCCATGGCTTTCCTCTTCTTTACACCCTGATCTCCTTGACAAATGCTACCCTGTTACATTCCTTTTACCTTCATGTCTCTGTTTTGTCCTCTTCCTTCCCTCAGCAATTGCATTCTTCTGAATTACCTTTTCTGCTCAGGCACCTTTTCCCCCTGTTGCTCCTTTTTCCTTCTGCTGACGTGCCCCCACCCCACCCCACCTCACCTCAAACTGCTTACAAGTGTCAAGATGGCTAAGGAAGTGCTTTTGACTGATGAGGCTCTGTGGTGATTACAAAGCTGAGCTTTGGAACTTGATTCACAAGAAAGCTGTTCCGCTGTCTTGCTTATGTGTATTTGTGACACATGTTGTTGCTGTCATGCTTTTTCCTTTTCTTCACATAGCTCCATTTGGGAAAAACAATTTATCATTTCTGTTTCCATGACATTTCCCCTGACACCCTTGCAGCCAGTTCCTCAGGGATTGGACTATTTCTCCAAGAGGCTCTGATCTGTGGTCGCTTCCTGAGTTTCGGAGGCAGACTACAACAGCCTGCATTTAGCAAGAGCAGAACGGCCTCCCTGTGGATTCTGCGAAGAGAACTCTGAAGGGGAGTGCAGAATCCATGCAGCTAATCCTTCCATCTTACACGATAAAGAATGATCTCATATATTTTTAATGCATAAAAACACACCGTAACAAAATTGACCTTTCAGTTTCCTTGCCAAAATGATAACAGCAATGGCAGTCATGAATAATTCATAACTGCCTCCTTAGGAGATTCTGAGACAACACATTTATGAGCAATAAATTAATATACAAGGGAGGAAAATTGATTTACCTACATTTAAAATAAGCCACTTAAACCATTTGGAACCCACAGTTTGAGCCTGTTGTTTCTCCCTACAAATGGAAAAGTTTCCATGGCTTTGTTTTCACCCACAAATTCAAAATACTTTTCATACTAACTCAGGATTGCAGCTCTAGAAAGCTTTTGGCAGCTTCTGTGTGGTGCAACTACAGGCTGAAAACAAATTCTGGTTCCTTTGCTTCCAGCTGATTGTTTGTGCCACCATCATCGCCTTCCTGAAATATGCTATTTTCAAGTGTTATAAACTCAAAGCAAGCCCACATTTAGTAAACATCTCTAGCATTAACAGGAGCTGTACCATGCCCGAAGTGGTGTGTAATGGCCACTAGAGGGCAATGTACTTCCTGTCAGCTTTGCAGCCATCAAGAAACTTACCATTAAGCTGTTCTTTTTGGGCTGTGTATGAAAGAAACTCAGAAAGGGTAGGGGAAATCCAATGTTTAATCACCTAAATCCTGAGTAGAATGGGATGGTTTAAAAGGAACTGGTTAGTATTAATTGCTACTGAAATGTCACCTTGATCTCATTCTTTAGGATCAACTTGGATATTCACACAGACAGTTACTGGAACTGGCCCATCCAGGGCTCATATTTGGTTGGGGAGCAACTAGTGTGAGGGAGGGAAGGCAGGATGCTGCAAGCAGGTGCACAGGGCAAGCTGTGTGTGTGTGTGTGTGGTTGAAGAAGTCAAGAATTAGAAAGGAAATTGCTAGGGGGGGGGGACAAGAGGCTAAATTAACATATGGGGGAATGGAAGTGAAGGTAGAGAAACAAGAGTTATGGTGTCCCCCTCCCCCCAATCTTCTCTGACTGCATCTCAGGAAGGTTTGGAAAAGCAGCCGACACTGTCACTGCTACACCATCTGGTCTGCATTTTTCAGATGGCAACCCTGAGAAGAGTTGGTGAGAGTGGGAGCAACAAACTGCAAGTTAGCTGATAAAGGGACAAGGCCAGTGAGGGAGAGAGGAAGGAGAAGGCTGGCAACTGGGCTGTCATGTACAGGTCGCTCTGAGGGGAAAAGACCTCCTGGCCTTGGAGGCAAGTAGAGGAGAAAAGGGAAAAAGGAGCACAGGGGTTGCAGCCGCACATTTGAACAGTTGCAGAATCTAGAGGCAGTGTGAGTGTTGATCCTGCTGAATTAAGCTAGATTTGAACCTGGGTCTTCTTCCTCCCCCCCTCCCCAAATTGAAACAGAAAGTACTCTGCACTTTTGGGAGAAGCTTAGAGCCGGGAGGTGAGTCAAGCACAGCAGGAGGCTCTTTCTTTCTTTTCCTGAATTGGGAGCGGGACAGGATTGAAGACAGCAGCCTCACAGTGAATGAGGAGGGGGAAATAAATCCAAGAGGCAAATCTCTGCTGAGAGAAGTGTGGGCTTCTGGAGTGCAGTGACTTTAAAATAGGGAGGGAAGCCTTGCAACTGGGAACCAGGAAATCTTTGAGCTGATACCCTGGCCAATCAGGGAAGACTGCTTTACTATGCCAGCATGGGAGGCATGGAGCAGGAAGTTAATTTGCAAAAAGCAGAAATCTACACTTATACTAGTGGCTATAAAAGCCAGGTCTTCAAATATTGTGATGTTTATTCACTCCTGGATATTGTGGGGAAAAGGTAGAGTCACCACGGATCAATCATGCGTGTTGCAGAGGGAAAATTTAAAGCACCCCAAATCAAAATGGAAATCAAATTCAGTGCATAGGGGAGGGATTTATTTGAACAGTGAGAGGATAAAAAGCCCTGTGCAGACTCGACCCTAGTGTCCCCCCCCCACTGAGTACTTGTGTAGAATTGGACTGTTGACTCAGGTTTTATTTACTCATGTATCCCATATTATATGCTGCAGCCATATTCGTCATTTCTGATGGTTTTATACCTGTGCCTTTTCATATGTATTCATGTATCATGTTTTTGATTCAGTTTGCAGTTTGTAGTTTGCTTTTGTAGCTTATAGTACAATAGTACTTTCCAATAAGGCACTTACTTCATATCAGTAACATACTGGAGTTTATGGCATCTGATAGGCAGTTGTGTGCCCCCCAGGATGACAGGAACATGTAGGACTAGAGACCTCCTGCTTAAAGGCACTGAATAAATCAAGGCAGCAAACCTTCCACCCAACATCTGATTCCCATAGACAGAGGGGGAGCAAAGGTAGGGGAGAAAGACTTTGCATCTTCATTAAGGTAAGAGAGGAAACAATGATAACTGGCTATGAATTGATGTAACCAAGATCACACGTTATAAGATCAAGATCAAGACTAGGGATGGGCACGAACTGAACCAAAAAGTACATTTCATGATGCCATTAATCCAGTCTGCTGATTGTGACCGCATGAATGAGGTCACCTGGGGCTGGAAGTGGCCATAGAGACATTTTCCCACAGGCTTTCCTGCTGAAATAACAGAAGCCCACTGCTGTGATTGGGAGACAGGCAGATCCAGAGGGATGGGTTGCACCCCCCTTTACAAGGAACCATGGTGCATGCCTTTGCCCTCTTTCCTGTGCCTCCAGTATTTTCCCACCCACCTCCCTTTCCCCCAGCTATGTCACCTTGGATTGTATGCCATGTATTGATGTTATTTCTCTGTCACAGCTAGTGGTTGTGGTGCACGGGGCGGATCCATTTGGGGGGGGTCCAGCTTGTGCACTTAACTCCACCAAATTGGAGGGCTCATTAAGAGGCTGTGTGGATGTTGAGCCTCAGTGCCATCCCTCATATCACTGCCTGACTCACACTTCTGGGTGGCAGGGGGGTCCTAGTAAAGGCTGACACCTTCAGGAACTCTCTCATTTGCCATCTCCCAAGTCCTCGGTAAGCATTAAGTCCATTTGACAGTGCAAGTGCATTTCCATGTGCCTCTGGGTCTGATTGCTGGTGGTATGAGCTTTCTTGCAGTCTGCTGGCCGCAGGATAACTGGATCCACCCATGCTGCACCTATACTCATTTACATAACGATAAAGCTGTGACCAACTTCTTGCCAAAAAGTTATATCTCTGTGTGAGGTATCATCATTCTGCCCCCAGGAGCTACAGGTCTATTGTAATGAACTTCCATGAACTTTTAAGGTAGTTTGTGGGATTTATGACAGTTAATGGACAGAGCAGAAAGCTGCAAACCAGCTGAGCAGGAAGAAGTGCTCCCCACCACTCAGCTGCTTCAAGCTTTCTTGTGCAGTCTCTTTGAAGTTTAAAGGGACTGCACAAGGAAGCCAGCAAATGGGGAGCAGCTTTTCTAGATGCCACTTCAATATGAGAAGCCCCCATCTGGCACCCAGTGATCCAGAAGAGTCCGGCTCTCACCCACCCTCCTCCTGCTACTTTGCTGGGAACAGAGCCCCCTGCCCATTGTCTGGTTTATTAGGCCAGACATTAGGGACTGAACGGAATACCATTGACAAAATATAAACATTATTTTAAAATTTCAGAGGAATCAATGAAAACAAAAAGAACTTTCAGTTACCCAGCCTACCATGAGAGGGAGAGAGAGAGAGGAGTGTGCATAAATGAAGGCTACTGAAGTCTAAGTGAAAGATGAAACTGGAGAGGCAGGAAGGGCTTTCTCCAGACCTTGAGTCCTCCTAAGCAAAAATGGGAACATGACAAGAGAAATCATAACTGTTTTTACAGGCCCTCTTCCTCCACTTGTCAGGATTATTGACTCCATTATTGACAGCCTGAAAATTTATTTCAGCCCTTTGGTCAGCGGCCGGTTCCTTAAGACTACAATTCAGGAAGTGGCTCGGGAAAATCTAATGTATTTTCTGAAGGGAATGGTTTCTCCTGTCAAGTACTTATAAGTTCCCCTGATATGCAGTGTATATAAACAATTTAAAATTTGTGGCAGTGTTTTTTCCATAATGGGAAACAAGGCTTTAATTTAAAGTCTATCCAGGAACATTATTGCATCCACAGGATATCACAGCGCTTGTAAAAATATCAAGCTGCCGTAAAAGTTTCATTTCAGTAGCAATTTCAGTCCTCTCTGCTGTATGTAATTGCAGGAGAAGCAAAGCCTTGCATTACAATAACCCCATCTTAATGATGGATGGGCTGCATTAATTGGCATCCTAGCATATTTATGTTGGAGTGACTAAAGTTGAAAACTTTAATTGATTAGCAGCACTTGGGTGATGCTAACCATGAATCCTATCAGCAGCAACCTGACACAAAAGCTTATCTCCACTGTCAACAGCTCAGTCATATAAAAGGGGGGAAACTTACCATGGAATGCATTCAGGTAAAAGTGTGACCTTAGATTTATGACACCGAGAGCTGCAAACCAACCTGCTTGGCTAGCTTCATGGCCTGAATTACAGATTTTCCATTTAGCTGGACAACATGAATCTGCTTTTACAATTATGTCCACAATTACAGGGTCCTTGAATGTGCATTGCATCATAATGCAGTTGTTTATGCCATCATGTGCCCTTTAGTTACAGCAATAGCATTTTAGCTAGGCCACATGCAAACTGCCACTCGATTGTAGCTTCTCATTATTTCTGAGGCAGCTGAACTCAGGCTACAAATAGGCAACGTTCCTAGGCATCTTACTCTTCATGGATTCTATTAGCCGGGTTAGGGTCAGGAAGGAAGGAAGGAAGGAAGGAAGGAAGGAATGTGATGCTTTGCTTTAAGTCTTAGGTACACTCAATAGGGAATCAATGTCATTGAAATAAACTGGCCTTATTTTAAAATAAACATCCTATGCATTGTGCTAAGGCATACTGATCTGCTTCTTTAGAGAAGAATTCCATGTCTCCAAAAGGATATAACCAATAATGTATGACTAGCAGTATGAATATGATTTTTGCCTTAGCTATACCGATATAGAAAGAGCTGGTTGCACTGCTATGTGGGTGTAAATTTATCTCATTTCATTTGCCTGAAATACATTTATACTGCCCTTCTACACAATTTGAGCCCTCAAAGTGCCAAAACATGTACAAATAGTTTTTTAAAAACTCTTCAAAAATGCTAATAAAGCAACAAATTAAAGACATCAACAGGAGGGAGGGCCAGTAAGGGAACACCAAGTGGAACAAAAAGGTCATCATGTCCTGGTGAAAAATAGAGGATGACAGACAAAGCCACGTTTAAAGGTCAATGCTAGCGTGTTGAATTGGACCTGGAAGCAACCTAGAAGTCAGTGAAGGTGGAGCAAGACTGGAGTGATGTGATCTCTACAACTGACTCCAGTCAATATAACTTTCTTCAATATCTTATACCAGTGGCAGTTTCTGGACTCCCTTCAAGGGCCCCTGTAGAATACAATGCAGTAATCTAGATGTTACAGGGCATGCATCTCAGATCTCTTCTGCCCAGGAAAAGCTTCAGCTTGCTTTACAGCCAAAGCTGGTGAGAACTAAGCACTGCTGTCCACTGCTGCATCCGTTTATCTCACTGGAGACTTGGAGCCAGCAGCTACCCCAGGCTGCAAACTTGCTTCATATAAGGTAGTGCAACCCCATCCACAACAGGAGATGTCTCACTTTTCTCTGGTCATACATTAGGCCCATGTATTCCTCCCCCCCTAAAAATGAGTTCTCATTTTATGATTTCTCTGCATATGAGTTATAGCAACAAATCAAAACTCCCAGGGCTTCCATACAACATGGTTATTCACATTTTCCTATATTCAAGCATGTTTAGGGAAAATGATGGGAACCTGACAGAGATACTAATCTGCCTTTTACAGTGCAAACACTTCCCTCTTTCTGGTGCTTAAGTAAGCAATAAGCATCTTTTTTTTCTCTTCGTTTCATAAGGAACCATCCAGTCCATCATGAAAAGTGATCAAAATGGAGAATGGAGAAGAGTAGGCATGGGAAGTATCCCATGGAAAGACGGTATCTTTCCCTTGCCAATCTGATCTGATACCCACCCCTAAGAGCAATGGGGACAAATTGCTGGAATAATGTCTGGTAATATATAAAATTAGACAGGCAGGTGAGGCCAACATAACTAAGGGCATTTCCATACATCACTAAAAATAGTGTTATACCAGCTGAATGGCGTAGTTGCTTGGATGCTGGGTGTTGGCGACGTCATGCGGTACGGCAAAAATGTACCGTCTTCACCAGATAAGCATTTCACTATATTTATGGCACTATATTTATGGCAAGCAGGTCCTCTATATGATATCAGTTTATAGTCTATTAGGTGAAATTTCCTGGTATAATTTTGCTTAATGCTCAGTTGTAGAAAGCGGCTTTTATGCAGCTATGGACATTCTGAACTGCAAGCTCATGTTTCATTAAGCCTCATCAAAAGTCTTTGTCGATGTCTTTCCCTTACACCTTTTATATTTGAGTGCCAGCAGCCAGAATAAATCTTCCTCTCTTCCAGCAAGGCTTGGTATCTCTCTCTTTTAGGGCTATTAATTTTCAGCAGCATATCTTAATGTACTATAACATTTAGATATGGCAGTTTGATGTGCAATAATATTATTTTGCACAATTAATTCCGTCTTTCTCTCAGTGTGACCACATTCAAAGATGTTATCAGTTATGCTGAGTTATTTCCAAATTACTTTTCCTTTTGTGGTTTGTGCTGTGGAATACCTTCCTCTAAGATACCAGCTTCAACTACTGAATTAAAACACAACCTTTTCAATATCAAAAAAGCAGTGCTCCTAGTCATGATTTTTTGATGCTAAGACATTGAAAATCAATTCTGTTACAATGTCTAGGCCAAACTGTTCTGAAATTGAAGGCCATAACCTAGCTCAAATTGGACACTGTTAAGTCTGATTATGATAAGCATGTGGTTAAATCTCTCTCATCGAAATCAGTTCTTAACTCAGAAGGGAGAGAGGGACAAAATCCAGCCTTTGAAATCACAAAAGGGATCCTTGAATATTAGTTGCAAAAGGCTGTCATGATATGAGAGTAGGAATGTCAGCCTCCAAGTGGGACCTAGGGATCCCCAGGAAGTGCAACTCATCTCCAGACTGCAGAGATCAGTTTACCTGGAGAAAATGGATGCTTGGGAAGGTAGATTCTATGTTATTTTGTATCCCATTGTCCTCCCCAGGGTCCTGACTCTGGTAATCCTAACCCCAAATCCCCTGCTATAATCGGAGGTGACCTGGCAGTGTAAGATACATTCTTTGTTTCAGAGTAAAGAGAGCATACAACTAACATGAGACAGAGAACAATGTCTTGTGCCTGCCTTTCTAGTGATACTTATCTAGGAATAAGCCCTGCTGTATACCATGGAACTTACTTCTAAGTAGTCCCATTTAGGATTGTCCCCTCTGTTAATCTTGTAAGAGCTATCTGTTTTTCTATCTGCTTGGGCATCAGACTCAACTGGTAATGTTGGTTACAAAACTCCTGGTAGTGTGTCTGTATCATAGCAAACACACAGAACCTATGAAATAGACCATTCTGTTACGGGGGGGGGGGGGGGAAGCTACAATTAATTTGGATTTACTTCCACTTGCCAAAACATGCAATAGCAGACAGAAGAAGTAAGGCTCAATGTTTAAAAGCCCAACCAAACATGTTATTTGCAACCCAGCAGCAACCCAGACTGTATCAGCAGTTACAGTCTTGCTGATGTTAAGAGTCATAACCTCAGTAAACTAAGGGAAATTTTATTGTGTATAGTAAGTGATTATAACTTGAAGCCAATGTTGTGAAGATATTCTTCAGCATTATTACTACAATACATGAAGACAAGTGAGTAGCTTGGATTCCTGCTGCATCAGTAGCAAAAGGGCATGGGGACAAGCCTATCAAGCAGTGTTGTTCATCCTCTTTCAGCTCAATGGGAATAGCATTTGGGGAGAGTGTGTAACATTGGCTCAGTGCTAAGACATCTGCTTTGCTTACAAAAGGTCCCAGGGTCCAATCCCTGGTATGGCTGGAATATGCAAGACCTGTAGGGTGCATGATTCAACAACATATAGGGGGCATTGGAGGAGATGTATATTTAGCATAGCGAAAATCCTAAAAACCTTAGTGGCAGATTATTAATTAACATTAGCTAATTGGAGAAATCATTAGTGCTCGGCATGGTGAGTGGCAAAAGGAAACGTGGTCGCCAAAGGATCCACTGGCTCGACATGATCAAAGCCAATACAGGGATGACCATGAACCAACTAAAAGAAGCAGTCAGAGACAGGGGTGCATGGTGAAGACTTTCCTATAGAATCGCCGATGGTTGGGCACAACTGAACGGATAACATCATCAATTGTAACATTCATTTCCTTATGCTTTAAACACGCTCCTTCCCTGCTGCTGAGGTTTGTTGGAATTCATTGCTCTCCCATTGTCCAGTTCTCTGGTTTCATTCCTTTCATCATGGCAGCCCTTATCTCTGGAAACTTTCAGAATATGCCTCCATTTTTATACTCCCCCTTTTGCCACTCATGTCATCCAGTTTGAATTAGCTAATTTTGTAATCCTTGGCTCTGCACAGTATGAGACTCAAAATGTCAGGAATGTGACCGACCTACAGTGCTGTGGGTTTGCAGGAAAGTTAGTGGAATCAAATATGGCTGATTCCCTAATGTCTCCCCTCCCTGCAAAGGTACAGTTCAAGTATTTGACAGTAGTGGTGTACATTTGAAAAACTCTCAAGATGTAAATATACATTAAAATCTCTGTTTTGGTTTGTACCTGTGATTTACTGGAATGGTGAAACAAATCTTGGATTATTAGGCATTACTAAAATCATCCCCACCAAATAAACCCTGTTATTTTCCACATTCGATTAAGAAATATAGTCTGCAGCAGCAGGCATCTTGTTTTATTTTGAGTCTCATGATTCCCCAGGCAATGACATTTCATAGAATCATAGAGTCATAGAATAATAGAGTTGGAAGGGACCTCATGGGTCATGTAGTCCAACCCCCTGCACTATGCAGAACACTCACAACCCTATCGGTCATCCTCTGTAACCTGCCACCCCCTTAAGCCTTCACAGAATCAGCCTCTCCATCAGATGGCTATGCAGCCTCTGTTTAAAAATTTCCAAAGATGGAGAACACACCACCTCCCAAGGAAGCCTGTTCCACTGAGAAACTGCTCTAACTGTCAGGAACTTCTTCCGGACATTGAGACGGAATTTCTTTTGAATTAATCTCATCCCATTGGTTCTGGTCCATCCCTCCTGGGCAAGAGAGAACAACTCTGCTCCATCCTCTACATGGCAGCCTTTTAAATACTTGAAGATGGTTATCAAATCCCCTCTTAGTCGTCTCCTCTCCAGGCTAAACAGACCAAGCTCCCCCAACCTTTCTTCATATGTCTTGGTCTCCAAACCCTGCACTCTCTTTGTTGCCTTCCTCTGGACACACTCCAGTTTGTCTACATCCCTCTTCAACTGGGGTGCCCAAAACTGAACACAGTGCTCCAAGTGAGGCTGAACCAGAGCAGAGTAAAGTGGTACCATCGCCTCCTGTGATCTGGACACAACACTCCGTTTGATACAGCCCAAAATCCCATTTGCCTTTTCAGCCACTGAGTCACACTGCTGACTCATGTTCAATGTGTGGTCTACTAAGACTCCTAGATCCTTTTCACACTTGCTACTGCCAAGACAAGTCTCCCCCATCCTATATAGGTGTATTTGGTTTTCCCTACCTAAATGCAGAACTTTACATTTGTCCCTATTGAACTTCATTTTATTCAGTTTAGCCCCCTTCTCGAGCCTATGAAGATCATTCTGTTCTGATTCTGTCTTTGGTTGTATTTGCTACCCCTCCCAGAGTAGTATTGTCTGCAAATTTAATAAGTATTCCCTCTAAACCCTCATTCAAATCATTTATAAATATGTTGAACAACACAGGCCCCAGGACAGATCACTCTTGTCACTCTTCTCCAAGAGGATGGAGGTTACGATCTGTCAACTAGTTATCAATCCACCTGACAGAATAAGGATCCATACCGCATTTTACCAACTTATCAACTAGAATGGTGGTCCCCAACCACCGGGCCGTGGCCCGGTGCCAGGCCGTGAAGACCCTGGCGCTGGGCCGCGAAGGCCCTGGCACTGGGCCGCGGCTCCCTGCATCTGCAGGGCTGCGCCAGGCCGCGAATGCGCAAAGACATACAACTTATATATAAACATATAATGTATCTAATCCTTCGGACTCCTACTCCCCAGCACTTTGCTGCCACCTCTACCTCCTCCTCCAGGAATTCCTTAAATAGTATTTGCACTAACTATAGTACTCCTAAAGTGGACACCCTAAATTAAAGGCACTTGTCTCATAACAATTGAGTAATTAATTCATCACATGTAATCCCACACAATTGTGTTCAATTTCATTTTGAAAAAATTAATCATTTTCAGAGATTGGAGAGGTTTTTTTACAAATGAAGCCTTTCTATTTTGTGGAAGGAAACTGGAAAAAGGAAGGACAGCAAGTGCAATTTGCAGTGAAAGGTTAAGCATTTTTTGTTTCATTTCAGCCTTTCTCAATTTTTTTACTGCTAAGAAACCCCTGAAACATTCCTCAGGCTTTGAGAAACCCCAGAAGTGGCACGATCATGCAGAAAATGGTTGAGAAACATAGCTCTGTACACACCCACCTGGGGCCCCTCCCCTTCCCACCCCCTCCAGGCCCATCACTGGCCATTTTGGGAGGGGTGAGAGGGTCCATATGCCCTTATAAGGTCATATCACACAATAGTTTAACAAATTAAAAAATATGTTAAAAATTAACTCCCACTCACTTGCGAAACCCTTCCAGGGCCATCAAGAAACCCTAGTGTTTCATGAAACCCTGGCAGAGAAAACCTGTTTAATTGATATTGTTTATTGTTTTATTGATTATTATCAGTCAGTCATTGCAAGATGCCACAAATATTGGCGCAGACAGAATTTATAAAAAAAATGCCGATGGCTAGCGCTGTCTTGTGTGGTCACTGCCACTTTCCCCCCCATAGGAATTAGTGGAGAGAAGTGTATCTCCAATAACTTGGAGCATCTGTAAAATCATCCCCTTTACTCCATTCTGCTTTAAATGTAGGGAGTATTTAGATTAGAGGGAGGGTTATGTTATATGCAAATTTGGTTGTATCATCCTTCAAAACAACTGCCCAAGAATGATAAATTAATTTGCCGTTGAAAATAATGGTCCCTACCAAAAAAACCCCCAAAATACACACATGGATGTGAATCCTAATTCAGTATCCAAAAATCATCAGTATAGTAAAGGTTTCCCCCCCTAAATCTTGTATTTGAAATTATGATTTTTTCCACACATGGCATGGCAGCACACTTGTATTGTCAGCAGGCATAAGCCCAAGAGGTATTTGCAGCCAATCTTCTCTGTTTGCTTAGGCATGCCTGTACAGTAAGTGTATTCACATTATTAGTGGGTCATATTTGCACAGTCACTGTACAAATCCTTTTAATTTGTACAATGATGTTGTATACACCTAAAAAGAGTAGCAGGCGCATGAAGCTTACATCGGAAAAAAGAACACAGAATAACATATTTTGCCACAGAAAATAGCAAATCAGTTTTGTGCCCAAATATTCAATTATGATCTTGTGTTTTAGTAATGCTATCTTTTGTCATTATCTCTCTCTTCTCCTGGTCCTTGACTGGTTTTATTCTCTATATGCAAGGTCCATTCATGTAACACAATAAAATCTATGTGCTACAAATGTGATACATCATGAGAACATCACAAAAACAGTTTTATACAAGGATGGGCAAAATGTGGCAGATGGATTATAGAATGCTCAACCTCCCATTATACTTCCCACAGATCAGAAGCTATTTTCTTGTAATATAAAATCTGAAAAGATTAATAAGAGAATTTGTTCGAGGGTGCTAAATTATATAAGCACATAACTTCCTTTTTTCTTTCCATCCTCTGTATTCAACATTTGCACAGTCATGGGGCTTGCTATATTTAATTCATACCAACTTGGGGTGTGAGTCTGAATAGTTTGGCTTGGTGAAGGTGGTAGAATGCCAGCCATGCTACCGTCATGATCTGAGCCTCCATTGAGAGGGAGGCATCAAGAATCACCATAACAATAGTGGCTACACCCAGGTTCCTGGCAGAAATATGAACAACTGATGTTCTAGCATTAATCCAGTCACTTATTTGTGATACCACTGCCAGTTATGAAAATATTTGCCATGGCTCAGAAAACTGTGATTGAATGATCAGATGGCACCCTTCAACACCAAAACATTTGATTAGTGCTGATGGGAAAAAAAGTCACTTCACTGATTAAAATACAGACAGGACGAAGAACCCTTAAAATATCACACTACACAATCTGGCAAAAATTCGTGGTGGTTCGTCTTAGTTTCTCAGTTCGCGAACTTTGGTTCGTAAACCCCGAACAAGCCAAAATTCATGACAAATTTTAGTTCATCTGATGGTTTGTGCCCGTAATGGCAATTTATATGTCACCATCTCGCACGGTTTCTTGCTGGTTTTCACCACTGACCTGGAAACCCCAATCTTAATAATTTCAGATATAGGATTTACCAGGTTGATGATTTTGGGGTAGGATATTACTGGTTTCAGATTCAAATTCATGTGTGTGTGTGTTTTAGTGAGGGCTCTGAAATTTTGGGTCCATTATTTCAACAGAAAACTCATTTAAGGGTCTGGAGTAGTTGTTTTTAAATGGTACCTGATTTGCACAGAACATAACCCTTCTTCTAATACTCGGAGTAATTTGAACCATCGCTGCTTTCTTCTCCCTGCAGCTTTCAACCAGGAGCAGAAAACAGGGGTGTAAATGGCCCTGTGTTCTGCTCCTCACAGCTGTTCATGGGGGAAAGTCATAAATAGCAGAAAGGAGAATTTAAACAGAAGAGTGCCTTCCTGGAGACACTTCACCCCCACCTTTCTGCTGTCTGCAGGAGGGAAGTTTCTTCTTGAGAGATTTCTCTCACCTCTTTCTGATGGACAGGCCTCACTGTGGTCAGCTGAAAGGTGGAAGAGAAACCCATTCTTGGGAGATGTCTCCTCCCCCTCTTTCTGCTTACCAGGGCTCACCAGGGCTAGAAGAAAGGTGGGAAGGAAGTCTCTTCCTGGGGTAGCTTCCTCCCCTTCTGCTGGCTGCTGTTTTTTAGGCTATCTTCTGCAGTCTCTGCTGCACAGCTGTTTTCATGCTGTTTTGCAGTCCATTTAAACTTTGAACAGGCTAAACAAGACTGTTCGAAACAGTTAAGTAGCAGGGAGTTGTTCTCAGGTTTTCTGCAGACCCTGTTTAAAGGGACTGTTGTCCCTTTCAATGGGCTTTACAGGATCATGAACCAGTTCAGTTCATAAACAAGCCTCCTGGTTCAAGGTTAGGTTCATGGTTCAGCCACATACCATGAACTGATCCACATTTTTCTGGTTCGTGCCCATTCCTAATTGCCATTAACAGTGTAACATCATCTGTAGTATGAACCCAGAAGTTGTCATATTGTGTCTTGTCAACACTCTACTGCCTAACAAATCCTGAAAGAGAAAAAGATAGATCCTGCACATCTTTCCAACCAAGCCCAAGCAGATTACCTTTCCTTTTATGAGTATCCCTGTCTGCCTACTCCCTGCAATACCACCACCAAGCCCTGATGCACCACTTGACCTGAACCAGTAAAGCCCATTGAGGGCACTGAAATACATTATCATTCCTTTTGCCAGGTTGGATTACGTGAGCCCCTCTATATTCATGCACCAACATATGAAAGGAAAAGCACCGCATAAGCTCCAACCAATCCGTTTTTTCTAACCAGCCAACCAGATGATTGTTAAATGAAGCTGTTGATTAGCTATGTTAGAACATCTGCAGTAGGTAGGAACAATAGAAGGAAGCTGGAGGTTGGCTGCCCCTTTTATAATTAGCCATTGTAATGCTCTTAGCAATGTCCTCCTGAAAGAGTATGAATATTCACGCTGAGGCATTGCATTATGTTTTCCTGATTTCTGTAACCATAGCTGCTTGCACAAGAGTCAAGCACACACTTATCAAGAAGTCAGAATAACTGTTCCAAGTGATTCTTGGTGATTATTGTGAGGAAAGCTGTTATTTGCAATGAGATGAGGGATGCATACCCATCCAAACTGTTCATGCAGGCAACAACAGATCCCTACTGCTGGTCTCCTCTCTTCACAATGGAACACATTTAAAGCTCATGAAAGAGAAATTTCCTGCTCAAGTATTGCCTCTGGTAATATGAGATAGTTTGACATGTCACAAAATTGGCCTTTTTAGTGCTCTCCTTGAACACTGAGCCACTCTGAGCAGATTTCAGGACATCTGGAACATTTCCTACTTGACAAATGTGAAACTATAATTCCTGGACATTTATTCCGGTTTTTTATCCATGTTTACTAAGGAGCAATGTGCCCATATTATGCCAATTTGGTACAACACACTTTACAGTCTATGTGAATGTTTTGTATAAATGCCAGATGCATGAATGTAGAGTGAATAATCCTGAATCATAACTGCTCCATCTGCATAGGCAGTTGGCAGTCTCCACAGCCAAGTGTTATTGCTCACTTTCCTTTGCCACCTCCCAAGGATACGTGCTAGAGAAAATGCTCACTGTGCTCCTGACAAATGCCAGCAATATCACACAGTTCATCCAGAGAGTGGAAAGGAGGATTAAAAAGACTGCTTCAACAAGGAGATTACCTGAGATGGCTACCAACTAGCTATGAGGTAATAGGTATGCCTTCTTCTCAAACTGGCAAAGACCATGTGCTTGTGCTGAAGCAACCAAAAACTGGGACCGATTCTGCACATTGGCATAAATGCGCACCACCTCCTGCTTGCAGCTGCCTGATTGTAAGCTGCACAGTTGTAAGCGTCCTGATAAGAGATTCCTCCCATGTTTTCCCCCTGCCTTCTCATGGCTTTTTGCCTCCCAACAAGGTAAGGCAAGGGAAACCAACTTCCCTCAGCTTGTCAATCACAAAAAGCCAACAATCCCTGCATGACTGTTATATTGGGAACTCAAACTTCCTTCCCCCCGAGAAATGCCACAAGACACAATTTTTTTCAAAAATTAACACATCTGCGCTGCTATGAAGAAACACCACTACAATGAAACATTCCCTCATCTTTTTTTGGATTCTTTGTGTAATGGTCTCTATTTATGTTCAGGTAGATTTCTGATAGGCTGGCCATGGTAACTGGACCCCAGTGGGTGATTGTGTGTTCACAGTAAGGTTTAAACAAAGAGCATGGATGCCTAGCTGATCAGGAGAGGGCTGCTTCAACACACACACACACACACACACACACACACACACACACACACCCTCTTTCCCTGTTCATACCCCACCACCAGAAAACACAAATGGGAATATGTTTTGGCTGTCCAATCCCAAAATGACCATGCACAGTGAGGAAAACATTCTATTTTCACATGGGGAATGTAGCTTTGTGGTCCCACAGCAATGCAGACCATGCCATTTTTTTTTTAAGTAATCATGATCAGGAAATGGAGAGGGTGGATGCAAGGACAGGCAAAATGCTGCCGAGACTGTCACATGTTTCTCCCTCCACACAGACTTGCTCCTGTTTGCTCACAGGATTGGTGCGTGCCAAAAAGTAGCAAATGGAGTTTTGGTGATTTCCCTCATCAAGGAGCAAATTTGACTAAAACTTGGACCTGCCACTTGAGAGCTCCAGGTTGCTGCCAACATCATGTGGTAGCAGCACTAAAATGCAAGAGCAAGAAGAGGCTGTTCTGGGGGCAAATTCCTCATGCAGAATCAGTCTGAACCGGAAAAGGAGGAGGAGACTCCTGTGTTAGATGCTAAAAAGGGATACTTATGAAGTTTGGTGTCTGTTGTGGCTGATCTTAAAAGGTTATAGAGGAAGACCAAAAGTTGAAATTAGTTTACTGAGAGATATACAGATGTTGCCAGCAGGAGCAGGGGGAAGAGACTGGGAAGACAAAGCACTGGAAAACAAAACTACAAAAATGAAGTAGCCTAATACAGTGGTCCGCAACCTTTTCTAGGCTGCAGATTGGCGGCGGGGAGGGCGATTGGTTGGGGACTACCGGCCTAATACATGGGATCAAGTAGGAACTCTCAAGAACTTTCAGGGAGCATCACATTTCCCTTCCCCCCACTATTTTCTCTTTCCCTTTTCTTGATTCATTCTGTCTTTCTAGTGTTGCCAATCTCCAGGTGGAGCCTGGAGATCTCTTGGAATCACAAGTACAGAAATCAGTTTTTCCTTAGGTTTGCCAGGAACAGGTTTGGAAATTCCTGGACACTTGGGGGTGGAACCTTGGGAGGTTGAGGCAAGGGAGAAAAGTTAATTCCATATGCATTTTCTCCCAGGGAACTCTGTCATCTCTGTCATGTGGAGAGCAGTTGTAATTCTGGGTGATGTTCAGCCCTCACCTGGAAGCTGACAAGTCTAGTTCTCCTAGAAGAAAGGCCTGCTTTGGAGGGTGTGGTATATGCTACTTTATTACTTTGAAGTCCCTCCCCTCCTCAAACCCCATGATCCCCAAAATCCACCTCTAAATCTGTAAGAATTTTGTAACCTGGGCTAGGCAACCCTATCTCTTTCCCAACCAACATACAATCTAACTATCTGCCCCTGTCTTAAGCTCCCCACCCTAGCAGCCTCTACTTAGCAAAACTGACCCAGTTTTGTTGTGCTGGACACTGGGCCATTTCATTTTCGATTGCAGGGGTCCCTCCCCGCACTATTTCCTCATCTTGCCCATTCACAGCACCTGTCACTGAATTTAAGTATCCAACAAGTTGAACAACTTTGCTATTACTTTACAGGCAAGTGCATGCCTTCAATACTCATAAGGAGGAAGGATTCTCTCTCCTCATGCACTGGCTTGCTGGCTTCTAATATCTGGTTACAGCATTTCTTTCTGCTTTTCAATGATAACAAGGCCATAGGAGATTTCAGAAACCCAGTGTCATTCAGTCCAAGTTCACGTTTCCAGAAATCAGCAGTGTTGGCAGTTCAGCCATACCACCAATTTTTCAGGTACTGTCCTGCAAAGACTCATCTTCACTATCAACACGCAACTGGCATTCAGCCAGGAAACATGTACTTTGCTGTAAATCTGTTCTCAGATGTACTCTGTGGTGTTTCAAAGATGCAGGTGATCCTGGAGGGTTGGGGGTACCAACTGACTTTTGCCCACTGAATTAAAGCTGGAGGGTGGACATGATTCTGACCCAACTCTTGGCTGCAAGTCTGGGCATGAGTGCACCTCATTTTCCTGGTGGTTGGCTTATGTCAGCTCTGGGCTGGCTACACAGAGTCAGAAAGAGGTCCCTCCTCCTCTGAGGAGATCTCACTTTTGCTGAGACCTGGAGTGAACCTAAATTTTCTTACTGGGCCTTTGCCCAGCATGACTCCCTGGCTTGTATATCTGCCACTGGTAGGATCGACATGATTTTGCCATTAGCAGTCTCAACACAACTTATGCAGAGTCCACTGTTTTACTTTTGGGTAATCTCCATGGCTTTTTTTCTTGAAGGTTTAAAATCTTTATGCAAACCTGCAAACCCTCAAGTCTGCAGAAAAACTCTTTCACCTCCATATGAACCCAACCTGTGGACTTAGCTATCTGCAGATGAGGACCACATGGGGATATGTAGACAAGTGGGGCCCATGAAACTAGCCAGGAGAAACCACCTCTCTCCCCCTTTATGAGTCCAGTCCAACCACCCACCTTGAAGCCTGGTGGCTGCAGTATCTGGGAGCCACTCTGAGCCCAAAGAGGTTGCCAATGCCTGCTGTTGCTAAGCCTGCAGCAGTTCCTGGTGTTCACTGTGCCATGATGTGGCTCCCATGGTCTGACGCGTCAGCCTCAGTAGCCATCTGTGGTGTGTGCTGCATATATGCGATAAGCACTGTGTTAAGGGGTGGGGCAGGACACACAGCATCTATAAAGGCCTCCAAGTGCTCAGGTCCTGGCTTCATTGCCCAGGACAAGGCAGAAGCAGCTTCCCTCCCACCCACCCTATCATGATGTCTAAACAGTCATGTTACAGAGTTGGAGGCGGATGTTTCACAATTATTTTGTCACAGCTATGGGATTCCATGGGATGGAGCCTGTTGGCAGGGACTCTGGTGTGCGATCAGACTCCCTGGGTTTCAGGGATTCCCTAAGAGGTGGTATGTAAGTGAATGCAGCCTACCTGGCTTGGAGGCCAAGGGTTTGTTTTGCCAGGTGCTCTGGGGGCAGTCAACTGAGGTTTGCACCCCTTTGGCTTCCCCGCATAGGTGAATTCCCTTGGTGACAGGCTTCAGGTAGGCAAGGAGATCTGCTCTCCCAGTGGGGAATGATGTGGATCCCCAGGGCACCTCTGGACTCCTTCTCCCATGCTATGCCAACCCTCCCACGGGGAGGTAATAAAGCTATGGCCTTGTTATACCCAACACTAGTGTATTGCACTTTATTCCAGTCTATAATGCCCTCCTGCAATGTCCTGCAAGTCAATGCATGCTGCAGAACTTGCATATTCCAACAAAGGGGAGTCACAGTTTAAAATTATTTGTGACTGGATGAGGCAGAAGATAGAGGGAATTACTAACAATTTGCCTTGAGCTTCAAAATGTCTAGAGAGTTTAAAAAATACATATGAACACCAAAGAGCTAGTTTCTTCTGTAGGTATATGCAATGAAGTCTGTGTACTGTTCATACTGTTCATAATACAGATCCTTAATCTACATTCCATGGTAAAATATAGATCATATGCAGTCAAAATGTCTAAGGAAAAGAAGTCATGAAGGTTGCATACACCCACATTTCATCATGGCAGAAGTTGTGTGTTTCCCCCAAACATGATAATGCAGCAATTTATTCAGTAAGCATATTTAGGACAGTTTCCCTTCTTTCATTTCAACATGCCCTACCTAGCTTACTGCCTTGTGTGGGCATTTGATTAGGATGAAACATAGATGTGGAGAGGAAAATAATAATGTACTTCTGCTACTTCTGTCCCTTCTGTGCATCTTGATGAGTTGAATTTCCATAAGACAATTGCCACCTCAATGTTTGTAGGTCAGTCATGTAGAGGACATCAGATGGTGTCATAATTTTTCTAAACAAACACACACATACACATTCCCATCCATTTTATCACCACTGATCAAACAACTGCACAGGGGCAGCACCTCACATTAAAATATACATTTTCTTTCTATTGAAGTGCATTCCAGTGTGTTTGAAGGGTTTCATTTCCATGTGAAGTGGTAAAATTGTGTCATAATGCAGGACTGAATGTTTCTCCATTTTAAAAAATTGAAACTATTATTTAAAGGATATGTCTAAGAACCATTTTTGTAACATTTAGGGTGCTCCACGCTAGGACAATTATTTTTGTGTAGCTCTCATTGTTGTTGCAACAGCAAGGGAGCATCTAGATGGCAGTTTTCCCAGACTTTAATTGCCTCAGTTCCCTTCTATCAGCTCCATTTCCTCCTATTACCACAAGAGGGACGTTTTGGGGCTTTCTTTTTTAAAAACTGGTTACGTTCACTACAAATATTTTAGACAACTGAACGGATTACTATATATGTGGATATCACCAGATCATCAAAACAGAAACGATAGGTTACATAATCAGAAGATGCTCTTTTCTCTCTGCTAAAACAAGACCAGTAACTACTCTGGTACCCACTATGAATTGTTAATATCAAAAATAGAATAATTCTGCAAAAAAAAGCCCTACTAAAACATTCATAGTACCAAAATACAATCTAAACAAGATTACTGAAGAGTTTGAAGACCATGGAAAGAACAAATTTGCATTACCAAATTCAAGTGACCATGAATTGGAATAACTATGAGCTGAAACCAGAATGGCTATCAAGGAAGACTGTACAAAGACTATTCCTGTAGCCAAAAGATATGAAAACCCTTGATGGCTGATGAAACTCTTCAAATTCCTAAAGACAGATAAGAAGCAAAATATATCCCAAATAGAATCAGAAGTCTAAATGCAGTGACCCATTGAGGCACAGAGAATTATTATAAAAGGAAATATCACAGACTGCAGCAAATATCATATCATCACATTAATCGATGCTGTGAGTAAAGTGATGCTCAAAATTTTTGAACAAAGACTGTTATTATATATGGAAAAATAAATGCCAGATATTAAAACTGGATTCAGAAAAGAAAGAAGTACTGCATATCATGTTGCAAATTTACATTGTTTTTTACAGTATACAGCCACTGAGGAAACTGAAGAAGTAGACAACTGGATGACAACATTGTGTAGATCTTCCCAAAAAAAAAAAAAACACTGGCTCCATTATGGATGCCAAACCAGAGGATAACTTTTATGAACTCACACTGGTTCCAAGTAGAGAGTTTTTTAAACTGAGAAAAGCATTTATTTAAGTGACTTCTCAACAGCAGTCTAGTAAGTAAAGCTCAGACAAAGTTTACTGCTATAGTGAAATAATTTAAACAATTCTCTTAGGGCCATGGAGACTTATAATCTGATTCCAGTTGGAAGTTCCCAGTAGTAACTCAGTTCTGAAGTGCACAGGACCCCAACTGGGATTGAGGTTACAGTTGTGTGGAGAACAGACTGGAAACTAGGGGCTCCTGCTTCACAAGCCCATGCTGAATGGCTCTTGTGTGCTGTTTAGCCTCCTAGCATCTGCATATTGCCCATCAGTAATATGCACTGCAGCCTCCAGTGGGGGCAAACATTGCCTTCACAGAGCCATTTTGAGTGGAAACAATAGCATGGGGGAACAGGAGCCCCCTTCTCCTTATGTCATAGATATTGTACCATTATCATATCTACAATATGTTCAATATGTTTTCTCATTGGTGGGGGCTGGAATTTGCCTTTATAGCAATCCACTACATGGATGTTTACCCAGAGGTAAATCCAATTCAACTCAATGGGACCATATTTGTACAATAAGTATATATAAGGCAGCATCAAAATAAATATGTTTTTTATGGAGAGAGAACAAAGAAATGATTACCTTCCACAATCCAACATTTCAGATGATGGTGTGTTCCATTGGCCAGCTCCTGCTCCATTCATCAACACATTTTAATTCCCTGTCTCAGTGTCCCACTTGGACTGAGTGTGCATGAGAGCACTAAGGTCCACTGTACTTCTGTAACAGAGAATTTCGAGCTTCCTCTGAGCTGCATTCTGAAAGCCAACAGGTAGGTCTTAAGCTAGGATACTACTTTCATTAGCATGCAATTTTTTTCTCTCCTAAATCCCTCTGTTTGGCTCAATGAATACCTGATTATGCCAAACAATAAAATGATAATGGATTTCCCCTGTCATTTGTTCAGGGAAATCCATATAGAAGGATGAGATTAAACTTGAGCTACAAACTATACTGATATAGACAAGCAAAATAAAGGAAAATAATAATTCATAATAATGCATCTCAAATTAACTGGGCACTGTAAAAAGATGATGATGATGATGATGATGATAATTTTTATTTTGAATCTGCCCTTCCCCAAAGGCTCAGGGTGTGTGAAAACAGTAAAATAATAATATTTAATAATATTTAAACTCAGAATAAGTTGGGCTACTTTCTAAGAAGCATCACAAGCAGACATGTAAGTTGCACATACTTTTGATATTTGCATTCTCAGCATAATGTTTGGAAAGAGAACTTCACCCACATTCTCCCCCAAATGCACAGGTACCAGATGTGGGGGTAGGGTTTGCAAGTCCATTCTGGCACTAGCAGGAAACGTAGTTGATGGGAGAGGGGGCTCATAAGTGATGTAAATACATTGTTGGCAACACTCTGACACCATTCCCTTGCTCCCAGAAGTGATGTCAGCAAAACCATAAAGTTTTGTCCAAATACCAGAGTGACCCCAGCATACTCGAGCCACTTTTCAGCTCACAGGGAATGGCATCAGCATGTTGGGATGCTACTGACATCCCCCAATTTCACACAGCTTCCCCTCCGTCCACCTTCCAGCTTAGCAGCAGTGGGGTAAGGCCCACTAATGGAAGAAGGTTCCCCATTGTTAGCAGGGGCTTGATAAACCTATTTGAAGTAGATGGCCATGATTGCAGCTCAAACAACTTTGCATGAGGGGAGTGTTAGTTATCTCACTGGGTGTTATCTCAGAAGCATGAAAAAGAGCAGTGTGGCTCATTTGCCCTCACGCCACATGTCATTAACATCTGAGGCCTCCCCCTCCACCATCCCCACAAGCAAGTTTTGCATTGCTCAATAGGTGCTATACCTATGAGACTGCCAAACAGGAAATTCTTCCTCATGCAAGAGCTGGGTTGGAGTCCAGAGTGAAGGAAAAGGAAAAGGAAAAGGAAGGGCATCCTGTCTGAATCTGCTGCTGCAACAAGGTTCTGCTGGCAAAGGCAGGAAAGATGACTTTCTCAGATAGGCTGCTAATTATTTTGTACAATACTTAGAATCACATCAAACAGGCAGTTATACATTCTCTTTTAATTAATACATATTTGTTTTGGCAGCTTCTCAGTGTGTGATGTTCAGAATTTTGTAGCATGATTCTAAGTGTGGTTATTGATTTTGATACATATAAAAAGTTGTTTTTTAAAAATCATCTCTCAGAGACCCTAACTCTGATGCAGTATTTAAAGATATATAATATTTGTGTGTCTCCCTCTATCGGTGTCTCTTGCCAGCAGGTGAAGACTTTAGTTTTATCTGAGAGCCAGTGTGTGGTATTGCGGTTCAGAGCAGCAGACTCAAATCTGGAGAACCCGGTTTGATTCCCCACTCATCCACGTGAAGGCAGCTGGATAGGGTCAGCCACAGTTCTCTCAGCACCTCCTCAGTCCCACCTACCTCACAAGGTGCTGGCTGTGTGGAGAGGAAGGTGATTGTAAGCCATTCTGAGACTCTTTCGGATAGGGAAAATCAGAGTTTAAACACCAACTTTCTTCATACCCCCTCTCCCATAACAGTTATTGACCCTCCTTCTAGTAGTGTTTGTTTATGTTTTTGTGTGTTTGTAATTGTATTGTTTTATCATTTTAACTGCATTTTAATTGCTTAAATGCTTTGAGGTTTTTTTTTATGTTCACTGCCCTGTAGACCAGAAATGGGTTTTAAATGTTTTAAATAACAAAATAAGATTTTAAAAGTTATTTCCCCTGAATATCAAACAATCAGGACTTCAATATGATTGGCATGAAAAAAAGATGAGGCTATTTCCTGAGTCTTTGTATATGTATGGCGTACATGCACAATATATTAGTTGGTATGCATTTGTCATGGGTAATCCAGACACTGTCCTACAAGACAGAGTTCACAGCTAGGAAATAACATTTCCTCACTGCACAATATATATGACATATCAAAACCCACAAAAGCTCCTCTTGCTGTGCCTTGTCTCAGTTCTAGGATGCTTTGTTGCAGTTACCAGACCCTCCGTAGAGATGCCAACTTCCAGGTAGGACCAGAAGATTTCTCGGAATTACAGCTCATCTCCAGGCTACAGAGATGATAAAATGGTTATTTATTTTCCCCTTGAGAAAATGGTTATTTGAGGGGGTAGACTCTGTGGCATTGTACCCCACTGAGAACCCTGTCCTCTCAGGCTCTATCCCCAAATCTCCAGGACTTTTTCAACCTGGATCTAGAAGAAGAAGAAGAAGAGTTGGTTCTTATTTGTCATTTTTCTCTGCCCGAAGGAGTCTCAAAGTGGCTTACATGCCTTTCCCAATCAACTCATGCCTTTCCCAATCAACAACATTACACTGGGAAAAAATCCTGGAAGAAGTACAAACAAATTCCCACTATCTGCTTTCCACCACACATAGTCGTGGAGCATCTTAGGATACCAGCAGCAACTGCAGCCAATCACAGCTTTCCTAAACACCATATAAACTTGGGCCAGGACACCCATATCTGTAATAATGAGCATATGGCAAGGAGCCATAGCTGGCCTCATACCATGTGTACTTACATCATACAGTAGGTCGGCAGATCCTTGATGATGAGAGCACTAGAAAAGGGCACTTTGTATATTAAAGGAGTTATTACAGCATATTGCTGGCACTGATCTGCTAAGAACCATCACTTCACCTTCAGACAATCACTGATGGGCCTTCCAGTCACTCAAGCAGAAATGCAAGGACAAAACACCCCACACAGGTAAGTGAGGGAGGGGGTTCCATACTCCAAACTTTTACTGCAAGCCCCCTACTTTATTCTTCAATAGTTGGTAGCACTATATCCCACAAAGGGGGCACAGCCTCCCCTGGGAAACATGCTGGCTGAACATCACCATGATATCAAAGCAAAGTCATGCAGGTGAAAGCCAATATGCTGTGGTGGAAACAGTAAGCATTATCACATTTCTGTGAGCCAGCCACTCCAAACATTGCAACAGATAACCAAATAGTCATGATGCCTAAGCCCCAAGGAGCAACCCTGCCAGAAATTGCAATCTGAGAACCATTATCTCCCCCAACCGTTGACTCCTAAAGTGTGTGAATTTTCAAGGGTGGTGGTGGTATAGAAACTGAATAGCATTAAGGTGCTGCCTTCCACTTTGGCCATAGCTCACCACCACATGCAGAATGCTTGAGCCCACTCTTTCTTTGTTGCTGTTGTTGGATACTACTCATTACTCTAGGCTCATTATTCTTTGGCTCTTTCCACAAAGGTCTCCCACAGAGAAAGATGCAAGGATGGAACCTATTCACAGTACAGCACCAACCATCTGCTCAGCCTACAGTATGATCAACAGCTGCAGTGACCATATTGATCTAACTGATCTGCTGTGGAATTGTCAGTTCTTATGTTTTAGCTTCACACAACTGCAAGCTGCTTAACAATTGCTTGATCAGCACAGTTACACCTGTCAGTGATAGACAGCTCTACCTATTTGTCAGTGCAATTTTTAAGGCCAGAGAAGCCTTCCTATGTTGGCAACCATACTCACCTGCCTTACATTCCAAACTCTATTCTGGATGCTGTTCAATAAACATTTGGAATGCTTCATAGTTGTTTGTTTAAATGGAGTTTGGAGTTCTGTGACGACCCTTACTTATTAATCTCAGCAATATTTAGTACACTGGGAGGGGCTAAGAGAGTTGACCACTGTCTGCACAGATAACCTCTGGCAAGGGGGGGGCAAACTCCAAGATCACAATTTCTGTGAATATTGCTATGTGATAAACTAACCTATGATAGGGCAAAGAGATGGAGTACACAGGTTGCTGGGATAAATAGTAACAGAAAGAGCTATTTAACCCACTGCTTCAAGTGGAAGGATGGTTGCATGGAAAGGTGCACCATCCCAAATCTGATGGTGCAAAAACTTAGGTATTCCTAAGACTCTTTCCAGGACAGTCTAGTGATTAATCACATACAAACTCTGAAATGAGAAACTGAAGCATGATAAGTCTGTGCTGTTCCATAATATATCTATCTATGCAGTTGTCTTTCTTGACCCTGGTATATATGATTAATTTTAATACTCTGACCAATGAAGAATCCCAGAGTCCAATGTTGTTTCTTTTTTCATGTATCCAGTTGGGTATGTGTTTTGAGGAATGCTCTGTATTGTGTGAATTATGAATTCTAGCTTGCCTTCTCTTTTCCTGCTGAAACCTCAGTCAAAATATCTTACTAGGCATGTCTCAATCCTCCATGCAGTATAGGAGTTGGCTACTTCTATACATTATAGTGGGCTACTTCCATACATTATTACATTATCGTATAGGAGTTGGCTACTTCCATACATTATAGTATAGGAGTTGGCTACTTCCATATCATCATTTGACTCTTTTATTGGTGGTGTTTTTGTATGGATTCCAGTGCATTTTCTAGTCTTCTGACACCTTGCAATTTGGTATTTTGGCCTATTGTGTGCAACATAAAGCAACAACCTCCATTCATCCTTTCATAAACGTTTTCCCCACTTCATACATTTACTATGAAAGACCTTATACTTTGGACTTTTCAAAGACAAAGTTTCAAAACTTAAGTTTCAGAATAAGAGAATTCCAACTGCTGTTTCATTCATATCAATATATCAAGTCAGCTGTTAGACAGCAAGACCTCAAATCAAAATAAGTGCCAGGAGATCAGGGCTTCTGACCTGAAACTTTATAGTTTGAGGCTTGGATCTAAATGAATAAACCAGCTAGAACTTGAGAACTACAGACTTCTACAGACACAAAAGGCAACACAGGCGAGGAGCACCAGCTTCTGTGATTAGTAAACAACATGAAGCATTTCTTCCTATTTCTTTATCCCAAATCAGAAAGGAGACTAGAGGTGAAAAGTGACATCTAAATTAGGTTGTTGTAGATACAGCCATCAAGATCTGCCGAGCAGAGTAATTTTGTAAAAACACTCTCGTCTATATAGGGAGACAGCTATGACCTCTGTTCAATGTAGGATGTAATGTCTGTTTACACATAATGTTTTCATAGACACCCGTTCAATGGTGGAAGCGTGTGGTGAGTACTGGAGCAGAAATATCATCAAAACGCATCACCCTGAGAAATGAACTTGATTTAGGCGAATGAGCAAAATAGGAATAGCCATGCCCTCAGGCAAATTATTTCCCTATATTGTGCCTCTTTGACCAGTGGCCTGTGGGGCTTTATCGCAGCACTTGCAAGAATAAGCAGGAGACAATGAATAGCTTTGATCCTTGACATGCTTTTTGCTCTTGTTGTTTCAATTGACATGATTTGCCAGGGAGACTATGCAAAAAGAAAAACTGTGTTGCTACAGCCAGCTCCAACACTTCACTGAGCCAGGATCAATTGCTTCAAGCTTTGTACTTTTCATGAAAGTCATAGATTGAGTTTTGTTCTGTATGTATACCTAGGGCAAAATGCCAGCACATGGAATCAATGCATAGAAGAGGCACAAAGTGGGATCTGGCAGCCTTATGTTTTAAAATATCTATAAAATATCAAAGATTAAGTCCTTCAGAAACAGCTTTTGTAGGCGTTGCTATTATTTCTTGCTTAACTAACACACAAAAAAAAATAAAAATAGTCTGAATTCAGAAATTCAGACATCTCTTCATTTACAAGTTTGGAACGGAGTATGAATAGGGCTACCAGCTCTGAATTGGGAAATGAGATTTTAGGGGTGGAGCCTGGAGATGGTGGAGTTTAGGAGGGGAAGAACCTCATTGGTATATAATGCCATAGAGTTCACCCAAGCAGCTGTTTTCTCAGTGAAACCAATCTCTATAGCCTGGAGTTCAGTTGGAATTCCAGGAGATCTTACAACATGGAGGTTGGCAAACATAGCTCTTACACCGAATTTGTTGGTATTCCAGAGCAACTGGTTGGCCCCAGTGTGAAACAATATGTTGGATCTGATGGATCACTGTGATGTTCTCTTATTCCATATTAGCTTTCTTAGATCTCATAATCAACATTTTACTATATTTATACAATTCAGATTGGATGGAATATATTCTATATTCATCTTATCCATATAAACAAGTCTCATGGATTTCAGATTTGTATTCTACTAACATTCTAATCTAAGTGCATAAGGATTTTGAAATTTTGGCTACCACTCTGCACGTGAATTGTGGCTTAAAATATTCCTGTTTGGAAAAACAAAAGAAATGCAAATCAAGTTTCAATTCAAATCATTACTTAACAGGGGGAAAATATTTTTCCAGGACTAGTGACATCAGTCCTGTTCTTTTATCCTGACAGAATGTTTGTCATGACCAGAATTTTGAATAAACCCAATCCCCTCCCCCCAAAAAAATCACCAGAAATATATTGCATTCCAACAGGTTAACCTCCATTATGATATCCTTTATTCAGTAATGCTTTATTATTCTTATACAAATTCACAATGAATCCTATTTAATTTAGTCTTAGCATCTCTCTGTTATTTCTTAAACTCTAAGGTATCACAAGTGGATTTAGAGGTATTGAAACGCTGATAGCTTTGTTCTGGCACTTGAAATTTATTTTTGTATTTGTATTTCATATGCTCTTACAACTTACACAGCAGGATTGGCATTTTCTCCTCACATGCTGTATTCAAAGGCACATTAATTGATTGATTGTTAAAATATTTATAGTTATTGTTAAATATTCATGTTTAAAATATTTATACTCTTCCTTGTGGCCCAAGATGGTGTACGGTTCCAATCTGAAACCAAACACCATACAATAAATCCCCATGACCCCCCCTCCTTCAAAAAACTCCCATAAATGCCTCAGCAAATACAACTGCCTTACAGAAACTCAAAAAAAATGGTGCTCTCTCACCTCCTTGAGAAGCCCATCACTGATCATTTAATTTCCAGGGATCTTTCCCCATAGGTTACTGCCCTAGAAGACTACTGGTGGCCAGGAGCAAGCAGAGCTGACCCCTTATGGGTCAATGTTTAGATCCTTTGCCAGCCTTGGTAATTGGCATTGTATTTCCTGATGTAGGTTTTGAGAAGGAAGCAATGGGGGAGCTAATGCCCATTGTTTGCACCGCTGAACTGAGTAACCTCTGAAGTGCTAGACTGCAGTATCACAGTGGCCTTTCAGCTTGCCCTGCTCCACCACCATTTTAACTTCCCAGTCTGCTCCCTACCCATTTCTCAAGGTGGGAGATACCATTGAAAGGAATCAGGTTCTGGTAGATGCCAAGCAACCAGAAGGCAATCAGTTGATGGCAACTACAGCATTGTAGTTGGTGGATGGGAGCAAAGAGAGGAATTCTCAGTAATTTAAGTCATCTGACTGACAGTAGCATCAGTTGCTGAAGGCTAAGTCCTCCAATTCTCTGCATCCACAGGATGTTATCAGCAGGGATGCCAGAGACCCACTTAGGTCAGAATGTGGGGAGAAATTCCACCCCAAACAGTGATCGTCACCCCCCAAAGCACTTCTCCTTTCTCTCCCACCCCCTCCCCACCCCTGTACTCCTTGGGACCAGGAAGACCATGCTGATAACATCCAAAAGTAATTTCGGCAAAACTCTATGGTTTGAGGCCAATTTTCTACCATAGAGTTTCTCCAAAATCCAGAGCATTGCCCCAAACATCTCAAATGTGCCAACATCAGCACACCAAATGTTCTTCTGGGTTTGGGTAAGTGTGTGTGGGGAGGTCCTGGAGTTCCCCTTCCCTCATTGACAGCATGGCAGTGCCTGGCAGGCCTAGTTATCAATCATGGGAATGTACACCTAAGGGCGATATTTGTTATATATAATAATGAGGAGGTCACAAAGAACTTGCATGTCCCAACAAGTAACTTTGTTTTAACCTCTAGATGCATGATTTTTGTCAGTTTGGAAGAAACCTTGAACTAAACAGAGGAGGAGGTGGAGGAGGTTGGTTCTTATATGCCACTTTTATCTACCTAAAGGAGTCTCAAAGTGGCTTACCATCCCCTTCCCTTTCCTCTCCCCACAACAGATGCCCTGTGAGGCAGGTGAGGCTGAGAGAGCCCTTATATTACTGCTTGGTTAGAACAGCTTTATCAGTGTTGTGGCGAGCCCAAGGTCACCCAGCTGGCTGCATGTGGGAGAGTGGGGGATCAAACCTGGCTCACCAGATTAGAAGTCCGCACTCCTAACCACTACACCAAGTTGGCTCTAGCTGATGGCAAGAGTCAAATTCAACTGGAACTGGAAAGCTCTTGCTAAGAAGTTTAATTCTGGTATACCCAACAACATTAGCAAATACATCTGTTGAGAGATCCAAACATAACCTGTTGCTCATGACACTTCCAGGAAGCTAAACTTTCCTATATTAGGTCTGCTGAGAAGTTTGCAGCAATCATGCTCATGGGGCAAACCAACTTTGTTTTTGGATTTCCTCAGTTACATGCAAGGCGAATTCCTGTTTGGATCACCTTGATGGCTGTTTGGTGAAATTCGCTGTGATCCCAGGACCATGCCAAGCAACTTTGTACCTGAGCTGCAGCCTCTTGGTCACTGCAGCTTATAACTGGTTTTGCTGTGTTCAAAATCAAAATTGTCCCAGTTACAAAAAAACAAAGCTGTATCCTCCATGGCTATAATTTTTTAGTTCACTAATAGTGCCATCCTAAGCAGAGTTATACCCTTTCTAGCCCATTGACTTTAGTGGGCTTAATGGAGTGTTAACAATAGTTAGGACTGCACTGTAAATTGATCAAGTTGTATCAAGTATGGAGTTACTTGCCATTCATTCTCTCTTTCCACTTGCACAGTCAGATGCATCCTTTCAATGACCAAAAATGAGGAGACTGCATGACCTGCCTTTTGGGCCTGTGCAGTCAAGGGCATCTGTCTACAACGACATGGCAAGAACTGACTGCAAGACTAAGGCTTGGTTTCTAAAATCCCTTTCTACTCGTGAGGGAGACAGGAATATAGTTTACTTCGCCTTTCACTACAGCCTCCCTACCTTTACCCCTATAATATTCCTGGGAAATCCACAGGCCCATGGGAGCATACCTTATAAGGCATAGAAGAGAGCTACAAATATTTATTTATTTTATTTTTAATGGATTTATATCCCACCACTCTCCAATAAAACCCACCATTAAAACCTGGTACAGCAAAACATGTTAACACAACAAGCTGTGATAAAAGTCTTTCCTTACCCTCTACCTGGCCCCACTATATGAATGCCTTGGGTGTATAGGAGATGTTAGGGTTGGCCTGTGGAGGAGCCACAAGCACTTCCTAGCTCTGGCCTCTACTGAAGACCTGGCAGAAGAGCTTCATTTTACAGGCCCCGTGTAGAGTTCCTTCAGATCCCGCAGCTCTCCTGGGAGCTCATTCCACCAGGCTGGGTCCAGGACCAAAAGGGCCCTGGCTCAGGTCAAGGCCAGGAACACTTCTCTTGGGCCCACAGAGTGCAACAGAGTGGGGGAGGGTGGCATAAGGAGGCAAGCAGTCTCTCAGGTATGTGGGACCCAGGCCACATATAGGCTTAAGGGTTAATACAAAAACCATGAATCTGATCCGAGCAGCTGTCTCAGCACCAGCTGGATGTGGGCCCTCCAAGATGTACAGGTGCGGACAGTTGCTATTTATGCAGCACAGTTGTATTCATATATTGTGCATAGGTTTCAAGTTAATGTTTTAAATCTCAACACAAATATTTTAAAAATAATGTTAATATTTTTAAAGCATTAGAGAAGGCGACAGTGGCAAAAAGGTACCAGGGGTGGGATGAAAGCATCTGGAAGGTCTAATCATGGAAGAAAATAGTGTAAACATGCAACTGGACACACCTGAATTCCTTCTGGCACTTCCAGATAGGTCACCGCACAGCCAGTTCCTTGCTCATGACCTGTAGCATAGCCGGGACTTGAGTCAAATGGGCAAGTGTTCAAGCATGCCTACTTAAGATCTAATAATTTTCTTAATTTCCCAACCAGAATGTTAACTTGGGAAAAGATGGGGGGGGGAAGTCTAATATCAAATCTATCATTAAAAAAGTAAAAACAGTTCCATCATTTCCATGTCCTGAGATATAGATCCCTTTTAATTAATGGAAACACAAAGACCTCTGTATTTTTCTACAGTTAACAGATGACTATGTGGGACCTTCTGTTTTAAAAGACAGGAAATATACCCTACCATTAGAGAGTTATGGCATATCCTTTCCCCCTCACAATCAGAAAATTGCACTTCATCTTTCTAGAACACTATCAGATAGTGATCTTTCACCTCAACCTTGAGGAAAGTATTGTGTAGAATTATTTAGATATGAGAGTAGGACAATTACCTTCCACAGCATGAAGGACACACTACAAGCTTCCTGATGTTTTCAGACAAATTGAAAATGAACACTAAAAAAGAAATACGAAATAAGGCTGTGGTGACATATTGATCTTTTAATAGTCGACATCTGCATCCCATAACACAGTGGAGATGCACAACATATCCATATTCTTTACACCTCCCCCTATTCTGGGCACCAGCCTGTGGCAAACAAATGTTATGTACCTGGCAATCTCCAGATAAATGAGGGTGTACTATATTCACAAAGCCTGGTTGCCCTCAATTAACTTTCGCAGACCTATGTTCTCCCCTTTTGTCTTCTCCAGCATATTTCTTTTTGACAGGCACCCCTTAGAATTCTGAAGAAACATCAGCTTTTTTTTTTTTTTTTTTTTGCTGTGAGATCATTTTGGTACCTTCAAAAGTACCTGTGCCATGATTTTTTGTTTAAAACCATTTTGCATTTTTTTGGTGTGTGTCTTTTTCATAGGTTGCAAAATTAACCTATTTACAACTGCAAACAGACCACTGCAGTTATTAGCCACAATAAAGGAAACTTAAGCAGTTTTCAGAAGCAATGTTCATTTTAGGAAGCAGATATTTAGTAGCAACACAAATGCACACACTTCATGCATACTTTTTTCATTTAAAATCCTGCTTGAAAATCTTTTACCTTTAACAAGGCATAGCATGGTATAAACAAAAATATCATAGTGATATGGGCTTGTATCCATTGCATTTTAGGGTTGTTAGGTGCCCCTTGGCCACGAGTGGGAGATGGGGGCTACATCTGGGTCAGGAAACTCCTGGAGATTTGGGGGTGGAGCCTGGGGAGAACAGGGACCTCAGTAGAACAGTGCCATCAGTCTCCATCCCCCAAGGCCACCATTTTCTCCTGAGGAACTGATCTCTAGTATGGGGAAGGGCCGGGGGATCCTGAGGTCACACCTGGAGGATGGCATCCCTAGGTAATTTCTGTGGAAGGAAGGGATGTCCATCTGCAGAGCATGACTTTCTTACCCTCCCCCCCCCACTTTGGTTCCAAAATAACTCTCCAAATACTGTTTGTGCTTGACAGGGGATTCCCAAAAACAACCTGAGCAAGGAGTTAGTGGTCTGTAACAGGAGGTAAATCACTGAAAATCACACTACTGTCCACAGAAATCCTCAGTTGTTTCAAAAGATTGAACATGGCTACTCATAGCACTCTTGCTAGTAGGCCTGTACTTACCAGAGCTGAAGAAGAGCAGGACAGCTTGAGCAGGTTGCTTGGCAATAGCCTACATACAGCAGAATTCAACCTCAGTGAGTGGCCAGCACAGAAGGCCAATCTGCTTTCCAGGTGCTTTAGGAAAGGGAGAAACAACTGCCAGCAGGCTCAGGAAAGGAGGGAACAGCTGCAAGGTGGGTAAGGTAACCAGTCTCCAAGTAGTTGAGCCAAGAAAATAGGTATTAAAGATTTTTGATCTTTTGATCTTCGTTCTTCAACCTTTTTGGACCGACCTCTCACATCAGTCTCTATATGGTGGCTGGCAATCTCCTGGTCTTCAGGTTACAAAGATCAGTTCCCCTGGAGGAAATGGCTGCTTTACAAGGTAAATTCAATGGCTTTGTATCAAACCGAGGTCCCTCCAAACCCCACCCTCCCTAGGCTTCACCCCCCAAAAAATAATCTCTAGAAATTTCCCAATCCAGAGCTGGCAATACTACCAGTGCAGTAGTTCCTATCTTCTAGTTGCTTTGAAGTTCATTGTTGGCCTTTAACCTGTTACTGTTTTAACCTAATTTGCCTCACAAGAGTTGTTGTTCGGGCAAAATGGAGGGAGAGTAAACCTGAACTCCTGGAATAAAAAATCAGTAGACAGCTGTGAATCATGATTTTTTGTCCTGAAAAGGAGTGGGGGAAGTTCTCCCTTGCCCAGCCATGAACAACATATTAATTGGAGGGGAGGTCAGTACATAATAATAAAGATCAGTACATAAATGCTACATCACAATGAAATTCCTTGCGAGCAATGATCCTAAAGCTGGAATGGGCCATGTCCCCACTAGAGAAATTCTTGCAGTCCCAATCATCGCAAATGGTGCTCATTAAATTGAGGGAACTGGAGAATGATAGAGTTAAAGTAATGACTATCTCAGCCCAAATATAATTTTACTAGGGGCAAAGCCCGTTGTATCCAGGAATACAATGGGCACTAGAGTTTGGCGGTGGGAAGAGGGAGGGGAGGAGCTGTCCAGTCTGTAAGGGCATGGGGTTGAATATGTGTGTTGTGTGGGAGGTTGTGGTGACAAATGAGGGCATGGGTGTGAAGATATGGGTGTCACAAACCTGTGGTTTAGAATGTTTGTTGAGTATGGGAGAGGACTGACCTTTGGGAACTGTGGCATAGTGGTTACAGATGAGCTTTCCAGAGCCATGACTTCAGATATGTGAAGGGAAAATCAGACTGGAGACTCTTCTTAGAGGGAGATTACATGGCAACCAGTTCATCCCAGTTCTGCATCATTTCCCTTCTGGTGTGAATTAGGCCACAGACAACAAAATGTCCCCCTGCCCTAATACACATGGGGTAGTCACAGTACACAGGCGTCTACCCTGCTCCTTCTGTCTCTATTTTTTCACTGTTGATAAAATGTTGATAAAATGTTATGTGCCCACATGCTTCTTTCATGGTTGCTCCTTAGAAGAAGAACTGGATTTTTGTACCCTGTTGTTTACTACCCAATGGAGTCTCAAAGCGGTTTATAAACACCTTTTCCCTTCATCTCCCCACAATAGACAACCTGTGATGGATGTGGGGCTGTGAGGGGTTTGAGAGAACTGGGAATGGGCCACAGTGACCCAGCAGGCCTCAGGTGTCTCAAAGCAGTTTCCAATCGTCTTCCCTTCCTCACCCCATAGCAGACTCCCCATGAGGGAGGTGGAGTAGAGAGCCTCACATGGACGCTGGCAACCCTAAGAAGAAGTGTCTCTGTGCACAGCAGTCTTGACCTTAGTAAGGTTTTTTATAATGTTATTTTATTTGCCAGGCCATTGAAAAAACACTTCAGTTCCCATGTTTCTCCAGCCATTTACCTGTTCACTATTTACAGTTTCAGGCTGTAAATATTCTTTATTTAGATCTTCCTGCACTTTCCAGACTCACAGGACTGATGCTGGTCTGGCTGTCTGTGCCCCAAAATACAAACAGACAGTTGTGAAGAAGAAATACACATGGCTTGGCTGTCTAACCCCCGGCCAGAGCAGTATTTTAAGTGAGAAGGGACTTTTCTGTGGCTTCCCTGTTAGCCAACTGTTTGGCAGAAGGAGAAATCCCCCCCCCCCTCAAAAGGAATGCCCTCAGATTCCCATGCGTTGCTTTCGGAAACGCTTCCCTCCCCTCAGTCAGGGGCTGTCAGAGGCTCCTTTGCAGCAGGCCTAAAGGGAGGGGGGAGGGAGTACACTCACCAGCCTCCTGGCAGCTCTGTCAGTATTCTGAGGCAAAGAGAGGGAAGTTACAGTTGGACATGACAGTTAGGACAGCCTCTGTTCTCATCACCCTTGGCAGCCCTACTGACCTCCTCTCCCTGCGGTGGTCAGAAGCAGACTGGCAGTGATGTCTGGCAGTGATGACAATGATCCTCCAGGCCTTCCTGTCCTCTACCATTCCCCGGAATCCATTTAAGTTCACACCGACGGCTTCAGTGACTCCATCCAGCCACCTCATTCTCTGTCATCTCCTTCTTCTTTTGCCCTCAATCGCTCCCACCATTAGGTTCTTCTCCAGGGAGTCCTTCCTTCTCATGAGGTGGCCAAAGTATTTGAGTTTCATCTTCAGGATCTGGCCTTCTAAAGAGCAGTCTGGGCTGATCTCCTCTAGGATTGACCGGTTTGTTCACCTTGCAGTCCAAAGGACTCACAAGAGTCTTCTCCAGCACCAGAGTTCAAAAGCCTCAATTCTTTGACTCTCAGCCTTCCTTATGGTCCAACTTTCACAGCCATACATTGCAACTGGAAAGTCCATTGCCTTGACTAGATGCACTTTTTTTGGCAGGGTGATGTCTCTGCTTTTTAGGATGCTGTCTAGATTTGCCATAGCTTTCCTCCCCAGGAGCAAGTATCTTTTAATTTCTTTGCTGCAGTCTCCATCTGCAGTGATCTTGGAGCCCAGGAAAATAAAATCTGTCACTACCTCCATTTCTTCCCCATCTATTTGCCAGGAATTGAGAGGGCCAGATGCCATGATCTTAGTATTAACATAAGAAGTAGCATAAGGTACTAGCATAAGAACTGGCTAACATATTTCTTTTCTGAAGTGTTATAGCTGTCATTACGCCTGAGCAGCGCAGCAAGCATATGATCAGGAACTGGAGCAACATGCTACTTAAAAGGAAGGGAGTTTCCATGAGTTATTTTGTTCCTTGGACCTTAAAGAAAGTGCAGCTGTTAGCCAGATTATTGCTGTTAATAAAGACTTAACAATCTCCTTTGCAAAGTCTTGTCTTTCCAGGAAGAACTGAATGGCTTATCTTCATCCCCACCCACACATACATCCTCCTTCTTCTAAGTGGCTGGCAGTAGGGTCACAGGATCAGAAGGAAAAGGAGTTGGAACAATCTGCCTCTTCCATTCTTTATTCCAGTGATATATTTGGAGACAGTGACTTGAGACAGTCACAACAATGGTCCCTTTGCCAGCTTCAGCAATTCTGCTCCTCCAGTGGCTCTTTTTACCCTAAGGCTGAGGGACTGGAAGGGAAATTTGTGAAAATAACTTGGCACCATTTTTCTCCTGTTAGAAGCCAAATTTGTTTCCTGAAAAGTAGAAATGTGGATGGAGGGGAGCAATATTAAAATTGCCTTTTCACCTGAACTCATTTCAAGAAAATACATGGACAAACTAAGCACTCTCTCCTTCCACTCCTTATGTACCTTTAGGTTATCTATGCAACTTCAGTACATATTTAGCAATACAGTCTTTATAAATAACAACTGAACAACATACTACACAGATCCCACCACCAAGGCTGTTCCTCAGCCAATACTCTAGCAGCCATCCTTCTCACCCAAATGAACACAGGAGAAAGGAAAACTAAAACAGACCCATGTCGTGACATATGGCATATAACGTAATTAATAAACACTTCATGAATTCTCAGCCAACCCAATGAGCAACCTCAAATGACCTTCAGAGATTCTCCCCACAGTAAGAAATAAGATGGGATGAAGACTGCTTAGATCAGGGGTAGTCAAACTGTGGCTCTCCAGATGTGCATGGACTACAATTCCCAGAAGCCCCTGCCAGCATTTGCTGGCAGGGGCTCCTGGGAACTGTAGTCCATGAACATCTGGAGGGCCGCAGTTTGACTACCCCTGGCTTAGATCCTTAGGAGATCATCAAGCTTATTACTTTTGGTCCTGTGACTTAACCCTTCAAGAAAAAGAGCTCTTTTTTTATACCCCACTTTTCACTAACCAAAGGAGTCCCAAAGTGACTTACAAACACCTTTCCCTTCCTCTCCCCACAACGGACACCCTGTGAGGTAGATGGGGCTAAGAGAACCTTAAGAGAACTGATCTATAAGAACAGCTCTAAGAAAACTGTGACTGGCCCAAGGTCACCCAGACAACTGCATGTGAAGGAGTGGGGAATCAAATCTGGTTTTCTATATTAGAGTCCGCCATTCTTTAACTATTACACCACCACATAGGACTCTCTTTCTAGACTTTCAGCAGTCAACAGAGCTTTCTAAGAAATAACTGTTTGAATCAGGCAGTACCTCCCATCCCATCCTTATAAGGCTGAACAGATGCTGAGCCACCAAATATAGGCAAAGTTTTAGATAAGAACTAGAGTCATAATAACTAAATTGCTACAGTGAATTCTAACATCTCCGTTATTTTGATCCATCGCATCATGTTAATCCCAAGCAACTGAATTTAAATATTGCTTCATCCTCCATAGTACATGTGCCCCTCATAGAAAGTCCTCCACTGACCTAGAAAGGTTGTTTTCCTAAGCTGAACTCTGTCCAAAAGTTTTCTGCTCTTTCCGTGTGTGGAGTGTGATTTTCCTTACTGTATGTGAACACTTCAGTTATGGCAGATGGCTAAGATATTAAATAGAAGTTTGTCTGACATTTAGTTTGTTTTTCACCTAAAAGTAACAAACAGAGAATACCTTTTTCCATTTGATTTTTTTTCTTTGCGAAAAACTCATCCTAGCAAGGAATGTAATCTGAACATCTAGATTCCCCAAGTAATACTGATATATATTGACATATAGATCTGAGCTATGTAACAATACCAGGAAGAATGTAATCTTGCTTCAAACAGCAGGCCTTGAAAACAACCAACCATAGTGTCTTTTATCATTTTCCTCAAAATACAGGATAAAAGTCTCCTAACTCAATGTAGTCCGACGTTTACATATCCAGATCTACTTAATGTCAATTTTAAGGAGAAAGTGCTCCGATGAAACTTAATGAAATCCCATATCCTTGATACCAGAGGCAGTTGTAGAAGTGTAAAAGGATATGTTATTGTGGGGCAGATTGCTAGTTCTCTTTTAATTAATTTATTATTATTATTATTAGATTTCTAACACCACCCCTCTCAGCCCAGTCATCTCGGGGCAGTGTACAACAGCTTAAAAACAACAGTACTAAAACCAAAATCAATTCTCTCATTAAAGCAAAGCTGCCTCTGGGCCTCTTCACTTCATTCACCCACATTGCTCTCCCATATTATAAGCTAGTTCCAGATATTACAAGGGAGAATGTTTTAACGGGAGAGGAGGAGGGTTCTTGATGTTCTAATGGCCTAGCCTCAACCAAGTGCCTGATAGAAGAGCTTCATTTTACAGGCCCTGCAGACCTGACTGAGTTCCAACAAGGCCCATGTCTCTTCTGGGACCTCATTCCACCAGGAAGAGGCTAGGACCAAAAAGGTTCTGGCCCTGGTTGAGGCCAGCCGAACCTCTCTCAGACCAGGGATCACCAGTCTGTTGGAACTAGCAGAATGTAACACTCCTCAGGAATAGTGCAGGGTTTTATTTACCTTAGTTCTAAGAATGACTGAAATTTCACACTTTATGGTAAACTTGAGATTAACCAGACAAACAGATTTAAGAATCTCCAGGTATTATGTTATTTTGCTTCATGTTAAAGATGTTAGCTCAGGAGCAGAATTTATCTGCATTTCTGTGATGCGTTTCATACTGTTTTTAGGCTCCTTTCCTATATTCATGTTATATAGAAGTCTCTTCTCAATGGTTCTGTCCCACATGGCTGCAGTGTAGTAGTGAATGAGGTCACAGAGAACTAAAGAAGCATGGAAACTCCAAGGGAACAATCTATGTATGTTATGTGATCTCCTTGGAAGAAAGACAGCATAAACTGTAACAGAGAGGTTGATGAATAAATGTCTGCATGACAACTGTAAACCAGTTTTGATCCAGGGAACCTTCTGGCAGCTGTGTCAGAAAGCAAGGTTGTAATCATGAATTCTCCCTACCCTGGCAACATTGCTATTTCAAGAGAGCTCTTTGGAAGACCCTATAACCGGTTTTGAAATATTTAATTTTGTAGCTATAACATACTATGCACTAATATTTTGGAAGCCATGGCCTAAGTATCTTTAACCGCTCCTGTGGAGCAGATAAAATAATAGAGTAAGGGCCCTGAGGGTGGGCCCTGTCCGAGATGAGGAAGGTGCCCCTTCCCCTGGACTGACAAGCACTTCCCGATTGGGCCCTCCACTTGTCAGTCCAGCCCCAAACCGCCAATCAGCAGCCACGTGCAGCGCGGCTGCTGATTGGCTGTTTGCCCTGGCAAGGACCAGTTGGGAGGCACGAAGCAGCTCCCGACCCACTCAACCCCCCACGAGGGCAAACCTTCACCCCACAGTGGCCATTCCTCTGTTGGCCACCGAGCGGGAAGGGAGGCCTGCAGCCCCCCGTCGCCTGGCCCGGTGGGTGGAAGGGGAGCCTTCCCAGGCATCGTGGAGCCCATTGCGCTCCCCAGGCCCTGGGAAGGCTTTTTCCCTGGGGGGTGGAAGTAAAAGCCCGGCACCTGGAAAGCCACCCTGGTGACTGGAAAGGCTTTTTCCTCCCCCCCCCCCCGGGAAAAGGCCTGGGGTCAGCTTCACCCTGGGGGGGACTTTGGGGGGCCCAGCTCTTCCCACCGGCCTGGGCAGCGCTGCCAGAGCGGTTGGGAACGGCTAGCACCCGCTTTTTTTTTTTACAGCGGGCTTAATTTCTAGTAATAATAATAATAATCATAATAATAATCTAAATATAATATCAATAATAGTACTGTAGCAAATCCATAGCTCATTTTACATCTTTGGTCAAACAAATCTGCCATTTGTTCACCATGCAATGCATTTTCATGCCTGTTTTAAAAGCCCTAGTTGCAAATTATTCTTTATTACTTCCATGGTTACTTGTCTGTACTTTAGGGATGGAGGCAGATGTCCATTTAATAAAATGTCAAATGTAAATAGTGTTGTATTAGTCTAGATTTAATAATATTAGAAAAAATATTGCCCCAAAGAAGAAAACAGTTGTTTACTTAAAAGCAATTAAACCAATTTCATAGCTTAGTGCAAATTGATCACATTCAACCACATTAAATTTGTACCAGGAGCTAGCTTTGTTTATATTCAAGTATTAAGACACTAATAGATTTTTGGGGGAGGTTAGCAGCTAGTTATCATTAGAGGCAGAAATGAAGCAATAGAATATTAGTTTAGATTGATTTCTTTAAAACATATCCTTCTTAACTCATACCAACAAAAAGCATGTTTGTTATATAGTGCCTTTTTATTCCGAGCCTTTCTCCAATGTCCTCAAAATGTGGTCCTTCTGTCTTCCATTTCATCATCAGAACCATCTTGTGAGACAGGTTAGACTGAGAACAACTGACCCAGTTGTTTTATGACAAGGAGATGGTGGTGAGCTCCCCCTCACTGGTGGTCTTTAGGCAACAGTTGGACAGATACTTGTCATGGATACTTTAGGCTGATCCTGCATTGAACAAGGGGTTGGACTAGATGGTCTGTATGGCCCCTTCCAACTCTATGATTCAATGATTCTATGAGGAATTGTGAGATTAAATCTGGACCCTCAGTCATGGGCTGAACTGGGAGGGGAGGGGAGTGGGAGATTAGAACTCTTAATAGGAATAGATTGCCATCTGACTAATGTAAAGTAAGGGGTGTTTTTAGGGGGGTTATTGTATTTTACCTATTGTTGTTTATTGCCACAGAACCTTTTGGAGGGCAGAGATATAGAAATGAGAAAGTAAATAAATAAACTCCATACCCTGAATCCAGCAGTTCAGCCAGTACATCCCATTGGGTCTCAGACTCTCTGCTCTGGCAAAAAGGCAGAGGTTAGTATTTATGAATACATTTGCTCACTTTCCTTCCCTGGTATTATCACCTCTTTTATGCCCCCCTCAAATTTTTACTAAACAGTTTTCTCCTCCTACCCAACCTAAACTAAAGGGGACCACCTACTTCAAGCTGCATATTTGGGTGTTGTTAGTATGCGCAGAGCGGTAAGCAGCAGAAATGCTGTCTGAAGCAATGTCCATGAGGTTGGGAGTTTGATCCCAGCAGCCGGCTCGAGGTTGACTCAGCCTTCCATCCTTCCGAGGTCGGTAAAATGAGGACCCAGCTTGCTGCTGGGGATAAAACGGTAATGACTTGGGAAGGCACTGGCAAGGCCACCCTGTATTGAGTCTGCCATGAAAACGCTGGATGGCATCACCCCAAGGGTCAGACATGACTCGGTGCTTGCACAGGGGATACCTTTACCTTTAGTGTTGTTTAGTGATTTATTTTATTATACCAGTATATGAGGCTACCATTTGGATTTATGGAATGACTGTGACTATTTCTGAAATTTAAATGGTAAACTACTTTGGCCAGGCATCTATTCTAAAGGGTTTTTGCTTCCTTTTGCTTATGAGACTCTGAAAAGTGCAATGTACATTGATGGTGATATGCTTTAATAATGCTCAACAGCAGTAACAGTAATAATCTTAGTAAAAGTTGTACAGGTTGTTGTAAATCTGGAACCTGAAGGCTGTACTTGTTTGTCCTTCACAGCAATGGAAAAATGCATTTTACTGGGCTACATGCTCCCCACTCCATGCTTAATAAATATTCCTGTTGCTTGGTAACAGTTCCCGAGGTCTCCACCAATCCTGTCCCTGGCACTGCATTCACACTCTGTCCAAAGCCTTGCTCTGGCATCCTTGCATCTGTATTTCCATTTTTCATTATCTACCACTATTCCCCCCTGTACGGAATCCAGTGTTGCAAATGAACTGATACATTTCACGTCGCTAAGTAGCTGTATGAAATGAGCCCTTCAAATCTGCATCCTGGCTGGACCTTTTAAAAAATTGTTCCTGCAGAAGCTTTAAAAATATATATTTTTTAGAAAAACCTTTTTTATTTCAAAGCAGGTACTACAGTGAGACTGTGCGCGCTTTCAGTTTGACTGACTTAGTATTATTATTAACACACCTTAGAGTGTGGTTAAATTAAGACGGCACCCTTTCTTTTGCTTAGCTGACAGCTCAGGCATTCCTTTCATTCCAAGGGCATGGCTAATTGGAAGTTGCATGGTGCTATCTGATTCTCCTTTTGACAATTTCTCTCCTCCTGGATTTATTAGGGAAAACAAGGGTCATGAGGGGTGCTGTTTCAAGAGATGGAAAAGACACACTCAGGCCTGGTTATATCATTCTCAAAAATATGTCTGCCTAAAGTTTGCTGCTTTCTTATTAGAAGCAAATTGAAAGGATGGAGAAAAAAGCTTAAGAGAAAGAATGTTCTGACTGTTCACAATAAAAAAAAAAATCCAAAAGAAGCAGGGAAGCAATAGCTCCCATCTCTATAGGATAGATTCCAATATCAATTGTGTTAACATCACAGAAGAGTTGCATAGGTTAAATTAAAAACAAGTTATATTAAAAATGAAACCTTCCCAGACATTCATCAGTAGCCCAGGAAAATTGTACACCCTCCTTCATATATCTATTGTGGTGATTTTCTCTGTAAGAAGAATGTGTTGATCCACCTGGCTTTCTGAGCTCTCTGGTTCAAATAGCTCATTTATATGTTGGGGTTGGGGCACATGGAACCAGTGAATGGTTCAAGGTCTAGTGAATGATGCATCAACTGATGTAGCATTACTGACATTATATAGATAGCTAGATGTGATAATGCTGGCATGTGAGAACATGTCTATATGGTTCAGCCTTTTGTTACTCAAACTGGGCCTAGAGAAAAGGGAAATTGGACCAGAAAGGAGTAATATATGACCTGTTTATACCAGAACAGATCATAGGAAGAAAATCCCAAAATAAAATTTTGAAGAAAGAGCATGAGAGAGTGATTGTAAACCCATAATTCATTGTATATAAAAGAAAAAAGAATAAAAATGTAAAGACCCTACATTGTTGTTATGTGCGAAGTCGTGTCTGACCCATCGCGACCCCATGGACAATGATCCTCCAGGCCTTCCTGTCCTCTACCATTCCCCGGAGTCCATTTAAGTTTGCACCTACTGCTTCAGTGACTCCATCGAGCCACCTCATTCTCCGTCGTCCCCTTCTTCTTTTGCCCTCGATCGCTCCCAGCATTAGGCTCTTCTCCAGGGAGTCCTTCCTTCTCATCAGATGGCCAAAGTATTTGAGTTTCATCTTCAAGATCTGGCCTTCTAAAGAGCAGTCAGGTTTGATCTCCTCTAGGACTGACCGGTTTGTTTGCCTTGCAGTCCAACGGACTCGCAAGAGTCTTCTCCAGCACCAGAGTTCAAAAGCCTCAATTCTTTGACGTTCGGCCTTCCTTGTGGTCCAACTTTCACAGCCATACATTGCAACTGGGAATACCATAGCCTTGACTAAACGCACTTTTGTTGGCAGGGTGATGTCTCTGCTTTTTAGGATGCTGTCTAGATTTGCCATAGCTTTCCTCCCCAGGAGCAAGCGTCTTTTAATTTCTTTGCTGCAGTCCCCATCTGCAGTGATCTTGGAGCCCAGGAAAATAAAATCTGTCACTATTTGTCAGGAATTGAGAGGGCCGGATGCCATGATCTTTGTTTTCTTGATGTTGAGTTTCAAGCCAACTTTTGCACTCTCCTCCTTCACCCGCATCAACAGGCTCTTTAGTTCCTCTTCACTTTCTGCCATTAGAGTGGTATCATCTGCATATCTGAGGTTGTTGATATTTCTCCCTGCAATCTTGATCCCAATTTGTGACCCTACATTAGGCATGTGAGAACTGATTTTCTAAGTAATCAAATCAACAAGAGGACATGCTTATAAAAGGTTGTTGTTGTTAGCTGCAAAGTCGTGTCCGACCCACTGTGACCCCATGGACAATGATCCTCCAGGCCTTCGTGTCCTCTACCATTCCCCAGAGTCCATTTAAGTTCGCTCTGACTGCTTCAGTGACTCCATCCAGCCACCTCATTCTCTGTTGTCCCCTTCTTCTTTTGCCCTCAATCCCTCCCAGTATTAGGCTCTTCTCCAGGGAGTCCGAAGTGGCCAAAGTATTTGAGTTTCATCTTCAGGATCTGGCCTTCTAAGGAGCAGTCAGGGCTGATCGCCTCTAGGACCGGACTCGCAAGAGTCTTCTCCAGCACCAGAGTTCAAAAGCCTCAATTCTTTGACACTATGCCTTCCTTATGGTCCAGCTTTCACAGCCATTCATTGCAACTGGTTTTTAGGATGCTGTCTAGATTTGCCATAGCTTTCCTCCCCAGGAGCAAGGTAGACAGGAAGAAATTAGAAAGTTTTATGGAAGGGACATACAACCTCCAGGTCTTGTGGTTTGGAGAGGTACGGGGACAGATGCAGCAGATATCTAAGGAGTAGAGAATCAAGGGGATGGGGGAAAAGAACCTGCAAAGCAGTTGCAGGAATGTTCAGGTGGTAAGACAACCTGGAGTACTTTTCACAAACTTGCGATGGTCTTTTTATGGGGAAGGAGTTCCTTAGCTAGACATGGGAACCCACTTTGTTAAGAATCTGATTGGTACAATATATGAAACTTGATTTTGACTGGGCAATTTTGAAAAGTAGAAGAAGAGTTTGTTCTTATATGTCGCTTTTCTCTACCCAAAGGAATCTCAAAGTGGCTTACAGTCGCCTTCCCTTTCCTCTCCCCACAACAGACACCCTGTGAGATGGTTGAGGCTGAGAGAGCCCTGATATTATTGCTCAGTCAGAACAGCTTTATCAGTGCTGTAGTGAGCCCAAGGTCACCCAGCGGGTTGCATGTGGGGAAGCGCAGAATCAAACCTGGCTTCCCAGATTAGAAGTCCGTGCTCCTAACCACTACACCAAGCTGGCTCATTTGAAAATAATGGTCACTAAAATCTGGTGGGAAGATTAGTAGAGAAATACCTGACATTGCGAGGGTGAAGCAATCAGATGGTTTTAACATATTGACAAAGAACTGGACATGATGGGTTTAAATGTCCTCTTGACGGCCTATATCTGGATGGATCAGATAGAAGACTGCCTTTATCAATGGCTGGATATTTAAGGGTTGTCCAGCTGCCTGTAGCTGAAAATGGTTCACATTAACTTGATGAAGCATGCCTTGTAGCAAGGAAATAATTGCATTAGGCATACCTTGGATCTGGGCAGACAGAGTTCTCTGGATACTTGGTGAGGTTCTTGCATTGAAAGTTCTTTTTGTTCTTGAGGGAGATATGTCGTGGAGTTGCAGGGGGGGGGTGAGCGTGAGCATTGCACTTAACTATTCAACACACCCTTCCTCTTTTTCCTGGGATTTTCCAGATACCTTTATGAGACTATCCCCTTGGCACTTCGGCTGTAAAAGAAGGTGCCTATTCAAGCAACTAAGCTCAAAATAAGAGGGGAGGGCTACTTTCCAAGGAGGTCTCAGCTGAAGGAGAGGACAAGGTCATTGCACTTTCTGAGATCCCACCATCTCATAATACAGGGTCAGAGTTTTGAAAAAAGTATTGAAGAGAAAACTGGCACATCATGCAGAAGGCTGCATAGCACATGATTTTGCTGAATCTGTAAACCATTCCTCACACAAAAAAATGCAAGAGATTTATTGCACTTGATAAATTTTGAATTTCTCATTTCGTATAGTTCTCCAAAATAGTTTGCCTTTCATGCAAATAAAAGATTAAACAGAAGTTTCAAAATGGTCGCTGATCTTATAAGGCATAATTGTCTCTTGATGTTCCCCAATGAAATTGCTAAATAACTGGTTGTAATTTTGTCCTACCTCAGAAAACCAGGCTCCTTCTTTGCCCTGCTTAACCTTTTACGTATTCCTGATTCATCACAATGTAAGGAAATATGTCGCATGGTTGCTATTTCCTGAGCATTTCAGACTTCTGACCTTGCAGTTGTTGTAAATCAATCACAGTGTCACATCCTACTATGCAGGAGCATGTTATAAATAAAGGTAACTTGCTCATCACCTGTCAGTGAACTGCCAGCACCATTCTTTATCTGGCAGAGGCAAAGCTGTCATGGAGTCTATAGTCTCTATTCAGATCACTGAAACCCTCAATTCATCTCACAGCCTCCACTACTGCAAATGAAGTCTTCTTCACATGCACTTAATGCAAACTCAGTGTGTGTAAAAAAAAGAAAAAAGAAAAAAGAAAAAAGGAAGCTACATTGAGGAATGCATTATGGCCAGCCCAACTCCATTAATCTTAGTGCAATCCTACCACGAGACAATCTGATCTCCAAGTATTTAAAGTCAATGGCGTGGGTACATTAGTTTCTCTTGTAGTATTCATTCCACTCAGAGCTTATGAAACTGCTTGACCTGCGCTATGTATGCATTCTGGAGGAAGAATGTATGCTTTGGCCATCACTGAAGCCTGAGGTGGCATGTAGGAGGCCCGCGCCATGGCGTAGAGAGCAGGGGTGGTGGCAGTGCACACTCTGCATCTGCGTGGGGCCGACAGCTGGCACACAACCACTGCCCCTGTTCTCCGGGCCATGGCACTGGCCTCCTATGAGCCGCCTCGAGCTTCAGTGATTGCTGAAGCAGCTGAACCGAGCCCAAGTGCATATCCCTGTTCTGGGGCATGATTAAATACATCACCATGTGCTGCAAAATGAACCTTTCCTACTATACAGTTCAATGGCAAAGAATCTCTTTCCCTGGCCTCCAGTGAGCTTGCTTTTCCCCCTTCCCAAATTCACTGCCCTTTTACTATTTTTAAGAGAGTACCTAAAAAAGCAGTTGCTAGGGGACTGTTCCCATTGTGGTTAAACCCAGGACCATGTTCTTCCTATTCCTTGTTATAAAATTCTGATTAATTAATATTCAGAGCTAGGATTCTTGATTTATATCACTAATAAGTATGTGCTTTATGTTGCAGCCAATCTAAGCTGCTTGGAATTCAGGATGGAGATGCTATGAATTGATATATGTGTATAACTGATCTCAATAAGCTCAAAAGGGAGATAATGTAATAAAACAATAGATATGTATAATAGATCATGGATCAAACAGATGAATCTTTTCACATGATACAGTCACAAACTGCCCAGTGAGTGCCTCACAGTGGTCATTTTTCTCATCCAAATATCTTTCTGCCTTGGAAAACGTGGGCATTTTGTCATGATTCCTGCATACAAATTAATATTCTCATAAAAAGATTCTGTTTCCAGGAATCAAAATTGCTCCTTTGATATAGCTGTGGTTGGTTGAGGTTGCTAAAGCAGCAAGAGATTTGGAAACCAAATTCAGATGGAGATCCAAACAAACTCCATCCACCAAAGGAATGCATGATCAAAACTTCATCAGAGGGGTTTATTTAAAGCAGCATGCTGGGAAACAGGAGCAAAACTTACTGAAATAAGCGAGGAAATACATGACAGCTTTATCTAACTACTCCTCTCTACATCTCTGCTTCTGTAGGAGGACTTTCTGTTTACAAGAGGAGCAGTGCCTGCTTTGCTTTTCCATTTGGTTAGCAAAATAAATTGAAATTGAAAGAGGATCCTGTCCTTGAGAAAAGTTTGTTTTCCTAACAGAGCACAGTGGGCAACATTTGAGATGCTGACTGCTTTGTCCTTCCTTTAGAAAGATTCTGGATACCCTGTGATGATACCAGGGATAGCCTTCCTCCTTTCTAAGCTCTCTCTCTCTATCTCTTTATCTCATATACACACACAACTCCCTTACAATCAAAACAGCAACTTTAAATACTTTAATATTATGAGGGCTCTGAGGTTCTGGGGGTGGATGAAGGCCTGAGATTGCCATTACCACTGGACTCTGTCTTTCATACCCCTGATAACAAAAAGTAGGATGGAGCAGAGGAACCAGTATATATATATATAGATAGATGTATAAGAGCCTCTTGTGGAGCAGAGTGGTAAGGCAGCAGAAATGTTGTCTGAAAGCTCTGCCCATGAGGCTGGGAGTTCAATCCCAGCAGCCAGCTCAAGGTTGACTCAGCCTTCCATCCTTCCGAGGTCGGTAAAATGAGTACCCAGCTTGCTTGCTGGGGGGTAAAATGGTAATGACTGGGGAAGGGAATGGCAAACCACCCCGTATTGAGTCTGCCATGAAAACACTAGAGGGTGTCACCCCAAGGGTCAGACATGACCCAGTGCTTGCGCAGGGGTTACCTTTACCTTTACCTTTACCTTTACCTTTACCTTTACCTTTACATTTACATTTACATTTACATTTACATTTATATACAGAGAGAGAGAGATTGGAGAAGGGGTGTTTCCACAGTAGCAATTATCAGGGTCCTGATAACCAACATGAGCTCCCAAGGGGGGTATTCATCTGGGCTCCCCTTATGACCCTAATCCAAAATAGTATAAGAAAACAAATCCCTTGGCTTTCTGTTCCTGCAGAAATCCAGCTAGCTTCAGCTCTCTTCTCATCTCTTCTAACAAGCAGCGGAAGAGTGCTTCACTGTTTGTAGAAACCTTTTGATGGGAGACAGTGCTGTGTATACAAGGCCGAAGAAGCCCAAATCTGGCAGCTATATTTCTTAAACAGGAGAGAATGCATATTGTTGTTTCTTGATAAAGGAGGATGTTTTCATAATAAGGAAAGAATTGGAGCATAGCAGGTGCTGATATTCCTTCAACTGTATCAAACCAAGTGGGCAAGGAAAGGAAGCAGCCTTTCTTGTTCTCTAATTTCAGACAAGCAAAAGTTGGTTTGAAACTCAACATCAAGAAAACAAAGATCATGGCATCCGGCCCTCTCAATTCCTGGCAAATAGGTGGGGAAGAAAGGGAGATAGTGACAGATTTTATTTTCCTGGGCTCCAAGATCACTGCAGATGGGGACTGCAGCAAAGAAATTAAAAGACGCTTGCTCCTGGGGAGGAAAGATATGGCAAATCTAGACAGCATCCTAAAAAGCAGAGACATCACCCTGCCAACAAAAGTTTGTCTAGTCAAGGCTATGGTATTCCCAGTTTCAATGTATGGCTGTGAAAGTTGGACCATAAGGAAGGCGGAGCGTCAAAGAATTGAGGCTTTTGAACTCTGGTGCTGGAGAAGACTCTTGTGAGTCCCTTGGGCTGCAAGGCAAACAAACCGGTCAGTCCTAGAGGAGATCAGCTCTGACTGCACCTTAGAAGGCCAGATCCTGAAGATGAAACTCAAATACTTTGGCCACCTGATGAGAAGGAAGGACTCCCTGGAGAAGAGCCTAATGCTGGGAGCGATTGACAGCAAAAGAAGAAGGAGATGACAGAGAATGAGGTGGCTGGATGGAGTCACTGAAGTAGTCGGTGCGAACTTAAATGGACTCCGGGGAATGGTAGAGGACAGGAAGGCCTGGAGGATCATTGTCCATGGGGTCACAATGGGTCGGACACGACTTCACAACTAACAACAACAACAACAACAACAAATTTCAGACAATGCTGGCAGAGGCTTGTGGGAATTGTAGTCCATGGACATCTGGAGGGCCGCAGTTTGACTACCTCTGTTCTAGACAAATAGTATAGTGGCATTTATGAGAAAAGCCCACTTAGTAAACCGGTGGAATTTCACCACTCCAAGATCACATCTTCTTCTGTTGCTAGTTTATCCAATGTTAGTCAGGGTGAGAGCCATCTTGATGTAGTGGTTAGGAGTGCGGACTTCTAATCTCGCATGCCGGGTTCGATTCTGCGCTCCCCCACATGCAGCCAGCTAGGTGACCTTGGGCTCGTCACAGCACTGATAAAGCTGTTCTGACCAAGCAGTAATATCAGGGCTCTCTCAACCTCACCCACCTCACAGGGTGTCTGTTGTGGGGAGAGGAAAGAGAAGGTGATTGTAAGCCACTTTGAGAGTCCTTTGGGTAGAGAAAAGCAGCATATAAGAACAAACTCTTCTACTACTACTGAAACATACATGGAATTTAACACTTATCTCTTGGTTTTTGGGAGTGAACATTTGGGTTTGATGGCAGCTTATCAGTATGCCATTTCCCTTCCTCTGGTTTTGAAGATTTCCAGAATTTCCCCCATTTCCTTCAACTGGGGAAGACAAAGCTAACACCATCCCAGTCATCATGCATCCATGCCTCTATTATAGCCGATTCCTTAAAGAGCCATTGTTTGGACTCACCCCTATAAATTGTCCAGTTCCTAATCTATTGTTTGTAGCATACTCTGCAGATGCTCAAGCAGGCAGCTGCAACTCAACTTGAACTATTTCTGGAAGATTTGTTTATTTATCTTGGACTCGCCATCTCGGGGGGGATGAACAACAATGTGCTTCAACAATAAACAATAACATTTCTATGTTATCAATAACAATAAAACCATTTTCAAAACATTAAAACAGTAAATTAAGCTGCTATCAGCAGTTGATACAGGAGTTAAAAAGATGAAACCTTTACTAAGAAATACTATCACTAGGAGGTGGGGGGGAGGGGAGGTCTAATTTATTGTTGTGGACGATTCCCAACAATGCAGCTCGCCTCAACTGTAAGCCTGGTGGAAGAGTTCTGTCCTGCAGGCCCTGTGAAATTTATGCAGATTACCTGAACTATTTCTATCTTGACCAGGGCCTATTCTGCACACAATAGATAATGCAATTTCAATGCACTTTAGAAGTAGATTTTCCTGTTCTGCACAGGAAAATCCAGCTGCCAAAACACATTGAAAGTGCATTATCCTATGTGTGCAGAATGGGTCCTAGTTTAAGAAGTGAAACTGCCTTGGTAACCTAGGTTAATAATCTTTATTGGGAGACTGCCATGGGCTGTGTGACTGTTGCTTCTTCCAGGTTTTACCCAGCTTGCCACTCAGTTGACCATGGTATTCTGCTGGATTTTCTGGTGAGGGCAGATCTGAAATCAATTGAGTAGTGAGTTTACTAATGTTCCTGATGGTGGGGCTAGGAGTTCCATGGCAACTGTGCTACAGATTTCCAGAGAGCTCTGTATTATCTGCTACACTAATAGCTACATGAAACCATGGCAAGAAGACATTCAGAGATCTGGAGCATGGCAACAGCAGAGGAAATTCTAATTTTAGTTCTCCTTTGCATCTTCTCCAACTATGGCATTGGATGTGCTGAATGTTCCTGGAGATTTGGTTGGCAGAGTTTAAATTTGCAAAGAGGAGTACAGTACCAGGATGCTTAAAAGAATAAAATGTTTTCATTAAGAAGAGAAACAAACATTGTGTAGAAATAGGAGAGGAAAGAGATTTCTAAAGTTCTGTCTAACTGTTGTCTGCTGTCATTCTTCTCTGTTCTGGAGGCAGGCAGAGAGGAAGCATGCTCAAAGGAACAGGAAGTCTCCAATGAGCAAATTCTAGGATGTTCCTATTCTAACTATACTAAATGCACATAAATACCCCTGTAGGATATTCTGCAGAAGCTGTTGAATCACGCACCCTGTGGATCTTGTGTATTCCAACAATTTTGACCCTGTTAATTACCTGGACTTATCAGTAGCTTTTACTATTTGAATACTGTCTATCATGGTACATTTCTGGGCCATCTTTTGGAGTTGGAACCAGGCACTGTTTTCAATGTTTTCTTAAATGTAGGCTTCAGAGTGTGCTGCTGTGGGATTACTGCTTAGCTCCTTTGACCTACCAGGTCATATAGAGTTCAGTTTTGTTCCTCATATTTTTAACATACATATAAAATCATTGGGAGAGATCACAGAGATTTGGTCTAAATCGCTAAGAATATGAAGGTGATACTCAGCTTTATAGGTTTTCAGCAGATCCCATGGAGGCTGTAGAAGCTATTACCAGGTGCCTTGAGGAAGTTTGATTATTGATGAGAGCTAACAAAACTAAATCCCAACAAAATAGAGATAATTGTGGTAGGGGCGTTGACTTAGTTCTGGATGGGGTTGCAGATTTGTAGCTTGCAGGTGCTGCTGGACCTGAGCTTTCTATTGGATAATGTACTGCTGGGAGGTGGGAGGACTAATGATGGAGATAGTATTCAACCTATACTGAATAGGGTGACATGCTCCTTTAAAGAGCAAGGTTGCACAGGGTTGCCAGCTCTGGGTTTGGTAAATGCCTCAAGATTTTGGGAATGGGGCCTGAGGAAAGTAGCCTCTCTCATATGGAGATCAGTTGTGATCCCACGAAATCTCCAACTGCTATCTGGAGGCTGGTAAACCTAGGCCTGCAGCCTGAGGATGTTCTTAGAGCCAATATTGCATTGGCAGAAATGAATGATATCTCTGTGGTTATCCATGACTTCCTAACATCCAAGATGGATAATTGTAAAGTTCATACACAGGACTGCCTTTGAAATCTTAGTCTAGGCCATTCTTTCTTAACCAAGATTTCAGGAAACCCTGGGGTTTTTTGACAGCTCTGGAAGTGTTTCCTGAATTGGTGGGAGTTAGTTGTTTCTTAATATATTTTTAAAATTTGTAAAAATTTTATCTGATGAACATATATGATCATGTTGACTCAATGGCCAATGATGGGCCTGAAAGGGGTGGGAAGGACAGGGGCCTTGTATGTGTGCTTCCCAATAATATTCTGCATGATTGCACCACTTCTGGGGTTCCTCAGAGCCTGAAGAATGTTTCAGGGATTTCTCGGTGGGAAAAAGGTGAGAAAGGCTGGTCTAGGCCCTTGTGGTACCAAGATAATTGGAGACTCCAGTTTGAGGAAGCAGAAGCAACTGAAAGTGAATGATGAGGAAAGGTCTGAAATGTAAGAGTCCGGAGCTAGGATGTAAACCAGACCGTAGCAAATTGGAGAAGTGTCAAAAAACAGATTGTTTCTGGTTTATGATGAGAGAAAGACATTTCACTTAGATCATGCCTAAAGATGGTTCAAGTGATCAAATGTTGAAAACACTACTGATTTGTGGAGTTTTTACCATGATTGAAATATGCAACAAATTTAAAAATCTAAAATTTATTTTTGACCAGTCCAGTTATTCCTGTTATCTTGAAGAAATAAAAAATATGGCACATAGCCTTTTTTAAAAGCTGTTTTTTTTTAACCTTTTAACATTAAAAAAACAAAGCTCTGAATTTTTATCTTGGCATCCAAAGGCTGGAATTTAAGTAATCAGCCCTCCGGACGGACCATTTTATTTCATCTCTCTTTTTTGGCTGTTTCCATTATCAATTTGTCACTTTACCTAAATACCAAAGGGACTTGATCATCTCAGCTTTCTACCGCCAATCAAAGCAGATTACCTCTTTAGAGTGTGTACAAGCTTGGACTCTGAACCTGGCTTTCCTTGGAGGACAACTGATTAGTTTCTTGGAGGCCTTCATCTGCACGGCTATTACTTCGCCTGCCTTAATGAACAAGAGCCATCTGGAGCCATGCTTGACCGTGTTTGCACCTGCACCTGCATCTGCCCTGTCTGGCCACATCAGGTGGATGTTCACTTGTAAGATACATCTCAGTATTGAAGAAACAGTGGAAGGTAGGAAATTGCTTTCCCTACTTAGTGGCAACAGCAGATAACACCAGATGGCTCCTGGAGTAATCAGGGTTGAAACAACAGTGTTGAGATTTCATGTGGCCTGGTTTATCAGTGATCATTATACCATACTCATCAAATATATAGTTCTCTCTCTTTCTCAATTAGCAAGTCCATGCATATTTAAACAGTGCTTCTAAACTATGGCCCTGTCTACAAAGTACAGCAACAGGACAGCCTCCCGCAGCAACCTAGCACAATTGCCCTGGAGTACCTTCAGAGTGCAGACATTATCTGGATGTATGATAATTAATAAGTTTTGCAATTTTAGAACATAATTGCCATAGAACAATAAACCTGCAAGGCATCCAGTGGGTTGTCCAGTCAGCTAAATACCTGAAGAGGAGCCTGTATAGTTAGATGCCAAGAAAAAGAAATTGCAGTGCCCCAGAGATATGACTTACTTTGAGGTATTGCCAATGTAATCACAGTTCTTCAACTCCCGATAGTCAGGAAGGAAAAGGTGAGGTGTGGAAGGGTGACTAGGAATAGGGCTCAGACATGCTGTTTGAAATCTTTTACATGACATTATTGGGAGCTGGGGCAGATATAAACTATATAAGGTATCCAGGTATTTCTATCCTGCCTTTCACTAAGGATCTAAGATTAAATGGTGCTCTCTTCTCCATTTATCCTCCAAATAACCCTCTGACACTGTGAGCTGACTGACTGGGCTTTAGTCACCTAGAGAACTTTCAGGCAGAGAAGAGATTTGAATCTGGGTCTCCCAGATCCTGTACAACACTCTTTAATTAGTACATCACATTGACTCCACATGAGTGACTGCTGGTGCAGTTTAATTTACTGGAAAAGCTGCATATCAGTTTAATAATAGCTAATAGATAATAAGACGTTAAGACAGATGGGCGAACTCCTGATACTTATCTTTTATGCCTACATTATTGCCACTATCATTTACTTTCATTCAGGCTTACAATCTTCCATTTTCCATCTATTAATACTTTAACAGATTATATTAGTATGAGGACCAGAAAGGATTGTTTGATCCTTGTTTCTTGTATCCTTTGCTGAAAGTTTCTGACACTACTGACTGTTCTCAGAGACAGTACGGTGGGTCACAAAGAGACAATGAGTTTGAACTCCTATCTCAGTTCTTCTGTTATAATCAGCCCAGCCACTTATCACAACGAACACATCATAACCTGTGCCGATGGCAGTCTTAACTCTAGCTCGGCTATACGTGGCGTTGTGCACCTGGCTGTGCATTGGATTACGGCCCCAGTGGTTTGTAGTGTACAAAATGGAGCCAATTTTAACTTTTAAAGCTCTCTTTGAAAACTTAAGAGGATTACAGCTTAGTGTTAACTGTTCTGATCCTATTGAAATCATCAGGCTTTGTCAGTGCGAAATGTTTATCAACTGCAGCTGTCCTCATTGTTTCATGCATATTTCTGTACCTATTTTTTAAATGTTTTAAAAAACACCAAGGAAGAAAGGTGCTTGCTACTGGATTGCATTAATCGACCTACCAGAGAATTATAGTTTTGGATTTCTGGGTGGGTTTTAGAAACTCCATATCATCTTTGAAATAGGATTTAATTCTGTTTTCATCTTCTTTCATTGTCCTTGTTTGCATTTAATAATGTAGGTTGCATATATGTAGCAACAGCAAGAAAAAAAAATTGCTTCTTATCAATGAGGTGCAGCTTCGTATGCTCCTGGTTTAGCCTCTGCTCCAAATGAGAAGTGTAGGAAGCCACTGAAATAGGTAACATGAAAATGCACATGATCATCCCAGGGCTACCCTAGTGGTAAAGACTGCCCTTTCCCATTCCAGTCCTATGATTAATCTAGTCAGTGGAACATAATGAGAAGCTTTCGACCATTGCAATGTAGAGACACTGGGTTGGATCCAACTAGATTTGGTGCTCTTGAAAAAGGAAGGAGGGGTTCTCCTTTGACCACTGAAAAGGCCATATTGGGAAGCATGGGACAAAAGACATGTGGAATGGTGGCTGTAACAAGTAGGAGAATTGGTTGAGGCTGAATTAAAAGTTTCCTGTTTTATACCCGACAACAGCTGCTAGACTTTTGCAAGCATACAAAAACAGAAGATTACTTTTACTGGAGAAAATTAAAGACCTATCTGATCTATGTAAGTGTACTGCTTTTCAAAGATTTCAAGATGTAGACTGACAAGTGAGAATTTGCAATGATGTTATTACTTGTTTAAAGGTTATGTAATGAATGAATATGATTTACAACAAGTGGAACACTATATTGATTATTCATTGAAATGGTGTATGTTTCAGATAGCACAAAAATAGTACTCCAATACCAAAATGGACAAAATACACAATTTGGTAAAACTCTTCTGGAGATGACATGCATTTCATGAAGTTCAATGATACACAGGTTTGTGAATTTTTATATGAAGGGGGGGGGGGAGACTGTCTGATCCAACCACTCTCAAGTGAAGACTACAGGAGAGTGGCCCCATGTTGCCCTTCGGAAACCATCATTTTATGCCCCAGGTAGCATTAAAAGTTCATATATTGACCCTTATCTTTGGGAATTGGAAGTAAGGGCAGTTACATGTTAAGGCACCATGCAATGCCTTATCCATGCAGTTCCTGCCTACATGTGCCATTTATCATAGAGATTCTTCCACACCTAGTGCAAAATCTCCACACCACCTTCCAGCACTGGTGGTAAATATGCTATGCAGCAAGTGGCACTAGAGAGAGGCTGTGTGAAGAAGTTGCCACCAGTGCTGTGTGCATCAGCTGCTTTGTGGGAGGCATAACAACTGGAGCATCCCTCCAATTATAATAACAGTATGAACAATAAAACTAAAAAGCCTTAAAGCAGTATTAGGTACCTAAATGCCTAGGTCTAGCTTAGCAGTGATAAAAATGCTGAATAAAATTAATAATATTGTTTCCAAACACTCCGTTGATATATTCACTCCTTTCATCTAGACCAGCTAGACCCATGGCCTAACTCAGTACAAAGCAGCTTCATGTGCTCATAATACTGGATTAAAGACTGAAGGACAAATTTTCCATCTTTCAATGCAACTACCTGGTTGGACACAACGAATGGATGAAATATATATTAAGGGATAACTGACCTGTATTTAGTGATTTTATAAATGCCTCAATCTCCTACTGTGTACATGAGGGGGGAATTGGGCCTAGTCTTTTGGGATACCATTAGACAAATTAAGAAATCTTAGCAGGGACAGGGATCTCATTTATGGTTCCTCAGCAGGAATATGAGAATAATGTTAATTCATTATATCCCACAATATTTGAAATGACAGAATCAATTTAAATAACCTTGATAGGGCTGGCAAATCTTATCCTGAGGCAAAATAGGAACATTGGTGTGGTAAGCTATTATTGCTTTTAAAATACCACATAAAATGTAATGAGTTCATTAAATTTTAGATTTTCTCCAAATAGATTGCAGCTCTCATACCTGCTTCTTTGACATGAATTAAACTTTGTTTATGTTGTTTTTGTTAACCTCTGTCTAGCTCCCCTGAGGTGTTCAGTGATAAAATTTCATCTAGCCCTCTGAAATACTAGGTATAAAGATACCTGAGTTCCAAACTCTGAACTTAAAAAAATATTGTTCTTAATATTGTTTGCAAGGGAAAAATACAATCTTCTGTCTCTTCTTTAGAAGAAGGACATTGACAGGTAGACTGTCCACCAGTTTAAATAACACTTCGTATTTATCTGATTGCTTCTTCTGAGACTTAAGCATGAAAAGTCCTTTTGGTTATAGATGTTTCCTGCCTCTGAGATAATAGAGATGGACGTAGAAGGTAGGAGAATATCAGACACACTGAAGAAGTTGTGGCCCAACTAGAAGAAATAATAGAACCGTTTCTACCCGGACGGGCAAAATGCACATGGCCTCTGGCTCTCAAAATGGGATTGTAAACCTTGCATTTGTGGCCCTCCCATGTTTCTCAGCCACATCATGCCTTTTCCCCTTTGTATGAAGCAGAGGAGAATGCAGAAGAAGGAGCAAAGTGAACTTAACTTACTGTTCCATGTCCTGTCAATCATTGGTGGCAACCAATCCCCTCTCAGCAGTGCTTTGGGGGAATCAAAAGTCCTCCTGAGTACCAAAATTAAAGGTTTTTTAATAAAAGAAATGTACACTTACGCATTGCAATGTGTTAACAGCACAATATTGAGACATTGTTTTGCTCTATGATAGGGATTAACTTTCTTGTGTCATTTTTGTGCTTGCTGTTCAGGCAGGCACACATCCCCGCCCAGAACATCTCCTCTTGTTACGTGGATGAACCCACCAAGCAGCACACCTTTCCACTACTTAAGGGTGGGAAAACAAAGCAGAAAAAATATTAGTCCTACCTTTACAGCTATTTACTTAATAAAAATACTCAAGATGTCCATTTATGTAGTTCCATTATATATAGTTTGGCTCTTTATACTTCTATCCTGAACCTGTTTGTCCTCATGTGTACGCTGAGATTTACAAGTGAAACTCATAGAGGTATGTAACTTCCCCACAGCCCAGCTTAAACAATCACTTAAAAATGGGCGTAAGAATGAAGTGCAAGAACATCTTTTTCAGTGCCCGGGTTTTCCTGTGATGTTCACAATGAAACTTGGTGCTGTGTTTAAATTCTACAAGCAATCTTTTACCTGGTGCTTTTGTCATCCTTCAGAATAATAATCCCAGACCCTTTAAATAGCAGAAGTTCACACATCTGAAGCACTGATTGGTTGTGTGAGCCAGCAGATTTTGTTTGAATTCTTGTTGTGACATGACCTGATGTATTTCCATGCAGACTGATCTCTTTTTGTGGCTACCTACAGTCTAGATCAGCCTTTCTCAATTTTTTTTTACCATTGAGAAATTCCTGAAACATTCTTCGGGCTTCGAAAAACCGTGGTGCAATCATGCAAAATATGGTTGGGAAGCACAACTGTGTATACACCCACCAGGGACTTTCCCCTTCTCACCCCCTCCAGGCCCATCATTGGAGGTTACAATGACCATATATGGTTATATCACCTGATAAACATATAACAAATTAAAAAAATAAAATTAATTAACTTCCACCCATTCAGTAAACTCTTCCAAGGCCATCAAAAAAAAAAAAAAAAAAACAGGGTTTCACAAATCCCTGATTGAGAAAGCCTGGATTGTCTATTCTGACTGGCACCGGCGCTTCAGGATCTCAGGTATAGGTTATTCACATCACCTATGATGTGATCCTTTTTTAAAAAGTGGGAGATGCCAGGGATTGTACTTGGGACCGTCGGCATGAGAAATAGGTGATCTACCACTGATTTACAGCCCCCTGCCTACCTTAGGCACTTCTTCCACCAAGTGCATGGATTGTTCCCAGAAAATGAAGTTACTGTTCATTTTGTTACATTATGTTACAAAGGAGGCACCAATTTACCACCTTCTAACTTTGCACATTGGGGGGGGGGGGTGAGAAGCTCCAGCCTTGAATCAGCTTAAGGTGACAGCATTTCCTCCCTGCAAATATTTTTCCTCTCTGTTTTCAAGAGAGAGCTAGAAGGAGCACCAGTGCCAGTTTTCCTAAACGGAGACACCCAGCAGAGTACTGTGAATGTTTCTCTGTCTTTTCTATTCTTGAAGAGGAGGGGACTACCCTGATGAAACATTGTATGAAACGAAAATACAGAGTTACATCTTCAGTACATTTAGAGGTCACTGCTGAGAGATCCCTGAACAAATCTGCCCAGCATTTTGTAAAGATAAATTGCGGCTGGGAAGGGGATGCTTGGTTGGGGTTGAAAAACCATTTTGTTTTGGTATTGAAATCAAGACGTCACTGGGCTATTACTATCCTTGGAAGGAGGGAGATGGAAAGAGAGGGAAAGAGATTGGTCATGTCTTTTCCCTTCTAGGGCTAATCAGGCAGCCAGTTTGTAATCATCAAAACCACACTGAAGGGAAGAGTTTAGCTCTTATCCCACCACACACACACATACATATCATGGCGATCTGAATTAGGGACTGGTGGGGCAGCAATTTCCCTTTAAAAAGCACACTCTCCCCTCTAATTTAGCCTATAACTGTCAAAAAAAAATTCTGTAGTCCAGACTTGTATTGCATCAGCTTTTTTGTCAGGGCTCTCACCTCTGGTTGGGAAATGCCTGGAGATTCAGGAATGGAATCTGGAGAGGGCTGAGTTTGGGAGGGGAAGGACCTCAACAAGGCATATTGCCATACAGTCTCCCCTCCAGAGTAGCCATGTTCCCCAGGGGAACTGGTTTTCCACAGTCTGGAGATCAGCTAGAATTCTGGCTTCATGTGGAATTGGCAAACCTATACATTACGAGTGTGATGGCAAAACAGTATTTAAACAGTTCCGCTTGCAAAACAGAGCTCTTCCACCGGGCTTTGTCCTCATGTGTTAGATTACAAGGACACTATGTAGTTTGTTGTAAAGTATTATAGTAGTCTGTTTTTGTTGTTACTTGTAACTGCATTATAAGGGTACCTTATTAGTGGGCAGTGTAGATGTTCTTAGGAGATCCCTGCTGCAGCTGGTTACTAGAGTGCTTTGAAGGGAAGCCTTGACCCAAGGGAGTTCCCAACAGTGAAGGGCACCTTCCCCCCTTTTATCCATAACTATAGGGTAAGGAGGAAAACATTCACTCACACACTCACTCTGCAAGTGAAATATATTATTGCCTCTAAAATGGGAGGGCTTTCTCCTATAAGTATGAAAGGGGGGGGACTTCTATAACAGACTCTGAAAATTTCATTCCAGTTGGGTGAAAACTCAAAAAAAAGGGTTCAAGGAGAGATGCTGAAATAAATTAAACAAATAAAGAGCAGACTCTGACCAGGAGTAATAAAGAGTATATGGAAATTAATCAAAATTACTAGAAGAAGAAGAAGAAGAAGAAGAAGAAGAAGAAGAAGAAGAAGAAGAGTTGGTTCTTATATGCTGCTTTTATCTATCCGAATGAGTCTTGAAGCAGCTTACAATCACCTTCCCTTTCCTCTCCCCACAACAGATACCTTGTGAGATAGGTGAGGCTGAGAGAGCTCTGATATTCCTGCTCAGTCAGAGCAGTTTTCTCAGTGCTGTGGCAAGCCCAAGGCCACCCAGCTGGTTGTATGTGGGGGAGGGCAGATTCAAACCTGGCTCACCAGATTAGAAGTCCACACTCCTAACCACTACACCAAGCTGGCTCTCTAAGATAAAATGTCTGGACACCTCCCTTTGTTGGGTTGTCTATGGTGAACCTTTCCTTCCATGCTGTTGCCTGCATGTTTGTATTTGTGTTCACACCACATGAATGTTTCCTGGACTCAAGTTTCCTGGACTTCAAGGCAACCATAATGTGCTCAGTAGCATACATATGAATAAGTCACACAAAATAAGAATCTCACCTAGCAGAGATCTGCGATGGCAATAATAATGCTGAAGCTTTTACTGAATATCTTTTTCCAGAACCCTCTAAACGTGACATAACAATAATGTTTTCACTCAATTTAAGGTATGTTGCTCTGGGTTATTCTGTATTGCTGAATTATTACAAACCGACTTTAGTCAGAAAGGAAACATAATTTCTGCTCTATTCACTGGCCTTGAAAAATATCCAAAACCTGGAGGCACACAATTTATTGTTCCTGCTGAAATCAAGAATAATTACGGCTTTGTGTCCTCATTTTATAAACTTTGTCAATAAATAAAACTGTACCAATCATAAAACTATTACAAGCTCAGTGAGGCAGGCCCACTCCTTGAAAACAAACTTACAGCCTTTCGAGAGCGGGAAAGAGCTGGCATCAAACAGCTCACAGGGTTGGCAGTTTAGCAAAAGGGGCTCCAGCACAGTGATTAAAGGAGCAGTGCTAAAAAAATCTACTTGAAAATAGGCCCCATGTTGTTGAGTGGGGCTGACTCCCAGGAAAGTGTCTCAGGATTACAGTGTTTGTGGATCAAGCATTCCTTTTTTCCTGCCTTGTCACTCCTCCCTCCCCTCCACCATCCTGAACCTAGGCTGCTTCCATACCAGGGAGGTTTTCCAAGGAAGTCAGGTTGCTGGTGCACTTGTGCATGAGATCGCCCTTGAAGCAAAGATTCCACACAGCACAGAGTAAGCTGTTTTTTCCTATGATAAGCTATGTTTCCCCGTTCACCTAGGGGTGGAACCTGGAAATCTCTTGGAATTAGAACTGATCGTCAGGAAACAGAAATCAGTTTCAGGGGAGAAAATGGCTGCTTTGGTAGGTAGACTCTCTGATATTATATCCCATTAAAGTCCTACCTCTCCCCAAACCTCTCCTTCCCTAGTCTCCACCCTCACATCTCCAGGAATTGACCCACCCACAGTTAGCAACTGCTTTCAACCCAGGGCACATCACATCCTCCCCCTTCTTCTACTGCTGTCATTATTCTATCATAGAGTTTTCAGATTCCAGGTGGGGCATGGTGATCTCCTGGTATTACACAGAGCTCCCAGGCCCCCTCTGGCCATGGGCAGGTGATGGGGGTGGAATCCGGCAACTCAGCTTCCCAATCTCACACCAGTGGTCAGGGTAGACTTGGCAACCCTACCCAACATGCTGTTTTATAGGTACCCTAGGAACCAGACACTTAATCTCAAGAGCTGGCAACTCTAAAGAAGAAGGAGGAGAAGAAGAAGAAGAGGAGGAGATGGAGGTGGAGGAGGTTTTTATACCCCACTTTTCACTACCTGATGGAGTAAAAAGGAGCAAATCAGGGACACTTTCCACTAGGCTTCCCGTGTCCTCCTCTAAAGTATCCCTTTTCTCCAGGGAACTGTAGTCTGGAGATGAATTATGATTCCACTGGATCTCCAGGTCTTATTTGAAGGCTGGCATCCCTGCTTTGCACTGAGTGCTATTTCTAGCCTTGCAATCAAACATGTAGGTGAGGGATAATATGTAACCCCCCTTTTGAAGGGATAATATGAACCCCCTTCATCCTAAATGAATGAATGGGAGCCACTGAAAAGTAATCATTATAATATTAGGGTTCAGTGGGCATCCAAAGCATGTTCGCTGATCTCAAAAATCACAGAATTTACCTTAAAACAGGAACTGTTTTTTAAAGATTTACATACAGTTGGTGGTTATACTTTCTGCAAGATTTACAAAGTTATCTCCTAGAGCATAGAACACACCTCATTTTATTTTACTCCTATTGTAACAACTGAGTTCAAGATGGATGATGCCCTTGATTCCAGTTTCTTGCTCGTGATCCTAGAACTGCTTCCTGGTGTGCAACCATTAATGGAACACATTTGTTCCTATTATCATTGCATTTCTTTCTTTTCTATGAAAGCTTTACTCTGTATAATGGATTTTCTTATCATTCTTACTCTTGATGAAATCACAGGGATCTCAGTGTCTAAAACCTTCTCTGACATTTTACTTACACTTCATGCTGGAACAGTTATTTGTTCAGTCCTGAGACTCTATGGCTTATCAGTACGTGATGTAGATACATCTGCATTTTCAGTGGCTTCATTCACCATTGGCTGCAGTATTCTTCTCTCTCTTCCTTTATAGATAGCTGCATCATCAGCCTGAACCAGATATTATATCTTAGGCCTATTAGGGAAGTTTATTCAGTCCTTTTTGAGAGTTAGTAACTGTTTCTTATTTTAATTTCTGATATGTGCCTCTGTGGTGTCTTCAATCTGAGCCAGAATGCCTGGCCAATAACAATTTATCAGGTCCTTATTCTACATAGTTCAGTTCCCTATGACTAGTGCTTGTGTATAGCATTTGGTATTTCATTTTTTATTATTATGTAGAATTATTTTGTCATTTTAAAGAATAAAAAGAAACCTTACACTGCAAGTCTGTATGTAGTTGCTCTATTCCATTGACTTGAAGTCAGCATAACTGTACAATTAATAGTGATGGGTCCAGAAAACAATTGAGGCATGCATGCCTGGACCCTCCCCTCACTCTGATGAACTTATCTTTCTTGTCATCTCGATAAAACAGTGTTTTTAGGATTTTAAAGTGAACCTGAATTGAAAGTGAATCTAAAAAGGAGAGAAAGTCCCAGACAGAAAGAAGCAAAGACACAATGGTGTTTTCCACACAATAATGGGTTTATGCCATTTCCACAGTGCTGCTTCCACGTGGCAGGTTTCCTCAGATTTTCCCTGCCTAGTCCCCCCCACCCCATCAGTGACACTTCCCTCACCACTGGAAGAATATGGGTTTTAAAATGGCAATTAACATATCATGCTACTGTTATAACAACCTATCATGTTCTCTAAATTCCTAGCTTTCTTTTTTTTTTTAATTAAATCTCTAGCCGAGGAATTCTCAACTAGTATGCCAGAGCACACTGCTGTGCCATTGATGCACCCAAGGTGCACCACAGCATGTTGGAATTTTTAAAATTATTGTTAGTGTTTTTTTTTTTAAATTCCCTTAGACCGATTATGCACGGGGCAGGAAATCTGGGATGGCGGCAGCAGGAACTGAGAGGGCCGGATGCCATGATCTTTGTTTTCTTGATGTTGAGTTTCAAGCCAACTTTTGCACTCTCCTCCTTCAGCTGCATCAAGAGGCTCTTTAGTTCCTCTTCACTTTCTGCCATTAGAGTGGTATCATCTGCATATCTGAGGTTGTTGATATTTCTCCGTGCCATCTTGATCCCAATTTGTGACTCCTCTAATCCCGCCTTTCTCATGATGTGCTCCGCATACAAGTTAAATAGGCAAGGCGACAGTATACAGCCTTGCTGAACTCCTTTCTCAATTTTGAACCAATCAGTCATTCCATGTTCAGTTCTCACTGTTGCTTCTTGACCTGCATATAAGTTTCTCAAGAGACAGATAAGATGCTCTGGTATTCCCATCTCTTTAAGAACTTGCCACAATTTGTTGTGCTCCACACAATCAAAAGCTTTAGCATAGTCAATGAAGCAGAAGTAGATGTTCTTCTGGAACTCCCTAACTTTCTCCGTGATCCAGCATATGTTGGCAATTTGATCTCTAGTTCCTCTGCCTCTTCGAAATCCTGCCTGTTCTGGAAGTTCTCGGTCCACATATTGCTGGAGCCTAGCTTGTAAAATTTTAAGCATAACTTTGCTAGCATGAGAAATGAGTGCAATGGTGCAGTAGTTTGAACATTCTTTGGCATTGCCCTTCTTTGGGATTGGAATGTAAACTGACCTTTTCCAATCCTGTGGCCATTGTTGCTGGCATATTGAGTGTAGCACTTTTACTCACAAATTATTCTGAGAGCTAATCCTGCCCAATATTTCCATATAGAGGATTCCCATATATGTCCATATAGAGGACTATGTCAAGAAGTGGGACCTATGTCCTGAAATAGCCAGAGCTCCCACTTGCATATGCTTGGGCCAGAATATTTTAATGTGTCTGATTGAACAGTATATACAAAAAAATTTCTAAGGTGGCAAATTGACACAGGAAAAATGAAAATATTTATTACCTCTAACTGCATTCATTTATAATCCACGTAGTCATATAGGATCATGAAATTAATGAAAATACACAAAATTAAATTGGCTAACAGTGCCGTTTCTGAAAACCAAAGGGTGACTCATTCTAGAAAACAGAAATTGTTGTTGCAAATGATAAAGACTATAGATATTTTTTAAAACCATCAGTCTCATGAAAGAAAGCTAATGGAATAGTCCCATCTTAATGTGAAGTTTGTGTAAATCAAAAAATGAAAAGATTTTGATTGTGACAGGTTTAATAAATAAGCTGGCTATAAGACATGAAGAAATCCCACACTACTGAAAGTGGAATCAATGGGACACATGTCAGTATTCTTGGACTTCAGGTGCTGTAATAAACCAGATGCCAACATGTTAGATTAGGTTTAGAACAAGACTTGATAAGCATTACTTTAGTGGCTCTGAATATTAAAACATGTGTTGGAACAGAGAGGAAAAATAATACTTCACAGTACCTTTGCAGAGTAAGTCAGTATCATAACTTAAACTACCAAGAAATTTCTAACTGAAAATTAGCCATATTTCTGAGTAGGATAGCCCAGGCTAGCCTGATCTCACCAGATCTTGGAAGCTAAGCAGGGTTCACCTTGGCTAGTGTTTGAATGAGAAACTTCTAAGGAATACCAGGGTCATAACATGGTCAAACAATGGCAAGGTCCCTCTGAATTTCTCTTGTCTTGAAAACCCTACAAGTTACCATAAATCAGATGTGATTTGACAGCACTTTCCATCACCATCACCAATTAGTCATCTTTAGTTCACCACTAGGAAAACACCCAGCATGAATTGGAACCGCCTATACTGGAAGAAGAAGTGATCTGGGCCATGAAACAGCTCCCAGTGGAACTAATCAGGTCTGTTCCACCAGCAGTAATTACAGTATTATACCAAAAAGTCTGGGAAACTGGCACATGGCCAATAGACTGGAAAAGGTCTGTTTTTATCCCATTACTAGAGAAAGGTGATGCTTGCATCTGTTCAAACTATCGAACTATAGCCCTGATCTCCCATATGAGTACAATCTTATTGAAGATCATTCAAAACTGTCTCAAATCAACCATTGATGCTCAGCTATCAGATGTACAGGCTAGTTTTCGACATGGTCGCGGCACCCGAGACCACATTGCAAATTTGCGCTGGATTCTTGAAAAACACCCATGAATATCAAAAGGCCATCTATCTATGCTTTATTGATTATTCTAAAGCATTTGACTGTGTTGATCACAAGAAGCTATGGGATGCCTTACATGAATTGGGAGTGTCATCCCACTTAATCCACCTCGTCAGTTCATTGTACACCAACCAGGAGGCCACAGTACGAACAATATATGGAGACACTGATTGGTTCAAGGTTAGCCAAGGAGTGAGACAAGCGTGTATCTTATCACCCTTTCTTTTTAACCCATAAACAGCCCCCTGCTGGCCATCTGGGACCCAGGTGCCCAGGAAAAGCCACTACCCTGGAAATGTTAACTTATGAGTAAGTCATGAGACGTTTGCAGTTTTAAAAATGAGAAGGGAGGAATGCTTTGGGGGTAGCATTTACAGTCAATTGCAGCAGGGAAGATAATGCTGATGTAGGTAGGACTGGGAAAATGTAGACTTTCCCTTTCCATATAGATACCACCTTGGTCTTGCTGCAGTCTTCCCAAGATTATCATAACAAAGCAAATTTGAGAACAATAGCATGGGAAATGGGGAAACTGTAGATGGGGCAAAAAAGCAGCATGGGGACATATGGAGTAGGGCAACACTGTTTCCCTATGACACCTTTCCAGTAGAAGAGTTGGTTTTAATACCCTACTTTTCATTGTCCAAAGGAGTCTCAGAATAGCTTATAATACACTTCCCTTCCTCTCCCCGCAACAGACACCCTGTGGCATTGGTGAGGCTGAGAGAGCTCTGAGAGAAACTACTCTGGAAGGCCACAGTGCAGGTGTGCATCCTAGCACCCATTGTATTCCTAGGTGCAATGGGCTTTTCCTCCAGTTGCAATTAATGTCAATATAAATAATGAATTAATGTTTGCAAGACTTGTCATTATGAGCAACTGAGGGGGGGGGGGCCAAAACAGGATCCTAAAAGCCCTGAATGGTGCTTGAGCAAAGCCTTTTCCTAACATTTGAGGACTGTTGAAAATATTTCCAGACATATGGCAACATCAACATTCCTTCTGTCACAAGTTATGGCCATAGGCTAAAGGCCAAACAATGCATTTGGGTTTCTAATAAGTTGGGTGCACTCTATCTCCTCAACCTAAGTCTGATTCCTTACAGCCACACAGCAGCTACAGGAAATAGCTTAAAAAAATAAAAATGAATGAGTACCCAGATGGGCTCAGAATGCTGCTATGTGGGAACAATGAACTCCAGCCTTCTGCCCTTGTTGTTTTGTTGTGAGGAAACAGTGTGGCGGGGAAGGAATTATTTCTCCATTTTTGATGCTCTGACACCCTTTCTGCACCAGTAGCACCATGCTGGGCTGCTACTGGGTGTTTTTGATGGGGCAGTTTACCCTACTTCTTCCCATGTTTAGATGGGGGAAGATTTTCCCTGCTGGACTAAATCTACCCTGAATTAATGTCTCCACACCAGTCAGCTGGGATGGAAAGCATCCGCTATGCAGTGTGTATGTCTGCCTTTTTTTCCTGTTTAGTAATGTGGTAGCAATATCACGTTCCTAAACAGAAAAAAATGGCCCAGGTGGCTCAGCAATGCTGCACAGTGCCACAGAACCACCGAGGGCATTTTGTGTCCCTTCCAGGACACCATAGTCAGCCTAGGGTGAGGGGAGGAGCCAGGTCTGGATGGCTGAACTCTTCCCTGCCTAACAGGAATTGCCCAACATAGGCTCCAATGGTGGCTGCAGCACCGGGATCCATGTAGCAAATTGTTTGCTGAACAAAAAATCGCCATTTTAAATAGTGGAATTCGGCGTAACGCATACCTGCCTTTGTAGTGGAATCCATTTGCGTTTCTATCGTTTCCCACAGGGTTCCGGTCTCGGCAAAAATCGCTAGAAAGGAAGCGCTATTGCTGAACTGTGTCCTGCCCTGGCCGTCAAGCAGGCAATGGGCGGCCGTTATCATGCTCCCAAACAGCCCCTTTCCCTTTAAGGAAGGTTTTTTTTTAAAAAAACACACCCGTTGCAATGATTATGTGTTGATTCGTTGCAACAGAGAGACCCATCCAGCTAGCAGGTGATGTTTGAGCTGCCGTTTCATTGTTGCCACGCTCCCCCCGAGTGGAAAAAAAAATCCCCCCCCTCACGGGCGCGATTTTCAGCCGAAAATAGTGTGAAAAATAAAGTGAAAATAAACCAGCAAACGGGCCTCTGCGATGCTTGTGCTTGGTGACTTTAAACAGAGGGGCTGCAGCCAGGGAAGCCTCGCTGGGTAAACGAAGGTGCGTTGATCTCCGCTCGCTCGGAGAAAAAAAAATGGCGATCGCTTCGACGGAAGATCAGAGGAGAGAGCCAGGGGGAGGGACTTTGCAGAAACCGCAACAATGGTAACGCACAGAACTTTCCCGCTAGTGTTGCAGATTGGTTGCAGGAGTGTAGCACTTTCCGGAGGGTGAATCCACTTTTTGGGATTTCCCTGAAAGTGCTACAACGAAGCGCTTTTTGCGGATCGGTTTCAGGAGTGTTGCAGATTGTCAATGCCGTTGTGCATAACGGCAAAACTGTAGCGATTTCAATTAGTAACCATTGTGCTATTTTGGACGAATGCGGAATGGCCCGAAAAATCCACATTCCTTTTCCACAGGTAACTGAGGGCCCAAATCAGGCCAGCCCCGGTCCGGGCCTGGGCTAGTGCTGATGTCATCTTGAAGCAGGTATTAGCCCCACAGTCAGATGAGCGCCAGCCCAGGCAGAATTCCATGTGCAGAAAACGTACAAGCAGGGTATTCTGTGCATGTGGAGAAGCAAAAATGGGAGCATAACTCCCCCTCTCTAGTGCTGTGTCATCACAGAAAATGGCTTGGGGGGGGATACCCAAACACTCTATTTTATTTTTAAAAAGTAATTTCCCCCAGCTCTTGTGTGGCTATTTGGGAACCCAGGCCCACTTGACTTCTTCAAAACCCAGATTTGTAGTTTCACTTCAAAATATAATTACAACAAAGGCAACTTTGTCTGTCTTACAGAGTTTTCACTGGGCCATTGAACTGAACCTTTCTTTTGCAAACTTTGCTAAAAGGTACAGCGTAAAAAAGATATCTCCTTCAAATACAAAGGCATTTTGGTGCCACAACTAATTTGTTTTATTTTATATTTGTTTAAATGGCAAGTGAAAAGCAGTTCAGACTAGGTGTGACAGTCCTTGAAAGAGCTCCCTTTCTACTCACACAGCTGCAAGAAGCCATGCGTGAGCTAATCAAAGATAATGGCAGGGTCTAGTACAAAAGCAAGCAGGCTTCAGCTCTCATTTTATTCTGGCCCATTTGCCTATCATCAAATGCAGAAACAACTAACCTTTAACTATTTAATCATGGCCTAGAATCTGTCTGACTCAAAAATCGCACCACCCTTGGAAACAGTTTCCGTAGCTTACGAAGTAACAGGTACTTAGGGAAAACAATGCAATTATATTTCCCCCTCCTTCATTTTTGCCTGTTTGAGATAGTATTTTGTACATTGTACATTTTTGTTTTGTCCTTGTAGAACTAGCATGTGTGGGTCTATCATCTAACAATTTGGGGATTTAAAAACAGATAAATTGATGAGAGCATATTACTGGCAGAAAATAAAAAAAAAATCTGATGAAAGTTAAACTACAAAGTGCCGAGTCAGGATTACTGCTCAACATCAAGAAGACAGATGTAATGAGATTTACAGCTTTAAGGTTGACAAGGAAGAAACTGCAAGTATTGAAGATTTTCTGTTTCTTGGCTGTATCATCAACTGAAAAGGAGAGATTCAAGTGTGAGGAAGAGTGCATGCACACAAAAGCTCATGCCTTGAATAAATCTTTGTTGTTCTTAAAGTTGCTCTTGGACTCAAATTTTGTTTTGCAAAAGGGAGAGAGTGAGACTGGGTAGGGGAGCCTTGATGGAGCTAGAAAAGCTACTTTAGGGATATGTTGCTGACAATCAAGTTCAAAATAATTTCGTACTCTGCTATGTATGGCTGTGAAAGTTAACAATGAAGAAAGCACATGGGAAGAAAGCTGATCCTTTGAAATGTACGCCCATTATGCACACTTTTCTTACTATGAGTTTTCAGAGAAGTAAGCCTTTAAGCTTGATTTTGGATTCCGTGCCTACCTTATGGACCAGTCTTTTTTCCTCCAATGTATTTATTTCTACAATGGGAAAAAACACTTTTCTAAATTGGGATGGAGCGTCACTTGTAATATGTTGGGCATGACGTTCCAATTTTTTAAAAATTGCATTTGTCCAAACCCTGCTGCACAATAGCATCCAGCATTGAGCAGATGAAGGCAGGTACTGACCTTACTATGAAGTAAAAGCAAAAGAAGAAAAACAACCAAATGGAGTTCCTGATGAAATGTAAAGTTTGCAATGCTTTAATGTTCTGTTTTTTTAATTATTATTATTCAAAGGCTCATGCAGGTAGAGTTGGGTCAAGCCAGAATGGTATCTAGATGGTTATGCCGTTTTCAAGGACTAAGCCTTTTCTCAGTGGCTTCCTCTCCCAGATTTTCTCTCAGAACTCATAGATTGTAGTTTTCAATGTACTTTCATTCAGGATACCTGAATAGGAATAGTATTCAGTATAACCCGGCTGTAGGCTCTTAGAAGGTGCCAAGGATCCAGAGCAATGTAACTCAGATCAGTAACATTCAGCAAGTGCCACTGTGACAATAGGCTACTTTTAAAAATGGGAAAGAATCACCTGATCTCATACTATGGAGGAACATGTTGAGTGTACAGAATGCATGGTAGAATCTACTGACACTGCCATTGCAAACTGGTAATTGGCAATGTTTGTGTGTGCACGTAAGTTCCTGTGTAAAGTCAGCTGCAACTCCACCACACTTTTCACAAAGCTGAAGTGTAGGAGGAATCTTCTGGCAACAGCTCTCGATAAGTTTTTATTTTTTTGCCACCAGATTGAAAAAAAATGGGGGGGGGGTATTTTCACTGATGTCCTAGTGCAGCTGCATAGTAACACTAATTTCCAGCCCTTTCTTGCAAACTTGTGTGGTTTTCATTTTGTGGTTCTCTAATTTGATCCTGAACACTGGTCATTATCTTGGCAGTTTTTAGGAGACTGTGCTGTGTAGATTGCACTCTGTCTTCCAAAAGGATCAATCTCAAGTGATTCTTAAGTACAATGGTTTGCAGAGCATCCATTTTACTCAGCTGCCCTTTTAATGTTAGGTTTCTGGAGATTGCGAAGATGGTGTCTCCCCTAAAACTTTGTTCACTAAAGCATGAAATGGAAAAAAATGTTACTATCCCAGTGACTGTCTCTCTTTATACCTCTTTATGTTGACGATTCCCCCCTTTATATTGTTTGCTAAGGTGATCCGATTTTAACATTGATAAAGCGGGACACCACTGACTTGGGGGGTTCTTGATTAAAAATTTGGTCTATATGGAGCAAGAAAAATGTTAATAGAATGCATAGAACGCAAAAATAGTATTGTAATATGTATATTTTACTTGCAACGTAAGTACAATTTGCCGGGTGCCCCCAGATGTTCCTCCAAAAGTGGGAAAATCTGGTCACCTTAATTGTTTGCATGCTGCACTGAAATCCTTTTTTTCCTTTTTGCACTGGGGATGCTGTCATTTCCCTCCTCTCCAGTGTTGGAATGGGATTTTTAGGCTTTTATGGGGGAGTTATTTGATGATTTTGGATTGTGACCTGCCACGAGCCACTCAGTGAGAGTGGCAGGATATAAATCAAAACATAAATACATTAAAATAAATAAAGAGGGCATTTCCTATTATGGATATCTAAGTTATTACTCCAGCTAGAAACAGAAGAAGAATTGAGAAAAGATATAACTAAATTGATGCAGAACTTCTAAGAACAGATATCCATGCATCAATTGAAATGGTTATGGGGAAAAGATATCAACCTTACAACCAAAGAGGCAATAAGAGAAAAATGGTATAAAATGTTTTTAGATGAAATGTTTTACAAAGGAAAATGCTGAAAATGTTAAGATATAGATGGAAATTTCTTCCATATGTGGTAGGCATTTAAAATATATATATATATATTGGAAGGACATACATAGAGAAAAGCAGAATATATTAAAGTTTAAGTTCCCCAATGGAAGCCAAGAATATACTACTACACATACTGCCTAACAAAGCCTTTCTCGACTTTTTTAATGTTGAGAAACCCCTAAAAGGTTCTTCAGGCTTCAAGAAACTCCAGAAGTGACACAATCATGCAGAATATGGTTGGAAAGCATAGCTGTGTACATGCCTACTTGGGGCTCCTCCCCTTCCCACCCCCTCCAGGCCCATCACTGGCCATTGCAGGGGCAGGTTGACATTATCATGTCTATTCATATCACCTGATAAATGTTTAACAAATTTTAAAAATATATTTAATTTAAAAAAAAACTCCCATTGGAAAACAGCCTCCGTCTTTTCCAGGGGCAGCAGGAAACTTTCAAGTTGTGGTCAAAAAATGGCAAGTGCCTGGTATCGTTTTGTCCCTAAAACAAGAAAATGTGGCTTGAGAGGGTTATATATTGATTGACCTCTGATAAATTTTCCAAGGTAGACAGGACAAAGCACATGTCACCAGTTAACTTGATTCAGATTTGAATTCACGGGGGGGGGGGATTGTTTTGTTTTTTGAATAAGCAATCATTCTAGTAGACCTTTGTCAAAGGAGGTTGAGATCTCAGACAAATGCTGACAAGTATTTACAGGAGATGGCAGCTATAAGTGTGCAGTTCCAAAGCTTTACATGTATAAATAGTGCTTCGGCTCTACAAACATCTCCAGGCTGCTTTAGTACTATAGATTACTAATTAGGGCAGTACTAAGACTTAGCACCAAGAACATTAGTCAATATTTACTTATTAGTCCCCTCTAGCAGTGTCCCCCAGGTAACACTAGCAACCCTTACATTTGTTCTACATAAGTATTTGGGGAGTTATTTCACTGGGGGATTATTCTTGGTAATATATATTTGCTTAGATCTTCCCAGACCCCCAAATATAAGCAGTAATGCAAAAGGTGTTATTTTCTTAGTGTAATTACCACTTAAAGATAAAATATCTCTAGAGATTCCTCGTTCTGTTTTCTCCTGGTAATGTAACCTTCTAATTAACAAGATGTCCTTTAAACATGATGTGAAATGCTAGCTGGCTGCACCACTCACCAATAACTTGCCAATTTTAATGGAAAACATCTGTTATTTTAAAAAAGCAAAGCAGGGGTGGGAAAACAACTATCGTGGTCACCAGAAGGATAAGAGCTTGCTTACAGTAGATAGCCCTAAAAATAATACAAGTGTAACAATCACACAGCCATGGAAACAAAATGAAACAAAGCAACAGGAGCTGCCTTACTTCATTTCCTTTCCAGATGCCCCCCTCAATACAGCTATAGAAAATGACTTCCTGTGGGTGATGCTCTAATCTAACAATGGTACACACGGGGAAAACGTTAAGGCATTCTGTGAAAGTTTAGCGTATATATATATTGAAGCGTAAACAACCATTCAGCTTGTCACTGTATTTTGTTGGAATAGCAGTCAAAGCAAAATACTGCATATATTCCTTCAGCTGCAGGTGGGAGGGCAAACCCAATGTTTAGAGTACCACAAGAAAAAAGAATGAAAGTTAAACACTACCCTCAATTTATGTTTCTTTTTCATGGCCCCATTCATGTTCCTTTTACTATGGGCATTCCATGAGCAGATCCTGTATGGTTAAGATTGAAAAAGTCCTGACCACTTGGGTACAAGTTACTCATATGGATGCCAATCACAGAATGGGCATTCTTTGGTAGCAAGTGCCAACTTTTTGAGAAAGACACAAGCCACTCCTGCCCCAATGGCTGCATTAACTATTGCCCCAGCTGTGTTAGAGCGATGGCATTAGGATGATGCTATATAGATGAAATGTCTTGCAGAAACCAGTTGGAAGGAAACTATTGTTATTAGAAAGGCTATCAGGAAAACCAGATGCATTCTGTTCTGACAACAATAAGGAAGTCTGTACAATGCAACTAATCTGATTATTTTAGGATTCTTGGAGCCTACACAGTAGCTTTATGGCTTTACCAGTGACTGACACAATGGCAACAATTTTTATATTGTCACTCATTGAAAGGGGGTAGGGAAAGTACTTTTCAAAACACAATGCTCTGCGATATTTTCCAGAGTTTTTGAATAAGGAACCAGCTTGCCTATCATGATGGCAGAGTCTGAATAAGGGCCAATCTATTGGCTGGTATATGTTTAGCTGTTCATTGTTGTGTTTTTTTCTTGTTGTCTAATGATAGAAATGTCTAGAGTTTGGGGCAGGAGCTTGACAGAACAATCCAAAATTAAATGACATCAATAAAAGCATTGTCCCTCAGGAAGTTCTCTTGCACAGGGACAATCCTGAAAGAACAGTCTAATCCTTCCATTACGGTTGTGCTCTGTGTTTGTGAGCAAGTGGAGAGGTATTGGATTATAGCATGCAAAAATGACAGATTAAAGATCTGCTCTGATGAGTAAAATGCCTTTGATAAAAATTTCATGGATTTTTTAATTCAAGAAAATGGTAATGATGTTCACACCATAAAATGTGAATAAATTACACTGTCATTAGATTGCCAAATTCTATTTCATTTGATTCATGCTATATTTGGTACGTATGAATTCTCATCTCATTATGATCAGTGGAATCACATATATATTTGTGGCACTGAATTTGGGTTGCCAGGCAGCAAGATGGCTGGTTCTCATAGGATGACTGGAAAACAGACTTCTGATTCTCATGCCAGTAAGAAAAATGCAACTGTGTGACAGGTTTTTAATAAGCTCTTCTTAAAATAATGATCTCCTGTAATGTCTTGTTAAAACCTTTTGCTAGCGCTAACAGGATGATTAAAAATAAGAATCCAGAGGTATTTGACATATCCCTGTGATATACCTATGACTGGATAGTTCGTTTGTTACCTAAAAATAACACATCTGGATCCCTAGCCATTTATACTATTCTAGGCAATTGGGGGTTTCATCAAAAAAAGGGGTGTACTCTTCTTATGAAAAAACGTCCAATACCATCTCCCATTGTATATGATTGTACTGTTGTGCACTCAAATAGTCAACACTGATACTACCCCATTGTGTGGACCAGCAAGGAACTATCCAGCAGACCTCCTGCTGTGCCCCTGAGGGTCAGGACTGTAAGCCTGAATCATCTCCATTAGTACCTCTACATTAATAACATGGACCAGTAGAACTCCCATTATCCTAGTGCCCTTAATCATCTCCATGTAGTTTCTTAAGAAACCATATGTAGTGTAGATGATATTCCCATTTATGCAAGTCTCTTGTTGCAGTGTTGGAGGCTTCCTCAGGCTGTTTGGATAAATGGAGTCACCTCACTGAGATCTGTGTTATTGTATATTTTCTAGCTGATCCTGCTAAGCCTTTCCTTTTTCTTCTCCAAGGTGCTCTTGCATATGCAGAATCAACACTGCAGTGAGGAGAACAATAAATAAAATGAGGCCCTTCAGGGGTATTTGTCCTTCTACTAAAAACGAACAATCTAACAATAACATTCTCAAGGCCATTTTCTTTTACAGAGTGAGAAAAGGCTGCTAATTGTGATTTCATTCTGTCCCAGTACCAGTTTGGATGTATGCAGTAGCACCCCACCCCCACCCCACTTATAAATGTGTGCAGAAAGTTTAAACGTCTCTCACACAGTTTCTGTCAGGCTCCTCCCTCCTCCCCAATCTGGCCTGGGAAGTTGAAAATGCGAGTGCTAGGGGCTCTGATCAGTAAGCCTTCAAGTACCTTGAAACTGAGTGTGGAAGTGTATTCTACATATGCTCAGATGCACTCTCCCCTTCAACAGAACTACAGACTTCATCCAGCTATGGGAGACAATGTTACTAGAGCCTGGATTTTTAAAAAATGCTGGCATCTTCGTTGTGGCTGAGGAAAGATAATAGTGGGTAAAGCAACAGTAAATAATGATTACTGGGACACATGTGAAAATTAAAACTGCATAGAAGAGGTTAATGGACTTGTAATACATTAGAGTTTTGTAAGCCACCAATTCATACTCTGGATATAATTCAAAACTGAGAAACAGATGGTCACTGCCATAAGCATATCAGTATCTAACTTTGCATTTTCACATGCTGAGCATTGGCAAGTGAAACAGTTTATTCCTCAGATCACAGCTAGCAGAATGTGTATGCTAGTTCTTTTAATATGAAAATGTCCCAGATTACATGATTGCCTGAAAGCCAAACTAGACGCGATGGAGTGATATCCACATGCCGATCCCTAGCATAGTAATGTGCACCTCTGAAGAGGTGTAATTTCGATTGGGAAAACTGTGTTTGGGGTGGGGGTTAAAACTAGGGTTGCCAGCTCTGGGTTGAAAAAATCATAAATGTTGAGGAAAGGAGCTCAGCAGGAATCTAATGCCCTCCAAAGCTGATCCCTGTAGTCTAAAGACTATTTGTGATTCCACAAGATCTCCAGGCTTGATTCAGATCAACTCCTCCCAATTTGCTAATCATGCTTCAAACAAATCTTCTAAAGGGTAGCTCATTCATAAAGCAACCCTAAGTAATTGCCTCGGGTTTCAGTGGTCAGGGGGTGCCTTGACCCTAGTACTACCACCCAGGCCACCTGGTTGGCCAATGGGACATGTGCACCTTCCATTGGTGCTAGCCAGTGACTCAGGTGTCTGCCTGGCTGACTGATTGCTCCATGCACATTCACATATGCTGGTTGGATTGCCGGCAGCTTCAGCACATGTGCACCAGATGACCATCACGTGGTCATAACTATTTTAATTAATACTGGAAGAAGTGCACAAGTTTAATTTATAAGTGGTTTGTGTCCATCACCCAGGGCTGACCAAAATAGCCAGAAGAATGAGCAGAGGATGCTTTGGCAATGTTTCTGGAGATCTACTTTCTCCTGGCCCCCAGCAGTGCAGGAGGAAGTTTTAGTCACCTCCCAGAGGTTTGTATCTTGCAGTTCTGGAGACCCTGATGCTAGTGGCCTGAGAAAAAATCCCAAGTACACCCTCTGCCTATCATTGGCTTCCAAATCCATGCTGCCCTGTCAGGTCCAAGGTGCGCCCCTACAACAGTTTTAGCAGTGCTGGGTTTCTGTTTAGATCTGAAATTGTTGGAATATGATAATATTTATGAAGGAGAGAAATATACTTCTTCAAGGTTACCAGTCTAATTTTTAAGACTGAAAACAACAACAAAGTAGGAAAGTGGTAAGAAGAACCCATGGAACTTCTGCATTTCTTGTTTTGTCTAACAATTCAGTTCCTGAACTTCTAGGAGGAAGTTTCCTTGAATTAAATAAATATATATCTAATCTGCTGAAAGCTACAATGCCAGTCATGTTTTGCATTGTATGTGGCAGGCTAGGTCAGCCTTCTCATGTTTTGGTTTTGCTCTGGGAACAGAGCACAATGGCAACTGCTTGTACTTCAGTGAAAAGCTCTCCCTTGTACACATGCACTTTGCTTCCATTCTACGTGGGCATAAGGGGCTGCTCACCCACCTGTGGCAGGTCACATTTGACTACAAGGATCTGCAGGCTCAGTAGAACGAGTGCTGGTTTTGAACATGGACCCCTCGTTTTAACAAAATGTTCTGTGTTTAAAAATACAGTCTTAGTGGAGCACACATGTGAACATTGTATGGAAAGCAAGGACCGTAGAGACTGGAAAACAATTGTCTGTATGCTTTTATTATAGATATAAACCATAAAGTATCTATGTTTTAAATGCACCATGAAAACTGATGTCACTAAACTTTTGGGAGAAGAAAACTCAAGATAAGTATCTCTGCTTATCTCTTTTGAAAAAATCCTTGGCTAGAGTTTCATCAATTAATATAGGACTATGATATGACTTCGGACTTATTTGTGCATTAAAATTTCCAAGGTTTGTATTAATTTAAAGAAAGTTGAGAGGCCTTGGTCATTTCATCCCAAGTAAAGAAACTCCGTATGTATCAGAGATTCCCATTCTCTGGTGAATGTACTGCATACAACAATTCTTAAGATGCACATAATGAGTACAGAAGGTTTTCTGTCTGATGCATCTTTGTCTACATACAAGTGTAAGAATTTTATTTGATGTTCATTTTATTCATAGTAAGTGCTGTGAACAGTCCAGAAATTAAAGTCTCTTTTCTAGAGATGATCAAAGGGGTTTATTGCACTGAAGCATAAAAAGCATCTACTCCCTGTCATTACATTCTCAAGGTGCAAAAGACTGTCCAAAAGCTTTCAACTTGAAGGAGGACTAAAGAACTTTGACCTTGCGGTATCTTTTAATAAATGATAAAGGGTGCTCTTGGAAAATAGTGCGAAAGTCCAGCATTTTAGAATACCCATGGTTTGGAAGTATCACCCCCCCCCATTGCCCCAGGTGTTAATATACATACCCCATATAGAGGCAGTGGCTTTGCAGTGAATTCCATTATTATTATTCCCATATAGCAGGGGATGCCTGACACTAAAAAAGAATAGTTGACAGCAGCCTAGCAATGTAATCCTGTGTTATTAGCCACTATGGTCAATATACTTGAGAATAATATATCTTAGCCACTGCTTTGTAGGACTATCAGGTAGTGCTGAATAGTTCTTTAAAATTCTGCACTGAAATTTATACCTTCCACCAATATAGTCACTTTTTGTTGGTTCCTATATTGGCTTTTCAGCAAAGTAAAATTTTACGAATCACCCATGCACAACACACCTCAGATTGCGTCAAAGGTAATTTCAGTTAAATTACCACCTTCCTTGCCACTTCAGACCTGCTCCAAGCCCAAAGACAGGGCTCTGCTGATTAAAGATGACTTGCATGCTGTTCACTTTCATGCAGATCCTTGCTTTTACCCCTATGTCGTTCCCTTTCCAAATCAAAAAGGAAAGGGGGGAGGGACAAGGCCTCCAGTTTTCTGCCTCAAATGGCAGATGTGGGGAGGGGTAGAGGAGCTGAGGAGGTTGGGGGATGACAGAACTCTCTGAAGGTGGGGAAAGCTGGGGAAAGTCTGAAAGGTTTCCCGACATGTCAGTAGAGTAGGCTATAGCCGAGGTAAGAAAAAGCTTTCTATTTTGTTTTTCTCTGAGGGAGGAAGCAAGAAATCCCATCTGCATGCAAGTCTATTGCCTGTGTAATTTTTCATTGCTGATTATGCAGGATCATTTCTATTTAATATTCCAAGGTGGTCTCCTTGAATTTATTCCTCTAGTTTATATGTATGTTGTATAGGGATTATACTGTGGACTAAATGCTTGTGGTCTTAGTTATGGGGCAAAAGGAGCCCCACTAGGAACACCTGCCAGCTGCCCTGATGCTGGTCTGACTGACTCTGCCCTCTATGCTATCACTTCAACAGCAACAGCGGCATGTAGCTGCCCTGCCTGTCCCTGTCTGTCCTCTCTGCTGCAGCTGCTGTAGTGACTTGAGATGCTAGGGATAGAGGCTGCAGGAGGGGTCTCTCTCACTCTCTCTCTCTCTCTCTCTCTCTTAAATCCCAACATTGCCAGCAATGAGGGCGGGTAAATTTTGTTCCCATTTTCAAGAAGTGGATAAAGGACGATCCAGGTAACTACCAAAGTCTGTAGCTGGCAAAAATTTAGAGCAAATCAACAGTCAGTTCTTGAGCAGCTAGAGCAGATGGCTATGATTACTAAGAGTCAGCACGGCTTTCTCAAAAACAAGTCATGTCAGATTACCCTTATCTCTCTTTTTTGGGAAAGTTACTACCTTGATGAATCAGGGGAATACTGCGAATATAGTTTATCTGAATTTCAGTAATGCTTTTGATAAGGTTTCACATGCAGTATGGATCCTATTACTGTTACGTAGATCGATAACTGATTGATAGATCGCATCCAAAGGGTGTTTGCTAATAGTTCATCATCCTCTTGGAGAGGAGTGACAAATGGAGTGCCTAGACCCTGTGTTGTTCAACATATTCATAAATGGATGAAGGAACAGAGGGGGTGCTTATTAAAATTGCAGATGATACTAAACTGGGTGGCAAACACAGCAGAATACAGAATCAGGATTCAGGATGATCTGGACAGGCAGGAAAACTGGGGTAAAATGAATTTCAATAGTGATAAATGTAAACTTATGCATTTCTGTAGGAAAACTCAAATGCATCATTAAAGGATGGGGGAGACCTGTCTTGGCAGTAGTATTTGCAAAAAAGGATCTAGGGGTCTTAGTAGACTGAACATGAGTCAGCAGTGTGACTCAGTAGTTAAAAAGGCATATAGGGTTTTGGGTTGTATCAAAAGAAGTATAGTGTCCAGATTGCATGAGATGATGGTACTGCTTTACTCTGCTTGGCTTAGACCTCACTTAGAATACTGTGTTCAGTTTTCAGCATCACAATTGAAGAAGGATGTAGACCAGCTAAACTGCATCCAAAGGAGTGCAATGAAAATAGTGAGTGGATTGGAGACTAAGATGTCTGAGGAAAGGTTGAGGGAGCTTGGTCTGTATAGCCTGAAGGGCTGTCATATAGAGCAGCGGTCCCCAACCCCCGGTCCGGGGACCGGGACCTGTCCGTGGATCAGTAGGTACCAGGCCGCGGCTCCTTCTCGTCCTCCTCCTCGGTTGCTGCCTCAGGGGCTGCCCTGCCACTCTGCCTCCAGCGGTCGCCATGGCTGGGGCTCCCCCTCTGTGTGGCACTGCACAGTTGCTGCTGGCAGCACTCCCCAGCAGATGGCAGGAAGTCAGGGGCGCTGGTGGGAAAGCAAGTGGAGCAGGGGCTCAGGCGGTGGCAACGTCCCTCGGCAACATCCCCCCAGGCCTCAGTAAAATTGCCAATTGTTGACCGGTCCCCGATGATAAAAAGGTTGGGGACCACTGATATAGAGGATGGAGCAAAGTTGTTTTCTATTGTCCCAGAGGGTAGGACCAGAACCAATGAGATGAAATTAATTCAAAATTGGTTCCTAGAGCGATGGTGCTCAGAGAAACAATGCCCTAGAACAAGAATGTTTCCCTTAGTCCATCTTGATGAACAGTTGTTGATGGATGTGCTGTCATGAGAGCCAGTGTGGTGTAGTAGTTAAGAGCAGCAACCTCTAATCTGGTGAACCGGGTTCAGTTTCCCACTCCTCCACATGATGTCTTCTGGATGACCTTGGACCCGTCACAATTCTCTTAGAAGTCTCTCAGCCCCACCAAACTAATAGAGTTTCTGTCATACGGAAGGAAAAGGAAGGTGACCCTGAAACTCCTTCAGGTAGTAGAAAGCTGGGTATAAAAAACAACTCTTCTTTTCTGAACCCTCTAGGTCAGTAGTCCCCACCCCCGGTCCAGAGACCGGTCTTGGTCTGCGGATCAATTGGTACAGTGTCGCGGCTCCTCCTCATCCTCCTCCCTGGCTGCTGCCTCGGGGGCTGCCCTGCTACTCTGCCGCCAGGTCACCTTTGGTGTTCTCCAGCGGCCACCATGGCTGGGGCTTCCCCTCGGCATGGCACTGTGCAGCTGCTGCTGGCAGCGCCCCCCAGCAGGCGGTGGGAAGTCAGGGGCGCCAGCGGGAAAGCAAGTGGAACAGGGGCTCAGGCAGCGGCAGCGACATCCCTTGGCAAAAGTCTACCCCCCGCCCAGGCCTCAGTAAAATTGTCAAGCATTGACCGGTCCCCGGTGATAAAAAGGTTGGGAACCACTGCTCTAGGTAGTTGCCATCGCCATATTATGTGACCATTGAACTGTATAAATTCACAATGCAAAGATTTTTTCTGGCATGAATCTATTGCCTATCAGTTTCATTAGGTGACCTTGAACTCTAGTATGAGTAAGAGAAGGATAAACTTTTTTTTCTGTTTTGTCCACACCATGTTCAGTCTTGTGAACCTCTACAATATATCTTTCCCTAAACTGAAAATACCCAAATGCTTTAGCTTTGCTCATAAAGAAAGAACTACAACTTTTGCTTTTCTTCGAGCTATGGAACAATGTTTTTTAAATAGAGGACTAAGATTACATATGGCCACATCACAGATCATTATCAAAGGCATTATTTTATTGTGCATTTGATGCTTCATCAATGTTCACAGCAAGTTCACAGCAGGGAATTACATTTGGATGTTTACAACATGCAGAGGGGCTGTAAAGCTACAGACCACCTCCCCTACAGACACACACTCATACACGCAACCTAAATTGTCCTATGTGACGTTACTGAGAACATATTTAAATTCCCGCTTTTCTGTTCTCACTGAGCATGGTAGGATGTGTTCTTACTTTATAAAATGAAAAAAAGAGAGGATCTTTTGAATGATAAAGATCGCATCCCAAAATGAATAGCAGAATGTTTTTTCTGGGCATTCACACTGAATACATGTTTGCTATGGGAAGTGTGAGCAGCCCCCACGGTACTCATCTTTAACCACTCCTGTGGAGCGGATAAAATAAAGCAGTAAGGGCCCCGAGGGCGGGCCCTGTCCGGGATGAGGAAGGGTGCCGATAGGCCCCTTCCCCCAGACTGACAATCAGAGGGCCCAATCGGCAGGCGCGAAGCGGCTGCCGATTGGGCCCTCCGATTGTCAGTCCGCTGGCAAGGGACCAATTATGAGCCGCACGTCCTCAGAGTTCGGCCGCATGCGGCCGACCGCCGCCATTACCTCCCTCGCCTTCAAGAGGGCAGGTCGCCACCTGGTTGCCAGTTTGTGGCAACCCCACAGGGCCTTGCACTCTGCAAGTAAAAACTTCTTGGTCCTGGCCCCCACCTGGTGGAGTGAGCTCCCAGAAGAGCTGCAGGGGGGGGACCTAATGGGCTTTATGTATTTGGGTCTGTTCTGTAACCCGCCACGGGCCAGCTTGTCAGGAGTGGCGGGCAATAAATCCAATATAATAATAATACACTTTTTGGTAGCAGTGTATGTGAGATCTTGGGGTATTTGTGCACTGTAAGATAAATAGGTGCAGACAGTGTAATGCAGCCCCCCCCCTGTTAAAATACATAAAAATACAAGCACAAGCATGGCGTAAAAATAAAACCCCATCCTATACTGGAATGCCTGCCGGAAGAAGCTGGCCACCATTGATGATGTTCCAGGATTGGTGGCAGATCTTCCTTGAGTGGGGGGAGTCCCTCCAATCTACACCCTGCATTGGCTTTACCCATAGATTTGGCAGAAGAGCTCTGTCTTACAGGCCCTGCAGAATGCTGAAATCTCCCGCAGGCCTGCAGCTCTTCTGGGAGCTCATTCCACCATGTGGAGACCAGGACCTAAAAGGTCCTGGCCCTGGTTGAGGCCAGGCAAGCTTCTCTGGAGCTGGGAATGACCAAGAAGTTTTTACTTGCGGAGTGCAAGGCCCTGCAGGGGACATAGGGCAACAGGTGGTATGTTGTTAGCAGACCATGAAGGGCCTTAAAGGTCAAAACAAAAACTGATCTGGGCCGCAACTGGCAACCAATGCAGCTGCCTCAGCACAGGCTGAATATGGGCTCTCCAAGGTGTACCTGTTAGGACCCTAGCAGCTGCATTTTGCACCAGCTGCAGTTTCCAGGTCAAGGACAAGGGCAGGCCCACATATACCAGCAGGCCCAGTATACATGCTTCTCATTTTTGTGATCCTGATGTAGAATTCTGTATGGCCCCTTACAACTCTATGAGTCTATGATTCTGTCTCTCTAGCGGTCAAAATTTAAGATGGGTGATATATATTTTGAAGCAATTCCCATTAAAAGGATTATGTCAGAAGTCACCTATATAAAACTCCATTCTTTTTTCCGAAGTGCTCATAGAAAGAGACACTAACCTGTACAGAGGAGCAGTGGTAGGCTGATAAATAAAAGTATTGATGAGTGAAATGATGTAATAGGAATGCAATTACAGGGGAGGAGAGAAATATGAAGAGTAAATGGGGGAAAAGAGGAGGTGAAAGGAGAGGAAGAAATCTTGAGAACAGATAGAAATCCAATTACATAGAAATGGAAAGGCATACTTCTTAGGCAATAAATGTTTCTGGAGCACTGTGCTCTGCCTTCTGGTGACCTCATTGTAATTATAGGTATCCTTAGGTAGATAAATTGCTGTTGGATCCTCAGCCACTTGTGCTGGCATGAGTGCCATTCATGTGAAGAGATATGCACTGGTGCAGCACTTTAAAGGCAGGGAGGATTGCAAGTATGATAAGTGAGGAGTCAAGTACAGAACAGACAACACATAACTGGTAACAGCAAGCTTGTGGTTGAGTCGTCTGTTATTCATTGTTAGAAGTGCTTTTGCTTCAGACAGAAAAAACATTGGAAAAGCTGCCTATAAATAAGAACCAGAAAGTGCACAGAGGTTTTTAAAGACCTTTTAAAAAATCTTGTAGTCTCAGAGACTATGACTCCCATGATGACTCCCTGCCTTGACTAGTGAAATCACATCAAGGTGATTTACCTTAACACCGGCTATGTTGAGCTGGTCCCTGAGGTAACTTCAGCTACAAAGATCTGAAATCAGAAACCACTCTGGTTGTCAGGCCATGTTTATTCTCTCCTCTGTATGATGATTAGAGGTGTCTTGTCTGAAATGCAAAGGATAGGATTATAAAAGCTCCAGGTCTCAGTGAGGAGGAAGGATGAATGTACACAGAAGAGGGCTCTAACATTTTGGGCTAACCAGACACTCAAAATCTCAGAGTGGGCCTGGCTTGCCAGAAGTAGTTCATAATACTTTGGACAGCAGAAACTATTTTAAATATTAAAATAAGCCTGCTACAATGACCTAAGCAGATTAGCAACACCCTGTGACGGATCACAAATCCAAGTCTTTATCGATGTGTGTACATTTGACAAAATTGTCCTAATTTCAAAGATTTTCATGAAGTAATTTTTGAAATGAAAGCTGGCAAGAATAATGAGCTAATCAAAGGCACGATATTTCAGCCAAATCACTCTACCATACTTTATCGGTCAAGGTAAATGGAATTCACAAGACCTTACACCTAGTTTTGCAGAAAGCTTCAGGCAAATTTTCACATAAATGGATTATTATGTAATCACTTTTCACAAATACGGGTCAAGTAATAATGGAAAATGGAGTTTTAATGTTAAGGAGACAGGAAGTTACTTGGAGTTAGAGGTTCTGGAAATCTTTAAAGAAGGATGTGCCAAAGATATCTGTATTTGGCACCTCTTTACAAATTTTAACAATGTAGAGCCTCAGGGACTGGCTGTCCAAGGAAACCCCTTTAAACGGCTGAGCTATGGCAGCAGGCTACCCCATGGCTCAGCTGTTTCCAATCTAAATAGCTAAGTGGCTAGGAGCAGCCTGCTCCCCCTGCTCAGCTGTTTTGGCAGCTTTTGTGGGGAGAAGGGGGGTTTACAATATAATGACTAAAGAAACTGCACATTGGAAGCCCAAGTTTTAAATATTTCTTGGATGCCTGAATACCCAGAAAAGTGAGGATGAAATGTAGAAACTGGAATTTTATATTTTCCCTTCCATATAAGCAATGGATTCTAATATATAGCTTTTCTTGCACAAGCTAGTCATCTCTGGCATCTCTTAATCAAGCAGAGGGAGAAACAGAATGCCAGATTGAGTCTACAAACCCCAAAAAGACCACTAGTACTATCAAAATGAACTGCATCAAAGCCTATTTGCTGGAAGAGGGTGTGGCTCTTCTCTGTAGTGGAATACCCTTATTTGTTCATGCATTGCAACATCTAAGACAATCTGACTGCAGAAGCCAGGTTGGTACTTGGACCATCATTGCTGAATCTTATAGGGCTAGGCTACACATTATGTTTTCCTTGTGTCCTCCCTAAATTCCTGGTTGTCAAGACAGAGTGTGAGTTCTGTGTTCAGAAATCAATTACCAGGCATATAGGAGCCTGACTTAGATCAGGAACATAGAGAATGGGGGCTCAAGCCTTCACCCATTGCATTTTACAAATTTGAATTTGCCACGTATATTGATGGGCTGGAAGAAATTAGTGCTCCCAGGACATTTCAGGTTAGAAAACTATCACAAGGGGAAAGCTTAAGCTCCCCATTCTCTGTGCTCTAAGCTCTGTTGCTGTGGTCTCATTCTGAATTATCTCTGCATGCCTGGGAATTGAGTTCTGAACACAGAACTTGGAGTGCAGGCCTTATCACCAGGATCTGGGGAGGACAAGAACATGTAGTTAAGCCACCTGAGTAAAACCCACAGAAGAAGGATCCCAGCAAACCAGCATACCATCATAGAGAAGTTGGATTTATTCAATAACATTCAGTAGGGAGTACCTTCACAGGTATCATGTATGAAGTTTGAGTTCAGTGGCTCCTTTAAGACCAACAAAGTTTTATTCAAGGCATAAACTTTCATGTGCATGCACACTTCTTCAGATGCACATGATTGTTTATACCTTAAATAAAAGCTCACTTCTTGAATCAAGGTTTGTTGGTCTTAAAAGTTTTAAAGTTCCCACTGGATTCAAAGTTTGTTCTGCTGTTTTAGACCAACACAGCTACCCATCTGAATATATCCTCATGTAAGAAGTGTAGAAGAGCCTCTTGTGGCGCAGTGTGGTAAGGCAGCTGTCTGAAAGCTTTACCCATGAGGCTGGGAGTTCGATCCCAGCAGCCAGTTCAAGGTTGACTCAGCCTTCCATCCTTCCGAGGTCGGCAAAACGAGTACCCAGCTTGCTGGGGGGTAAATGGTAATGACTGGGGAAGGCACTGGCAAACCACCCCGTATTGAGTCTGCCATGAAAACGCTAGAGGGCGTCACCCCAAGGGTAAGACATGACTCGGTGCTTGCACAGGGGATACCTTTACCTTTTTAAGAAGTGTAGTCTACTGGGAACTCTGTAAAAACACCTCTGTTTTTAAACAACTCCTGTTCATTCCAATAGTGTAAGAATCTGGTGTTAATATGATGGTAAACACAGCCCACATTTTGAGACCAGATGCTGTGAGTTGATCTAATATGGGAATGGTTCAAAGTAGACAAATAGCAGCTGGGAAGAGTGTGGTAGATCTTTCACCTCTCTGTACTCCCCTGTTTTCTGAAAAAAAACCTATCTGGCAGGATTTAGTGCCAGTCTCAGAGTCTAGTCAGGAAAAAACAGCTGCTGTGGGGGGAGGGGTATAAGGGGGAAAGTATGGGCAATGCATTTAGCACCCAATCCCATGCACCAGTTCTTCATTTAAAATCCCCAAACTTCCTACTCCAGACCTGCTTTATACATTAACACTAGTTTTCTGCTGTTGCATGCAGTGAGAAGGTGCCCAGCTGGTGGTTGTATTCTTAACTTGCATTTGCCAATGGTCTGTTTCTAACGATAATGTAACTCTTGGCTCCACAGAGAGAAGTTAAACACCCAAAACACCAAAAATAAAAGTCTATGATATAGTAATAATGCTAAAATACAGATTCTAACAAACATCTGTCCAGACGTTAGCAGCCAGAACCACCTTTAGAAGCACTTTATTACATTACAACAAGAAATCATGAAGCTGTAAAGAAATATCTACCTATACTTAGCGCTGCTTTCCCCCCTTTAATCCTTGTAGCATAGCTATAAATAAACCAGCCCAGAAAATAAATTATTCTTATGTATTACAATGACATTTAGATAGATGGAACTGTAATATTACAGGACTCTGCTACTCACACTATTTTAAAACCGCACAGACATTTATGATAAGATGTTGGCCAGGCATGCAGTTCCCCAGGATTTTTTTCCTGCCCAGATCTTACACAATGAATACTCATGATTACTCTCATTCATTGCAATAAGATTGATTCAGGTGCCAGGCCAGGTTGCCTGTTCCTAAGATTCTTTGTGTACCGTAAGAAACAGGAGGCTTGAGAAATCAGAAAGATTGCTTCAATAACTGGAGGAAAACACCAAATTTCAGCATCTGTGTCATTCATCACCTATTAAATTAATTTCATATACAATCCTGTCACAGTTTGAACAGTATAAATGTAGTCCTAGATACACAATCATCAATAGATGCTTGTCTCATCCACTGTCCCATTTAAATTCAGTTCAGTGAGAACTGCAGTTAAAATTCACAGGCAGAATTCCAAAATTCACAGCTTTATTCCAGATCTGGAAATGCCATTAGATCTCTCAAACCAATATGTATGCAAAGCAAGGTCATGATTTTGTGCAGTTACAAGATTCACAATGACGTTCAAAGTCCCGAGCTCTGTTACATTCAAGAATAACAAGCACAAAACCAACAAAAACAGCAATATATCTTACAATAATGAAGTATCATGCAGCATTTAAAGACAAATGAAATAACTGTGGCTTAAACTTTTATGAGCAAGACAGGTTTTGCATGCACCTGACAAAATGGGCTCTGGCTCACAGAAGCCTATGCTGCAATGAATGCTCTCATTTTTGACATGTTACAGGACTACATACATATGGGAGCTTTCCCAGGCATGAATGTACACAAGCCAGTGTTCTGTAGTTGTACAGAGTTGGACTAAAATTTGGGAATTTATTGGACTTTCATTTATTGGACTTTTCATTTAATAGACTTTAAAAAATCATTTATTCATTTTACAACAGCCAGCATTGTATAGTTGTACAGTGTGGGTTTGGGAATTTATTGGACTTTTCATTTTTAGCAGAGTTGGTCTTCCAATGGATATCTGGGTAATTGAAATCACCCATGACCACTATGTCCCACCTCTTTGAGAACTTTGTAATCTGGTCTAAGAGCACCTCATGCAAGTCTTTTACTTGGCCTGATGGTCTATACAGCAAACCCTCACAATAATACCACTATTATTTCCTACTTTTATTCTTACCCAAAGACTCTCAATTGAATGTCTATGATCAGATACGCGTATTTCCTCACAAGTATATATATTCTTAACATATACTGCTATTCCTCCCCCCCCCTTCTTTATTTGCCTGTCCCTTTTAAATAAATTGTACCTCTCGATCCCAATATTCCAATGATGAGTGTTAATGTAATGCCTATCAGTCATAGTTCCCTTCCTCTATTAGACTTCTAGTTCTTCCTGCTTGTTCCCCATACTCCATGCATTAGTGTAGTGACATTGTAATCCTTCATTTGTGTGTTCCAGAGTTTTAGTTTTGGAATTTACCTGTAAATTAATTATTCCCTGCATATGTGTCTTTCCTGTAAATCTGCAGGGTTCCCATCCACAGTTATTGTCATCTAACTAGGTTTTGAATCTATGTCTCACTTCCCCAGTAAATTTGTTTAAAGCCTTCCCAACCAGGTCTTCAAGGCTCTTCGCAAATACATTTTTTCCTACCTTTGTGAGGTGCAGACCATTTCCCCAGAGGTTCAGACCAGAACCAATGCGATGAAACTAATTCAAAAGAATTTTCGGCTAAACATCCAGAAGAAATTCCTGATAGCTCCTCAGTGGAACAGGTTGTGGGTTTTCTTTCTTTGGAAGTTTTTAAGCAGAGTCTAGATAGAAATACTGATTTTGTGAACTTAGGCAGATTGTAAGAGAGTGGGCAAAGGGATTGTGTCAGTGCTTGGCTTTTATGGCTCTTTTGTGCATACCCAGGGAAATGTTTGATATTTTTGTTTTATGCTTTACAATTTTATGCCAATAAAGGTACTCTGAATCTGAATTTTTAGGTTGAGGGGGCATAATTTGTGGATGGAATTGGGGTCACTGTGGGTGGGCAGGTAATTTCCTGCATTCTGCAGGGGATTGGACTAGATAACACTGGAGATCCCTTCCAACTCTATGATTCTATAAAACCCAGGTGCAAATCCCTCCCCCTTCATGGAAGCTTGCTGGATGACCATGGCCCATTTTCTCTCTTTTTCTCTCTTAGCCTAGCCCTCCTCATAGAGTTGTTCTGCAGATAAAAGAGGGGAGTGGAGAATGATGTAAGACATTTTTGGGTGCCCATTGGGGGGAAAGTTGAAATATAATAAAGTGAATAAATAAACAGGCATAATAGTGATCACACTGGCATCTTCCCACAGCACTTACTTCTCCTTTCCCATCACTCTCCCTACCAAACTCTGCTGTTACACCACAGCAGAGTTTAGCAGGGAAGTGCTGGGGGAGTTATTTCAATGACTAAAACCAGCAGGGAGTGAAGTCCAGAATTGTCACATGCAGTTTTAAGCAGGGCTTATAGTTGCAATGGAGGGAGCATTCACACAGAGCTCTTCTGCAAATTCCCCTTGGAACTAGATTTTAAAGCATTATTTTAAATATATTTTAAAGGGGAAAGATCCACAAATGCCACACATTTTGCTCACAATTAACACAGTATCACTTGGACATTCCCCAAATGGTTAAATGTGCTGGCCTCTAATCTGGAGAACCGGGTTTGATTCCCCACTTCTCCACATGCAGCCAGCTGGGTGACCTTGGGCTAGTTGCAATTCCCTCAGGGTTCTCTCCACCACACCTACCTCACAGGGTGTCATGGGGAGAGGAAGAGTAGGCAATTATAAGCAACTTTGAGACTCCTTCAGGTAGTAAAAATTGAGTACAGCTCTTCTTTTTATTCCTGTTTTCCTTGCAGGGCAAAATCCCAGTGTGGAAGCAGCTGTGACTGGCAGCAGGGAGAGGGGACACTTCAGCCTTCTCTCCTGTGGCATTTTACAGAGAGGAAACAGCTGTGAGTTGCATAGGGTTCCCGTGCAGTCATTTTGGCTCAGGAAAATGCCACAGGAAAGAAGGTTGAAGCCCCACCTTTTCCTGTGCAATGCTCACTAGATGAATTGGACGTCACAACACGTGGGAATATTAGGTTCCTGATATTGTCACATATGACATCTAGCTGAGCCCCCTTACAGTGCAATCCTATGCAGGTTCACTCCGAAGTAGTTCCACGTTATCCAGTGGCGTTTACTCTTCAGTACATATGTATAGGATTGCAGCCTTACAAAGCAATTCTGTGCTCATTTACTTCAGTCTAAGCCCATCAGTTTGGACTGGAATAATTTTGCATAATAACTTTGTAACACAGCTATCCCCTGGAATATGTATTTTAACATAGTTTGTATGTTTTATTACATCCCGTGTTGACTATATCAAGATTACCCTACTAAATAATTATCCCCTTTTAAATCAAAGTGTGCCCCCCCCCTTGTCATGTAGACCATTTATTTATTACTGTAACCACTCCTTGTACTACTGAGCAGGTCTCACATTCCTGATGAGCAAAGGAAGGGGGACTCCTTCTTTTGCAGGTTCATTTAGAGTATAGGAGCTCAGGCCTTTTTGCAAGTGGTCGTTTTACTGAACTGTGAATGGAATTTATACAGCAGCACCTTCTTTGCTGCTTCTATTTAAACTTTTCTACAATTAGAAAGAACAATATTGGGTACCACAATTCCAAGTCCAAGAGATGCCACCTCAAAATTGTATTTTGAGCTCTGGGAAATGGAAATGGAAAGATCCTTAATCTTTCAGCCTGTTAAAGCTTTGGAGGTGGTCAAACATCTCAACAGTCTTTCCAGGTGCTGCTCTTTGCAGGTCTTTCTTTATTAACTCCTAGCCTCTGGAATATACTCCCAAAATATGTTCACTTAGGGCCTACTTTGTTTCCTTTCAAGCAACACCTAAAAATTGCATTATTTGTTTAAGCATTCAATTATTTTGAGTTCATTGGCTGTTTTAGTGCTGGTTCTGAGTTTCTGCTTTAGTTCTTAATTCTGGGACAGCAGAGAGACATAAATTATTTCATAAATACACTTGACAATTTTGGCCCACCTCCTCTCATTGCCTTGTGCTGGACAGAGGAACTCACACTTATCCCAGTTTCTTCTCCCATCTTTAAAAGGGAAGAAAAGGAACCAAAGATAACCCCAAAGCAGAAGAGAGTCCACTGTGGTGGCTGCCTCAATGCAGAAGGGAGAAGCAGCTTCTTCACAAGTATTTGTAAAGCTATATTTACACTTCCACAACCCTGTCCAGTGTGAGGTGGGAACCAAAGGGACGTCAGAATCAAGTTTTTTCCTACCATTTCAAAATGTCTATTAACTCTGGTGGGTCTTGCCCCACTTCCCTCTCCCTGGAACAAATAACTGCTCAGGAAGGAAGAGAAAACTGTCTGGGGAATGGCACCACACATGACAGTGTTAACACCCAGTGTCCCTGAGCCACAGAGCTTTTATTCCAACCCCAGGTCGATTCAGTCCCTGCCATCTCCGCTGAATGCGATTTCCATTTTGATTTTATCTGATTTAAATTTTCCCTCTGCAACAAGCATGATTGATCCGAAGTGACCCTACCTTTTTCCTGCAATATCCTGAAGTGGATATAACAGTATTTGAAAAATCGGCACGAGCTTCTTCATTCGCAGGCTGCAAGCTTGCCTAAAAAGGGGAAGCTATAACTTCTCTCAGCAGAAGCTCGAGAAGCCCTAATTTCTCTCGGTAGAGATTTGTCTCTTGGGTTTTTTTCTTCCTTCTCTGCTGTCTCCAATCCTCTTCCCCCCCCCCTTCAAGAAAAGAAATAGGCTCCTGCTGCACTTAGCTCCCCCCCTTCTGAGCTTCCCTAGCCACATGCAGAACACTTTTCTGTTTCAATTGGAGGGGGGGAAAGGAAGACCTGAATTCAAACTGATCTGGATTCAGCAGGATCAACCAATTTTCTAGGTGTCTTGGACTTAGCCAATCATATATTCAAGTGACTACACCAGCTGTCCCCAACCCCCAGTCCAGGGACTGGTACTAGTCCGTGGATCAGTTGGTACCGGGCCGCAGCTCCTCCTCATCCTCGGGGGCTGCCTCGGGGGCTGCCCTGCCACTCTGCCACCAGCACACCTTTGGTGCTCTCCGGTGGCCGCCATGGCTGGCAGCACCCCCCAGTGGGCAGCGGGAAGTCAGTGGCACCAGCGGGAAAGCAAGCAGAGCAGGGGCTCAGGAGGCCGCAGCAACGGCGCTCGGCAAAAGACTACCCTCCCCCCACCGGGCCTCAGTAAAATTGTCAAGCATTGATCGGTCCCCGGTGATAAAAAGGTTGGGGACCACAGGACTACACTATTTAATAACTACTAACAAAGCAACAGCATGAGATAAACGAAGACTAACTAAAGATTATAACTCAAAGATTAAAAAGCAGAGTTGTTATTGACAGCATGTAAAGTTGTATTAACTCAAACAAATAATAGAATTCTTCTCTTTTACTGTTATTTTGTTGAACAGTACTGCTTCTTAGCTCAATTTATACACAAATGGATCATCCTTTTGGAGGCATCAGCTGATTTCATAGAGCCAATGCCTTAATGCCTACCAAACAATAATTGTTGACATAACTGAGCTGATGAAACTGCATAGCTATAAAAAGATACAGCAGACCTGCAAGCTTCATTTGTGGGGCATGTGATGAAAGCTACCCCTTGATAGTCTTACATAGCAAACTATCAGTCAAGGATAAAAGACTGAGGAACAGCCCTAGTGAGTTATCCTAACAGTTCAATAAACAGAATTCTGGCAACAGGACATGAGCTTAATTGGACTATCTTGAGCGTCACGACTGACTCTGTTTCCAGGTTTGCCTAGTTTCAATTACAGGTGGATAGAACTATTGGTCACAAAGCCCATCTGATTTTCCAACTCATTTTATACCAGGGTAAGTGGGGGGGGGGATGTGGATATGAGGAAAAGCTAGTACATCTCTTTTGAGATAACTACAATCAGCTTCTAAAGCCCAAAATGACTGTGAAATAAAATGGAAGGGGTTAGGCTTTCACCAGTTAAATAAGATAAACAACAGAAATAAATGGAGCAATTATTCCAAGAAAATTAATCTAAAAATAGCAAAGCAATTGAAAAACCAAAATAAGCATTCTGCAAACTGTTCCAGTTGCTGCATCTCACTTTCTCTTCAATTTAGTCTGAGTTCTCCAAACTAATAGATTCACACAGCCCTTCAGGGGATGCGTTTAAAGCAAATAGCCACTGCCATATAATTTATCATATGTAACCAGTAGACTCGGTTCTTAATTACTCTCACTTTTATTTGTTGCTTGCATAGCAGAAGTTAAGTTTAATGCCTTTCCTTCCATATATTCCTTTTCATTAGTTTCTTTTCATCCAGCAATCAGAGTTTGTTCCTTGTTTGTGAAAATACAAGTGGTTCTACTTTAGGGCCTTTTGGCAGAAAAAGCTCTATCTAATTGTTGGCACAAAGACTACAGACCATCTTGCCCAATTTAGAATCAGTAAACAAGTTTTGCTACCAATTTGGATGAGAAGACCTTGTATTATTATCCATATATAATACAGCTTGATTTTTAATGCTCTCTTTCCCTGTGTTCCTCTTCTTTTAGTCAATTACTGCCCCGTCTCCCCTCCCAGTTCTCAGTTTAGTAAATCTATTTCCCTTTTGAAACCCTCCCTAAAGCTCATTTCTTCCACACAACCTTTCTTGGCACACCACATATGCACCTGTTACTAGATAGCTCTTGGCTACCTTTTGTCAAGACCTGTCCTATCTGTTCCTTTTGTGTGTGTGTGTTACTTCTGCGTCACCAAATGTTCTGTTCAGCAGAGCACTTAAAGATGGACTGCCCTTGCCAATGCAAACGGACACTTCATTCCCTCCTTCTGCAAATGGGCACTGGACCAGAGTGCCTGATCCAGCTGTGGCAGTTCCAGCAGAGCCCTGTATGATGCCTTAGGCGGCTACATGGGGAGGGGGGGAATATATATATATATATATATATATATATATATATATATATATATATATATATATATATATATATATATATATATATATATATATATATATATATATATATATATATATATATATATATATATATATATATATATATATATATATATATATATATATATATATAAAGATGTTGGGGTGCTGAATGTAATTAGCAGTTTGATGACTGGCTTGTGGTATGCCACAGGATTCCAGGATTACCAGCTATGAGCTTTGATATCTATGCCAGGATTTTAAATAATAATAATAATAATAATAATAATAATAATAATAATAATAATAATAATAATAATAATAATAATAAACCTTTATTGGCATAAAACATTAAGAGGCAAATACAGCCAAGCAACAAACAAATATAACAGGGTAAAATAAGGTAAATAATATTCAAAGTTTTTGTTTTGGCTCTCAGGCTACGTCATTCCATCTGATGATTCCCGTCACATGGATGGTTGTGGGAAGGCTGGAGGATTTCTTTTCTTTTCTACTATCTTTTGACTTTGATCATGATTTTAAAGGTTGCGAGTTTTATTGGGGTTTTATGGGGTACTATTTTGTAATCCAAGGAGGAAGGCAGATTATAAATTGAGTGAACAAATGACTTTGAAAAAATCATTATACTGATGATGTTCAACTCTTATCTCTCCTCCAACCAAGTTGCTATCTCTGTCCTGAAGCCTTGATTTGGAGGCTGTTGTCAAGTGAAGACAGATAAGATGTGAAGAAGAAGAAGAAGAAGAAGAAGAAGAAGAAGAAGAAGAAGAAGAAGAAGAAGAAGAAGAAGAAGAAGAGTTGGGGCAATTCTGCACAAAGGGCAATGTCGCTAAGTCTGAGCGCTATTGAAAAGCGCTGCAGGAAAAAGCAGCAGGTCGCAGCCGTTTTTATCGAAAAAAAGGCTCTCTCACTAGTGCTGTTCTCCTAACGCACAAGTTTCCGGTCTCACCGAAATCACAAGAGAGGAGGCGATATTTCCCCCCGCTTCCTCCCACACCTGGCCATCAATCAACCAGAACAGCCAATTAATTGTTGTGTTCATGTTTACCTTTAAGAACTTTTTAAAAAACTCGAAAACACCGGTAGCAACACATATTCGTTACTTCCGTGTATCAGAGAGACCTTTTCCGCTGGCATAGGAGCTGGCGCTTAATCGTTTCCACGCTCTTAAAGGAAAAAAAATCCCCCTCTGCTATTCCTGGCTGAAATTATGGGCAGTGTTGAAGGGGGGTGGGGGGGGGCTGTACTGTGCTTGGAAACTTTACAGACACTTGCTTGTGGAGTGATTTCAGCCAAAGAAACAACACTTTTCGTTGCTTTTGCTGGTTTAAAGGGGAAAAAATGGCAATCGTGACACCGGAAGCGCGGGTGCAAGAGATTAGGGAGGGACATTCTTTCTACTGCTACATTGTGAATGCACATGTCTTTTCCGGATGTGTTGCAGGTTGTTCTCAAGAGTCTAGCGTTTTTTTTAGAAGGAATCCACTTTGGTGGATTCCCCGAAAAGCGCTACAACAAAGCGATTTTTGCGGGAGTGTTGCTGATTGGGTACGACGTCATTAATAACGAGAAATATATAGTGTTACACGGCAACACTTTGGCTATATTTAAGTCATGCGGTATGGCCCTTGGTTTTTATATGCCGCTTTTCTCTACCTGAAGGAGGCTCAAAGTGGCTTACAGTCGCCTTCCCATTCCTCTCACTACAACAGACACCCTGTGAGGTGGGTGAGGCTGAGAGAACCCAGATATCACTGCTGTGATATATGTGGTTTAAAGAGTTAATTTAAAGAGTTCAGGGGAGCTCTTGTTCCCAGCTTCTTTCAGTTACATTCGCCAAAAAAGTCTTCTGAACTCAATAGATCTGTCTTTATGCTAATACTAGCAAGAAAGCCCATTGCAACCAGGAATGCAATGGGCGCTAGGACCCAGGGGACACCAGGAGGTGCTTTTTTTTCCTGCTGCGTGGAGCTGTGAAAGGCTCCTACAGGGTTTTTTTTTTTCTGCTGCTTGGAGCTGGGAAAGGCTCCTACAGGGTTTTGTTTTCTGCTGCTTGGATCTGCAAAAGGCTCCTACAGGGTTTTTTTTTCTGCTGCTTGGAGCTGTGAAAGGCTCCTGCAGGGTTTTTTTTTTTTCTGCTAGCTCTCGTGGGCTTGGAGCTCCTACAGGGGTTTTTTTTCCTGCTGCTTGGAGCTGGGAAAGGCTCCTTCAGGGTTTTGTTTTCTGCTGCTTGGATCTGCGAAAGGCTCCTACAGGGTTTTTTTTTCTGCTGCTTGGAGCTGTGAAAGGCTCCTGCCGGGGTTTTTTTCCTGCTAGCTCTCGTGGGCGTGCCGGCTTGGAGCTCCTACAGGGTTTTTTTTTCCTGCTGCTTGGAGCTGGGAAAGGCTCCTTCAGGGTTTTGTTTTCTGCTGCTTGGATCTGCGAAAGGCTCCTACAGGGTTTTTTTTTCTGCTGCTTGGAGCTGTGAAAGGCTCCTGCAGGGTTTTTTTTTCCTGCTAGCTCTCGTGGGCGTGCCGGCTTGGAGCTCCTACAGGGTTTTTTTTTCCTGCTGCTTGGAGCTGGGAAAGGCTCCTTCAGGGTTTTGTTTTCTGCTGCTTGGATCTGCGAAAGGCTCCTACAGGGTTTTTTTTTCTGCTGCTTGGATCTGCGAAAGGCTCCTACAGGGTTTTTTTTTCTGCTGCTTGGAGCTGTGAAAGGCTCCTACAGGGGTTTTTTTTTCTGCTGCTTGGATCTGCGAAAGGCTCCTACAGGGTTTTTTTTTCTGCTGCTTGGAGCTGTGAAAGGCTCCTACAGGGTTTTTTTTTTTCTGCTGCCTCTCGTGGGCGCGGCGGCTTGGAGCTCCTACAGGGGTTTTTTTTTCTGCTGCTTGGATCTGCGAAAGGCTCCTACAGGGTTTTTTTTTCTGCTGCTTGGATCTGCGAAAGGCTCCTACAGGGTTAATTTTTTTCTGCTGCCTCTCGTCGGCGCGGCGGCTTGGAGCTCCTACAGGGGTTTTTTTTTCTGCTGCCTCTCGTCGCGCTAGCGGCGAAAGGCTCCTCCGGGGGTGTTTCTTTTTTTTCTGCAGCTTCTCGGCGGCTGGAGTCTTGTGTTGTGTTTGCGGCGGGGGCTTCCTTGGGGCCGGCCTGACGCGGTGAGAGACGCTTCGCGCCTCTCACCACGTCAGGCCGGGAGCAACTGCGAGCCGCGCTGAGCGCGGCTCGCAGTTGCTGGGGCTGGGAATCGGAGGGACCAATCGGCAGGCGCTTCGCGCCTGCCAATTGGTCCCTCCGATTGTCTGTCGTGAGGAAGGGTCCAATTCGGACCCTTCCTCATCACGGACAGAGCCCTCCTCAAGGCCCCTTAACCATTTATTTAGTCCGTGGCGCCCGCGGCGCCACGGGCGGTGTACAGATATGATACTGCAACTTTGAGGTGTCACACCTTGTATCAGGCATAGTCTTCCTGGATTGTGGCTCCAATCTAATGGAACAATTTGCCCAAGGAGATAAGGAAGACATCATCTCTGACCATTTTTTTTGAAAAGGTTATCTTTTGTTGATTGATTTTTTTTAATTGGCTTGGGCCATCCAGGAGAAACCTGGGATATAAAACTATAAAATTATAAAACCACCCTTAGTCCCATGTCATTGGATCAGGCTTTTTCTCTCGCTCCGGTAGAGTATCATCTCATTCAATCAATGCAGTTTGGGATTGCTGAAGGCAAGTGTGAAGTACTCTGAGGTTGTGCACCAGTTTCCCAGAGTAGAAATCTAAATAAATAAATAAATAGTACAGTGCTTTAGTTGATGCAACATGTAGCATGGTAGCATGGGCTCAGACTCTCTGATTGCACTCTCCCTAAAGAGTGAGCCTACCAGAGCACACTTCTGATATACTGGTAGCTCATTTGTTATATGCAGAATATTTAATAAATTTGGGCCATGTTCTGTTCTCTTTTTCACTGGCAAAACTCCACAGAAATAAATTGGGATGCCCTGGGCACACAGCTTATTATAGACCACTGTTTGCTAAAAAGTAGGCTTGAAATAGGACTGACAAGCCTTCATGGTTTTGCAGAGCAGATGCAGCTAAATGCAAATGGATTCTGAACTACAGCCAGATGCTGCTGCTTGCCACTTAAGCAATGTTCCTATCTGGGCCAGCACAACAGAAGAGCATTTGGCTTTTTTCTTGAGTTTGTTTGGTTCATAGAGATATGCCCAATAAAATAATACTGTTTCTTCATGCTAAAATTCTCACCTCTTGTCAATTTAACAGATTTATGTATCAGAGTGGAAAACATATAAACTGATGAATAGGAACAATGAAATTAGTAATCAGGCAGAAACAGAAACCACAAAACCTATTCACTGCTGAGTGGATGTAGAGCAGAGCAGCTCTCAGGGAATTTCCACACATCAGAAAAAGTAGCGCTACACCAGCAGAATATTATCGTGCCTACAAGCACCTCCTCACCTTTTTGCTGACTTGCAAAAGGCCTGCTGCGTTTTCGCGCTTCTCACCTTCTACAAGTGCTGCTGGAAATGGCGGAAGATAAAAACACGCTTTACACACAACTCTCTTCCGCCTGTCAAGCAAGCCAGGCAGCCAATCCCCTTTCTCCATGTTTTAAAGGTCCCATGATGCCTGCTAATATTTTTTTAATTCATAGTTTTCCATTTAAACATCTATGCATATAACTTTTTAAAATTAATCTTGTTCCTGATGGGGGGGGGACTTTAGAGAGGCATGCTTTGTGTTACAACTTGGTGCGGAAAAATTATTTATGGAATCGCTTTCATGTTTGTCCACCTATTCGTTGCTCCAGGAATTTAGACCTTTTAAAAAACACATTCATGTCCCGGGAACAAGGGAGAGGGAGGGAGTGTGAGAGTGGGACAAGGCAAGTGCCTTTAGCATGTTTGAGCCTCCATACCTTCCCGCTGCTGGTTGCCTGCTGGTTGCTTTCCTGTAGCTCATGCTAAATAGGTTGGGGAATCCACTTTATGTGATTTCCCAACTAGCGCTTTAAAATGGAGGATGTAGATGGCCAGTTACTGCCCAGATGCTAAATGTTGGTGACATCATATGGAGGGGCAGGAATATAATGATTACATAAGCATTTCACTACATTTAATGGGTGCAGAAATGCCCTCAGTACTTACTATTATGATAATGATGATAAGTACCTCACTATTATGATAATGATGAACATGCCCAGCAATAGGTGATGTTGCCAAATTTGCACCTGCAATTGTACATTGTCTCATAAATGTTTTTGAACCCCCATAACTGGGAATCTGCCAGAGGACTCACTGGTGAAACAGCAGATAGGAAAAGAGTTGAGTGCTGCACATCTGTCACCTCTCTGACTTCCATTTCTCTGAAGCACATTTCCATTTTACAAATTATGTTTGTACTTCGCATGTGGTTTGCCACTTATTCTGAATCAAACCATTAGCTTGCTTAGATCCATCCTTGCTTTGCTGGCAAATAAGCTTTTCGTATCCCGCGTGCCAGAGACTCTTTTCTCCAGAGAAGCCAAGGACTGCATGTAGCTTGTGCTTTCCCATTAAACTATGACCTATTGATAAAATACAGTTCTTCAAGTATACCTGAGTATACCTGATGCCATTGCAGCACCATTCCAACAAAGAACATGATCAAGAATCAATCCAGGCTTCTTTATTTAGTATTTACTGCATTTTCAGCTATATAGATCTTACTCGTTGGAGAACATGATGGGTATAAAAGATCACACAATGTAAGGACTTATTACCATGATTGACTGAAAGCTGCACTTTGTGTTCAGGCTATACATGGCAAGACTGTAGGCAGCCAAGAATCATTGTCAAGTTAATGGATTAATTTATGAGATGCAAAAGCAATCTTGTTGGCACTAGGATTTCGCATTAAAGGAAGGCTTGTATGGCACTCTGTTTTCTTACAAAAGTTACAAGCAAGATTTCCCCTCTCAGTTGTGCAGCTTATTGGGTAACCTTGGACAACTGATTCTCTTTCAACCAGTCTCACAGTATTCTTGTGTAAATGAAACAGAGGAAAGGAGAACCATGTATATCAGGGATAGTCAACCTGTGGGCCTCCAGATGTCCATGGACTACAATTCCCATGAGCCCCTGCCAGCATCTGCTGATGTATATCACCCCAAGCTCCTTGTAAGAAGCTGTAAGATGCAGATGCAATATAATGGGGAGTACAGGGATACTGAGACCTAGGTGTAGGTATCACTGACAATATGAGCCCTCTTTGTAATGATATATTTATATCTAATGCAGAAAATAAATAGCTAAGAGTTTATCAGTACAATCCCAAGCGGATTTTCAGATACAATATGCTAAATGGGCTTATAAGGAAAAAACTCTGTTTAGAATTATACTGCCCAATTCTCTTCCCTAAACCAGGTTAATTGACTTTTGGGTTTGTTCATAAAATGGTAGGGAAAGGAGTCACCTTGCTGGTGCCTGGAAAATGAGCATACATGCACGCATGAAGCTCCCGTATATGAAGTGAGACCATTGGTCCATAAAGGTCAGTATTGTCTTCTCTAACTGGTAGCAGCTCTCCAAAAATTAGTGCTCCTGGACTGGAGTAAAAGAGTGTATAATTCCAAATAATTATAAAAGTACATTTATTAACACATTGGAGGAAGAATGTTATTATAGATGAAAACAGCTGACAATACTAAATTATGGCATCTCCCACACACAATTCTAGTGGTGGTCCCATAATCACATGTAATCCACAACCACTGTACCAACAAATGTACAATATGGAGAAAGTATTGTATTTTCCCACATGCACACTGAATAACAGGAAGGGAAGCATGCCTCTGAGGAAAGATATAATTTCAGTGCACAAGAAAATATGTCTTTCTTGCCCAATAAATTGATAAATAGTTTGTATTTCCTTTTGCTCACTCAAAACATGTTGCATGCCTATGCAGCACAGATCCTTCCCGTTTCCCTTGATCTGCTGACTGTCTCATATGGGATGAATGTGACAGCTATATTATTTTCACCATGGGGTACCAGCATTCCCCAAGGCAAATTTCCTACCTGCTAGTCATATCATGTAGTTAGAATTCACCATGTAAGTCACAGCCATCATTTAGTAAATTTTCTCATTCCTGCCAGGGAACATAATCAACATGAAACATGATGGTTCACTTTTACGACATAAAGGAGGAGAGAAACTCATGGAGATGCTGTTCTCAGCAATAGTAATGTTTAAAATTAACTTGGAAAATCACATTTGACTCATTTATATTTGAAAGGGCTAAACAAATTTGATCTTGACACCAGGAATCCCTGGCCTTAAGCAGTTGTAGCATTTTATAACCACATAGATGATTTTCTTAAGGATTGTCTCAGAATGAAAAAAAAATGTTAATGAGGTCAACTCCTCTGGATCATTGGTCACCATTATAACTGACTTTTGATCTTCCATTATCAACAACATCATAACTCAGCAATGTGTCAGGCATGTAGACTGATGCCATCTTGAGCTTTATTTGATTTATGTTGACCCTAAGTTCATTAGAGTGAAGACGTTTAAAAAAAAGGAAATGTAGGCTGTCTGAAATACAAACTTATTTTAAACTCTTGTTCAATAAACAAATCCAGGAGTGTACATTGGCATACTACCATTTTTGTGCCCAGAAAAAGCACAAAGGAGATATCATATCTCTGTTTCATCCATTCTGATTTCTACTTGCCCTCATTAAAAAATGTGAAGGAGTTTGAATCAGAGTGGCAAGGAGAAATGTAAAAAAAACAAAGAAGAATGTTAGGTCAGTGACAGAACACTCAGGCTGGTTAGTTAGTTGACTTGCCCCTTCATGTTGCCTTCTTTCTTTCATTGCTCTTTAAAGTTGTATTATGAATATACGAAGGTTTCAGAGAAGTCAATTTCTGATGTCCTGGGCCAGACGAAATTCTAACACTGGAGAGAAAAAACATTTGGCTGGATCTTAATGAAATTTCAAAAGAAACTTATCAGAGATCAGGATACTGATTAACTATGGTCTGATTAGGTACAAATCCATAACTGCATATTCATTTGTTCAATGCTGGAAAAGCACTGTGGTTCCCCTGATCTTTGGTGTGGGGATAGAGGTGAGTCACCTCCAGAATAGATTTCTGTAACTCCCTCTACGCGGGCCTAACCTTGCATCTGATCCGGAAATTGCAGCTGGTGCATAATGCAGCTGATTGAGTCTTCACAGGAACATCTTGGAGGACCCACACCCGGCCTGTGCTGAGGCAGCTGCATTGGTTACCAGTTGCTGGCTGAATTAGATTCAAGGTATTGGTTTTAACTTTTAAGGCCCTCCATGGACTGGGACCCACATACTTAAGGGACTGCCTTGCGCCCTATGTCCCCCGCAGAGCCTTGCACTCTGTGGGTACTAATTAATTCGTCATTCCTGGCCCCCCAGCAGGCGCCTCTGGCCTCGACCAGGGTCAGGGCCTTTTTGGTCCTGGCCCCCACCTGGTGGAATGAGCTCCTGGAAGAGCTGCAGGCCCTGTGGGATTTACCAGCTTTTCACAGGGCTTGCAAAATGGAGCTGTTCCACCAGGCTTATGGTTGAGGCCGGCACCTCCATAGTAGATTGAGCCCCCCCTCCCTTTTAGGGTTATATTTGTGGTGATTCTCTATTCCTTCCCTGTGGTTATGAGCTATGTGGTATAATGCCACCACTGCGGGTTTGGTTGGGTTAGATTGGGTTGTGGGATTTTTAGGATGTTTTATTGTATTAGGAGTTTTATGGGGGCTTTTATGATATGTGACCCACCACAAGCCTTGTGGAAGTGGTGGGCTATAAGTTGAATGAATGAATAAATGAATAAATAAATAAAGTTGTCTTCTTTTTACTTGTATATATTATTCTGCATTAATATGCAACAAGGTTCTGGCATTGAATACCTTGTTTCACTTCCACTTTATCATAGCATATTGTATCTGAAAATATATGAAATATGAAAAATACAGAAAATACAAACAGAGTCATCAAAATATCTAAAAGAACAACTCCCAATGGATTTTTGGTTGACTTTGCCAGCTATGCCATGGTGTTTTGTTTTATTTTTTACTTATAATGATGTTGAAACCAAGTATAAGGCCACGTCATGTGTTCAAGTATTATTGAAGATATTCATGCACGCTTAACCAAAAGTTGCAGCTTTCTTCATCTTACCATTTCTGGGTTTTTTTCAAGCCTGATATTATAGCTCTTTTTCGGTTCTCTGTGGCCAGCAGTGCACAGTGTTGTGTATACATGTGCACACCCTTGGGTTATCATCTACCCATCCCCTGTGCATTTTAATTATCATGGTGGGAGAAAGGGGGATATTGCTTAAGAACTTGGAAGTGACAAATAATGGCCTAGGAATCCTCCCAAATCTCTGTGGTCTTTACCATAGAGATTTGCAGACCCTGAATAGAGGTCTCTATCAGGTTCAGATGCAGATCCCTCTTCACTTTTCCCCACTGCAGTTATCAGCAGGCCTACAGTCCTACCACATACCTATAAAGATATAACTACTGAGGCCATAAATAAAGGTCATTAATAGAGATTCAGCCATAATGAAAAGTTTATGAATTATTGAATCAGCCTCTATAATGCTCTCTAAGGAGCCAGGAGGCAACAATAACAGTACCACAACTACCCCAAGGGGCTGTTTGGGCAGGATCAGCAAACCAAATGTTTTCTTCCAAGACCAAATTCCATGTAATCAAGTCAGTATCTAGTAGGTTCTAGTGGGCTGTAGAATTGGGACTGGGGCATAGGGTGGATTGTGACTTCTGCTGCTAAATTTAAAAGTTGGAAGATACAGTGAAATTGTTAAAAGAAAGCAGACAAAATGGCCACAGTGATTCACCAAAAAGCTGTTCAAATAGGCAAAATGTTTAAAGAAGGACCCTGACCATTCCAGTTCACTAGCATGGAGAATAGTGTTATAAATCAAAAGAATCTGACACAATAATTCAATTTCTTTTAATGAAATAAAGTTATGGGTAAAGTTGTATTATTTATTTATTTATAACATTTCAAAGCCGCCTTTGGGACTTCAGGGTGTCGGTGAAAAAAACAAGATTAGACACACACTTACCATTTAAAACAATTAAAATAAACACATAAACAGGAGGAATAGGCAATAGGAATCAATAAGCGAATGCCAAATAAAGGTGAGAAAACACAAGGATAGAAAAGAAGAGACAAATCTCACTGGGGAAGGAATTCCATAATCTTGTTGCCACAACTAAGAAGCAAATTAGTAGCCATTGTAGTTCGAACATGACTACATGTGGTTCATATCTACATGACTAGATATGGTTCCCTACAACCCACTCCAGAAAGAATTCTAGCTGCAGCATTTTGAACTAATAGTACCTTCTGGACACTTTTTATGGACAGCCCCATGAAAAATGCATTATAGTAGTCTAATCAAGATGTTACCAGATAAAGACTTGTTTTGCCCAAGAAAGTCTGCTGCTGGCTTACCAGGTGAACTCCTAACTGAGCAGGAGACTTACAGATTCGTAGGTCAACCTTTCCTCCCACCAGCTTCTCCTTTTCGTCAGGATTAAGTTGCAGCTCATTAATTTTCACTTGAGGTTGATGGTCCAAGATAATTAGATGAATTTGTATTATGAGACTAAAAAGGGACCTTGGTAGGACCAAAGTGTTCAGTTTATAGAACAAGTGGTACTTTTACTGAAACAAACATGGACTAAATAAAGGCACCAAAGTTTCTGCTTTTAGGAATGATGAAAAACATAATTAAAGGCACGCATACTCGCAGAACTTAGAGAGGGCAGCTGTCATCTCTTCTACTTTGAAGTAGGTTGTATATTTTAAAGATTTACTGTGAACACTAAGAACACTTTCCTGTGAGAAAGCCCCATGGAATAGCCCTGAGTAGACCTTGTTACAATGGCACAGTTAAAATATTTTCTAAAAGAATCTGTTGAACATTCGTTTTGTCAACTACTGAAAGATACTGCAAGGTGATGTCAGAGATGATACCTTACAGCTGTGACAAATCTGTAATGAGGCCACAACGTAAACTGAAAAAAACATTCTAATTATTTCAATAAAATATTATTTTAGTATTATTATTAATTATAATAATCTTTTGCACCAGCATCTTCAATTGTTTTCAGGAAATATGTATATTATAGTGGCTACTAAGAAAAAAAAACAAAAACAAAATAGTATCATATATTGCACATGATGCCCTCATTAAATCAATATTTACCTTTACTTTTGGCAGGCTTTCTTGCCCAAAGACAAAAAAAATCATAAAAATAAATGCCACCTGCAAAGCTGGCAAACAATAAATCAGTAGTGCCTACTGCTCAGTAATCTCCAACAAGAGCTTTCTGGGTATTAATTTTAAAATTGGACAAAAATATGTGAGTTGTTGCAGAGGAATATTTGGAAGATGCTTTCCATCACACAAGCTGCCAAATTACACTTCTCCCCATTGCCCACATCTGCTGCTCTTTTCTCTTCCTCTCATGTTTATTCTGTCTCTACCCTCCCAGTTCATTCATCCATCCACAGTTCCCTCTATCTATTGCCATTTCTATCACTTGCTGTTTTCTCCTCTTTTTTAAAGCTTTAATCTGCACACTGACTTTGTCTTTAGGATTGTTTGATCTCTTTATCTCAACTTTGCTCAAGTAAACTGTAATACAGAAAACAGTTTAAAGTGGGAAAATACTGCATTTCCAACAGCATAAATTGTTCAATGAGCTCACAAAATTGAGAGAAATTTCCACTTCTTCTTTTATAAGCTGGGTTTTTGAGCCAAGGGAAACTGAAATAATACACTAGGCAAAAAATGTTTTAAAGATTAAAGGACAATGCATATAGATGAAAGAAATTGATTTATTTGTACTTTTTTTTGCAAAGAATTGTTCAATTTATTGTTTTGCATTCTGCAGCCAACATTCCCACTCAGCAAGAAGGGGAGATAATATATTGACCATGGCTTCAGAACTGTAAATTTTGACAGTCACAAACAAAAACACAGTCTTCAAATATAGAGCCGCACATTACAACAGACTCAAGGAAATTCATATATTCTTCTTAGAACTTGTGACTTTTTTTGCTTTCTTGTGAGTGAGAGAAAAAAGAGTGCTCATGCTTCTCCCATTCTGAATCACACTGTTGAGTCTCTCATGTTGGACACAAGTGAAGAAGTATGCAGCTGGGAGTGACTTTCAATGGTGTCATCTGTTATTTTGTTTCTTTCAGTGAGAATGAAAACTGAATGAAAACTTTCAGAGCTTCAGCAGGTTCTGACTGTTTATGCTTTAGTGCCACTGAAAATCACCCATGCAGAGCAGGCAGAAGTCCCTAAAGACTGCAGTCACTGCATGACTGCTGAAGGCTGGAGATCAGCAGTGAGAGAACACTTTCTTGCCTTTAAAGACACTGCAGCAGCTACAGCAAGGGAAAATTTATTTCATATTTCCAAACTTCCTAAGGAAGTGTGAATAACATGCCTCAGTGAAATGTACATCCCAGTTGAGCATACTTTCCAAGATCTTACAATGATGTTCATTTTAAACGTTTTTTATTTTCATTTGATTTTTGGGTTCGATTTTTGTTTTGTGAACATTTCTTGCCTCTTGGATTTCATTTAGCTTATATCATTTTCTTGGAAATTACACTCTCTTTTGCAGCCGCAGACAATAGCTAGGTACTCTTTCAATACACAAGGCAATAATTTTACACAAAAATACTCAATTTCCCTCAATAAACAATACAGGGGGAAAACAAAAAGAATTGTCATTCGTGCCACAGAGAGTCATATAGCTGCAAACGAAGAGAATAATTTTATATTTTAATCTAGACTGTAAAGGCTGAATGTATTTCCCAATACGTATATTGTTCTTTGATGGTTATGAAAGATTTGTTTATTTATCAGATGGGGAAGAACTAACTATCAATTGATTTCCTGTGTCTCTGCAATAATGGCATAGGAGACCTAGCTTTCTTCTAGTGTGGAAAAGACCCTCTCCTCTTACATCCTCCAATTTAGGTAACATCTTAAACTACCTGAGAATGACAGCTGGGGGGATTGTATGGGGGAATTTATGTTATGTCTTTAGTATATTGTCTTAGGTTAATAATTTTAATTCTGTATTTGAAATTTGTTGTTGGCTGCTGCGAGCTGTCTGGCCAAGAGCAGTGGCCTATGAATGTATTGAAATAAAATACATAAATAAATGACCCATGGATCAAATACTGTGTTATGCTGTGTTAACAATAAAGGTAAAAAGGTAAAGGTATCCCCTGTACAAGCACCGAGTCATGTCTGACCCTTGGGGTGACGCCCTCTAGCGTTTTCATGGCAGACTCAATACAGGGTGGTTTGCCAGTGCCTTCCCCAGTCATTACCGTTTACCCCCCAGCAAGCTGGGTACTCATTTTACCGACCTCGGAAGGATGGAAGGCTGAGTCAACCTTGAGCCGGCTGCTGGGATTGAACTCCCAACCTCATGGGCAAAGCTTTCAGGCGGCTGCCTTACCACTCTGCGCCACAAGAGGCTCATGTGTTAACAATAACAACTATCAATTTTGAACTGACAGTTTCCAGTCATAGGAAATGAATATCTTAATTCATATGAGGATTTTAATTCAATAACACTTTTCTAGGGTTTATTCCAATATAGAAATGGCTTCCCTTTCATAACAAAATTGGCTTACCATGGCAAGATGTTTAATGGTTGGTCAACTTAAATACTTTGGCCACCTCATGAGAAGGACTGCCTGGAGAAGAACCTAATGGTGGGAGTGATTGAGGGCAAAAGAAGAAGGAGATGACAGAGAATGAGATGGCTGGATGGAGTCACTGAAGCAGTCGGTGCAAACGTAAATAGACTCCGGGGAATGGTAGAGGACAGGAAAGCCTGGAGGATCATTGTCCATGAGGCCACGGTCGGTTGGACACGACTTTGCACCTAACAACAACAACTAATGTGACCTACTCCATGTTTCCAAGGTACTCTCAATTCCTTTATCGAAACTCACATACACATGTACTCAATTTCCTATGAAGTAATCTGTCTCACATTGAGTGCTAGATGTGTATTCTAGATTCTTTAGGCAGGTGAAATCATATTTCAGTATAGCTGAACCTTATTTTGGATGGCTTTAATCCTTCCTCTAATTGAATAAAACACTTTTCTATCAGTTCCTGACTAAATTCGTTTTCAGTCTTTTCCTTCCCTGGTGCCCTGATGTGGGTAGCTCAGGCAAGCCTGAACTCATCAGATCTCAGAAGCTAAACCAAGTTGACCTCTAAGAAACACTAGGGGTCATGATGCAGAGGCAGACAATGGTGAAGCACCTCTGAATGTATCTTGCCTGGCTGCCAGACAATCCTAAAATCTCCTGGCTACACCACACACATCATACAATAAATAATAATCATCCTTCTCTGGCTTCATTTGTCATCCTTTCTCCTATTACCTAAAAAAACCCTAACTGTGCCAAGGAAATCCAAAGAAAATACTAATAGTGATTTTTTCTTTTTTTCTAAAAGATTCTGGTCCAGATAGCATAATATATGGCATAATGTTTGTTTTAAATTTGGAGACTTCATAAATCTTCCTTTATAACAATGGTCCCCAACCTTTTTATCACCGGGGACCACTCAACGCCGGGGACCACTCACTGGGGACCACTCAACGCCCTTTACTGAGGCCCGGTGGGGGGGTAGTTTACTCCTCTACTCTCAACCACTGCCCTAGCGCTCTCTGATCGCTAGGGTAATGTTTAAACATCCCTTCAAAATAAGATACAGACACACCACAACAATGAAGTGTGTTGTAAAGGGCTGGGGGGGATGAAGTAAAGGGCCGGGGGGGGGAGAAGGCATCCTTCGGGGCCCACCTCCAATTAGTCGAAGAACCACACGTGGTCCGCGGCCTACAGGTTGGGGATCGCTACTTTATAACACATTTTTCTTCTTCATTTCAGTTTATACCTGATTTGCCACTTCCCACTGAAAGTGGCAAACATATTATTTGCCAGGAATAAAAACGTCAAGATAATTTTCAAGCAATGAAAATGGCCAATCAGATGAATATTGCAGTTTTGGGGCCCATATCTACACTTTGCAGTCTGAGCAGAGCACACATTTTCTTTTATCCTCTTTTGTATTTTGCCTTATCAAGGCTATATATACTATTTAAATACATTCCCTTTAATTTCAGTGAAGTTTTACCCCTTCGGTGGACATCGGCTGTTGGCAGAGAAAGCAATCGAGGGGAAAATGACTGTATGAAGTGCATTTAACTTTCATGCCTCCCCCTTATCTTTCTCAGGCGAAGACCAGAGAGAACTTCAATCAGAAGAACTGCAGATGAATCTGTACCACCTCCACCTCCTAGCTATAAAAAGCATTACATACGCAAAAGAAGACAGGCAAACTGACAAATATGAGTTGATGGCTCATTGAGTTCCAGAGAACACCCACTCACTATGACCATTTTACTTACTATAATGGAAGTATGAAATAATCATCTACTGTGAAAAACAATACAGAAAACAAAAGATATTGTCTACAATTCTTCAGGGATCAGATTCCTTCAACTTGTACATTGTAATCAATTGCCCTTTTCAATAGTTGTATGCAGTTAAGATTCAATACATAATATACAGTCGACAAGAGTTGGAAGCTAGGGTTAAACCTTCTGCTAACTGTTGTGAAGGTTTGGGGAAAATGCTCACAGATTTGCTGTTCCTTTAGACTGAAAGCAACTGAAGTGAAAAAAGCAGATGCAAACATTCCCTTCATCTGCTGTTCAAATACAACAGCTAGTAAAACAAAGAATCACTTCAAATTCCTGAAGGGCCCAGTGTTGTTACATGGTACACCAGCTGCTGAATCAGTTTGAAATGTATTGCTGGCAATATGAAGGCAACAACTCAGGGAGTGCATCAGTCATGAGACACAAAAGTAAACACATGTTCTATTCCCCACAAGTCTGAACTTAATGAAAAATAAGCCGAAAGGGAATGTGCATTGAAGAGAAAAAGAAGTATAAAACAGGTAAGGAAGAATTTTGCATTCAACCAATTTTTTTTTGATGCATAAAGCCTTTCAAGTGAGAAAATGAAAGGTTTGTATGTTTAGTGGTATTAAGAATAACAGGATCCCTTTAAAGTGCCTATTTCTTTCCCAGTTGCCCTGTGAAGTTCACCACTGTTGCTGTTTTGCTGTTGGACTAATAGCCTATACACCAGAAGGACTCAACATGGCTACTTTCCAGTCATTGCCCCTGACTTCTGATCCTGCTGTTGACATCCAAGTTCAGCCTGTAACATGAAGACATTGGTCCACCTTGTTCAGTATTGTCTAGTTGATTGGCAAAGACTCTCAAGCACAGAAAGGTCTTTCATAACGCGTGCTCCCTGACAACGTTAGTTGTTCATGCCAGGGACTGAACATGGGCCTTCTGCCATGCAAAGTTTCAACCTGATCACTGGGTTTCAACCTGACCACTCAGATTCTCTAGCCTGACCACTCAGATTCTCTGGAGGATGAATTGGTTCAAGCTGAAGTTGGCTGAAGTTAAATCCAGCTAAGAAAGAGGTCCTCTGGCTCGGTTGGCATGCCACTGGTGAAGCAGTGCAGCTCCCAGCACTTGATGGAGTCAAGTTTGATTATTGTAAGGAAACTGTGATTCTGGATACCTCCTTATCTATGAAGGCCCAGATCACTAATGTTGCCTGCCTGGCATTTTACCATCTCCACCAGGCACAACTTGTACCTTACTTGTTGGCATCCTACCTAGCCACTGTGCAAGAAATGGTCACTTCCAGGCTGGACTACTGTAACTTGCTCTATGCAGGTCTGCCCATGAAGTTGCTCTGGAAACTTCCAAGTGGTCCAAAACACAACAGCACAGGTTCTCACTGAGACCCAATGGAGAGTATACACTCAATCTGTGTTTTCTCAACTGCACTAGCTCCAGATTGAAGGCCAGATCAGGTTCAAGATTCTGGTTCTCACCTACAAAGTCCTAAAAGGTTTGGGTCCATTGTATCTATAGGACCACCTCTTCCACTATGTCTTCCAGGTAATCAAAATTTGTTCAGAATCCCTGGCACCAAAGAGTTAAAACTGGCTTCAACTAGGGCTAAGGCTTTTTCAGCCCTGGACCTGGCATGGTGGAGTACTCTGCCTAATGAGATCAGGGGCCTGTGGAACCTCAAACATTCCCATAGGGCTTGCAGGACAGCTGTTCCACCAGGCCTATGGTTGAGGCCTGGAAACAACATCATGCCTAAAATCTATCCAATCAATCCTCCAAGGATTTATTGTATCCCCCTCCCCTCAGTTCTCTTGGGAAAAGGAGGCAGCTTTTCTGTATTTTAAACTTTAAACTATTTATTTGTATGTTTAACATTGTATATTTAAACTTGTATTCTTGAAACTGATGTGATTCACCCTGAGCCACTAGGAAAGGATGAAATACAAATATTAAAAGTCAATTAACTTTAATTATTTATCTAATTAATTAATTCATAATTAATTAAGACACAGCCCCTTTTCTCCACCACACTGAGCAGTTGCTTCCTATGATACTCCTTGGAAATATGATCATGACTATGCACATTTTTACCTTTTCTTTTCAAGCAGAGAAGGTATAGAAGTTGTCTGTTACCTTTTATAGTCACAGTCTAACAGTTGGGTCCTACTGTGCAAACAATTATTATTTATTTATTCTGCTTTCATTCCGCTTTTTTCTCCTTAGAAAAAGGTGGCCCCTTTGAATGCCTAGGAGCTCATCCAGTCCATACCTCTTAATGTTTAAGAATATGGCTGGAGCGCATTGCAGCTGGCATCAAGGTAAGTGCATTTTTATTTTGATGGAAGGCAGAATACTTCTGCTTGTAACAATATAGCTAGTGTGTTATTAGGGAGTCCCAAATGAGCTTTAAGAGAATGCTTTGTATTGTTCCTATAGGTTAACATCATCCAAATTCCATGCTTCTGTATCATTCGGAACTTGAGCACAAACCTTGCCAACAATAAATCCTGATTGTGGAGATCACTTAGTTTTCTTCTATGCCCAAAGAGAAAATCAGAACAGCCTGCACTAATGGGGAAGCAGAAAATGCTATTAATAATTTGTGTTCTTTGTAGGATATAAAAGGTAAAGGTAAAGGTATCCCCTGTGCAAGCACCGGGTCATGCCTGACTCTTGGGGTGATACCCTCTATACATTAATTTAAATGTCTGAAACTAAATTTTTGAAACTGTTGACTTTTACTATTTGAAAACCATTCATAGCCCATTTACACATTATTGGCCTCTTGTCAAAACCAACTTTAGTTTTATCATAATTTACCTTGAAATTTTCATGTGGGTAAAAGACACCAAATCTTGTTCATAAGCTTCTGAATAAAGGAGATGACTAGATTATCTAAGGAAGGCAGGGGTGAAAATGAATAGTGTTTGGGAAGAGAGGTAATAGTTACTGCCACAAACTTAAGTGGGAACTCTATGGATTCTGCTAAATGATAAGCACTTAAGAAGGAGAACGTACATGTAGGAGGTATATGCAAGGTCCCCAGAAACTGCACATTTATTTTTTTATTATTTTTATTATTATATTTATATACTGCCCTCCCCAAGGGCACAGGGCAGTTTACAGAAAACAGGAAAGGATACAATTAACATATGGTAACAGGTAATAGTAATAATATTATAAAAATAATAATAACATTATAAAATAGAAATTGTGAGAGCCTCAGCTCAATTCTTACTGGACTCATTGAAGGGGAAGGAAGGTCCACACTCAAATAAGGTGTGTGTGGAGACCAATAACACACAAACTCACAATTGGTGCTGGGTGCTCTATTTTTATGGGGTAAAGTAAGCTCAAGCTGTGCTGACATGCTAGCCCCTAAAACAATGTGTTGATGCAATTGCCTGTGTTTGACAAAGAATCTAGGAGACATGTCCAGAGCAGGGGCAATACTCTGGGTGAAACCACAATGAGTTCCAAGGTAATAGACAAAGTCTGAGTCCAGTGGCACCTTTAAGATCATGACAGTTTTATTCAAAGTATAAGTTTTCGTGTGCCTGCATACTTTGTCAGACAATAACTCTGGTTGCTCTACCAGAGTAGAACTAAAGTTGCTAATGTTTCTTGATAATCTGTTGATTGCTAGCTGTCTAGTTGGGGCTGCCTAATTTCCCATAGGTGTCAAGGAAGGAAACAGTTTGGAATAGAGACATGTTTTAAAAATATTGTACAATTTTGAATTTGGCTGGAAATGATTCAGCCAAACCTGAAATGTATGAATACCCCTTCAAATCTGAAAAGTTTGGGGGCTTTTTGTGCACATGCTTCACTTCCACCCCTCCTTGGCAGATGTGTCTCCGCTGCATGAGACGGGAGGGGGGGGAGAGCATCCACCAAACCGCTGATAATGACCGGTGCCCCAACTGCTCCCTTTAAATCCCTTCCCAGGTGGAAGTAGGTGGTGCACCTGTCATTATCAGCTGCTTGCAATATAGTAATTCAGTGGTAGTTGCCTAAGGTTTTTAAATATCAGTATAAGGACTGAGTTTACATTAATAAATACCAAACCATCAAATATAAGAAAATAACACATTCTTTTAATTCAATGTTACATTTCTTTAGAACTGTCTGCTATTCAAACTATTACATTGTAAAGAAGCAGCATAACAGTCAAACATATCCAAGTCTTATGCATATTTAACAAGTGGCAAAATGGCTAGCAAGCTAATAAATTGCAAACAGATAGCATAGTTACCAGACAAACCAGTATCCAGGTATGTACTGGAGTTTGACAACTGCTGTTTTCTGTACCAGTTGGGAATAAACAGTGCATTTTGGCATTTGAGATGCAACTGACATCTGTTCCAGGGCCCATTTTAGCCAGGTAGCGTGTAGCAAATTAATATTTGATGCGGTGCTAAAGAGAGGTGTTTCTGCATCTAAACTATCCCTCAGTGTTGTCGGCAGAGTTTAAATATGCAAAGGTACAAGCACCAGCCACTTAAAGAATAAATAATTTTATTGAAAAAACTTTGTAAAGAGAGAGAGGAGAAACAGTCTAAGCAGCCTGACTAACTGTTCTTCATCTGAAGGTAAACAGGGAGTAAGTGTGCTCAAAAGAGCAGGAAGTCTCCAACTCAGCCAATCAGGACACATGAAGAGATCATTTGGAAATACCAGTAAGTTCTTAGACTTCATATGCTGAATCCATATCCCTTCCAATGTCCCCTGCAGGATCTGCTGTTGAATCATGCACACTAGACATCTTGCATATTCCAACAACTGTGAGGGGGGGGAGGTCTGACTCCTAATACAGGGGTGTGGTGGAAGTGGCTTCATGACTGTTATCAAAGACCAACTAATCAGCACTCTACACATATGACCTGCCAGAAACATGAAATCATAGTTGCTCTTCACCCTGATTCTTTGCGGGAGATTTACATCTGGACAAAATGAGTTTTGTCCAGCAAACTCACCAATCAAACAATGCATGATTAGATAGGCGTGAAAGCTGTTTGTGCTAACTTTTGATGCTATGTAAAACCATTTATTAAAGACACATAGCTTGTTGCACATACTCAATCCAACTTCCAGATTACTGAGAGGGATTTTATCCTGAATCATGAAGTTCTAAGTGGATATAAGCAGCTGACATCAAGAAAACAAAGATCATGGCATCCGGCCCTCTCAATTCCTGGCAAATAGATGGGGAAGAAATGGAGCTAGTGACAGATTTTATTTTCTTGGGCTCCAAGATCACTGCAGATGGGGACTGCAGCAAAAAAATTAAAAGACGCTTGCTCCTGGGGAGGAAAGCTATGGCAAATCTAGACAGCATCCTAAAAAGCAGAGACATCACACCTGCCAACAAAAGTGCGTCTAGTCAAGGCTATGGTCTTCCCAGTTGCAATGTATGGCTGCGAAAGTTGGACCATAAGGAAGGCTGAGTGTCAAAGAATTGAGGCTTTTGAACTCTGGTGCTGGAGAAGATTCTTGCGAGTCCCTTGGACTGCAAGGCAAACAAACCGGTCAGTCCTAGAGGAGATCAGCCTTGACTGCTCCTTAGAAGGCCAGATACTGAAGATGAAACTCAAATCCTTTGGCCACCTCATGAGAAGGAAGGACTCCCTGGAAAAGAGCCTAATACTGGGAGCGATCGAGGGCAAAAGAAGAAGGGGACGGCAGAGAATGAGGTGGCTGGATGGAGTCACTGAAGCAGTAGGTGCAAACTTAAATGGACTCTGGGGAATGGTAGAGGACAGGAAGGCCTGGAGGATCATTGTCCATGGGGTTGCGATGGGACGGACACGACTTTGCACCTAACAACAACAACAAAGCAGCTGGGCAGCTGGGAGCAGTTACAAAACAAAGACTTCTTAAAGGTAAAAGTCAGCAAGCTTTAGCGTAAAGGAAGCCAGGGCACTAAACAAAACCCAAACAGAACAAAATGCCACAAGACTTGCAGACATGCCAAACACCTATCTATGGAATAACTACATTATTACTGTGTCTCACCCTTCAAGACAAGGATATGCTTATGTTTTCATACAAGTGAACTTCCATATGGCTGTCTCCTGTGCCATCGTTTCTCAAGGCCTGCAGTGACTATATTACTCATTAATTAGTTTTCTACCTGCCAGGCCAGGAGACGCATTTTCAGAAATGCTGGCCTTTGACATTTCTGAAAGGCTGAAATGATGTTCCCCTTTGGAATCTTCTTCCTAAACTGACAAATCATGTCATTTCTCATTCCCATCAATCAACTCCTGTCTTGCCATGTCTGACTTACAGCCACTGCTTGGCTCTTCTTTCAGTCCTGTTATCCTTCTAATATATATGTACTATTAAATCTGTTCCCTAGTTTATCACATACCACAAGCTCTACTTGTCATCTATTAGTCTGCCTACTCTTGTTGAAAAACTACCAGTATCAGACCATTTGCACTAGAATTTATTTGAAAGCCCATAATATCTAGGGAATATTTGAGGAGTTGTTTAATAATGCTGGTTCCAGGAGCTTTGCATTCACGTTCTGTGGCCTGCAAAATACCCCTCTTTAATGCAGTACAAGTTTGCCATAGCTTAATCTCAGTCTATGGAAGGCTGATTGTGAAAAGTATTTGCTGCCCCAATAGTATGAAAACATGTTTTAGAATACTTTTATTTGTTTGCAGTTAGCAAGAGGTTTAGAAAGTGGAAGACACATGTAACAAACATGAGTAGCCAAAACCCAACTCTTCCTCTTGCCAGAAGCCAGATTGTCATTGTGCCACTAGATTTTCTGCCTGTTGCTGTTTCACGTTTCCTCTCTTGCTTGTTTTGTGCCTCAGAATAGCACATTAGGGAGGTGCAGATAGGCTCAGCTGTCAGTGATGGGGGAAGGGGAATTGTTCTCCAGCCAGTGGGGGTGGATTTATTATTACTACACATAGAACCTGTGCATAGCTTTTACGTTTGTTCATTGTTATTTATGGCTGAACTGTATCATTTTTTCCCCAGCAAGGATTTACCTAAGAGAACAAGTCCTCTAACTTCTCTTGTGGATGGTGCAGCTGAGGCTCTGGTGTGTTGAGCTAAATGAAAAAGTTAACGAGACGCTTTTGTATTTTGTATCCCGAGTGAGGTTTGAGTTTCACAAACACACCCTTTCTCCTCTAGCTGAAAACAGCTTCCTGCCAGGAACACAAATCCTGAGGAGACTCCTCTACAAACAAAGCAGCTGTGGGGAAGAGGAAATGTACTCACACTTTCTCTGGGGACTACTAAAAAGAATAACAGAAAGAAAAAAAAATAAGGAAAAGGCAGTAGCCTAAAATGAGAAAAGAAGAATGAGCAGGAGAGACCATCAATACTTCCTTCTGTTGAAACACACCTTGAGGGAAATTGTCCTTTTCCACGTTTAAAGAGGCACTGCAGCTCCTGCAGTGATGGGAGCTGGAGTGATGATGCTCATCTGCAAATAAGCTGCTTCTAGCTGTGTTGGTTGCTCCCAAAATATGAAATAGAAAAGGTACAATTCTTCTATTGGATCAATTTTCTCTCTAAAACCATTACAGCATATGAAGCTGTTGTGTATGCCCGAGTTACACCATTTTGTTTGGGGGGAGGGGGAGGTGTTAGCATGACATCACTTCCAGAGAGAACCAAGAAATGATGTCATGCTTCTCTAGAAACTGGCAACTCCTAGAAATGATTAACATCACTTCTGGGTTTTCCCCAGGAATAACATCACACCCTCAGCCTGACAGACTTTAATTTTTTTCTCTCCTGCCACTGCTTTAAGCAATTGTGGGGAACAGGAGTTAGGGGGGCAATGGTTCCCCTAACCTCATCAGGTGAGGGGTTCACAACCTTGTGTTAGCTGTGTTGTGATGTAATAAACCTAATTCTGATTACTGCCCATAGAATCTCATTTCTTACCACTACCAGATCCAGCACCTTATGAAGTCAAAGGTGGAAATGAGAATAACATCAGTCAATGTGCCTGTGCTCTAGTAACAGTTTGAACATGCCAGATTAGAAGTCCGCACTCCTAACCATTACACCAAACTGGCTCCCTTGTTTACAAGATTAAAAAAAAAACATTACACACTATTTTTTAACTGAGGGAAACCTGGAAGAGGGGAGTGTTTGAGGCAAATACAGAATGCATTCTGTCACTGCCCGTGACTTGCCCTCTCCTCCACAAATGTATGAAGTCAGGGGGTGTGTAGATGCTGTTCTGGATTTGTTTTCTGTTATATATATATATATTGCCATAACTGGCATCTTGATTTAAGGGCCAGAGTGGCATTGGTACCTTTGACAAAATAATGATAATGTTTAATGGTTGCAGCTCATTCCTTTATGGAAGCAAATAGCTAAGCAGACTGCAAGGGACCTTTGGGAAGGTGACTCCTCAAACCTCAGGAGACGGCCAGGTATTTGTGTGGGCGTATAAAAGAGTGATTTTGGAAGGGACACAGCCAACCAGCTGTGAGTTGGCTGAAGATGAAAGTTTTGGGGGGGAGGGGGCGCAGGGGCTCCCACTCTGGGCATCTGATGTGGAGGAGCTGATCGGCTACCTTGTAGGAGTACGGCTTTCCCTCCATTTGGGCTTTGTTTGCACATTTCTAAATAAAGACAGTGTTACGATGACACCCCAAGCCTCCAGTTCTGTCTCATCTGAAGGAAGCTTTCCAGCTCATGAAATACTCATCCAAGAATTTGTCACCACTGGGGGATTAGGAGATCACACAACCCTCTTTTTCTTCGCTATGAACAACTCCATACCAGTGGAGTCAGTGGACAGGGCTTTTTATCTTACTGCTATCGCAGTCGCAACTCATGCTATAATAATGTTATTCCATTTCCATACTGTAACAACAGCATATTCTTATCATACTGTTCTGTGATCAACATAACCCGCTCCATGACAGTAAAGCCTTAATAATTCTTTTAAAATTAAAAGTGCTGGACTTTGGTTTGACCCTGAAACACTTCTCAATGATCCCAGGTGGGTGAAGGCGGGCTAGTGTTTTTTTCTTCTTCTTCTCCAAATTAAAGGACTGTTAATTTGTATATCCTCAGGCATGTTTTCCGTATTTCTGCACACCAATGTTCCGGTAATGACATATGACACTGAAAACCACTGATACCATGGCTGACCATGCATGGCTTACATTGAGCATTTGCTGGCAGGGGGTCCTGGGAATTGTAGTCCATGAACATCTGGAGGACCATAGGTTGACTACCCCGTAGTGTCTTAATGATGTATTAAGAATTGTTTTCACATTCCCCCCCTTTTCTCAACGTTGATTGGAGACTCAGAGCGGTTTACAAATGCTGGGCAGTCCTGCTGGTCTGTTGTAGCTAGAAGAGAGTGTAGCTGCACATTAAAGATTCCAGACAGATTTATAGCCGTTCCCTATCATTTCATCTGTGCGTGGAATGGCTCAGCCTAAGTTGCTGTTGTTCCTAGTCTTGCTAAGACCTCCAGTTATTTCGCTCTGATTTTCCTCTCGCTCAATTCTGGCTGCGTCCTTTCGCATATTCTCCATATTCTCCCCCTCCCTCGTACCTTTTTTTTTTTTTTTTTTTTTTGCTCACCCCAGCCAATTAGCGCGCGCGCGCGCGTGTCCCGTCGACTTGGCCACCCTCCGAAGGCAAAGCGCCGTCCAAACGGGCGGGCTGCCGATTTGGAAGCTCCTCGCCCTCTAGCGGGGGAGAAGCGGCGGTGTCGGCGGCTGGGCGTGACTTGGCGGCTCGCTTTCGGCTGCTTGCTCGCTCGCCTGCCTGCCTGGCTGCCGGGGGGACCGCGAGTCAGTGCGGGGACTGGAGCGAGAGGCACGGAGTTCTTAGCGAAGACGGCGCGCTCTCTCCTTCCTCGCCTAGGCAGCGGCGGCAGCGGCCCGGGGCTGCGCAACAGGGAGCGGGGCTGTCTGGAGTTTCCTGGCAGGCGGGACTGCTGTGAGGCGGAGGGAGCGAGACGGCGTTGGGTCCCCCCTCCCCGCTGGCCGTCGAGAAGGGGCGACGGAGGGGGGCTGAGGCGTCCACCGGAGCCTTCCCCGGCAGGACCTCGGGGGGCCGGAGGGAGGCTCTCCGCGCCAGGAAGGGGCTATGGGGAAAGTTGGAAGTTGCCTGCTGACTTTGGCTGGACTTTTGCTGGCAGCGGGAGCGGAGACGTTCACAGGTAAGGGACGGAGGGCTCGCCTGGCTCTCTTCCTTGGCCTCGGGGAGCCGTCGGGGAGCGTGGGGGACGGGACGGGCCGCCGGGGGCCCGCGGGAGAGCGCTTCCTTCCCCCTCTCCGGGTGTGACCCTCGGAGCTGCTGCGTGCGTGGAGAGCGAGCGAGGGAGACGCCTGGCAGCGAGACGGGAAGTTCAAGGCGCCGGGGGGGGGGGGGGGGAGAGCGAGGGAGGGATCCCGTTAGTTTGGGGCAGGAGTGCAGGCGGCGCAGCGAGGAGGGACTTGGGCAGAGTCTGGCCGAGAGAGCAGAGCGGACCCCGAAGCCAGTCTCCTCACCCGAGGGGGCGGGCGGGCGGGCGGGCGGGCGGGCGGGCGTGGGGGGCGGGGGAGCTCGATTCGAGTCCGGAGCCCAGAAACTTCGTGCAAGTCGGGTGCTGGCCAGCAGTTGCAGGGCGGCGGCGGCGGCGGGAGGGTTGCTCAGTCTTTCCGTTCTCGGTGCGCTTCGTCTGGGCGCGCTGGCTCCAGGCGCCGGGGATGCTTGGGCGGGGGGCGCACAAAGGCCGCTTCGCTGAGTGGGGCGAGCCCGCGGCCGCTTCTCCTCCGCCTCCCCGTGATCAGCTTGGCCTCAAGGTCGCCCCCACCCGCCTCCCCGCGCCGAGTCCTTTGGGTGGTGTCGTGCCGTGGCGGGTGGGTGGCTGGGTTGACCAAATGCCAAGGAGGACGAAGCTTCCGAGGAAGGAAGGCGGGGGTGGGGGGAGCTTCTGGCCACCCTGGCAGTCGGTTAGCGTGCTTCCGACGGGGCGAGTCCTCGGCCCGTTCGGGTGACAACTCTGTCGGCACAAAAGAGGAGGGGGGGGGGGCGAGGCACGTGCCGGGTTTCCTTGGCTTCTCGCGTGCCAGGTTTTGCCAGCTGCCAAGCAGTGACAGCGGCGCTCATCAAGGCATAACTTTTTAATTATACCTGGCAGGCTTTTGCTTCACTATCCCTGCTGCTGTGACTCTTTCCTCTGGACCACCTCCAGAGTATGTAACAAATCAGCTTGCTTGAAATTATGGTGGCTATATTTCCAAGACTCAAACCCCTAATTTTGGTCTGCCTTGCGAAACAGTTAGCTGCACATAGTTGGAAGGAATGAGTAACATCAGTTCTTTTTGCTATTGTTTTTCACATGAAGTTTGAACTGTAAAAAAAACAGGACAGAAATTCAAGACATCTGGGCTCCAACTTCACTTTGGAAGTAGGACTGTGGTAGCCTGCCTTGCAGGATACGTGGGGTTCTGCTTTCTCTTATAGACATACTCTGATTTCATGCAAGTCCCAGGTTGTGCTTACTGTAGATAAGCAGCCTGCATTTTCTCAAACTTTGCTGTGTTTGCAGGAGGTTCATTAGAAGAGAGGTGTTCCAGAGGTTTGCCTTGATATGAAATAGAGCAGAGAGGAAAGACTCTCCCCGCCTCCCCCTTCTCTGGTTTCAGTGAGGCTATGCGAATTATGAAACCTTACCCACAGGAGTGTTATTGAACACCTCCAAGGCCAGACTTCAATAAGTTCTTGCCTTATTAGGGTGAAGTCATGCCTAAGATGCCATGATCTGCATGAAATTGTCAAAAATGTTGTGTGTGTGGGGAGTATCATTTTCTGTTTGTTGTTGTTATTTATTAAATTTCTTATCCACTGCTCCCAGCAAGCTGGCTTCCAGCGGGTTACAACATTAAAACCCCACAGTAAAATATAAACAGTCCCTGCATTAAAACCCATTCCTTCAAGGACAGCGCTAAGCCTCCCCGCTTAACCCTCACCCCCCCCCCCATAAACATGCACACAAGTTGCAAAATTTGTATCACAGCCTGGGCTTTAAAAGCACTGCTTGCCTGCTTAAAAACAATTGTCCATCATTGTCCCATTCAGTTTTTGGTAGTGGTGTTAGTTTTCTTAAAGTATAGTTTTAAAGTTTTCTTAAATATAGTTAAATGGGATACTTACTCCAGTTCACAGTGTTGGAGTCAGCATTGCTACGCACGGAATGGAAGGTTCTGGGCTAAAAAGAAGTATAGTTATTAGTGCAATTCTAAGAACCCTTCTAAATTCATTGAAGTCAATGAGTGTAGAATGGTATCACTGCTCTTAGGACAGGACTGCAAGTGCAGAATGGTATGCCTTATATGACACACCTATGATTTGATCTCATTAAGCATAGAGTATGGGTTGTTGCACACATTGTTGATGTGCAGAGGTAGTGCATAAACAGTTTTGGTTTTTGCTGTAACATGTTTAAAATCCTATTGAGCTTTCCATGGTTATACTTCGCCATTACAGTGACTGGAGGTCACTGCGCTAAATTCATAGCACAGTTGCAGTACCTATAGAATGAATAGCTGCCACTGTTATCTCTAGTCATATCTTGCCACACAGGTAACAAGTTTACAGTCACAACAATTTTTTTTAGAGTTTTTAAGAGTTGAACAATGAATTTTCACATTTGTATATCTATACACCATATACTGTATTTTTATTGGAAGTTTTTCAACGTTTTTATTCAGGCATTCTTCATTAGGTTACACTTCCCTGGAAAATAACCATTTGAGTTCAGTAGCACACAAAAGCTCACAGCTGATCTTAAAGGTGCCATTGGACTCAAATTTTGTTCTTCTACTTCGGACCAACACTGCTACCGACCTGGATCTATCATCAGGGAAAAGTATGAGCAAAAGTCATGAGAAATTCATTCTGCAATTTAAAAGTTTCTGTTGCTGTTCTAAATTTTTAAGAAAACGTTCAGTTTTTTTATTGAATTTTGCTATGCTTTGCTTATTCTTAATGGACAAATTTGGAGCTGTGAATTCATTCATTTAAAATTTAGAATTCTCCTGGGACCTGAAGGTGGTGAGGCAAAAATGACAAATTCATGTCAGGATCCAACCAATTACTTCTTTGAGTAGAATAAAAAATGGTTGCGATTTATGTCCAAGATGTCATTTATGTAAAATACTAAAAGGTTGTTTGAGTCTTTTGGCCTCATCATAAATTCTTTTTAAAAGTACACCACTTTGATGTTAGGAACCTAGAATCTCATCCTGGGCCTAATTAATGTGCTTAATCTTTATTTTGCTGTATTTCAGAAATCTGTATTTAATGACAGCAATTGAAGCATGATAGTAGAAAAAGTTAAATATTAAAAAGTAGGATCTGATTTTGTTTCTTCATTTAGTTCTTTAGCAGATTATCCATGCCATAGAAAACAAACTACTTCTCAAAATGAATTTTTTTCAATTGAAGTAGGTTACAAACTGAAGAGATGCCACTGACAACTTAATCTTAAATGTTAGGTTTTGTATAAAATGAAAAGTCTAGCCCTGGTAGGTTCTGTCAAGTATCAGCTGAAATGGACGGCACAGAGAAGTGTAATGGAATGAAAACTATGATTTTTTATAAAAGACTCTTTTTGCCTTCTAGAAATTGATGCTTTATGTTTATAACACTGGTTTGTCCTGGAAAAGTCTACTATTACTTGTACAGTTACTTCACATTGTATTAAGTGGCAGAAAAAAACAGCTTGCTAGCTGTTGCCTCAGTCCCCCCAACTGCTTGTTCACACTGGTTAGGGGTGCAGCTTAATATTTTAATAGTGCAGCTGAAATCCACATGTGTTAGCACTGACACAGTTCCTGACTACTGGGTTTTGGATTTTTATATTCTTAGTCAAAAGTGAATGTTTGAACTTCTTGTAGTTAGGAAACACCTGAGTGCATGTGCAAAATGGTTTTGTATTGTACAGCAAATCATTTTCACCCTACTTTTCATGCCATGGCGTCAACTACCATCTTGTTCTAGTTCTCTCATTGAACCACTGGGGAGTAAAAGTAGATTCAGATCTGGAAAGGAATCTTATCATTTCCCAAAAAAACGTTTGCAGAGAAATGGTTAGTTATAATTTTAAGATAATGAAATTAGAGAGTGGAGTGATTTGACATGGTCCTCTGTACTCTGATTTTAATACGACGTTTTCATTTTTTTAAAAATCTACTTTTAATGTTTATGTTTAATGCAGTGCTGTGTATGGTTCTAAACACTAAACTACAGTCCTGTGTAAAGTTACTTTGGCTCTGTGGAGCCAAGAATTAGTTTATATATTTATATTTATTTATATTTATATTTGTTAACTGCCATTCCTGGACCCAGCCGGCTCGTGATGGTTTACAGCAAAATTAAAGCCTACCTAAAATACACACAGTATTATAAAACAATAGTGGCAGCAAAAAAAACAGTCTAAAAACCTCCTGCCTCTCACCATCCTATAGTAGCAGCCACAACTGCACCCACATCCATGGGGGGGGGAGATCTACTGGCGATACACGGCCTATGGGGCCTATATCGGGAGGTAACCATTCTTCTTAGCCTGGCCTTAACCAAATGCCTGGTGGAAGGGCTCCGTTTTGCAGGCCCTTCCGGGAGCTCATTCCGCCATGTCGGGGCCAAGACCGAAAAGGCCCTGGTTGAGGCCAGGCATGTCTCCCAGGGTCCAGCGACAACCAACTGATTCAAACTCACAGAGCAAAAAGCCCTGTGGGGGGCATAGGGAGACAAGCAGTCCCTCAGATAAATGGGGCCAAGGCCGCAGATGGCCTTAAAGGTAAGAACCTAAACCTTAAATCAGATCTGGAATATAATTGGTAACCAGTGCAGCTGCCTCAGCACAGTCTGGACTGGACTGTTCCGTTGCTGGTGATCAATAAGAGTTGATGTTTTGAACACTAGTGTCTCCATACCTTTTTGAACTTATTATTCAGTACAATCCATATCAGACTTGCCTGGTGTTACTTATTACAAAATTATTCTGGTCAGTCACTGATTAAAATGGTGCTCTTATTATGATAATATGCAAGAGAAAAGTACATCCTACAGTATATTACAACGATGTAATTACACTGAAGAACTCCTATAATGTAGGTTTGGTCTCACAGTTTAGTTTCTCTCTCTCTCACTCTCTCTCTCTCTCTCTCTCTCTCTCTCTCTCTCTCTCTCTAGTAATCTTCTGGATTGACAATTGCAGAGAACAAAGAGAAAAAAGTTGTTCATTTAAAAGTTGTTTATCACACTGCAGTAATGTAACAGTTAATGGGAAACAGTGATTATCCCATCCTTGATATTTTTCTGCTAAGAAAATGATCTAGTCAGTTGTGATGCATATATCTGATTTTCCCATTAGGAACTTAACTGGCTCCAAACAACAGCCACTCCTTAGTTTTTTATTTAAAAAATTCATCAGAGAATTGAGCTGTAGTTGCTGTGGTTAGCAACTGGGCTATACTGGAATCACACACCCCTCCCCATGGGGATGCTGTGGACATGCATGTCTACTTCTGCATGTCCATGGAGCTTTTCGGCTTATGTTTCTGATGACAGCCCGGGTGCTACGTGCCAAACAACTTTTAGGAGTGGAATAGAGTTTTTAAGAGACGATGATCTGTCATTCAGACAAAAATAGGTATAGTTCTGTATTCATGTAGCAGACTCTTAATTCTTCAGACCCTATCTTTATTTGTTTAAATTTAAGTTTAAATTACAAATGGTCTTGTCTTGGATAATGAAGTTGAGCAATGTAATAAGATTGCAGCATATGCGTTATCTGGTTCCAAACACCTGACTTTTAGTTATTGGTTTCAGTTGAACAGATGGACATAAAAACAAACAAATGTAACATTTTTATAGGCACTGTTAAGCAGGTTTTCAATATGTCCCATTAGATTCATGGGTAGTTTGAAATGCAGATACCTGGTTTTGTAAAAATGCATTTATTTGTTTTTCATATACTCCCTGATAGTACTAACCATAAATTCAGTTGTTTTCAGTTTGTTCTCCCTTGTGCCTTCAGTGGTATTTAGATTTTCATTTCAAAAGTATGATGTATTGCAGTTATAAAGTCTTGTTTGCTGTGATCTACTGCTGATCACTAGGTGTAGCTGCATCTCTAAATCCACATTCCTAAGCTAAGCACAATGTAGGGTTGTGTGCTGGGTTTACTGAACTTGGCACATCATGAGCTTGAGACATGAAAAAGTATTTAAGGCATTTGGAGTGATTTGAAAGCATGATGTAACATAAGCCATGTACCTTTTGGAGGAAAATAAACCACTAAAAGAACAGAAACCATGCATGCCTGTGTAATAATTTATTTGCTTTCTGTTTCTATTTGCTGTTGGTGCTAATGGAGTAAAATAATTTGGTGTTTGCCAAAAAAGAGCAGTACGTTTTTTGAGGTACTAATTTCTCAGGGTTCAAAAAAGTGAAAACGTTTACATCATATAAAATTTCACTATATGAAGAAACAGGTTTCAAATTGTCTTTTGATCACCTATGCATTAAACATTATGACCATTATGACCATAATGTTTAATGAGTGTGAACTGAGTGAATAATGTGCTGGCCCGTGGGGACTTTGGTCTTGCTTTTCTCTGCAGACTTCTTAACCAAGTGCTGCATTCTAGAACCTTTTTGTACATAAAGGAAGTTTCAAAAAGCTGTCATGAATTCTGCTGGGCACATGCCAGCCTGTGGGTACTCTTAAAATAAGTGATTTTTGTTTTTAAACTTGGCTGAAAAACTTTAGGAGTGGTTTTTGTTATTGTCACATGGGTGCCTGAACTTTTTGTGGATATATACTAGCAGTATTTTGTATATACTAGCAGTAACCAAAATACCATTTGGCATGTACTGATTGAAGAGATTAAAGAGCTAAAATGAGTGGTACAAAAAGCAGAGTATACTACCTGTCACCCTTTGCCACTTAATCAGTGGCATAGTAAACTTGGCTCTGTCCTGGGACATTCACAGGGAGTTCCAAAGGCTGAGTTATAATTAGAGTGAGAGCATAAGAGCTGTGTGATAAGATACTCAGTGTAATCCATTGCAACTGGCATTTGGTTACCCCCTCCAATGTAAAATGTAGTAGGAATAATCTTGGAAGGATGTGAAAGCTGCCATGCAAATTTCATCCTAATAAACTATTTAGTTTCAAAAAATATTATTTAAATATTAACAATTTCAAAATTTATCTAGCCCACATACATATTAAATGCTATGCTTGCTGGTAAGAGAAATTAGTGTGTTAGTGCACAGGCTAGCGTTGGAAAATATGTGTATCTTTATTGTTTAATTGTTTTATGGGAGAATCTTTAGCACCCTGGATGGTCATTGATAGTTAGGTGTATTTGTACATAGCTAAAGGTATTTGCAATGAACAATGACTAATTTTTTAAAACAGACCAATAAGTACTTCTTCACAAAACACATAGCTACTCTCCAGCATAGATTGTCCTCATGAGTTATGAAGCGTAAGTGTCTTTAAAAGGGTTGAATACATTTATAAAGGATAGTCCAGTTAAAGTTTAATTTCAAAGACTCTTAGAAATGCATAATGCCTCTCTCTCCCATTTAGATTCTGGGAACAAACACGGAATGGATATGACCATTGTCCATAGTGTAAGTGTCTCTAGGAGCCTTAGGTTTACCTGTTGTCTAGAATGCTCATTTAGACAGCTTTTGTCCTTGACACATCATGTTAGTTTCTGTATTCAGTATGCAGTGTGTTGCTTGGAGGTGAATAGTAGTTCACATGAAGTCTTGACTTTCTGAGGAGGCCAGAGTGACTGACTTTTGAGTCATATGCTGGTGGCTGTGTTATTCTTTATTCTGCAAACAAGCTGACTGCAATGTAATCCATAAATAGAAGGGCTATATGCATACTTGTTTATAGCTGAGAAACAAGATGCCCCACCACAATGAGATGGGCAGAAGCTTCTCAGCTTTGATTGGACGATTAACTGGTTGTAAAATAATTTAAAATGCATGCTAACCACTGTAGAGTTAACCATGGATTTAGGTGAATGAAAAGACTGGAACTCTTGTGGTCTGCCATATTAATGTTCAGGTACTGTTCTCATGGCTTGACAGAATGATTGAACTCCACACTGTAGTCTAACAACACTTAATTAAGTTTCATTATTATGACTTGGTAGAAATACGTAACATATTGGAGAATCTTGTTACTATATTGAATGACACCTAAAATGCTGATCATAAACTGCTTGTGGGATTAAATGTAATCTGCAATGGCAGTGTAGGTGCACTTTTAATAAAGTTGCTAAAAACAATTTTTGAGCTTGTCAGTTTCTGTGTAGCTCCTCAGGAAGCTGTTGTTTTCCTATTTGTTTATGTCATGTTGATGAACTACATATCTAGACATGTATACAGTCAATATATGCACAATTTTACTATTTATTCTTTGACAAATTTTGCTTGGCTATAGGAGTCACCCCCAAATCCACCCCAGACACATCTTTAATTCTTACAGGGTTTGAATTGGCCGGGGTGCTTTAGACTAAGCCAAGGTGACCTGTATGGTCCTTTCCAACTCGATGACTCTAAAATTAATGACCATATTTGCTAATGCTTGCTCCCCCAAACCTAATCCTAGGCTCTTTACAGCATCTCATAATTTTGTTAAAGCTATGATAGAAATATTATAATATAGAATATGAGTGAGCAGTCTTGTTCACCAAAACAAAAAGCTAATTTTTAATCCTAACCTCATAATTCCTTTATTGCTTTCAAAAGCTCAATTTGATTGAATAGTATAGAGGGCAACTAGTTAAGAAATTAATTCATCCACAACGATTGAATGGTATCACATTTATCTACAAACCAGCAATGGCAAGAACATCATGCTCATTTATTTTTTATGTTGTACCCTGGATGGAGTGCAGCTATCAGTGGCTCACTCTGCCAGGAACCTGGGCACTATACTTGATGCCTCCCCCTCAATGGAGGCTCAGCTCGCGATGGTAGCATGGCTGGCATTCTACCACCTTCGCCAAGCCAAACTACTAGTGCCCTACTTGGCTCCTGAACACCTAGCCACAGTGATACTCGCTCTATGCAGGCCTGCCCTTAACTTTTATCCAGAAACTGCAACTAGTCCAGAACGCAGCCGCCATGGTCCTTACAGCAACAACTCAGAGGTCCCACATTCAGCCCATCCTCCAGCAGCTGCGCTGGCTTTCGGTTGAATTCTGGATCAGACTTAGGTCCATTCCGCATGACTTTAATATAGCACTAGTATTACATTTTGTTTTCGCCACTAAAACTACGTTCCGCATGACGTCGTGAGCAATCTGCAACATTCCTGCCACACTAGCGCCAAAATCGCTTTGTTGTAGCGATTTCCGGGGAATCCAGAAAAGTGGATTCACCCTCAGAAAATCGGTACACTCTTGCCAACAACCTGCAACACTTGCGAAAAAAGACCTGTGCCTTCTCAATGTAGCGGCTGCAGCAAAGTCCCTCCCCCTGGCTCTCTCTCCTCCGAACTTTTGGCGAAGCGATTGCCATTTTTTCCCCTCGGAGCGGGGAAAGCAACGAACCAGCGAGGCTTCATTCACCCAGCGAGGCTTCTCCGGCTACAATCCATCCACAGAAGTGCTTTAAAGCACTCCCCTAAGTCCCCAAGCACAACACAGCCCCCCTGTTTGCCAGTTCCCTTTAATTTCGGCCAAAAATCGCGCCCATGCGGGGGGGATTTTTTTTTCACTCAGGGAAGCGTGGTAACGATGACTCGCCAGCTCACACGCCAGCTAGATGGGTCTCTACGTTGCGAGGAATCAAGGCATATTCGTTGAAACGTGTGTGTGTGTGTATTTTAAACTGTGCTTAAAGGAAAAGGGGCTTTTCGGGAGCATGATAACAACCGCCGATTGGCTGTTCCGTTTGATTGACGACCAGGGGCGGGAACAAGCACAGAAAAAAATCGCTTCCTTTCTAGCGATTCCTGCGAGACCCGGAAACCTGTGGGGAACGAATGAAACGCTACTGGATTCCACTATAAATGAAGGTATGCGGAACGCCAAGATTCCACTATTTAAAATAGCGTTTCCGCTTTGTGAAAGCAATTGGCAACATTGGTCTTTGTGCGGAATGGGCCTTAAGGTTCTGATTATCACCTTCAAGGCCATATGTGTTCTGGGCCCAGTGTACATGATAACAACCGCCGATTGGCTGTTCCGTTTGATTGACGGCCAGGGGCGGGAACAAGCACAGAAAAAAATCGCTTCCTTTCTACCGATTCCTGCGAGACCGGAAACCTGTGGGGAACGAATGAAACGCTACTGGATTCCACTATAAATGAAGGTATGCGGAACGCCAAGATTCCACTATTTAAAATAGCGTTTCCGCTTTGTGAAAGCAATTGGCAACATTGGTCCTTGTGCGGAATGGGCCTTAAGGTTCTGATTATCACCTTCAAGGCCATATGTGTTGTGGGCCCAGTGTACACTGCCCCTCTGCTTACAACCCCCATAGAGCTCTAGCAATTTCAACTTCCTGGTGATCCCTGGCCCCAGAGAAGCTCACTTGGCCTCAACCAGGGTCAGAGCTTTCTCTATCCTGGCCCCCACCTGGTGGAACAAGCTTCCAGAGGAGATCAGGGCCCTGATGGAACTTGAACAGTTAGGGCCATTTCGCACGGCTTCAAAGTAGCACAATGGTTGCTATTTGGAAACGCTACTAATTTGCCATAACCCACGACGTCGTAGACAATCTGCAACAATCCTGAAACCAATCAGCAAAAAGCGCTTCGTTGTGGCGCTTTCAGGGGAATCCAGAAAAGTGGATTCACCCTCCGGATAGCGAAACACTCCTGCAACCAATCTGCAACAGTAGCGCTAAAGACCTGTGCGTTACCATTGTTGCTGGTTCTTCAAAGTCCCTCCCCCTGGCTCTCTCCTCCAAACTTCCGGCGAAGCGATCGCCATTTTTTTTTCTCCGAGCGAGCGGGGATAAACGCACCGGCGAGCCTCTTTCTGTTTAGAGGCTTCCCTGGCTTCAGTCCTTCACCTTTAGTCACTAAGCACAAAGCACTGAAAAGCCCGTTTGCTGAAATAAAGTCCCTTTATTTTTTACAAATAAATTCAGCCGAAAATCGGGCCCGTGAGAGGGGGGGGAGATTTTTTTTTAATCACTCGAGGCAGCGTGCAAACGATCATACAATCAAACGACAGCTCACATTAGGCAGCTGGATGGGTCTCTCCGTAGCAACGAATCTACCTAGATTCGTTGCTATGGGTTGTTTTTTTTTTTTTAAAACCTTTCTTAAAGGGAAAGGGGCTGTTTGGGAGCATGCTAACGGCTGCCCATTGGCTGCTTGACGGCCAGGGGCGGGACGAGCTTGGCAATAGCGCTTCCTTTCTAGCGATTTCTGCCGAGACCGGAAGCCTGTGGGAAACGCTAAAAAACGCAACTGATTCCACTACAAAGGCAGGTATGCATAACGACGAATTCCACTATTTTAAATGGCGATTTTTCATTCCGCAAACAATTTGCAACAAAGATCCCTGTGCGAAAAGGCCCTTAGTGAAAACTAAGCCAGAACCTAGCACTCTCTTGAAACCAAAAACTAACTCCAGTTACTACAGGGCAGGAAGCCCCTTATTCTGCTGCTGTGAGATTCTCTGCCAGTTCCATGTGGTGACTTTTTCTCTTTCCAATCTTTATCCATTGCAAGCCTGTATAGCAGAGGTCAAGTTCAGTAGACCTTTTCTTGACGTCTAGATATGACAAAGAAAATTCTATGACTAAATTGTAGGAGTATTTTGGGGTCTGTAAGACACTGTCAAGTGGATGAGTGTAGTTGCTATTCCTAGCTTCTTGTAAATTAATAGTTCTTAATCCCAACTATCTGCATGCTGCAAAGCAGACTATTGAGTAAGTAAACATGGACAGGTATTTTCCAGCATTTATTATTATGATTGACTTGAAACGAATGGGGTGAATTTGACAGCCACAGCAGGCAGTAATTATGGAAAGATAAGAATAGTTGCTGTTATTCAAAAGTCCGTTACATTTTTCAAGTGTAAGGGTTATAATAATTTCTGGGTGACTTACCTTTATGTGAAATATATATTTGCTTAGATTGGTGATGGCAGTAGTACTTTCATATTAAAATGAACCCAAGACTAATATGAAGACAATTTAAGACTGGATATTAGAACTAAAAATTAGCACTTCTACCGTCTTAAATGCTTATCGGAGAATTGTGCACAGATGCTTTTTGATAGCTATATTTTTGTTTCCATAGGGTCTTATCAATGTGGCATTGTAGAATTATTAATTGTGGGAAAATTACAAAAATAACATCGAAAGCAAGATGGATCTGGAACTGATTTTCCTTAGTTTGCTTGTTAGGAAAGAGGGATGCAGTTATGGAGAAACTTTTGATCCTTTGTTTCATATAACATCTGTCCAGCATCTAGTCCAATCCCTGCACTATGCAGGACACTCACATCCCTATCACTCATCTACTGTAACCTGACACCACCTTGAGCCTTCACAGAATCAGCCTCTCTGTCAGATGGCTATCTAGCCTCTGTTTAAAAATTTCCAAAGATGGAGAACCCACCACTTCCCAAGGAAGCCTGTTCCACTGAGAAACCACTCTGTCAGGAACTTCTTCCTGATGTTTAGACGGAATTTCTTTGGAATTAATTTCATCCCATTGGTTCTGGTCCGTCCCTCTGGGGCAAGACAGAACAACTCTGCTCCATCCTCTATATGGCAGCCTTTTAAATATTAGAAGATGGTTATCAAATCCCCACTCAGTCGTCTCCTCTCTAGGCTAAACAGACCAAACTCCCCCAACATTTCTTCATACGTCTTGGTCTCTAAACCCCTCACCATCTTTGTTGCCTTCCTCTGGACACGCTCCAGTTTGTCTACATCCCTCTTCAACTGGGGTGCCCAAAACTGAACTCAGTACTCCAAGTGAGGTCAAACCAGAGCAGAGTACAGCGGTACCATCACCTCCCATGATCTGGACATGATACTCTGTTTGATGCAGCCCAAAATCCCATTTGTCTTTTTAGCCACTGAGTCACACTGCTGACTCATGTTCAGTGTATGGTCTACTAAGACTCCTAGATCCTTTTTGCACATGCTGCTGCCAGAAAAGTCTCCCCAATCTTATATTAGTGTATTTGGTTTTTCTGACCTAAATGCAGAACTTTACATTTGTCCCTATTGAACTTCATTTTGTTCAGTTTAGCCCACTTCTCGAGCCTATCAAGATCATCCTGTATTCTGATTCTGTCTTCGGTTGTGTTTGCTACCGGTCCCAGTTTAGTATTGTCTGAAAATTTAATAAGTATCCCCTCTAATCCCTCATCCACATCATTCATGAATATGTTCAAAAACACAGGCCCCAGGACAAATCCTTGGGGTACTCCACTTGTCACTCTTTTCCAAGAAGATGCTGAACCATTAATAAGTACCCTCTGTTATTGATCCATCTGACAGAACCAGTTATTGATCCACCTGACAGAATTAGTATCCATATCACATTTTACCAACTTGTCAACAAGAATATCATGTGGAACCTTATCAAAAGCTTTACATTAAGATGAAAAATGTTTTAGAATGTAGGGAGTTTTGGAGCTACTGCCTGGAATATTTAAAAAATTACTGTTAGAGTTCCACATTGTCTCACTTCCTGACATTTTGTCTTTTGTGTCTTTCGTGTAGCTGTTTTGTTGTTTCCCCCCACATTGTGCCAGGATTCCCAAGGTGCCCAAAGACTCCAAAAGGTTTGGACTTTGGTCTGAGGATGAAGAAAAACTGGGATAAAACCAACAATGCACTAGCAGAACAAAAGTGAAAAAATGCCCGACGATAGGTGACTGGTTTATTATTGTACAAAGAGCCTACGTGTTTTGCAGTTGGGGGGAACTGAGAATTCACCTAGTGCTGGATCTGTGATGAAGCCTGCATGGCCAAATATGTAGGGGCTTTGCATAAGAATAAGCATGATGTTGCCCTCATCTCTGGTTACCAGGTTGCAGCCATGGAGGGCTGAGTCCAGAAGAGGATGCCCATGGTGCTGGCTGTGGGGAGCCCTGTGAGGGACAGAGCTGGTCACAGGTGCTGAGTGATCTGTGACTGGCCCTTGCCTATTAAAGGGGCTGTGCTCAGCCTCTTTCCCCCTTGGCAGCGTGGCCACAAAACTCTTCCCCCGCTCTCCCTAATTTTTCTGGGTTTTGTCTTTGTATACCTCAAAGGATTGTTGTTTACTTTTCATTGTTTCACTGTTATTGTGAGTCAAAGGTGGTGGCATGGGTGGAGCTGTTTGGGAAAATGCTGAGTCTGTGTACCATCACTGTATGGATGCTGAGTGATGGTGTCACCTCCAGGCTGGCTCAAATTTACGTGTGGAGGAGGGTTACTATTTAGAGGTTCATGCCTGTGGGGTACCCACTGCTTGCCAGCCCCTGGTTTAATTCCAGCTAGCCAGGGGCAACTATGCTCTAGGCCAGGGGTAGTCAAACTGCGGCCCTCCAGATGTCCATGGACTACAATTCCCAGGAGCCCCTGCCAGCAAATGTCAGCAAATGCTGGCAGGGGCTCCTGGGAATTGTAGTCCATGGACATCTGGAGGGCCGCAGTTAGACTACCCCTGCTCTAGGCAGACTGAGTGTTGCATAGATTGGCCACTGGAATCTGTCCTTCCCGGCAGTCTGCTATCCATACAGGGACAGCTCCTTCCATGTTGCCTCATGTTCTTGCTGGGGGTCATAATAAAGCTGTGGCCTTATTTATTCCATAGAATGCATTTGAGTCCTCTTTATCAGCTGTGTCCTTGCCATCTTGCTATGTAAACCGGTTACCTGTTACCTGGCATTGTTTCCCTTTTGCTCTGCTGGCCCCTGGTCTAGGCTGTATTCAGAGCTCTTGATAAGAAGTAAACAATTTTATTAAAAGTTCACATTAAGATGAAAAATTTAAAGCAGTGCTGGAAAATGAATGTCTGCCATTGAACTTTTCAGAAATAGTAATTTCCTTCAATATTATGGTTTATCTTAGTAAAAATGCAACTCTGATTTAATTTACTATACTGAGAATACATATGAATACCGCCTGTTAACTCTTTTAATAATGTATAGCATATTGTCATTTCATTTGGCTGTTTTGTTTGCATAGTATGTATTTTGGCTAGTCCAAGCCATTGCTTTATATGAGATGACTATGGGTATTGCCAATTTCCATTCAGTAAAATTCAAAGCACTAACATATTTCCCATCACTGCATGGAAAATTGAGTTACACCAGAAGAACAGCACTTCAAGCTGTTCTTTATAAGAAACTATATTTGTATATGTTAGATGCAGCAATATATAATAGCATCCAAGCATAGATTCCTTTTTAATCCTCATGTTATCTGTACTTTTATTGGAATGGTTTCTTTGGCGTGCTAATAGGTTGGTTAATTTGTGAACTAATTGTATATAAAGTCAAAACCTTATTACTGCTTTGGGAATCTGCATGGTGACTGGACTGTGGATGAGGAAAAAATGAGCAGGGTTTGGTCCTCTGTGTATCTAAAAGAAGATATAAAGGGAAAAAGAAGGCTATGCTTCAGCAAGACTTGGTGTCTTAGCATTAGAAATGCAATGTTCTTTTCTTGAGCACGTTCTGTACATGATGTGAACTTGCTGCAGACCTTTCGTGTGCGAGGAAAGAAGTAATCCTAAACTATAGGGAATAGGGGGGGAAAGGTGGGAAAACAGTGTATTGCTATAAGCCTAATATCTTAAAAGAACCAATCTGTCATGAAGAGTTGCTGTGGCAATTTTTTACTCAGCAGTTCTGATCCTCTATGTACTCAAGAATAATTTGAAACTACTGCTTTCAAAGCGGGAATGGAGTTTGTCTTTTCCTGTGGCTCTGCTACCACTTTGGTATAACAAGCTGATATTTTCCCATTAACTATTCGCCTATCGATTTTTTAAATTGCAGTGACTTTTTGCTTTTGGGACATTAATCTGTTGAGGCCAAGTATTGAGAATGGCTTCAGTATGCAGTAGACTATCAAAGTGGGCATGACCTGGGTTTCTGTATCCATATATTCATGGTGAACGGAATGATGGAAGGAGGGATACATTCTCACCTGCTGTCTACTGTGCTGTAGGCTGCTGCCCTGATTCCCCTTGGAGGTCATCTTTTGGCAGGGCAGGAGAAGCAGAATGCTGGCACCATGGATTTTCCCACTTCACAAAGGAGCTGCAACCAATTCAGTGTTGTCCCTTCTGTACATAGAATTGGCCCCTCACCACTCCACTGTCATGATTCCTTAGTAAAAACTGAAAAATCAATTCAATTGGTGTGGTTTTCAGCCATTATTATTTTGAATAAACAGTCACATTGACCACAGCTTGTTTGTGAGCTTTAATTCAGTGTTTAGCTCTTTTGGTTTGATTATCCTACAACTGAGTGGCCATCTGTTTGTTTTCCTTTATGATTCATGATTAGTATGCAGATTTCCCCCCCATAAGAGCCTGATATGCTTGGTAGAGAAGGACTGGGAAGTTGCGCTAGAGGACAACAGGAAAGTAGAAAGAGTTCCAAATGTGGGAAGAAAAAGGTGAATCAGATGTCAGGGTATGATGTTAACTGGGAAGGATAGACAGAGCTAACTCAGACCTCAGGGCTGTTTGGCCATTGGTATTTTAAACTGGATAAAGTATCGGGGAAGGGTCTGTAACAACCTGAAGGCTAAATCATGGGGCATGTAAGCTGAAGCCTAAATCAATAACTGCTACAGCTGCAACATCTAGCTCCTGTGTCATTTCTCATAATGGAACCCCAAAGGTATTAGGTCTCTCTACCTCTTTGGGGGATAACAAAACAAAATCAGAGTCTGGTGGCACCCTTAAGACCAACAAATATTTATTCAAGGTGTGAGCTTTTGAGTGCAAGCATGCTTCCTCACGCCTTGAATAAATCTTTGTTGGTCTTAAAGGTGCCACTGGACTCTGATTTTGTTTTGTTGTGCTGCTTCAGACCAACACGGCTACCCACTTGAATCTATCTTTGGGGGATATCACACATGCACATAAGCTTGCACAACACTGGAATTGGATTGCCTTGTTTGGCCCAGCTCAGTATGTGTCCTTAGCATACATAGGAACAAACATCAGCCACTTACACTTTGGATGTATACATCAAGAAAACATCAGTATAACTGGAATATGTTACAATTTTAACATGACCAATTTACATAACTTCCTGATCATGGAGATGTTGGTTCAGCTTTTTCAACTAATTCTCTCCACGTTAGAAAGTTTTTACCTGTTATGGTTTGGGTGTGAGCCTGCTGTCACATGTATAGGTGGAGAGCCAGTTTAAAGCTAGGAATAAGATGGTGGGGAATCACAATTTAAGTATATGGGATTTTCATATAACTAATTTGAATTGGATTATGCATCGAAATTATACAAAGTAGTTTAATTCCACATTTAACATTAGAGTTTAACATTAGCAAATAACACAGTGGTCTGTCAGAGATGAGCTATGCTGCCTTTTCAATTTGGTACATAGAGTACAACAAACATATGGTAGACACCGTGGTGCCAACAAGCAATGTAAAATTTCCTGAAATTTTGAAGCCATGGAAACAACCTGTTTTCCCCCCTGAAGACAAAGATTTTAGGCGAAATAAACTATATGTAATGTTTACTGTCCCATCAAATCTAAACTAATTTTACTGTTTTAACAACATAAAAGCCATTATTTATCTTATCTTATTCAGATATAAAATTGTGATATTTTATGTATTTATGGAGTTTAACAGAAGGTATGCAACAGTTGTAAAACAGTGAAAGGCCTGTAAGCTCCAATCATTAAGATTAGGTATCCTTCTAGGTGCAGAAATGTAGCAAGAGCTTTATGTATTTACAACATGCCCACCTTGTATTTAAAAGCATTTTACCCATTCTAAAAGAGACTTTCATAGGAATTTTTCAGTACTCCAAAACAAATTAAAAAGTTTTTTTGGGGGGGGGACACCCTCCACTTTTCCCCGTCAAATGTTTCTGGTAAAGAATGACCTGCCCCTTTAGCTGAAACTTAATGAATAAAAATTGGTAGCTGAAGCTTTTCATGGCATGGAGGCAAATAACGTCATCTGATAAATAACACACCATCATCTCACTGTTAAAGGGATACTTTTGCTACAGGCAGTCTGCAATATTAGTTGGATGGGGCCCAACAACAATATATCAATAATGCTTTTTAAAGCATTGACTCAGTACAGAAATAGTTTCATTACTACTTGAACTTGGGATCAATAGGGAAATATATAGTCATCTCATATTACAAATACTGTGTCCTGAAGAAAAAAATAGAAAAATTTCCGGAAACTCAACTATGGGATGAGGCTTGGAACAGACTTGGTTTATCAAAACTCTGTGGTTAAATTTTAGAGTTTGGGGCAAATGCCATAGCATCACCCTCAGCGCGATGATGTTACATGCAGGTTGTGCTGGAAGTGACATTATTGATCTTGGGATGCTGATTGTTCATCCCTCTGTAAGTTGCTGTCTCCCCATCTCCCATTAGTCTGCAGGCTGTGCTTGGCAATTGTATTATTGTTATTGTTATTATTATTATTATTACGTTTCTAGACCACCCCTCTCCAAATGGTCTCAGTGTATATTACAACAGATTCACTATTAAAACCCAATATAATAAATAGTCTCATTAAAATATAAAAATTAATCAATTTAAAATGATTTAATAAAATCAGAAGCAGTTAATATGCCTCCCCCAGTGTCCCTGGGATCATGTATACGGATTCCAGTTTCAACCATGCTTAGATGGCCAGAATGAGGACTAGGCAGGAGTGTGCCCCTTTACCTGGTAAAAGTGCAGCCTTTGGTCTCAACCAAATGCTTGATGGAAGAGTGCCGTTTTGCAGGCCCTTTGTAAGTTTGGAATTTCCACAAGGGCCTGGGTTTCTGCTGGCAGCTCATTCCACCAGGCTGGAGCCAGGACCATGGCTGTAGATGAGGCCAAATGCCTATCTCTGGGGCTAGAGACCACCAGCAAACAAATATGCTGAACGAATTGCTCTTTGGGAGGAGTATTTGGAGAGATGGTCCCTCAGGTACACAGGTCCCAGACCACTTAAGGACTTAAAAGTTAAAACTGATCTGGAATTCAACCAGCAGCCAGTGCAGCTGCTAGAGGGCAAGTTGAATGTGAGCTCTCCACAGGGTCCTTGTGAGGACCCAGCCAGCCACATTCTGGATCAGTTTTAATTTCTGGGTAAGGGATAAGGGAATGCTATGTTATGCCTTGTCTTGATTGAAGAGGTATGTTGCAACTGGTAACACTAGGTGATCTGGAGCCAGCTAGGGTGCTAGTAGCTTCACCTGGCGTAAATGGAAAAAAGCCTGGCAAGCTACTCTAGTGATCTGTGCCTCCATGGTAAGGGAGGTGTCAAGAATCACCCTCAAGTTCCTGACAGTTTGTGCAGCATGCAGCTGCACCCTGTCAAGACAGGGGAGGTGTACTGGTCCTTTCTTCCCCAGCTACAGGACCTCCATCTTCAGGGGGTTCATCTTCCGGCGGCTTCTCCACCATGGCTCCCAGACACCTGGCCTCCCAGACATTCAGGTGGAGTATTCGGCTGGCCGCTCATTAACAGGTAGGGCTGGGTGTTATCTGCATATTAGTGACAGCCCAGTCAAAAACCCTGGGCAGACTGCCCTAGAGAGCATATAAAAGTGTTGAATAGTATCATGGAGAGAATCGTGCCCTGTGGAACCCCACATTGGAGTTGACAGTGGCACAGTTGTTCCTCCCCAATATCAACCTTTCATACCCTGCTTCCATTGCACTGGAATATTACCACTGCTTCCATAGTGGTAATATTAGGTTTGCCAGGAACCTGTAGAAAAAATGTATTGTCCCCTTAATACAAATTTGTTGGGATTTTATTTATGGTATGATGGTGTTATTGACCTCTGTGCTATGAAAAGCTTCTTCTTTCCATTCCCATGCATTAAACATGAGTTGGAGGGACATTTTTTCTCCAGGTTGTTGGCAACTTTAGGTGATACTGAACTGTTAGTAGACACTGTGTGATTATGTTTTCTTTTCACCTGTGTTTAGATAAACCTTTAACATAATTTTAATTCTCTGTGATTAGTTTGAAACTTGGCACTCTCTCCTTTAGAGGAGCAATCTAATGTAACTGGGCTGCTTCATGTAATAAGTGGTTATTTGCAAAAATAAAGGGATGCAGGATACAAATATTCAGGTATTGACACCACTAATCCCTTCTCTGATTATTTTAATAGTCCACTAAGATTGCCATTTTTTCCAGTCCATTTCCTGTACCAAATTTGAACAGGAAAATCTTAAGTGAATGGAAAATTTTATCTGCTAAATTTTTATGTCTTGGATTGTTCATAGCGGTATGGAACAACAGGCAGTAAAAAGGGTAACAATCCTGTGCAGGGCTCTGCAGAAGAGAATAATGAAACGCCGGCAGTGGCTGTGAATCTGCACAGTTGGCTGCCTGACTGTAGAGTGGGGAGGAAAAAGTGTTTTGCTTCTTATTGGAAGGCTGTTTGATGCCTTCACTCTAGTCTTATACCTGCTATTTAGATCTGACCTAAAATAACTTTCAATCTATATATTATTATTACTTAGTATAGCATATGAAAACCCAAGGCACTCTAAAAAATTTAAAATCCAGCCCCTGCCCTCAGGCATATAACATCAAGCTAAAGTCAGTGCACAGATGATAAGAACAGTAGAAGAAAAGAGGTTAGAATTGTCAGCTGGGGTAAAGATTGAGCAGACAAACTGGTGAGATGAATCGGTTTGGAAGGTATTTTATAAGGATGTAAATCTTTGTATTTTGTTGGTGACCTTTAACATAAGGTGGATGAAAGAATGCAAGGTAGGAGAGAGTCAGAAAGAAATTAGGACTGTTTTGTCTCTTTAAAAAGAAGTGATTTCCATATACAACCAATAAATGCATGATTGTTTTACAGAAAAATAAGCTAAGATGGTTCAATCTTTCAGAAGTTTCCTAAACAAAAGGAATTCTTTATGCTTCCTATTCTTTGTGCCATCTAGTTTAACCAGTTCTCCAAAAATATTTTGCATTTCTTATTTATGTTTGACGTAAAACATGTGTAGATCATGTTGAGTGGAACTGGAGAAAATGTTCCAGCCAATGTATTGAGGGCCTTTTCTAAGTGCATGCAAGCACTATAAGAACGACAGCCTCTGTGGAATAAATTCCATGTCTATCTTTCTCCATTCCACAAAGTCCAAAAGTAGCCAAGAAAGTTGCCTCTACAAAGGGAGAGCATCTCTAAAAGGTAAATGTGGCTTAATTGCATGCCTATCACTTCAAGCACTCATAGTTTCTAATGGAAAGCACTTAGTATTATGAATACCTATGGATAGCTATAAAAGCTTTGTGTATCTGCCTCTATATTTGGCTTTGCTAAATTGTAAGAAAAGCAACACACAACCCAGTAGCCCTGTTTATTCCTTTCACTCAATAAAACACGGATGCTGCAAAATTATTCTGTAGTTAATAATTTCTGTAGTTAATAATGCTCTTCCTGTGAATTATGTATCTCTCCAATGTTTATAAAGCCCCACTATATTCCTAATTGTACATGTTGCTCCCCCCTCCACAAGCTAGCATGAGTTTTGTATTTTAATTAGAGTGATTCTAAAGATGTGGGGGATTGCGTAAGAGTAAAAAGGGCTTGTGGTTTGGCTGATAAGTACGCAAAATTGACTACTCAGTGACTAATTACCAGTACAGTGATTTTGTTGCTCTCCTTTTCCTCCCTAATTGGCTGAGTATTAATAAATTCTATTCATTTCTGGGGCACAGCAAAGTTTAATCATTTTATAGACATGTATAATAAAAAATATCTAAAGAATTAACATAATAAACAGTTATTGCTTCCAGGGGTTTGTTCTTAAGATAATAAAATGTTAAAAAGCAACCCACTTGAGTAGAAAGTAATTGCACTGACAAGCACCACACAGCCAGCATTCACAATAAAGCAAACCTTCCTTCAATGTCAACCTGATTTGCTGCACACATAAATGCTTCCTCACATTATGGAAATGGGCTTTTTCTTTCAACAGAAAAGAATAAAACTCCAGGCATCTAATTAATCTTGTCTGACGTTTGATTTCATACCCAGGTTAAAGGCAAGAGGCAGGTGGGTCTGTTTTTCCCTCCATGCATATGACCACAGGCGAATCTCTCCATTAATGTCAAACTGCATCTGTGTGTCTTGGTGTTGCTGTCACATGTCACTCATTAATGCATTAGTGTGACGTGTATTCAATTCATAGGCATCAGTTTTTTCAGTCCAGAGGGCTTGGTAAATGGGGAAATGCATGCTGCAGTTATATATCACAAGCATTTCACCTTGACCTTTCCTGTAAAAGAAGAGCCTTTTTATTCTTGAATAAAAGTAGGGTTAGTACTGATAACTTACAACAAAGGAAGCTTCTACAGTAAGTGAGTCTTAACGCTGTGTTAATAAATTATGTTTTCAAGAGTTCTGGTTTGCAAGGATCTTGTACCAGGGAAGGATTGAATTTTTTAAAATGTATCTAGCTCTTTTGACCCAACCTCTTATAGAAATGTTTCATTAGATTGTGAGTACTCCAACATCTCCTTTTTAGCATATTAGCCAAGTATTCATTGTGTCTTTTGGAGTCAGTTGAAGCCAAACCTTTTATCTGCCATTTTAGTGTCAAGGGACAGCTTGCCTCTTATGGTGACAGTGCATTGTCCTTGGGTTGGAGTTCGAATTTGAAACTTGCACAACTTTCTTGCCTAAGGTCTCACTTGTTCCTAAAGTGGATCTCCTTCATAAACATAAAGGCATCAGAATTCTGTGTTGATCAGCAGATGAGTGGGCTTTAGCACATTCCTTAAAATTATTCTTTTGTTCAGTTTGAAGGGCAAGCTGTTGTTATTTGTTATAAAATTGGCCTACCCAGAGAAGAGCAGAGGTAAAAAAAATAAAGTTTTATGTTCTTTTCCAATCCTAATGACTGATTGTGCATGGCTGCAGCTGCACCGGGGTGCTGTAAACTGGCATAAGCTGGGATGGTTCTGCTGCCGGGGTGGGGTGGGGGGTTTCATTTTACAGCAAGGTGGAATTGCAAGAGACAACAATCCCGCCTTCCTGCAAAATGGCGCACAAAGCCCCAGTCAACCCTGTGGTGTCGTGCACAGCTGCAGAGCTGAGTGTAACATATTTGGCCCACCCCCGGCCAATGTAGCACAGAGGGGAGCTGGGCCTTCTAGGCTGGGCCTGCCCCAGCCTAGCCTCTCATGGTGGATGCGGCAACAAAGGAAACACTGAAGAATCAGCGTTCCCTTGCTGAGGGCCATCAGAGGCCCTGAATTGGCCCAGGTCTGTGAGTGGGCTGGGATGGTGGTAACATCATATGTAAGCAGGGATTAGCCCTGCTACTATGCTGCTGCCAGCTCGGCCTTTCTGCACAGTGCATAATTGGTCAATGTGAACAAGGCGAAGAATAGGGAGAAGCAGACTGTTAAATGGAGAACTAGGTTTGATCCCGCACTCCTCCAAAGGCCACCAGTTGGGTGACCTTGGGCTAGACACAGTTTTCTTAGAACTGTTCTAACAGAGCAGTTCTGTTAGGGCTCTTTCAGCCCCACCTATCTCACAAGGTGTTTGTTGTAGGGAAAGGAAGGCAAAGGTGTTTGTAAGCCAGTTTTGGACTCTTTCAGGTAGTGAAATAGCACACTCCTGCTATTGACTTTCATGTGTGGCTCAGGGAGATTTCTTTTCCCCTGTGTTTTTTACTTCATAATGCACTGGAGATTACTGCAGTATAATGCAGTAATGCAGATGAGTGAAAAGAACTTTATTATGTACACCTGTTTACTTTAGATATTTTAAATCATTGGTCCCCAACCTTTTTGCTTTTGAGGACTGCCTCCGGGGGTGGGGGAGAGCCGGAGGCCCGGCCGCCGCACACGTGCAGAGTTGCACTTGCGAGCCAAGTTTAATGGATCATGGAGTCTTAAATTCATACAAACACTTTGTCTTTTTATATCGGGAGAAACGTCCTAAGTGACTTTGTGAGTCATGAGTATCTGTAGAACTTCTATGTTTTTGATTGTCTAAGATAGGTGTAGTCAAAGTGCGGCCCTACAGATGTCCATGGACTACAATTCCCATGAGCCCCTGCCAGCAAATGCTGACAGGGGCTCATGGAAATTGTAGTCCATGGACACCTGGAGGGCTGCACTTTGACCACCCCTGGTCTAAGAGTTAGGAACCTTTGGACTACTGCTGTAGGATAAGTATTATTTCCTTTTCATCTGTTTACCTTCTTGGATTTGGTTCTAGAAATAAGAAAAGGAAAGCTGGATGACCAAGGCAAGTACTTAGATGTGCAGTGAGAAATGGTTGTACATGCAGAATATCATGAAACATGACTTCATGGTGGTATGCTAGTGAAATTAGAACAGTATGCCCATAAGTTTGAAACACAAATGAAGGTGTTCAAGACTAGGTGTATCTTTCATTTTAGCTATAGAACCAAGTTTGAGTCTAATGGCACTTTGAAGACTAACAATGTTAGTCATGCATACTTCTTCAGATTTTAGCTATATGATTTTGTCACCTATTTAAGTGAAATCAGAAGGTTCGTATTCAGAGCTATGAATAAGAAATATATAGAGAGAAGAAAAATAAGCATAAAATCCCAAAGGAAGAAAAAGTGCACATAGCTAGAGGCAACTGGTAGCTGGGGCATAGAAGCACTGCACTCTTTCTGATTTATTTTTCATTGCGTAGCAGCAGAAGGCAAAGTATAGTTATTCATTGTTTCAAGGGGTTTGCTCTGTAGGGGAGATAATAAAAGAACATGTCGGCCTAAAGAGATTTGTGGATGAAAAACATTCCCTCCCTCTTTCACAGTTCTTGCAGCATGCTGAATGTCATTTGATTTACACCATTCTCAAACGTCTGTTGTCATAATTTCATTAACTGCTTTTTTATATATCAGCTGGATTTTTCTCACTTTGAACGCTGGAGTGGTCCAGACTTGTCTGTCTTTCTCTCCCTAGGCAACAATGTCATTGGAATCCTACTGGGATGAGTCTGAATGGACTTGATGAGAATAGAGGGATACTGATCTCTACTTTTTAAAATTTTATGTTACCTGAGTTGCTTCTACACAGTTTCCCACACATTATTTGTTCTCCCAGTAGGTTTCCAAGTTTGACCAACTTTTTCTCAATGAAATCTTGAATGCAGGGCTTATAGATTTTAGAGACATATTGGTTGCTTAAGAGTTTTGTGGGCTACACCCACAATAGCCTTTGTATGAGCAGAAGGCACTTCCACTTGCATTGAGTTTGGTCCCATCATTTCTGCAGATTTTCATCTCGAGCTGTATCTCCTCACAGTATATTTCATGCTGTTTGTCAGGAGTAGTTCTACAGGCTGTAACAGATTGGAGGAGTCTGGCAACGTTCACTCTGTGGTCTGCAAACCACAAAACCAAAGAACTATGGAGGAAAAACATGAATATATTTTAAAATGTGTTAAATGTATTAAAGTTTAGAATCTTAATATCTTTTTGATAGAGCCTCTTGTGGCACAGGGTGGTAAGGCAGCTGACATGCTGTCTGAAGCTCTGACTATGAGGCTGGGAGTTCAATCCCAGCAGCCGGCTCAAGGTTGACTCAGTCTTCCATCCTTCTGAGGTTGGTAAAATGAGTACCCAGCTTGTTGGGGGGTAAAACGATAATGACTGGGGAAGGGAATGGCAAAGCACCCTGTATTGAGTCTGCCAAGAAAACGCTAGAGGGCGTCACCCCAAGGGTCAGACATGCTTGCACAGGGGATACCTTTACCTATCTTTTTGATGGCATCATGATATTACAAAAAATGTTCCTTGTAGTTGTAATGAATGAATCAGCAAGTTCCTTCCTACAGAATCTCTACTTCTAAAATTAATTTTTAAATTAAAAAGGTTTCATCCGGTTGTGTTGTGCTAGGACAGGTTAAGCTTGGCTACATTATTTGTGTGTCAGGAGCAGCTCTGGGTCTCCCAACTCATTCATGTTCTGTGCCACTGCTCCAGCCGAAGGAGCCAGAACTACCTCTGATATTGATGAGGGAGGAGGGCATTTTTTTTGTTTGTTCTTTGTTGAATTTATTTGTTCAAAGTTATTTGTGAGCCTCCTTGAATGCCTAAAAAGTGGGAATATAAAACTTGAAAATCTTTAACACTTAGCTGTATAAATATTTGCGCAGATCCCTCCTGGGCGGAGCCAGTCTGGTCTCTGCTTCTGGTCCCTGGAACGTTACAAGCCAAAGATGTGCACAGAAAAACTGTGCATGTTCTAATTGGGTTGGCTCTGCTCGCACCCACTCCCAACAAACTGGGTGAGGAGCACTCTGGCACACTCACTGTAATTCAGAATCTAAAAGATGCCGGGAAAGGAGGTTGTAATTTATACTTCGAAGCATGAACGCCCCAGATTTTCCAGTGGCTGTGCAGCTTGACACATACGGTGGCATGTGCAGTGTGTTTGCGGCGGCAGTGTGTTTGGGGGCGGGGGACAGGGCCACCATTTCTGAATGGCCGTTGCATGGTGGCATCCAGCGCGGGCTCAGCGTGGCCACCCGCAGCCCCTCCTGTTCTGTGGTGCTGGTGGGCGAAGGGAGCATCGGGCCAGCGGAGAAGCATTGTCCATAGCAGCCAGTGTAGTCTGCAGGCTGGCTGTCGGGCAGGCGAGCAGGCAGACAAGCAGGCAGCCAGGGAGGGTGCGAGGTTTAGGGACTGGCCCAATCAAAGCTGGCTGCACCCTGATTGGGCTGGATTCGAGCTCGGACAGTTTTCGTGGGATGGAAACACTCTACCCACAGGCCCATTTCAGAAATATATAAGGGAACCATGGATATGGATATGCCAAAGGAAACCATAAAGTCTTTACTTACTGGTGTATCTCCCTGTCAAATAAGTTCCAAAGTTTTGGTTTCATGATCAAAACTTCTCAGGTTGCCATGTGTCTAGCCTCAGATGGTGGTGATTGAATTAGGGCCTCTGAAAATGACTGGAATGAACAGATAGGTTCATATGGGAGAAGTTATTTTTAATAATTATTACTTTAATTTCTGTAAGATTAATTGGTCCCAGGCTGTATAGGTCTTTAAAAGTCAATATTAGCACTTTGAATTGAGTGCAGAAGCAAATTGGAAGCTATTGTATATTAAACGAGACTGCAGTGATATGACCTCTACGACCCACTCGAGTCAATATTCTAGCTCAGGCTTTCTCATCCAGGATTTTGTGAAACCCTGGGGTTTCTGGACAACCTTGGAAGGGTTTGGGTGGGAGTTAATGAATTTTGTATATATATTTTTAAATTTCTTAAACATTTATTGGATGATATAACCACATATGGTCATGCCGATTCCTCCTTCTCCCAAAATGGTCAATGATGGTCATGGGGTAGCTGTGTACACAGCTATTTTTTCCAACCATATTCTGCACAACCGCAGGACTTCTGCGGTTTTTCGAAGCCTGAAGAATGTTTCAGGGGTTTCTCAGTAGTAAAAATTTTGAGAAAGGCTGCTCTAGGGCCCATTATGCACGGCCGCTGAAACGGCGAATCAGAATCAGAATACCTTATTGGCATAAAATTGCAAAGCATAAAATGAAATTTTCAAACAGTTTCAGACGTAAAATCTATCGTAAAAGATTTTCATTTAAAATTGCCAGTAAAAACTTTGCTACTTTTATAATAGTTGCTCTGTCCCTCACATTTAATATCATTTTAATACAGTGTTTCTCATTAACACAGCTGAATTTCAATTTCTTCAGATGATTAGCTAACGGGCGACAAAATACTTCAAACTTAGGACACACCAGAAGTATATGGTGCAACGTGTCAGGGACACTACATCCATGTAAACAGTATCTCTCCTGAGGAGGGATCTTCAAAAATCTACCTCGGGCTACTAGAAATGCTCTTCTTAACTGGCGATTTCGGGTCACATGGAAAACGCAGAGGGGGAAGACGTGAAGCACACCGGTTATGCACGGGACGGGGTGCGACGGCGGCAAAACCCAGAGTAACCGATTATGCACGTGGCGATCCCTGCGCTGCTTCTGGTTGCGCCCCAGTCACCCAGAAGCTGCGCTTTCTTCCGCATTTCACTAACGCGGCTTTTTTCAGCGGCATGCACCGAAGCTGCGGCCGGTTGCAGCCAGCACCCTGCGTTAGCGGTGATTTTAGTCGCCGCCATTCCACCCCGAATGTGCGTTATTCCCACTGTGCATAATGGGTCTAGTTGTAACATTTTGTACCAGCTGCAGCCCCTTGTCAGACATCAGGGGAAGCTCTACATAGAGTACGCTGCAGTAATTAAATCTAGATGTTATCAAGGCATGGACCATGAGATCTTTTCTTCATAGGAGGGGTAGCAGCTGACTCACCACTGAAGCTAGTGAAAGGCACCCTTGGCCACTGCTGCCAGCTGTTTAGTGAACAGGAGATCTGGATCCAGGAGCACACCCAAGCTACAAAGCTGGCCCTTTAGGGGGAAGAGCAGGGGATAATGGTTTTCCTGGATCAGACCTTCCCCACACCAGTAGCACCTCCCTTTTGTTGAGATTAAGTTTCAACTTGTTAGCCATTGTTAATTTCAAATACTCTCCTTTTCCTTGTGCATAATTCTTAGGTTGATATGGACTGGCCACTGTCCTTCCTGAAGAATTCCAATCATTTTGTATTGTATCTTTCTGTTGGGTCATAGCCGATAGAGAAGTCCTCTTTTCCACACCTTGTATTGTTGTTGCTTCAATGTATAGATGTAAGAGGAAGAGACCCCATCCTTTCAGCCCATTTGGCAGCATTGCTTACATAGTCTAGAAATGTTTTTGCAGCATTGTGGCTTCCCAAAATTAAGTGGACTTCCACATTTATATGACTTCCAAAAATTAAGTGGACAATGAAAATGGCTACAACGTTGTAATCCTTCCTATGCAAAAGGTGGTGACAACACAGAGATTTTGGCAGAAATAACAGCAAGATGGGACTAATCTGCTGGACGTGCTTTGTTTGTGACACTAATTTTGAGATCTTACTTTGTGCCATAGTGCTCTGTCAAAGATGCATATATTTCCTGGTTCAGAATGTTTTAATGCAAGAAGCTGAAACACTTTGTGCTCATTTCTGTTTCTGTTGCATTCAACATTGTGCAATGTCATGTGGATGTTTTAACCTTTGTTTTATTATTTAAAAACGTTTCCAAATTGGGCAAATTGGGCAAATATAGATTTTCTCTCCTCTTTTCAACACTTCTGCTGAGGTTCTAATTGAGCATGAAATTAACATGGATTTGTTTATTAGCCTAGAATGTTTTATTCACGTTATCAGTAAAGACAAGGCAGCTCTGGGGATATTGTTTGTTAGTTTGAGCTGACTTGGTTTTGTTTTTCTGGGTCGTCTGTAAACAATTATTTTTGAGGAACTTTGCAGCAAGAGGGATTTGAGGCTTCATTTCAGGAAAGAGAGTACTGTGACGTTATTTTGTAAATATTGCTGTGTTTAGTTCTGTATGCAATCCAAGTTTTTGGTCTTCGTTTTGGAACAAAACTTGCTTAGATTAGGAAGTTATTTTTCAGGGGCTTCAGACTGGATTGTGCAAAAAATATTTGATATATTTTGAGATTCTCTTTAAAGGTTTGCTACGCCCTAGTTTTTTACTCACTGAACAGTTTTTTTCTAGTTCTGTGTCTCCCTCTTTTGGTTTGCAACAAAAAAATCTACATTGAAATATCTGAATTTTTCTTGCTTTTGTGACATATGTGAGTTGTTTTGAGGCATATCCATTTGTGATGGACAGAGTCAAGCCTTTTTCCAGAGTTTGTCAGTCCCCTTTGTACCCTACTGATCTGGGGGAAAAGGCAGATGTGACCAGTCAGGGCCCTTGGAACACTTGTGGAAATGGGGAGAAACGGAGACAGGGGCCTTTCTCCCCACATCATTTTCCTGACCTGAAACAGTGATGAAGGGTTCGGTTTGCCTGAATTCCCGGGTGCCTTTTTGGGTGAGAAAAGCACCAGGGGAAATGATTGGGACATGCTGAGGCCTGCGTTTTTAAAAAGCTCTAGCAGTCAGCCGAAAGGTTAAAAAACTTAAGGAGGAATTTAGTAGTTCATTCCTAGCTTTCCACTCCCTGTTTTTCAGTCTTTTGTTATTTTACGCAGACACGTACATATATACAAACACAATTCAGTAGTATAAAATTGATCCTGGACATCCTCCAGTTACTTCCCCCCCCTTTACACTGTAGAATAATATTTTTGTTGTTGTTATGATTAGTCTCTGTTCTATTACTTCGAAATAAGGGTGGAAAAAGTTATATTTGAGTTTTCCAAGACACAGGACAAAATACCTCAGGAACACAATCACAATTTCCATGTAGTTTGGTTAGCAAGGAAAATAATGGCAAGCAATGGCAGGTCAGTAAACAAACATTGCTTTAGTCTCTTTCATAGGTTTGCTTGGTGTTGTGGTAGGAAAAGCAGATAGTTCTAAATTCATCCCTCAAATCAATATGCATTGCCATCATGAGGACAGTGACACTGGGCTGTGTGGAGATTATTTGATAAACATCATAAATATTGGAAATCTTTCATAGCAGAAATCATAACAGAAACCTCACAAGGCAAAGTCATGCAAATAACTGATCCATATCAGTTGTGTATACATTCGTATATGAGGCATATCCAGAAATTTCCCATCAAATACTCTTCCCAGCTGGTCAGTTGATTAAGTCTTCAGGGATCATTCACTCTTATCCCATTGTCTCTTGTGGCTGCACAAGCCACTCTTGGAAATCCTTGTTGTAGGTAATTCAATAAGTACATCACACCCCTGATGCAAGCTTCCCCAAGCATTTAAGTATGAAGTACTGATACTGTATTTGAACTCTCATAAATGCAAAAGGTTCTGAATTATGAGACTGAATGATTTCTGTTTCGGTCTACTGTTTCGCCAGTGTTGCATTTCAAGTTTTAAAAAATTTAATATGGCATATCAACAATTTTTTTTTTAGAATACAGTTTGAAGAGAAAAGAATGTATAATCTCTTCAAATTTTTCTTGGACCAAGCTAGCTCTTTAATATCAAATGCAATATGAATATGTGACAAAAAGGACATAAATAAGAATCTGCTCGCTATTACTTCTCTAAAGTGACAACAAATTCTGGCTTTGGTTTTTCCATTGTATAAAACATTGCAATCCTAAGCACACTTTCCTGGGAGGAAGCCCTATCTCATGACATGTGACTTACTTCTGAGTAGAACCATTCAGGATTGTTCCCTACACATTCTAAAAATACTATTTTCATGGCCAGCACAACTATTATTCTCAGGCCTAATATTCCTAACAGATTTCCCAGCTGTCAGTGCTACAGTGGATGCATGTCTGTAGGTTCTTGAATCTCTTTTTTTCTCCTTGTGCAAGACAGTTATTGAGACAATCAATGCTGTTTTTTAAGTAATAGGTATATGGGAAGTTCTATGCACATTTATACAAATACTGAAACTATCCTAGACCAATCTTATTTCAGTGTGGGGTGGCCATAATGTGAGGTGGAGAATGTGATAGCAGAGGAGAATAATATAAGTGAAAATGCAGCAGCCAGATTTTCAGAAGTTGCTGTTACTAAGTAATATTCTGATTAGTTCCTAATTCAAACTATACAGAAACAGAGAAGGCCCTATCTATGCTCTTTACCCTTGTAACAAATGGAACAACCCACCCATAGTTTATAATATTATTCATGGATGTGGGCAGAGAGATGTAAGGCTGCATACTATGACAAAGCCTGCTTGATTACCTGTGGGCAGCCACTCACGAAGCAGTAGTCTGAAATGACAGTAAAACATATGTGTGGGGGATGAAGATAAAACAGATTGGGGGTGAGCAGAAATGTGAAGAAATGAAGCCACATGGCTCACCTGTCAGCTGTCTTTTCTTTCCACAGCTGAAGGGAAAATATCTAATTACAGGAGACGACGAGGAAAACAGTATAGGACGTAATGTAAATGTTCAAAGGTTTAGGGTGAAGCAGCTAAAGGACCCACAACTGGCAGCAGCACCAAGAATATAAATCTCCGTGTAGTAATTGCAATGCTATGTATAAACTCCAAGATTCTGGCTGTGTTACAGATAGACTCTTTTCTATGTAGCCACATTATAGTGTAAACAGGAACTGTCCAGAGAAGCGGAAATCTCTTGTGAGCACTTATAGAAGAGAGCATAGGGTAAAGGTTGTTGTGCATTCACCATGATCAACTCTGGACTGTCATATTGGATGCTGTCTCTTGCCTTCTGAGTGCTAATACACAGCTTCTTGATACACAGCAAGCCATGAACGTGCTGTTCCATTCCCTTTTCAGCATTTGACTTCACATTGTTTAACTTGTGTCTCTTCATCTTTACAACAGATCAACCCCCAGACTTCCCCTTGTATTTAGTTCAAAGGGAGAACTTAAGTTGAAAAGCCATTACTAAGGACCTTATTGAATGACCCCCCCCCCCCAAAAAAAAACTTTTAATAGGTTGAAAGCTTTTCAGAGTGGTTTGGGGACATAAAAAGTTCATCCACTCCAGGCTCAGTTTTTAGGTCCATAGACATTTATGTTCTTAAGGTATTACTGATCTTAGCAAGCTTAAAAAAAACCCTCCAATTTTTATATTATGCATTATTTTAAAACACAGCACGACAAATGTAAGTACAGTCACTGGAAGAAATCTAGAATTTCCCATTTTGAATTCAACATTGAGGGGACGCTGTATTAGATAAAAATTCTAAATTCTACCTTAAAATTCTAAATTCTAGCTTTAAAACCCCCCACAAATATTACACGCCTATGAACACTTGGAAATAAGTCTCAGAGAGTGTACGTTTAAAAAAATTTAAAATGTAAAAGCAGAGGACCCCCCAATGACTTGCAGGGGGCATACCATTTTTCTATGTATCTCCTTCTTAACTGTTTTTCTTTACTTTTCTTGTCCATAGCCTTTCTCATTTTCCTTCTTCCTTCTTTCCTTCTATCCGCTAGCCAACCTATGTTTATCTTCCCTAGTCTTCAGCTTTCCCTCCCATGAAAGGTCTGGCCATGTTACATGAAAGTCTGGCCATGAAAAGTCTGTCACTGCTGTCAGGACAGGCAGAATTGTATGGTGACGGGTTCTACTGCTGGTTTGGGCTCAGTTGTGTGAGTAATGAATCTCTGTGGTTGCCTCTTGGTCTGTTGCTGTGGAGTCCTCTTCCATCAAGGGACATGATAGGGCTGTTTTGGTCTTCTATTTTCAGAGATCAAGGCTAGGAAGTCTTTTTAGTATGGCCACTGAGAGCTCATTGGGTGAGAGCCAGCTTGGTGTAGTGATTAAAAGCAGCAGCCTTTAATCTGGAGAACCGGGTGTGATCCCTTACTCCTTCACATGTAGCCAACTGGGTGACCTTGGACCAGTCACAGTTCTCTCAGAGCTTTCTCAGCCCCACCTACCTCACAGGGATGTTTACTGCATGGGAGCCATTGCACTGTGCTGCAACCCGTTTTTTGGGTCAGGCAGTTGGGTCAGGGCCAGTTGCCCTGCCTCTTCCCGACTCCACATAAGGGAGCATTTAGTACACTGCACCCCATCTGCCCTGGATGTGTGCTCCTGCACGGCAGCTGGGGTGACAAAGTTCTATCATAATGCGAAGTGGCATAGGCCTTTATTTTATTTTTAAGAATGTGGTATTGCGTAATGATGCAATACAGCATTCTTAAAAAAAAACAAAAAACTCCCCAGGCAGCTTCGTCTGAGGCATTCCCCACCCTTTTCTGGGACACTGTACTCAGGTGGAAGGAACCAGACAAGGATGGCCTGATTCTTCTGCAAATGCATGGCCCAGGCCTGACATAATCTCCGATGAGCCCCACAGCAAAGACAGATCGTGTGGGAATTGGTATTCGGCCCAAACTGCAACGAGGGTGAGTCGGGCCAAATGGTCAGAGTGTCTGTTGTGGGGAGAGAAGGGAAGGAGATTGTAAGCCTCTTTGAGATGTCTTTGTGTAGTGAAAAGCAGGGTATAAAAACCAACTATTCTTCTCTTAAAGCTGCAGGTTTTTCAATTATTTGGGGAGTATTAATTCGTCATATATGTATATTCAGATTTTTCTGCAAACCTGGAACCTGGATTGGTAGATATAGTTACCCTATATGTTCCTGCTCTTTTTTGCTTGTCTTATTAATTGCATACTTTATGGTGCGTTTTGTGCTAAACTATGGCTAGCTTTCTGCTCCTTCAACCCCTTCCCTTGTTGGTCACTAGTGGACAGTAGTGCTAAATGGAATCAAGGATGCTCTGTCACCCAGAAACCTGTTTAGAGAAGGATAACCTTGAACCAGTTAATCTGTGCTTGCATTGTGGTTAAACGATAGAGTTCCCGTAGCCTTGCCTTTGCTAAGCAGACATTGATCTATTTTTCTTCTAACGGTCTCCAGTGAAATGTGGCTTGAGAAGCTGATCACCATGCAAAATGAAGAAAAGGCCAAAAGCCCTAATGGGCATGCAGGGCTGGAGATGGTTTAATAAACTGTAGCCTGGACTGGGTTGAGTCTCTACTGTGTTTTTGTATGGCACAATCAGTGAGGGGAATGTGTGATACTTTCACATGTGCTAAATAAATCCACTTTGGCAACTGTTTGCTAGTGGATCTTACCATTTAACACAGCAAAATCCAGTTGTAAAGAGCACTGAAAGTGTGTTACTTAGTGTGTGTGAAAGAGTACTCAGTTTGAGGAGGGTACAGGTAATTCTCTCTCAAGTTTACTTCCATGCTTGTGATTTTTTTGTGATCCCCATTCTTAATAAACAATAAATCCATAAATCAGGAAAAATATATAGATGCATTGAAGGCATGTTTTTGCCCACTGCTGTTGAATCTGAAAGGTTAGGGACTCAGTAATATTTCAGTGGCATTATTCAGTGTTAATGTTATGCCTGTTGGTTGTTTATTACCATAGCAGTGGATAACTTGTCTCCTTCAGATTCTTCTGTTACGATAATAATGATAAAAATATCGAATCAACGTGGTTTAACAATCTCTCATGTTTAATGTCTTACATGCTTATATAAAACATAGTAGCTTTGCCATCCAACTTTGAAGTCCTTTTAAAATACATCCCATCAACAAAGGCAGTGCTCTAAAATTCCGGAGCAGTTGCATTAAATCCTTTGCTGGCAATTTAGTTTGGGATTGAGTATTGAAATGCAGCAAAGCAAATAATGAAGGCATATGTTTACCTATAATTCTTTTTACCTTGGGAGAAGAATTAAATAGGAACAGTTTGGTCGTTGTCAAATTCTTAACAGTTGCTTTCAAGCATGAAACAGTCCCCTGGCTCTCAGAGGATTTACTTAGCAGTTTGAATGGAGAGGTCTTTACTGCTAATGGAACTGAGATGGCAGGCTTAAGCAATGGGGTGCTTTATAGCCTCTTTAGCCACTTGAGAAGATGTAACATCAAATAGCTGAAATCGTCCAGATCTCCAGTGGTGTGTGGAAAGTTGCACAAAAATTGGTGAATACATAATTTAGAGTTGCAAGAATGTCTGCGTGCCAGACTGTTGGATGTATCTAAAAGCTTGATTTCACAGAAGATTTAATATCAGAAGACCCCTCTCTCTCTCTCTCTCTCTCTCGTTCCCCATGGAACAGTTAGTAGTGATCTTGGTATGTTTCTGGAATGCTGAAAAAAGGTATCAGTAATTCCTGCCAGAAATATGTATTAAGTTCTTAAATTAAAAATTGGCACTATTAGTATGTCAAGATTTTGTTTTAGATGCCAAGGATAAAGTTGTAAACATTTAAAAGTTTGCCGTTCCTACAAAATATTTTTCTGCCCACTTACAGTGCCTTTTTTCGTATTAGGTATGAAAAGAAAGATTAATTCCCAAGGCAGTCAACCCTTGGCATTTTTCCTGTGTAAGCATGGGACAGAGCTCCTTAAATGTAAAATATCACTGCTTAGTTTTACTTACCACAGTTACTTTTCCTCCATTTTATTCTCACAATAACTAACCCTGAGAAGTAGCTAAAGCTCAGAGTGTGCTACTGGCTCAGAGTCATCAACCATGCTTCCCTGGCAGTGTGGGCACCCAAACTTGGGTCACCCAGATCCAAATCTCAAACCACTACACGACACTGATGGTCACTTTCAGGGCAGAATCAACAGATTGGGGTGATTTATGCTCTATCCACTTACCACTTTTGCCTTGTAAATAGCCACTCACTCACTGTCTCACCAAGTCTGGTCTCAGGACAAGATAACTTGCCAGCACAGCTTGTCACTTGCAGAAATGCATCCACACTTGGGTGGAGAAAGATGGGGCAAGCAACTAGTCTCTTTTAATTATTTCTTTTCCCAACTGGGAAAGTGTCTGCTATTAATTAGTAACATGGACAGTTTTATTTCTCTAATGTTTTTGTGAACTACAACTGAACTCAAAAGAACTGATTAGCTCTTTTAGCAAAGAATTATCATATGGCACAATATAGCATAATTTGGATACTATGACACAGTTTACTAATTTGTCACTAATTTACCTTTTCTATATATCTGCACTGTCTTGATTCTTGTTCCATTTTGTCTGAGGAAGTGTGCCTGCACACGAAAGCTCACGTCTTGAATAAATCTTTCTTGGCCTTATTTATTATATTTACATACCACCCACCCCGAAGGCTCAGGGCGGTTTACATAGGAACAAAGAACAATACATAAAACAGTCTATAAACAAGTGAATACCTTACAATAATAATACTAACAGTTGTAACCATATAACAATATAACAGTATAAACAATATAAACAATACAACAGTGCAACAATACAAACAGGTCCAGAGCATTGGTGGAATTCTCAGGGGGGGGCAGTGGGGGCGAGCAGGGACCCTTCAATCGCTGTCGATTACGTCTGGTCTCAACCAAATGCCTGGCTTGCCTTCTGGCTTGCCTCCTGAAGTAAAAAATCATAAGGATACCATTTAGTTAGATGCATCATGGATGGTGTAAATTATAAAGTTAGACGGAGCATCAGATTAAAATTGCCTTGGCTGTAGTATCGGCAACCTAAGGAAATATAGCCTGTCTACCTCAATTCTTAAGAACAGTATTTAAACTAAAATTTTACTGCCATCTGGGTTTTTTCCCCCTTGTGGAGGGGCTATCATTCTTAAAAATAACTTTTGTGTTGATTCTGTGATGGAAGATTCCTAAAGGACAAGATTTGTGAAGAAACCAATCTTGTTGGCATGGGGGAGGGATTTTGTTTTCACAAATGATAGGATTTACCTTATAAAGTCAAAGTGCAAACAATATTGGCAGTTCTTTTGTGCCTCATAAATAATATTTATTTCTAGATTTTTTTTCTATTTGGGAAATGCTGTTTGACATTCTTCTACCAATCAGCAAACTGTAGTTTGTTTGTTTTTTTACCTCAGCAGTGATAGGAAAGACAAAAGTTCTTCAGAGTTCTTGCACTAATGGAAATACAAAAAAGGACCACAGTAAAATGTATTGTATCTATCCACTTGCTGGATATGGTGTTGGATACTGTGTTGGATACTGTGAACCATTCCCAGGGTTTCCCGAAGGGAACCTAATAACTTGGTCATCTTTCAAAAGGATGCAGATAAGCTGCTGTTTTGAAAAGTCTTATATGAAAAGAAAGGCGCCAATCAGTTGTACTTGAGAGCAGTGGATCCTTTGCTCTAGAAGGACTGCTGTCTGTACATGGCAACCAGCAGGTGGTGATGGTTCAAGGGAAAACTTTCTGTATATATGAAGAGAAATCTTTTCACTTGAAATGCTTGAATGGAAAAGACAAAACGAGAAATATTTGGTATGAATTCACCTTCCAAAGACTTTGAAAAGTATCAAGCTTTTCTGCTAGCTATTTTCCTGTATTTTGTAGTTCATCTTTTTTTTTTAAATGACCCTTTTAGTGGCATCTCACTCAGATAGTATAAGCGCTTTTATTTAGGTCAACAGAACCAGTTGTGAGATTTTAAAAGGAAAGCAACTCTTATTTGTCCTCAGGGATTCTCTTGTCCGAACTTCATAAAACTGTATGGAATTTAAAGGCTTGTCAGTTTTTCTTATCTGCAGAACATGATATTCACTGCTTTCTAGTAGCTGGTTTACACAGGTGTTGGCAGTAGTGCTTATGCTTTATGGGTATACCTGTTCCATGTCTCTTGTGGCTGAAGGGGTAGCTAAACCTTGGAAAGCTCTTTTTAATAGTGTGTCATGATCACATGAATGCAGCTGGTTTATGCACATAGTGATCAGAGCAGACTGTTGAAACCATTTAGCCTCCATGTTAAAAATGGGGTCATTTTATAGCCTCATCAGACAATCACTGGATTAGTGAGGAAGACAGACTTCACAGATTTAACTGAAATTAATTAAGTAGCTTATTGAGAGAAAGTAAAATGCTATAGGGAAGTATAGGAAGAAAATAGGGAAGAAATAGAAGTACATGGTTACATGGAAGCACAGCTGGACTAGTTTTACTTCTTTTCTTTATTTTTTGCCTCCATACACACCCTTCCTGGCCATTCTACTGCTATGGACATAGATCTCACTCTGCATCTCACTCTCCTGTTGCAGAGCTGTATAATAGCATATCTTCAGCATTGCAGGGGAATTATCTTTTGTGGTCTGTCTTGATTCTACTCTTCCTCACGTGCTGACTTGGGTGACCTGGGACCCCAATAGGTATGAGGGATGAATGCATCACTGGGAAGAGGGTGTTGTGTCCCGTGCCAGCAGTGATCTCTCCGACTGTGTGGATGCTCCTAGCTGATCCCTTGCACAACTGTGGGGCCGAAAGGGGCTGATACTTTCTTCCTTGCCCCCTCTTCTCTAGTGTTCTGTGAATACTAATCTGCTCTGAGTTTTCAAAGATAGGGTGGAATATAGAGCCAGCCACCCAGCCACCACTTTGATTTTACTCTGGATTGCTGTGCTCCTTCTCAGCAATTACCGTGATGACTAGGCATTCTCTAATGGGCATGTTGTTATTGGGTGTGTGTAAGGTTACCAGCTAAGGATTGAGAAGATTTTGGAATTGAAGCCTGGATTGGGGAGGGATCCCGCAGCAGAATATAATGGCCACTTTCCAAAGTGGCCATGTTCTCCATGTGAATTGATCTCTGTCATCTGGAGAACAGTTTCTAGGTGGGTAGCCGTGTTGGTCTGAAGCAGCAGAACAAATTTAGATCTTGTGGTACCTTTAAGGTCAACAAAGTTTTATTCCGGGTATGAGCTTTCGTGTGCAAGCACACTTCCTCAGATACAATGCCTTGGAATGAAACTAAATAGTTCAAACATATATGAACATTGGTTTCTTAATGCACTATAGATGCTAACCTGCATTCTTAATAAGCCCTCAGAAAGACCTAATGTCATATGTATTTTAATTTATCTCTCATTTGGGATAATTTAACAAGTAGATTGTACTTAACCTCACTACATATGCTAACCTACATTCTCAACAATTCCTCAGAATGGCCAAATGTCTTTTGTATTTTAATTTATCTCTTAATTGAAATAATTGACTTGAACAAATAGATTGTAATGTAACTATGACTAGTATATGCAATGTAGTTTGGAATAGTATTTATATGATTTTTCTCTTGTCTGTCTCTGGAATAGAGACACCCAAATTCTCTACTTCAAAGTAGATGATACCCCAAGTTGATGGGTCCCCCAATGTTAAGAGCGTGGCACCCACCATACGATATGTGCTCCCTCCTCCCACTCTTATATTAGATTTTTGAGGGGCTAGTGGGATAATAACCACTATAGTTTTTAATTGTTAGGAGTCTGTTTAGGAATTGTATTGACATATGTCTGGTTAGTTTTAATGGGGTTTTAGCCTGCCACGAGTCTACTATGAGAGTGCCGGACAATAAATTAAATAAATAGATACCTATACATTTGAATGGATCATTTATATTCCATGACATTGTGTCTGAAGAAGTGTGCATGCACACAAAAGCATGAGCCTTGAATAAAACTTTGTTGGTCTTAAAGGTGCCACTGGATTCTCAATTTGATCTGGAGAACAGTTGTAATCCCAGGTGATTTTCAGCAACCACCTGGAGGGTGGCAACCCTATGTTAGCCACTGATTTTGTTGCCTCCTCTCCATTTTACTGCCATGACACAGTGCTGTGGTACTGTGCAGAGCCAGCAAAGATGGGGTCCTGTACCAAAAAGCTCAACATGGCTACACCAAGGGCACCTGGTGCTTCTGAAAGCCAGCGGAGTGTAGTGGTGAAGAGTGGCTGCCTCTAATCCGGAGAACTACTCCACATTTAGCCAGCTGGGTGACTTTGGGCTAGTCACAGTTTTCTTGGAGATCTTCTTACAGAGCAGTTAAGTTCTCTCAGCCCCACCTACCTCCCAGCGTGTTTGTTGTGGAAGAAGGGAAAGGTGTGTTTAAGCCATTTTAGGTCTCCTTCGGGCAGTGAAAAACAGGGTCCGACAGGTTCCTCCTGCACAGGCATGTTGAGTTTGCCTCGCTGTAGTCCAGGACCATCTCTTCCCTAGCTTAGTAATGCTGGATGCATTTGCCTTATTGTTGACAGCAGGGCTTTTTCTCCCCTTGGAGTTACGTTTATGCTTTGCTTTACCCAAATAAGGTCTCACCAAAGGAAGTTTGTTAAGTTTTGAGATGCAGCATGGTTTCCTCTCCCTATTGTCTGTTTATGTTGAATGCCCTCACAAATGTTGAGTGCATATTCCCCCCCCCCCACTACAGTGTGAAGTTGTACTCGTAAGTATGCATGACTTGGGATCCCAAGCATCTGGGCTATGCGCGTTTGAGCTATGGTTGGTATATCTAAGCATGCTATGATTGACTGCCATGGATCAATGTGACTCGCTGTGTGATTTCAGATCTACCAGTCCATGATGATCAAATAACATTACCATGATGAAGTATTATCAATTATTCAATTCAGTGCCGGTCTTCAGTTCTATTATGGATATGTTTATTTTCTAAGCCTGTTCTCTAAAAATAAGAATTAATTCCTCTTCTGGCCATAAAATTTTGATCCTTCATATATCTCATAGCACTATGTACTGATACCTTGACCTCCATTTTATCCTTGGATCAGCCATTAGAATAAAGTAGCTTTGAACTTCATTTCGAACCCGGGATATATTGGATTAGACTGAAGGACTGCCTGAAGTGGAGCTCATGGAATGGATCATTGCCACTATCTTCTACATACCACTCTGTGACCTGTGCAAAGCCAGCACTGCAGGTTTTTTGTGCCATAGATACTTTGTGACTGTGAGATGGGAAAGTGCAGTCAGCAGGAAACCTGCCAGTGTGAAAACACAAGTGCCTAGGTACTTCAGCTGATTTTTTTAACCAAACCAAGGCATTTATACTTACAAATTTCATAAATATACTGAAGTAAAATTCTATATATGGAGTTTTACGCAATATATTACATGTTCTTATATAAATTCTGGTTTGAGGCAACAAGTATTGCACACAAACAAATGTACCAAGTTTTTTTTTAAGGTTTATTCCTATGGTTCAACATTTCTTGAAATTTTACATCTTTATTGTTGCTTCATCTGAAATAACTATGATGAAATTAATACCTGCTTTTTCAGTGCATGGTTCCAATCCTTTGTCCAAATATATGGTACAGAAGAAGTTACAATTAATGAATAATGAAATGACAATAACAGCTGAAGCTAATGAAATTATATCATTCATATCATTGAATTGCAGACCAAAGTCTCTCTGTTAATGTGAAATTAATAATGATGTTCTGCATTTGCACTGACACTGTTGGACCAGCAGTTGGAATCAGAGTGTGATGTCGGGGACAACGGAGAACTTGCAGCCCATTTTCTCTTTTTAATTGAATTTCAAAGGTCAGGAAATATCATACATAATTAAGGTTGGATTATATTGGATATAATTTTTGTTATAAACCTTGAAGAAGAGAGAACAGATTCCCAATTGGATTTTTGTAGGTATGGTTTTAATTCAAGCCAGATATTAAAAATGAGACTTTCTTTTCAGTAGCATGTTTTTTGTTCTGCTGAAAAGGTCCACTTTTGTAATGCAAAATCATTGGGCGTTTTCTTTTTGAAGTAAGGTAAACCATAGATGTCAAGCAAAATCTTATCAATTTAGTTTTTACTCCCAAAAAAGTTTACATCATATATAATATGCAGCGGGACTGAGTGTTTGTAATACATCTGACAGTAGACAAATTTTTATTCCATGGAACACTAATCAGTATTCAGCTAGTAAAGAATGAAACAGTCAACAACAGACAGTTTGCAAATTGGGATTAAGGTATGAAGTCAGTTCAATCAGAAAAACCCTCACATATCCCTGAGGACAGGTCAGGCTGTATGGACTGGCATTGAAACTTAGACTCCCTTCTCCCCTTTTTCTGCTGAAGCTGGTTAGACAAAGTTTTCAGAAAACAAACTATGAGAGAGAATTGAGGGCAAAAGAAGAAGGGGACGACAGAGAATGAGGTGGCTGGATGGAGTCACTGAAGCAGTAGGTGCAAACTTAAATAGACTCCAGGGAATGGTAGAGGACAGGAAGGTCTGGAAGATCATTGTCCATGGGGTCGTGATGGGTCGGACATGACTTTGCACCTAACAACAACAACAAGAACAACAACAACATGAGAGAGAAATAAAAAATGGTGGCTGAAATAAAAGAGGATGTTAAAAAGGACCATGAAGGATAAGAAGGCTGATGTTGTGACCCTTCTTGACCAGACTTGGATTCAGGATCAGAATGCTTATATAAGTTCCAGAATGATCCAGAAGTTGGAGTGTCAGGGGACACCTGAGACCACAGGGGCCCCTCCAGATCCGAGTCTCTCCAAGAGTCCTTGAATCCCAGGATGTTAGTTGAATGTCTCCCACTGAAGAGTTAGCTTCACATACTGCCAACATTCTGGAATCCAGGGCAAGCAGACCCCTGCCTTGGAGGGCCAGATCCTGGTCTGCCAGTCCCTCAGGTGCTTGCCCCAACCTGTAGGAGTGACAGAGATACCAGACCAACAAGGCAGCTCAGTGACAATTAAGTACTTGGCTGGCATCATGTGTTCCAGCTTCCCATGTAGTATTGGGCAACACATATCTAAGAGTAGGTGGCAGACCTCTTACAAGGAAGCAGAAAGCATGTGGGTAGATAGGTGGTCTGCAGATGGATCGCATACAGTTGCCACTTGGGGTCTGAAGCTCTGGCATCCAGCAGCTGTCCAACCTTGGGATGTAATAACACAGGCCCTGCCTTCAAATACATAATTCTATAAAGATTAATTATACAGCATTGGCACAATTGGCCTCAAATTATAGGCATAGGGATGGTACACAAACACCTAGTTTCTTTAAATGACATTAAGTTCTCATGACCAGATGAATTGCATTCAAGGGTACTAAAAGAATTTACTGGTGTAATTTCAGAGCCTGTCTATTATTTTTGAGAATTTTTGAAGAACAAGTGATATGCCATTAGAATGGAGGTGAAGGGAAAAAAAGGAGATCCAGGTAACTACTGACTTGATATATGTACCTGGAAAGATATCTGAACAAATTATCAGTCAGTCCTTGGTCATTTAGAAAGGATGGCTGTGATTACTAAGAGCCAGCATGAGTTCTGAAGAACCAGTCATATCAGAGTAACTTTATATCCTATTTAAAGAGAGTTACTACCTTGTTGGATCAGAGAAATGCTGTGGACATAGTTTATCTTGGTTTCAGATAGGCTTTTGATAAGATTCCACATGATATTCTTGTTGACAAGATGGTAAAATGTGATTTGGATTCTATTACTGCTAGGTGGATTTGTAACTGTTCGACAGATCATACTCAAATATTCTTGTTAATGGTTCCTCCTCCTCTTGGAGAGGAGTGACAGTTGGAGTACCTCAGAGTTCTGGACTGTGGTGTTCAACATCTTTATAATTCATTTGGATAAAGGAGTAGGGAGGTGCTCATTAAATTTGTAGATAATGCTAAATTTGGAGGGGTAGCAAATACAGTAGAAGACAGAATCAAGATATAGGATGAGGCTGGAAAACTGGGCTAAAACTGACAAAATGGATGGCTTTTACTTTTTAGATTCACAATGCTGGAAGAAGCCTGGTTTACCTTATGTCCAGGCCTGATTGTGATAGTACAGGTATGTCTACAAATAGTCCTTACCTCACACCAGTGAACCCAAAGCCTATACACTCACTACCATTAAAAATACCTGGTAACTGAGGAGAAAGTTCATAGTTTGAAATAATCCTGGTTCCCCACAAATCATAAGAGACCATATGGGTCCCATCAGTTGATAGAAATTGTCATTGCAGTGTTGTGGGAAGGGTTTGAACTTCAATAGCAAGAGGCTTTCAGTTTTATGGAAATAAGACTTGCACATATGCAATTATCTAGCTGTAATCAAGTATGTAAAACATTTTTGATAGAAATATGGTTGATAAGAAATCAGCTAATCTTGAATTTAACATAATTACATGTGATATTTCTTGTTCATGAATGTAACACATTTAGAGAATGGCAGTTGCAACAAAAATCCAAAAATCAGGATGAAAGCCAAATTAAAGTTCATCTTAATATGCATAAAGGAACTAGAATATTTTTTTTTGGGGGGGGGGCAAGTTATAGAAAAAAATTGGATCTTTGCTGTGCTCTAAAGCTGTGCAAGAATATGCTGTGTATAGTCATTTGATGCTAGGAATAATTCAACAGATGCGGTTTGGAACCACATGAAGAGTTTCTACCAATACTGAAGTGTGTTGTGGCCTTTCTGTTCTAATTAGTATATTTGATTTGTTATGAATTCTAGAGTATTGCCAAGCAGAAAAAAGTACAAGGAATCGCAGGCTCTTAACTGATTTGTTGTGACATTTTATCCTTAGACTGCCTTTTTTCTTGCTGCTCTAACACCATTGCAGTTAATGACGTACTGTACTGTGGTCGGGCTTGGGCTAATCCGGAGGTTTAAACAAATGATTCTCTATTATCGTCTGTTCTTGGAATGTGCCACATCAGAAATCTGATGGATTAATGTAACACTGCTACTGCTAATTGCTGACACAGGAGTATTTAGGCCATTGAAGCAATTACAGGAGTGCAAAAAAGGGGATGTTTTCACAGCTTTCTAGTGTAGTGTGTTAATCAGTCATGGTAATTTTGAGAGTAAACAGTGCATGTCTGCTGTGAAAAACTTTTAAACTGGTTTTATTGCTTTGTACCCAAAAAAGTAAGCTTTCTTACACCTCTGTTTTCACATTAATAGATATATTAATTTACTCACTAAAGCTTAAAGTGGTGTAAATCATTAACTTAAACAAAATGTAAAACTATGAGGGGTTCTTTCTTGTCTTTCAAAAAGGTGTTGTTTCCACTTGTAGCACCATATGGTTTGGATTGTACAGGCTGATTTGCTTTACAAAGGAGGGATTTTATTTTGGTCAATTACAATTCTTGCAGCCTTCATGAAAATCTGAGGTATGTTTGAACTTTTATCAACAACCTCAGATATGCAGATGATACCACTCTAATGGCTGAAAGCGAAGAGGAACTAAAGAGCCTTTTGATGCGGGTGAAGGAGAAGAGTGCAAAAGTTGGCTTGAAACTCAACATCAAGAAAACGAAGATCATGGCATCTGGTCCTCTCAATTCCTGGCAAATAGGTGGGGAAGAAATGGAGGTAGTGACAGATTTTATTTCCCTGGGCTCCAAAATCACTGCAGATGGGGAAATTAATGAAATTAAAAGACACTTGCTCCTGGGGAGGAAATCCGGTGGCAAATCTAGACAGCATCCTAAAAAGCAGAGACATCACCCTGCCAACAAAAGTGTGTATAGTCAAGTCTAGTCTTCCTGGTTGCAATGTATGGCTATGAAAGTTGGACCATAAGGAAGGCTGAGCGTCAAAGAATTGAGGCTTTTGAACTCTGGTGCTGGAGAAGACTCTTGTGAATCCCTTGGACTGCAAGGCGAACAAACCAGTCAGTCCTAGAGGAGATCAGCCCCGACTGCTCCATAGAAGGCCAGATCCTGAAGATAAACTGAAATACTTTGGCCACCTAATGAGAAGGAAGGACTCCCTGGAGAAGAGCCTAATACCAGGAGCGAATGAGGGCAAAAGAAGAAGGGGATGACAGAGAATGAGGTGGCTGGATGGAGTCACTGAAGCAGTCGGTGCAAACATAAATGGACTCCGGGGAATGGTGGAGGACAGGAAGGCCTGGAGGATCATTGTCCATAGGGTCGCAGTGGGTCGGATACGACTTTGCACCTATCAACAAGTTGGTATAGAACTTGGCTAAGATAATGAATAAAGGTACACCTCACCATATGTATGTAACACTTGGGAGGAATGCTATTGGGTGGTATTCTCCAAGTACAAACACAAAAAGCCTTTTGGACCGTTTCAGCACTGGGAACTTCAATGCCCTGGCTCCCATACAGAAGCACAAGTGGAGGGTAAATACCCATGTAAGATGGCAGCCTTGGCATAAATCTGGTCATTTGATGAGTGTCCCTAGCCTTCCTCTCACTTCATGTTATCTTGCTCAGTCTGATTCCTCCTCAGAGAGAGAAAAAGATACTGACTTCAGTGAATTGTCAGGTGTAGAATGAATACAAGAGCCTCATGAAAGGGCGGTATAGAAATATAATAGAATAAAATAAAAATAAATAAAAAGATAAGCTTAAGCAGATGCAACATTTCACATATGCACAGCCACAGGTTACTTCTGAGTGTTGTGTCCATGTGATGTCCTTGTGGCCAAAGGACCCATCTCCCCCCAGGATGTACCATGGTATATCCACATTGTCAAATATGAGTCAACACTCAAAAGATGCCAAGGTTGTACTTTTCATTGATTAGCTCAGCTCAATCAGCGGTTTTAAAGATTAACCATCACCTTGCAGCCTGGTTGATTTGACCCTGATTACCTCCACCTGCTGTCACCCAAGTTCTTAGACCTCCTTCACATGGTGAACTCCTTCATTTGGTCTTGATAGCTCCTAGCCTGGGTCACCTCATCAACTGACAGGATTAATGACAGCAGTAACTAGGCCACTGTGGTCTGTCCCAGTGGTAGTCATGGTCTCTTGGCCAGGAACACCACTTTCCTCGTGCAGGGGAGCCCTGTGTCTCTATTCACTGTAGAGTTCAGGCCAAGCTGGCTCTCTTCTTCCCGATCCCTAGCAGGTCCCAGCCAGGTACTTTCCTGCTCCTTTAGCTGGATCCTTTTTATCTTCCTTCTCCTTTACCCACCCAGTTCCTGCTGCCTAATGGCTACTTGTGTGTAGGTCTTTTCTCACACAAAGACCTTTGCCCTTGAGTTGAGTAGATCTTTTCTCTCTGAGGAACTAATTCTAGTTGTCTTTCTTACTCTCTGTTCTGCCATGCCTTTGTTGATACCCAGAGTGTCTCCTTTTGCCCTGTTACATTGTAGCTTGCATAATTACTGTGGTGCCCAATTCCCCGTCTTTCTAGACTTGTCACCATAGAACATGTCCACACTACCAGTTATGACCTGAGAGGGCAAAGTGTTACTACTGCAATTGCCTTCACTAAGCACATCCTTCCCTGTCAGTCATCCTTTCTATACACAGTTTCAGACTGCTGGAATGCATATACCAAAGGATCCAGGGCACATTTTAGTGTTTAGAGTCTATTCATCTAACAACAATAAAAAAGTGAGGAGGAAGATGTACAGTGAGGATTTTTTAAACACTAGTTACAGTTGAACCTCTTCCATAATAATTCAGTCCCTGGTAACTCCCAAGTGAAGTTCCTCACATTTGATAAATCTTTTGATGCCTTTACCACAGGATTTATTTCGAGACAGAGTTCTAATCTAGACACTGGAGGAATCACAAAAGATGCATCTTGTAAGTAGTTTAGTTAAAAATTCGTAGAAACAGTTTTTGTGATCTGTAAAGATGTTCAAGAGAGAAAGCAGGTATCTTTACTGGTATCTTAAGACTGGCCCGACTTCATTGTCCAAACAGAATTTGTTTATCTTAAACCATGAATGACTCTTTTCTTTGTGAAGCTGTTGGCCTCAAGCTGGGAAAAATGTTTTGCTATACAGAATCATGGGGTACATGCCCTGCCTGTGATGCAAACAATATTCTTTTATCTATAAACTGGACACAGTAGGCTGTATTTGTAGTTGCAAAGTAGTCTATTTGGTATTCCTTATCTGCTACCAATGCCGTTTTTTAAACTCCAGCTTCCCAACATTGTGAGATACATGATTTTATATATTTTGTTTTCATAATTACTGTTAGGGTCATCTCTTATCTCACTTTTCAAAGAGCCTCACAATTGCTTTTTTTGTACAGACCTTTCACCCCATTTCTAAAATATTCATTTATATTACTAGCTGCCAATTCAAAGATTGCGTTCATGCGAATTTTGCAAATACATACCTGTTTACTACTATGGTAACTAAGTTCCGAAAGAATTAGTACTATTGAGAGATTACCTGCTCTATGAATAATAACAAGAATCAGCCTTTTATTAAAGCTATATTTTGAGGCACCAAAACTTTCTGCAAGTAAAGCAGATGCAGGAAAAAAACCTGCTAATTTAGCTGATCCTTAGATTAAAAAAAAAGAAAGGAAATTAATTCAGAAACAGAGCCCCATATGTTGTTTTTCAGATCTGCTGAATCCGTTGTTGTCATTACTCTTATCAAGGAGCACCTATCCTAAACTTGCATCTGTTTAGGTGTCTATTCCCCCCCCCCCCCGATTCTGCATTGTCTTTCTTTGTCCTACAGTTCCCATCTGTTTTTTAAAAATCTCACTCAGCTTTCATTTTAAATCATAGCGATTACAAGATTAGTCGATATTATCTTTAGATGAAAATGTGAATTACAAAGCTTTTGTTATTAAGAATAATGGGGCTATAGTTTCCTGTTATGCACAACAATATGCATAAATTTGTTCTGTTGCATGTTGGAGAAAATCTTCCAAGTCTTGAGACTCAGTGTAATAACCCTTTTCTGAATTAATATTGACAAAATATCTTTTATGATGGTTCCTGCTTTTGGGAATGTATGAAATAAAGTGCTAAAATTTTCCTGCTCTGAGTATCTAGAATTCCAATAAAATTTCTCCATGCAACATTGGTTCTATAAAAGCCTCACAACTGAAATGCCCAAATATAATATACCTGCCTACTCTTTCTGACATGCATTACTTAGATTTCAAAGCCTATATTAGAAGTGCTCTGGAATTATTTCATAATAGCAAATTGCTAATATAGGGGTGATGAACAAATCTTTGAATGTGAATGCTGTTTTATGGAGCTTAAAGTGACTACTATATTTCTGTAACATCTGTTGCCCTTACAAACTGGATCAAAATTACTTTGGCACACTGATTTAAAATTCAGCCATATTTGGCTCTTGTCTATTTCTTATGGTCCTAACTTCAGGCAGAAAAGTCCCACTGTGGGGGTGTCCCTGCATGATGGTGGGATAGTGTGGCAATGCTATCCCATCATTGTGGGGGTCAACAAGTGCCCTGTTTGTCTCTGCGATGCCGCAAAGCCAAATGGGGCATTTCGTGTCTGTGCTGGGACACCGTAAGCGGGGGAGGAGCCAGGCCTAAATGGCCTGGCTCTTCCCTGAATGCACGGGCCCAGCATTCTTTTAACGTCGGACATCGGAGGCCCTAAAGCGGGCTAGGGCTGGGAGGTGGCCAGGCTGATGTCAAAATCCTGCTTCAGTGGGAATTTGCCCTGCTGCTGTGTGAGTGCTGTCCTGGCTTATCCCTCGCATGCATATTTAGTCTTACCAAGACAGAATCAAATGTGGTTATTTGCAGTGATTATGTTACCAAGTCTGCTAAGAAGGAACTTGATGTTCTGACTAAATAGAAATAATTAAAAAGCTAGAAAGGGGGCAAGAAAGTACTGTGAGATATTTTAATAGTGACTGTTGTATATGGTGCTCCTCTTGTCTCTTTATCCATCATCCTCTTTTTCTTCCATTTTGCTTGTTACATTTTTGATGCCCTACATTTAAATAATTACATCACATCATAGTAGTCTCAGAAAATGAATAGAATAGGAAGTTGGAGCCCCTGAATATTTCTCGTATTGAGGCCAGAGGGAATGTTCATTTTGCCAAGGAAAATAGAGGACATGTCTTAAGTGTGGAATTCTGTATGACATTTGTGGTACACTAGAACAGTAAAGGGGGATGCAAAATCTCCATTTGAGAGTAAGAAGTGCTATTTTGGTCTGCGTATATTTGTTTATCACTTGAACAATAGTATCTGTCTCTTAATTCCTGCTTTGTTAATGCTTATATTAAAATAAGTTGAAGGAATTTTTCAGTATCTGGATAGACCTGCTCAGAGGTGAAGATTGGCCATTCTTTTTTGCATCCAGTGAAATAAATTGGACGGATGGCGAGTGAAAAATGTATTCTCAACTTCCTGATTAGTTTTTCACAAGCCCTTTATGTCCTTAGGATGTGAGATATTTATTGGTTCATACCATTAAAAGAAGAAGAGTTGGTTTTTATATCCCACTTTTCACTGCCTGAAGGAATCCCAAAGCGGCTTACAATTGCCTTCCCTTCCTCTCCCTGCAACAGACACCCATGAGGTAGCTGAGACTGAGAGAAAACAGCACTATCAGAGTTATGATGAGCCCAAGGTCACCCAGCTGGCTGAATGTGGAGGAGTGGGGAATCAAACTCAGCTCATGAGATTAGAAACTGCCTCTCTTAATCACTACACCACACTGGCTCCCAGTGGGTACCTACTTGTTTCCTAATCTAGTGGTGAGTACCCACTTCTTCCCTAGTCTTGAATGAATCACTATATTTCCTGGCTAAAAGAGAAAATTAGACCATGTATTTGATATGTCAGATAAGAAAGCAGAACTTGGTCTCATTCTGGTACTACTGCAGATAAATTCCCTCCATTGCAATTTGATCATCCCTTACCTCCTCTGCCTTCCCATAATTTCCACAGCTTCTTCCAACATCATCCTCCATTCCTGCTGTGGATCTGTTTTTTTCCACAAGAGCCCCTCAGACCTTTTCCGCACAAGAGAAAAAAACTGGGCCAGTGTCTGCCTGGCAGTAGGGCTAATCCCCACTTCCAGATGACGTCAGCTCCCCAGGCCTGGCCTGAATCAGGCTTTCGTTTGCTCCGCAGCAAGGTAATGTGGATTCTTCCAGCGTTCCCTTCCCTGCTATGGGTGCCATCAGGGCCTATGTTGGCCCAGGCCTGTCTGGCAAGCAAGAGTTAGGCCTTCCAGGCCCAGTTCCTCTGCCTGCCCTGGGCTGACTATGGTGTCCTGGAAGGGACACAAAATGCCCTAGGCTGCTGCACACCAATACTGAGCTGCCTGGGGCATTTTTCCTGTTTAGGAACATGGTATTGCTACTGTGTTCCTAAGCAGAAAAAAAAGAGTCCTCCCCCACCCCCTGTGCCCCAGCTGCTTCATCTGGAGGCAGGAATCTGGGGCGGACAGAGTGTGACAGTGAAAATGGTCCCGCAAGCAGCAGGGCAGCTGTCTGGTATAGCTGCTGCCCTGCAGAATGGGTCTCAGACTCACTAAGAGTCAACTGGTGCTTTAATAGCTCCTGGTGCTGAAGGAGTAGGCATTACAAATGTTCCCACGCTGCTATTGATGAGGATTATGATTACATCAATACAACAGAATGCTGAAAGGACAATCATTGCTAGAATAATTGGTAGATCTGATTTTGGATCAAAGAATCGATTAGGTAATAACTTAGCTGTATTTGGCTTTTCTCCTCCTGTAAACTCATATTGTTGAGTCATCCAGTGACTCAATTGTTTCACCTAAGTGGGGCCAGAGAATCAAACCCTTTGGCTCTTAGTCTGTGGCTTGATGTCTGGGACCTGTGAAAGAGAGTCTGACAGATCTGTATCAGTGTAGATTTCTTTGTGTTTTTATGTTTGTATATTTATTTTTGTAACTTGGCATTTCTTTCTCGTTTGTTGGCTATTTTGAATCCATCCAGGGAGAAAAGTGGCCAAAAAATATCCTAAATAAATAACATAGAACTGCAGTTTTGTTTTGAGATCCTGTTTGTTTCATGAACTTGCTACTGTCTACTTGTTCCCTTTTAACATGCATATGATTGAAATTGAACTTAACTGCCTATATCTTGGATCTTTGGATATGGGTTTGGAGATTAGTAAATTCACTTAGAATTCTTCTAATGGAAGAATGGACCATTTGGAAATATTCTCTTTCCTGATTTGAAATCTAAATACTTTGATTTCCAAATAGTATCTGCTTCATTAAACTACTTTCAGATAATCCCCCCACACTATAGATATTTTTTTTACAAAAGCCAAGTAAACTCCAAATGCCTGGAAGACAGAAATAAAAGCATTTATTATTAAGTGTCTTTTTGGAATAACGACAATGATAACTTTTTTGTGTGATTTTTTCTTGATTTTGGTCAATATTAATTTCAATCAATATGAAGCTACAAAGTTAAAAAACCAGTAAGAAAACTCTGCTTTGCCCTGGCTGCCCCACAACCAGTGACAATGTGGGTATGCCATGTTGGTTTGGACACATTTACATGGCATGTGCTTTCACTCGTCATTCACAATGACAACAGATTTTTCTTATTATTCCCAATGACAAAAGAAGTACTGAAACCTTCATTTATGTGTTGGCAACTTGTTACAAGTGTAGAATTAGCAAAAGCAAATGATATTAAGAAAAATATCTCAGCAATATAAAAAATCCCATTTGAAAGCTATTGATAATAGCCAGACCACACACCATCCCTTGCCTTGTAGAAAATTGATTGATTTTGATAAGAATAAGAGTTGGTTTTTATATGCTGCTTTTCTCAAGCAGGAGTCTCAAAGCGGCTTACATTCACCTTCCCTTTCCTTTCCCCACAAGAGACACCCTGTAAGGTGGGTGAGGCTGAGAGAGCCCTGATATTACTGCTCGGTCAGAACAGCTTTATCAGTGCCTTGGTGAGCCCAAGGTCACCCAGCTGGCTGTATGTGAGGCAGTGCAGAATCAAACCTGGCTCGCCAGATTAGAAGTCCGCACTCTTAACCACTACACCAAACTGTTCATGAGTAAGTTCATGAGTAAGTCATAGAATAGAGCTTTTAAACTCTAGTTCTCAGATTGCTGTCATAATCTTTTAGAAGACAGTATACCCTATTTGCCGGCGTATAAGACGACTGGGCGTATAAGATGACCCCCCAACATTTCCACTCAAAATATAGAGTTTGTTACATTACATTACAGTACTATGGGCAGCTATGTCTATCCCAACTGAAGTGCACCCGGCGTATAGGACGACCCCCCCACTTGGAGGCATGTTTTTCAGGGGGGAAAAGTAGTCTTATATGCCAGCAAATACTGTAATTTGAAAATAAGTAATGTAGAATTGGATTATATTTCTGCTATGATTATATTTATGCTAAGATGTGTTTCTTTGGTAGACCTAATAAAAATAACCAATGTTTTCTGTTTTGAAGCACTTTAATACTTCTGAATCCAAGAGTTCTATTTTCTATGAATAGAAATGTTTTGTTTAAACTGGAATCCTTTATACGAATGTGCTTTGCTCTATAAAAATTTAAACATATTTCATTTGAAATTGAAAAAAAATGCTTCCCCCCCCTAGTTGAAGTTATTGCAGTTCTGTGTGATTTTTGTAAGTCCAAGTTATCTTAAGCAGGCTGGTTGTAGTAAATCATGCTCTTTGCATTACAAGAGATATACTGTTATGGAGAAGTGAGGGTGAATCAAAATTACTTTCACATTTGGGATACCATTTCTGCATGCAGTAATAACCCATTATGTGAGGAGCAATTTTATGATGTGCACTGAGAGAACAGATCTATCTATAAAGCTATCAGGCAAAAAAAAACCCTTTCCATCTCTGATGGATGGTGAATCAATAATCTCCTGCCATATACAAAGTGGTCTATAAAGGAGTTCTATCTCAGAAGAGTAAATTGTGATTATCCCTCCTATGATAGAAATGTTGTGTGCTGTGTCTCCAGGGCTCAACCTCACCCCCCTTCCTCATCCCCTTACATTTTGTTTCAGAGAGTAGCCTGTGGAGTCATCATGGAAAGAATAACAGCCAATAATAAATTTCAAATTCAGGTCTTTCATAATAAGACAGGATAATAAAAGACTCACCTAGGGATTGCATATCATGATACTTTTTGAAAAGGATTTCCCCCTCCCTTTCAGTTCATACCATTGAGGTTGCATCTACATTTGTGTGCATGTGTGCGTTAAAACATATGCTGTAATTTATTGAGTGAAAATATTACTCTAATCAGGGTATAGTCAAGGTTTACAATATAGAGAGCAAGTGTATGCCATATAGAGAAAATACTAAAAAAAGAGTGGTACATTGATGTTTAATATAACTCTTTATATTACACACACACACACAACATGATAATGGGAATGAGCGAGCCAACACCATGTACGTTAGAGGTCAGTTATTCCAGTGTAAGATGATTTTGGGTTGATAAAGACTGGCTATAATATCAAAACATTATTTTGGCTTCTGAATACATTACTTCTATGAAATGGTAAAATTAGGATAGCAACAGGCTAAGCATTAGAGATGCCATTCTTACCTCTCCAACACCTTGTTTGTTTTGTGAGTGATGAGTGATTAGTAAATTGTTTTAAACTGTAGAAATTTAAAGCATGCATGGCATACAAAAGGGTCATGGTGGAGAAATCTTGATTGCTTTAATAGTTGAGGCTTTTCTTGGTTAACCCAAAATAGGGTTGCCCCCAGATCAGTTTGAGTTTGTTAAAAGTTATGTTTTTAAAGTGTTTATGTGTAAGGATAAAGTCAATGCAACCATGTTGGTGAGAAAATTCACTGGCAATATCATGCCATAGAGCCCTGTGAAGCTGCTGTTTCCTGCAGGGAAATTGATCTTTGTAGTCTGGAGGTCAGATGGCATTCTAGGAGGCTGGCAGTTCTATGATCCCTTCAGATTCAGCTGTTTATGCAGACACTGATATGGTGGTTAAGAGTCTTGGACAAGTACCTGGAAGGCCTCAGGTTTAAATCCTCACTCGTGCTGTGGAAGCTTATTGGGTGACCTTGGATCAGTCACACTTTCCTACTTTTCATTTCTTAATACAGAGTAACCTGGCCAATTTACATGACACCTATTTCTGATTTATGTGAATGGCTAGGATCCCTTTGTAACTCTTGAGAGTTGGTTATAAAACCAAGGGAGTTGCTTAACAAGCTTATTTTCAAGAAGATCAAGTTATGCCATAGATCTTTGGGTTTTGTGGGGCATAGTACTTCATTTTTGGATACCATTGTACTCTTCCTTCTAGATAGTAGTTCAGAGATAAATTTTATAGGCTCAGAAGCAGTATCATTCTTTTTTTCTCTCTTGCCAGTGTGTGCGTGCACATACACACTTTAATCCCACAGGTCCTTGAAAACAGAATTGATTGTTCATATATCCATCCCAAACACCATGGAAAAATGAGTCAAAGAACAACTTTCATTGCTGTTTTCCAGCTGCATCCATCTTTCATTTAGAGGCATAGTGAAAATATCATTTTCACCTGCAGCATGCCTGAAAGAAAAGTGATAATGAGATTGCTAAAAGCAGTCTTTTGTGTTGTGGGATGCAAATTAGTTTGACACTGTGATAAAGAATGATATGATTAAATGACTGCGTTATAATAAAAAATAAGTGGACAAAAGTCTCTTTTCTAACTTTATTCAAGTCTTTCCTGTCTGTGTGCAGGCATTCAAACAGTGACACTAGAACCAGTCCTCAGAGGGTACACACAGCCCAAGCAGTGCTGCATTATCCTCCAGCTGCCTTTAATCTTCCACATAATTAAATGGGAAAGTTCATTTTCCTGTGCAGCATGCAAAAACATGACTTGTATTGTGAGATGACCTTATAGAAGAAAGTCAATTGACTTACTTGGTGACTATATCATATTTAATGTGATGGATAATGCCAGAGACCACCTGTGCCAAAAAAATGTTCAGGACTCTGGACTTGATCCAACAGCTCCCCCCCACCCCCCATCAAGTTCATGGGCCATAACAGAAAACTGGAGGGATGTTGTCTGGCTGCCTGCTTAAAGCATCTGGCAATTAGGTATGGATTCTACATCTGAGCATTCAGGCTAGCATTTTCCAGGATTCATTTAACCCCTTTCAGATCTTGTTAATCCTGTTAGTGACTCAGTGCTGTCAACAGCAATGCAAAATAGGAACCTAACAGATAGTGTAGTTTATAGTGCCATTGTTTGCAGAAAAATGTGTTGTATAATGCTATATTTATACTTCTAATTGAATGTCATATGGGGATACATGTATTTAAAAAAATATTTCATTTATATAGAATACATTTGATTATTTTTTTAAACCGTGGATTGATGATGTAAATGCTCATGGTATCAGGGTTCTTTTGTTTTGTTTTTTAAAGTTTTCAGTATCAGGTTTCTATGTTGGGGGTCATTTTTTTTAAAGAATATAATCTTATATGCTGAGTATTGTTATATTTTTAATGTATGTAGTACAGCATTTAGCCCTAAATAAAGTTGTGTAGTCCTAAATAAAGTTACATCCTTTCTCAGCCTTCAGTAGACTTGGTAGGATGTAATAACTTGGAATTACACTGGTGGTATTTTTAGTAATTCATAATACTATTATGATTTGTGTGAATAGTTTTAGGCAAGCACATTTTCATTCTGCATATCATGGCAAAACTCAGATGTCCTCCTGAATCCAGATGAGAAAGACCCTTATTGATGAATCCTCAATGGCCATTCCCCCTTTTTATTGTTGTGCTAGAATCTTCATTATAAGTTTTTTTTAACAAGCTATTATTTATTTATTTTATTTTATTATTGGACATTGCCTGCCATTCTGAGTGAACCAGCTCGTGGCGGGTTACAAAACAGGTTCCAATACAACCCCCCCCCCCCCGATAAAAGCCCCATTAAAACCCAATTTAAAAAGCACAATAATGTGATGGAAACATGGCGGTAAAAATAAACCCATCCTATGGCGGTACACCTGGCGGTTATGGTGATGCAATAAATCAAAGAGCTTAGCTTTGCACTCCTGCAGCAATGCAGACTGTGCCATTTAAAAAAGTCATTTTCAGGAAATTGAGAGGGGAGGGCAGGTGCAAGGGTGGGCAGAATGCTGCTGAGACTGTCACGTGTTTCTCCTTCCACACAAGCTTGTCTTGGTTTGCTCCCTGGATCGCTGCATGACAAGAAGTGGCAAATTGAGTTTTGATGATTTCCCTCATTGTGTTTGACTAAAATTCATGCCAGCTACTTGAGAGCTTCAGGTTGCTGGCCATAGCATGTCGAAGCAGCAGGAAAATCCAAGAGCAACAAGAGTCTGTCCTGGGGGCCAATTCGTCTTGCAGAATCCGTCCTACTTTAAACAGAGAGTGATTAAAATGTGGAATTTTCTGCCAGAATATGTAGTGGTAGCCACAGACACAAACTGCCTTAAAAGACAGATTCATAGAAAGTAAGTCTCTGAATGGCTACCAGCCTTGGTGACTGAGGGGCACTAATCTGAATCCCAGAGCCAGGAGGCAACATAAGGAAAAAGCCTCAGACTGTATGATTTGATTCTATTGGCACATTGCTTGGGTATAGCCCATGTTTTCTTCATCCTTGGCTACTGCTTGACATAAGAAGTGGACTAGACTGAATATAGGTCTGATCCAGCAGGACTCCTCTTATATTCTTAGTTTGCAGACCTGAAGGGAAAAAATATTTTGTAGGATTCCCCTGATTTTTATAATGTATCTCCAAGTTTATTATATTTAAAATTTTATTAATGTGTACAGTGTGCACTGAAGTCCTTTTCAAGTGAATGACAAGCATAATGACCTCTGTGGCTGTGTTCCATTTTTAATCCATAGTTTCTTGGCCCCATAGGATGAGAAACTCATGAGTAATACAGTGCCTTTATTTGGACCAACCAGGACTAGAAGGAATCTTTGCTCAATATTTATTCATCTGTGCCAGTTTAGCCTGCTCAAGCCACTTAAGATTGTGGGCTTTCTTGGAAGGATCATTTTGTAAAGGGTGTACTGAGATCATACATTCATGGTGGCTATGATAATAGATACTTGTATCTGTCTTTTATCTGAGAGGACTGTGTCCGGCTAATGTAAGTTGAACAAGTATTTAAAGGAGACATAAGCTGCATAGCTTTTCCCGGTCACATTAGGTGTTCTGTAGGAGGCTGCAAATTTAAAACAGATATTTCTTTGTGAAATAAAAAAGGGATATTTTCCAAGAGTATCATATGTGTTGTAAAATTGTTGAGAAATGTCTGGGGATCAGTATTTCTTGTAACTGTGCTGGGATGTGCATGTGCCAAGGGAGGGGCTGTATAGTGAAGAGAAAAAAAGGCATACTTCTTAGAGTACTGTGTAATTTTATATTTTTAGTTTTCTGCGATTGTAACTTTTCTGAATCACAGAAAAAAACTATATGACAATTGGGCAGATTTTACCTACCACTAACTTGTTAAAAGATGACATAAAACACCTGTCTGGAGTCCTTTTAATGCTGTTCTTATTCTCACATGGAGAATGTCCTGAGAAACCTTTTCACCTCTTTAGCTTGCTACTTATTTTCCTCCACCCTGTTCTTTTTGTTGTGCATGTAACACTTAAAGATGCTCTTGGCAGTTTAAGTTTAATAAGCTAGGTATCAGCCTGAAGCTGCTTAACATCTTTTAAAGAAAGAAGTAGTATAGCTTGTGCTTTCTTATAGAACATAAAAGAATTCACATCTGAGGTGACATACTGTGGGATTTTCTTCAGAGTAAATGTATATAGGATTGTGTTGTTAGTAAAATATATTTATTTTTGGCTATAATCTTTTTTTCCTGCTTTTTACTCCCCCTCCCCAAGTATACAGAAATGTACAGATATATACCTAGAGTGAGAGGAGGTGACATAACACTGAGTTCCTAATCATTGTAACCTTCTTTGCACCTCAGTGTTACTGCTGTTACCTGGTGAGTGTGGTGGCAGCTGCCTGGGCACAGCAGACACAGAAGCAGGGGTTGGGGGTGTGACTGGCTGTGGAATACAGCTGGCAGAGGAGGCAGGTGGCATGAGTGAGAGGCGCAGTGGTGGGAACGGGGAGCCCAGCCCAGCATAATCAAGGTAAGGAGAAGTACAGGCAGCTGCGGTCTGCTCCACCTCCACCATGCAGTTGTGCAGAAATTTTACAAATTTTGCATATTTAAGAACACCCATGCAGAAGTTTGCAGAAACTTTCCGTGTCTACATATTTTCCCCTGTTCACTTGGCTTAAATTTCCAGTAATATTGTCCATCCTCCTTACAATCTCAAACATCCTTGGGCTATATTAAATATGCAACTGGTTAGCTTTTCTGTAGCTTTTGACTTGTGCGTAGTACTAAAGAGAATGGAATGGACGAAGTGCTAGTTACCATGTTGTGGCATCTCTTCTATTTTTCTTTAATTATGTCAGTCAGAACATATCTTATTTGAATGCTGGTGGTATTTCCCAGGTTGATGAAAAATGCCAGAGGCATTTGATAATACCATCCCTATTGGTTTTCTGACACTTTTTGCCTTCCTTCCTAATTCAGGGACTGGTAGCTATTTGGTTGAGCCACCTTCTGCCAATCTTCTACTTCTCACCTTTAATTTGAGGAAAACAATACCAGAAGAATCTGCACCCCTTAACTTTGATCCCCCCCTAATAACTATCCTGCTTCTTTCTGAATCGTTTATAAATACTCATAGACCCTTGTTTGAGGGCTGGAAGTCGCATCGGATTTCAGTTTGTGAAGCACGCATTGACAGAAGGCAGATTGCAGTGAAGACCGTAAACTGACAGTTTAGGGCAAGCATGCTATTGGCCTCAGGCAACCGAAGATGTAGCCTGCTCCATCCTTCTGACTTACGACATTTGTCCCTCGTGAGGCCCCTTGTCTTTTCTGATGATGGATTGAGAAAGACAAGCAGCACATGGGTAGACAAACACCTCACCCGGGCGCTCAGTGCCATTTAACAGTTTCCTTTTTGCTTTTGACATTTTCCTTTTTCACCTTGTTCATCATTAGCTGTTTCTATCTAACATTCAGTATACAGAACTAATAGAAAATGACAGAATACATATATGAGCTTTGTTATTCATATTACATGCTGTCTTGACTAGCTAAATTACACTGTGCTTTAAAGGAATAATTTCCAGTTCATTATTAGCCTCATACAATCATCAGTCTGAATACACTAAGAGGTTTTTAAAGTTCAAAACTATGTACAGGTTGTCTAAGCTGCCAAGGTCTCTTATGCGGTTAGTCTTTGTGACAATTTAGTTTATCTGTGCACAGCAGAATATCTAAGTTCTCATTCTCCCATTTGCTGTCTGTAATTACTGGCTCAAATTAGAAGCTCAAATTAGATGAGGCCTTAATGCCAGATAAAAAAAGTGCAACATAAAGCAGATTGCTGTGTGACCCAAGTTGTATTTTTAATGACTGTTCAGTTGTGATGCAGTTGTAATCAAACCATTTTCTGTAAGGTCTTTACAAACTGGAATCTGCATTGGTAACTGGGAAGTAGTTAGATTTGGAATCAACTTTTAATATTGTTCCCCTGCCAAAAAAAAAAGATCATTGGTTACTGGTTTCCGAGAAGACAAAGGAAGCTGTGCAAGCACCACTGGATGCTGCTAGTAGAATGAATAGTGACAGAGAATGGGCAGGTTAGTCAGTGTAGTAGCCTGGTTAGCCCATCCTGGCTGTAGTCTGCATGGGACTTTTTACCCACTGCCAGCTCGAATAAATCCCTGCCATCTACACTGAATTAGATTTGCATTTTTATTTAGGGCACTTTAAATTTTCCCTCTGCAACAAACATGATTAATTCATGGTGATTCTACCTTTCCCCTGCGATATCCTGGAGTGGATATAAGCCTCAATATTTCAATAACCGAATTAACTCTACCTTGTGCCTCAAAAGCTGTGACAAAGAAGTCTTCCCTGATTGGCCAGGGCATCAGTTCAAAGTCTTCCTGGTTCCCCACTGCAAGGCTTGTCTTAAAGTGATTGCGCTCCAGAAGACCTTCTCTCAGCAGAGATTTGCCTCTTGGTTTTCTCTCTCCTCCTCTGCTGTCTCCAATTCTTCCCCCCACCATTCAAGAAAAGAAAGAGGCTCCTGCTGCGCTCCCCCCCCCCGTTCTGAGCTTCCACAGTCGAGTGCAGAACACTTTCTGTTTCGGTGGGGGCGAAGAAGACCCAAGTTCAAATTGATCTGAATTCAACAGGATCCACAACGGAATAAACAAAGTAAGTGCAGAATCATTCCTGCACTTCTTGATTGCTGCTGCTTCATGGGTAAACACAGAGCCCTTTTTTTCATTACTGAATCCCCCAGTCAGAAGTCAAAGCAAATTGAAGCATATGTTAAAGAGGACAGTTTGTGGGAAGAGTGCGCATTTACAATCTGTGGTTCACCGGGTTACACCTCAGAGCGCCTGAGAACACTGCAGTTAAGGTGTCATATGTATAACAATACTGTTATACATTAATACTGACCAACAGCCAAGAGTTGGTGGATGAGGTGAAGGAGGTGGGGACCCTAGGGGGAAGTGACCATGTTCTCATAGAATTGAGATGGGGAGGCAAGGAAGCTTGTAGCCAGACTTGGATGTTGGATTTTTGTAGGGCAAACTTTAATAAACTCAAAGACATGATGAGTGTCATACCATGGACGAGAATGCTGGAAGGGAAGGGAGAATGTGAAGGGTGGGTGCTACTCAAACAAGAGCTATTGCATGCTCAATCAATGACTATCCCAGAAAGAAGAAAACACTGCAGGAGTTCTAAGAAGCCTATTTGGATGAACAGAGAACTCCAAGAGGAACTAAGAAAGAAAAGGAAAATGTTCAGGAAATGGAGGGAAGGACAGAGCTCTAAAGAAGAGTACCTACAGGTTACTAGGCACTGTAGATCAATCATCAGATAGGCTAAAGCTGAGAGTGAGCTAAGATTGGCCAGGGAAGCCCATTGTAACAAGGAAAGATTTTTCAGTTATGTGAGGAGCAAACGTAAAGTAAAGGAGGCAATAGGCCCACTGTTGGGTGCAGATGGACAAACACTAATGAAAGATGCAGAGAAAGCAGGAAGGCTTAGCGCCTATTTTACATCTATTTTCCCCCCCACAGGTCAAAGGGTTTAGGCACATCTAGAGATAGCAGTAGCCAAAGGATAGTGTCTGGGTGGCAGGTTGACATGGATAGAGAGGTTGTCGAGAAGCATTTAGCTGCACTGAATGAGTTCAAATCCCCGGGGCCGGATGAAATGTACCCGAGAGTGCTCAAAGAACTTTCCGGAGAACTTGCAGAACCCTTGTCCATCATCTTCAGGACCTCTTTAAGGACTGGAGATGTCCTGGAGGACTGGAAGAGAACAAATGTTATTCCGATCTTCAAAAAAGGGAGGAAGGATGACCCGGGAAACTACAGACCAGTGAGTCTGAGCTCTGTTGTGGGGAAGATAATGGAGCAGATATTAAAGGGAGCGATCTGCAAACATCTGGAGGACAATTTGATGATCCAAGGAAGTCAGCATGGATTTGTCTCTAACAGGTCCTGTCAGACCAACCTGGTTTCCTTTTCTGACCAAGTAACAGGTTTGCTGGATCGTGGAAATTCGGTTGATGTTGTTTACTTGGATTTTAGTAAAGCTTTTGATAAGGTTCCCAATGATGTTCTGATGGATAAATTGAAGGACTGCAATCTGGATTTTCAGATCGTTAGGTGGATAGGAAATTGGTTAGAGAACCGCACTCAAAGAGTTGTTGTCAATGGTGTTTCATCAGACTGGAGAGAGGTGAGTAGCGGGGTACCTCAGGGCTCGGTGCTCGGCCCGGTACTTTTTAACATATTTATTAATGATCTAGATGAGGGGGTGGAGGGACTACTCATCAAGTTTGCAGATGACACCAAATTGGGAGGACTGGCAAATACTCCGGAAGATAGAGACAGAGTTCAATGAGATCTGAACACAATGGAAAAATGGGCAAATGAGAACAAGATGCAGTTTAATAAAGATAACTGTAAAGTTCTGCATCTGGGTCAGAAAAATGAAAAGCATGCCTACTGGATGAGGAATACGCTTCTAGGTAACACTGTGTGAACGAGATCTTGGGGTACTTGTGGATTGTAAACTAAACATGAGCAGGCAGTGTGATGCAGCAATAAAAAAAGTGAATGCCATTTTGGGCTGTATCAACAGGGGCATCACATCAAAATCACAAGATGTCATAGTCCCATTGTATATGCCACTGGTCAGACCACACCTGGAGTACTGTGTGCAGTTCTGGAGGCCTCACTTCAAGAAGGATGTAGATAAAATTGAAAGGGTACAGAGGAGAGCGACGAAGATGATCTGGGGCCAAGGGACCAAGCCCTATGAAGATAGGTTGAGGGACTTGGGAATGTTCAGCCTGGAGAAAAGGAGGTTGAGAGGGGACATGATAGCCCTCTTTAAGTATTTGATAGGTTGTCACTTGGAGGAGGGCAGGATGCTGTTTCCGTTGGCAGCAGAGGAGAGGACACACAGTAATGGGTTTAAACTACAAGTACAACGATTAGGCTGGTTATCAGGAAAAATTGTTTCACAGTCAGAGTAGTTCAGCAGTGGAATAGGCTGCCTAAGGAGGTGGTGAGCTCCCCCTCACTGGCAGTCTTCAAGCAAAGGTTGGATACATACTTTTCTTGGATGCTTTAGGATGCTTAGGGCTGATCCTGCATAGAGCAGGTGGTTGGTCCCTTCCAACTCTATGGTTCTATGATTCTATGTGTCTATGAACAAGGTCTACCTTCCTATCATTTTGTGGTCGGGTTGCCAGGTTCTCGCAGGTAGCCTTTACTGCCTGCCACTATTCTACCACTATTTACTGCCTGCCACTATTCTAACAGTGGATGGGAGAAAAATAAATCTAAATGTTTTTATGTCACTTCCAAGGAGGATTTCAAAATAATATCACACAGCTCTAGGAATTGCTGGGAACTATGTGGTTCTGTGGTTGAATAATCATCGATTTCTAGACTGATGTAACATCATTTCTTGGATTTCCAGAAGTGATGTAATATGCTTGTGCTGCTGGCATCCCTATGTTCCCACCAGATCTATGATGGTTGTCAACCATTGGCTGGTAATTCTGCATTCTGGTGAAGCTGACCAAAGGTTACAATATTTTTCTGAGGGTGAGTAACAGGCCACTGTAAAATCTCCTCAGTTCTCATACATATGACCTTTCTGAATCTAAGATACATGAGTCCTGATCGATCTGGATGCCAGATGGTATAGTTAAGAAATAAGCACAGCAAGCTGATTTTGGTCAAAGGAAGAATCTTTCAATGTTCTTAGTGACACACTTGGATTGCCTCCATAGCAGTATTTTTGTTTGTATATTTTGTTTGTGACTTTCCTCTTTTTTTGTTTTTAAGTATAGATTTTCTTTGCTTCAGGAAGGCTGAATGAGACCATTTCTGCACTGGGAACTTTGTTGCCCTGGCTTCCACACAGGAGCACAAATCCAGGGCAGATAAGGTGCACTGGGCCAAATGCTCCCCCATGCAAGAGCAGGAAGAGGCGGGCAGTCTGCCCCTGCTAAACTCTATCCTCCAGCCCAGCACGAAGCCTTGGGTATGGAAACAGTTTAAGAGGGGCTACACTGACTCCTGCTTTAATAAAATCATATTACAGTTTCTTTGCAAATAAGGTTTTATAAGGTGTAAAATATTTTCCAAAGTACCTTTTTTGTAAGTTTTCACAAAGCATCCTCAAATGCTTGCTATATTTTATACATTAGCCACTGCTTTAAAAAGGGTATTGCTTTTACTAGAATTCAACTCTAAATACCTTAAAATTTAATCACTGAAAAGATCAATACAGACAGTAGTTAGCCAATAACTCTCTGAGCTTTAGGAAAATTTTGAACTCCAGTACTTTAATGAATTATTGACTGCTACTTGAGAGAAAGAGGGCACTTATAATATACTAAAAATATTTGGCCTTTATTTGCAAACTTCTGTTAATGGAATGAGACACTTGATAGCCATTTACACTGGTGTTATCCAGTTGAAAGCAGTGAGTCTTGTGAAAGTTATAATTTGAATGCTCACCCTTTGGAAAAACTGGTTTAGGCCAGAAGGAAAAAAAGCTTTTTGTGCAGAAGTTGCTAACTAATCAGCCGTAATATGCCCCAAAATGGTCTGCAGTGAGAGTAATAAATGCACAGTTTTTTTCAGGACTGCATAAACTGCATGCCACTTAATAAATTATTCATACTAGCCCAAAGGTATAATTATTCAGTGAAGTGAGAACCTAAGAAATTAGTTCCTTATTAATGTCTGTATAGGTCGTTCATTTTATTTATTTTAAAACAATATTTTTATTTTAAAATCTCTGGGGCCAGTTCTCACAAAGTACATTTATAATTTACATATAATTCTCTCCTGCATTCTTATTAAAATTAAATCTTTGTGTTTACAATTGTTATGTATTTTAAAACTGCATTTATATGAGTTAATACTGTTCACATATATTATAATAAGTATGTGCATACATATTTTTTCAGGATTTTTGAACAAAATATGTAATATTTTCCTAGCATTCTTTTGCATGTATACTTGCAAATATGTGACATGTGATAGAAAATCAGTACATTATTCTTTGTTACCTAGAGCTATATGTACATGTTTAACAGATTTTACAGAAGATATGAAATGGATAGAACTCTAGGTACTGAGATACTCCTCCTATGCTATTGATGTCCATTTTTCTCTTAAGGCCCTTTCAGATATACAACTGTGTTTTTTGCTAGACAGCTTTTGATCAGGCTGGTGACCCATGTTTGAACTTTTCTTCCCTTTGCAAATATCCACTTGCATTTGGTGTTGGCACTTCTGCATTAGCTGTCAAAATGATATGAAGTGCTAGCATGGTAATTGTTAATGGGTTTGCTTCATCTACTGACATACAACATGGGCAAGAAGAGTTGTATTGTTGTTCTCTGAAAGTGGATTGTCAGTATTGGTGGGAAGGCCTTTTCAGCAATAGTCATGGCTTGGTAATGACACATTGTCGTCCTGTGGTGTGGAAGGGATGTCATAAATGAAGGAAGCAAGGAAGGAAGGAAGGAAGGAAGGAAGGAAGGAAGGAAGGAAGGAAGGAAGGAAGGAAGGAAGGAAGGAAGGAAGGAAGGAAGGAAGGAAGGAAGGAAGGAACCTACATTTGAAGCCTGTGTGATTCACACTACTTTTGGAATAAGTTTTCTACAATGCATGCAACTTTTGCCATTTGCTGTCTTTCCATTATTGCCACAAGGCTCATTTTCTGGAATAATTTGCTCATTTGCATAAGGATCACCTAATTTCCACAAAAATAAAGCTAGCTCTGCCATATATCTGCATACTTGGAAGATTTTGTACCAACACCTACAGAGCCCCCCTCAGCAAATGCCCTCTTTAAAACACACTAAATTATAAGGCAAGATTGACTGTTAATCCCAGATAACCTAGGAAACTTCCCCCATCCTGCAATTACAAAGGGGTAGGACAACTAATGGACTCTGGGGAATGGTAGAGGACAGGAAGGCCTGGAGGATCATTGTCCATGGGGTCGCGATGGGTCGGACAGGACTTTGCACCTAACAACAACAACAAAAGGCAACTAAAGACTGCCTGGACACTATTGTTGGGTGGAGGGTACAGCTTCATGCATCTGTGAGGCTGCCCATGTGCCCCTCCGAAACACTACTGGCCCAAGCTCTACTTCTCATGGCTCAATAGACAGGCCTGTAGACTTTAATTTGGTATTAATCTTCATGAACCAGGGTGATAGAAACTTATCAGACAACATAAGGTAGACTAAGCTCCCAGCTTGGGCTCTAAAGTTCAGGCGGAGCCAATATTTAAAGACACGGAGCCAGGCTAGAGAGGCCAGTTGGTCTCCAAGTATATTGTAAAACCAGATATGCATTTGGGTTTTTTAAGTATCGGTGCTATGTGAAGTTTCTTCCACTACCTATAGAAAGCAAGGATAGATGAGGCCAAAAGAAAACCATGGAAGTCATGGCCAGGCAAGAACTCGCAGACGTGATAGAGGCAGCATAAGACTCACATTTAGCCATTCTTATATACATTCTTATATACGCCATCTCATATACATTCAGAAATGTAATATGAGAAATTAGAATCGTTTTGTTGTATTTACTCCGAATACTTCAAACATAAGGTAATTATTTGTTCTAATCACAAATAGTTTAGAGTGAAAAAAGTAGTAGTGAAAGACTGATGAAAGGACAAGGGGAGGTGAGAGAAGGGCATATTCAAAAATGGAGAGTAAAAATGGACAAGAAGACCTTTTCATAGACAAGGATGTCCATTTTAGATTACAGTCTTCGATGAAAACATTCTGGGCCAGGGCTTTAGCAGTATCATAAGAGAATAAACCATAGATTATGGAACAGGAGGAAGTAACAAGACTTTTATCAAAGTTTGATAGCACAAAAACAAGGTGAAATCGGAGATGGTTTCCAAGTGGATCCTATGGTTTTGCAGCTCATTTCTAGCCAACAGAGATCAGTTTCCCTGGAGAAAATGGCTGCTTTTGAGGCTGGACTAATTGTATTATACTTCACGGAAGTCTCTCACTGCCCCAAATTCTGTCCACTCTGGCTACAACCCCAAAGTCTCCAGGTATTTCTTAGGGTTGACAGCTCTGGATTAAGAAATGTCCAAGTCATGTACTTTACACCCCAAATCTTTGCACATGTGTTTCAAACCAAGTCTAAGTGGTGCTTAATTTAATGGAAATGTGCATACGATGGAAGACAGTATAAACATGCATGTTTTTCTGCTTCTGTTTTCTAGTAATTCCTAATAATTTTCTTATAATTGAATAAAAAGATGTTTAGAATCAATTATGTTTAAAAAAGAAAGTTGGATGATTGAACACATAAAAAGAAGTTAAAAAGCAGACTAATCTCAAAGTCTTCCTGAAGTTTAATACTTTACCCACATATTCACAATATCCTGTGAATTTTTCATTTGTCAATTTCTTTGTCTTTTCCTTTCACATAAAAAGTGATCACATGAGTACCAGCTAAATGTCTAATAAATCTCCAGGCAAAGCTGTGCTGACTTGTGTGGAACTGACTTTAAAAATATTTGATAGAACATGGCTTCAGTCCCTGAGTACTTGTCAGATTAGATTTATTACAGCTGGTCCGATTACAAAGATGTGCACTTTGGTCCATGGGGATCATTCTTTCTCTTTGGTTATAGAGTTCTAGCAATTGTCATGTCACCGTTGATCAATTATTCACTTTGACACTCTCAGTCCTGAGAATGTTGTTAGATTTGTTCATTTTACTGAGTCCAGCAAAATTTCTACATAGAATATATTTGCATATTCAATAACGTGATCTGGAAGCACTGTCTATAGGGAAATGGCAAAAACGAAATTGTGAGTACACAAGAGGTATGCAAAACAAGATAAGGTCAGAGTCAGATTTGTGCTTATTTTGTTCTTTATTACCTGTGTTCAGAGTCCGCTGGTTTCAATGGGAAACATATTTCTAGCTGTATTTTTAAAGTTTTCTATATAACTGACGTTCTCAGGGATTCTGTTCCTCAGTGTAGGATTGCTGGCAGCACAGAGGCAAGAAAATATTTTAGTGTATTAGTGAGCTTGACTTTTAGTGAGCTTGTCTTACAGCAAGTGGAGGTTTCTTTACAGAAATGGAGCACATAGGTGAAAGAAGCTATATTCTCCTAGTGCTTAATTTTGCTGCACTCCCATTTCTTTCAGATTTCCCACCCCCCTCCCCCACAGTCTAAGTTCCCCATATCAGCACCTGGATCAAGGCAACATTTGCAGGTTTTTCTGCACACTTGGGTGATTCCTCCCACCCCCCCCCCCCCGTAAAGAAGAATCTGCAATCTTTAAAAAAAATCTTTTAAAATACACCAGGGGATAGGGTGTGTGAATGGGTTGCATAGAGAACAGGCATACCTCTGCCAGTCCCTGTCAGAGCCTAGGAGAAAGTGGGGAGAAGATAATTCTTTTCCCCACAAGTCTCATAGGCCTATACTTGTACATATTGATTTGCATTTCAGGTTGCGTGAGTGTATTGGACTGGAATATCTGAAAAGAAGTATTGAACATTTTGAAATGGATAGATACTACATTGAGTGAATCAAATTTTGAGTCCATTTATTTTGTGTAATATTTACTATTATTCCATTGGTAGAACATTAAGATTTTATTGGCTCAGATTGATGTCATAAAAATTATGACACAATTTGGAAAGTGTATGACCATGACAACCTGATTACCATATTCATGTCTGCTTCATGGCTGTCAGATTGCTGACAGGAGTGTCTTGGTCAGTGCATTTAGAACTGATCGACCTTGTATCAACAAGGGCAAAAGCCTTTTCCATAGTGGTCCCTGTCCTCTGGAATTAGCTGCTTGAAGAGGTGTGTGCCTTGTGGGATCTCCCTAGGTTCCACAGGGTATGCAATATTGCTTTTTTTAGAGAAGCCTTTGGGTGATTGTGATCCACCAGGCAGCTGGTATGTTTCAGCTGTGTCTTTACCACCCAGACATTCTAGCCTGCTTGATAATTGATAGATTTTAATGGGGATAGATTTTAATCAATTTGAGAGCCAGTTTGGTGTAGTGGTTAGGAGTGCAGACTTCTAATCTGGCATGCCGGGTTCGATTCTGCACTCCTCCACATGCAACCAGCTGGGTGACCTTGGGCTTGCCACGGCACTGATAAAACTGTTCTGACCGGGCAGTGATATCAGGGCTCTCTCAGCCTCACCCACCTCACAGGGTGCCTGTTGTGGGGAGAGGAAAGGGAAGGCGACTGTAAGCCGCTTTGAGCCTCCTTTGGGTAGGGAAAAGCGGCATATAAGAACCAACTCTTCTTCTTCTTTATTTTTTTTTTAAATAACTGTCTCTTTTGTATTATTTTTCATGCTGTTAGCCATCCTGAGTACCGTTTGGGGTAGAGGAAGTAAGATATTAATTTGACAGATAAAATAAATAAAATAAATAATAATTGTTTGCATTCTGATATTATTGTATATGATTGTACTTGAATTGAGCCATTGTTTTAAAGCCTGAGCTATTTATATTGAGGCAGAAGTTCTGAGAGTGTATTTGGTGTAGTGGTCAAGAGAGCAGCTTCTAATCCACATGCAGCATTGGGCCAGTCAGTCCTCTCAGAGCTCTCTCAGTACCACTACCTCACAGGAACTGATTCTGCATGGGCAGAAAAGGCCAGGCTGGCACTCGTATGGATGCGGCGCTAATCCCCACATCCATAAGACTCCAGGGGAATGTGGAGCTATCCATCTTTCCTTTTTTTTTGCTGTGGGACTGAACATCACATTTTCTTTGCATGGTTAGATTGTGTTGGCATGCAAAGAAAAATCCATCTCTGCTCTCCTCACAGTGGAATCGTGGTGCCTTGGCTGCCTCCATGTGGAAGCAGAAATTTGGGATGGACCAGGTTTACTGCAAAAAGTAGGCCCCACATAGCAAGTAATGGGGTAAACGGGTCTGTCGCAATCCCCTGCCTCTTTAAAGGGGCAGCCTCACCTCCAAACAGAACATGAGTCAATGCTTTGCACGAGCCACACCTGTGCCACCTGGTCTTTCTATGCTCCCTCCTTCACAGCCCACCCTCCGTTTCAGCAACCTGCAGCTTAGCAGTAAGGGTGCGTCTGTGATTTTAACTTGTATATAGAAGAAGGAGAAGGAGAAGGAGAAGGAGAAGGAGAAGGAGAAGGAGAAGGAGAAGAAGAAGAAGAAGAAGAAGAAGAAGAAGAAGAAGAAGAAGAAGAAGAAGAAGAAGAGTTGGTTCTTATATGCTGCTTTTCCCTACCCGAAGGAGGCTCAAAGTGGCTTACAGTCGCCTTCCCATTCCTCTCCCCACAACAGACACCCTGTGAGGTGGGTGAGGCTGAGAGAGCGCTGATATCACTGCTCAGTCAGAACAGTTTTATCAGTGCCGTGGCAAGCCCAAGGTCACCCAGCTGGCTGCATGTGGGGGAGCGCAGAATCGAACCTGGCAGGCCAGATTAGAAGTCCGTACTCCTAATCACTACACCAAACTGGCTCTCAGTATATATATATCAGTTGCTCTTGTTTTTACCTTCAGTGCTGTTGTAACTTTGTGTTGCTTTAGAAGGCACAAAAAAGTTTAAGAACCCATTTGATAGTGCATCAGTCTATAAACTTCAGAATTTCCTTCTTATTTATTTTTATTTATTTTATTTATTTGATTTGTATGACCGCCGCTCTCGGAAACCGGCTCGCGGCGGTTCACAACATTTTAATACAAATACAATAAATTAACCATTAAAATTCCCCATTAAAACCCCATTAAAACAATGACTAAGTCACAATGATGGCGATTAAAACTATTCCCGTACAGGCCCACTGGATGAGCAGAAGGGAACGGAGGATAATTGGGCATAGGATGGAACACTCTGGGGAACCAGGTCAGTTTAGTAGTGGCCTCCCCCCTCCGGGGAGAGGGGTCCGATCTTAGCCCCAGGCCATCACCCGGCCTTAGACAAACGCCTGGCGGAAGAGCTCCGTTTTGCAGGCTCTGCGGAACTCAGAGAGCTCCGACAGGGCCCGCAGCTCTTCAGGGAGCTCATTCCACCAGGTAGGGGCCAGGACCGAAAAGGCCCTGGCCCTTGTCGAGGCCAGGCGTGCCTCCCGGGGTCCTGGGATCATCAGCAGATTCTTACCCGCAGAGCGAAGTGCCCTGCGGGGGGCATAAGGAGATAGGCGGTCCCTCAAGTATGCAGGACCCAAGCCGCGTATAGTCTTAAAGGTTAGTACCAAAACCTTGAACCTGATCCGGAAACAAACTGGCAACCAGTGCAGCTGCTTCAGCAGAGGCTGAACATGGGACCTCCAAGATGATTTAGTGAGGACCCGTGCAGCTGCATTCTGTACCAGCTGTAACTTCCGGGTTAGAGACAAGGGTAGGCCCGCGTAGAGCGAGTTACAGAAGTCTAATCTAGAAGTAACCGTTGCATGGATCACAGTGGCCAGGTGTTCCGGGGGCAGGTAGGGCGCTAGTAGCCGAGCTTGGCGTAGATGGAGAAACGCCGTCCGGGCTACCTTAGTGACCTGGGCCTCCATGGAAAGTGAGGCATCCAGAATCACTCCCAAATTCCTGGCTTGGGGCACAGATGACAATTGTACCCCGTCCAGGCAGGGAAGACGCGCTTCCTGTTCCTGCTCCCTTCGGCCTAGCCAAAGGACCTCCGTCTTAGAGGGGTTGAGTCTCAGGCGGCTCTTCCTGATCCATCCAGCCACTGCTTCCAAACAACTGGCGAATTTTTCTGGGGGGAGATCTGGCCGGCCATCCATCAAGAGATAGAGCTGGGTATCATCAGCGTACTGGTGACACCCAAGCCCATAACTCCGTACCAGCTGAGCCAGGGGACGCATATAGATGTTAAATAACGTGGGGGAGAGCACCGCTCCCTGTGGCACCCCACATGGGAGTGCAAAGGAGTCGGATAACTCCTCCCCCACAGCGACCCTCTGTGATCTGTTCTCTAGAAAGGAGGATAGCCATTTAAGAGCCACCCTTCCAATCCCAGTATCAGCGAGGCGGTGAACCAAGAGCTCGTGGTCAACCACATCAAATGCGGCTGACAGGTCTAATAGCACGAGAATGGCCGACCCGCCCCGGTCCAGCTGGCGCCGGAGATCATCTGTCAGGGCGACCAGCACAGTCTCCACCCCATGGCCAGGACGGAAGCCAGACTGGTATGGATCAAGGGCCGAAGTTTCCTCCAAAAATGCTAGGAGCTGGTCCGCGGCGGCCCTCTCAACCACCTTGCCCAGGAATGCAAGATGCGATACCGGGCGGTAGCTGGCGGGGTCCCGCGGATTCAGCGATGGTTTTTTCAGAAGAGGGCGAACCACTGCCTCCTTGAGCCGCTGAGGGAATTCTCCCGATGTAAGGGAGAGGTTTATAATCTCCCTCAGGGGAACACCTATCCGTGGGTCGCTGATCTTAAGCAACCACGACGGACAGGGATCAAGGGGGCAAGTGGTCGCCCTCACCGACCCTAGCAATTTGTCCACTTCGGATAAAGAGAGCCGCCTGAAGCCATCAAACCTGATCCCCCGTAACGGCCACGGAGCTTCTAGTTCACGAACTGTATCAACTGTGGCAGTAAGGTCACGACGGAGCGACAAGATCTTATCCGCAAAATAGCTCGCAAAAGCCTCGCAGCCTAGTTCCAATTGACTACTATTTTGATGCCCTCCTTCGAGGGCAGTAAGGGTCCGAACTATCCTAAATAATTGGGCTGGGCGAGAGCTAGCGGACGCGATTTCCGCAGCAAAGTAGTCACACTTTGCCGCTTTCACCGCCATCTCATACGCCCTCATAAGCGTGCGATGAGATGTTCTTGTAGCTTCGTCGCGGGTCTTCCGCCACACTCGCTCTAGCCGTCTCACCTCCCTCTTCCTCTCCCGAAGCTCCGCGGTAAACCACGGGGCCTGCTTGAGGCGAGGGCAGAGAGGGCGCTCAGGAGCTATCTCGTCAATGGCGGCCAACAGGCGGGACTGCCAGTCCTCCACCAAGGCCTCCAACGAGACACCGGAGGGCATCGGGTCCCGCAGAGCATTCAGGAATCCTTCGGATTCCATAAGTCTCCGTGGGCGGACTAAAATACGTCCGTCACCCAAATAGGGGAGGGGTGGCATCCGTAGGCGAGCCTTCAGGGTATGGTGGTCAGACCACGGAACGATGTTGTTAGCCACCAGATCGATCTCAACACCAGCACCAAAGATCAGATCCAGGGTGTGGCCAGCCTGATGAGTGGGACCAGCAACAAATTGCGAGAACCCCAGTGTCGCCATGGCCGACACCAGGTCCAGGCCAAGTCCTGGAGCCGACGAATCCGCATGGACATTAAAGTCCCCCAAAATTAATAATTTGGGGAACTGCAATGTCCAGGCGGCCGCCGCCTCCAGCAGGCCCAGCAGGGCATCGGGCGGGGCAGTGGGTGAACGGTACACCGCCCAGATGGCCACATTCTCGACCGATTCCCACGTCTGGCTGACACATTCAACTCCTGGGATCGATGGTGCTGGGAGAGCCCTGAAGGCATAGCTGTCCCGGACTAGGATCGCCACCCCACCCCCCCTACCATGGAGCCGGGGCTGATGGAGGACCGAGAAGCCGGGTGGCGCAAGATCTTTAAGGGCGACTGTTTCACCTTCGCGCACCCAGCTCTCGGTGATGCACGTCAGGTCTATCCCATGCCCTGCGAAATAGTCCCGCAGGGTTGAGGATTTGTTCTTGATCGACCTGGCGTTGCATAGCATCAGCACCGGCTCCGCCCTAGCCCTCTCTCCTACAGATTTGGGGATGGGACGGAGGTTTGAAGGACAGCGAGCACATTGACCAGGCCACCTACCGTGTTTCCACGGTCGGGGCCTTTCTGGACCTGCGTGTGCCGCTCTCCCCCTATTATTGAACCTCCTCCCACCGCCATACCTCCCTTGGCCCAGAATTGCTGGAATAATTCTCCCAGGTTGGGTTATAACCCCCTCTCCCCTTCCATGCCCACTCTGTCGTTCCTGTCTGGCAGACCATGCCATGTCTAGCCACGTCCAGTAGTGCCCTGTATATTGGCCCCAACCTTATCTAATTACTGCAATACTTTGGGTAGAGCGGCTGTAGCTCCTCCCTCTCACTGGCCCTAACCAATCTAACTAATCTAATTTAACCTAGCTGCTACCAATTCCCTCCCTAACCCACCCTAACCTCACCCTCCCTACACAGCCCCCTACAAAAATCCCCCCTAGCCCACCCCACCCAACCTGGCACCTAACAGCTGGTCTAACCTCACAGAGGAGAGGATCTGCCAGATCCCGCCTTTCGGGGCTCTCTAGCTTCCCCTCTCCCCCACAACTCCACTTAAGGCCACTCCAGCCGCCCTAATAATTTTCTCCCAGCATCTCCCACAGCTCCAACAACAGCTATCAGATTTTTTGGCTGTACTAGTTCTTCTTTATCCCAGAAGAATCTTTGTCGCCACAAGAGGGCGCCAAGGAACAAGTTCTTCCTCAGTTCCTCTCGGTCTATGACGCAGCAAGCTGAACTCTGGCAATCTACCAGTTCAGGCAGAAGAGACTCAGTTCCAGCCAGCCGAAGGATCTTAAAGGGGGAGGATGGTAAATTCAAGGTCCCCCTTTGTCTCAGCTGTCGCGGCTCACTCCTTTTCCCCTCCAAATCGCCGCCAAAAATTCCTTCCGTCCCAGGATCAAGTTGAGCAGTCCGATGTTCTTTGTCTTTTCTCCCTGCTGACCCAGTGCTCTGAACGCTGTGCCTCTGCCCGGCGCTGCCGGGTTGGAGTAACTCCCACTTCAGGCACTGGGCAAAGTTATTTCCGAAGCTCTCATGAGCCCCTTGCAGGGAGACCGTCTCTCTCAGAGCTCCATAGACTCTCTTCAAGATCGAAGGAGGTGAGTTTACATTCCTCATTCTGTCCGGGCGTCATAAAACTTTCCCCGGGAGGGAACCGGCAAGAAGAAATAGGGGGGAGGAGGGCACTGTAATACCTTGGTGGTGTAATTTGCCTCCAGGAACCGGCCCAATAACTCCTCCAGACGGGTTGATAGCACTCTCCCACGGTCCACGCCAGAGTCTCCCAGCAATGATGTTAGTCGGCCGGGGAATAAAGACGCAAGCCCGTGGTCTCCGTGTCCTGGAAGGCCTGGAAGGCCTGGAATACAGTCAGCTGATCTCCCCTTCTCCTTGCCTATTTCTCGCAGTCCGAGTTAGTAAGGTCCACTGGGTGCCTAGATAGTAATAGGCTCCCTAAGTTGCAGAATAAAAACGAAGGGGGAGGGAATAATTCCCTCTCCCTAGCTAAAAAAAGCCAGGGACGGGCAGAGCAAAAGCTCCGGTGTCCGTCCTCGTCGCCATCTTGTTTCCTATATCTTGGATCCTAGATTATAATACTTGGTAATTTGCTGGGAATTAAACAGAACAAACTCCTGCTACAATTCGTCTTAAACTGACTATTGCAAACATTGACAAAAAATAGAGAGGCAGTGTAAAATATAGAGATAAGAGGGAAAGCACACTGGTGAATTTGCTTTCCCTTGACAATTATTTTTTTTATAGGCTTTTAGGCTTCACCACTCAGGTCAAAAGACAGCAGACCCTTTTAGTGTCAGTAATTAGCAAAGCCCTAGGATTCTCTACATTGGATCCCTGTGGGGTTGGTCATTTCCCCTCCTAAAGTGGATTGAATCAGCATTGAGAGGTCAGTCAGATGTTCTTCCCACTACTTTGGAAAAAAAGAAATGGAAAAGGAGTTGACGTCTTCCCAAACATTGCTAGACTCACCTCTGTTGACAAGCTGAAAGCCAGTCACTTGTTGCAGTCCATGCAGCAGCAGCACAGCACCTTCTGTGCTTCCTGTACAATTAAAATGTGTATTGACCCACTTTCTTTGTCTCTGTAGGGATAATCGAAAATATATCAGCATAACGAGAAAATTACGGAACAACTAGAATTTGATCGGAAATGGCTTTGTGGATTATAGTTTTCCTTTTATGAAAGCTTTTCAGAGGCACTCCTCATAAATAACTAATCACAATAATAACCAGGAACAAATACTGATATATTTAATGGGACAATCCATCTTTGGTTAGACAGCAAGTAAAATTGAATGGAAAAATATTCTTTGCTTTTAATCTACCCATTCTCTTCCCTATCTATACCTATTCTTGGCGTTTGAATAGGAAATGCCAGTAGAAACTGCTGCTGAATAAAATAAGTAGTCTTCTTGAAGAGCAGCTGAACTCGTGATGATAAACAGGACATTAACAGTGCTAAACAGAAGTATACCATTCTGGATCCATTATCTTCAGTACTTTTAGGAGTATTGAAGTAACTCTGTTTAGGATTATACAACTCTTTGCCTAGAATATTCTGAGCTCTTTAATTTCATATCTGAAACTTGAACTTTTGGTTGCATTCATATTGTAGTCAGTCAGTTTGTTGGTGTTATATACCACCTGTTGACAGGTTTGGGGCATGAACAACTACTTACCAAACTGGAAGTGCATTACATGCACACTTTGATTTGTGAGTAGTTTTACTGCTCGTAAAATACTTTTTCCTGCTTTGTGTATTAACTGTGGTCTTATTTGGAGATGACAACAGCTCTAGGGAATACTGCACAGCACTTTTTACCCACAGTAATGATAGATATACTCTTGGACAGAGATTCTAGGAGAAACCTACGAAAAAGATTTCACTTTTATCAGAAAAATTATTTATTTGTTTGTTTGCTTATTTGTTTGTTTGTTTACCGCCCTCCCCGGAGGCTCAATGTCTTTTACTTGTAGCTTGTACCAGTTCCAAGATGTGCACAAATTATAAATTCCAATTGCTGTTCTTTCTAGTTCCTTCATCTGTGTTGGATGGGGGCATGCAACATGATATGATCAATGATAAGATTTGCATTTATTTTACTGCTATATTAGTTGGGCATAACATGTGATGACATACTGCACATTATGGGATAGAAACTATCCCAGTGAACTCCAGCTGCTTCCAAGGTTTTCTAAGAATGGGAGCACTTGTTACATTGCTGTGTAAAAATTGCATCTGGTTGAGTGTAGTGGCCATGAAATCGAATTGGTTGTTCAGAAAATCCTGTTTATATCTTGTTCTGCCCTGAACTCATAGGCAGACCAGTGGGCCTGCCCCCCCTCCCAATGCGAACTATGGACAGTAAGGCTGTACACAAGATGAATAGATTTCCCTTGTACCAGCACTTTATTCATTTGCATTATATTCTGTTCTTTTAATTCTGCTTTAAATAGGTGACTTTCTACAATTTATTGATAGGTATTTAATTCCTTATATTTCACTTGCTTGTTTTCTTCCTCTAGTGCAGTGGTCCCCAACCCGCGGGCTACGGCCCGGTGCCGGGCCGCGGCTCCCTCTCCCCGCCCCCCCCGCAGTAAAAAACTTCCCAGGCCGCAAGCTTGCAGCCCGGGAAGCTTCTTACTGCAGGAGGGGGGGAGAGGGAATCAGGGCCGCGCCCGCGCGCTGCGCATGTGCGCTGGGTTGCGCATGCGCATGCACACATGCGCGACCTGCGCACATGCACAACGTGTGGGTGCGGGAGCGCCTGTGCGGCATGTGCGGGCGGGCAGTTGCCCTGCCGGTCCCCAGCCTCAAAAAGTTGCCCTGCCGGTCCCCAGACCACTGCTCTAGTGTATAAGTGTGCATAGATAAACATGGAGGAAGTATGGATAATGTTGATTATAACAAGGTTATTTTTGTTTACTGCTTTATTAATATACACATAACTGCTGTATATTGGTAAAATATCCCATGCAACTATTCTTAGTATAACCATGTACTCAAACACAGAAAATTTGTTTTATTGCCCACGGTTTTGTTAGCATGGAGAGTAGGAAAGATGTTAACTGATACAGGATGTCAGAACTGAAAATTCAGATCTAAAAATGGAATAATGGAGATTTATAATATATCTGCTTTGTATTGGGAAAAACACTAAGGACTTTGGAACTCTAAAATCTAGGGAGAAATTCAGATCATTATTCCTAGTTGCTAAACATATCTGACAGCCAGTGAACACTCTTAATGTACGTTTTTTCTTCAGAAATGGTAGCACATAGAATATCTTATTTACTGCTCAGATTGTTGCTGTCATCTGAATTATTTCTTTGCTTCCAGAGTTATTGCATAGGACAAGAAACTTATATTAATCAAATTTTAGTAATTAACACAGAAGGACAATTTTCCCTTTCTTGCCTTTCCCCAGAAATTCGCAACATTTTAAAGCCTGTGGGTCCCTTTGGAATTCTGACAAAGCTTGATGGGTACAGATACACAATGGCTGCTGCAAAATGTGAGACTAGCCATAAATTGCCACTGCTTACCTCCAGTCACTCAGTGAAACTACTTGTGTTGTGGTAGCAGCTGATAAAGCAACCTTAAAAAAAATCTGTACAGCCAATCAGATCTTCAGTGGAACATGAGAAATGTTACTAAGCAAAAGTCACATATGGCCCATCTCACTTTCTAAAAACACTTGGCAGGTGCAGAAAAGGTGTTGGTGGGTGCCACAGTCACAAATTTGGGGATTCTGCCTTTACCTTTTGCATGGAAATGACAACACATTTATGTATTTACGCTTCTTGTGGTTCCTTTCCCAAGCTTCTTTCCTAGAGGGCTATCCAAATCTTGTTGCGTTCATTTCTGTGTCATAAGTGATTCTACCATTAGAAGCAACTCTGCTTTTGGTACAAGTCTACTGAAATGTTTCCAGCACAAAAGTTAGTTTTTCCAGTTCTAAATTTAACTGCATATGAAGGCCAAGTGAATCTGACACTAGGTTATTGTATTAGATTGACAGACAAAAAAAAAAAAGCCAGACTAAGGCCTGCAAAGTCTGTTGCTTAAATTAACTTTTATGATGTGCAGTGAAGAGTTACCCTTACTATTCTGTCACCATTAGGCATCCTGTTGCAGAGATAAAAATATACGTGTGCAAGGCCATTTCTCTTTTTGTTGAATGACCTCAGACCTCCTTCACTACTGAAGCAGGCAGACATATACATGCTAATTGGAAAGGGGGACAGAGTTTGTGAGTCTTGTAGAGACATGCAGGTTAGAATGCCCTGAAAGGAGAATGTAATTATATCCTTTCCCTAATTAAACAGTGTGGCATAATTGATTGTTATAGTGAAACTGTTCCTCAGACTTGCAGAGAACAGCAGATTTATTCATCCAAAGGATCAGCTGAAGAGTGGCGTTTAAACTTTAACCAATTCAGCAATTCATCCATGAAATCGTAAAGGGGTCTGTAGCGGTTTCTGTCAATGTAAACTGAAATAAAATGACTTGCTGGGTTGGAAACTTCAAATTAGAAAAGCTGAAAAGATGCATATGAATACTTTTTCTGGACTCTTGGGGCTATTAAATTATACCTTGAATTACTGTTTCAGATTACTGAAGGTCATTTATAAATCCCACGGGTACAATTAGTTGTCCCTGTTGATACTGGCTTTGCAAATGTTAGTGATAATTCAAGAGGGACAGTTGGACAAAACAATGTATGCAGCATTCTGATTGATGAATAATATTTTTTTTCCCACATCAGCTATCGACAAGTTCAATTTATCTTACTTCAGGCGGTAGATATTTGTGACTTACATGGCATATGTTTGCTATTGCAACAGTTTGGAGGGGGAAAGGGCAAACTGAGGACTCTTTTAATTCAACATGCAAATGAGCTTGCGGTGATCATCTTTTAAGTCTGCAGTGTAAGAGGACTCTAATACTCTAATAAGGATGTCTTTAACTTCAGTGGTTAGCTTTGTATGCATTTTCAGAGTTATAGTTGGGTAGCTTTATTTCACGACAGAGAATGAGGTGGCTGGATGGAGTCACTGAAGCAGTCGGTGCAAACTTAAATGGACTTCGAGGAATGGTAGAGGGCAGGAAGGCCTGGAGGATCATTGTCCATGGGGTCGCGATGGGTCGGACACAACAACAACAACAACAACAACAACAACAACAACAACAACAACAAGCTTTATTTCTTTGCATAAAATTGTGATAATTCAAAATGAAGAAGCTGCATGTGATATTAATCTTAAACTTCAGATCCCACAATTATCCTCTGGATATACTCATGTGCAGCATTGTTAAGCAGAAAAAAAACTGTCACCTGAGATATTATCTATATATACAGTGTCTGGTTTTATGAGTGAAAACAATCCATATAAAAGCTATCCAGATACAGAGTCCGTATGAGGATGTGTTTTTAATGCATGCTGCTTTCAAATTTGAGAGCTGCATTAAAAGCCATCATTCAAGGATATGATGTGTGGATTTGTACACTTCCCAGTGGATTGGCAACCCATTAAACAAGAAATGGATTATGCTTATCTGAGCTTATTTTGAGTCTGACAGATCTAAGTATGTTTTATTTAAGCTACCTTAGAAACAATTACTAGTATGTTAGAATTCCATTTCAGTTGAATACATGATTCCGGAAACGGGGCGAAATGGAGTACAGGGTTTGGCCCATCCAAGTTCACAGTCTTTTTGCAGGTATACCCACAGGACCAATGATGCTTTAGCAGCCATATGTTTAGATAGAATACAGATGCATTTTTAAAAAACAGATTTATATTTTCAGTTACTTTTTCAGATTGAAAGCAAGAAAGGAAAACTGGAGTCAGTTCTGCACCCAGGAAAAATAATGAAATATTTACCTTTTGCAAATGCCATATTTTTGGCACTTTGCACGACGTCATCATCATCCAGCATCCCAGCAGTAAATCAACAGCTACATCCTCCATTTTAAAGCACTAGTGAGTGAATCGCATAAACTGGTTTGCCCCAACTATGTATCATGAGCGGGAGAAAAGCTACTAGCAAGCCACACGCCAAAGAAATGTGTAGAGCCGAAGTAGTGCTATCTCCGGCTCCAGAGCCTCCCTTCTCCCAGGGATGGGGCTTCTTCTTCTGTTTTTGATAAAAACTGCCTAAAGCAATGAATAGGTGCACCATTGCTCAGGCAGAGCAACCACCCCCCCACTTTTCCCCACCCGTTACACACAAATAATGCCTCCCCCCCCGCGCAAAGAAGAAATTGGGAAAAAAATAATTTCTTAAAAGCTTCAAGGCTCAGGATTCCAAGAGGGGTGGCAGTAAAAAAAGCCCTATGCATCTCATAGGCGTGTAAACAGAAAACTTTTATTTAAAAAAAATAGCTCAAAAATTAGCTCAAATCCTTCTTTAAAAGAGGGTGATTGGTTGCCTGTCTTGACAGGCGGAAGAGAGGAACGTGATAAGGGTGTTCCCCTCTTCTGCCATTTCAAGCAGTGTACGGAGTGGCAAGACGCATGAGAGGGCGGCAGAGGAGCCAGGAGGTGAGAACTTGCCAGTGTGATTTTTTCTAGTGTTACGCCATTGCACTGGAGTAACACTATTTTTTTTAATGTGCGGAAAATCCCTAGTTCTGCAGACTTTTAACTACCTGGTTTGATCTTAGTTTCTAAACATACACAGAGAAAAATTCTGACATATTGCAAAGAGTAAGTTTTTACACAAATGCCTAGGGTGAAACGTCATTTTACCACAATGGGTATCCCTGGTCTCTGGGTAAAGTAACCAGCTCTGTGTTGGGAAATTCCTGGAGATTTGGGGAATGGAGCCTGGAAAGGGCAGGGTTTGGGGAGATTGTGTCCAGGGGAACAGATCTTAATTGTCAATTGTGTCCAGAGGAACAGATCTTAATTGTCAGTTGATCAACTATAATAGTGAGAAATGTCTGGCAACCTCATGAAGACTTCTGTGTAAGAATTAGTGTGTAGCATATGTTCATTTAAAAGGGTGGGGAAGCAACTTAGTGCATTCTAGAAACATATTTGAATGCATATGGGGGTTACATCGTTTAAAAAGAAAATTGGTAAACTTATAAAATTCTTTCCAAAGCTTTTGAACTGAAGTTACCTCATATATCTCTAGTGATGCTTGTAAAGCTTGGACAAGCTCCTTCTGCTTAGCTCTCTGTTGTGCTGTGAGCAACACTATATTTGTTCTTCAAAGAAGTACCTCAACTTCTTTCTCTTTTTTGCTTTTATTCAAGCTTTCATGTGACAAAGTGTGCATATGAAAGTTTATATCTTTGTTGGTCTTAAAGGTTCCAGTAGATTCACACTGTGAATGCTACCATCTTTTACAGTTCTTTAGCAAGAGATCTAGAACTTTTGAGAGCATATTTCTATACCAGCAGAGAATGTATACTGAGGATCACCTGCACATTACGGGATAAAGATAAATAACTTGTTTTTGGTAATTACCCCTGGCACTCTCCCTTTGAAGGACAGGAGACCCAGATGAGGAGTGACCTCTATTCCCTCTACTTTTGGTTACAGGAAGCTTAGTTTTATTATTCTGGATGGAAGGGGTTTCCCCCATTTGCCTTTCTGTTTTCTGCCAATGTACTTTCAGTTTTAGAGTTCCCCTTTGAAGTCCAGTAGCTTTAATTGCAACACCTGTCCTTATCTGCAAGGATCACCCCCTTCTTGTAAAGTTGTTAAGGCAAAATTTAGCTTTGTAGCCCAAGGGAATTGCAGTGCTGCTAAGAAGGAACTGCTACAGGTACAGTGGAACTGCTACTGGTACAGTGTGATCAGGCCATTGAGGCCACCAAGCAGGCTCTTTCCTATCCTAATCAATGAATGAGTCAGGTAAAAGACAATGTGATGGAGAATATCACAGATGTGATGTGCATTCTTCTCACCAAAATGTGATTGTATTTTTCTTCTCTGTGGTAGGGTTGGGCAAAGGTGCAATAGAGCTGGAAGAGAACCTTGATCATCTCCCCTCAGAGATTCCAGAAGGCTTCCAAGAATAGAATCTTTTATAAGAGGTGCTGTGGATAGAAGGGATCACAGCAAACACAAATCGCAGCACTCCCTACATTTGCTCCCCCATGGAAGCAATCCATTAAATCTATATAATACTAGGAGATTGCCCTAAGAGTAGGACAGAATCTGTCCCAAGGTTCTGAACCAAGGATACAGAAAAGCAAGCATTGACTTAGGATGGGAAACAGATGCAGAAGATATGAGGAGACTGTCTGATCCTGAGCAGATATGAAGGGACTGGGTAACCATCATAATCTGGTAGGCTGATGGCTAGCACTACCATTTCCTGTAACCTAATGGCCATTGTGCAGAAATTAGCTATCTGCTTGCATACGGTAGCATTTCCTTCCCATAGGAAAAAACTGAGTCTCACTCCCATCCTACTTTTGTACACATATTTCCAACCTGGAGGTTTAATTTAGGCCTGTAGGCAATGACTTGAAACCCATTTGATCTGCTTCATGAGGTTTCTTTAAAAGCAATGATGTTAAAGACCCTTATTCACCCATAGGATCTCAGAAATAGAAGATCTCTTCATCAGAAGGACCTGTTTGTGTTTCATTGTGACAAAGTTGTTTTGTGATTATATCTGATTTTATTGAACAAGGTTAACACCATGTTCCACAGAAATGATATCTGTGTCCATACCTTTTGAATTAAACCTTCACACCAAAAAGCAAAAAGAGTGACATATCCATAAGGCCCATAGCGTATATACATTTATAATTGAACAGTGATGTAGTTCGGACTTGCTCTTTGGGTCCTTTGGCCACAATAATACAAGTAAAAGGGTTACCAAGTCTACATTGTGTAGACTAAAATCATGTATCCTGTTAGCCCACTAGTTAGCCAATATTCTCCCCTGCCCCAGGTATTACAGTCCACTCAGGCATGCACAGCCTTGGAAGCCAGAACTTTCACAGAAGTGATATGTAGGTCACCTAGACACATAGGCATCTTCAGATGTAACCTTTGGCTGCAGAGTCCTGCAGTAGATAGTGCAAGACTATTAAGGATATTCAAGTTTTTTTGTCCACACTAGGGGCAGTATGCTTTGTTACATCCACACTTATCCATTCTTGGAACTGATAGGGAGGCCTGCCCCCCACCATCCAAGTGAAAAATAGAGGTAAAAGAGGATGGAATGACTAAGAGGGAGACTTTTTGAAATTAAGATTCTAATTTTACAGCTAATATTCTGATTTCATTATGGACACAGAAAACATAGTCCTGTTGCAAGTCCCTTGAGAGGCAGCATTACCATGTATCTGTAACTACTTCAAAAGTAATCCTTTTTCTATTATTTTGAAACATGATAATATTTCTTTTAAAATGAACAGCATGTGTCTAACATGCATTTTTGAACTGCCGATTTATGTCTAAGTTATCACTGTGTAATAGCATTGTACCAAAAGCTGCTTTTCTTCATAAACCCTTATATTTAATCCCTCGACCCAGCAAGCAGCATGCTGCCCAGGGAATTAACTTCAGATTGGAGATAAAGAAGGGACTAAAGATAATGACTTCTTGAAAAGCAACTGGAAGATTCAATAAAGTAAGAACCTGATGAACAAAATAGGATACTCACAACAGAGCTACTGTATTGTTTGCATTTTCAGGTAAATATGAACAGAACCTATACTGCCTTGGTCATTCTCTGAAAGCAAGCTCAAGCAAATGCTTTGGGAATAATATTAGCAGCTTTATTCTTCATATCAGATGGAAATATGTAGATATTCATAGTGCAGTATAAATCCAGTATAGAATAATAAGAGTAAACAGGCATTTGTTTTATTATTTATTTATTTATTGTATTTATATACCACCCTCCCCTGAGGCTCAGGGTGGTTAACATAAAAATGCAGAAAACAGTACATGGAACTCAGCTTTTCACAATATCAATAACATTAACATTAAACTATAACAGAGGTAACAGAATTCAATGATGCAAACAGGTCTAGAGCAGAATGCATGAGTGGATCTCTGGGAGGGGGGGAGCAGGGGCCCTGTAGATGTTGCTGGTCAACTGGTCTCAATCAAATGCCTGGTGGAAGAGCCCCCTTTTGCAGGCCCTGCAGAACTGTTTTAGCATGCAATTGTTTTGAAATTAAAAAGAAATGAAGCTTTTATCAATACCATAAACTTGTGTGCCCAGCTATTAAATCTATCTGCTTGATTCCAGAACATTTCATTCAGGTACATAGGATCGGAGCAGCAGTAGCGAATGTCAGCAGCACCCTCTTTCTCCCTCCCCTCCAGTATGGTTTGGGGTCAGGATAGGTCATAATTGTTTTTCCGCCATATCTTTGTTCTGTGTTATTGTATTATGTATAGGTTTTTATAGGGGTTTTTATTGGGTTTATATTGTAACTCGCCTCGAGCCTAAGGGGAGAGGCGAGTAATAAATACAGCAACAACAACAATAACAATAGCTTATTATTAAACTTATCTTGATTTGGTGATTGTAAATGTGCCTAGAAAAGACACAATAAACCCTGGAGAAATTTGACGCTGTCTTAATAGGTTAAAAAACAAATGATCAGGTTTTGCCCAGAATAATTTTATTTCATCCTGATTGAATGTTAATGTAGAATGATATTTGCATATGTTAGGAATTAAGATGTTCATGATCTGTCTAGGATACTATTGTTTGCTTGCCCTGACATTGTTTTCCTCAATAGAGTTATTTTTTAAATTTATTTATTATATCCTCAAAGACTCAGGGCAGTTCACATAAAACAGTACCTATTACTGTTGTTGTTGTTGTTGTTATATGATAGAAGAACAAATGGACTTCATATTCAGATGAGGATCTACAAATTTTCTTCTCAGATCCAACTAAATCACACAGAAAAAGGAGTAATGCCCAATTGTTTCTACAGGTACAAAATCTAGATCTCTTTTCTTAACTGGCATATCATTCATGTAAGACAGCAAGTGGAAGTGAATTCATTCTTGCGAGATAAAAACTGCCCCAGTAAACACGGTCCATAATCATAGAATCATAGAATAATAGAGTTGGAAGGGACCTCATGGGCCATCTAGTCCAACCCCCTGCACTATGCAGGACACTCACATCGCAATCGCTCATCTACTGTAGCCAGCCACCTCTTTGCCTTCACGGAATCAGCCTCCCCATCTTATGACTATCTAGCGTCTGTTTAAAAATTTCCAAATACTATAGAAATAGTATGGTATCTGATATTAATTCAAGTATGAATATCGAACATACATGTGTGAACATACTTCCCTTTCTGAAGACTGTGCCATTCCTCCTCCACAAGGTGGCTACTAACCAAACTATAACCATGTCTTCCCCGAGGTCAGAAAACAGTCACAATCCAAATCAAGTGAGTTCATCTTATTTATAAGCAGGCAAATCTATCCTGGTTTAAAAGAGTCTAATTCTGACTGTAAAAGTAGTAATTCATTACTGTCTAGATTAATTGCAAGCCAATATTTAATAACCATTAACTAAACTATAAGAGAATTTGTTTTCTGTTCAGATTCCACTAATAGGGAAGATGAGTTGTTACATCTCAGATATGCTAAGTTAAGGACATTTGCCTGAATTATATATGGGTATGAACACAAGTTACTAGTTCACACCAGAATAGCATACTATTATTTTTGCCCAGAAAGCATCCAAAGCTGCTGAGACAGATTGTGCACGTGTGTTGAAAAAACATTCCTCAAAATTGCAGCTGTATTCTTGGCTTTCATAGATACGTCTTTAGCATGCAAAGCCCAAGAGAGTAGATGTTGGAATGTAACTCCCAGATATTTACAGAATTGGACTTCTTCCATAAGTGTTATAATTGTGGCCTTCAAGGTCTAGCAAAAACTAAAACCTTGGATTTATCTAAATTAATTAACAGGTGTATTGAATGAAGATCTCCATTCTTGATGCAGTCCCACTCTAGATGCTGGCACTAGAGCTGTGTAGTCTACAGAGATTAGTCGCTATTTGTGGGGGTGCAAAAACAGCATATTCAGTCTAGGGACCAAATTGTTAAACATTAAACAAGCTAGGATTAAATAAGGTAGGAACAAGGATACACTTCTGACCTCTATGGGAGTGGTTAAACAGCTATTTACACCATAATGGATTCTTATTTGATTGTTAAAGACAACTAATAATAAAAAAGTAACCTAAATAGTATATTTGTCTGGAATGCTTCTTCCAGAGTCTATCGCAAATGAGTATATTTAATTCAGACATTAGGTCAGAGAAAGAAACACAACAATAATAACAACCAGAAAGTGGAGCTATCCTAAGCAACCTTAATATAGATGCTATAATATATTAACAGGTACCCCAATTATCTGGAAGAAAACACCATACATTACAAAAATGTCTAGACTTACAGTAATTATAATATCTTTGTGTAGTTTGTGATGTTTCACTGAAATGTGAGCTTGTTTCACTTATTAATGCTCTTTAAATAAAGTTGCCATAATTTGTTGAAAATAGAGGTTATAATTCTTTCTGGGAAAACAGATCTTGTTGTTATGGGCAGTCCGTGAGCTACAATTCTGATAAAGCTGTTTATTCATGTGAGTATGCTAGCGTACTATTATAAGTTATTGACTAGGAAAGCATTTGTGATGCCAGGAGTTTTTTAAAGCACTCTGCAAAATCAAATTTTAATTCTAAATATGCACATAAAACTCTGAAGTACAATAAAATGCTTATGTAAATACTCTAAAATATTAAAGTAATACAGTTGCCAGGATAATATCCTAGACATATAGCAAGAAAAGGCACTTGACTCATCCATTCTGATCCCTTCCTAATAGCCCAGTAATATTAATTTGTACGTACATTCGGTTGTGTCTGGCAGTACAAAAACTTGACCCTTAATGTAAATGTCATGTTTAACCTAGTAACAATGTCTACATAATAGCTCTTGCCTGTCTTCTCAGTGAAATTAATAAAGTGAATAGTACTGTACTGCTAGCAATGTAAAATGTATTCAGCTCCTGGGGGGGGGGGGGATGACACATATTAGCATTCTTAAAATGGCCTTATTAAGAGTTTATATTTAATGCTACAGAAAGATTGTATACTTTAATCAGCACCATCTTAATCTTTGATGATTGACCCATTATTATAAAGGTGGCTGAGAAGTTTATTAAAACCACAGAATAAATGATCTAGTGTACGCATTTTCAATCTCAGTCAATATACAAGAGCCAGAGTAAGCATTACACGAGGGAACAGTTTAATGACAAAATCCTCTTATGTCAGGAACTAAGCAATAAAAATAGTTACTATTGTCTGAATACATCCAGCTTAGGTTTGTAATTACGCACCCCAAACAGAATCTGCTCTCCCTGTTCCGTTCTTTCATCTAAAATGTGGTATTGTGGAAATACTTTTTTTCTCTTTAAACCCCTGTTTTTATGAAAGATATAGCCACTCATCTGGTGTTTGTTTGTTTGTTTGTTTGTTTGTTTATTTATATATATACCACCCTCCCCGGGGCGGTTTACATAATAACATAAGAACAATACATGGAACAGTCTATAAAACATTTGAATAACCATGCAATAATAACTGATAAATTGTAAACATATAACATTATAATAGTATAACCAATAAACAATACAACAGTGCAACATACAAACAGGTCCAGAGTGTATAGGTGGTGTTCTGAGGGGGGGGGGCAGGGGGGAACAGGGGACCTTTGCTCGCTGTTGAGAATAATCAAATGTTTACTGAGCCTTTGACAAGGAATGGGCCATATTCGTGTAAGGTCTTCTTTGTTCTTAGATAAGGTTGTGATCAGTTTGTCTAAGGTAGTACAATATGTGATAACACTTTGTGAAAAGATGCCCTGCTTGATATGGCCATCTCTAAACTGAAGCTTCCCCCTTCAAGGATCGCTGCCTTGTTGTGGCAAGGGGGCTTGCGTAGCTCAGTGAAGCTATGAGCTATGCCGTGCAGGGCCACCCAAGACGGACAGGTCATAGCTGAGAGCTCTGACAAAAGGTGATCCACTGGAGAAGGAAATGGCAAACCACTCCAGTATCTTTGCCATGAAAACTCTATGGACAGTTCCAAAAGGCAAAACGATATGACGCCGGAAGATGAGCCCCTCAGGTCGGAAGGTGTCCAATATGCTACTGGGGATGAGCAGACGGCTAGTACGAGTAGCGCCAGAATGAATGAAGCGGCTGGGCCAAAGCCGAAAGGACGCTCAGTTGTGGAAGTAACTGGTGGCGAAAAGACAGTCCAATGCTGTAAAGATTTTTATTCCATAGGAACCTGGAACGTCAGATCCATGAATCAAGGCAAGCTGGACGTGGTTAAACAAGAAATGAGAAGACTGAACATCGACATTTTAGGAATCAGTGAACTAAAATGGACAGGAATGGGTGAATTTAATTCAGATGACCATCAGGTATACTACTGTGGACAAGAATATCGCAGAAGAAATGGAGTAGCCTTCATAATCAATAAGAGAGTAGGAAAAGCAGTCTTGGGATACAATCCCCAAAATGACAGAATGATCTCAGTTTGAATCCAAGGCAAACCATTCAACATCACAGTGATCCAGGTCTATGCCCCAACCACTGATGCTGAAGAGGATGAAATTGATCAGTTCTATGAAGCCCTACAACACCTTATAGAAGCAACGCCAAAAAATGATGTGCTTATCATCATGGGGGATTGGAATGCTAAAGTAGGAGGCCAAAAGATAACCGGGATAACAGGCAAGTTTGGCCTTGGAGTACAAAATGAAGCAGGGCACAGGCTGGTAGAATTTTGTCAAGAGAATACAATGGTCATAGCAAACACTCTTTTCCAACAACCCAAGAGATGACTCTACACATGGACATCACCAGACGGTCAACACAGAAATCAGATTGACTATGTGCTCTGCAGCCAAAGATGGAAAAGTTCTATCCAGTCAATAAAAACAAGACCAGGAGCTGATTGTGGTTCAGATCATGAGCTTCGTGTTGCAAAATTTAGGCTTAAATTGAAGAAAGTAGGGAAAAGCATTAGGCCACTCAGGTACGAACTAAATCATATCCCCAACGAATATACAGTAGAGGTGACAGATTTAAGGAATTAGATCTGATAGACAGAGTGCCTGAACAACTATGGACGGAAGTTCGCGACATTGTACAAGAGGTAGCAACTAAAACCATCCCAAAGAAAAAGAAATGCAAGAAATCAAAATGGCTGTCTGAGGAAGCTTTACAAATAGCTAAGGAGAGAAGGGAAGTGAAAGGCAAGGGAGAAAGAGAAAGATACACCCAATTGAATGCAGAATTCCAGAGAAAAGCTAGAAGAGATAAGAATGCCTTCTTAAATGAACAGTGCAAACAAATAGAAGAAAACAATAGAATGGGGAGGACCAGAGATCTTTTCAAGAACATTGGAGATATGAAGAGAACGTTTCATGCAAAGATGGGTATGATAAGGAACCAAAATGGTAGGGACCTCACAGAAGCAGAAGAGATTAAGCAAAGGTGGCAAAATTATACAGAAGAACTATACAAGAGCGAGCTTAACATCCCTGATGACCACAATGGGGTAGTTACTGACTTGGAGCCAAACATCCTGGAATGTGAAGTCAAATGGGCCTTAGGAAGTCTGAGCAAAAGATAGTGGTGGTGACAGCATTCCAGTTGAACTATTCAAAATCTTAAAGGACGATGCAGTAAAAGTGCTACACTCAATATGCCAGCAAATTTGGAAAACTCAGCAATGGCCACAGGATTGGAAAAGGTCAGTTTACATTCCAATCCCAAAGAAGGGCAATGCCAAAGAATGTTCAAACTACCGCACCATTGCACTCATTTCTCATCCTAGCAAAGTTATGCTCAAAATCCTACAAGCGAGGCTCCAGCAATATATGGACCGAGAACTTCCAGAAGTACAGGCAGGATTTCGAAGAGGCAGAGGAACTAGAGATCAAATTGCCAACATACGCTGGATCATGGAAAAAGCTAGGGAGTTCCAGAAGAACATCTACTTCTGCTTCATTGACTATGCTAAAGCCTTTGATTGTGTGGAGCACAACAAATTGTGGCAAGTTCTTAAAGAGATGGGAATACCAGAACATCTTATTTGTCTCTTGAGAAATTTATATGCAGGTCAAGAAGCAACAGTGAGAACTGAACATGGAATCACGGATTGTTTCAAAATTGAGAAAGGAGTTCGGCAAGGCTGTATACTGTCGCCTTGCCTATTTAACTTGTATGCGGAGCACATCATGAGAAAGACAGGATTAGAGGAGTCACAAATTGGGATCAAGATTGCAGGGAGAAATATCAACAGCCTCAGATATGCAGATGATACCACTCTAATGGCAGAAAGTGAAGAGGAACTAAAGAGCCTGCTGATGCGGGTGAAGGAGGAGAGTGCAAAAGTTGGCTTGAAACTCAACATCAAGAAAACAAAGATCATGGCAGCCGGCCCTCTCAATTCCTGGCAAATAGATGGGGAAGAAATTGAGATAGTGACAGATTTTATTTTCCTGGGCTCAAAGATCACTGCAGATGGGGACTGCAGCAAAGAAATTAAAAGACGCTTGCTCCTGGGGAGGAAAGCTATGGCAAATCTAGACAGCATCCTAAAAAGCAGAGACATCACCCTGCCAACAAAAGTGCGTTTAGTCAAGGCTATGGTATTCCCAGTTGCAATGTATGGCTGCGAAAGTTGGACCATAAGGAAGGCCGAGCGTCAAAGAATTGAGGCTTTTGAACTCTGGTGCTGGAGAAGACTCTGGCGAGTCCCTTGTACTGCAAGGCGAACAAACCGGTCAGTCCTAGAGGAGATCAGCCCTGACTGCTCTTTAGAAGGCCAGATCCTGAAGATGAAACTCAAATACTTTGGCCACCTCATGAGAAGGAAGGACTCCCTGGAGAAGAGCCTAATGCTGGGAGTGATCGAGGGCAAAAGAAGAAGGGGACGACAGAGAATGAGGTGGATGGATGGAGTCACTGAAGTAGTAGGTGCAAACTTAAAAGTACTCCAGGGAATGGTAGAGGACAGGAAGGCCTGGAGGATCATTGTCCATGGGGTTCGCGATGGGTCGGACATGACTTCGCACATAACAACAACAAAACTGAAGCTTGCTGTTGATTGTATTGGAAATTTTGTTTGTTTGTTTTTCAGTTAAAATATTTTAAAAACTAGTGTAACAATTTTCTCATAACAAAAATTGCGTCTAATAGTACATTTAAGACCAACAAAGATTTATTCAAGGCATGAGCTTTCAAGTGCATGCACTCTTCCTCAGAATAAATGAGCAACCATCATAAGTGTACAGATATAAGGCAAAATAAATTGTGGCAAATTAGTAAACTGGGTCATAATATCTAAATTAAGCCATATGATGTCATATGATAATTATTTGCTAAAACAGCTAATGAGTTTTCTCATAATGATGCGAATGAGTTTTCTCATTATGATGCAGCAGTGTTATTGATAGTTCGATCAGGATTGTGTCACAGTGTTTAAGGCAGAAATTAACTAAAAAGAGTGAATTTATAGAATGTGTTACTGATGAAAAGAATCTTTAAGAGCGGCTTGCTGTTAAAATAATTCGCTAAGGGCTAAGTGGACAGAGAATGGGCATGGCCTGTCTGAGGCAGGGCCCATTCGGGATGCGCAAAGTAGTGCTGCCTCGGCTTCTCAAGGTTCCCTGGGGAGATGAAAAAAATATGTAGCGCGTTCAAATCTTAGACAGAGAGAAATTGTCCGTGCAATACTTTTTAATGTGCATAAATTAAAGCTTTTAAAAAACACGCACGAGACTGTAGTTTCCACTCCCCCAGGAAGATGCCAAAGGGTTTCTTTCTTTCTTTCTTTCTTTCTTTCTTTCTTTCTTTCTTTCTTTCTTTCTTTCTTTCTTTCTTTCTTTCTTTCTTTCTTTCTTTCTTTCTTTCTTTCTTTCTTTCTTTCTTTCTTTCTTGCTTTCTTGCTTTCTTGCTTTCTTGCTTTCTTGCTTGCCTGCCTGCCTGCCTGCCTGCCTGCCTCTCTTTCTTCCGCTGTTCCTCTCTTTTTGCCACTCTTTCACTTTCTGTCTCTTTCTTTCTCTCTGTCTGGCTTTCTCTCTGTCATTTCTTTGTCTATCTCCCCCCTCCACTACCCCGCAAGCACCCGCTGCATTCCTGACTGCAGTGGGCTTTCTTACTAGTTGTACTATAAGTTTCAATGTCCCCTGGGTTTCACCATTGGCAACCAGAGTGAAATCTTGTGATAAGGTTACACATAAAGGTTCTAATTCCTAAACTCTGATTTCAGTGGGATTTACTTCTGTTTAGGATTAAACTGTTAGCTTCTTTGACGATGTTAGTATAGTAAAATTGTTTTAATTTTAGCATTCTGAAATTTTCAATTTGTTTTAGACATTTTCTATAACAGTTCTTGCTAGCATTCACCATTCCAAACATACCAATGAACAGAATTATCAAGCAAGTATTACAATAATATACATTAAATTAAAAAAACTTCCTTGAAAATAATCTGTTTGTAACAGTTCATTATAACTCAACCCCCTCACAAAAGCATGATGATTACTAAGCATCACCAGCAATATTGTGTGGGGTATAAATCTAGGCGATCAGCACACAGTGAGTAATACAAAAAATAGCAGAAGTTGTGGATTATTCAGAGTGTATTGGATTCAAATGTGAAAAACACAGATTTAGAAACTAAAATTGAGGCCTAAAGCTAATCATATACATATGAGTATCCATCGTTGTAACATGGATTCAAAGTTCATCAGGAAATGTTCCCTTGTGTAGAGATCTTTTTTTTTTTTTGCATTGCCTTGCTGCTTCACGTATAGCAAATGGGAAATACTGCTTTTAAAGGAATTTAAATAGTCTGTTCCAAGAAGGATTCTTTTTTTAGCACAAGCTAGCAGAACTGCTTCCTCTGGCCCTATCCATAAGAGTTCATATTAGGAGTAGGGCACGTCAGTGTGAAAAGCACAATGATGTGTTTATCCCGAGCAGATCACAAAGATCCCTTTGAGACCAGTACAGCTGACATAATTTTGATGCAGACTTCTAGGCTCCTTCGAGTGTGCCAGTTGCAATTTCCTCTTCAGAGCCCAAAGAGCACAGATCATTTGCTGCATCTCAAGATGAATCCTGCAGAACTGTAGTTCTACTTAAGTGATGTTACATTGTTATTTATATTAATATTACTAAGAGAAAAAAAAAACAATAGATGCACTGGGAAAGCCAGACCAGTGGATTTTGATCTGTTGTATATGAGTATGTATTTCAGTGACGGATTCCAAAAAACTAAAACTGTGCCAATTTTAAAATCAAATTTTAAAAACCTGTATTGTAATAGTTCTTCAGCTTCTCCATCATACAACATACAAACTAAGAAGGGCTTATTACATAAGAAGTCCAGGTGGATGAAATTGACCAAGCATCCAGAGGGATGAGATAGAAACTGATAATTGTTACCGTAAGAGTGTTTTAGGAAAACATGAAAAACAGAAAAGAAGCAATAAGGTTGATGCTGAATTGTCTGGAGAATGACTAAAGGTAAAGGTAAAGGTATCCCCTGTGCAAGCACAGGGTCATGTCTGACTCTTGGGGTGATGCCCTCTAGCGTTTTCTTGGCAGACTCAATACGGGGTGGTTTGCCAGTGCCTTCCCCAGTCATTACCGTTTTACCCTCCAGCAAGCTGGGTACTCATTTTACCGACCTTGGAAGGATGGAAAGCTGAATCAACCTTGAGCCGGCTGTGTGGATGTAACTCCCAGCCTCATGGACAAAGCTTCAGACAGCATGTCTGCTGCCTTACCACTCTGCGCCACAAGAGGCTTTTACAAGAGGAGAATGACTAGGGCTCCTCAAAGGCAATTTGAGTCAGTTGATTGGACACATTTTTAGGCAGATCAAGAATACTGGATGTTCTTATGAGGTCTGAAAAAGCAGTATTGCGTCTTCTTAACCACAAACTGCTTACTTCAAAGAGAGCAGTAACCCCAAATTTATGGGATTAATTACTATCTAAGTGCTGGAATCCTAATTGTGGACACATTCCATTGACCATATGTCAGACTAGTAAATAAGCCCACTGCAGTCTGAATGCAGCAGGCGCTAGTGGGGCTCACGAGTCTGGTGGGTCGCGATGGGGCAGGGGTGGCTCGGGCTGGGGCCGGCCGTCCCGCGGTGTGGCATACCTGTTGGAGGAGGTGACTGTCGGCGGCGCTGGGTGTGGCGCTGGCGGTGGCAGTACAAGTGTGGGCGGTGGGGCCGAGGCCGGGCGGGCTGTGTCGGCGTGGCTACGTGGCGCCGGAAGCGTAGGTGGTGGGTCGGAGGCCAGGTGGGACGTGTGTCTATGGTGCAGGGGCCGGCGGCGCAGCCGTGGGTGGCCACTGCAGCGGCGGGTGGCAGTGCGGGCCGCTCCCGGGCGTGTGTGCTGGGGCGAGTTGACGCGGAGGAGGAGGCAGTGGCAGGGCCGCGGCGGCTGGCCCTGCATGGGCATCCGGCGAGAGAGCGACCGGCTGGGCAGGCCGCAACGGAGGAAATGGCGGGGGGCGGGTGGCCGGCTGCAGGCAAGGTGGAAGGGGGGCAGATCGCGAGGCACAAAGCGCCTCCCAATTAGGCAGTCCATCGGCAAGGGACCAATTGCGAGCCGTGCTGCGTGAGGCTCACAATTGGTCCCTTGCCTCCGGACTGACAATCGGACGGCCCAATCGGCAGGCGCAAAGCAGTCCGGGGGAAGGGGCCTATCGGCACACTTCCTCATCACAGACTGGGCCCACCCTTGGGGCCCTTACCAAATTATTTAATCCGCTCTGCTAGGAGCGGGTTAAAGATTTTTAAAATTGCAGACAGTTTACAAAATTAATCAACATCACTTGCATGGTAAAAATAAATGTCTACCCAAAAGATCAGCAGGAGCATATGTTGCTTAACCTGTACAATCTCTTTCTCCCTATTTGCATATTGTGAGACAACTAAATAACTCCAACATTGTACATATTCACCCTAAGAGTATATATTAAGCAATATTAAGAAGGGTAATTAAAAAAAATACACTGGGATAGAGGGGTTCTAAAGGTTCAACAAAAGGGTATAGAGGTTGAGGCATTCCTTTGATGTTGCCTCATAGCACTGGTATTCAGATGTTTATGGCCTCTAAATGTGAAGGGTCCTTTTAGTCACTATGGCTAGCCACCACTGATAGACCTATCCTTCACTAATATTCAGTTCCCTTTTAAAGTTCTCTATCCCTGTGGCCATGACCTCATCCTCTGGCAGTAAATTTCACATTTTGATCACTTACTATATAAAGAAGTCTTTCCTTTTGTCGGTCTTGAATTTCCAGTCCAACACCTTTATTGCATGTCCTGAAGTTCTAGTATTTTAGGAGAGGGAGAAAATGTTCTCTTTGCCAATGTATTCTTCATCTCATACATAATTTTATAAACCTGTATCATGTCCCCCATGAGCCTCCTCTTTTCTAAACTGAAAGTTCCTAGACTCTCAGCCTTTCTAAAGGGAAGGTGTTGCCATCCTATAATTATCTTGATTGCCATCTTCTGTACTTTATCCAGATCTGCAATGTGCTTTTTAAGGGGCATTATAATATTGGCCATTTTACTTTCTGTTTTTTTCCTAATAATCCCTAACGTAGAATTTGCCTCTTTCACTGCTGCAGCTCACTGAGTTGATGTTTTCATTGAGTTATCCACTGCAGCCCCAAGATATCCTTCTCCATCTCAACAAGTTTAGAATGCATTAGCCGATATTTGAGGTTGGGATATTTTGTTCAGTGCCAATACTGAACTTCATCTTTTTAAAAGGGATCCAGACGAGAACCCAGAAATTACTGTCCGTTTAGCTTAATGTCTGTCCCAGGCAAATTAATTGTTGTAATCAAATATGGAAGTATTAGGCACATAGAGGAACAAAGCCTGCTGAAGGAATATCAATATGGCTTCCTGTCTACTCACCAATTTGTAAAGATTCTCCTGGAGCTCTCCACAATCATCCTTGGTTTTCACCATCTTGAATAATGTAAAGTCATCTGTAAACTTGGCCACTACACTATTCATCCCTAGTTCCAGATCATTTGTTAACAAATTAAAGAGTAGCAGCCTCAATACTGAACCTTGTGGGACCTCAATGCTTACTTCCCTCCTTTGTGAGAACTGCCCATTCTCTACTTCCTGTGATTTAACCAATTTTTAATCCACAAAATAATCCATCTTTTGCTAAATTTACTCAGGAGACTTTGGTCAAAAGGCTTTTGAAATTCCAAGTGTATATTATGTATTGGGCTACTGGTTACATGCTTGTTCACTTTCTTAAAGAACTCCTAAAGGTTGGTGAGGCAGAATTTCTTTTTGATATTCCTTCAGCAGGCTTTGTTTCTTTTTGTGCCTAGTAATTCTATATTTGAATACAACTTCTACTAATTTGCCTGGAACAGACATTAGGCTCACTGGCCTGTAATTTCCTGGTTCTCTTCTAGATCCCATTTTAAAAATTAGTGTTAACTGTCCAGTTCAGCCTCTGCAGTTTACTGTCTTCTGGTGCAACAACTAAAATTGTTGTTAGATGCGAAGTTGTGTCCGACCCATTGCAACCCCATGGACAATGATCCTCCAGGCTTTCCTGTCCTCTACCATTCCCCAGAGTCCATTTAAGTTCGCACCTACTGCTTCAGTGACTCCATCCAGCCACCTCATTCTCTTAGGCTCTTCTCCAGGGAGTTCTTCCTTCTCATGAGGTGGCCAAAGTATTTGAGTTTCATCTTCAGGATCTGGCCTTCTAAGGAGCAGTCAGGACTGATCTCCTCTAGGACTGATGGGTTTGTTCGCCTTGCAGTCCAAGGGACTTGCAAGAGTCTTCTCCAGCACCAGAGTTCAAAAGCCTCAATTCTTTGATGCTCAGCCTTCCTTATGGTCCAAATTTCACAGACATAACATTGCAACGGGGAATACCATTGCCTTGACTAGACGTACTTTTGTTGGCAGGGTGATGTCTCTGCTTTTTAGGATGCTGTCTAGATTTGCCATATCTTTCCTCCCCAGGAGCAAGCGTCTTTTAATTTCTTTGCTGCAGTCCCCATCTGCAGTGATCCTGGAGCCCAGGAAAATAAAATCTGTCACTACCTCCATTTCTTCCCCATCTATTTGCCAGGAGAACTGAAATTAGTGATACATATACAGGAGACTAAACCAGTGCTGTGGTAGCGCCTGATATTGACACATTGTTTTAATCTGCATAGCCAATCAGATCTCCAGTGGCCAGTCAGAAGTCTGAAGTAAAATCTCCACCTGGTTTCACCCACCTTCTAAAAACACTTGGTGGGCCCAGGAAAAGGTATCAGTGAGCACTATAGCGACAACAGGTACCATGATGGGGACCCATTCCTTGATGCTGATGGACTACAATTACCATGAGCCCCTGCCAGCATGGCGTTTGTAGTCCATTGACATCTGGAGAGTCACAGTTTGGCCACTGCTACATTAGTGGATACCATGCTTGGCTGATGAATGATGGGAGTCAAGATGAAATTGGGCATTCAACTGTGGTACTTTGAGGGCTTTGCATTTCATCAACAACTGTTACAATGGATTGTGTGTCAAGCCTGATTTTGAATATTTATCAACCGATCATGGTAAATGAAGATAAAATATGGTGTGCATTTGTTTGGGCTTACTGACATTTAACTGTTAAGCATTTTAGTATTTATTATTACTAGCTGTCTTAAATGTCTAGCTTTATTGAAAAAATACTGCTAATCACTGAGATTCTTGCATTTGCCAAAACAAGATATGTAGCAGACTTTTCATAGAAATATTACTTTTATTTTTGCCTTGATGTTAAGAAAAAATCATTCTTATATGTAAAATAAATGTTTATTTCTTCATCGTGCACATATGTACCTTTTATTGATTATTGATGACTTTCAAATATTCTTTAAGTATTTTACATTTCAGAATCTGTTCCCTTTAAGGAATCTGCGTACAGTGATATATCCTTGTTATCAAATACAGGAGAACAAATGCACAAAATTACTGAGATATTTTTTCCATACAGAATATTTCATTTCCATATTTATCCTATTTATGCTAATATGCCATTGCCATATTTTCATTTTAGCATATTTCTATTCAGTGCCCATCCACGTATTTGTCTCAGTGCGGCAGTCCTCATGTTTGCAGATGATCCATAGAAATATAAACAAGACATTTGTAGCGGCAGTATTTCATTACTAAAGCTGAGAGATGTCAGGCGTAATTACTAGGACTAACATCTGGAGCGCTTTATTGAAGGGAAAACTGCCAGGATTGTTAGCATACACAAAGCGGCATTATGCATATGAGTGAGGCTTTATAACTGCTGCCAAGTTAGGTGAGTAGTGTAAGCAGGAAGCATAAAATCCAACGCAGATACTTCATGAATATATCTCCTGCAATGATCTTTTTTATAGTATAACTCCATAGAGAAGTTTATCAGAGGTTTCTGAAGTAATGAGCATCATCCATCTGTAGGGGTCTGTGGTGAACAGGATACAGGTGCACTTGATTTTGCATATGAGATTAATTTTTGAACTTTCTCTAAAGAGCCATTAGTCCTTCTTTGGGCCTCTGTTATAAACTAAAAATAGTTCTTTGTTTTTGCACTTTCTCTTCCCAGGCTAGTGGGATTTTAAGAGCAAAAACAAACCTGTTGAATAAAGAGGATGGGGAATCTACTGTAAAATTTATGCCAGGGAAAATATGTGCTGATTCATTTATAGTCCAAAGCATTCCTGTAAGAGTTAACCACACTTCATAACTTTATTTATTTATTTTATTTATACTTGTATTTATCAACCGCCACTCCCGAACTCAGTCAGCTTGTGGCGATTTACAATAAAATCTGTAAAACAACAGTCATCAACAATAATGGTGGAAAAACCAAATCTGTTTCCCTCCCTCAAGTATTTGAAGGAGGGAGAGCCAGCTTGGTGTAGTGGTTAGAAGCGTGGACTTCTAATCTGGTGAGCTGGGTTTGATTCTGTGCTCCCCCACATGCAGCCAGCTGGGTGACCTTGGGCTCACCACAGCACTGATAAAGCTGTTCTTACCAAGCAGTAATATCAGGGCTCTCTCAGCCTCACATATCTCACAGGGTGTCTGTTGTGGGGAGAGGAAAGAGAAGGCAACTGTAAGCCGCTTTGAGAATTCTTCGGGTAGAGAAAAGCGGCATATAAAAGCCAACTATTCTTCTAGCCCAAAGTGTTTTATGGGGAAGGTCTAAGCTTCCACTGCTGTTCATTGAATCAATGGAAGCAAAATGGAAGGCGGGGTTTAACAAAACCATGAAGTGAATCCTAGCGTATTGTGCCAATGCAGTAATGTCATGATATTAGTGCAATGCTTTGTGTTGCAACTCTGCGCCTCTATCTTCCAGAGAGGTTGCTAGCACTAGATGGCAACAGTACTGAGCTCTGGCCCTTTGTTATTTTTAATCTTAATACTTTTATTTCAAGATTAGTGATATTTTAACACGTTTTTTGGATATGGGTGCTGTTGAGCCTCAGTGAATTGTTAGCAGTTGCTTAATGGCAGTTTCATAGCAGTGTGCAATGCTGCAGTCCGCAGAGATAGATGATTGTTCTTGCAGTACTCAAGTGTCTACTAGGCACCAGTTAAGCTGGATACAAAAGCATTTGATTCTTTTACAAGGATCTTTGGTTAATCAGTCTTTATAGTCGAACTCGCAAACCTCAGTTATACCATTTTGACATAATATGAATCATAATCTGTTCTCAAAATCTTTTGAAATGCCTGCAGATATTTGGATCAAGTCCACTCAAGTTTATTTATATGGTCACAGACCAGAATGCAGATAAAACTTTAAAACTTTAGACAATATAAAAAATTTAAAATTTCAATAAAATGAGCAAAAAGGACAACAGGATGGCGTTTATTTTTCTGGCAGGCTTAAATCACATGGGCATAGAATTCTCTTTTTGGAATGATATTTTGGATCAAATAAATCTTTTCACAAAGTGTAGAAAAAAATGCTTCTTTGACTGCATACAATAGTAGTATTTTTCTTAAAAGGAAATCTATAGTGGGACACTCAAGCAAGACAAAAACATTTTAAATGGTCAATCAATCAAGGCTCCTGTTGTAAAGGCTAAAGAAAATGACAACACGAGCAAAGTAAGAATGCTTCAGACAGACTGAAAATGGTGGTAACTGAGGAAGGTAAATGCAAAAGTTATCCTTGAATTTTATAAAGATTTTGAAGCAGGAGTGGGTATCTGTGAACTTTGGATAATACTTAAAATGTTGTTGTGACCTTTGTTAACAAAACAATTCAATAGATTCAAATTACTGTAAGATTTTCAGCCAGTTGACAACAGAAAAACATGTTTTGACTTTTAAAAAATCCCTTACTATTATCACAAGCAATATAGCTTAAGTTACAGTAAAGAGAACCTTCTTTCTTTCCTAAACTTTCAAACAGAATTAAAGGAAGAACTCAAACCCTTAATAGCCCTCTTGTAATCCTTTAATCCTATAAGCCTTCATCTAGGGTTTGTGTATATTACCAGAGTGACTTGCTTTGATTACCGCATCATCAAAGAATGGGATTTTGATATTTAAGAGTACACATGAGACTTTAAGAAGGTTTTATTTATCTATGTAATTGGGCTTGGGATTTTAAAAAAATACTGTGGGTATAGAAACTTGTGGAATAGTTAACAGCGAATAGTTAACATTTAGGTTTACCAAATTATATTACAAGTTTATAGTCTGCTATCAGTGAAGAATATCAGGATCTCATCCCCTGTAATATTTCAGTAGGATTTAACATACTGAAATAAAGGTGAATGGCAAGCCTTAATATACCAAAGTGTTGGTCGTAAATTCAAAGCTTTGAAAGGGATTATGAGTCTGTGAGCCCAGTGGCACCCTCAACAAAGTTTTATTTGATATCAGCTTTCATATGCTTGCATGTGCTTGCATAAATAACATTTTGTTGGTCTTAAAAGTGCCTCAGGACTCAAACTTTGTTCTGTTGCTTCAGACCAACATAGCTCCCTATGTGATTAAAAGTCTGTATTGGTACTACCATGGTGTGACAGATCATAGACTCAAAATACTGACAAGTACAGAATTTTTATTTCTCATTAACAGTGTTGGTGTAAATAGTGCGCATTGGAATTACCTTTGATGGACAGCTTTGCAGCCCAGCCAGTCCTGCCAAATACTAATGATGGAGACTTACAGAAACTTGTTCAAATACATTCACAGATCCTTCTTCAGAAGGTTAACATAGTAGAATTCATTTCACAGTTGGATGAGTATTATATACTTAAAGTCCAAACCTAGTGACATATGTGATAAATATTATATATCTAGACATGACTGGATTTGCATATGCTACTCACTTCTGTAGTGATCAAGTGTACCCTTGAATGAGTGATTTGCATGATGTATGCCATGTTTTATTTGCTGATTTATGTTAGCAAATAAACTGTTTGCAGGTACTTAGAAAAAGTGCGAGCCTCCAGCAGCTATGGAAATAACCCCATAAATGAAAAATAAAGAGAAAAAAATGTTAGTCTGTCTATGTTGAATCCAAAATTATAAGAAGTGAAATATCCTTCATGATTGACTTTTAAATTATCACTGAGAAGGCATTGTAACTGCGCAATTAGAAACAGAATGATTTAAAGAGCTCTTGATATGGCAGTTTGTAGATGAGGTGAAGTTTTCAGTGACAAACCGTGCTAGACATGACTATCATTCGCAAATTAGTATACAAATTCTATCTTTAGCCAGCATCTTGGCAACTGCCCTGTTGTGTATTGGCAGCATCAGCAACTTATTTGTGTGACCTCTTTTACTACTTACAAGCTTGCGAAGGAATTATGTGTATGGGATCACTCTCATCCTTTTCATCCTTTCTCTGTGTAAGTGCTTTTTTTGTCTCATTAATGACATATAGAGTCAAATAAATACTTTATAATATGACTTACAGCTATGGAATGAGTTTTCATCCGCAATTGATATCCAACATCTTGTTAAGATTGAATGACTTTACTTTGGCTCCATACAATATATATGCCTAAATTTGAAAATATTGACATTTTCTTATGGACATGTATTATATGAGAAAAAAATGACAGTATCTGGTAAATGACTAAGAGTCCAGATGTGTACCTAACTTCCCCTCCCCCACACTAATGCCTTCTCAGGATTGCCAGCAGGCCTTGAGAAATATATTACGTTCCTTTAATAGCATCTTAATGCTGTGGAAATATGTGGAAATGGACACTTGTTCTTGTCATATAGAGGTATATTGTTTTTACCATAAAGTCACAGCTGGCTCGTGGCAACTCCATGGGGTTTTCAAGGAAAGAGATGTTCAGAAATAGTTTTCCATTGCTTGATTTCACATACTGCCCCAAGACATCAAGTGGGGATGTTATATAACCAAAATAAATACATAAATAAATAAATATTCCCATCTAAATATTAACCAGAGCCAGACCTGATTAGCTTCCAATATTTGATGAGATTGGACTAGCCTGAGCTACCCAAAATAGCACTCTCATAAAAGTAAATAACATCTTGTAATGTCCTGTTAAATCTGATAAAGATGTTTTTTTTCTTCAGGTAGTTGACAACCGTACACCTCAGAGCTGGGTGAAGGATAACTGTACCATCAGATATTTGTGATTTGTACAGTTTGTAGCCGTGTACAGCCATGTACCCTTGAGCTTGCTGGTCCCAAACCTGGGCAGAGTCTGCACTCACTTTGTTTATTCCATTGTCAATCCTGTTGAATTCAGATCGCTTTGAACTCGGATCTTCCTCTTCCCCCCTCCCTCCCCATTGAAACAGGAAAGTCTTCTGCACGTGATTAGGGTAGTTCAGAAGGGGGGGGGGGAGCCAAGCCTCTTTCTTTGTTCTCTTGAAGGGTGAGGGGAGAGGAGCCAATCAGGGAGCCTCTTTCTTTTCTTGGAGGGGAAGGGGAGAAGATCGAAAAAGGCAGAGAAGGGAGAAAAAATCCAGGATGGACAGAAGTTGAGAGAAATTAGGGCCTCTTCTTTAAGCCAAATTCGTCACATGGTCACCTTTGGCCAATCACAGATCCTCTACCACGCAGGAGAGCCCGGATTCAAAACAGTGCGATTTTATAATATATTCAGGATTAAAAGCACTCTAAGATATCACCTCGTCATGAGCCTCTTGTGGCGCAGAGTGGTAAGGCAATCGTCTGAAAGCTTTGCCCATGAGGCTGGGAGTTCGATCCCAGCAGCCGGCTCAAGGTTGACTCAGCCTTCCATCCTTCCGAGGTCGGTAAAATGAGTACCCAGCTTGCTGCTGGGGGGTAAAACGGTAATGACTGGGGAAGGCACTGGCAAACCACCCCGTATTGAGTCTGCCATGAAAACGCTAGAGGGCGTCACCCCAAGGGTCAGACATGACTCGGTGCTTGCACAGGGGATACCTTTACCTTTACCTTTAAGATATCACACTATAAAGGTAGGGTCACTCCGGATCAATCCTTCTTGCTGCAGAAGGAAATTTTAAATCGCCCCAAATCCAAACAGAAATCGCATTCTGTGTAGAGGGCAGGGACTGAATCGATCTGGGGTTGGAATAAAAGCTCAGTGCAGTTTACACCCTGGATAAATGTGGAGGATTAAAGAAAGACCTGGCAACCTACCTTATAAATGTTTTTGCTGAGAAAATCCCATGGAACAGCTCTCAAATGATTTTGATATGGTGCCCAGTGGTGAACCCCTCCAGCCAGAAGGTACCCAGTAAGTGACTAAGGATGGGCAAAGACCTGCAGCAAACAGCAAATCTATCAGGAATCCCGGATGCTGACACTATCAATGGTGAAAGCAAAGGGTCTGCATTTTATGAAGGTGCACTGAATAGCAACTTGTAATGTTAGAGTAATGATTCAAGGAAAATTGGAAATTGTCATATGGGAAAAGGTCAGACTGAATTGTGACCTTCTTGGCATTAGTTAACTACATTGGACAGACAACAATTTCAGTCAGAGGATTTCACAATCTACTACTTAGGACACAACACTGTAAAAAGAAATAGTGTGGCTTTCATTGCAAACAAAAACTTTTCTTGATAAGTGAAAAGTTTTTTGATGATCAATGATCTAATTATTACAATTTAAATTTGTGCCAAATCAATAAATATCACAGTTATCCAGGTATATGTCTTGACAACTAAGGTAACAGAGGAGGAAATAGGAGAGTTGTATTCTGCTATTCAAGACACTCTAAAACAAGTACCCAAGTAAGATGTAATTTACATAATGGGTGATTTAAATGCAAAAGTTGATCCCTGCCTGTCTTGGCTACTCAAAATGTGTGACCAGTGAATAGGAGGTCCTTTGGGGGAGATTGTCATCCTTCCCCTGTCTACCGGGGAGTTCCCAGAGGCATTAAAGGAGGTGGTATTTTGTTCTTTGCTGGAAAAAAATGGACCCAGCCAGCTACCGCCCAATTCACATCTTGTGTTCCTGGGAAAGGTTGTTGAAAGAGCCATAGCAGGCCAGCTCCTAGCATACTTGGAAGAAACTTTGGTGCTTCTGTCCTACCCACAAGTGAAGACAACGTTGGTTGCCTTGGTGGGTGATCTCCAGTGCTGGCTGTATTGGGGTAGATTGGCCATACTCATATTGCTCTGTCAGCCACATTTGATGTGGGTGACCATGAGTTACTGGCCCACCACCTCGCCAGGATTGGAATTCAGAGAACAGTCCTTCAATGGCTGTATTCCTTTCCCCAAAGCCGGACACAGAGTGTGGTACTAGGGGAGACTCTGTTGTGGCTTTATAGACTTCTTTGTGGGGCCCCGCAGGGTGTAATACTTTAACATCTTTATGTGCCCTCTGGAGTTATGGGCTGGGATGCGATCAATATGTAGATGACAGCTCTGTCTCCTCATGGACGACCACCTGGACTTCCCCCCCCCCCCCCGGATATATGTGTCAGATGTTTGGAAACTGAAGCTAGATGGTTGGAGAAGAGCCGCCTCATGTTGAGGCAGTAATGCGGGATGGACCAGGTCTGGCGGGGAAAATCTTCCCCATCTGGACCTGGGAAGAGGCGGGGCAAACTGCCCCATCACAATGAACCAGTGGCGGCCAGGAGTGATGCCACTGGTGCAGAAAGGGTGACAATATGAACAGGGATTTATACATGGGGTCATCCAGTTACTATCACTGGCTGATTTGGAATACCACACTGGCTGATTTGGAATATACCTCCCTGTAGTCTGAGTCTGACCAACTCATTGTGCTGAATACATAGACCTGATGTGAATATTTGAGGGATATTATTGGTGTTTTGTGTATGCATGAAGGTGAGAATATGCGTGAAAGGCTTCAAAGTATAAAAGGATCAGTCAATTAAAATATCATATTTTTGGAGAGAGGCTTTTCTTTTTAACTAAACTGGGGGCTTTTGAAGCACTGAGATCTGCATACTTGCATGGGCATCCTTCTTTGTCTGCAATTCTGAGCAGGTCCATCTTGATTGATTGTATAAAAATGGCTTTAAGACAGAAGGTATAACTGAAAGAAAGGAGAGTGTGCTGCCCTAGCCGGGCACACGCAGGGTTAGTGCAAGGGCAAGCATGGTTACAGAGTCAAGCAAGATCAAAGTGCGTACCAGAGAGTAGTCAAAAGTCCAGTCCGAGTCTTATCAGGAATTGTTAGCGGACGAAGTCCAAATGAGAACTGAAAGAGTTGTCGTTTATCTTTACCAAGGTCAAGCCGGGAATCTTTGGAGCATTCAATCAAAGCGTAGTCTAGTCGGGTGAAGCAAGGGTCAAGCCGGGAATCAGTCAGAGCTTCGCCGAAGTGTCGGTGAGCAGGAAACCAGTCAAGGCAACGGGTGGACATGTGCACAAGGTTGTACCCAGACTAAGAAGCACTTCTGCTGTGCTTAAGGACAAGCTGAGCTGTCACACCAAGTGGCTGCACCTGGCACTCAGCCTTCCTCCGATGAATGAGCCCCACCTGAGCCCCACCTAGCCTGTTGCTTTAGTCTAAGTCGAGCACTTTGCCTGTGTGTTGCCAACGTTGTCTTCCTGCATTCCCTCCTGCACCCAGATGAGTCTGCTGCAGGCTGAGGTAATGCTGGTGCAGAGGGCATGGTGCTTGTCTGGCTGGGACCTGGTTGTGGCTCCCTATCGGGACTTCTCTCTAAGCAGCACCCTGCTGCTTTGCTCCAGCTCCTCTACTTCTTACTTCGAGGGAGCTGGCAGAATGAGCTTAGGCAGTGGTGCAGGAGCACCGTCTGGAGACGGGGCCATGACAGAGAGAGAGAGAGAGAGAGAGAGAGAAAGATTTCTTTCCAATTAATGAATTACTACATTATGTACATCCCTATATTTTTGTTTTCTGGTGTTTGATTGTTAGTTTATCATGTGGAATTCACATAGGATTGGAATTCAAACTTTCTCCCTGTACTATTATTTGACATGCCCTTCTACAAAGTTGCTACCTGTTGGATAGCCAGTGCTTTTTAAAATTTGAAATATTGGTTAAGTTATACCTTCATTTCCACAATATGCAAATATATTAAAATATAATTTCATTTACTTTCCAGTGTGATGTACAGTTATTAATTTCTCTTCTTCTAATCCTTGTTACCTGTGAGGTTTAACATTGCTTCTTGTTAAAATATTTGCATATTGCTTACTGTTCAGATTGCTGCATAAACATATAACATAATATTTTAGGACCGTTTGAAACAGCTTTTCTGTTTTGAATTTTATTATAAGGTGGGGATTTTTGGTAGTAAAAGTGTCTAAATCAGATCATTTTTCATTTGAGCAGTAGCTCCACAGCACCATTTATTGGGAGCAAGAAAACTTCCTCCTGGTTACTGTCTTTTAAGGCAGAATATGCTGCCCTGTCCCTTTCAAAGTGTTGAAACTCTAGGCTTAAAGCCCTAACCCTAAGCCAATTTTACTTTCTCTGCAGCTTTCCCCCATGGGGACACATTTCAGTGGAGCACCCAGTGTGCCACTGAAATGTGTCTCCCCTGGACTGTTTATGTACTGGGAACTTCACTGCCCCAGTTCCCGTGCAGGAACACAAATTGGGGGTGGATGAGGCACACCAGGCCAAATGCTCCCCCATGTGGATGCAGGAAGAGGTGGGGCAACCTGCCACGACTAAAACTCCAGCCTTCAGCCCGGCATGAAACCTCCAGTGTGCAAACGGTCTTGGGAATGAAGCTGCAGTGAACAGGTTCTGCTGTGCGGGGACGGTGGGGGGAAGTTATTTTGCTGGATGGTGGAATTGAGTTTTCATGTAATCCCACCTTTCTGCAAAGCTGCCCAGGGCATTTTTTACCCCCTTCCGGCCTCTGTAGGATGGGGGGGGGGAGTCAAGCCTGGCCTGGTTCTTCCTGTCTACAATCAGGCCCTCAGTAGTCCCATGACAAAAAAGGAACGTGGATTCTTCTGCATTCCATTAGCATGGGCCTACTGAGGGCTTGATCTGTGGCAGGCATGGGAAGTCCTTGGCTTGGTGGCGATGTCATGTGAATGCAGGGATTAGCCCTGTATCCATAGGAGCGCTCTCCCAGCCTTTTCCGCTTGTGTGTAATCGGCCAAAGTAACTCTGACTTTCTCTTAGTCCCTTAATGTCCCTTATCTTAGGGACATTATCTTAGGGCGCTGCTATAAATGACCCTTATCTTAGGGCGCTGCTATAAATGTCCCTTATCTTAGGGCGCTGCTATAAAAGAACTATGTTACCTCTACTTTTGTTTTAAGAACATACACTGGTTTTTAGAACTGAAAATCAGATTTACTATAGTTTTCTACTAAACTGTATTTTCAAATGCAGCAGTCTTGAGATTCCAGTGATGTTCATTGATGATATGCATTATTACTTAGAAACAAGTCACACTGGGTTTGATGCAGATTATTCCCAAATAAGTTTGCATGGAATTTCACCCGTGGACATATGAAGCTGCCTTATACTGAAGCAGAACATTGGTGTAGCCAACCCAGCACAGTATATTCAAAATAGCAGTGGGCCTTGTTTTTATTTGGACGTACCAATACTTTAACTTGAGAATTTTATGCTTTTAAGGCATCACTAAACTACCTCCCCCCATTTTAATTAGGGAAAACTGAAAATTGAACTATTGTCTGAATTAGTGGACTGCACTCTATGAAATCTTGCCACCCCAAAATGTGCTAGTTTAAAAAGTACCAATGAAGTCCTCCTGACTTGTAGAATACTTACGAATGTGAATTTAAACAGGGCATTGTTTTGACTCTTTTAAGAACAGATGCATATATATTTATAATAAGCTCAATGCATGTCCACTTTACGGTAATAACCAAATAACTTCTCGCTTTGGGAAAAGAATTTCCATTTAGAATGACAGACAGGAAGCAGAACACTTTTTAAAATACTAGATATTAAATCACCATGTTCTAAAGCACTGCAAACTATAATCAGCTTCCCTCTATGTAATTTACTAGTGATTACTTGATCTACAAAAATGATATGCTTGGTTAAAATACATTTATATTTTAGTCTTAAGGTATACTGTCCATTATTTAAATGGAAGCTTTCGTCTTAGCTGTTATAAGCTTTTAACCTGTAAATTAATGCATGGGAAGTTTTAACTGGTTGAGGCAGGTGCATGTTGTTCAAAATAGAATTAAATTACTGCTGTTACTTCTCTCTCAGGAGAGATAAAATACCAATTTATGAATCTCTGCATACTGTCTGAGCTACTTTTATAGACCCCATTTTGTATACTTTATTGGGGGGTACATTAAACCTAAACCCTAGATACAATCCTACTAGAAAATCTTGTTGATTTCTTTCAGGTGTAATTAGAAGTGAATCGATACAACATGAGGTTATTTTATTGTTAAACTCCTATTTGTATATTCAGCAGCCACCTAGAATACATGTTTCAAGATGGTGCTTGCTTGGTGGGTTCGCTCCAGGTTACCAGATACCAGGTGATCATGAAATTGTGTGTTTGTGCGCGCATGCAGAGGGGTGAATTTCAGTATACAACAGTTATAGCCATATCAAAAAATTGTAGTGAATTATATTGACTCATGGGGGGAAATATCCTTAATAGATTTTTTTTAAAATTTAGGAGAATCCCAACTATTTTTTTAAAAAATGTGTTATCCCTCCCCATTCTCCCCTGGTTCTAGGACTCCATCCTTGATGGGTGGTTCTCACCGCTGGTGCTAGGGAGGCAGGCCTTAAATTTACTTCCTCTTCCTGTCTCCCTGGTAGAACCGCCCTCATCTTCAGTTTTTCTCCTGCCTGCAGGGAGTGCGGTTGTGTGAGCATTAGCTCTTCACCTTTTTTTTATAGAAGCTAGATTAAGACTGTTAGTTGGAATTTCTATACTAAAATCCTTCTACTTCTTTTCCTCTGTATCTTTCCCTCCCAGTTCATAGTTAATGTTACCAGGTTAGAGTTTAAAGTTAGATTAATAGGAAATTTACTTACTGTTCAGAATGGCAACAAGTGTTTTTCAAGATGATTATTTGTTGGAATCTGATCTCCCAGGCACGCATGGAGCTGCCGGTGGAGCTACGGGCCCGGCAGATTGCGTTCCATCAGGAACCTTACTGACCGTGGCAGCCCAGCAGCAGCCCGATAAGCCTAGGAAGGCTACTTGCAAAACAGCCAAAAGGCTGCGTGGAGAGAAGTGTGAACGGGCTAGCAAACAAACAAGCTCCGGAGGCAATTCTGACTGCGTCATTATTAGCTCTGCAGGGAGCTTTGGCCTGGAGGGCAGCCATGTGCCGAGCTCTGAGTTGCACGTGGGGGAAGGAGTCCCCCTAGTGGCTGAATGCCAAAATGACTGCACGAGCTCTATAATACAAGGTGAATCCCAAACCTCTGTTGGCTCTCTGGGACACCCATGGCCTGGCACTTCTTCTGGAGACAGACCTACAAATGTGAGTGAAGGGCTGCCTGCTGGCATGTCCTCTGAAATGTTCAATTTTATGAAGTGTATGTTAAGAAACGAAATGAATTCGTTTTATCAGCAGAGGTCTGCTTTAAATGTGCCTTCTTTACCGCCTAGGATGCTGCATCCTCCTGTTCAATATTATTCCCCATCGCATTCTGTTCACTATGAGCAGGTTCCTCAGTCCGTTCCCACCAAGGCGGCTAGAAAGATATGCTATAATTTACCTATGTCCTCAGGATCGTCTGTGAACGATCCAGAAGGTGAGTTTTTGATGGATGAAGAACAGGGGACACAGGCGATGGAGGAAGATATTCAGGTCCCTGAGTCAACTCAGAGATTTTGTAAAGAGGAGGATTTTCAAGATTTATTACAGAAATGTATTGTGGCTTTAGCCCTTATTACAGAAATGTATTGTGGCTTTAGCCCTTATTCAGCCAGAGGCAGCTGAGGCACCGCCAGAAAAAGATATGAAGCCTAGAGTGAAAGGTAAGGAAGAATTTTTTCCTCCTGTGGAGGTCGTACAAAAGGTGTTTCCTATGCCTGAGTTTTTTGGAAAAAAAAAAAAAAAGATTAAGGCAGAATGGCAAAAACCTATGGCTAACAAGCAATTTCCGGCATTTATATATATATATATAAAAAAAAAAATGTACAAACTCTCAGACTATGTGGAAGAGTTTTACAGACATTTCTGGTCGATGCACCAGTCACGGCCTTGCAGTCACAGGGTCTGGTTTCTCAGAATGGTGAGGGTCACCTTAGAGACCAGATGGATAAAAAGGAGATTTTTCTCTCAAAAAGGCACATGAGGCTGTAGCTATGGCCATTAGAGCCTCGTCCACAGCTTCCATAACGGCTAGGGCTTCGATAGTCTGGACTGGAAAGCTGGTAAGATTAATTCCTGAAGCAGACAAGAAGTCTACTGAAGGTGTATCACGACTGTTAAAGGCAGTTTGTTATTTAGCAGATACTACTTTGGATGCAGTTATTTTTGCAGCCAGGGGACTTGTGTCCTTGGCAGCTGCTAGGCGTGGTCTTTGGCTGAGGGCCTGGCCTGCAGACAATCATTCCAAATCCATTGTCATTGCCTACCCCTTTCAGGGAGATAAATTGTTCGGGGATGCATTGAATAGAATTTTGATCGAAACCCGAGATAAAAAGCAAATGATGCCAAAGTTTGTTAGACGTGGTAATGATAGAAAGTTTCAAGGCTTTTCTTTCAGATCACAGAACACCCTACCAAGATTTCGGGAGAACAGGAGAGGATCCTGGGGGAATAGTCGATATTCCCTTCGTAGGGGACGTTACTCCCGATATAGCAGACAAGGCTTCAACAGACAGGAGAAGCCGGACAGGGACTCCTCCCAGAATAAAGCATGACTCCCTAGAAGACGGGGAGATTCCGGTAGGGGGTTGTTTATCATTGTTCCCTTACAGATGGTTGAAGCGCAGTCCGTCTAATGGGCTGCAGAGATAGTTCAGGTTGGTTACAAAATAGAATTTTTTGCAGTTCACCCCAACAGGTGTCTGGTGTCCCCATTAAGCGCAAATCGGCTCAAGAGAGATGCTCTGCTAAAAGCAGTCCAACATCTACTAAACATAAGAGCAATAGAAATAGTTCCTGCAGAGGAACAGAGAAAATTCTGTTTACAGTGCCAAAATCAAACGGGGATTGGCGTCCAATTCCATTTGTGGCATTACGCCAGTCAGGCGTGTTAATACATCATTTTCGGACGACCTCTTGATCCGAGCGTCATCAGCTCAGGAATCAACATCACACACAGAGAGAGTGATTACCACTCTGAAGGAATTAGGATTTCTAGTCAATCTGGAAGAGAGTTCCATGGTTCCTACCCAGTGCTTTGGAGCATCTGGGAGTTTTGTTGAACACAGAAAAAAAAAAAAAAAAAAAAGGAAAATTGGTTTTGCCAAACAAAAAGATCAAAAAGACCAGAGATCTGGTGGGGGCTGTGATACGAGAAAAATCAACTTCACTTATGACACTGGCAAAACTCATGGGAGTTCTGGTAGAAACACGGAAGCATTACAATGGGGGCATTTCCACCTGCGTCCTTTACAGTCCCTTCTAAGGCCATTTCAGGAGAAAATAACAGCCAAGTCAAACATCAGAATCAGGTTGACTCCTGCCGTAAGGAGCAGCCTCTTGTGGTGGCTGAAGCTGGTGAATCTTGGTCAGGGACGCTTTTTCGTGAACAAGAATTAGTCCTATTCACAGATGCCGGTCTGTCGGGGTGGGGAGCCACTCTGGAGACTAGGCATGTTCTAGGGAAATGGTCAGCACAAGAGAGGGAGTTTCCAATAAACCTATTGGAAATCAGAGCAATTCGACTGGCCTTGGTACACTTCCAAATCAAATTACAGCAAAAGCATGTCTTGGTAAGAACGGACAATGTTGCAGCCAAGGCTTATTTAAACAAGCAAGGGGGGACGAAATCTCCCTCAATTCACAAGGAAGCGTCACTGATTTTACAATGGGCAGAGAAGACTCTTCTGTCCCTGAGAGCAGAACATATCAAAGGGATCCTGAATGTACAGGCCGACTGGCTCAGTAGACAGGAGATTTCCAAAGCAGAATGGTCCTTGAATTGGGGTGTATTCAAAATGATTGTGGATCACTTTGGCAATCCAGTGGTAGATCTATTTGCCAGTCAGGAGAATGCGCTCTTACCTCGGTTTTTCACCAGGTTTGCTCAACTCAGAGCAGAACAGATAGATGCCCTGACGGCTCAATGGCATTTCCTCCAGTCCCAATCATTCCCAAGGTACTCAGAAGGGTCAGACAGCAAGGGGCACAGGTAATCCTGGTGGCTCCTTATTGGCCACGCAGACCATGGTTCGCAACAATCCTGCGTCTAGCGGTGGGGAAACACCTGTCATTACCGGTAATACCAGATCTCTTGACACAGGGGCCAGTTTGGCATTACGAGCCAGGCTGGCTACAGCTGACCGCGCGGAGACTGAACGGTCAGCTCTGCTAAAATGCAGACTTAGTGAAAAGGTGACTAGCACCATACTGGCGGCCAGAAAACCTTCTACTGTTAGGATATATAACTATTCTTGGAAGGTATTTGTCAGGTGGTGCAGACAAAAAAAAAAAAAAAACAGGACCCTTTAAAGACTGGGTTATGGGTCATCTTGGAATTTTTACAAGGATTGGATAAGGGTTTGAAACCATCCACATTACGTAGACAGGTGGCAGCCTTGGCGACAGTTATTCCGAAGGTTCAAGGGTTTCCCTTAGCCAAGCATCCTCACGTTACTAGGTTTCTGAGGGGAGCCACGGTAGTTTCTCCCCCAGCCGTGCATCGTTTCCCAACTTGAAGCCTGAGTGTGGTACTATCAGCGTTGCTGAGATAACCTTTTGAACCTTTACAGGATATTTCATTGAGACATTTGCGACTCAAGGTTATTTTCTTAGTTGCAGTAACGTTTGCTAGACGAATTTCAGAATTAGGAGCTTTATCCATTAGGAAAGATCTTTGGGTGTTCTACAAAGATAAGGTGGTTTTGTGGACAGATCCTATATTTAGGCCCAAGGTGGAATCTAGATTCCACAGGATGCGGGAAATCAATTTGCCTACATTCTTTCCTGACCCTAAACATCCTAAAGAAGTTTTGTGGCATAGATTAGATGTATGAAGGGCCCTCAAGGCATTCCTTATACGTACGGAGCCATTTAGGAGATCAGAGTCAATGTTCATAAGCATTTCTCCGCCTAATAAAGGGGAAAGGATGTCTACTGTGGCTATTGGAACGTGTCTCAGGGATTGTATTGCTGAAACATACAGTTCATTGGGTAGGCCTGTGCCCTCTGGCATTACAGCGCATTCAGTTAGGGGGGCTGCAACAAATGCTGCCATGATAAATTCTGCCTCTGTAGAACAGATCTGCAAGGCGGCTACCTGGTCTTCAATTTCCACCTTTATTAGGCACTATAAGCTTAGTATTCAATACAATACAATACGTTTATTGGCATAAAGCAGATTAGGAGGCTATACAAAGATAGTCAAGATGCATCGGACAGTTTAAGTTTAAAAAACTGAGGACAGAAATTTAGCCATATAAGCTTAGTGATTACAGTGCAGCGGAGGCTGCCTTTGGCAGAAGTGTTCTTTTACAAGGCTTAGATTCAGACGACACAATCCCGCCCGGGACAAAGTAAGCTCTTGCATATCCCATCAAGGATGGAGTCCTAGAACCAGGGGAGAATGCCCATTGGCACTTACCGTGAAGGGTACTTCTCCCTGGGTTCTAGGACTCCATCCAGCCCTCCCTGGGCGTCGTCTGAAATTTAGTCCAGTTATAGTCATTATGGGACAGGAAAAGGGGGAATATTGGAATTTAGTTGTTCGGAACTGTTTTTTCTGCTTCCTCTTCCACTATTTCATGTTCTTATTATTAAAAAAAAGAAAGAAAGAAAAGAAAAATTATTACAGAGAGTTATGGTTACGGTAGTTTGGAGTATTGTTTCTCTGAGCTTTGGAAGGATCACAACTGAAGATGAGGGCGGTTCTACCAGGGAGACAGGAAGAGGAAGTAAATTTAAGGCCTGCCTCCCTAGCACCAGCGGTGAGAACCACCCATCAAGGATGGAGTCCTAGAACCCAGGGAGAAGTACCCTTCACGGTAAGTGCCAATGGGCATTTTTGTACTTAGTATCGAGTTAGCTCAAAAATTCTGAGGTCCAAAAGCTTTGTACTCACTGTCTTGTGATGTAAAAGTATCCTCAGTGACTGATTGTATATTACCAGAGTAGCATGGTTGTTGCTTCTGAGTGTCTTCTCCCCATGCAACTCATGGAAGATAGTTTGATCTTCAGATATATGTCCACACCAATACTGCCAGCAGTGTGGAAAGTCTGGTGTATGCAGGAATCTGGCTATGATCTTGAACTCATCCTTAGTGATGGAAGTCCAAGTTACAAATGCTCCCTGCTGGGCTTTTTACCATCTTCACCAGCATGGCAGCTGGCACCTTATCTGATGGCATCTGACCTTACCATTGTAATCCATGCAATGGTCACCTCCAAATTAGACTACTGGAACCTGCTTCATGCAGGACTACCCTTGTCCTTGATCTGGAAACTTCAACTGGTCCAAAATGCAGCCACCAAGGTTCTTACAGGAACCAGATGAAGATAGCACATTTGAGCAGTGCTCACCCAACTGCGTATCATAAGCCAGCCTGAGATCAGCAGGGATTCCTCTGACAATGAACTGAACTGTGGAGAGATGAGGCAGGAAGAGCCTCAACTGAACAGGTTAGAAAAGCCAATCAGCCTGCCCTGTCTGCACATTTCAAACCAAGCTGAAGTGCAGGCTGCTCAGGACCCTGAACTGGGAGTGCTGCGGAAGCTCCTTAGTCTCATCAGGTTGACAACCATGCAATTCCTGGGGAGGGGAGACTTGGAGGTCAGGAGCTCAGCAGTAGGAGAGCTGCCTTTATCATGGGCATTATGATTACAATGTTAAAATCATTATCATCATCATCATCAAAACATAACATTATGCTTGGAATTTGAGACAAAAAGTGACTCTGCTGGAAAGTAAACACCCGAAATAGCTATGGCACAAGGCTACAAATATCAGAAATACTTGTGATGTTCTGTAATGTTTTCTCATGGCAAGAAGATATCTGTTTTGACCTTATAGGGTTGCAGCCAACGTTTTGCCCCAGTAAATTAAAGAACATATATTTCTAGTATTTAAAATTTTTGTAGGCATCTACAAGGGTATCTTATCATATATTGTAAAGAGAAATAACTTGGCTTAATACAAAGTGAAGCACAACCCCCAGTTCAGGCAGTGATTTTCTTTCATGAAATTGCAGAGAAACATGTTTGCAACCACGAAAACTCTTGGTCAACCCAGAGTTATCTTTCTGACCCGTACCATTAAGGAATTTCCTCATTTTAGCAGTGGAACTCTAGATTTTCCTACTCATACTCTGCTTTTTGGAAATTGGGATTTTAAGGTTTGAATTAATGGTCATAATAAGTCAACGATCAATAGGAAAGTGAGAAATAATATATAGTGCATGGGAATAGGTGAATTTTGTCAAAACAAAATTTATCAGATCAGAGGCTGCTGGCAAGAAGGTTTTTATCATAAGGTTATTCAAACTCCTATCTTGTATACTTGGGATGTTAGGGAAAAATTTAGGTAATGCAGTTTGAAGTAAATAACAGAGACTTTAAGTTTTACAGCTTAGAGTAAACAACAGACAATGAAAACTTTCTGAGACAGGGGACAAAACAGTTACCTATTAGTTTACTAGCTCAAACCAGAAGATACGAGGAAGATAGCCTTTAGCTTAGAAAAAAATCACTGACTTAGAGAAATTAAACTTTAAAATTCGCTAAAACAGCTTAAAAAAGGGTCATGCTGACTAATTAAGTATGGCAAAGGGAGGGGTGAAACTTAGAGCAAATGTATACATCATTTCAGGGAAATGAGGGGCTATCGGGGAAGTGGAAATTTAGAGTTGTAACGGGATAGGTGGAAGAGTGTGACCCAATGGGTCAATTGACTAATGGGGCAGTACTAGGCAGGGTAGGGCTGTCTTAATGTTGTGCTGTGCTGCGACACAGACTTTGAAGATCTTTGGGTGTGATTCCTGAAGTATCTTCCCATGATCATGAAATAAACATGCTTTGATAATTTTCATTGTCAGTGTCATTCATTTGCAGGGCCGAGTTTGTCCATGACAGGGAAGAACTGCTATGACTTTCATAAACTCTTCTGTTTCCTGTTTTTGGCATATCCACAGACACTTAGCAGTCTAGCTGTAAAAGAGGGTTGGTAGAAGCTATTTGCAGTTATGTCCTTCTCAGCAGTGTGATCTGGCTTCATGAGATTTAGAAAGTCTCTAAGGTTCTAATAGAAAAGTTTAAATTCTTGCCCAGGCCAGTTTGTAACAAACATAAAGCAACTGTTCTGAGATGAATTATTATATAATATAATATATAGGTTATATAAAATAAGAATATGTGCACACATAGAAATATTGGCTTGTTGAGTACTTTTGGCATCTACAATTGTCTCCAAATAATATTTATGCTTATTCTCTCTCAGTTGCAGACAAATGATATTTTTGTGGGTTACACAAAGCCATAACCAGGAACATTTATTTTTATTTAATCTGCTCTTATGTTTTGTTTTGGGGTGGAGTTTTCTTCAACGGAACACTGGAGAGACAGACTATTTCTCTTAACACAGCACTCTAGATGCTGGATCTTCGGGTTGGAGTTTAAAGGGATCTGTAGCTAAACATTGTTGTGAAGAAAAAACAAAGTAAGAGGCAGGTTGTTTACAAGCATTTCACTGAAAGAGTGGTTTTTAAAGAATGCTAGAACTGTTAATAAAATGTTTTTCATTCTTGGTAGAATATTTTTAGGTGAGAATTTGCACGAATTATCATGCAGCTGCCATGTCATTTATTAAAAATATAATTTGCATGCTGCACCATGAACATAGAACTTTTGTAGCGTTTTACAGCTGCCAAAGCAAAAATGATTGTGTCCTGTATGCCATTAGCAATTAACTAATCTCATTGTTGCAAGTAAAACCAGTGAGCTTGACCTACTTGTAACAGGTAGAAAGTTTAACGTTTGTTGGGGCAATGTCTTCTGTTAACATCTACCTCAAAAGTGGTGTTTGAAAGGAGTGTTAATGCTATCTAGAATAGCTGCTGGCATGAGACAATGATGACAGGCCATTTTGAACAGAAGCATTCTATTCTAAAAGCCTTTTTAGTGGAATCTGGCTTGTTTCTCCAGAAATACTCAATAGAAAAGCCAGTTATCTGACTGAGTAGAATAATTTATTTGCTATTGTTCTGCCAAGCATATGTTAGAATCTTGTCTTCAGTTAAAAAATGGAGTGTAATCCAATAATGAAGCAGACATAGGAGTTTTGTCACAACAAGCAGATCACATAAAATCTTGAGTTATCTTTCACAGCTTCCCATATTGATACTGAATTCAGTTTTTAAAATCTTCCATATCCAGTGACCTATTGCAAACAGTATATATTTGATCCAGGAATTTTTTTTCTGATAATTTCTTTAAGATAGGAAAAACCTAGAATTTGGCCAGAGTATTGTTACCACATTTCAAATGATGCAGAATGTATGTGTGCCTCTTACATTTTTCAAGGCTTTGACATTCAAATATAATTAAGAAGGATGAGCTTTCTATTTTTTTTCCCTTTGGCATTTCTGAATTATGTCCTCATGTCATATTGTATAACATTTGAGAGAGTAAACTTTATATAACTAAAAGTGCTCATGAAGAGAAGGTTTTAAAAGTTGACATTAGGAACTAATAGATGGGGATATGTTTCAGGAACAATTGTTAGTCCCTCTTTTTCATCTCATCCCCTCCCCCGTACATTCTAGAAATTGTGGTACCTAGAACATTTAATGGTTGATATCAGGTATTCTGACAATTACTGTCTCCAGAATGTCATATGTAGTAATTCACACTGACCGCACCCTTTAACAGAGAGTGACAAAGGCTACAGACTCTGAAGTACTGCAAATTAGGTTCTGTTTTATTTAATCACACTGCATTATCACAACAAAATGTCTCCTGTGAATCAATTGAGCTACTACTACTACTGTAGTGCAAAGTGTTTGGGTTGCTTGTTCTCCCAAGTCTCTCAACTAAGTTCCCTCTCCATTTACAAATGCCACAGTCCTTGTAGTCCTATGCCACCCCCTCTCTCTCAAGGCCAGTCCATTCTCTGGCAGGAAGGTCAGTGACTGTCTTCTTTCTGGAAGTCATATTTTTCTTCACTTTCTCTAAGAAGGTTATCCAGCTGTCTTCCTCAGGCTCCCAGCTTTCACTGCTACAGTTCATGTTTCACGTTGCCTGTTGGACTTCCATCAGCTGTCACATCCCTCTCTTGCTTGGTCTAGGTTCCTTGCACACACGCTCGTCCCACTCCCCCCCCCAAAACCCATCTGGCCACTTTCCCTTTTATTTCCTGCACCCTCTGCCTCCACCCTGTTACTAATGGCTCTCACCTAGGCTTCTGTGGTAACCTGCTGGCTATTTCTTGGTAAGCTGCTATGCTGTACAATTCTCTGAATACACTGGGCAAATGGAAAAGAAAGTAGATGTTTGGTGCATTTTGGAGATGTAGCCTGCAGAGCATCTTATAGTTAATGCCAGGTGTTTTGGGAGTTTCAGTTTACAGAATACACTGGTGCGTTTGGGAGCAAAAAAAGGGAAACATTTCAGGTATTTAATAGAATCTTAAAACAGCCCCGCGGCCCCGCGGGCGCCGCGGACTAAATAAAAGACTAAGGGCCCCGAAGGATGAGGAAGGGTGCCGATAGGCCCGGGATGAGGAAGGGTGAGGAAGGGTGCCGGGAAGGGTGAGGAAGGGTATCCGGGATGAGGAAGGGTGTCCGGGAAGGGTGAGGAAGGGTGTCCGGGATGAGGAAGGGTGCCGATAGGCCCCTTCCCCTGGACTGACCAGTGGAGGGGCCAATCGGGAGGCGCTTCGCGCCTCCCGATCGGCCCCTCCACTGGTCAGTCTACCCCCAAGCTGCCCTGATTGGCTGCTTGCCCGGCCAACAACCAATTGGGAGGCACGAAGCGCCTCCCAACCCGCCCCACCCCCACCAGAGCTTTCCTTGGCTCCACGGCGGCCATTACTTTGCTGGCCGCCGAGAGCGAAGGTAGGCTCCCTGGACCCCAGCCATTAAAACGCTCCCCAAGCCCCGGGGAAGGCACGGATCGCCTTCCCCGGGGCTTGGAGACCGTTTTAAAACTGCACTGCCGCCTTAAAACGCTCTCTGAGCCCCGGGGGAGGCGCAGCTCGCCTTCCCCGGGGCTCGGAGAGCGTTTTAAAACTGCACTAGCCCCGGGGCCTGGAGAGCGTTTCCCTACATGGGGGGGGGGAAGCAAACCCTCCCCTAGGGCCCGCTGTATTTTTTGGACAGCGGGCTATACTGCTAGTCATAGAATAATAGAGTTGGAAGGTCATCTAGTCCAACCCCCTGCACTATGCAGGACACTCACAACCCTATCGCTCATCTACTGTAACCTGCCATTCCCTTAAGCCTTCACAGAATCATCTTCTCTGTCAGATGGCTATCCAGCCTCTGCTTAAAAATTTCCAAAGATGGAGAACCCACCACCTCCTGAGGAAGCCTGTTCCATTGAGAAACCACTCTAACTGTTGGAAAATTTTTCCTGATGTTTAGATGGAATTTGTTTTGAATTAATTTCATCCCATTGGTTCTGGTCTGTCCCTCTAGGGCCAGAGAGAACAACTCTGCTACATCCTCTATATTAGCAATCCCCAACCTGTGGGCCGCAGACCACATGTGGTTCGTCGACTAATTGGAGGTGGACTAAAAGGACGCCTTCTCCCCCTCCCCCGGCCCTTTACTTCATCCCCCCCCCGGCCCTTTACAACACACTTCGGGTGTCATTGTCTCCCATCACTCCCAGATGGGACTATCTCGTTGCAGAGAAACAAGCTCCACGTTCCCATTGATTTGTCATTGTCATGAGTTAAAATTTCCATGAAAATAAAATGTTCCTTATGTTCATTGTTTTGGCGTCTCTGTATCTTATTTTGAAGGGATGTTTAAACATTACCATAGTGATCAGAGAGCGTTAGGGCAGTGGTTGAGAGTAGAGGAGTAAACTACCCCCCCCCCACCGGGCCTCAGTAAAATTGTCAAGCATTGAGTGGTCCCTGGTGATAAAAAGGTTGGGGACCACTGCTCTATATCAGTGGTCCCCAACCCCAGGTCCGGGGACCGGTGCCGGTCCGTTTTTCAGCCGGTACTGGGCCGTAGCTCCTCCTTGTCCTCCTCCCTGGCTGCTACCTCAGGGGCTGCCCTGCCACTCTGCCGTCGGCTCACCTTTGCAACTCTCCAACGGCTGCCATGGCTGGGGCTTCCCCTCGGCGTGGCACTGCGCAGCTTCTGCTGGCAGCACCCTCCAGTGGGAGGTGGGAAGTCAGGGGTGCCAGCAGCAAAGCAAGTGGAGCAGGAGCTCAGGCGGCGGCAGCCCTCTGCAAAACACTACCTCCTACCCCTCAGTAAAATTGTCAAGTGTTGACCGGTCCCCGGTGATAAAAAGGTTGGGGACCACTGCTCTATATGGCATACTTTTAAATATTTGAAGATGGTTGTCAAATCCCCTCTCAATCTTCTCCTCTCCAGCCTAAACAGACCAAGCTCCCCCAGATTTCTTGTCAGCTACTTCCCATCACCCTCAAAAAGCAGGCTTTGAAGTCCAATGTGTTCCATATAATATATTTCTGGTAAAGTCTTGGAGGAGGAGCATGTCTCATGGCTTAAGTGCCACTCAGCATTTAACACCCACTCAGGGTGGCAGCCCCACCCCTAAGTGCTTCCTCCTGCAACCGGTTTGCCTGTCAGTCCAGTAGCCAGCCAATCGCCTTCCATCCCCCCTGCCCCCCCTCCTTCCCTCCAAGGCTCAGAGGCTGCAGATCTCTGCTGCGTGAGAGCTGCCCCTACCTGTGAGTTCCCTTCCTGGGGAGACTCCAGCCTTTCTAGTTCCTGGGGGGTGGGAGAGGCCATCTACAGCGTTCTTCCACCTCACCCCCCAATCTAGCACCCATTGTATTCTTGAATGCAATGGGCTTTGCCCCTAGTGTTTATATATTTTAGTGACTTCCAAAATGTTATCACTTGCAGATCCTCTTTAGAGCAAGGGTCCTTCTCACTTTATACTTTGTACTTGGGCACAATATGTCCGGGAATCTATCCCTATTTCAGTGTATTTCACAGAGGAAGATATATTCACAGTAGACAATATATGTGCTATACCTGTTTATGGGTACTACTAGGAGATTCATTTTCATGCTGTATGAAACCAAATCCACTGAAAAAATTATAATGTCTGTGACTGACCATCCAGTTCTTGACTTGTCATCCATATACTGACATTTGCACTCCATAAAAATCATTCTTTGTTTTCTAATTCCAGTGCCAATAAAAAGGAGCAGTTGCTCTGAGTATTTTAAAGAAACAGGCGTCTATTGCTTTTAAATATTCTACAGGCAACATACCCCTCAATTTAGTCTTATAGTTGCAACTAAACTTGAATTGCTATTAAAAGCAATGACAGCCATTGGAGAGAGAGGGATGCTAAGAAATGGCAAGCAGTGAACATTTCATCACACATTACTAACAGATGTTGCTTCCTAACTGACACATTATCTAGGATCTGGTTATAGGGAGTATGGTGAAATAGAGATCTTCAATGTTGCCCTGTGTTATGAAGTGATGTTACCTTCTATTACTTTCTTTATTATGGTCTGCAGTTTATCTGTTGCATTACCAATTGCTTTATTTTTGGCAAATCAGTGGGATACTGGGTAAGAGTGAACAACCTAAAGCAACCCAAGCATATCACAGCTGTATGCTTTGTTACATCCCTGGAAGAATATATTTGAGAAAGTCTTAAGCAGCTTGAAAATACAGGTTTGAATTGGAATAGTACTTTTCAGCTTCAGCTGTGGTAATACTAGTGCCATGCTGTATAATTACTTTGTCTTCTTAGAATCACTTATGCATGTTGATGCTTTAGACTCTTGACAGACATAATTTAGAGGCACAACTATTTTACTTTACAGGTTTTTATAATGGTACATAGTATGCTCACAATTTCTGAATTCATATCATATGCTCCTTTTGGAAAGGAATTAAGTGACATGGAGAATTCTTTTGAATGTTGCTGTTTAAGGGAAAGATGCTGAGATAACCAACCTTAAACGTTTGTTAAAGTTTCTTTATGCTGATAACAGATTTTTTTAAATGTATTACACTAGATTTTCTTAATGTCTGCTGTTAACACATTATACAAATATTATCCATTTCTTCGAAAGAATCCTGGCAGGTTGGATGTCATGGTGTGTTTTGGCAACATTGAGGGACCTAGTCCAGGACACAAGACCATGATAACAACAAATCAGTATAGACTGTGTCTGTCCTTTTTGTTTTAACTATGTAGGCATCATGAAGTTAAACTAATATAAATGAGATGTGATCATTATTTTCAAAGCATTTTATACCCTAGTGCAGTGGTAATCAACCCCCGATCCGGGGACCAGGACCGGTCCGTATATCAGTCGGTACTGGGCTGCGGCTCCTCCTTGCCCTCTTCCCTGGCTGCTGCCTCAGGGGCTGCCCTGCCACTCTGCTGCCGGCTCACCTTTGATGCTCTCCAGCGGCCGCCATGGCTGGGGCTCCCTCTTGACGTGGCACTGCAGCACCCCCCAGTGGATGGTGGGAAGTCAGGGGCACCGGCAGGAAAGCAAGCCGAGCAGGGGCTCAGGTGGCAGCGACGTCCATCGGCAAAAGACTACCACCCTCCCTGGGCCTCAGTAATATTGTCAAGCGTTGATTGTTCCCCGGTGATAAAAAGGTTGGGGACCACTGCCTTAGTGCATATTTGTGAAGTTTCAAACCTTCCTTTCTGAGAACAAGTCAAAATATTTGCCTTTTGGCTCTGTTTTTTGGAATTGCCAGAGTAATGTAAACAGGATAATGATTGTTTGTGAATTAGAGCTGGGTATTCTTTTAATGATGGGATGCAGTTTTCTAAAAGGAGGGATGAATAATATGATTTGTACAAGTATGATGTGTGGAATAACAGACACTTCTCTAAAACTGCAGATGTGACTATAACATTTATCACATTAAGAGGCTGCATTCCCCTCAATGAAGAATAGTAGATGACCCAATAACAATAACTGTTATTGGATCATCTAATGATGATGTATCCAACATTAGAAACAGTGTCTAGGACATACTTAAGAAATGCAGTTAAGTCATCACTTTTCATGTCTTGCTTCTTCATACCATTGCAGGTACGCAGAGCAAGAGGGCGGAGGCAATAGCAGCTTTAGACATTGTGCTCTTCCCATCAATGTTCCTTTTCTCCTTTGACTTGTAAACTTTCATCCTGGATGTGTGATTGGCACTCAAGGGAGGGTGATCTGTGATCAGGAGTGTCTTTTCGCATTAAAGGCTTTTTGTTATTAAAGGCTTCTTCAACCACATCAGCTAATCATTAACTTCTTAAAATTATGGAGTTCTATAGAGGTTTGGTGGGACTTATTAAAATGGTTTGCCCCTGGAGGTTGTAGATCCACTGGACCAAGACTGCTCTCAAAGATTTTTTTGCTCAGTTGGCAAGCCTTTCTTTTAATTCTGCAGTTCATTTTTGAAATACTGAATGGAGAAAAGATGTCTCTAGTTGCTGCCAACCATTCCCCATATGGGAATACTGAACCCCAAAAGCCTGGTCCTCCCCACTTCCAAGGCAGTGGACTCTTGCCCTGCTATCAGCTGCAGTATCCAGCCACCCTAATCTTCCATTGCTTACATGCCTCCCTGAAGAGGAGTTCCTTGGGCCAGGCCTTCAGCCCATCTCCCCATTACCTGGCAAATGCTAGTTATTTGCAGTCCCCCAACACCTCCTTGGAGGTGGCTGGACACCTGAGGGTACCTCTGGTTGGTTACTGTTGAACATTCTGCCTCAACTGGAGCTGGCCATACCTTGTGAACCATTCCATGTGATCCCACTAGGTTTGTGTAGCCATTGTGTAGCCATTGTATTGAGGCCCTGCGAGGCATTAACTTGGGTCAAGGGGCTCCACAACCCATTGACTGCCTGTATACTCATACCCAGTGACAGACACCCCCCTGCTGAGTTCCCCTCATAGGCAGTATTAGTGCCCTAATCAAGTTGTCATCTGGGATGGGATGCTGCTGCTCTATGGCCACCTGCTGTGTCTCATCCCCTCTTTGTGCCTTGCTCCTCTGCTCTTTTCCTGTCTCCCCTTGTTCCATACACAATTGTTGGCATATCAGGGCCCCTCTCCTGCTGGCCCGCCTTTACTCCTTGCAATGTCTGCATTCCTGCCCTCTTGCCGGGGTGTTTTGCTCCTTCCCAAACGCTCCTTTTAAGGGTTATGTCACCACTGATTGCCTAGCAGGCTTCTTATTGTTCCCCCTTCCCACCAACAGCTTTTGCTGTCCCCCCCTTTTTTGGGGGGGCCCTGTTTGTTTCGTATCTTGGTACACTGAGAGGATGGGGGTTGGGGGGTGTATGCCCAGCCATTGGCCATGCAACGCACCCTCTGAGGATTTTATGTTTTGTTTTAAAGGGGTAGATTTAGAATGGGTGGGAAAGCAATTGGCTGCTGCTTCTTTAATAGGTTTTCCCACCACAGCCCTAAAAATGTTGCTGCCCAACAGGTACCTCTTCCCTGCAAGCCATGCCGAGGAAAAGCTGACAGTGGACCTGCTGAGGGGGGAAGATGCAGTGTTCTACCGGGTCTTCCCTTATAAAAGTCATGAAATTTCTGTATAGAGGCTCTAAAATTCTGACTTCCAAGATTAAAAGAAAAAAAATCTAAAGACTCCCTCCTCTTTTTATTCATGGTAAATTTTTGAAAATATTCTGCCTTATTACTCTTTAAGAACAGAAAAATATATTGCTGAATAATTGTCAAGAATGACATTACTAAGCTGATTCTAAATTAAGAGAAGGAGGACTTTGCCAGTTGTTAAACATTACTGGTGATGAATTCTGTCATTCAATTATAAGCTGATTTACACAATCTGAAACCAAAATTACCCTAGCAGTTTTGCTGAGATAGTTGTTCTGTATCCATAAACTCCCATGCTTCACACGTCATTGAGGGACTTACTCTGTAACATTTTGGAATTTCCCTTCTTTATCATCATTGCCAACTGTCACATTGTTCTGGTAGAGATAGATTAAGAACAACTGTAGAAGGGATTTTTTTTAATTAAAATGGGAAAAAATGAACAGAAGCTACATGTGAGTTCGGTAATGTACATAAGTCATCTGTCATAATTTAACAAATGAAAAAGACCTGGGAGAAGGTATCATCTATCAAGTCTGTCTAACAACCCTATACAGTGCATTAAGTCATATTAAACAACTTTTATCAGAATAGCAATTTAAAACAATCCAACTATGCCATTTTATAAATCTCAGCTTAAACGATATTTCCTTAAGTAAGGTAGTTGTTGCTATTAGAGAATAATATGTATGTTGCATCCATCCGTATAGGTGGATACAATTTGGTTTTAGGAAGAAAATTCATCCATCTATTTTGATCCTTATTGAAAAGTCAGGCAGTAAGTATTAGCCTTACATTGACTGGGAAATGTACACTAGCTACCATAAGAATGTAATTCTTTGGTGGCTGAGTCCAGTTCTCAGCTAGATGACTTCAGGCAATGAACCTAGCACTCATCAGAGTTATTTTAATACTATTGCTATAATTAAATTAGTCTTGTTTGAGTCAAACAGTAAGATGTTCTTTGTCCTCTTATTGAAATATGCAAAATTCCACTTCTTAGCATAGGCTCCAATGATGCTAGGAGTCAGCTCAAGGTGCATCTCCTGCCACACAGTCTTTCATCTTTTCACGCTCCAAGGAAAGGTGTATTTCTTGCCACTCTGTCATTCATATTTTCAGGTATGACCTCTTTCATCCGTTTCAGGAAGGAGTCAATTGATGTGAAGCATAAAGTGAAATATTTACCAAAATAATAGCTAAGAATGAATAACAGCAGCAACTAGTATTTTGTTTCACATGCTGAAAAAGGTATCCTGATAACTTGGCCAAATATCTACCAAACTTATAGGAATTTGATGGAGTGAACACATGAGATGAAGTTGTTAGCTGGAGGATTTAAGTTGACATCAAATATATGGCATTTTGTTTAGCACCATACACAGCCAAAGAAAACCTTTATAAAGGAGAATCTTTCAATGTTTTTCCAGCTAAGGACAAGGTTTTCTTCATACATCAGTTACTAAGAAGGGGATACATTGAACAATTGGATTGAACCAATGGCAGCATTTCAGAGTAAGAAGTTAGTTTTCTGCTTAGTTTTCAGGCAGAAGAGATGATTGAGAGAGGAGAAAAAACAACCCTTAAAGCAGCATAAAAGGATGTTACACACACACACACACACACAATGTGCTGATAATTTCATTTTGTTCAGTACATGTATTTCTGCTTCAAAACTCATTACACAAAAGGTATGTACAACATATTGTATTATCCAAGGTTTCGGTCTTCTTGTATAGCTTTACAAAGCAAACCTAATAGTGAGCAGTAAAAATACAAGTAAGAAATAAAATTCTGCAGGACAGGGATACTGGTAAATATCCAACAATTCATGCATCATGCATTCATGAAGTTTAATTACATTCCTCCATATTTCTGCATCCCATTCCAATCCCTGGAAAGTTCAGTTGAGGAGGTCTGAAGATCTGTGAATGGGAAAAATTGTGTCTCAGCAGCTTGGAGATAAGGATGAAATTGGCACCTTTTTTCTGTGCTTGCAGAAGTTGAAAGAGGAGTGATTTCTCTCCATTGTCTTTCCTCACTCTAATCTCATGGCTGTTCTTCTGCACAGGTTCCATAATGATGAGAACGTTCTTGGATTTGAGAGGGCTGCACAGAGGAGAATTCACGAAAACTCTGTTCCTTCCATAGGGTGGCATAGGCACTGATTCCTACTGTTGAAAAAAAATGGCACATGTTTTTTGGACACTGTAGGGGCAAGATATTGTCTTAATTGCAGATTTGGGTTAAGGTGTTCTTGTTTTGTTTGACAAGAGGGTTGTGCCCCTTGTCTGCAAGTAATCTAGGATTTTTCTTTAGTTCAGTTCTCTTTCTGACTGTGTCTGCACTAGCAATATTGTTTGGATTTGAATTTTTAAAGGGTTGACTTTTTCATCTGTTTCTGCACTAAAATTTGTCTCTTTAGATGCAGTCCTGAAGTGCCCCTCACTAGCCCCACAGCAAAGGAATTCCCAGAAAACCGGATTTCCTCTTTCCAAGTGGGATCTAACAGGGTCTAATTAGGAGCTGCCTGATGTGGGAATGTCTAGCAATGGGTTTTTTCCTCCCACGCCCACCATTCTGAATTGTTTGGACATGCTGCTTTCCTCATCACCACCCCTCTCCCTCTCTTGTTCCCCTTCCTTCCCTCTGTTCTGAAAAATCTACCTTTAAAAAAGATGTGATTGCAGTACAACACTTTTTATACGTTTTAAAAAAGCAGTCTTGCATAGCAGTGTTATGTTACTAGGGGCAAAGCCTGTTGCGTTCAGGATTACAATGGGTGCTGGACTGGGGGGGGGGGTGGAAGAACTCTGCGGATGACCTCCCCTCCCCCCAGGACCTGGAAAGACTGCAGGCAGCTGCTAGGAAACTCATTGGCAGGAGCAGCTCTCACACAGCAAGGATCTGCTGGCCTCTGAGCCTCAGAGGGAAGTGGAAGGAGGAGGAGGTGGTCAGGGGTAGACAGACAGGCAAACCGGATGGAGGAGGTACTCGGGGCAGGACAGCCACCCTGAGTGGGTGTTAAGCAAGCCATGAGGCCAGCTCCTCCTCCAAGCCCTTACCAGAAATATTAAGTGGAACAGATAACCCAGAGGTTTAAACAAAAAAAAAAACATTCAGAACACTTGGAGGAGAATTGGAGAGGTGGTCAAGGGTACAGAATGGACACAATGAAAATAAAGATTCAAGTAGACACCATTTTGCAAAAAAATATGTTTTCTGAACAGGGGACGGGAACAAAGCATGATGGGAAATAGTGTGAGGAAAGCCCAAATGCGGAAACGCTAGAGTTGACTCACAGTATCCAAAGGAAATTCAAAGCAAGGCTAAAAGTATGTATAGCTCCTAATGCTGAAACAGTCTCTGTCTCTCTCTCTCTCTCTTTGCACTGCCTTCCAAGCAGCTGTATATACACATGTCCCTCTTTCTGTTAACATGGTCAGCTTATAGAGGTCAGTTGTAGGAGTTGGAATTTAGATAGGATTGCTTAGATGGCAATAGAAATTACCTGGATATGTAAGTTTTCTGTTTTTTTTCTATTTTTACTGTGCCTTGTCTCCGTAATCGTTTCTGCTGTCAAATGCTGTGACACTCTGCATAATTCTTCTGTATTTAGTAATGCACCTAATCACCAACATTTACTACTGATGCATAGTGGATTGCACCCTTATTTATGATGATAATGATGATGATGAATCTTTTGAGGCAGTGAAGCCAAGTACTTGGTGAGATCAATCCTGTATTTTGTTATGCATATGGAGATCCTGCCAGAATCCCATGGGCATGATTGTGGAATGCAAACCTTGAGCCTCTAATTTTAAATGTGTAGCAAAAGTTCTTGTTTTTTTGTTGTATATTCTTTGAAAGTTACTGAGAAATTATTAGTAATTACTGTGAAAATGTTTCTCTTTACCCAGGAACACATTAATTGAAAACTGTTAGGCACTTTACAAAACGAATTCTGTTTTTATTCTTTACTTACCACTGGGAACATGTTTTAAATACACTGGATTTCCAATCCCTGTTTATTATTCTCTCATACAAGTATATGTATTTACAGCTTCAAAACTCATCTAGTAAATGGAAAAGATTACCCATGAAATAAAACCTTCAGACATTTTTTTATTTTCTCACGATCAATAGGAAGGTAACGCTCTTGGATTTATAATGATATTGAGATTGACTGTTTAAATCCTTTCTAAAGTTCAAAGCCTGAAACAGACTGTATGCACAAGCAAATCCACAGTGGAACTTCTAAGCAGGGGCTTGTGATAAATAAGTGAAATCAGTTTTGACTGAAATGGTCCACCATTCCCATATGGCTTTAACAGGAAGTTTTTTGACTCAAAAAGACAGGGGTTTGGGGAAGCAGCACATCTTAGTTTCAAATTATATGAGATTGCTTTGTGAATTCTGTCTTCTGGGGAGATGGGAAGACAAGACTCTCATTAAAAATGAGCTGTACTATGGAGAATGATTGAGCCTCAGGTCCACTTGTGGTTTTTAGCTTGAGGAGTATAAAGGTGGAGAATACCTGTTTTAAAAGCTGAACTTTACTGCTAGGCTGCTCATTGAAATGTCTCCTACATATATAGAATGGAATATCTTGCTTAGTTTTTGATGAAGGAGAAACTGAATTCCCTCAGTCTAGGCTATCTTCTGAATGAATTTATTATCTTTGCATTGTGTCTACTTTGTCTAGAAAGAAACTTTCCCCCCCTAATTTTCACTGTTAATACTGTAGTTTGAAAGAAAGGAGTGTGTCACAAGCAATTCATACACCTTAGCCTATTGCTATAAAACATGTTTGTAAACATAAGATGCTTTTTGTATTGGGCAATTAAAAAAATAAGTAAACATTAAGTCATTTTTTAAATTTTGGGTTTAAAGAGTTACAAGGAATGAGTAATTGTTCTATATCCCCATGCATTCATTAGCTAGGGAATATAAGAAAACGAACTCAGTTAACAGATGACACTTCTGTAATTGTCTTTAAAATCACATGGGAACTTTTTGTCATTAATAGGTAATTTTACTCACGAACATAATGAATGATAAACATAGATATTTTCGCCTACAATGCTCAGATGGCAAGTCTATCTTAATAGTTTTATATTCCCTAGCTGGTGTTGGGAATAGATGAGGACATTGCACATTAGAAGTATGTGCGTCCAATCGTTGCTTCTATAACTTATTCAAATAGTCACCCCAGAAAGTGACATTTGTGTGGTAGGATGGGGACCCAAATATGCAAGTTATTGTACAAGCAAGTTATGTAGTACAGAAAGAAATTCACATTGCCCGTACACCTCCAGAACTCTGATAAAGGCGATTGGGATTTAGCCCAGGCACAATTGCCGTTGCAGGGAAGCCTTCATCAGAAGAAGGGCTGGGCTGGGGTACTACATGTCCCAAAATGCCATGGTCTATGCCACACGGCTGGGAGGAGCTGGGAAGAGGGGGACTGGATTGGCTTCTCCCAGCCATATAGGGAATGGAAAGAGAGACATGTGCCTCTTTCCCTCTTTCCTGCCACCATGATTGCCCTCCCTCCCTTCCTTCCTGGTTTCACTGTGTTTTAGGAACTAAGAAATGTATGAGTAACTTAATGAAATCTGAATTTGTGGTTTAAAAAAATACTGATGTGGAATTGTATTGTCACAACTTGCCAGATTTGGGTATGGGGAGGAACCATATGCAAGCAGACCTAGCCTGCGTGCTGGCCTGCTCTAGAGAAAGGGCCTTCGTAAGAGGCTATGTGTAGGTGGAGCCGGGTGGCCATCACTCATGGAGGATGGGCCTTGATGGCCGAACCGCGTTTCCGGGTGGTAAGGGAACCCAGCAGAGGTTTATGCCTCAATTTGTTCCCAAATTGCCACCTTCCTGATAACCAATAAACAGAAACAAATTTCCAAGATGGCGATGGCAAAAAGCTTTATTCAAAACAAGTTCCTAGGTATAAAACCTCGTTTTTGTATTTTACTTCCTCAGTAAACTTATTTCTGAATTGTTTTTGTTTTCAGGGATACAAAGTCTTCAACCCACTACCTAATTCTTATATTTTATATACCTTATATTTTATATTTTAAGTCATATAATTTGGGTTTATTAGTATAGACCCAAATTATATGACTTAAAATATAAAATATAAGGTATATAAAATATAAGAATTAGGTAATGGGTTGAAGACTTTGTTTGTATCCCTGGGAAAAAACCAATTCAGAAATATGTTTACTGAGGAAGTAAAATACGAAAATGAGGTTTTATACCTAGGAACTCATTCTGAATAAAACTTTTTGCCATCGCCAGCTTGGAAATGTCTTTCTGTTTATTCATCTTTGGCTGATGGGTCGTCTCTGCTTGCACCTTCCTGATAACCAGCAGGTCATTGGAGGCACAGGGAGCCTGATGGGATGCCCAGGGGTCCCGTGCATGCCTGCTGGAATAGTCAATTGGCTGCCTTGTGGCCAGAGGACAAGAGTGCTGGTTCCTTTGCCCCCATGCTGACCAACGTTCGGTAGTTATTATTAAAGTTATGGCCTACTTTAATGGCAAAAAGAACTAGACTCTGTGTCTTTTATTGTGAAAAGGTATTCCCCTGCAAGGCAATACATTTTATTCTGCTCTTCTAACAAGGAAGCAGCGTACCTGGTTCTCACTTCTTAATAACAACCCTGCAAGGTAGCTTAGCCTGAGAGAGAGTAATTGGCCCAATTTCCTCTAGTTAGCTTTATGGTAGAATGGGGATTTGAACATAGACCTCCCAGATCATAGTCGAACATTTTAACCACACAAGGGTTTTTTTGTGCAGGAAGACTATAGGAATTGGGTAATAAAGATATGTAGTTCGGCTTCTTATTTGCATGTACCTGAACTTATTAATATTTTACACAGCTCTCATCCCTTTGGTTAGAAAAAACATTAGCTCCTTGCAGACTGCTTTGATATTCATATCCGTCATAGTAATGCAGTTTTCACTTATTTCTGCATTGGCTATCAAATTTGGCAGAACCGTGAAGCTTTGATCACTGTACTTTTCTTCGTTATTAATTCTGAATGGCTTCAGTTTGTATATTTTTTGTCTGCATATATTCTTCATGTGCCTTTGCTTCTCTCTGATTGTGTTAGACTCAAGCAGACCTCTATTTTGCACACATTTTCTGCATTTAATGAATAATATATTGTTTGCAGATTAGTTATGTTTGACTTGAATGTGGCACTCAACCTGAAAGGCTACTTAAGTAATATTGGTTTAAAGAGAATTCCCTCTTGTGGGAAAGCTGAGCATTTTACCAATCTTCTAGTTAATAATATTAATGCAGCCATACAAAACTTTCCTAGATGACAATTCTTTCAAGCCACTTGGGTCCTTATCCAAACTGATTAAAACCCATAAAGTAGCCTCTTGCCAAAATCTCATAATATTGTACTACATAATATTGTACTATTATTTCATCTGATGATTCATAAACAAAGAAATCAATAAACCTGTTTTTAAAAAGAATTAATTTGAAACATAGATTCTTGTTGAATGAAACAGTGCTACACGTGGCAGGTTGAACATTACATTCCAAGAAAAGAGAAATCAAGCAAAGGAAGCCTTTAGACATTTTATTTATTTATTAGAACATTTATACCCTGCCTTTCCTTGTGGTTCAAGGTGAGTGAAGAAGGTACTGCTAGAATCAGTGGTGAAGTGTGTAGCAGCTTCCTAGGACCGCAGGTGCTACTTGATTGCTGCATGCATAACAGAATTCAGGACTCACCCAAGGGCATCAAGGTACCAGTAGAGCATCATTCAGGTATAAGCTCCTCAATTCTAGAACCGCTACAGTTCTAAACCAGATGTTATTCACCATTGGCCTGGTTTCAAGAAAAGCTGTACAGGGACAGGGTTTCATACAGCAAACTACTTTCCATTAATGAAGTGCTATGATTACTTCAGACTGTGCTGCTTTTTTTCTTCTGCCTTTTTTTTTGCCATGTGATCTTCCTCAGAGTTATTGTTTTTAAAAGCTCTAAGTTGAGTGCCATAGTGATAAACCAGCATAGTATAGAACAATTATGCATATGGCTGGACGTGCCATGCAGCTGCTGGTTCCTAGCGGCAGAGCAGCATGCCCCATCATTTCCCATATATGCATGGGGGGGGGAAATCCCCTGGCACACATGGTCTGCCCCAGATATGTGCATGTACACACACAACTCCAGGGTGGGAAAGTTCCGCCATGCCTCATGGTGGCAAAGGTAGGGCTTCAGGGGTCACTGTCATCCCACCACAGGATGTTGGGATAGCGGCATGCCTCTATCCCATGATCATGGGGGTGTAGAAGCACCCTGTTCAACTCCATTGCACCATGAAGCCAAACAGGACATGTTGTGTCCCTGCAGGGACACCATAGGTGTGGGGTAGGAGCTGGGCATCAAAGGCCTGGTTGTTCCCATATGCATGGGCCTGCCTTGGCTGGGCCTCTGCTGGTCACTGCAGGAAGACAGGGAACGCGGAAGAATCCATGTTCCCTTGCAGTGGGCCATCAGAGGCCCTAATATGGGCCAGGGCCAGGAGGAGGCCTAGACAGCACCAGCATCATCCTTAAGCAGGGATTAGCTCCTCCAGCATGCAGGCAGAGCATAATTGTTCATAGCGGCACAATTTCCTGGCCGGAGCATAATCGTTCATAGCGGCACAATTGAGATGTCTTGACTCCATTGACTCAATGAAGTCAAGGCATCTCAGTGGTGCCACTACAACACTGATGTTAAGCGAAGCAAATTATGATGTAAAGCAAAATTATAATTGATATTAGCATGTAGTCTAAGAACTTTAATTACTGTTTTTTACTTTTACCTATCATGTGTGCACATACTCAAAACCTTTCTTAATAAAATATTTCTGAATATGTTTGAAACTTGGTTGCAACTCTGTAGCAATAGCAACAGGAACTGAAAATATTATGCTTTGTTGTACCAGTTACCTGAGTACTGAAGATATCCAGAAAAAAGATCTTTCGTGTTTTAGAATATAATAGTCCAAGGGAACAGATGTAGGTTAATTTGCCAAAGGAAAAAAAATGAACAGAACCTATGCAAAAAGGAGCTTCCAAGTAGGTCAGTAAGAGATGCCAACAAGAAATTGAAACACATATTTAGCTCAGATTTAAAATTCACACGAAGCCCTTCTGACTGTCCCATCAATCAAATAAATTAATTTGGTGGGTACATAAGAAGGGCCTTTTCAGTGACAGTGGCACTGGTAATGGAATAATCATTCCAAGGAGGTACAGCTGGACCATCATTTTAACTGAAGGATGTTTAATTTAGGACTACATTTGCTTAATTTTGCTAGCAGTCATGAGTTGTGATTTTAAATAGTTATTTTTATGTTTTTAATGTATTTTAGTTTATATGTTTATTTACATTGTAAGCCATCTTGGACTCTGTAAGTAAGAAAGGTGCCTAATAAATGTTTTAAATAAAATGTATACAATCTAAATAAAGTCTAGTTATGCAATTTCTCTTTCAAAGCATACATTTCACATTATTTAATAGCAATTTCATAGTGCACTGAATGTAGCAATGATGATTATAATCCCCAATCTAGAAGAAATGTGCTATGTCTACAGCCTGTTGGTTTGTTGTTTTAGATCTATGATAAACATCCTAAGGTAAATGTAAAGGTATCCCCTGTGCAAGCACCGGGTCATGTCTGACCTTTGGGGTGATGCCCTCTAGCGTTTTCATGGCAGATTCAATATGGGGTGGTTTGCCATTCCCTTCCCCAGTCATTACCGTTTACCCCCCAGCAAATTGGGTACTCATTTTACCGACCTCGGAAGGATGGAAGGCTGAGTCAGCCTTGAGCCGGCTGCTGGGATTGAACTCCCAGCCTCAGGGACAGAGCTTCAGACTGCATGTCTTCTGCCTTACCACTCTACGCCACAAGAGGCTCTTGATAAACATCCTAGATGTGTTTTATCTGCTTTGCCACAATATTGTTCTCTCAGGCATTCCATACAGGTTAGAGCTGTTCATTCATCTGCACTATGTTTGGAAAAAAATTAGCTGGTGCCATTTTCTTATCTCTAGAACAGGATTGGTAAACTGTGAGTCTCCAGATGTCCATGGGCTATAATTACCATGAACCCATGCCAGTATGCTGGCAGGAGCTCATGGTAATTGTATTCCACGGACATCTGAAGAGCCTCAGTTTGCCTGCCCTGCTCTAGGCTATTTTGATAGGCAAAGCTGCATCTGTGGAACTTCTTTATACACCTAGTTCTTTACAGCAGGGGACCGGTCAATGCTTGACAATTTTACTGAGGCCCGGGGGGATAGTCTTTTGCCGAGGGATGCTCTGCTTGCTTTCCTGCCAGCGCCCCTGACTTCCCACTGCCCGCTGGGGGGGTGCTGCCAGCAGGAGCTGGCAGTGCCACGCCGAGGGGGAGCCCCAGCCATGGCGGCCACTGGAGAGTACCAAAGGTGAGCCGGCAGCAGAGTGGCAGGGCAGCCCCCGAGGCAGCAGCCAGGGAAGAGGACGAGGAGGAGCTGTGGCCTGGTACCGACTGATCCTGGAAGTTGGTGAAGAATGTACTTAAAAAGTTGATAACTAGTGCTTGTGAATTTTAATGTTATCCTGGCCCCAAAGTACAGCACTTCTCCAGAAGTCATCATTGTTTTGTTTAGGCTCACCAATTTGTCATCTGAAAACTATATTTTCAGTTTCATGGAAAGAGGCATCTGCAGCCATTAGAGCCAGGGATTGAACTGCCCCAGTTCAGCTTCATAGGAAGCTCATGGCTGCATTGGATTGGTAGGATTCAGCTATCCAATGGTAAGATAGGTGTGATAATTAATTATTCCTCTCTCATCTCATGCCTCATCTTTTGCTGCTTGCTGCTGACCTCCCCACTTACCCTTTATAGCATGGAACTAACCAGTCACCATTTGGGGCCAAGCAGGAGTTTTAGTGGCCTTCCTCCTGACTGACACTTAAGCAGGGCCCCTTTTCAGCTGCTTCATGATGTCCAGGCTGGTGGTAGTAATGTTTAAGAATTAAATAATTAAATAAGGGATTGAATTTAGAATTAAGAATGCCTATTCTGGTGGCTGTTTAGCAGGGATAGGATGGGTTGCTCATGATAGACAAGGATTGATGAGTATCCTGAGACATCAGGTGTGATGGAGGATGTGTCCTGAAGAGGCCATTGCTTGCTGGATGGCAGGATGGGGCTTGATATGGAGTATCTTTAGTGCTGAGCAATATCTTCCCAAACCTGGTAGCAACTTGTTGGTGCATCAGAGTGGGGGGATGGGGCACTACTCAGCACTTTATGTGTGGAGGAGGATAAAAAAGGGTAGCATTAGCTGCAGACTGAATTTGGAACAAGGTGGATTTGCCAAATCAAAGGAAGCCATGGACAGGCTACCTAGTACAGCCCACTCTTAATTAAATAAATGCTGAAGTTTCCTAGCATACAGTATAACTTGGTAGACTTACCTGTCTGCATTTCAAGGGAGCTACTTGATTTTGAATTAGTTCTTTCTTATTGATGTGGGAGGACAGATTATATATTGTTGTTGAGGTGAAATATTAAGTAGTTCCTTAATGAGTTTTCTGTTCCCAGTGGAATTTTTAATTGAGGTTGGTATAGTCAAGAGTGTTACAGAAAGATGCAATGTCCAGGGGTGCTAATTTCTCTGAAATGCCTAGAGATAACGAATAAGACTGTTCCACAGAACACAATTTAGAACTGCATTAAGATGAGCTATCTCTCTGCCACCAGGGCATACACAATATGTTTGTGAGGTTCATAATAAAAGAAAACAGATGGCGGTATTTAAGGGGAGTGGAAAGTGTTTGGGTGAATTTTTTTTCAAGTGAGTAATGGCCATTTCCCAAGTGCTATATCTTGCATGCCTTTTTTATTTGCAAAATTAAATAGCAAGTCCAATCTAGCTGGCCATATTTTTTCCTTTACATTTTATCAATTTTGGCTTATTTTCAGCCAGACACCAATGTATTGTTCAATCAATTTATATTTTAATATTTACCATTTCCAAAATAGAAGGTGGTTAGATGTAAACAAAACTGTAGGGCTATGAATTCTATGTTTTTTTCTGTAGCTGTACAATTTTCCCCTGTAGAGGCGTGGAGGCAACAGAGTTTCCTGAGTAAAGTGACAGATGTCTGGTTTAGCTATCTAGCATCTAAGCAGCAAGGAGAAGCAGGGCTGTAATGGAGGATGATATTTTTCTATTTGGATAATTTTTTGAGAAACACCGGATAATGGAAGTTCAGTTAATTTAGATTCCAAAGGCTTAATTCAAACAAATGGAACCATTTCTTTTGAAGAAGTGGTAAGGCCAGGAGTTACTGTTTTATTAATACCTTTAAATTATGTATTACTTGGTTCAGAAATCAGATAATATTGAATTAATAGTCCTAAGGAGAATTACTCCATTCTAAGTCTGTTGAAATCAGTGCATCTATAAACTTCTAACTATGTTTAGGAGTGCACTGTAAGAATGCTAGATTTTGTCCAGATATTAGACTCTCTAATACTCTTCTGGATTTGAGTACTTAAGAAATGCATGAGGAGAAACTTAAATAATTGTATTATTATTATTGTTATTGTTATTGTTATTGTCATTGTCATTGTCATTGTCATTGTCATTGTCATTGTCATTGTCATTGTCATTGTCATTATCATTATCATTATTTAGTTTTCCTACACACTTTCTCTCAGAAATGACTTGCAGCAGGTTACCATAAGAATAAAACCCCAATATATAAAAACATAAAAAATCAAATCCCACCTACTCTGGCAATGAGAAAATTAAAAACCCCTCCTTCCCCTCCCATGTCCCCCCCCTCCATCAGCACCTCAGAGGCCCAGTCCCCAGGGATGCTTCTAGTTCTTTGTTGTGGAGGGACCACTATAATTGCCTGTACCCTGGCATCAACCAGAGACCTGGCAGAAGAGCTTCATTTTACAGGCCCTGCGGAACTGTGAAAATTCCTGCAGAGTTCTTAGATCTTCCAGAAGCTCACTCTATCAGGTTGGGGCCAGGACTGAAAAGGCCCTGGTCTTGGTTGAGGCCAGGCAAACCTCTCGAGAGCCAGGAATCACCAACAGATTAGTACCCGCAGAATGCAAGGCCCTGCGGGGAGCATAAGGTGATTGGCGGTCCCTCAGATATATGGTATCCAGACTGCGAAGGGCCTTAAAGGTCAAAAACAGAACCTTGAATTTCATCCGGGCTGCAACTTGAAATCAATGCAGCTGCCTCAGCAATGGCTGAATATGGGCACCCCAAGGTGTTCCAATGAGGACCCCGGCTGCTGCGTTTCATACCAGACCCTCTACCTGATAAGTAGACTTTAGAATAGAATCCTGCTGTACTAAATTACTGTATTACTTATTTGATTTAAAGGTGAAATTAACTGGACAGTATTTGCTCTTTGAGACCCATGATCTTTGTGCTCTAACTGTGCTGTGTACTTTAGAAAAAAAATCATTTAAAGCTCCGTAGGACAAATTATGGACAACTATAATGATGTCTGTGAAAAATAAAATGAAAAGGCTGCAGTTAAGCCATCCCAAGTTCACTGATTTTTACTTGTTTTGTTTTTAACAGGTGGCTGTTCATTCGATGAGCCATTCCCTTCCTGTGGCTATAGCCAGTCGGATGATGATGATCTTAATTGGGAGCAGGTGAACACACTGGTGAAGCCTTCATCAGATCCATGGATACCGACAGGTGGCTTTCATTTGAATTTTTAAAAAATTGTGTGCAAAATATGACTAATTTAGCAAAATTATTATCTATTGTTCACTGGAATAAAAGAAAATTCTGTTATGTAGTTTCATCATCGTGGTATCTGTGCAGTCTTGCATGGGTACTAGCTGTACAACAGAGAGATTTTTGAAACTTGGAGAAAGCCCGAGGGTTCTCTGTCCCCCTCCCTGCTCTGTTTCTTGTCTTTTCTAGCCTGCTAAGAGGGGCAAAGTAGCCTTTCTTCAGTTGTCTCTCTGCCTTTGCTGAGAGAGGTTCTTTAGTAAAAGCTCCTTCTCTTCTCCAACCAGTACAACTGCCAACAATTTTACCTCAGTCCTCTGTCTCTGGCACACAAAAAATCATCTGGCACAAAAAAGCGCTCTTCAAAAAATGTAGAGATATCAATTTTTGCAAATTAAAATTTATTTTCAGAACATGCTTTGTGAAGTGGTCTCTCTAGACCAGTGAATGTCTTTGAGAATATAATGGCTCATTGTAAATTGCCCATTGTTAATTGCCCAAAGGATTGTGAGCAAAATTCTATGGAATGCTTATAGAGCCAGGGCATAAGGAACAAGCTTACTGAGCACAGTGGCAATTAGTCTTTTAAAGGAAATTACTGAGTCAACCTCAGGAAAAAATGACAAAGTTAATAAACGTTTTAATATCAATATATTAGGGGGGAAAGACCTTTTTAAAACTGCTTTACAGATGGTACTATAAACTGACTAGGATTTATAAAATGAGTTGTTTTGATATGGAGCTTCAATATCTTATTTTGGGGTCCAATAGACTCAAGAAGAAAAATACTGATTATACAAGAGAAAGAAAGATTAGAAATTAATCTAAGACATTATATTTCATCATATTTTAAGAAAACATATCAGCGTTCCAAGAATTCTTCTGGTGGTCTTCTATTCAGCAAATGTGTAAGCTTAGCCATCACTACATACTCTCGGTTTCTCAAACCAAGAGTCCACCTCAGGCAAGTCTTGCCGTTTCCATCTTGCAGCAATCTGAAATCTAATGGCCGTAGTAGAAAAAAAAAAACTCTCTAGCAAACACAGGAAGGTTTTCAGGGAGAAGTTCTGTTATTTTTCCAACTTTATGGCAACATCTTTGTCTTTCTTTGGTTCTACCACACAGAGACACATATAATGTTATCTGCATTTCTTTGCATTGTTAGAAACGTGGTAGGAGTTGCTCTGACCAATAAAGTAGAAAGTAAAATGTAATCCTTTCCCCCCTCCCCTCTGCAGCCTCCCAACTTGTTCATGTGGATCCTGTAACTCTGGTGGAGAAAGCTTTCCCAGACTTATAAAGGACTGTTCAGGGAAGAGAATATAGGAACGATCTGCAACTGTCATATTTTCAAGTTCCATCCATCTGACAGAAGGTGCTGACAGGAGCATATTTTTCTCTGTCTTATTCTTTCTGTAGCAGCTAGCTGCATACCACTTGTAAACAAAATATTTTGCAGCACAGGTGCTTGCCGTGACCAATAAAAACTGGACAAAATAATCTCTTGACGATGGTGCAGTATATTCTCCCCACCAGAATTTGAGGGAGCATGGAAATTTGTTCCAGTTTGCCTTTTTGCTGCAGCCACTTCTGTGATTAATTATTAATTAATTAATTAATTAATTAATTAATTAATTAATATTTTAATGTATATACCGCCACTCATAGCGACAGCTGTCTCATGGTGGTTTACAATATAAAAGTAATAAAAATCACAATAAAACCCCATAATCCCCCATAAAATTACAAAACAGAGCAATAAATATAACCACAAAAAAGGAATCTCTCAGTCCCAGCTCTACTATTCTAGCCTTGGGGATCTAGGCAATAACCTAGCGCAGGGGTAGTCACCCTGTGGTCCTCCAGATGTCCATGGACTACAATTCCCATGAACCCCTGCCAGGGGCTCATGGGAATTGTAGTCCATGGACATCTGGAGGACCACAGGGTGACTACCCCTGACCTAGAGAGTGTAAGGGTATTTTCTTTGTACAGGTCTACCAACTCTACAACGAATATGGTGGGCACACAGGGGACTGCCCAGCATTGTGTGTGTATGTTTGTGCAAAGCTAACTTTGTTCTCAAGGTTTGTTTTATTTGTTGGAGAAGTTGTGATTTTGAGTTTGTTTTCCTAAAGCTGAATTCAAAATAAAAACACAACTTTTTGGTTTGTAAAAATTTCTGTGATGTGAATATTTTGGGATATTTCTGCTTATGATTGCAAAACCCAAGAATCTTGTATCATGTCCAAGCAGAGAAATTTGCTCTTGGATGGAAGACTGATTCCAGATGGGATTTGAACAAGTTTTTCTACTTAGGCAACAGTAATGGGAAATAGTTTGTGGGGGAGATAAGGTGTGAGACCATAAATTGGGATCCAGGGATCCAACCCTGGGGACATGGTTTCTAACAAATGGCAAAGTTCATACATTTGATAGCAAAAGAGAGAGAGGGAGGGAGGAAGGGAGAGAGAGAAATACAGTTACAGTGCAATCCATAAAGCATTGGTGGTCCTGTAGAGACAGATATTACCTTGGGGAACAATTCGGTTCCTATTTAATGGTCAGAAAAGTTTGGTGGCTTGGGAAAGGAGGTGGGCAAAAATAAGGCCAGTTGTGTGTTGAGAAATTGTCATTTGTGCCTCCAAAATGTTGAAATGGGGCAGTTCAAGAAGAAAAGAGGGATTTCTAGGGTCAAATTGACTTATATCTGGGTGACGATGTTCTCTCCAAGAATCTTCCAGAGGCTAAATTTTTACAAATGGCAATTAAGCTGTGAGAACTTAAGAACGAATTGATTGTATTCTGATGTGTCCTAATTTACATTTGGTAACTATTTTTATGCCAATAAAGGCTGTTGTTGTTGTTGTTGTTAATCTAGTCAGTAAGATTGAATCAGATTGTGGCCGGGCTCCCACCCTTCAGTCTCTGTATTTTATTTTGTGATGTCAGAGTCTAGTTTACTAGTTTTCATGTGAAACATAAAGGAAAACATCAAGATAAAGGTGATAGGGACAAACTAGAAACAGTAACAGTATGGCCGTCATTTCTGTTACATAGTATGGTCTTACACTACTTGTTTTCCTGCTCCCACAGAAATTAATGATTGCTGAAAAATCTCAACGCTGCATTCAGAAAGACTGGTTTTGTTTGTTTTTGGTTTAAAGAGAAAGAAATGTTTATCCTAACTTAGCAGCTGGAGTAGAGCTGGGTGAATAGTCTCATGGCCTTCCAATTTTTTGATTTTCGTCATGCTATTTTTTTAAAAAAGATGCATTTAGATAGGGCCTAGTGGCGCAGAGTGGTAAGGCAGCCGCCTGAAAGCTTTGCCCATGAGGCTGGGAGTTCAATCCCAGCAGCCGGCTCAAGGTTGACTCAGCCTTCCATCCTTCCGAGGTCGGTAAAATGAGTACCCAGCTTGCTGGGGGGTAAATGGTCATGACTGGGGAAGGCACTGGCAAACCACCCCGTATTGAGTCTGCCAAGAAAACGCTGGAGGGCGTCACCCCAAGGGTCAGACATGACTCGGTGCTTGCACAGGGGATACCTTTACCTTTACCTTTAATCTCAAACCACTATTGAAATAACTTCAGATGACTGAGAATATTATTGTTGTTATAATCAAAGATTTTAATTAGTTTGAAACTGGGAGATATGTAGTAGAATTGTGTCAGCACTTTCTAAAGTCTGTGGCAGGGAATAGAATATTTAGATTTATGATTTGTAGATGTTTTTGCCGTTCATCATGAATAGTTTTCTTAAAAGTATTATTATACTTGATAAAACATTCAGTGAGTTAATGCTCTTTAGTAATCCCATCAAAAACTAAAGGAACTCACAATGACATTCCTAATTTCAGACACTTGTGCTTCAGTGAGTGAGTTAATGACAATATGTAATGTTTCACAATCAGTTAGGTAGTCTTAGGGAAGTACAAAATGCAGCTCTTGATTTTTATACTTTATGTTACTTTGTGATGTACTTGCATGTTGAAATATTTCCATATTTTAATGTCTTTCATTTTTGCCTAATACACACTGTATAAAGTGCCATTGCAGTATGTCATACCCTTGAAGTTCAGCTGCTGTTTCCACTTCATTTCATTCCAATATATGGTCCCCTACTACATACCTTGTTATCAAACCTCTTGCCACCATACTCCTCAGATCAATCACCAAAGTAAAATTGTACCTTCTAGTCACTTTACAAGAAAAGAAAAGGCAATTGAATTGGTAACCAAAACATGGCCAGAGCAGGCAAGAAACATTGGGGTGGTGATTAGGGAGAGGCATGAAACTCCCTACAAAAATACTCCGGGGTTATGGCTCGTGAATTAGACATTGTACCAGCTGCTAGCATGGTTCTCCAACCATCCTTTACCTAACTTCTAGGTTTGGGGGGGGGGCATGTCTGCTGCATTGGAGTCAGCATTCAACTCAGCAGATAGGATAATATCAAGGTTTTCCATTTCTGAACATATAACAGTCTTTTTGCTATAGTCATATATATTAAAAGTTCTATGTATTTTTTTCAAGTTCTTTATCCATTAATTCCAAAAGAAAATTCTCTGGTTTCTTTTGTATATTAGTCTTTGAAAGCTTGTTGAATAATGTATATATTTATGTCCAGGTTTTTTTTAATCCTTATGTCCACCATAAATGATAAAATGTTGTTTACATTTTCACTATACATTCAAAGTACTTTTTATACATTTGGATAACCTCTTGGATGCCAAATACCAGTGATACATCATCTTATAAAAGTTTTCCTTAGGGCCAGTGCTTAATGAAAATGTAAGACTAGTTGACCACATATTTTTCCATTATTCCATTTTTATGTTATACCAAAAAATGCTCATTTTATAATACATTATTAACTTGTTCTTCCATTGTCTCAGATTTATACAGCTTGGCAGTAATATGCTTATCATTTGTACATAATTCTACTTCTGATTCAGTCTGAGATTGTTCAAAACCATGAGCTGTTTTATTTGCTGTATACCTTTCTAATAATTGTGCATAGAAAATCTATTGACAAGTATAGCCTTCTGTTATCAAATCTTCTCTTGTTTTCGTTTTACACTCCCCCTTAGAGAAATCTATCATGATACTTTAACACTTCTTGTGTTGAAATCCATAAAGTTTTATTTTATATAAGTTTATATTTATTCCATATTTTCAACAGCATGTCTAACAAAATGATTTTTAAAGTCTGTATTAACTTTAGATTTCTCATACCACACATAATAATAGTTACAAGTATACAAGTACATGCAACCCCATTTCCTTCGCCAGTGTTGCCTCTGAAACTTTAGGCACTGCTATGAAATCCAAAAACATCTCAAGGCTGACTATGGTGAGGGGAGACTGAATTTTTGTATTTTTGTATTTTGGGGGCCTTTTCGCATGGGGATCTTTGTTGCAAATTGTTTGCGGAATGAAAAATCGCCATTTAAAATAGTGGAATTCGTCGTTATGCATACCTGCCTTTGTAGTGGAATCAGTTGCGTTTTTTAGCGTTTCCCACAGGCTTCCGGTCTCGGCAGAAATCGCTAGAAAGGAAGCGCTATTGCCAAGCTCGTCCCGCCCCTGGCCGTCAAGCAGCCAATGGGCAGCCGTTAGCATGCTCCCAAACAGCCCCTTTCCCTTTAAGAAAGGTTTTTTTAAAAAAAAAACAGACCCATAGCAACGAATCTAGGTAGATTCGTTGCAACGGAGAGACCCATCCAGCTGCCTAATGTGAGCTGTCGTTTGATCGTATGATCGTTGGCACGCTGCCTCGAGTGATAAAAAAAAAATCCCCCCCCTCTCACGGGCCCGATTTTTGGCTGAATTAATGTGTAAAAAATAAAGGGACTTTATTTCAGCAAACGGGCTTTTATGTGGTTTGTGCTTAGTGACTAAAGGTAAAGGACTGAAGCCAGGGAAGCCTCTAAACAGAAAGAGGCTCGCTGGTGCGTTTATCCCCGCTCGCTCGGAGAAAAAAAAATGGCGATCGCTTCGCTGGAAGTTTGGAGGACAGGCTCAGGAGGAGGGACTTTGAAGAACCCGCAACAATGGTAACGCACAGGTCTTTAGCGCTAGTGTTGCAGATTGGTTGCAGGAGTGTATCGCTATCCGGAGGGTGAATCCACTTTTCTGGATTCCCCTGAAAGCGCTACAACGAAGCGCTTTTTGCGGGTCGGTTTCAGGAGTGTTGCAGATTGTCTACGACGTCGTGCGTTATGCCAAATTAGTAGCGTTTTCAATTAGCAACCATTGTGCTATTTTGAAGCCGTGCGAAATGGCCCTTGGTGTTTCAGACATCTTTCAACCTGGAACTCATTCTTTTTATCCTTTTATTTAGGAACTGTTAGCCTAACTAGCAAGGACTGCAATGGGTGCTAGGGACACTGGGAGGTGCAGATCTTTCTCTGTCTCTCTCTGTCTCTCTCTGTCTCTCGCTGCATGTCTCTCAGTGTGCCTTGCAGCAGGAGGCATAGCAGGTAATTAGGGCTGGTTTGTAGGAGGGAAGCAGGGCTGGTGTGCAATTTAGGGCAGCTCTCTGTCTCTGTCTCTCTCTCCATCACAGCAGGAGCGTCCCTCTCTGCGTCTCTCTCTCCATGGCAGCAGGAGCCATAGCAGGTAATTAGGGCTCATTCTTAGGAGGGAAACAGGGCTGGTCAGCAGATTTGGGCAGCTCTCTCTGTGTCTCTCTTTGCCTCCCTCGCAGCAGGAGTGATAGGAGGGAATGAGGGCTCGTGTTAAGTCTGGCAGGGCTCTGTGTATCTCTCTCTGCCTCTGGCGCGTCTGAGAGGAACGTGGTTAGCATCCAGGGATGGAGGGTGGGAGCTGTAGGGGCAGGGCCAACCCTGATTGGCCCTATTTCAACTTGGACACCCCGGACTGTTCTACCCCCCAGGCTGTTGCACAAATATATAGAGGAACCATGGATAAGGATATGTTCCTACCACTGGGTTGTTATTATGCAGATGCCACCTTCTAGCCTTAGTGTTAACAGTGATCTTAACCAGTGGTCCCCAACCTTTTTATCACCGGGGACCACTCAACGCCAGGGACCACTCACCGGGGACCACTCAACGCCTTTTACTGAGGCCCGGTGGGGGGGGTAGTTTACTCTTCTACTTTCAACCACTGCCCTAACGCTTTCTGATCGCTATGGTAATGTTTAAACATCCCTTCAAAATAAGATACAGACACGCCACAACAATGAACATAAGGAACATTTTATTTTCATGGAAATTTTAACTCATGACAATGACAAATCAATGGGAACCCTGAGCTTGTTTCTCTGCAATGAGATAGTCCCATCTGGGAGTGATGGGAGACAATGACACCCAAAGTGTGTTGTAAAAGGCTGGGGGGGAATGAAGTAAAGGGCCGGAGGGGGGGGAGAAGGCGTCCTTCGGGGCCCACCTCCAATTAGTCGAAGGACCACATGTGGTCTGGGGCCCACAGGTTGGGGATGGCTACTCTTAACCATTAGCAGAAGCCTGATAACACAAGCTACAACTTAGTGTAATCATTAAGAGCGACTGCTTCTAATCTGGCAGCCGGGTTTGGTTCTCTGCTCCTCCACATGCAGCCAGCTGGGTTTTCTTGGGCTTGCCACAGCACTGATAAAGCCATTCTGACTGAGCAGGAATATAAGGGCTCTATCAACCTCACCTACCTCACAGGGTGTCTGTTGTGGGGAGAAGAGGGAAGGCGATTGTAAACCACTTTGAGGCTTTTTTTGGTAGAGAAAAGTGGAATATAAAAACCAACTCTTCTTCTACCTTTAGCATATTTTGAAGATGTTTCAGATACAATAGGAAAAGAAGAAGCATTTTTTTCAAGTCAGGAACACTCATATGTTTTCCTCCTATCCCAGCTCTTCTTTATAGGAGTTGAAAAGATATAATTTGCATAGTTTAATGTCTAGATGGGCTAGATGCTTATTTATGTATAAGAAAAATAGGATTGAATGTATAACAATACAAATACAATTCCTTTTCAAATTCACACAATGTTTATCCAAGTGAGTGGGTGGTCTTAATTGCACATAGCTCACTTATACCATACAAAACTAGGCAGAATAAGATTAAATGACACTAACATGAGAAGTAGTTAAAGGACAGATAAATAGATATTGTTAAAGTGTGTGCACATTGTTTATTCTCTCTACACACAAATACATTTTCAAATGCTCTTACTCCTGTTTGAACATAAAATGGATATTAACATATCTTTTCTAGGCACGAAAGGGACTGTAATGTACTGCTGTAAAGCTGGATTTAACTGGTTAGGTTTAACTTTTACCTAGGGATAAACAAAACAATCCACTTTTGTTCTACGTAGGCTTGGATGATGGTGGAATAAAATCACAGAGTCTACTGAAACCCTGAAGAATTCCATAATTTACACTACAGTAATAAAACCTCTAACACATTTTTAGTCACAGTAAAAATGGCAGAGCAAATAAATTATTCAACCATCCTTATCCATGGTTCCTCTATATATTTTGGAAACTGCCCCTGGAGTGGAGTGTGTCTGGGGTGTCCAAGTTCCAATCTGTCCCAAAAGTTAGAAAAAAATAGAAAAGAAAAAGGTATCTGACATAGTAAACAATACAGCAATTGGAATTACAAAAGTAAAAGACCATTTAGTTAAAGCAGGATAAGGTATACTATAGAATATTATAGTCTACAATTTAGTTACTTTTATAGAGAAGTGTTCTTTTATACTATAGTGCCATTTCTTTTTTAAAAAATCCCTTCCAAACAATTCCATTTCACAGTTTTTGTTAATGCCAGTTAGCTTATTTACATGTTCCTTGAGTTACAATGTTTTATGAGAGAGTAGAAACTCAGTAAATTGCACAAAATTTACTTTTTGTCTAAGATGCTGACATGAAATACTTCTCAAACAAATTAGTGCAAAATCCTTTCAAGTTTGAATGAAAGGTTCTAGGGAGCCAGAGCTCTGGAAGACACAGAGCTGTGCAGTCTATGAGCTTGAGTGACCAAGTTGTGAGAAGTTCTCTGGCTAGAATTTGAATGTTGAAAGAGTCCTTTATATACCATTTTCTTCCCAGCTCTTCCCAGACCATATATAGGGGCTAGCATAGCGGAACTGCAGATATTTAGGCCAGGTGGGAAAGGAGCTTATACAGAGTATGCTTTATCAGGTAAGAGAATGTCCATTAAATTAGCCAGGCAAACTTTGAGCATGCACAGATGTTTTGCTTCCAAGCCCTGGGTCTAGTTCCACATGTTTAACTTCATCACCATTTTCTATCCTCATTATTTATTCCAAGTTTGCCTAAAACCTTCATCAGCAGTGACCTTTCTAAATCAGGTTGGAACCCTATTTTCGTTTTTCTGAGTGGAAGGTATAAATTACAGAAAAAACATTTTAAAATATGAGGAGCATATTTTCATCATTATTGGACAGGCATTTATTTTGTGTATATGATTATAAACAAATCCAACTCAAGGCAGGAACTGGTCACTGTCCAGCATTACTGAACTATCATGCAAAGGACTAAGCACTGCGTAAGATGCTAAGGCTTTTCGTTTATTGCTTTTTGCTTCTTTCTCCTTGTCATTTCCCCAGACATCCGCAATTTATTGAATTTTTATTTTCTGAAAGTTGCTTGTCCTCGACTTTCCCTCCCAGCTTCCTATCAAAGCTAGTCTTAGAGGGAAGCGTAATAGGAAAGACTTCTCATAGCAAAATCAGAATGTAGTGGGGTGTTGATTATAATTCTGTATGTGCTCTCTTCTGAAGATAGAATAAATTAGACATTGCTGACACTGAAGGGACAGACAGAATTTAATTTTTCTCCTTGTACTAAACAGCACATTAATGCCAGAAAAGGTAGATAATGCTACAATCTGGTGAAGGAGGTCATGGCCTTGTGAGAATAATAATGCTTCCATACTAGCCCTGAAGGATTTGTTTTCTCCCCAGCAGCATGATTAAGAGATAAGACAGCATGATGGATAGCAAGGCAGAAGTCAATGACATGTCCTGGGACAGTGGAGGGATTTCCTTTTGCTCTTGAAAGGCATATGACAAAACTACAGAAAAGAGAGAGCTGAAGTATAAACCTGCTTTAGTTTACATGTGAATCAACAACATGTATTGTCAAGATAGAATCATAGAATAATAGAGTTGGAAGGGACCTCATGGGTCATCTAGTCCAACCCCTGCACTATGCAGGCCACTCAAAACCCTATTGCTCATCTACTGTAACTTGCCCCACCCCTTTGAACTGCTGCCTCCTGGAGACAGAATGGGTGGATAGCCTAAGGAAGAGCAGAACCGACAGTTGAAATGACAAGGGAAAGGCCATAGAGACAACAGCCACCTTACCTGCTGCGGCAGAACAGATGCACCGGGACAAAGGGGAGACGCTTCAGTGAGCCCTTGGGAGGGGAGTGAGGGAGGGGTGAGGCAATGACATGATCGCGCCCCTACTCTGCTGGGAAAGGGCAAGTGAGCAGCAGTCCAGCTGAGGAGCCCAGGTAAGCCGGAAACCTGTCACAAGAAGAAAGAATACTTACCTGACAACATGGACAGATCAGAAGGGGGCAATGCTTGCAATTGAGAAAACCACAATCAGGGAGCGGGCACACTGGTTTAAGAGGAAGGAGGCAGAGTCAGAGGGGGTTGAAAGGGGAGTATTAAAGGAGGAAAGGGGAGTATTGGTGTGTGAGAAGGAGAGTATAAAACAGATGCACTAGAGGAAGTTGAAGGGAAGAATTGTTGTAGGGTGACAGGACCCTGAAATAAACAGTTGAAGAAGCACATATCCTAGTCTCCGTGTTTCTTAAAGCGGTGGACAAGACTACTGAGGGTGGCAAGGCCAAGGTGAGTGAGCCACCGAGTATCACACAAAATAATTGTTCTTATAACTTCAGCCTGCTTGATACTTCAAAAATCCCTGCTTGGAACTTACATTGCTTCTAGCGTACTGACCATGATTCATTGTACTTAGTCTCAGTTCTGTCTCCACGTTTCGGCATTTTGGAGGCAAAAAGGTAGTGCTCAAACAGTCTTGGTCTCTCCTTGAATTCAATAGGAAAGTTTTAACTGTTTGACAATTGTAAAATTATGCCAGTGAGTATGGGATTCTAGAATTGTTTTGCGGTATTCCATACTCTGCACATTTTTGCCCCTGCAAATGGCAGTATCATGTCTCGGTCAGGTTGCACCAGCATAACACAGGCACTAAGCTATCACTTCACCAGCACAATCTATTTTACAAGTGTTAGAAATGCCATTAAAATTTGTATTCCCTGGCTTTAAAATACAAATTCATCTTTGTTATATCTGTGCTGTCCCACATTGCATAGTGCGCAGGCCTGCCTTAAAAGAAATTTCCACAGCTTTCTACAGTGCACCTCCTCTCAGTGGATTTTCCTACCAGAACTTTTCCTATCTTCCATAGTGAAAACAGAAGTTTAAAAATTGCATTCATCTTATCCGTGATTTCCTTATCATCCTTTAGTAATGCTTTTACCCCTTGGTCCTCCAAGAGCCTCACTGTCCCCCTGCCTGTTTTTCTACTTTTAATGTATTTGAAGAAAATTTTATTGATGGTCTGCATTTTTTGCAATATGTTCCTTCTAGTCCCCTTTAGCCTGATCACCACCTTGCACTTTATGTGCTAAAGGAATGGTTCCCAACCTTTTTATCACCGGGGACCGGTCAACACTTGACAATTTTACTGAGGCCCGGGGGGGGTAGTCTTTTGCTGAGGGACGTTGCCGCCGCCTGAGCCCCTGTTCCACTTTCCCACCGGTGCCCCTGACTTCCCACTGCCCGCTGCGCAGTGCCACGCTGAGGGGGAACCCCAGTCATGGTGGCCGCTGGAGAGCACCAAAGGTGAGCAGAGTGGCAGGGCAGCCCCCAAGGCAGCAGCCAGGGAGGAGGACGTTGCTTGGTACCGACTGATCCACAGACCGGGACCGGTCCCCGGATCGGGGGTTGGGGACCACTGTGCTAAAGCATGTGCTCTCTTTTATTCACCTCACTTAAACCTGTTATGCATGGAGCAGGTAATCTGGGGTGGCATCAGCAGGGCTGATGCATGACGCTTCTGCCATCCCAGCCTTGGCCCAGTGCTGTGCCCTGGATAGCCAGCAGTATGCAAATACAGGAACTCCCACATTCCCCATGATACCACGGGCACCATCCATGGCCCTCTGGCACCAGCTCCATGCAAAATCAAAAGATTATGCAGGGACAACATACGTCCCTGTCAGCTCTGCATAGCCGCAGAGCTGGACAGGGTGTTCCCCTACCTCCCACCTTGGTGGGAGAGTGGCATGCCACTCCCCTGCCATTGTGCGGTAAGGGCCTCCACCCACCCGCTCTTCCTTGCTCCCACCACTGTGTAGCTCTCCGGGATCTCCCAGCCATGGTGTTGTGCGCGCTCGTGCGCTATGCTGGGGCAGTCTGCATACTCCGGGGATTCCCTCCCCCACGCATATGCAGGAAGCGATGGGGCATGCCACCCTGGCATAAGGACCAGGCAGCAGCCCAGTGTGGCTGCTGCTATGCATAATGGGTCTTAGATTAAGATATCATTGCATAAAGGAATCTTTCTTACCTTTTACTACTACTTTTACTACTGAGCTAGCTCTGGTAGCTTGTAGGACATCAAAGGTTTGACTGAGGGACGCTGATCTTTTTTCCCTCTTGCCTTCACTTTTCTTCTTCCTCTTCCTAAGCACTTCTTCCAAACGATTCTTTTGTTTTCTGTGGGTGGGGTGGGTTTTGGGGGTGCTTTACTGTTTCTTTCTCCTGGTTTTCTTCTTTTATATGAGGAGCAGCATTGTTTGGCTTTTCTTCTTGGGGTTGTGTTCCTTTTAAAAGTTGATTTGTACAGTTCTTTCTTTCAGTGGTCAGTTTTACAGTTCTTTATTTCAGTGTTTTATTTTGGGGGGGGGCACTGTAGTTGTATTTAGAGTTGTCCATTCTCCCAGTTTGGTAGCTGTTGTACTTGTTGTAGTAGGTTGCCAACTTCAGGTACTGTTGTTCTGCTCTGGTTTGCTGGCCTGGGGGGCACTGTTTGGTTCTCCTGCTAGAACTGTTCTCACAGAGCAATTCTGTCAGAGCTCTCTCAGGTTGTCTGGCATGAAGAGAGGAAGGGAAGGTGATTGTAAGCCTCTGCGACTCCTTTGGTTATTGAAAAGCAGGGTACAAAACCCAGCAGCTATTCATCCTCTTGACTTTTCTGTATTTGTTGTGGAGAGGCTGGATGGGAGAGCCTGTGATGGTGGAGCATGGATTAAGCACTTAGGCCACCCTGAGCTCATCCACTGGAGGTCAGTAGGGTAGGTTCACGTGATACTCCTGCTGAGGAGGAGAAAGGTGCCCATGTGACACTCCCCCTTTGCTTTCTGATGCTATGGATGGCAGTGAAGACAGCGCTTTGTATGAGAACGACAGCAGGGATGGTGATGACTGCAAACTCAGTCTATGCTGATAACCTCACACCAGCTACAGCTGAAGCTCTTTATGGACATACAGGTGATAATGAGGAATCTAATCTTGAAGGATTTTATCTCTTGTGTTTTAGCATGGTTGCTGATTGAGCTAAGGTTTTTTGTTGATACCATATTTTTCTTGTTGAACCTCTTTTGCACTTACAGAGCTCATTTACTGCTTTTCTTTGAAATATTCAAAAACATTTAACCTACCTCAATTAATGTAAATTTACCAGTAGCTGCTGCATTTCCCACCCTCGGCTTATACTCAAGTCAATACGTTTTCCCAGTTTTTTTGTGGTAAAATTAGGTGCCTCAACTTATACTCTAGTATAGCGATCCTCAACTTGTGGGCCTCGGACCACATGTGGTCCTTCGACTAATTGGAGGTGGGCCCCAAAGGACACCTTCTCCCCCCCCCGGCCCTTTACTTCATTCCCCCCCCTGCCCCTTTACAACACACTTCGGGTGTCATTGTCTCCCATCACTCCCAGATGGGACTATCTTGTTGCAGAGAAGCAAGCTCAGGGTTCCCATTGATTTGTCATTGTCATGAGTTAAAATTTCCATGAAAATAAAATGTTCCTTATGTTCATTGTTGTGGCGTGTCTGTATCTTATTTTGAAGGGATGTTTAAACATTACTATAGCGATCAGAGGGCGTTAGGGCAGTGGTTGAGAGTAGAGGAGTAAACTACCCCCCCCCACCGGGCCTCAGTAAAAGGAGTTGAGTGGCCCCCGGCGTTGAGTGGTCCCCAGTGATAAAAAGGTTGGGGACCACTGCTCTAGTATATGCGGTAGTCATTTCATCTCACTGCTTTCCTTAATTCTTTTGCTGTTTTAAAATGATCCTCTAAACCAGGGGTAGTCAAACCATCAAACCTTGCTCTGGTAGGCAATAATAAATCATCAGAGTTAAGCTTCCTTTGAGGTCCACTATTTCCACCCATAGCATTTTTGTAAACTAATCTGTTTTTTCATCCCATATGTGTTCATGTGCCTTGTCTGTTTGTGTGCACTCTGTCGCCCTTGTTCAAGGTATTTCTTGCAGGACATCTGTTGTAAAATTCTTCTGTTTGAGACACACAATGCAATGAATGTCAAATTTGTAGGGGAAAATGGATAGTGGTATTTAAAAGCCTTTTTACATGAGTCCTGCATTTCTCCACTATTTTACAGTAAGTTTCGTATACTCCCAGATGTGGAAGTACAATGAGATCATGAAGATAAAAACAGAGTTGTACTTATCTGTAACTGTTGTCCATCAAACAGCTCTCTCTGCAGTCACACATCCTGCCTGCCTGCCCTACTTTGAGCTCTCACTGTTACTTTATCTTTTCTTGTTCTTTCTGGTGGTGGCTGTGCAAGGATTGAGGAGATAAGTGATCATCCCTCCCTTACATGTGGCTGCTTGGGCAGGAAAATCTGCTGGGAGTGGAAGTGCTCTCTGGTGCTATAGAAATCTATGAAAGTTCTCCCATGATAAATCTGCTTAGTAGCCAGTGAGTGACTGCACAGAATGTGCATAACTGATTGCAATAGAATTTCACTTGATGAAAAGCAGTTACAGCTAAGTTTTGAAATGGTATGAAGGAAGCACGATAGCTTTAGAGAATTCTGTAGTTCTGTTCTTGAAATGCATAAGACTCCCTCCTTTGTGGTTCTTATCATTGCAATGGCTATTGTATTAAACTGGTGGCAGAAGTGGCCAGCCAGTCAGCAGCTGAGGTGTCATGCTAAGGTGTATCCTGGGAAGGTACTTCCGTGGATATCTGATATCTCAATACAGTTACATCTTAGCATGACACCTTTTTGTTCTGCAGGTACAAAGTTGTTGGTGGTTCCCTGCCCAAGGAAGGTGTGGCCTCAACCAGGACCAGGGTCTTCTTGGCCCTGGCCCCAACCTGGTGGAATGAGCTCCAGGAAGAGCTAGGGACCCTGCAGAAACTTTCTCAGTTCTGCAAGACCTGCAAGATGGAGCTCTTTCACCAGGTGTTTGGTTGAGGCCAGAGCGATTAAGATCTTGGGCCCCTCCTCATTACAGCTCAAATATCGAGTTGACTCTCCACTTATCCCCTGAGACATGGGTTGGAGGAAGTTTGCTGAGTTACAGGTAAGGGGAGTTTTATGCTTTTATTGTGGGAATCTTACTTGTAACTCGCCACAAACCAGCTAGTCTGGGAGTGGCCAGCCAGTCTGGGAGTGCTGGGTAATAAATAATCATATAATGAATAAAATAATAAAAAATACGAGGTTGGGAGGTTCGGCAGAGGGGATGCAGAGTGACTTTTTCTCCTTGTTTGTTGGCTGTATGATCACTGCAAGCAACAAAACTCCTGCAGCAGCAGCAGCTGCCTGTAGCTGGTAGATAAATTGGTTTGTGGTACTTTGAAAGTGTTCAGGACCAGTTGGAGGCCTGGTTGTCGGCTCAAGGAGCCTTTTACTTCCAAGTAATTCTGAGCTTGAAAAACAAAAAGCTTGGGAATAATTGAGCTATTTCCCCACTTTTGGGCTGATGTGTTCTTGCGTTCCGTATCAAGCTAGGGAAAGGAGAGTGGAACGATGATCTCTAACCAGTAATCTGACAGCACAAGAGAATTTAAACAGAGTGGGCGTAAATGAATAAGATAGGATTGCACTGAGAGTCTTTTTTTACAGCATGAACCTTGTTAACTAGCTGTAAAAATGTTACAATAGACTAAATGTTGCCCCTCATGCACTGTAGATTCTTTGTCAAATACCCCACATTGTTATCCAGGCATTTCAATTGTAGCGTTATAATTTTAAGTGTAATTACTGTTTTTCTTTGTTCTGTGCATTCTTTTGTGTGGAACTACAAAAGCGTTCTAACATTTGGATACCATCATACGTTGAAAAAAGCCAAATATAATTGTTGCATATGAAATTTCTAAATAGCTGTTTCTTGATATAATCTTATTTGAGAAAATATAAAGTACTTTGTTAAAATGAAGTATTGTGATGTGTTTAAAAACAGCTTTGTTAGATGTCTTTCAATGTTGCATTGTTGTAAAACTTGGAGATGGTGGACTTCCAGTTTCAGTAACAAGTTTAAGCTGATTTCAATATAAGAGGGATTGCGGCATGACCTCCACGGCATCTGTAAACTCACGCCCAGCACAGTTGATTGGGATGATTTGGTCTCTTGCCAACTTTGAAGAGGGGTGTACAAATGATAGAGAATTGGTGGGTAGCTGTGAGGCATTTGTGACCCACTTTGCAGATAAAATCTTGATGCTCCACCACAACCTTCCCCCAACAGTTAATACAGTAAGAGAACTGGAACCCTAGTTCATGCCCTGGTCTCCCAGTCTCCTCCAGGTTGGTTGTCATAAAACCATAAATCCCTTTGCTGGTTCCTGGCCACCTCTGCATTCCAAAGTTGCCCTCAGCAGGGTTCCCTTATCTCCCTCACTTTCTTGTGATCTTGGCCTCAGTAGCTTGTGAAAACATGCAGTGAGAGGGTTGGAGGATCTCTACAGGAGATAAAAAGCCCCCAAGACTTATCTAAGGGAGCCATTGCTGCTGCGGGGGAGGAACGCCGACAGGGACCTGGCTGGTTGGAGAGATTGCCCAGCCCTGGCATTCTCTGAGCAGTATGTGTGTTGGCATGGCAACAGGGGGCGTGGCTGAACTGGGCGTCAGTTAAACTGATGGCCTGAGATTCTTTGGCCTCTTTCCCCCCTTCAGGGCGCCTGAAGACGCAAAATCCACCCTCCCTCCCTGTTTATGAATTGTTTGACTTTTTGTTAGATGTTGGGTTAAATTATTGATTAATTGTCACAGGCTGCGGAAGTGGAGCATGAGAAGGATCAATTTTGGGGAGGCCAAGCTTGCACGCTGTCCTCCCCTAGATTTGGCGGGCCCCTTAAAGGACTGTGTGGATGCAGAGCCTGATTGAAGGCTAGCATTTCCGGGGGGCAGGAGAACCCAACAGAGGCTGGTGCCCAGAGGGATCACTCCATGGTGCCTCCCCTCCCCCTGTTTCAGGCTGCCATTATGTCCGGATTTTGGGGCTGGATAGCCAAGGCAACCCGTTGAGGGGCAGTCTGTGGTGGGCTTCCTTGTGGTAGGGTAACCACAAGATGGCATGATTCTCTTCCCATGCTTGCCATGCCCAATGTTGAATAAAGGATGTGGCCAAATATTTTATGTCAAAATTATGGTTGTCAGTGTCCTCATTAGGTGGTCAATATCCCCCTGCAAGGCAATAACTTGTCCCTTATGTCAGGGACCTTCTTGGGGGGCCTAAGGGAGGCAGTGGTTAAGCCATTGCTGAAGAAACCATCTCTGGATCCATAGGATCCTGCCTCATTTCACATCTTGCTTTTCTGGGGAAGGTGGTTAAGCGGGTAGCAGCGGACCAGTTGCTAACACACCTACAGGAAGCTTTGGTCCTGGATCCAATCCAGTCTGACTTTTGACTTAGTCACAGGGAAGAAACGGCCCTAGCTGCTGTCACCGATGATCTCCAGTGACAGCTAGAGCAAGGAAGTTTGGTGCTGCTTGTATTGCCAGCAGTGTTCAATACTGTAGATCATGAGCTTCTTGCTCATTGTTTCATCAAGAGTGGGATATGGGGGACTGTTTTGAAGTGGTTGATCTCCTTTCTCCAGGGTCAAGGACAGAGGAAGCTGCTGCCTCAAGTGTTGGATTTATTTATTTGCGTAATGTATATACTGCCCTTCACAGTGATAGCAGTGTACACAAGCAGTGTACAGTGTACACAAGCAGTGTACACAAAACCAGTGGTAAATGGAAGAGGTACATAGAACACTGGAACAGTATGAACAAGAAAGGATATAAATAGTTAACATCAGAACATATGGCTATTTGTGAACAGTTGAGGGGGAAACTGCAACAGTCGGACAAATTGGTTGTCAAGGTTGCCTGGTGAGGGAACAGGTTGTTGGGGAATCCCCGTCATTGGCCTCATCTGAAAGCCTAGCTGAAGAGATCCATCTTGGAGACCCTACAGAACTGTTTGGGAATTTCTGCAAAGTGCTTTGTCTCCTGCTGCAATTGCAGGATACTAAATGGCACTTTTTTCACCCCTCCACACTGAAAAGCCTTCCCAGTTTTTTCTGCCACTGTGTCTCACCTTTTCTCCTCCTCATTAGTGGTGAAAAAGGCACAGGAGAGAGCAAAACACTCTTTACTCACCACTCCTCGGCCTGCAATCACGGAAGGCTACCAATTGGAGGTTTGTGGGTCTCCAAAGTTCTCCCAAGTGCTAATCTCTTAAAAAAAAAATTGAACAACACTCAAGGGACTATAGTGTGTTCCTCCTTCCATATGATCTTATTCCTGGTTGCTTGCTGCTTGTTCACTGCTGGGACATGCGATAGAGGGTGGTAAATCCATTTTCCTGGATTTACCATATCACGCTTTAAAAATGGCTGAATCTTGACCCGTCTGCTGGACAGCCTCAGGATGTTAGCAATGTCATGAGGAGGGGAATCTAAATATTCCTCGTGCTGAAATGCTCTTTGAGTTCTGATAGGCCCTTCACTTCATTGGGGAGCTTGTTCTACCAGGTTGGGGCTGTGGCTGAGAAGGCTCTGGTTCTGGTTGAGGCCAAGTGGACATCTTTGAGGCCAGGGATCATTAGGTTTTGGTATAAATAGAGTGGGGAGTATATGTAAACAGATGGTCTTTGAGGTATGCAGGACCCTGACTGCATATGGCCTTGAAGGTGAGTACCAGTACCTTAAAATCTCATCTGGTATTCATTTGGTAGCCAGTGCAGCTGCTGGAAGATAGTGGTAATTTGGGTCCTCCATGGAGTTTGGGTGAGGACATGAGCAGCTGCATTTTGTACCAATTGTAGCTTCTAAAGCAGGGATAAGGGAAGGCCCACGTATAGCAAGTTGCAGTCATCTAGTCTACAGGTCACTGTTGCATGGATCTTTGTGGTGAGATGTTTTGAGGCCAGATAGGGTGCTATTAGTTTACCTTGGCAGAGATGGGAAAATGCCAGCTGTGCTACTTTCATGATTTGAGCTTCCATGGTTGAAGAGTCAAGGATCATTCCCAAATCCTGGATGACTGTGCTGTTTTGAGTAGCACTCATTCAGGCTGAGGAGTCTCTCATCCTGATCTGGCCCTTCCCCACCTATCTAAAGGAATAGATCAGTGGTCCCCAACCTTTTTCCAGTTGAGGACCGCCTCTGGGGGTGGGGGAGAGCTGCTGGCCCAGGCTGCTGCGCATGCACGTTAGCGCCACCTGCTGGCGAAAACGTGTGTGTGCAGAGTAGCCATGCATGCACGTTTTCGCCAGCAGGGGGCGCTAATGTGCATGTGCGGCAGCTCCGCGCATGCTTGTTTGCGTCTGCTAGCGTGCCAGAGGCTGCGCCTGCCTCTCCCCCCTCTCACAGTAAGAAGCTAGCTGGGCCGCGAGCGAAGTGGTGCTTTGGCAGCCGCTTCATTTGGGGCCTGGCGAGCTTCTCGCTGCGGGGAGGGGGTGAGGCAGGCGCGGGGGGGGGGTGAGGCAGGCTAACGGCCTGGTACCAAAGCCTTCACGCCCCGGTACCGGGCTGCAGACTGGGGGTTGATGACCTCTGCTTTAGATAACTGGGATTTTGTACCCTGCTTTTTACTACCTGGAGGAGTCCTAGAGCAGTGAAAGATTTGTGGTACAGTACAAAGAACGTATAATATTTTTAACTGTAGAACCTTTAAACTTTACAACTCCGCAACTGAGTAATTTATTAAACTGTATATAGCTGTACATTCAGTTTTTCTAGGAATGTTTGCAGTTGGTGGTGGGAGGGGCCTCGGGTTTAGTTGGTGGTTGTTTCATTGGTTGTAATTTATGGTAAAATATTTTGAACACATCTTTCAAAAACTACATCTGAAATGAGGAACACTGCCATGCAAAATGGATTTTGTGTAGGGTCATGAGAGCATGATAATATTTGATCTGATCTGGATGTTTGTGCCTGTGTGAAGTTACATCAGTTGTTCCAATTTATGCATCAATGGCCTCCAACACAACCTCTAATTAACAGCCTTTCTCATGTCTTGCATTTGAGGGCCATGGCTTCCTTGATTAAATCAGATCCTCTTTTTCTGCTGCCTTAATATTTTCCTAGCATTATTGTCTTCTCCAGTGAATCCCGTGTTCTCATATTTATATTACTTAAATTCACATCTCTGCATTGGATTATTTCAGTTTAGGAGCCACTTATATTGGATTATGTCAGGAAACCAGCTTCACTTCACCTCTTGGCAAAATCAGTTCAGAGATCCCCCCCCCCCCATGAACCAGAATTGGACCTGAATCTAAAATCTTGTGATTGCTTTGAACCTGAATATTAACCGAATCATTTTTTTTTCTTTTTTAAGGTCAAGGTAGTCAAAAGATTTCAGGTTGAGTTCACAAAACCAACATTTTTGGGGGGTCTGGAGTTAAGATTTGGGTTGATTCTCTGACTTAGAGAGAACTTACACAGCATATTGCTAGTTCTAATTAAATTCTTAAAATGTAGAATGGAAAATATTGTTTTAAAAGTGCTTGCATATGTAGGCACATATGGTAGAATTTATGTGATGCACACTGGGATGTGAATTATTTATTCTAGCCTCCTGTAGGGAGACTAACTTTCACTATGCAAAACTAGCAATTTTAGATAGAGGTTTAAAACTTATAATGGTATGATTGCTTCCCATTCCTTTTATATATTAGACGTTTGGGAGGCTGAGAATGACATTTGTGGGACAGCTTATTTCCCCTCCCAGACTGTTTCCTCTTTCCCTTCTCTGAAAGCCCCCATAGCCTCTTCCCTTTTCCTGCCCCCTTGTCTCTATTCCACTTTCCTGGTCTTCAGCTTTCTCTTCTCCCTTCACCTGGTGGCCCCTCCTTAGAAAAACTCTGGCTGAGTTGTACAGTTATGACTGCTGGATTAGATCCAGTTGTACATTGAGGAACCCACAAGGACCTGAAAAGGGCATCTCACTTTCTTCTGTATCTCCTATCCACTTTTTCCTTTTCCCCTCCTCCTGACATCCTCCCACATTCTCATATTGCTCTCCTCTCCTTTCCACCCACTCACCAACAAAAATTGTCCTGCTAAATATATTATTTATTCACTTCATTTATGCCTTGCCTTTCTTCCCAGTGAACACAAAGGATCTTATATCCGTCTGTCCTCCGCTTTATTCTCACACCACCCCTGTAAAATATGTAAGGCTGTGAGTGAGTGACTGGCCCCAGGTCATGCAGCAAGCTCCCATGGCAATAGGGGAAATTAAAACTTGGGTCTCCCAGCTCCTAACCACTGTATCACACTGAGTTTCCCTAACTTTAAGATAGTGTTAAAAAGAAGAAAAAGATGAGATGCCTCTATAGGGTCATGAAGTAATCAGAGTTGTGAAGTTAGAAACAACTCTTCACAAGAGAGTTGATCATCTTGGCTGGTGGCTGTTAGTTTAAAAATCCCCCTGGTGTGTCCAGTGATACTCCCACAGGTTGGGGTAAGAGGGTGTTAGTTGCCACCAGTAATTGAACAGAGGACTGTTTTAATGGGTTTTTAATGAGGGATCTGTATTTTATGTGGGGTTTTTACTGTGTAACTGTGGGTGGTGGGATATAAATCAAATAAATAAACAAACAAGCTCATTAAAAAAATCTAAGAAGAGAGAGGAAGAGTCAGGTTAATGATCAGTTGGAGTGAGGAACATATCAAGATATTGTCCATGCTAATTATGGAAAAAGGACATATTTTTCCATTAGACAGTATTATCCAGTTTGGATCAGGACATTCAGGAGAAAGGGAAATGTGTTTTCCTTTCCAGTCTCCTACTAATGAAAACAGAAATGGTGAATAGTTGTATAGTAGGATGAAAATGAAACCTTGCAATAACATTTTATGGTAGAAACTCTGCTCTTGAATTTAAACTTCAAAAAAAGAAGAAAGAATTGTTATCAGCTTCTCATCTAACAGTGAAAACTGAAAGCTAATTATTTCCTATGAGCAAAATAATTCCACTAGATGCATTAAACAGTATTAATCTAAACTTGCCTATCATTGATATTTTCAAGTCAGTGATTTTTTTTCTTGCCATGACCTCTGAGAATTTTATTACTGATATATATTGCAAGTGACATCATTATCAAAAAATGAGGGAATATCATATATTTAAAAAATAGCCTGGTAATTGTCTCTCATCTCCCTTAAAATTAATGATATCAGTCTGTCTATTGAGCTGATAATGAAGTGAAAGTGATATAGACTTAATAAAAATCTCTCCCCACCAAATTTAATTAACATCTTTTAAACCAAAGTTGTTGGTGAGTTTTATTTCCTACACCCTGAATAATTAAATAGCAAGCTTCCCTTCCTTTTTTTCTGATTTTCACTGACTCCAGAATAAGCTGTAGCTGTTGGGTATTATATTAATTTCAATCATTTTTTTTTACAATGGGGCTGGTAGAAAGAGCAGTTCCCCATCTCCAGCAGACAGACCTCAAACTACCACAACTATCCCCTGAGCCCAGCCAGTAGAATCCGTGGTAAAGACATATCCAAGATCCAACAGGCAGTTGAGAATCCAAGGAAGAACTTTATTAAGCAGAATCTACAGAGCTGCTAGACAGGGCCAAGATCTCCTAAGCAAAATATCTTGGCAATAACAAAGAACAATAGATACTTCATAACAGATATAGGTTATTCTCAATAAGGGAGGGGGAACATAGGCATTTAGACGGGAGAGTAGAGGGCACCAAAGGAGTTCACAGGCTGCCAGAAGGCCAGGGTCTATACAGCTATATTTCTGTTGAGTCTGTGCTGTCTATACAAGGTTGCGAGAAGAATGTGATAAAGCGAAAGGAAGAAGACTCCCCGCTGGGAAAGTAGGGGAGTCATGGAACCTGAAGACAGATTTACAGTTTTACAACACCCGGCCTTGCCAGGCTTGAAGAAATGAAACTAAACAGGCATGAATCGGGGTTCATGACACCCAGAAACTACACAGACAGAGAGGGCGAGGCTGTGGGCATGTGTCGGGCATGGTAGCCGAAAGGCCTGAGGCAACCTGGCTTCCTGCCTGTTGTTGGGGGCAGTTAAAACCACTCCTTTAAAACCTCCAAATTTTGGAGACACACCAGTTAAGAAGAGCATTTCTAGTAGCTCGCTTAAACATCTTTCCCTCAAATGTCACCCGAGGTAGATTTTTGAAGATCCCTCCTCAGGAGAGATACTGTTTACATGGATGTAGTGTTCCTGACACGTTGTACCATATACTTCTGGTGTGTCCTAAGTTTGAAGTATTTTGTCACCCATTAGTTAATTATCTGAAGAAATTCAGCTGTGTTAACGAGAAACACTGGATTCAAATGATACTAAATGTGAGGGACACAGCAACTATTATAAAAGTAGCAAAGTTTTTACTGGCAATTTTAAATGAAAATCTTTTACAATAGATTTTACATCTGAAACTGTTTGAAATTTTCATTTTATGCTTTGCAATTATATGCCAATAAAGGTACTCTGAATCTGAATCTGAACCTCAGCTAAAGCATGAGAGTAGAGGCACAGGAGGCAGCTGGGTATAAAAGGAAGGATAAGGGAAGTGCTGGGGGGGTCAGATGCAAGGAAGAAGAATGGGAGCGGATGAGTGACGGAGGAGAAGGAAGAGAGACAGTGACAGCAAGAGAGAAAGACTGGGTCATGGAATGAAGGAAAGCAACACCAGAGAATGGAAAAGTGGCATGAGAAGAATGGTGAGGAAGAACTGGAGGCCAAGGGAGCAAAAGGAAGGGAGATGCAGAGCAAATGAGGGATGCTGACCCTTAGAAGTACCCCAAGGTTTTCATACTCTTATGTGGGCAAATGGACTCTTAAGGATCAGCATTTCATTTTGCTGTATGTAAGTTACAGACTCATTCAAGCAACTAATAAAACATGAGAAATGGGTATTTTCAGCACTCACAATTTTTTCCCCACTCTCGATCCTGCTGAATTCTGGTTGATCTGAACCCAGGTCTTGCAACAGATCTGTAATGTTTCTTTTTTCTGACTCGAAACAGCTTTCACCCAGATGCTGCCTTCTGCACTTGAATTGCTCTAATTGTCAGTCTTCTCTCTCCTCCCTGCTTGGTCAAGGGGAGGGGGCAGTGCCTATAGGGGCCTTTTAGCTAGAGTGGGTGTGTGGGTGTGTGTGAAGCTTCAGCCATTTGTCTCTTGCTTGGTTTCTGGCAGGAGCAGTGCTTTCAATTCCAGGCTTTGCATTTTGCACTTCAGTACTTCTTGTATAAAGTTAGGGGATGCTTAATATTTAACACTTTCCTTAAAAAATGATTGTAAGTGGGGGGGGCATTTTCAAGGGTCTTTACTTATGAGTATACTGTTTCCTGGTGTTTTCTCTCACTTTTCTTCCCAATGTCTCCTCCTGACTTTAAGAAACAAATTGCCAAGCTTGGAAAGATAGAGCATCCCATGTTTCCCCCCCAAATGAAGCTCATGTGGGTTGAGCTTTAACTCATTCTTGTATGAGTGTTTCTTTCATTACTTATCGAGCTCAGACAGATTTTAGGTAGCACTGGAAAGGAAAGGGTCTGCTTCTGTTGGGAGCCAACCAATCAGCAGAGACCTCAGTACAATCAGCAGAGACCTCAGTGCTGGAGGAGTGGATGGGTGGTGGGGAAAGAAACTTTGAAGGCTTTTGCACATTAAAAAGAATGCCATGGGCCCACATTTCCTCACTGGTGGAGAAAATCCATTCTTGGAGATGCCAGAGAATAAGTAGTATGACTGCAAGGTCACACTTCAGCTGTGCAGATGGGGGGGGGGGACCTCAAGCAACATCAGAGTGCAAATCGGGGTCAGGCACAGATGGCTTTTCTTAAATCGAGCCCAATGAGCTTTAAAAGTCCAGTGCAGATAAGCTCCTGTTTCTCAGAGAAAAGAAGGGCCATTCTACCTTAGATAAATATATGATGGATTCCTCAGGTTACATTTTATTTCCAAAATAAACAGCACCATCCATAGATGTCTAATTGCATTTATATTGAATGAAATATTCTGGGCACGTATTGTGCTGTAAAAGAGGTATGTTTGAATGTTTTGCTATACATTCAGAATTTGGGTTCATTTTTCCTTGAATACATAGGTGCAACCAAGCATCTTCTGATAATATTAAATGGAATTGTTCTATTAAAAACTTGTCAGCTTTTATTTTTTAATGTTCAAGCAAAACTAAAACAGTCTAATCAAAACAGTCTTTGCTAAATTGTACTGTAATTATTCACATTTACAGGACAGAAAGACAAAAATCAAAATGTTTTAAATGCCACATTTGATTCAGCTTCAACAGACAATCAGTCAAAGTGAACCGGTTATAGATTTTTAATGGAGCTTTCTTCCCTGAAGACTTATTAAGTGATCTAATAACAGTGCCTGTGTTACAATTCTTCTGATTACAGTGCTTGCACTTTTAATATTGTCATCTTCAAGACTGAATTTGATATCCAGCCTGCTGGGGTATAGCAATTCACCATAGCAAGCCAGCTTGGTGTAGCAGTTAAGAGTGTGGACTTCTAATCTGGCAAGCCGGATTTGATTCCATGCTCCCCGCATGCAACCATCTGTGTGACCTTGGGCCACAGCACTGATAAAGTTGAGCAGTAATATCAGGGCTCTCTCAGCCTCACCTACCTCACAGGATGTCTGTTGTGGAGGGAGGAAAGGGAAGCCAACTATAAGTCGCTTTGAGACTCCTTCGGGTAGAGAAAAGCGGCATATGAACCAACTCTTTTTCTTCATAGTTACTCAACTGGACAGAAAGGCTCTGATAAAGCAGGGGTGAATAAGGAGTAGATTGTTTCTACTGGATGCATGCTGCAGCTCCTACCTTCATGGCCAACCTGGAACTCCTTGCGGAAATTACTCAGAATCTGGACATATTATAGTGTAGAATCATAACGTTGGAAGGGATCATACATGTTCATGTTGTTGTTATTATCATGTTAATTGTTATTGTTGGTATAATGTTATTGCTGTTATCACCTGTTGTTATAATGTTATCTGTATCTTTCTCCTGTTTCTTGTAAACCGCCCTGACCCTTCGGGGAGGGTGGTATATAAATATAATAAATAAAATAAATACAGGCCTTCTAGTCTTAACCCCTTACTTTTGCAGTGAACCACAGGGGAGGTTTGGTACTCTGTCGAGACATAATATTGCTTTGTCTGGATTTTCCAGGGAACCCCCCCCTCCTTTCACTAGGTCAGGAGACCACAGCCCTTATGGCAGTAGCCTCTTACTCACCAAATCTGCAACAGGGTCCAGGAAGCCAGACTTGAGTGGTCAAGGCCAGACAAGGAACAGCTTCAGCAGGGAGTCGAGGGAGAGCAAGTAGCACAGCTGCAGAACAAATGAGAATATCAGAAATCAGGAAGCAAAAAAATAGGGTTGGGCGCTTCGTTATCTGAAGCAGCTGGTCTCTCCTGGCTCAGTGAGCGCCGCGCTGCAGGGGGGGGGGGAGAGCAGAGGAACAGGCGTCAGTGCGCTGGTGGGCACACACACACAGGCATGGAGCTCCACGCCTGCATGTGTGCGCCTGCCAGCAAGCTGACGCCCACACCTCCCCCCCTGTGGCACTTGCTGTGCCGGGAGAGACTGGCTGCTTCGGGCGCAAAAGTGCCCAGCCCTACCAACAAACTCTGTAGCTGAGCATGCTTCCTGAAGGGAAACAGCAGCAGGAAGGGAACAAGCATTAACTATTCTTCCATGCTGCCCAGTGGCTAGTGCAGGGTGCTGAGCTTTTACCAGGGAAAGAGCTGAGCAGTGCAGAGGCAGGAACCTTAAAAACTTAGGTCACAGTCCATGGAAGCTCGTGAATGGTGATGGCCAGATGCTGGGAACCAACGGAATGGAGCTGGAAAGTGGGAAAGGGATAAAAGAGGAGAGGTTGAGGTGAAAAAGTTGAGGGATTGATTGTTTGTACTGGCATGCCATAGCCTCTTGGCTGGGTCAGGAGAGACTGTTATTAGTTGATCTATCTGAGGCCCTCTAGAGCAGTGGTCCCCAAGCCAGTCTGGGGACCGGTACCGGTCCGTGGATCATTTGGTACTGGGCTGCGGCTCCTCCTCCTCCTCCCTGGCTGCTTCCTTGTGGGCTGCCCTGCCACTCTGCCGCCAGTTCACCTGTGGTGCTCTCCAGTGGCTGCCTTGGCTGGGGCTCTCCCTCAGCATGGCACTGTGCAGCTGCTGCTGGCAGCGCTCCCCAGCGGGCGGTGGGAAGTCAGAACACTGGCAGGAAAGCAAGGAGAGCAGGGACTCAGGTGGCTACGACGTCCCTTGGCAAAAGACTACCCCCCCCCCCGGGCCTCAGTAAAATTGTCAAGCGTTGACCGGTCCCCGATGATAGAAAGGTTGGGGACCACTGCTCTAGAGCATCCCATTGGGAATAAGCAAGACAGCAGAAAGTAATTTTAACTCAAGGAGGGAGAAAGAACGAGACACTCTTCATCAGGTTTTCAACAACCATTAATAAATACAATTTACCACAATTTAAACCACAGTTTAATATTTTTCAAGATGTGGAATGTACTTGGGAAGTGTGGGGCAGTATTTTTTTTAATTCAAAAATACTATATAGAAGAACGAAGAAGCCAGTAAATAAGAGGAAAATGTTAAAAGATTGCTAGTTGATTTTACTTCCTGAATGTTTGATGCATATTTTAGAGAAAATGTTTGTATAATACAGCTGCATAGTTCTTATCATGCTAGATCAGCGTTGTGGGTTATAGTGTTAGAGTGGATTGGGACTGCACTACCACTGATAGAACAGGTTTATGGCTATTTTTATATCTGTCTACAGTTGGGATCTTAGATCACCTTTGCCCTGATTTGGTTGGTGTGCCAGCTGCTGCCTTTTCTAAATAGGGAGGATCTAACCATATTTATCCCTGCTTTGTTATGTATTATACATTAGTTTTCCTTTGAAGACTGTCTGAAACTTAATTCGGTATAAAACATTAGAAAATTCTTGATGGATGTTAATTATCTGTGTAATATAGTGTGGCATTGTGATCAGAATCTAGTACTTTAAGGTAAATTCTACCCTGAGGAATGCATGGATGATGATGATGACTATTATTTAATTTTTAGATCGCCATTCTCCAATTAGGTCTCAGGGCGGTTTACAGCATAAAACAGTTAAAAACGCAATAAAATCCCCATAAAACCCCAAGTTACAAATTACATAATACAACATATAACATATATAAGCGGCAGCGGCACAATTCTAATCACAATTACCCAACTTCCCCCATGTTCAGCCTGGTGGGAAATAATATTCAGAAGAGGGTGGATTGTGCTTCTGCAACGGGAAGGATAAGTGACTGCTATCACTTCTTTCTGTTGCAGGAGATACTTGCATCATGCCAATAGTAGAGGAAATGTAGGATCCAGACCTCCATTTCTCCCACTATAGGCTCATTTCAAGCAGGCTTCTATAGCTGGAAATATGAGCTAAGAAAGACATGATGTTATCATCCAGCTCCTTCTGTACTTGCCCAGTGGCAAAGGCAAGAGGAAAGAATAGAGGTTGTGCTGCCTGCTTCTCTGGTGCCAGATTAGCCCAGGTGCCCTTTTCCTGTTTCTATTGACTGTATGATATAAAATATAACGCCTCCTCTTATGCAGCTCAGATTATGCAGGGAGAATTTGGTAGGGCTGACCTCCCAAGTAAATGTGTGTTGGTTACAAGCTTAGTTGGCACAAGCTTAGTTTCTAATGTATTATCTGATGTGTAAAGATAATTAGGACATAGTCACATGAACTTAAAGGGGCAACACATTATTGTAAATATAGCAACTACTTCCAACTGGCAAGTGTTGTAAAGTAGACCAGTAGTCTTATCACTGTGTTATGGGGGTTGGTTGGGGAGATTGTCTCTTGCTCTTCCATCAACAATATGTAGTGGCATTGAGTCAAGTTCAGCCAAGTATGATTTTTTAAATTACCGTAATTGCTGGCGTATAAGACTACTTTCCCCCCCTGAAAAACATGTCTCCAAGTGGGGGGGGGTCGTCCTATACGCCAGGTGAACTTCAGTTAGGATAGACATAGCTGCCCATAGTAACCTCCCGATGCTTGCCCGGTGCCCATAGTGGCCTCCCGATGCTTGCCCGGTGCCCATAGTAACCTCCCGATGCTTGCTCGGTGCCCATAGTGGCCTCCCGATGCCTGCCCGGTGGCCTTGGTGGCCTCCCGATGCCCGCCCACCTCATTCTACATACTATCCAGTATTGCACGGTATCTAGTGCGGCCGCAGCAGGTCATCAGCGTGGCTGCGGCGAGCATCAGCAGCAAGACAGGGGTGCCAGCCTTTTTGCCGTGACCGGCCCGTTCTGCTTGGCAGGAAGCAGCGGCGCTCCGGCCCACCCCTTGTCTACACAGAACTCGCACATGCACACTTGTGCACTAGTGCTGGTCACAGGGAGATGCAGGGGCAGGCTGGAGACGCTGCAGTCGTGCTGTGGCCCTACAATGGTGACAAACTCTGTATTTTGAGTAGAAATGTTTGGGGGTCATCTGATATGCCGGCAAATACGGTATTAGGGATGGGTGTGAGCTTGCTCACAAACTAAAGATAATAAGGAATTTGAGTTGGTTTGTGGCTGGTTAACTGGCATGAAATTTCCACAAACTTACAAACTGTTGAGGCTGTTTGTGAATGGATACATTTCCAGATAAACCACCTCTGCTGAATCGAAATATTTACCAAACTTCAAAGAATTTGGAAGCCAAACAGAGGAACATATGGGGGAGATCAACTGTGGCTTTGCTGTCTTCATCTTGCACAGGATCTATTTTCTACATTCCTGAACCTTTTGAATCTGCTCCTGTTATTTCCTCAGAAAACACTTTCCTTCTTGGGATGGTCTCTAACTTGAACCCTATAAACCCAATCCTTGGAGGGCAGGTAGAGGAGGATCATCTGGAGATCCCCTGCAAATTTGGTTTCTCTAGCATATCATGGGTCTGTTGTACTGCATCATGAACCTCATGAACTGGGCGAGGGACCATTGCTATTCCTTGTGGTGTTGTCCCACACTGTTTTCTTTCTCTGGCTAGTAAAGCTGCAGCCTGTCCTTTCATAAGGATAAAGAGTAAGGCTTTGCTTACAAAATTATTGTGCTGTGTTGCTGGATTCCCAGGTCGTGTTTGTGGTGGCAGCTTGTGAAGCAAATGCTCCTAACATGCATGCTTCCACTGCTGATCAGAAGGAGGGAGAAAATAGCTGAGATTGGATCACTATCTTTTCCTGCTGTGTGGTTGTTCCAGTGGCAGCCACTTTTGTAGATGGAAGACACTCCTAACAGTTCCAGCAACAGTTGCTGGAAAACATTAAGGGGAGGAGCCTGGTAGACTGGTCAGGGGTATGAGATAAAAAGGGGCTGGGAACATCTCTTAGAGGTAATATTTATATATTATGAATTATTTTTGCTATTTTTAAAGTAATAGTAAATAACACCAGGAATACAACTCTTCCAGGAAACTTCATAGAATTGGTAGTGTAGCCATTAGTTTTTTTCTGCTGAAGATCTTCTCACAAACAGCCCATTAAGGACGTTTTACAGAATAGCCATTTAATGACAGGTGCCACATTATTGTGCTCCATATTTCTATAAGGGGTAATCTGGACAATGTAGTTGTTTTCACACCTGACAGTATTATGAAGACAATTTGCCATTATTGGCCAACAGCAAATAGATAATTAGCTAGCTGACAGTTACCCTTCTACAGATACCATCAGCCATAGCTGTAATGACAGGCTGCTCCCAATTACCAAAAATTTATTGCAAGGTTGGTTGGGCAATCTGAACATGTACATAGATCAAACCATTAGTCAAACATTAGTCCAGTAGCTTGAAGCTGAGGCGAAAATTGAATTTCTATACAGGTTGAACAGCTTATTTTCTTTTCACCTTTAGATACATTCTTTTAGCCTGTCCCTACAAAAAGTAAAAATATCAGTAGCCTTTAACTATTTTCTCACCATGGTCTCTTATAAAAATGTAATATGAAGTTTGATTCTTGGTCCACCTTCCTTTCATTTGGTTATCCTCTCAATGCCGTTTTAAGGAGTCCCAGGTTTTAGTAGATTTTGGTGATTCAATAGATTTTTGTGCATCTTTTGCAAAGAGATTTATGTCTATTACATGTATCTCTGTTGTCATATTTGCTGCCATGTTGGTTTTTCTGATCAAAAGCTTAGACCAAATATGCAGCAAAATTAAAATGTAGAATTCTCAGTTGGTATTGGGAGGCTGTGCCATTTCAAACTGCAGGAGAGAGTAAGTAGAATTCTCTGTACAAACTCCCTGTGAACAATAAAATCACGTCCTAGAGGTTGTAGCTCTTCCCTTTGCAAGTTGTACTAGTTTATACTTTTCAAGGAATTATTAATGTAAGAGAACTTTGGAAAATCAAATTTGTTTAATAATCCAAAATGGTACAGTCCATTCTATAGCCGCATCACTCTAGCCTTGTTCTTATTGCAGTTAATACATATATAATGTATGTGAGTTGTATATTTTTATCTTGGAAATTTGGTGGTCTATAAAACATATAAAATAAATTCATTGATTTTTGGTCATCTTTCTTTATATGCCAATAAAGGTCTTCTGATTCTAATTGACTGAATGTGTATGATTTTCTTTGTGTGAACTGAGTGATTCGGTTGTTACGTTCAATACAGGTACAGAAAGCCATATGGTTTGAACCCCACATTTCCACAAGTATTAGGCTCTAGTTTCATTTTTAAAGTGAATACAGTTACTTTAGTCATTTTAATGAGTTATAATGAATACACATACATCTGTTTGTAAGAAAGAACCATTCCAACTGATGCCTCTCCAAAACCCTAAGATGCAGGGTCATTCGCCATTTTTTCCAACAACTCCAACACTGGTTCTGGAGTCTTTGGATCCAGGTTTAATTACATCAGTGTTTCAAACTTTGAACCCTCCCACTCCAAGCTGCAGTTCATCTCAAGCACCATGATAAGGTATCAGCTCCTGCCTCAGGCAAACCAACTTTAGTTCTGTCACATTCTTGTCCCAAGACATGGATCCAGACAAGGCCTCTTTCAATTCCATTTAAGAATTCATATTTGAATTTGATAGATTCATTTTCTACCTTCTGATGCAGCTCCATTTTGGGACAGTGCCTGTGCAGGCTGGCCATGGACATTTTCTTCTAAATTCGAATAATTCCTGTAATGGTGCGTCCTTCCCCTACGTAACCACACATGCATGAATTTTCATGCCATGCACCTTGTGTCTTACAGAGAGCAACCCCCTCCCCTCCTCCCTCTTTCTCTTCTGCAGCCACATATGTTGGATATGTCCTAGTGTTGCTCTGGTTGGATTTGGAATTAGGTTTGGAATTAGGCCTTTTTTGGACAGTATTCTCATTTGCACTTGTTCATCAGTCCGATATTACTATTTCTGTCTTGAACTAGTGGCCACGTTTGGATTGTTGCCCACTTGTTGTAAAAGCTTGGCGATGGAGGCTTTGTTTTAAAAATGCACTGTTTTGTAAAGATCCCCACCTAGATTACCATCTTCTTTGTCAGGAAAAGTCTCATGTCTTTGGCACTTGCAAGTTATGCCAAAAGTTTCTGCTGAGGCACCTTGGATAGAGCATTCAGATTAAAGCCAGCCTTATGGGAAAATGTGCTGTCTGTAGCCCCTCCTAAATCAACCTTGAGGGAGTCAAGTCCGAGATCGGATCCTGTGGCTATGGCTCCAAGAACAAGGCTGGGCCTTCTGTCAATTGTATTGGTTCCAACGAGTCTGATGTCCAAGACCAACCAGAAGCAGTCTGCTGTGGCAGTTACTGAAAGTAAAGAGCCCAGGCCTACCGCTCTGCGCCTGCCTTTAAGGATGCTTCACATTCACAGTTTGAACCTCCTTCAAAGCATAGAAAATCTAGAGACAAGAAGACTTATAAAACAAATAACTTCTGCTTCTTCTGATCAGAGTCCCGAGAAGCTGAGGGCTTCACCCCTTCTCAGTCCTTAGAAAGGCACCTATCCTTCTTGGACATTAGTGAGGCAGGCTCTCAAATTGTAAAAGAGTGGGGGTACACTGACCATCAAGAGATGAAGTGGAAACAGGTTCATGAGAAAATCAGGCTTCTATGAAGCTAAATTATTTTAGTATTTACTGTTAATGTCAAGATACAAAGTTTTAGCTACTAATGTATTTTTAACAAATCATAAATCTTAGTATTTTAAATCAATGTATGTCTGTCTTAATGAGATCACATAAGCAAGCCAGTCATGCAATAGATACACCATTTATTTATATTTCTCTCATATATTCATAAATATATGAGAGAAATATAAATAAATGTTTGAAACAAAGTTAATTAGAATGAGAACACTATAAACTTGCAATTGTTCTAAAGAATTCTTAAAGATTCACCTGCAATCACAGCAAGTTGAGCTCTAAATGTGGTGATAATAAACACTAGAAATTTTTCACACAATATTGTGAAAGTAGGCTAGCCTCAAACTAGATAAACTCAATTGAAATATTGAATTAAAAAAGGTAAAGTGAGTGATCTTTCCCAAATGGTTGAATACTCACCAAGCCATAGCAAATTTGAGTTTTTCAATGCTGGATTGTAAACCTTCAACGTTAATCCAAACATACACATGTTCTCTCACATTGAGTTTTTATAATGAAAGCTATGCAAACAGTCAAAATAGATGACAAGTGCAGCCACAACCCTACCAGTAACAACAAACCTAGATCACAAAAAGTAGGAGAGATCCTGACAGGAATTCATGCTTTTTTGGAAAGTATTTAAAATCCTGTGAAGGCTCCTGGCAGCATAGAAGAATTGAGGGATCCTGCCCATAGGATATGAGGCGTTTGGTGTGAAAAATGACATGTTTGGTTGTATAGGGTTGTGTAATCTTCCCATTACAGGAATGGTTTCAGGCTAGAAAGAAAATGACTGCAGCCTACCTGTACAGATAGAGACCCAATGTGTGTCTTTCTAATGCAGTCAATGACCAACAGTTACTGGTAACCAACTAAGTACCCCCAGTAGTAGGATAATTGAACTGAATAATGGATTCCTGAAATATGCCTCTAACCCAATTACATGAGGTTTCTGTAGGTGTTTTTGGAATTTCTCTTGCCAAGACTGCTGTCAGCATAATGACATTAATGTTTTGCTGCTTTGAACAACTTGTGCAAGAATTATTTGTGTACTTACTTAAGCAGTGGATAAATTCCTTAATTCTTTGAGATATTTCATAAAAATAACATAGGAATGTAAGAAGGCAACATTCCTGAAATTAGCTGATACTTGGAAAGCAGATTTGAGACAGATGGCAGGTGACGTGCATTAGCAAAAGAGAACCAATCCATGTATTTCTGGGCAATTAGGAAGGGTATTTTTAGAAATCTTACATTAACTGTTCTGTTGCTTCTCTCCTCAATTCATCACCTACAGATTCTCCTCCTGCCAATATACTGTAAAGCTAGGAAAAGCAAATTGAGATGCTTATTGTAGTGCTGAAACTAAACACAAATATCAAAGGAATATATATTGTTGTTAGGTGTGAAGTCGTATCCGACCCATCGCGACCCCATGGACAATGATCCTCCAGGCCATCCTGTCCTCTATCATTCCCCGGAGTCCATTTAAGTTTGCACCTACTGCTTCAGTGACTCCATCCAGCCACCTCATTCTCTGTTGTCCCCTTCTTCTTTTGACCTCAATTGCTCCCAGCATGAGGCTCTTCTCCAGGGAGTCCTTCCTTCTCATGAGGTGGCCAAAGTGGGGAGTTGAATGTGTGTGTTGAATGTGTGTGTTGTGTGGGAGGTTATGGTGGCAAATGAGGTGTGGGGATATGGGTGTCAAGAACCTGTGGTTTGGAATGTTCGTTGAGTGTGGGAGAGGACTGACCTTTGGGAATTGTGGCTTAGTGGTTTCATATCAGCTAGCCATGTTTTCAGATATATAAAGGGAAAAATCAGACTGGAGACCCTTCTTAGGGGAAGATTACATGGCAACCAATTCCTCCCAGCTCTGCATCATTTCCCTTCTTGTGTGAATTAGGCCAGAGACACTGAAATGCCCCCTGCCCTAATACACATGGGGTAGCCACAGTACACAGGTGTCCACCCTGTTCCTTCTTCTCCATTTTTTCACTGGTGATAACATGCTCCCACATGCTTCTTTCATGGTTGCTCCTTAAAAGAATAACTGGATTTTTGTACTCTGTTGTTTACTACCCAAAGTAGTCTCAAAGCAGTTTACAAACACCTTTTCCCTTCGTCTCTCCACAATAAACAACCGGTGAGGGATGTGGGGCTTTGAGAGGTCTGAGAGAACTGGGAATGGGTCGCAGTGACCCAGCAGGCCTCAGGTGTCTCAAAGCATTTTCCAATTGTATTCCCTTCCTCTCCCCATAGCAGACTCCCCATGAGGGAGGTGGGGTAGAGAGCCTCACATGGAAGCTGGCAACCCTAAGAGAAAGTCTCTCTGTGCACAGCAGTCTTGACCTTAGTAAGATTTTTTATACTGTTTGCCAGGCCAAGGTTGAAAAAAGTTATTGCCGTTCCCATGTCTCTGCAGCCATTTACTTGTTCACTATTTACAGTTTCAGGCTGTAAATATTTATTTAGATTTCCCTGCACTTTCCAGACTCACAGGACTGATTCTGGTTGTCTGTCTGCGCCCCAGAATACAAAGTTGCTGGTAAGGGCTGGCCATAGCCCATAGCCCAGGAGGGACACACCTGCACCACTCCCTCCCAACTGTAGGCAAAAATGGCTCCTTTGAAGGCTGGATTCTGATGCAAACCTCCAGGAATATTTCCAACCCTGGGATAGCCAACCTCCAGGTGGAGCCTGGAGAGCTCCTGGAATTACAGCTCATCTTCATAGTATAAAGATCAGCTCCCCAGGCAGAAAGGGCTACTTTGGACAGGGTTGTGGTAGAGAAGAAACATTTAAGGCCTCCCACACAGGTTGTTGTTGAATTGAAAGACTCGAGGCCTACTGCACAGGGTTTTTGTGCAGATGAAACAGGAGACAAAAGAACCTCCACAACAGCATCCAGCTTGGTCTGCAGAATAACGCTGTGCAGTGGCCTCAAATATGCAGAGAGCTGCAAAGAAGAAAGATCTTTTTTGTGTGTCTAACCCCTGGCTGTGTCTAACCCCCGGCCAGAGCAGTATTTTAAGTGAGAAGGGGCTTTTCTGTGGCCTCCCTTTCAGCCAAGTGTTTGGCAGAAGGGGAAAGTTCCCCTGCCTCAAAAGGAATGTCCTCGCGCTCCCCTTCGTTGCTCTTGGAAATTCCTCCCTCCCCTCAGTCAGGGGCTGTTAAAGGCTCCTTCCCAGCAGGCCAGAAGTGAGGGGGAGGGAGCATACTCACCAGACTTCTGTCAGCTCTGTCAGAGTTCTGAGACAAAGTTACAGTTGGACATGACAGTTAGGACAGCCTTGGAGTGAAAAGGGCTGGCGCAGCCCGTCCAAGCCTCTGTTCTCTTCCCCCTTGGCAGCCCTATGGGCCTCCTCTCCCTGTGGTGGTTAGGGGCATACTGGCAGCGATGTCTCCAGATTGCCCCTGGCTGGGCTAGGTGGGTGGGCCCTGTCAGAACCTTGGCCCTGTGAGAACTATGGCTTTGCATCCCCCGACTGGCTGGAACTCTGGTCTGTCCGGCTGAGGGCTTAATCAGAAGGTGCTTTGCACCTTCCGATTGGGCCCTCACCCGACTGGCTAGAACTCGTCTGGCCTGGTGAGAGCCCACGCTCCACCCACTTAGGCCTTAGCCTTTTATGTTTATACAGCGACAGCTATATAAAGATATATATTTTACACACACACACACACATGACCTTTTCTTGTGATTCAAGACAGTTTATAGAAATCATAATAGAAAACAAAATTTAAAAGCAATAAACTAACCTGGAGAAAAATTGCAGCAGCAATTCCAAAAATGGCAGGAGGATAAATTAAAAAGTTGTTCTTGGTTAGACAACCATAAACTACAGACATATGTTATGTTGTCATGTATTTAGAAGAGAATCACATAATTTCCACAGAGGCAGGTTCTGCTCTTATTGCTGATATACCCATTATGTTCTGTGTTGGCAGTGGTAATTCTCCAACAATTGTGTTCTGAGCTGTAGTGCTGAGCCAAAACGCCCCCCACCCATATGTCATGTTATTCTCGAACTGTGATATTCGGAGAGGAATTTTGGAAGTTACTGCAGATGGGACAACCATTACTTTTCCCCATTCACCAGCTTTAGTGAATATATTTCCCACTGTTGCTGTGCCGCTTTTACTATTATTTTAATATAAGAAACAAAGGCTTTGAAGTGGCTTTCTGGCAGCATCAGGTGTACCATGAGATTTGGCTGCAGAAAAAAATGTCTGAAGCTACATTCAAGTGATAGTAGAAAGCAATACTTGTGTTCTCTTTGGCACCTTGTTGGCTATAAAAGAAAAAAATGGCTCACTGCTACAAGAATCTCAGAGGGACAAAGATACATCATACTGGCCCTCTATATAGAAATAAGTTCATAGGAGATGTTACCTGAGTTGCAGTCGATTCTTGAGCCCAGAGGTACAACATTCATGGGTACAGTTACCTTACCATGCCTACCTCTCTGACTGCCCTTTTCAGCTTTCTCCTGGGTTCATGTCCTTTGCTTAAGGTGACCAGATTTTAAGATTTGTAAAGCGGGACACTTTGTTGTCCAGGGGGAGGGCTGGCCAGAGCAGGCACTGCCACTTCTGATCCCCAGCGTGCAATCCTATGCAGCCTAACTCCAGTTCAAACCCATCATGATGGCCCTTGACCAAGGCGTGCGCAGGATGAGCCACATCCCCCGGCTTCACCTCAGCAGAGGGCTGTGTGCCCAGAAGAAAACGGCACCCACCTTGCCCCTTACCATGGCAGTTGAGCAGGCAGATGGTGACCAGCACCAGCCAGTGCCACTGGTACACTCAATCCACCTGGTACACTGGAAGCCATCGCCGGGCAGGCTCAGCGCACCCTTCTCCTCGGCCACCACTGCCGCGTCCATCGAGTCCTGCTGCCACCGAGGCTGCACTGCCTTTTGTCAGAGGGACAGGAGCCTTGAGGATGCTCTGCGCGCACCCGCCACCGCCACCACCACCGCTCTCCCGCAAACATCCAGACCGGTGGGGGCCTGAAAAGCCGGTTCACCTACTGCACCCCTCCCATAGTCCGTGGGCATTTTAGCAATGCAGCGGTTTCCTGCTTGCAGAACTGGCCAGTACCTGCTTGTAGACATACCCGGGGCGCCTCCCTCTGTGCCAGCTGCCGGTCCTAGGCCAGGCGGGACTTTTGAAAAAAGTCCGGGATGCAGGACATTTTCTGAGAACGTGTGGTTGTCCCATGATATGCGGGATGGATGGGTCGCTTACCTTTGCTCCTTATTTCCTGCTCAAGTCAGCCCTTAGGCACCTACTTTGCCTGCTTTATAGCTGCCCCATCTCTCCCCCACCATGTTGCTCTTCTTGCACTGCCTTTCCCCAAGCCAGGCCCCTGCCTGTATTGAAATCTTCTTCCCCAAGCCACTGATGGTCCAGCTAAACCTCCTTTCCTTGGGTGCATGCAGCCAGGGGGATCCCATGGGTGGTCATGTCATCCTCACCATAGGCCAGTTGAGTGTGTTGCTGCCTTATTGGGTCAAGTACATTCTGGCTGTTTTATCTTTGGGACAGCTTTTGGTCATGGTTGCTTCTTTCTTCTTGGGAGGTACCACCAAAGTCAGATTAAGCAGTTCTTCTCAATCCACCTGGTATCTAGGCATGCCTCTCTCAGGTGAGGTAGGACACTTGGATAGAGTAGGAATTAATGAATACTTTCATGTCTCCCAACGTCAGCCTTCTATGTTTTTATCTGAAAAATTGTACAAGAAATTTTAGGTTCCTCTATAGCTGTTTGTTTTCTGATTCATACTTATTTATAGATTCTTTGATTTTCAAATCATCAGGTTTCCCTGTGCATAGAAATTTTGGTATTTTATTTTACATAATATATATATACTATTTTACAAAAATAAAATATTTTATTCCAGGTTAAGGAACCAGTTGAATTTTAGTCAGAGTGTAGTTTTTTCCATGATACAACAGTTCTCTCCCCCCCCCCCAAAAAAAAAGGTTATTAGGTTCACCAAACAGTTACAGACTATATTTACTTGTGGTGGATTTTTAATTTTTTTTTCACTTTTGGTTTTACTTGTACTATTCCTCAGGCACATTACCCCTTTAAGCAGAATGGAGTCTTATTAAAGTAAGCATTAATTCCCTGATAGTAGGGGTTTGGATGGAGAAGGAAGGGAAATGGTCTTGTAAGAACAAGATAACAAATTAACTCAGAGGCGTAAACAACTTTGCCAAAGAAATTAAGCAGGGAGCCATTTTCTGACTGTACAGTGGACCCCAAATAACTGAAAATTACCATGTTTGTATAATCCTAGTAACTACTTTTCTCATGGAATAGCTAGAACTTGATATATATTTCAGTAGCTAGGATAGTTCATCGAAATGACATACCATAATTTAATTTAGTTCTCATTAAAGATTCACTTTTCTTATAAAAGCAGATCACATCACTTTCTTAAATGGAGCCCCAAGGATTCCTATGTTTACACTGAAGTTCCTTAATGCTTGCTTTTTGTCTTTAAATGAGTAAGTCTCAAAGTTCTTTTTCAGGATGTTGACAGTGCGTGTCTTTTCTTGGTCCTCTTGACTATTGCCCATGGGTTCTAGGTCACAAACTATTTACTCATTAATTCAAGACGTTGAAAGCTGATGGCTTCTATTTTTTATTGAAAAGAAAATACAATTTCCCCTATTTAAATATGATTAAATTGTCAAGAGGTCATCAGAGTGGAACTGCTGCAAATAAAATTTGAAGTCTGAAAATAAATAGATGCATGTTTTCATTTTGGTCATCTGAGTCAAACAACCTTTTAAATAATTGATTGAGTGTTGTCTATTTTAAAGGGTTTAACTCTTTAAGACAGCGATGCTGTAAACTTCTGCCTCGCCCATCTTAGGAATTTGCACTTAACTGAAGAACTAGCATTTCTCAAGAGGCTTAGTAGTGTTCAGATTCACATTCTAGAGCTGTCTTAACTATTTCACATGAGGCATTTTTCAGTGCTGAAAATTTCCCAATTTTTTTCATTGGGAAAAGTTGGACTGCTTAAATCTTTTCATGCTGTACTTTTAGAATGTGAAAAACATTACCTTAAGAAACATTTTACTCAAAGTAAAAATACTTCATCTATTTTTTTTTATCAAGTTTGTCATCAAACCAGAACAAAATGAGTTGCTTCCAAAAGTATTTTTCTCTAGGCTCTCACATTTCTTACCTATGCTTGCAATGGCTAGTCTTTTTCCAATATTACAGACCACTATCAGTATCCTACCATAAGAGGGCCAGTTCATATTCCTGAGGCATATCTGTCTGCTTGAAAATGCTTTCTGTATAAACAGATGTTTGTCCAAAGAGTACAGACTAATTTTATCACTCTTCCCCAACAGCTGAAAAACAAACCCTTTAAAATGCTACATTGTGATGGTCACTGTGACATGCCTTGAGATTCACTGTAGCCACAGATCCAATTTTACCTGAAATGTTCAGCTTTTGATTTGAACATAACCACCCATTTTATTTATTTCATTTATCTTTCATTTAAACCACACCCTTCCCTAAAGGATCAGGGCAGCTTACAATTTTTAAAAGATATGCAGCAATTATTAAATAGGTTTTAAAATTCATAATTAAAATTAAATTCAACTACACATTCAACCTACCAGCCACCTCCTCTTTATAAGAAGTTTAGATGGTCATGGAACTGAGGGGGTGCCATATAAATTCTTAGAGAAAATGTTTAGGGGTGGACTTTCAAGTAGAGAGGCCAGCATCTAGATGTTAATTCTAGGCCTCAACCATAGGCCTAGTGGAGCAGCTTTGCTTTACAGGCCCTGTGGAATTGATTAAAGCCTTGCAGGACCCTGATCTCATCAGGTAGAGCTAGACCAGGGCTGAAAAGGCTCTGGCCCTGGTTGAGGCCAATTTCATCTCTTTGGGGCCAGGGTCCCTGCACAAATTCTAACATCTAATGGGCCCCTCTTCACGAAACATCCCCATGTTCACATCTTAATTTGGCAACAGACCTATTCAAAGGGATGGCACTAGAAATACTAGCTGTAATTGATGTTGCTGTTGGTTAAAGATGGTTTCAAACGATTTTAATATTTATAATTTAATTATATTATTGTTTTATTGATGCTGTACACCGCACTACCAGGTGGTATATAAACGGAATAAATAAATAAATGCTAGATATTAACTCTCTTTGGGGTGTGTATTATAAGTGATGGTCCCATAGATATGGATTCAGTAATGATAAAGCCTTCACCAGTTTTGATAATGGATTTTAAGACGCTCTAATTTTAAAATTTTTGTTAGGAAGACAGTGGGGATACAGAAAAGAAAAGGGGAAGAAGAAAAAGTGGTTTTGGAAAATAATTGCATTTGTAATCATGTAGCACCAAATGTATAAGCCAGACAGTATTTTCCCTTCATTTTAATTTTAGGTACTATCTATACAATACAATAAGAGCCTCTTGTGGCACAGAGTGGTAAATAGCCAACATACTGTCTGAAGCTCTGACCATGAGGCTGGGAGTTTGATCCCAGCAATCAGCTCAAGGTTGACTCAGCCTTCCATACTTCCAAGATTGGTAAAATGAGTACCCAGCTTGTTGGGGGGTAAAATGGTAATGACTTGAGAAGGCACTGGCAAAACCACCCTATATTGAGTCTGCCAAGAAAACGCTAGAGGGCATCACTCCAAGGGTTAGACATGACCCGGTGCTTGCACAGGGGATACCTTTACCTTTTACCTTTATACAATACAGTAGTTCTTACTTCTGTTGAGGTATGATTCAAGACAAGAGATAGTAAACCACTGACTGAACTATTTTTGTTTCCTACAGGATCTTTTATGCTGGTGAATACTTCTGGAAGGTTTGGACAAAGAGCACATCTTCTACTACCACAACTTAAAGAAAATGACACTCATTGCATCGATTTCAATTTTTACGTTTCTAGCAAGACTGGTTCCAGTCCTGGCGTATTAAACGTTTATGTGAAAGTTAATAATGGTCCCCTTGGAAGCCCAGTATGGAATACATCTGGAGCTCCTACAGGAACTTGGATCCGGGTGGAACTGGCAATTAGCACTTTCTGGCCAAACTTCTATCAGGTATCACTTGTTTTTTGCTTAGTCTTAACTAATAGGAAGAAGGATAAAATGAATATTTTGTCTTAAATATTACCTGCAGTTTTGCTGTCGTCTCTGTGAAGATATGTTTCCTCAGGAACCAGAATTCTGACAAACCAAAGAGTCAGAAAGAGGAGAAAGTACCCACATATATAATTGCAGGATGTGGTTTATAGATGTTTCAGATAACTTCTACAGAAGGAGATAGTTTAGACACCTTCAGGAGCTTCCTTCAGTGTATAGGTAGAGCCCCTAGACCCTGAATAAGCCTGCGCTCTCTGGGATACATTCCTTCCCTCTGATTCAGACTTGAACCCTTAACCTTGCATCCTAGGGTCTGCTGCTGAACCAGCTGTCTCTTAACTATTCACCCCTGAGGATGCTCAAAGTCCTGAATGATATCTGTCTCATTGTACTACACACTATTGTAGCTAGGCATGGTGTCTTTAACTACTAGCAGCCTGCCCTCAACCAAATGTCTGGTGGAGGAGCTCCCTTTTGCAGGCCCTGTAGAACTGTTCAAGTTCTGTCAGGGCCCTGATTTCCTCTGGGAGCTCATTCCACCAGGTGGGGACCAGGATGGAGAAAGCTCTAGCCCTGGTTGAGGTCAAGCAGGCTTCCTTGGGGCCAGGGACCACCAGGAGTTTTGAGGTGGTAAAGCGCAAAGGCTCTTTGAGAGGTGTAGGCGTAGAGGCCTCAGGTATACTGGGCCCAGACCGTGTGTAGCCTTAATACTGATAACCAAAACCTTAAGCCTAATCTGGAATTCAACCGGAAGCCAGCAGGGCTGCTGGAGGATGGGCTGGAGGTGGGACCTCCAAGGTGTTGCTGTGAGCACCCTGGCAGCTGTGTTCTGGACCAGTTGTAGTTTCTGGATCAAGGATAAGGTCAGGCTAGCATAGAGCGAGTTGCAGAAGTCCAGTCTAGAGGTGACCATCGCATGGATCACTGTGGCTAGGTGTTCTGGGGCCAAGTAGGGTGCTAGTAGTTTGGCTTGGCAAAGGTGGTAAAATGCCAGCCATGCTACCATCGTGATCTGAGCCTCCATTGAGAAGGAAGGTTCCTGGTGGAGTGGGCCACTGATACCTGCACTCCATCCAGGTTGGGTAGGCACGCTTCCTCGCTTGAACCTTTCCTGCCCAGCCACAGGCCCTGTATCTTTGAAGGGTTGAGCTTCAGATGGCTCTGCTTAAGCCACCCCAGCACTGCTTCTAGGCAGCTGGCTCATATTTCTAGGAGAGAGTCAGGGCGGCCATCCATCAGGAGGAATACTGTTGGCCCCAGCTACAGTAACCTCTAACCTGTGTCCAGTAACCTGTATCCAGGCTTGATTTTCTGAGACAGTCTATTGCAACATACTTACACAGTGCTCATCCGTCCGTCCGTCCGTCAGGGGGGCCAATGAGAAGCAGTGGGTCAGGTCGACCTCAGCCAAATGCCTGGCAGAAAAGCTCCCTTTTCCAGCCCCTGCAGAACTGTTCAAGATGACACAGCTCCTGGTAGTAGAAGGCATGGAATCTTTGATCACTGTAAGGTATTATTAATCATTACCGAATTAGTTTCACAATGCTTTATTAAGTCAGCCTTTGAGTACTATTTTATTGATTAGACTAGGCTTCAAAGCCCGCACATAAGAGTGGGCTTTGAAAGGGGGGCCCCGCAGCAGAGGCCCCGCAACTCCCAGGACACCCCACACACGGGGATCCCCTGGCTGTCCGCCCCCCTCCCCGCCGATGCAGCAGGCCTCCTCTGAAGCCCACAGGGAAGCCTCCTTGGCTGCCCCCCTCCCCGCCGAGTGCGCGGCTTCCCTGCAGGTCTCGCAGCAGACCTGCCGTGTCACTGACATGGCAGGTCTGCTCTGAGGCTTGCAGGGAAGCCTCCCTTGCCCACCCCCCTCCCCAGTGAGTCCCCGGCTTTCCTGTGGGCCTCCGCCACCCCCGGTGAACTCCAGCCATTCAGGTAATGGGCCAAATGGCCCCTCACCCGAATGGCTGGAATTCTTGTCAGTCTGGGTGATGAGTCCCCTCACCCGGACTGGCTCCGCCCCTTTCTCCACCCACGTAGGGCTTAGCGAATTATGAAGACAGCTGCTTCCAGCGGTCACAGATACTTTCCATGTTAATTTATTACTCAGTTGCATAAACTGGACATTTACGGGACACTATTCATTACAGAAAATATATTCCATGATTGTTATATCCAAAGAAGTGGGGGTTTTTTTGTAAAAAAAAAAATACAGGAAAAGAATACAATAACCATTCTATTTTCAGTTTCCCCACTGGGCTAATACATATTATAAATCTTCCTACTGATATAGTCCACATAGAAATGTCAGTGATCTTGACATTCTTCAGATCTTCTATTTAGCAAATTCGTCAGGTTTGCCATCTTACAAAGTTCTCCCAGCTTATCAAGCCAGTCCAATCATCTTGGGTAGTTACATGTGCTTCTAATCAAGTATTTTTTATTTTAAAAACTTAGAAAATAATTTTTTAATGTGAAAAATATAGAAGAATAACTCCCACTATAGCTCGCTGAATAGAAGTCAACTTAAGTGCAGAATAAGTCGTATTTCTGCAGACATTTTGTTATTTTATGTTTCTAAATTTATATTTTCTACAGAAATGCTTCTCAATATGTATGCTCTTTTGAGAGAGGTTGTTGTGTGCTTTCAGGATAATATTTCTCTGTCTAGTCCATGCCCTATAAGAAACATTGTCACGTTAAAGTACTTGAGTAAAAATTATTTTTACAATTAATTTGTTTTTTTGTTTTCAAGTTGCCTAGACATTTAACAGTGCCCTCCTAAGCAGGTCTACTCAGAATCTTAATGTGGCCTAGTCAATGAGGGTAATTTGCAAGATAGTGTACATTGGAAAACTAAATCAGGCTTTTCATGTGTGACTAACATTGGTGAGACAGGAGGACGCCCTACTGGTTTAGAGTAGATGTTTGCCATTTCATGGTGCTATCAACACAAAATAGTTGTTCGCATTTCAGATGATTTTTTAACAGTATGAAACCATATTTATTTTTATTCCATTCTTTCACATGTTGTACAGTACTTCCACTGAGTTTAATCTGTGTAGTGTTTCACATTCCAATCTACCTACCTACATGCAGGCAAGCTTGGGATACCTCTGAGATAAACTACAACCTTTCCCTTCTTAAATATTGCTTTCTAGTTTACGTGGTACAATAAAGGCCTACTGGGAAGTAAGTCTACAAAATCCCCTTTCATTTATAATCTGAAAATCCAGGCTATAAAAGAGAGGCTGTATGTACTTATTCGTGCTTGTTTTAGATGGCAGTTTTACAATCTCTGAGGGTTAGAGATGGGCAACATGAAATTATTTTGTAGTTGAATGTCATAACTGAATGGTAGTAATGGAATGTGATGAATTTGCAAAGCATTTCATAGATGAAATTGCTCACTTCTGGGTAAACCTGGATTTTCTATGTGGCAGTTCAGTGTCAGAAGACTTTTAGAGTACAGATTGACTTACAACCAACTGTTCAGAGAGTGTTTATGAAAGTATCCAGGAGGTATATTAACCTGTGTTGTTTCCAGGGTAAACCTATGCTTATGAATCTTTTTAAATCTCACTCTGGCAATGATACTTCCAGGAAAAGAATGAACTTGAACACTAGGTTCATAAATTGTATGGGATTTTATGGGATATATAAGCTCTAACAAGAATTTTCTCTTTTAAACACATTCAGAATGTTCAGCTCTTACCCCAGCACTTAAAAATACATTGAAAGCACAAGCAGTGTTGAGCATGAAAAGTAACATAATAGTATAACAAGAAGCATTTAAATCTCACCAGTCCTCCAGGGAAAAGGGCAGTGGAACACATTCAAAGGAGACCAATAACTGGCTTAGTAAGAAAAGGCCTTACTTCCATGAAGTGAATACCTGAAAGACAGGAAGTGAGGGAGAGAGGCATTGGATCCTCTCTGCCTGACTCTCTTTGGATATTCACTTACTCTTATACCCTCTTTGGCTTGTTTGCCTACTCATCTAACCAAATCAGATTCTTACAACTACTCTTAGATTTTTACCATTATATACAAGCGTGTTTAGATCTGTAGCATTAATCTCCATGGCATAACATAGCTTCATGATTCATGGTTACATGTAAGAAGCATTCAAAATACATCACTTAGCAATTTCAAACAGAAAGTGGCCCGTGTGCCATTCTTCATTGGTCAGTGTTCAAATCTATCTCTAAAGCTCATACTTTGTTATTCAAACACCATCACCAGATGACTGGTCATGAAGGCTTTTGTGGAAACCTAAATTCCTTTTATACAGAAAAGAAACTTAATTCTATTTTATTTGTCCATTTTGTGTAGAATCATGTTTCCCTTTAGAATTCTTTAGAAAAGTTTGAACTCTGTTTCAGCTGGTAAAGGTTTCTCTCTTTCTGGCCTGGTCCCTGATGCTTAGGTAAGTTGCCATTGTGAATCCTGTGAATTATTAAACTGTTCTTGCTTTCCAAAGAGTCTGCCTGATTTATTTATTTATTTATAAACTTTTATACTAACCTTCACGACACCCGTCTTGGGGCAGTTCACAATATAAAATCCATAAAATACAATACAAAATACATTAAACCACTTTGATTATACAAATAGAAAGGAATAAAAACGAAAAAACAGATGTCTGTTAGGAAAATTAAGCTGCAGTTAAGCTATTATGATGGCTTAAATGAGGTTCCTTTCCCCTCTACATTTCTCTGTCCATTTCCTCAAGGACAGAGAAATGCTTAAGGTATATTAGGAATGTAAATTTTTGAGAGCTGTACCACTGTATGTACATCATTTGATGACACTGACTGGATCAAAATTACTGTAACCTGCCACCTCCTTGAGAATTCACAGAATCAGCCTCTCCGTCAGATGGCTATCTAGCCTCTGTTTAAAAAGGCACTTGCTGACAATTTGAGGAATCATTGCTCTTAAAAGAGAAAGGCTTGCCTGATAAGCAGCTAGTAATACACCTTAGTTTCAGGTTCAATTACCAAAGCTTCAGAAACTTTGGAAATATTTTCCACAAGTGGAAGGGTAGAAGCAGTAGACACGCTTACTGGTTCTCTCAAAAGAATTCAGTCTTCTAAGTGAGGCTGCTTTTCAAAGTTTGTAGGGGACCAGTGTTCAGAAATATCCCTTGCACATTTCTTATTCCTCCCTGTTGTTAACAATGCCACAAGTATCTTGTGCGCTAGATTATCTGTGGCATTCTTGGACAGGCAGTATAGAAACGAAGAAATATTTTCACTCCTACTCACTTGCGTTGTTACTGGCAGTCACATAAGACCTAATGGAAGTAAAAACAACAACAACAACAGTTATAGTTTAAAACATTTAAAACTTGGCAGCACAGACTGAAAAGCTTCTTGTTATCAGCTCTTTATAAAAGCAAAGGCAAAGCAGAAATTTAAAAAATAAAAAAAATAAAACTCTACACTAGATAAGCAGCAGCTGGCCATCTTGCCTCCAAAATTTGTGGGTTTTGACCCATAAAAATCGAGACAGAGTAGGATATAGTAGTAGCAATGATTTCAATAAGTCGTTTGTAAAGGCTTAGATGTTTACCTCCTTAGTATCCCCCAGTTTTTTGAAGCTAAGTGGGTGGTCTCAAACAATAGAGCCTTTTCAAAGCTCCTGTTAACACCTTATAACTTTCTCTGCTTCTAGCATCATTATTTTATTTGTTTTGGCACTAGTCCAAGACATTTCTGTTTCAGCTTGTTTTTATTTAATTGATCAGTATTTGCAATTTATGCTGAATGTTTTTAATTTTTTAATTTTTATTGTTTACTGTGAAATTTGTGGAGTTTCAGCATTTGTTGGGTTGCAGTATCTTTTTATTATGTAATGGTTTTTGTAATGTGAATGACTTCTGGCAATTTAAACAGAGTCTAATAGCACCTTTAAGACCAATAAAGATTTATTCAAGGCGTGAGTGAATGCACTCTTCCTCAGACTAAATGAAAAACTATCATAACCGTGGAGATGTAAGGCAAAAGCAAAGTATGGCAAATTAGTAAACTGTGTTACAGTATCCAAATTAAGCAATATGATGCTTTTGAGTTCAGTTGTAGTTCACAAAAACATTGGAGAAATAAAGCTGTCCCTGTTAGTGATTAATGGCAGAGACTTTCATAGTTGTATCTGGCCTCATCCATCTCCACCCAAAAGTGGAAACATCCCTGCAAGCGACAAGCTGTGCTGGCAACTATCTTGTCCTGAGCCTAGAGAATTAAATTCAAAATTATATTACATATTACTAATATCACATCACAGTCACATTGTCCCAAATAAAATAAACAGAAGAGAGGATTGTAAGGAATGTGGATATAATTCAAGTGGCTACTTGTCATGATCATTCTCCTGAGCTCCCCAGGAGTGTTAACTTAGGGTTCAACAGGCCTGCAGGTCCTTCACCCTTCCCTAACCTCCATGTTCCTCTCATTTTTCTGTACTTTCCCTCCCCTCCTCCATCCCACGGTTTATGACCAGTAGAGAGTATCTCCCTCTTGCTGCAAAGAACTCTTTCTTATCTCTCCTCGTCCTTGGTTCACATAGTAAGCATTGGAAATTTACTGCCAGGGATGGCAGAGAAGGCAGACTGGATAAGCCTCCTCTATGGGAACTATTTCTCCTGCCTAAACTATCCCCCTATATATAGACCTGGGGGGGGGCATCTATGCTTATCTCTATCAACGTTCCTGTTCTTGCCATGCTTTGTCCCGCTTTTCCTTACGGAACCCTTCAATAAAGACTGAATTCTTTTGTACCACATGTGTATGAAGAAATTCTCTTTGAGGGGTTTGTTCTGGTCAGCCAGACCAGCCCACGGTCCGTGACACTACCCACTTGAATCTATCCTTTTGGCAATTTGATGGATAATATAGAAATTTCTTAAATATCTATTATAAACTTAGATTTGTTTTAAACACATTAACCTTTTTCTGTAAATGACACTCTATAAATGACATTCCATGACACTTTCCAATTTAAACACATCGCTTCATTCTGAGAACTCTGGTGTGATCTATATGGTATAGTATGTACAACAAAAGACACATGTGTTATGTACATGTTACTGCAATGCATCAAATGAATCTAAAATGCAAATAAAATCTAAGTCACTAAATATTTATTAGATATACATAACATGGACTTATTCATTAGGGCCCACAATATATTTAGGGGCCCATGAAAATGTTTTAATTTCTTTTAAAATCTGAAGAAAAATGAACTTTTAGGCTTAAAGAAAGTATTTTAATTTTTTTCTCACAAAGAAAATGAAATTTTTAAGGCTGATGAAAATTTATTAAATATTACCTAAAGGAGAAATAAAAAGTCATTGTATTTACAATTATACCAAAAGTATTTTTATATTGGTATTATGATGATGGGAGGGACCCACAAAGAGAAAAGTACCTAGGGGTCTTCAAAGTCATAATGAGGCTTTGTGAGATGCTTGACTCAAACGATGTCAATGAAACTCCATCATCTACTAAAAATATTTACCAAGATTCTGAGAACAAAAATAGAGCAAGACATTGGCTCCAACCCATAAGCAATTTAGTGTGGAACAGTAGAAGCCCTCATGGAATAAATGGTTTTAGAACTGTGGGCCTTGAAAAATAACCTAGTATAAACAACTTCATTACTGTGTAAGCCCAATTCCAATCTTGTTCACCTTAAATCACTTTCATGTGGGTGCTCAAGTTAACATTAACCTCATAAATTCTTCTTTATGAGCCTGGAGTGCAAATATGAAAGCAGAATGCATGCAAAAATGTAGTGTAGGAGTGCTAGGCAGAGGGGGATGCAAGAAAAATGATCCAGGATGGCAGTGAACTGTTTGATGGGATTATTTTCTTGCTCTTTTCATATAATTGCATTAAGTAACCATACCATTACTGCTGCATTCTTTGTCCTTTTTTTTCAAAATTAGTTTGTGAATTAGAGGCACAATTCACCTTTGGACTACAGAAACTGTAATTGCTTAATGAAAAGAAAGATAGGAATTTACTAAGTGAGGTCATGTATTATAAACAAATATATTCTCTTTGTTCTGTGAAGCTGACAAGTTATCTCTGCCAGCACATTTTCAACAGTGAGTGTTTAGGGTGGCAAGCAACCCCCCCCTTTTTTGTTCTTATAGAGAAGGGGAAGTGGCTGGAATGAAAAGCTAATTTTGCTCTTCACTGAAGCAGGGAGGATCAGGGACAGTGCAATGTTAAACCGCTTCCCTATTTCCTGTTTGGCAGGCATCCGAGGGGTAGTCTGATGTAAAACATCTCCCAGGCAGACATCCAGCGCGGCTTTTCATGATTACATGAAATCTGCGCTTTTAACCAGTTGTTTTCTGACTGATAAAGCAGCAAAATAATTTCCAAGAAATCAGGACTACCATGTTCCCTGGAGCTTGCTGTGCAAGTATGTTATTTTATTCTGAGTAATGCACTTAATGTGTTTTTTTCAAAGATATTATGACACCGGTCATGAAATGCAACACTGAGAGCTTAGACTGAAAATGGGAACATGTTTAAAGACCTGGCAACTAACATGGAATCTATATGAAAACTTGGATATTATTTTAACATGCATTTGTAGCATACTTCTATTTTTGGTATTGGTGTAGTGGTTAGGAGCAAGGACTTCTAATCTGGCGAGCTGGGTTTGATTCTGCACTCCTCCACATGCAACCAGCATGGGTGACCTTGGGCTTGCCACAGCACTCATAAAGCTGATCTGACCAAGTATTAATAGCAGGGATCCCTCAGCCTCACCTACCTTACAGGGTGTCTGTTGTGGGGAGAGGAAAGGGAAGGTGATTGTAAGACACTTTGAGACTCCTTCGGGTAGAGAAAAAACAGCATATAAGAAACAACTCTTCTTTCTGCTTCTTCTTCTTAAAGACTGGTATCCAGAAACAAAAAATCCCAATTAAAATGACACAAAGTTGCTCCCTTCAAAAAATGAAAAGAATACGCACACTACAATGGATTAATAAATTTATTTACTCTTGGCAGAACCTCTGTAGTCTGCACATGGACTTGGGATATCTACATTCCAGTCCCAGTTTGACAAGGACTGAATGTAGGCTGGGTGTATACTGTAGCTTTACTGTAGGAGTGTTTTAAGCCAAATATGGTGGATTACTCATTATCTTAACATAATTATTTTGTTGAATACTTACAGATGGAATCTCTTTCATTCTATCCCAAATTGAATATCCTGTTGACAACATTGTTCAACCTGTTGGACAATAGATTCAGAACAGGCCAAAGGAAGAACTTTTTAATTCAACAAATAAAATTCATTGCTAATGGATGTGTTGATAGATGTGAGTAGAGATGGCTTTTAAAAGGGGATTAGATAGATTCATGGATAAGAGGATAGATCCTCCTATAGATTAGAAAATGGTGAAGTGACAGGAAGCAGATAGTAGGAATAAATTAACATTTCTCATGGTGGATGGAAGTAGGCAGCGGGGTTCTTCTGGGGTCAGTATTGAAAGAAATGCTAATTAATATATGGTTATAAATAATCAGGAATTTGAGCTGATCCATAAAGTGGTCAAATTTGTAGATAATGTACCTATATAATGAAGTGTGATTCCCCCATCTAGATATCTAAATCTTCAGATCATGTCTACACTGATAGTAAATAAATTTTCCTGCAAATTTAAGAGACCCCCAGATTTGCAAAAACTGGAATATTTTTTAAAAATTGGGGGGTTAACCCCCCTCCAAAATAAAGACTGTTTTCTGTGCAGGCTTAGAAAACACACCTACCTCCTGCATGGTTGTTGATGGTTGTAGCAGAACTCAGGAGCCAGACCAGGAACAATGAAAAAGTAGAAGGAGGTGAGAGCTCCCTACACAAGTCCTAATGCCCCACATGTGTTTACTCATAATAGTGGGAGCCAAATTAAATTGGGAGCAAGCTCTAAAAAGAACTCTCCATACTATGTACATGGATGACAGTGGGGGAATTAAGGGTCAGTGCCAGTAAGTGCACTTTGGGGCAAAAACTCATAACCTAAAATATAAAGTAGTGGCCTCATTTGAACACCTGTCACTCAAAGGCTCTCCTATTCTGCAAGGCATTAATACTTTATAGTCTGCCACACCTCTCCTTTAAAGAAGCTGTCTGGAATTAAGTAAATCTAATTTAGCAATTAAAGACCATATAAAACCAGTCTCCAAGAAACATTGGCTAAAGCCCATTGTGACTGTTCTCCCCTACAATCCAACTTGACTCCAATATCTCACAGCAATATGCACATTATCTGTTAATACTGACTATCCCAAGATTTTGCCGTGGATCGACTGGCTACTATCCATATTCTTGACAAGAAGATACAATAACATTCCATCTAATCATAGATTCTGCCCTTGCTCTGTTAACCTGATTGAATGCATTTTTTCATTGTAGACTTTATGTACAGGCATGCTTCAGTTTATTGAAACCTGTATTGGTTGACAAAAAACAGTTCTCTAAGCAGAAGATTATGAAAATCTTACTGGTAGGGTTTTACTAAAGAACTACTGCATCTGTGCTAAGTTATTGTTCTCTGTAATTAAAATACTGACTGAATTAATATCCTATGTATAAACCACTCATATTCTAACCTTGTCTAACCCTTCCATTAAAAATGGAAGTATTGGCTTTTGCCCTGGAGAAGGAATAGACAGGGGAGGGGTTGTGGGGATTGAGAGGAACAGAGGAGGCAGCAGCCGCAGCTCGGTGTCCAAGGGTGCATGCTGCTATAGCTTTCCCAGAGATGGTTCAGCCCACCATTTCTATAGTCAACTTCCATTGCAGTTCATTGTCTGTATGCTGCTATAGATGTTTCACATTTAGGTAAGGAATTTGGAACCTGAATAACTTAGAATTCTCATTTTCTTTTTTCTTTTTTATTTTTGCTTCTTGTTATCTGGATCCGAAAAATATCCGCCTGCCCCAACATGTACATCTTATATTGTAACATAGGGAAAGGAGCTCAAAAGAACAGCCAAAAATATTAATGCAACTTCCGTGTGATTAAAGATTTTAAAGCGGTTTGTGGTGGTTCATGGCGGTTTGTGGATAGAACAGAAAACGGGTTTAAAGGGACTCCTAGTCCCTTTAAACCCATGCATTCTGTTCCTTGCAAAAGCCACATACCATGAATTGATGTGAACTGCATTTTTGGTTGGTGTCCATCCTTAATAGTAGTCTGATTACTGTCCTGGAGTAATTAACAGGATACCTCAGAATAGTGATAGTGGCTGCCAGTTAGTTTCCAAGTTCATTTCAAGGTATTGTATATGACCTTCAAAGCACTTTGTGGTCTATAACCCATGTAACTGATGGAAAATATGTCCTTAAACAACAACAGTGGTCTTTAAATTGTTGCCCTGCTTAAGGTGGCCATCTTGGAATTTGCTAGATTGCAGGAAGTGCTGTAAGACCATTCTATTTATGTGTGGTTTAAATAGAGTTTAAGCTGCAATCATTTTCTTAGAGAAGGGGTATGTATGTATGTATGTATGTATGTATGTATGTGTTTGTTTGTTTATTTATTTATTTATTTATTTATTTATTTATTTATTTATTATATTTCTATACCGCCATTCCATGAGGCTCAGGGTGGTTTTTATAAAATGTGAAGTATATAGAATTTTGATGTATTTTGTAGTTTTTGTCATTGTAAACCACCTCCCACCACAATGGAACTATTTCAATAAGTAAATAAATAACATTCAAAAATCAAATAAAATTCAAACAAAATAGATTATTTGTGGAGTTTACAGTTTGGAATAAAGTGTTGGCTGTGAGCTTATTTGACTTTAAAAGGATTAGACAGACTTGAATAAGCTCTTAAAAGCAAAACTAGGCAAAAATGCTCCTCTCATACCGTTTACGCACTGGAGTTTTCATGCCAGGCTGCAGGCTGGAGTTCTAGTCATGGCAGGTTGCTCCACCTCTTCCTGCACCCACATGGGGGAGCATTTGGCCCGGTGCACCTCATCCGCCCCCGATTTATTCTCCTGCATGGGAGCTGAGGCAGTGAAGTTCCCAGTGCGTAAACGGTCTCAGGGAGCATTTTCATGTTGCAATTTCCGATTTGTAATTTCTATTTCAATAATTTACAATTACGTATCTTATTAGCTGACCGTAGCCCTCAAAAGCTTATACTGCAACAAACCCCTATGAACAAAATGGAAAAGTATGTAAATAAATAACATATATTCACAAATGAAACCTATCAATCCCGTAAACTTCAGTTTGTTGGTTGCTGCACCAGGCTAATTGATTCAGCCCATGGCTTCTCCTATTTAAAAAGCATCAGTTAGTAGGTGATGTGCAAGAGATGCTGGAAAGTCATCATTCTTCATAGCTAGTTTTGATATTGATAGCACAGTGGTATGAAATAAGCTTCATCCGTGCATATGTGTATTCATAGACTACTACTGGTGATAGTTGAGGAAAGTTACCACGTTGGTGAAAATTATCAGGGCTGAGTCTGGACGGAGCTTTTATTCCAATCCCATGTCAATTCAGTCCCTTCTTTCTACACTGAATGCAATTTCCATTTTGATCTGGGTCCATTTACATATATCTACAACAAGCATTATTGATCTGGAGTGACCCTACCTTTCCCCCACGATATCCTGGAGTTGATATAACCCTTGATATTTGAAAAATCGGCATGAGTAAGAGTGCAGCGGTCTGCTTTCCCTGAAATAACTTGCTGCTGAGCTTCCAGCCCTAGAAAAGCCCTAATTGGCCAGGGCATCTGTTCCCAGGTTGCAAGGTTTACCTTAAAGGGGAAGCCCTAACTATTCTCAGCAGAAGCTCCAGAAGTCCTGACTTCTTTCGGCAGAGATTTTCCTCTTGGATTTATTCCTCCTTCTCTGCTGTCTCCAGTCTCCCCCCCCCCCCCCCGTTCAAGAAAAGAAAGACTGGGTCTCTTAATGTGCTTCCCTCCCTTCTGAGCTTCCCTAATCACATGCAGAATACTTTTCTGTTTCAATTGGAGGGGGGGAATAGAGGAAGACCCAAGTTCGATCTGAATTCAGCAGGATCCACAATGGAATAAACAAAGTAAGTGCAGATGCAGCCCAGTTATAGCCTCATCCCCTTACATCCCCTTACATGTAACGTTTAAATTCTGTCCATGTTCACAAGTAATAACTGTGCTTAAGCTTCATAGTGTAAAATGTGACAGAAAACTAGCAGGAATTGAAGATGCACCTTCTTTGCTTTACTTTAAATGTGTACCCGTTAATGTCACTGAAATATTCTCCTTCCCAACTGAAGCAATTTTGGTTTATTCAAGCTAGAGCTGCCAAAATATGAAATGGTTTTCTCTGGAATGCTCTTAATGCAACTGACAAGGGCAATCCTTTTATTTTGTGAATTATTTATAGCTATTGGAAAACTGCAGCTAATTGGTAAGGTTTACCTACATTATGCAGGGGGTAGAAATTAAGTTCATAGTAAATAGAATTTAAAAACATCCAGATGCCTACATGTTAATTGTGCTTGTATATGTGCCTGCATTCTTATTGAATGGTATACAGAAACAAGGGCATATATGGTGACTGATATTTTTGTATGCTTTTCCTTGTGCCTCTCCCTCAAAATAACTTTTTCTTAGATTTTTTTAAAAAGTTAAGCCTCCTTTAAATGGCTTGCCTGGAGTTGCAAAAACCCTGTGGGCTATTATGTGTACTAACTAAATTTACTTTCTTGGGCTATGTTGCAGATTTATTCCATGTGTTGCCAGCTCCTTCATACTCCTGTCAGCCATTTCTAGACAGGAAATGACTGTGTATTTTTGTGGAGGGTGATTTTTTGTGGCAAAGCAGCTGAACCTTCCAAGCTCTCTGAGACTGTACTTGCCATCTCCTTATATTCACACCCATCAGATCATTAATGTCTAGGCTTATGAATGGGGTATGGAATGTGCAAGTTCACACCAGTACAGCACCACTGAAGACAGTGAATACTTTTATTGATAAAAGCCAGATTTTAAAACAAAAAACCGATGGAGAACTGGCTGCTCAGATTAAAAAATGTCTGGTAAAACAAGGAAATGTTGTTCTCTACTGATATGCTTTCCACGTCTTCCTTCTTCTGGGCTTACTGTTTTTCAAGCCTAATTTACTAGGATCTTTTCTGAAAGAATACAGTCTAAGTGTGTTAGCTGCCCTCTGGATTGGAAGATATCAATTTTTGAAGATCCTGTCCACATCATTGTGATTTTACTTCCATTAGTACCTTGTAGCAACTATTTTCCATGCTGTGTCAGTCACCAGAGTGCTTTTAAAGGAGTGCTTTTAAGCAGCATTAATAGTTGCTATTGGTTCTACATAATATATTTCTGGTAAGGGCATGTAGGAGGGGCATGTCTCATGGCTTAAGTGCCACTCAGTGCCTAACACCCACTCAGGGTGGCTGTCCCGCCCACTCCTGAATGCCTCTTCCTACAACCGGCTTTCCTGTCTGTCCAGCAGCCAGCCAACTGCCTTCCGTCTCCCACCCCTGACCACCCTGTCCTCCTTCCACTTTCCTCTGAGGCTCAGAGGCTGTGGATTCCTGCCCTGTGATAGCTGCCCCTGCCAGTGAGTTTCATGACAGCTGCCTGCAGCCTTTCCAGGTCCTGGGGAGAGGAGGAGGCCATCCGCAGAATTCTTCCCACCCTCAATTTAGCACCCGTTGTATTCCTGAATGCAACTTGCTTGGTCCCTAGTACTGCTATAACACTGTAACACTTTTTCAACGTTCTCAAAAAACTCTACAATAGAGCAGCAGGGATGGGGGAAATGCAGAGAAATTGACCGTTCATAGATGAAAGTCCACAGAAATCCAATGGATGCTGCATTGCTTCTGTAGTCACATTTGACAATGAGTGCAGAACACAGAATACTCACCACGTAGAAGCAGCCTAGTATTGTATGGAGGGTATACTGCTGAACTAGTTCTTTAAAAACATACATCAAAGTCACAATATTAGGAGACAGCCATCATGCATGCAATTCTAAACCTGGTCTCAGAGTACATATCAAAAACTCTTCACCGTGCAGCCAGCTATGCAAGAGAAAACTCTCAACATGAAGAAATGAAAGCGGGCAAACTCCTGCCATAGGGAGGGAAATGATAACTGTGCTTGTGTAGGAATCACATGTCAAATTTTAAAATGACATGGTATTTTGAGATATTAGCACCAACCTTGCCAGAGATGGCTTGGAAAAGAAAGCATATCCTAGGGGCTTGCCATGCCCAATCTCTCCTGATCCTGATGTTTCAATCAGTATATCTCCTTTTTATTTTATGGATATGTTGTGAAGTCACCCTGAGCCTTCAGGAAAAGGTTGCATAAAAATGTGAAAATAAAATCATTAAAAATAATAATTCTCAGTATGGCCTCAGCTATGAATGTTTAAATCTAGATATTGTGACCATGTACAGAAAAGACATTATTTTACATCCTTGAGAAAAGCTCTAGTTTTATAGGAAACTCTGAGGTCTACAAAAAAGTAAGTGGGGGGGGGGAAGAAAAATTGAAAAAAACCCGAAACTATAAAAAAGTGCTTGTATGTTTAAGAAATGCCAAGCAAGCACAGCAGTATTCAAACCTTGGTTTCTGTTATGAAAAGGTAGGGAGGGGTTTTGAGGGAAGATTCATTGAGGCCAGGCCCAGCAGGAGCCACTGGGGGATCTTGTATCACGAAGCCCAGCTACTTGCTTGAATTCCCGTTCTGCTGTGAATTTGGGCCAGTCACATGCTTTCAGCCTAACCTGCCACAGGGTTGTTGCGAGGATACAATAGTGGAAAAAATAATGTTGCAAGCTGCTTCTGGTCCCCATTGTGGAGAAAAACAGAATAGAAATGAAAAGGTTAAAAGGAGAAAAGGAAACAGGAATACGGGGCCTTCCAGGAAGAGGGAAAAAGGAAATAGTGTACGGAGGATACATGGAAAGTGGGATGTCCCCTCCAGGTCCTTGCAGGTTTTCCACTGCCCAACTGGGCCCAGCTCAGCTGGCACCATACAACTGACCAAAGTTTTCCCAGTGAGAGGGTGCCTTTGTGAGGGTATATAATATTTCCTACTGTACAGATAGCAGTATTGGAACTTCCTTTGTATTTGAAAACCAATAAATAAGTCAAGCTGTTGTGCCTTCCTTACTTCATAATTTATTTTCTCATTTATACCCCACTCTTCCCTGGAGGTTAAGGGCAGCTTAAAGAAATCTTGAAATATACAGTAAATCAGATATTAATGTAAGTTTCTAAATTCTAAAATTGGTAATTAAAATTAATAATCAGCCCAATTTATTCAAAACCTACAGGTGCCTCCTTTTTATGAGGAACTTTTAGGTGGTTACTGAACAGGGTGGGTATATGGAATCCTTAGAGATTTTATCTAAGGGATAGACTTTCAAGCAGGGTGATGCTTTTTTCCATAGAATTCCTTCAGAATAACCATGCAGTAGCGTCTATACATAAATTAAGCAAGTAGCATTTTATTTTTGACACTAGCAACTACTTCTGTGTGTGTCTTTGTGAAAACAGTTCTGTGAAGTCATAGTCAATTTATGATGGCCCTATAGTTTTTCAAGGCAATTGATTGAGCAGAGGTGGCTTATTCTCGGCAAAATGTTCCTAGGTTGTCTCCCCACTAGGGTTGTGCGTGGCGGCATTTGAATTGGCTGTTCCAGGCCAACGCAGCCAGTGCTGCGCCGGTGGGGGATGGGAGGCGCGGGTGCTGGTGCATAACTCGGCGCACTCCGCACCAGGATGTGTGCACCATGTTATGCACCGGTGCCCGCACCTCCCCTCCCTTCCCACGCACAACCCTACTCCCCACCAAGTAGCGATCCTGCTTAGCTTCCTAGATCTGATAAGATCAGGTGATACCATACCATTACACATCGTGCAATTTCTTGATTAAATGCTTAAACTTTATATATCAAATTCAAATAATGAACCATACATGGATAGAGGGAACTCATGAATTCACTGACTCCCATTAGCAATGCAACAAGCAGAGCTTTACATGAGTGGTATTTCCCAGTATTGTAAAGTCTGTGTCAAGTATTTTTCTTTTCTGGTTATAAATTCTTAGCAGGTTTAACAACAACAACAAAAAAGTTACATTGTTTTATACTGATGTTTCAAGAGTATAAGTAGTTATTCACTTTTAAAATTCTGGTGGAACTGAATTTAGTTTTTTTTATATTTCAGGTAGTTTTTGAAGTGGTCACCTCAGGTCTCCAAGGATACCTGGCTGTTGATGATGTGAAGGTTTTAGGACATCCATGCAGTAAGTAACTTAGTGTTGCCTTTTCAAATTATTTTGGAATGTTGGTGTATTCATTTTGGCCCATATGAGATCTCATAGCATCTTGATAAAGTGTGTACTGAAATCTACATCAGTTTTGAGGAACAGCATTTCTTAAGGGAATTCCAAGACCATGCAGGTCAAGTGTGATATAGGGAGATTGCAAACACTGAGGTTTATGGCAAGGTAGAATTGCTGTGAGTAAGGAAGAGGAGGGGAAGTGGTGAGAAAATTGGGTTTTCACCTCTGCTACAAAGAGAAATGTGTGAATAAAGGCAAATCATGTTCACTGTAAGCTTCCCTGCCATGCCAGTCTCTCTGTGGTATCACTCCAGGAACCTCCAAGGCCAAAATATACTGCAGATGATTATGGGAGTAGACAAACAGTCTATTGATAAGTGTCCAGACAAAGAGTTTAGCTGATTCTCTGGACTGTAATACTAAACATACATTTCTGTGCTTTCTGTACTTACTGACATGGAAAGTGATCATAGTATACTGAAATGAGAAATAGGATTCATGTATTTCTTTATTTTTATTGTAGAAAAAATATTATAGGGAAAAATATATTGCCATTCTCATATTGTGGCTTTTAACTGTTAGCAAATTGAACTCCAAAATTATATTTTGGCCTTAAAAGATTCAGATTTTTAAAAGGTGCTCTAGGACATATGTAGTCCATGGGTCCCGATATGGCCATGGCACTGTGCCTGCTAAGACTGAGGATTTTCACAATCTTGGAAGGGAGGTGGGTCTCCATATGTTTATTAGTAAACAGCCATGAGGACAGGTAATGCTAAAAGAAAATTTATTTCTCCATCAAAATCACAGGTATAGTCCCTCACAGGGTAGCTTCCCCACTCCCTGGAGCTGGCTCCCCTAGGTTCTCTCACCTTCCTGTGCACCTGTGAGACCATCTATTCCCACCTCTGTTTAGCATCCAGAATCTTCCCTCCAGTCTTTAAGTACACCTCTAGCAACTGTTGACCACCTAGGAGTCATGGTGGTCCACACATTCCTCAGCGGATTGTTTGGGGAAGGCTAAGCTTCCATGCTGACCTCCCCTGGGGTTGGGGGCCCCCATATGGGGCTGAATAGATGTGGGCTCAAGGAGGGAGTTTGATTCTCTGCGTGGTGGTCTCTTCTCTCAGCAGGGCAGCTTTGGAACCTACTCATTGCCCTTCTGGCCAAACTCATGTTATGGGCCTGCTGATGCCAGCCTTATCTTTTCCTGCACCCAGGCAGCTCTGGATGCCTCCCTGTACAGCCACAGTATGTGTGAAGTTGCTTTCTAATTGATTTGTACCGTAGAGTAATGGTACAGAGTGGCAGGTTCTAGTCTAGAGAAAAACTACAATGTACTATCATAGCAGCAATAAAAGGTTTAAAAATCTTATTTGCTGGTGCCTAGTAGAGGGTCTGATTTGAATTCTAAATATTGTTTGACATGAACAATGTTATGTCCATGAAGGTATCAAATGCGTAAAAATGCTTTAGAAGTCATGCTGACTGAAAGTATTGTAGATCACACTGTCAACTAGCCAGGGAAATGAATAGCAGGCTTCAATAGTTGTTGTATACATATTAAATTCCATTTTTCTTCTCTCCTATGGTAAGAAAAAAGGGAAATTTTGTAATTAGAAATGTTATGCTGAAACTATACTTTATTAGACAATCCTAAAATAATAAATTACCTGACTTAAAAATAGTTGTCTTGACAGCTTTCTGCTCTTGTCTAGTAACTGGTATAAATATCTGCTGTGGCTTTATTAAAAACATCAATTAGATTTCAATATAATCTGCATGACCATAGAAACTGCTTTATAAGACGATTAGTAAGCCAAGATTGTTTACTCAGTAGGAACAATATGTTAGCACCTTTTTCTTTTGTTCTGTCCTGGATTCTTGTAAAAAAGGAACTATAGTCATGTAAAACATTCTATAATGCTAGGCAGAATTATTAAAGTAAAATATTTTAAAACACGTTTCATCCAGGGTGGGTTTTTTTGTACCAACATTATAATAAAACGTTTAAAACTCTAGGTTTTTTTTAAAAGTAAATTAGAAAAGCAAATTATGAATCACTTTCTTCTTTCTCTTTACCTATCTTTTATTTCTAACAGCCAGCACACCTCATTTCCTGCGTATTAAGAGTGTAGAAGTTAATGCTGGGCAGTTTGCGACTTTCCAGTGCACTGCTAATGGCAGGACAGCTCAAGGCAATAGACTGTGGTTACAGGTAATCCTTATCTTTCTTCTCTAACCATAAGCCTCTTAAATGTGGAATGACTAATAAATTTTGGATCTAGGGGAGGACCATGAGCCACCTTGTTGTGGAGGTTAAGAGCAGCATACCTCTAATTTTGAGAACTGGATTTGATTCTCCACTTTTCCAGATGCAGCCAGCAGGGTGACCTTGGCCAGTCACTTTTCTCTCCGAGCTCCTACAGCCTTACCTATCTCGCACAATGTCTGTTGGTGATTGTAAGCGACTTTGAGACTTTGTAGTACAAAAAAACAGCTCTTCTTCTTCTACATGACCGTTTATGCACTGGGAACTTCACTGTCCCAGCTCCTGTGCAGGAGCACAAATCAGGGGCGGACGACATGCACCAGGCTAAGTGCTCCCCCATGTGGGTGCAGGAAGAGGTGGGACAACCTGCCACAACTAAAACTCCAGCCTGCAGCCTGGCGTGAAACCTCCAGTGCATAAACGGTCCATGTGAGAATAGTCACAATAACCTAGTCCATAAAGGGAGTAAAGAAGAATAGATTTCACAGTGTTATTACAAGGAGAAACAGAGTTAAGGAAGATGAGATGGAGTAGTGATCTGCTTAGGATATTTTCAGTGATTGACATAAGGAGGTCAAATGTGGAAATGGGAGAGGGAAATTTGAAAGAGTGGGGATAGGCAACATGTTCATGAAGTTTGGAAGCAAAGGCAACCAGGAAAATTGGGAGGTGATTTATTTATTTATTTTTCAATTTATTACCCAGCTCCCAGTTATTCACTGACTCAAGTTGGTATATAACACTTAAAACCCAATAATAATAATATTAATAATAAAATACATAAAAGTTCCAATAAGAAGAACACTATCAAAGGTGAATAAGAGATGCTCTGTTGCTGTGAATCAGGGATATGTAATAGTGTTGCTTAACTATGTAGGTTTCAGGCATGGGAAGGATAAATCTATATGAAAGGAAATCAATCAACACCGTGGTTCTTCCCCAGAAGCTTGTGCTAGGGAGTGTGCTAGGTCAAAGTATAAGAAGGTGAATGGTTTGTAGGGAGATAGTGCTGTTGAGTACTAAAACACAGATGATATTAATACAGAAGCGTAGAGTGCAGTCATTGAGCAGAATACAGGGAGAGTACTTCTGACATAGCCAGTGAATTGATGAAGCAAAAACCATAGGAGCAAACTGTGGAACTTTGGGAAGGTGAACTTTTCATTGCTAAAAGATATGAAATGGTCAGGCATCCACAGAATAGCTCTTGATGAAGACAAGAGAGTGCCCATGATAATATGGGGGGATGAAAAGAAAACCATACAGAATTTCCAAGGATCAAGGTAGAAGTATTGTCAGAGAAGGAAAAAATGAGCCAGGCATCAAGATATAAAAAAACAAAAACAAATTGAAAGTAAGTTAGGGATGCAATACAGAAATGAAATACTAATTTTTATTTATTTATTTGGATTTTTATACCACCCTTCCATACGGCTCTGGGCAGTTTATATAGAATGTCACAGGGTACCTACATAGAACATTGTAACAAATATAACAAGTATAACATAACATAACATGTCAACCAGAGAAATATTTGAACAGAAACATTGACACAGCCTTGGGTAGGTTGATTTCTTTGGTCATAGAAGGGGGATATTTGGGGGAGCAGTGAGTGTTTTGGGGTCGGTCGTCCTCAAGCAAATCCCTGGTGGAGGAGTTCCCTTTTGCAAGCCCTGCAAAATTGTGAAAGTTTGGACAGGGCCCTGATCTCTTCAGGGAGCTTGTTCCACCAGGTGGGGGCAAGGACGGAGAAGGCTCTGGCTCTTGTTGAGGTCTGACGTGCTTCTCTGGAGCCAGGGATCCACAGCCATTTGGAGGTGGCAGAGCGTAAGGCCCTTTGGGGGGTATAGGCAGGGAGGTGGTCTCTCAGGTACACTGGGCCCAGACCGCATATGGCCTTGAAGGTGATTACCAAAACCTTAAACTTAATCTAGAATTCAACTGGGAGCTAGCCAAGTTGGAGTACAGGCTGGATGTGGAATCTCCATGGTGTATTAGTAAGAATCCTGGCCTCAGTGTTCTGTGCCGGTTGTAGTTCCCAGATCAAGGATAAGGGTAGGCCTGCGTAGAGTGAGTTGCAGAAGTCCAGTCTATAAGTGACCATCGCATGGATGACTGTGGCTATGTGTTCCGGGGCCAAGTAGGGTGTTAGTAGCTTGGCGGAGGTGGTAAATGCCAGCTGCACTACCTTTGTGACCTGGGCTTCCATTGTAAGGTTCTAGGTGGAGTGGGCCATTATGGGCAGGTGAGCTTCCTCCCGTGATCCTTTTCTGCCCAGGCGCAGGACCTCCATCTTCGCAGAGTTGAGGTTCAGATGATTGATTGAGCCAGTTCGTCACTGCTTTCAGGCAGCTGGCTAATGTTTCTGGGTCATCCATTAGGAGGAAGAGCTGGGTGTCATCTTTTTTTTTTTTAATGCTGGATAACTCCAGCCTTTATTTTGTTTTAGAGCTGGGTGCCATCTGCGTATTGGTGGCTATCCAGCCCAAACTTCTGCACCAGCTGACCAAGAGGGCACATTAAGATATGAAATAGGATAGGAGAGAGAACTTCTCCTTGTGGGACTCCACATGTGAGCTGGTGACGATTAGATACTCTCTCCTATTGCTACCCTCTGTCCACAACCCTGGAGGAAGGAGATCAGCCATTTGACGGCTGTACCCCTATCCTGGTGTCAGCAAGGTGGTGAGCTAAGAGCTCATGATCGATTGTGTCAAATGCTACTGACAGGTCTAATAGTACCAGCAGCGCTAACCCGCCTTGATCCAGCTGGCGGCAGAGGTCATGCATCAGGGCAACTAACGCTGTCTCTACCCCATGGCCAGGCCAGAAACCAGACTGAAATGAGTCAAGGGCTGAAGTTTTCTCCAGGAATGCTGATATTTGGCCCACATTAGCCCTTTCAACCAACTTCCCCAGAAATGTTAGATGCAAGACGGGGTGGTAGTTGTCAGGCTCCTGTGGAGCCAAGGATAGTTTTTTGAGCAATGGGCATACCACTTTTAATCCCTCCGGGAATTCTCCCGTTGAGATGGAGAGAGAGAGAAGTTGTGAGATGAGCAGATTTGTACAGAGAACTTCAAAAGGCATCATGGAAGTGGGGATGGCTTGATCAGGACCCACCTTTGCAGAAAGGGTGGGCAATCAGCCTTTCCTGAGCCTTTAGCAAATTAAAGCCACGCTATTTGTAGGAAGTTTGCAGAAAAGCCACATGAGCTAGTGTGATCTTCCATTCAAAGTACTTTTCTCATCCTTCCTTTGCAAAAAGTCTTGGGTGGCATTGCTGTCCTTGCTAGGATGCAAATGGGCTGTTATATTGTTCTCACTGTATTTGTAACTGAAGGTCTACAAGGTGATGAATGTCTAGGCTGTGACACTGACACATGGAAATGAAGCAAAACATTTCAAATCTAGTAAATGTGAATAGTCTTCATTAAGATTTGCAGCATTACCCATTTGAGGTGAGATTACAATACAATATTTAGAAAGGCCTTAAATCTTCTGCTCTTTACTAAGTTAAAAACCCACATAAATGATGAGACAGGGATTCCCTTTTGATGCTCTGTTCACCCACTACTATGAAGTAACAATGCTTTCTTTGAAGTTGTATAAAGCCAAAGTTTGATGATTGAACAAGCAGTGTTTGACATTGTTTATTCCTTTGTAATATAGTTAAGAAAGTATGACATCATAATACAAAATAGCTACCCTGCACCCATCTGACTCTGGGTATTGTTATTTCATAATCCCTCATTAGAGAAAAAGGCATATCACTGGAAAATTCTTTTTAAAAACAAGGTAGAAATTTCCCCTTAGCAAAGAAAAGTTGTGCAACATGATAAGTTGTTTGCGGAGTTTAAAATAGTTTGTTTCCCCTCTTTTTTCATTTTATTCAGTTAAGTGCACCTATTCCTTAAGGCTGTTTTCTAGAATACAAACATAAACCATGGTGATTAGGTTATGCCTAAAGAAACTAAATGGTAGTTTTATTTTTCATATTTGAAAGCCATCCACCCAGGAGAGTAGTCCTAACAGCATGGATATTAATAATTTGGGTTTTTCTGCCTCAAGAAAAAATATTAATGCAAAAAATAAAAGGAATTTTTTTAGTCAGCTGACTAGTTTATTAAATTTTCAGGGAATTGTAGCATTCAGTCATTCCTTGGCATGAAAGGAGAAAGAATAATCTCAGATTGGTAAAATACACTGTGTAATAACTTTAATCTGATCCTGACCCTTTTTCAAATGAACAAAGAATCATGATATTTGATTATATGCACATTAGGTAATGTGAAGACAAATTGCCTCTAAGCCAATTTCACCTTAGGTTAAAGTCAAATGAAGAAAATCATACCTATCATACATCCTTATACAATACTTTTTTCTTCTCTTGTCATTTTTTGTTTAAAAGGTCATAGAATCACAGACTAATAGAGTTGGAAGGGACCTCCTGGGTCATATAATCCAACTCCCTGCACTATGCAGGACTTTCACAACCCTATCACTCATCCACTGTTACCTGCAACCCCCTTGAATCTTCACATAATCAGCCTCTCTGTCAGATAGCTATCCAGCCTCTGTTTAAAAATCTCCAAAGATGGAGAACCTACCACCTCCCGTGGAAGCCTGTTCCACTGATAAACCACTCTAACTGTCAGGAACTTCTTCCGAATGTTTAGAAGGCATTTCTTTTGAATTAATTTCATCCCATTGGTTCTGGTCTGTCCCTCTGGGTCATTGGCTAGATTTCATGCCATGTGAATTAAATGTTCTGATTAGCTGAAGTTTCAGTATAAGCATATTACAAAAATAAATTTGGTGACTTTGAAGAAACAGTGTTTACGATTATCAGATATATTCTATCTGCTTATATTTTCATTCTTGTATCTGTGGACAACACAAGTTTGGAGATTAGTTCTAATGTGTAATTGGAAATCTAAACAAGTGTGTTTCTAATGCAGACAAAAAAAAAACCCTATATGCCATAATTAAATGTTGTTAGGAAAAAAACCCTTAATCATACAGGTAAAATTGCTGCATTGCTTAGAATATGAAGACTGTCACTTTCACCACAGTGCCCAGCAAATCAAGTAGCCTTTTCTGTCATTGATCATTATTGGCTACTTCATGCAAGCCATAAAATTTGTTCTTTCCCCCCAAAAAAATAATTTGTCGCTTCCCTGAAGAGTTCATTTGTAACACTTTTCCCTAACTTTTATGCTACAATCCTATGCAGAATTAGTTCAGAAGCAGGAAGGAAGGAGCTCTTAAGAGGTGATGCTTTTACTACATTCTTAGGTGCACCATTGACCTGCAAATAGGCATCCCCCCCCCCCAAAGCAGGGAGAGAAAAGCTAACGACTGACTACCCCTATGGGCTGATGATGATGTCACCTGAAGAATGTAGTTCCTGGAAAGCATGATATCTGACTGAAGAGTATATTTCTGTTTCTGTGCAGGGGGGGGGGGAGATATTGCTGGTCAGCCTTTGGTGAAACTCACACACATTTATACATTTCCAGTACTGAGATGCAGTTGCAGAGCAATATAATGACAGGATCCTGGTAATGTTGAAGAAGGGTTATTGCAGGCAAACTTCCCCTCCAAGTGAGGAGGGGTCTGATCACTAACAACCCATGCTCCCTTCTTATTTGAACATTAAGGTAAAGGCGAGTCATTAACGTTTTACTCCCCAGCAAGCTGGGTACTCATTTTACCAACCTCGGAAAGATGGAAGGCTGAGTCAACCTTAAGCCAGTTGCTGAGATTGAACTCCAAGCCTCATGGTCAGAGCTTCAGACAGCATGTCGGCTGCCTTACCACCCTGTGCCGCAAGAGGCTCTATTTGAGCAATACAGTATGATATTTTTGTTTGTTATCTCAAATAAAAAGGTAAACAGTTCATTGATACTATGACCATTTATGCTCTGTGGATTTAATTCAATAAACAGGCCAATGTTCCAAGCTGAGCTGGGTACCCGATTATCTGTTATAGTACTGTTTCAATTGATCCTACTACATTTATACCTCTGCTGGCAAGAATTATTCCATGGTTTGCCTGTCTAAGCTTTTTCTTACTCCCATTTTGAAACTCCCTAGCCCCTTGTAGCTTCTTCCTTATTGGAGCCACCTACTGTGACAATAGCTAGTCTTTATATAGTATATATGTGATGCTGAGAGGTGAAAAGCTTCCACTTAGTAAATGGAAAAAAAGAGCAAACCACTTAAAATACAATGTGGCTATCACCAAATACCATTAAGCTGCCAGTCATATTCATGTTTAGAGGAAAATAAAAGATAGGAAAATGTCAAAAATACAAAAGCTTTTGTTAGTGCATGGGCATTAATAGCATAAAGTGAGAGAATGTTCTCCATAGCTATAAAATATAATTGAATGATGCCACTTTATTCATAATTCCTCAGCTCAGAATGTGAAACTCAGCTGCTCATAGTGTTTGCCTTTTAATACAAGGGAAGATGTTACCACTTTCTAAAGCTTGTAATTTAATTAAAAGCACAGAAATTCTGCTTCCCACCCCATTCTCTAGTTAGTATTGCCCTGATGTTTAGTTCTTGCTTTCCCCATACCAACCCCAAGTTACTGGTATACTGCATGAGGGTCAAAGTAGACAATCTGGAACTCAAAAGATCTACCATTGCCTTTTAAAGCTAATTTCAAGTACTTGGAAATGTTAGGAGTTCAATGCTTTGATTAAAATGACAGAAATAGTAGGATTCTAAGTAAAGCTGCTTTGGAAGGATGTTGCACTGGTCTGGCCCAGGGCTAGTTGCCCTCAGTCTTCCCAGTCATGCATGGGGGAGCATTTAGCCTGCTGATCCCCATCCGCCCCGGATTTGTGCTCCTGCACAAGGCAGGGCCAGCGAGGATCCGCCATTCAGTGGGGTAGCACAAACTTTTTTTTTTAATTAGTAAGAATTGTGATTGTACTGTTGTGCAGTCACATATTCTTACAAATAAAAATAAATGCCCCAGGTGGCTCTGTTGTGTTGTGCAGTGTGGCAGAGCCTCCTGGGGCATTTTTTCTATTTTTAAGAACAGGGTACTGCGGGAGGTGGGGGTAGAAGCCGGGCTAGGACAGCCCAATTTCCCCCCTTCCAGACAAGTCAAGCCAGACATATGCCTGTGGCAAAAAAGGGAAAACAGATTTATCCGTGTTCCCTTGCCGCAAGCCAAATGAGGACCTGAGTAGCGGCAGGCCTGGGACCGCCCTGAACTGGTGCCAACATCATCTAGAAGTGGGAATTATCCCCACGACTGGATGAGCAGTGAGTCGGACCAAATTCCGGTTGCAGAAACTGTGTGTGCCTGTATTCCAGTGGGGAATGCAACTCACATTAGCTAAGTATTTAAAAAGTTACTCTGGGATTCCAGAAGCAAAGCTGGGCCTGAGGGCAAAAATACATAAGATATGTTGTGTCACATGTCTCTGAGAACATTCCCAAGATACAAACCTAATCCTTCAATCCAATCCAACAAGCCATTTCTCTAGCCAACTAGTGTTCTGCTTTTCATATGATGTTAATAACTTCATATGCCCTCTTGTTCAGCTGGTGCGGAAGCTTGGGATGGGTTGCCATAAATATGTAGATGACACTCAGCTCTCCCTCCTGATGGATGATGGCCCTGATTCCCTCCAACCGAGGAAGCAAGCTTACCTAACCTGGACGGAGTGCGTCTAGCAGTAGCCCACTCCGCCAGAAACCTAGGTGTGATCCTCGATGCCTCCCTTTCCATGGAGGTACAGGTTATGAGAGTAGCACTCCCAATTGAATTCCTGATCAGGCTTAAGGTTTTGGTTCTTATCTTCAAGGCCATACACAGTCTGGGCCCAGTGTATCTGTGAGACCATCTCTCTACCTATACCCCCAAAAGAGCATTATGCTCTACCACCGCCAACTGGCTTGTGATCCTTGGACCCAAAGACCCATTATGCACAGCAGCAGCCACGCTGGGCTGCTGCCGGGCTTCCCATGTACTAATGGGAGAGCAGCATATACAGCTGCTCCAGCATAGCACGCTCACGCACGCAAAACACTGGGACTGTAAATTCTGGCATGCTGCCTGAAGGTAGCAGCATCAGGGAGGGGAGTGGTGGGATTGGGGGGCCCACTGCACAATGGTGGGGAGCGGCATGCTGCTCTCCCACCAGTGTGGGGTTCAAGGAGTCCCCGGGCAGCTCTGCGGCTTCACAGAGCTGACGGGTGTGCAGTGTCCCTGCAGGGACACCATAGATTGGGGGAAGGACTGGGCCAAAAGGCCCAGCTCTGCCAATTATGTAAGTTGCTGGCCCAACCCAGCCCCCACTCCACTTCCACATTCCCTTGCCGTGGGTTTTTTGGGGCACTGCACTGGGACAGTGCTTGGATGGCGGCAGCGTTATGCATAATCGGGGCTGCCCTGCTGCCGCCATCCAGGGATTCCTGCCCTATGCATAATCGGTCAAAGAAGTACATTGGTCCTTAATCAGGACCAGAGGTCTTTCTGTTCTGGCCCCCACCTGGTGGAACGAGCTCCCTGAAGAGATCAGGGACCTGCTTGAACTTCCATGATTCTGCAGGGCCTGCAAAAGGGAGCTCTTCCACCAGGCTTTGTCCAATCAACCCAATAACATTCACAGGTCCCCCTCAGACACCTCCTCCATGGCCTGAACCAGTCTTACCTCTCTAGGTTTCTTTTTATCTAAGTTGTCATTCCTGTTTTATTATTAGTGATTATCAAAACCATTAAAATTATGTTAATTTAGAACCACTGTTGGATTATTATTAATGTTATTTTTGACTTTGTTATATGATGAGGTCGTTCTATGTACTACCCCGTGACGTTATATGTAAACGGCCCTGAGAAGTATGGGAGGGCAGTATAAAAATCTAAGAAATAAAATAAATTTAAAAAATGATCATCATCTCTATATTACCTGCATCTATATTCTTCTTAGTGATGTAGCCATCCATTCAAGAACCAAATGTAGATCTGATTATAGGGATTGTCATCAGGATAAATATCACCATTAATTCTAGATCTAGCTGGTTCATGTAAATGTTAAACATGGGACACAAACAGTAATTCAAAGGGGAGAAACAATGTTCTCTCAGGCCACCTTCTGAAACCAGAAAGGGCTATAAGCACATCAAAGCAATGCTTTCTAATTCCAGTTCCAAAGCACAGTACTGAAAGATTCTCTGGTCAGTGATACTGAAACCAGTAAATTTTCCAGCAGAATTGACAGAATCACACTCACATATAGCAACAAAAGCTCATGTGTATTCTTCTGGAATTTGTGCTTGATTACAAAGGCACGAGGACTATTGATAGCAAAATTATTTTGCCATAGGACTAAGTCAAGCATTCTTGAACGTTTAAAATAAAAATTAATTTAAAATATTATGGTCATGATCCAGCCAAAGTTACACAGTTCTAAGTAACATTGGTTCCATTTAGACAGATTAGAGCACATATTTATTTCTTCCTTAAATTCAGTGTACTGGATAAAGTGCTTAATTTGCCTCTTGCCCTCATGTTTAGAAATGTTTTTACTTGTATACTAAATTAGAATTTTATAAGAATACATGGTACATTTCTGGTGCATTTAATTATGTTATGAGACCATATAATACGGGATACGTCATGTTGGTTCCAATGCCACACACTTAGAGAGAAAAACTGAAAATTAACTATTAATAACTGACTTTGAAATGCTGAAAGAAGAGCAATTTAATGCTTTAAAGCCCTTTATTAAGACTGTTAAATGTATTCCCTTTATGTATGTGTCTAAGGAATTTGTATGCTATTCCTTCTGGGGAACCTGATTAAGGTTGCCTGTAAAACAAAATAATGCTGTTGTTGTTAGGTGTGAAGTCATGCCTGACCCATCGCAACCCCATGGACAATGATCCTCCAGGCCCTCCTGTCCTCTACCATTGCCCGGAGTCCATTTAAGTTGGCACCAACTGCTTCAGTGACTCCATCCAGCCACCTTAAACATTAATAACATTAATGTTATTAACATTAAACATTATAATTAAAAACTAGAATTAGTTTCCGTAGAGGGTGGTATACAAATGCAATCAATCAATCAATCAATAACACTATAAAATGATTTTAAAATATCAGCCCCTTAATTATTCCAGAATAAACAATAAAAGTGCCAACAACAGGATTCTCAGCTATTATATGGAAACATCCTAATTAATTGAGCAGTGGTTGGTGAGTCCAGGCACTGGCCCCCCCACTCCACTGCCACTGCCATCCGTCTGAGCTTCCCTGAAGAGCAGGGACTGTCTCAGAGGATAGGCTGTGGCTTCACGGTGAACAAAGCTCAGTTCTGGCTCTCACCAGCTGGTGCTGCTTGTTCTTTGTGGCTGCTCGCCCTCTCCTGAGAGCAGGGGCAGCCTTGGAGGACAGGTGGTGGCAGCATGGCAAATGGGGCTTGGCTCTAGGCCTCATCAGCCACCACCACTTGTTTTTTGAGACCATCCACACTCTCCCAGATCAGAACCCCAGTCTCCGCTGTCATTACTCATCCTCCAAGGCCTCCTTCATGCTCCATCTAGTGCTGTGCTTCCTGTTGCGGTACTATGGACATCACATCTGTATTCACATCCGCTGGGGGGAGGGTGGACCAGTAGATGTTTCCATATCAAAAACATATAGGCCTTGTATCCTAGATGTCCACAGAGCATCAAGGGAACAGCATTCCACAGACAAATTCCCATTACTAAAAAGTGCTTTCTCTGGTTGCTATCTCCCTCATCTCTGAAGGTGGGGGCATAGACAGCAGGGTTTGTCAGGCAGAACATAAATTGGACCTGGACAAAATTGGAACCAGTGTTCTTTCAAGGAACCCGGCTGGCAGGACCCAGGCCTAGATCCCTCTGAGCCTCTGCTCCTCTGGCAGGCCAGCCGAGCTCATACTTGTAGGTTCTTGAAGCGAAGTGTGCATAAGAAATCAGACCCTTTTACAAGGTTACTAAAGTTTTATTAAATACCAAAAAAGACAACGAAGCCCATTGAATCAAATAGCTAAAAACAATGAAACTGACTTTTTCTGTCTATAAATACATGCGTTCAGAAGATTCAGTCACAACTTTCCAGTTGAAGCTCAGAGGTTCTAGCATTCAGCATAGTCTTTTTCCTTCAGTCACCGAGTCAGCCAGCCTTCTTCCTGATCTCGCATTTGATTATCTGCAAATCCAGAAGAGGTTAGGAAGGGCAGGTTATAAGAATAAAGGTTTATTTATTATTTAATGTTCCTCCCTATTAACCCTTAAGAGAAAGCTGAATGCTTTGTGTCATACCCGCCATAAGCCATTTAAGATTTTAATGGTAAGGACAAACATACTGCACTATGCCTGGAAAGAAGTGGGCAGCCAATGAAAATTATTCGGACCATAGCTTTCTGGTACTAGCTGACATGTCCAGATGTTTTGAAAGACATTCCCATGTAGAACACTTTAAAGTAATCTGTCCTGGATGTCATCAGAACAGTAGCATTCCTATTCTCTTTAGCACACAGGGCAGATAATTTTTTTAACAATCCCCCCTCTATTTTTTGTTTGTTTGCTGTCAAGTCACAACTGATTTATGGTGACCCTGTACGGGTTTCAAGGGAAGAGACATTTGGAAGTGGGTTGCCATTATTTGTCTCCGTGTCAGCCCAGTTTAGCTTCTGAGATATGATCAGGCTGTCTGGGATTTTAAAAAGAAACGGATATCAGACATATATCCAGGGTATTCAGAAAAAGTTCAAATCTCAGACAAGAACTCAGAATAAATTTCAGAGTGTTCAGAAGATATTCAAGAATCTGAGGAAAGAATATAAAATAATATTCAAAAATAATTTCAAAAATTATCAGATTGATTGCCAGAGATGAAAACAAAACTACAAGATCAAGTGCAAGAAATTACAAGCATTAAAAAGAAGCAAAAATAAAACAAAATATAAGATTCATATATGTAAGCCTCAGTCTCTGTCAGCAAAAGGCAAGGGGAAGAGGCAGTGACCTTCCAGGTCTGTTTTGGTTGTTGAGGGACAAATAATCAGGGCCAGGATATCAGAAACCACCATGTGACTTGCATGAATCACCCAGGACTGGCTGTTTGCTGCTGTTTAACAGTAATCACCTGACAAGAGCAAGTGTGGTCTAGTGGTTAAAGTTTAAGATGAAAATCTGGAATCCTCAGTTTAAATTACCCTTTGCTATGCAATCTCACTGTGTAATATTGGGCCAGTCACACATAGTCAGCCTAATCTACTTCACAGGATCACTAAGAATAAAAGAAGAGAAAAATGATGTAAGCTGCTTTGGATCCCTACTGTAGAGAAAGGCAGGATGTAAAATAAATAAAAGTATAGCTGAAGATGGAGGGCAGATGAAAGGTAGGTGGGAAGAAGATAAGGAACAAGGAAAGGTGAAGACACAGGAGCTGCCAGTAAAGGGGGAAGGAAATCCTGTGTACAGGGGAAAGGATGCCCGTTCCAAATCCTTACAGGTTCCTCACTATGCAACTGGGCCCCAGCAGCCAGCACCATACAACTAGACCTGACCTGGCAGCCAGTACTGCATGACTTAGCTACAGTTTTACCAGGTAGAGACTGCTGGTGGCTTTTAGGGAAAAGAAAGAGGAAAACAGATGCCCCCAGAAATCCTTCTGGTTTGCTGCTTCTTTTATGAGATACTTATTCTTTGCTAATGCCTAATTTACACAAAACAGTCACCATGAGGCAGCTGTTTGAACTTGCATCAGCGGATACAGTAGCTCATTGTGTGAATCAGACATATTCATATTCTCTGTTTATTGTTGTAATCCATTCCTATTGCTTATTAGTTTTTCTGTTGCAAACTTTGCACGGCAATAGAGAACTGCTTGCTGAACACTGCAATTGCCTTGCCATAAATAAACACTTTCGGAATATGGTGGCTGTTTCCAGTAAAGTGTACTTTAGGTTTACAATGTATTTTAGAGAAATCAGACAGGGATAGGAAGTTGGAGACAAATTAGACTGATGAAGACTGTGCATGCCCCAGCAGGCACAGAATGCCAAGGACATCAGATATAGGAATGCAAAGAAAATATCTTAAAAGTTTTAATCTTTCCCACTTATAGTGATACTCAGCTGTCTTTGGCATTCTGAGCTTCCTAGGGCACGCTCAGACTTCAGTAGACTATATTTTGTGGTGTTTCTTGCTTTAGTATGCAAATTTTGCCTCCTGTAAAAGTAGAGAATTTTCAAAATAGGCAGAATCTTAATAGGCATGTTATTATGGTCTCTTTTTACTACACGAAACATACTAGGAATCCATTAGGAATTGTAGGGGTTATTATTGTTACTAATTTGATTTTTTAACCAACCCTCTCTAGATCCAGGGTTGGGGTGGTGTACAAGATATATTTAAGTGAAAATGATAAAATCTCTAAAATGGACATAATAACTATACAACTATGTTGGCAAATAACAAAACTCTATGCCTATGTATTTAATTCTGGGTGGCATAGGGTTCTCAGGGGGGGGCATGTAGTTTATCTGTGCACCCTCAGCCATATACCTGGTGGAATAGTGCTATTTTGCAGACCCTGCATAACTAATAGGAGTTCTTTCTTTGCCAACAACATATTCTAGCAAGCTGGGGCTAGGTCCCAAAAGCCCTGGGTCTGGTTAAAGCCAGTTGGACTTCTTTATCTATCTTGAATTTGATCCAGAATTCAACCAGCAACCAATTCAGCTTCTGGAGGTTGAATATATACCAGCTGCAGTTTCTGGGTCAAGGTCAAGGATTGAATAAGTTTCTTCTCTCCAAGAAAAATTTATCTCTCCAGGATTCCACATGTCCTATCATGAGTAGGCCAATTTCTCCATTTCCCTCTGTATTTTCCACGTTTAATTGTTGTTCAACATTCCATGCCTCCCAGAGGATGTGCACTGCTCAGGCCATTTTAGAATTTTTTAGTCTGTGGGTAGCCTAGTTTTGTGTTTTCATGATTGACATAGGTCCCAACCTTAATTAATATAGTAGCCTGTTGCATGCTGAAATGCAACAAACAGTAGCTAGTGGTTTGGTGCCTGGCATTTTATATAGGATGATGATGAACTTTGTTGTAAATCTGGATCATTGGTTTAGTTTGCTACAACGGACTCATACAGCTGCCATTTTCCAGTTGGCATGTCAAAGATAAGGTTGCCAACTATGGATGGAAAAATTCCTGGGGCCTGGGGATGAGAGGTACCTCAGTGGGGCACCATGCCAGGGAGGCTACCCCATTAAAGTGGCCATTTCCTCCCCAAAGGAACTGATATCTGTAGCTTGGAGAGGACTTTTTATTCTGGGGACTCCCCAGGTCCCACATGGAGTTTGGCAGACCTAACCCCAAGGTCTCCAGGGGTCTGGCAATGCTCTCCCAGCCCCAGCCAGGAGTTGGCCACCTTTGAAAGAAAGCTCTCCTCATCTCCCCTTTGTTCAGATGTGGCCAAGACAGTGCAGGGTGGTAAAAGCACTGGTGGTAGCTGGCCAGCGGCAAGAAGGTAAACCTGGCATCCTGTGGCAGTGGAGGTGGGTGGAAGGCCTGACCACTTGCCCAGAGGGCCAGCAATAGCATTAGCACCCAAAAAGAAGACATTGAGCCATGTTTTCTGTAGTTTCCTGCCCAAAAAAACGAAGTGATTGAGCAGCACTCTCACTCGCCAACTTTCCTGGCATAGAAGAGCGGAGCCCAGTTTGAAGGGTGCATCCCCCCTGTGGGCTTTCCACAGGGCTTTCCTTCTCCACAAGGTGTCCACATTTTAGTTCAGCAGTCTTCTCTCCTTCCCCACAGTGTAGCACTCAATGCCACCTCAAAGAAGCAACGCTAATTCAGCTCCTGTTTCTCACCAAGAGCACACCCCTGAAGGGAGGGCCTGAAGGGAATCATAGAATCATAGAGTTGGAAGGGGCCATACAGGCCATCTAGTCCAACCCCCTGCTCAACGCAGGATTAGCCCTAAGCATCCTAAAGCATCCAAGAAAAGTGTGTATCCAACCTTTGCTTGAATGCCAGTGAGGGGGAGCTCACCACCTCCTTAGGCAGCCTATTCCACTGCTGAACTACTCTGACTGTGAAAATTTTTTTCCTGATATCTAGCCTATATCGTTGTACTTGAAGTTTAAGGGGAAAGGGTGGCACATTGTGGAGCAAGAGCCCCAGTTGTCCCTGAGTCTGATGCTCCTCATAGGCCAGCTAAAGGCAGTTCCAAATATCGTGGGTCAGTTGGCCCATTGCCTCCAATGACACCACAGTGCACTTGCCCTTCTTCCCCTTCAACTCTTCCAGCTGCAACACCATCCCTGTTGCCTCAGATTGCTTCACTGACCAAGCTTTCCGGGGGGATATTCCAACAATAGGACAAAGGCAGTCTACCTTGTGCCATGAGCTACTAGAAGAGCTAAGAGCAAACGGAACTATCTCAGTTCCAGAAGACCTGCAAGATGGAGCTCTTCTGCTGGCCACTCGGTTGAGGCCAGGATATGTCTACTATCTCATGGCCCCTCCTCTATACAGCGGCTCCAGCATTACCAAAAGCATATGATGATGCTGGAGACTTTGACATATATTTGATTAGTATAAGCAGCAGATATTATTTACTGTAAACTGATGCTTTTAATTGGAATTGTTTTATTGGCAGTACTGTTTTATACGGTTGTGAGTCCTTACGAGCTGGCTGTAACAGTAGCAGCAGGCTAGAAATCAAACAAATTAAAAAAACAGAAAAAAATATTTTTTTGTAAAGTGAAGTATGAGAAGGTATTGTTTTACAATTCATAAACAGAGCTTAGCATCTGTAATAGTTAAGAAATGTGTATTTTTTTTACAGTAGTAAAGTAATCAAACTATCAATAGAAGCCAAAAGAAGTTTTAAAACTGTAGGATATGTTTTGTATGCTCTGGAAAAATAAGCTCTGATAATTCAAAAAAAACTTTGCTTTTAAAAAAAGTGCTTATGGATGGGTGCATATACCCCCAATAGTACAGTCTTCTAGTCCTGAACTTTTACAAACCGTGTCTTTTAAAGTTATTTTACTGCTGTTTATTTTAACAGTTCCTTAAATAAGGCCATGCCATAAAATTACTTGTAAAAGTTAAATGACTTCATTATTACTGTACTTATTAAAGAAATTAAAATTTGTTATTTACTGCTTAATATCCTGCCGCTTTGGTATAATGATCTGTTTAACCTTGACTTTCGCCTCATGAATTATGTACAAGAGCAAGTTTAATGTTGACATTACATTTGGAGCTTTTAAAAGGTTCTAAATGGCATATTAAGGTTATTCTAAATAAGTTGACACCTGAACATTCAAATTAACAAACTGAGTTCACACTTCCTTAATATGTATTATATTTTTGCATATTTGTAGAGAAAGCTGGACTTGTACTTAATTCGAGATTAATCTTCTATTATTTTTTTATCTTAATTTGTGTTCCAAGGCACAATTATATATGTATTATTCTAAACATAACATATGATCATGCTAAAAAAGGATTTTTGCATATCTGATTGTTTGGGTATATATTTATATATGGCAAGCTAAATCCAGATGTTTAGAACATTTGTGCCTGACTTGTATACAAGTAATTTATAATTTTCCTTCATATTAAATAAGAATGTGAGTATACATGTTCTGTGTAGTTCTGAATTAACTGTAATGGAATGATGTGTATTGGTTTTTCCGGGTTGTTACTGCTGGCATGGCAGTTTCCAGGGGAAGATGAGTGGGGAGAAAGATTTTTTTACAATTTTCCTTTTCTTCCCCTTTCTCCCATACACATCATCACCTCTAGACTATTTTTCTTTTTGTTGGGGGAAATAAATAAAGCTACACAAACACTGTAAAGAACTTAAGCTCCACTGATTCCAATGCACTTTACTCCTTTCAACACCTGTTATTGTTGTTTAAGTCAAGCCATAAAAACTTCCCCATCTACGAGCACCCTCACTACTCCAACAACTGGTCCAAAAATGCAATAGACTTCTTATGAATTACCTATTTCCTCTAGAGTTTTCAGCTGAAAGTTGGGAGTTTCCTGGATATTTGGGAGTGGGACATGGGGAGGGCGGGGTTTGAGGAGAGGAAGGACCTAAGTGAGGTATAATGCCCTCTCCAAAACAGCCATTTATCCAGGGGAACTGATCTCTGTCACCTGGAGATCAGTTAAAACTTTGGAAATCCCCAGGCCCTTCATGGAGGTTGGCAACTCTACCTTCTGCCTCATTTCCAAAACCAGTTTACAGATTGTGTTTAGGCACAATTTCTAATCTGCCTTAAAGTAACATAGGGTTGAATCCAAATGTACAGTGTTATTAGTGTAGTGACACTTCTATTGATGAAGGATGGGGAATCCCCCCCCCCAAACCGGATTCTTCTTCCCAATGAGACTTCTATTTAGCCTCGGTACAGTCTTTAAAGGTCCCCTAAACCAAGAAGCAGAATTTGGGGGGGGGGGGCTGAGGTATCACTGGTCTGCAATAGGACAACACAGACAGGGAAGTACTGTTCCTCTAGGTTTGCTTCACTTGCTGCAATTTGGATCCATTTCATTATGTCAGAGGTCCATTTGTTCATGTCCCACTTCAATGTCAATCTTGTAATTTGTCCTTCTTGTCACACTGTATCAGAACACTGCTATAAGTTGGTCAAGTTACGAAGTATTGAAAGCAACTATAACATACTTAGCTAATTTCGAGCAAATGAATCTGTTCTTTCGAAAACGTTTCCGGTAGATGTTAAAGAAGACAATGAGTATGTCTTCTGCTCCTTTTCTGTTCCTCAAAGATGTAAATCTCCAAGTGCTTTATACAAAGATGAAAATTGTCCTGGAGCTGTGTTTGTAGGGCAAAGGAAATAGTGGCTGAGGTTAAGTAATATTTACATTCTTTTTCTTAATAAAGCTAATTTTTATGTCTCATAGGTATAAATTATACTATAGTGAGTTGAAAGAGATGCTGAATGTTGTAGATTAATATTGGTTATTTAATCCAAAATGAATAAGTCTTGCACACTATTTTGCAAATGTAGTTTCAATATTTGTTTATTTATAAATTATTTTTATTTGTTTGTTTTTTATTAGGGCTTGTTTGGACGGGACGCACCTCTAAAGGACATAAAAGTTTTTAATGATCGGCGATTTGTAGCTATTTTTAATGTGGTCAATGCTACCAAACGGGATGCTGGCAGTTACCGGTGCATGATTCATACAGAAGGCGGAGTTGGAGTATCTAATTATGGGGAACTGATAGTTAAAGGTATTTTAGAATGTGTCTATTAATTGTTAAGAGTATAGTCTTTCCTGAATATATTCATCCTGGCCAAAGCTCCAGTGTCTTTATTGGTGATCAGATAAGATGAAGTATTATGTCTGATATCTATCACTATGAGTGAGAAGTTTGCAAGCTTTGACATAAACACTGAATTTTTATATGCAGAGGATGCCCTGTTTTTTTTTTTAATGGGTCATGGAGTGCTTTGTATGTCCCTTTGGTAGGAGACCTGAACAGGTAGACATGTAAGTAGGAGACCTGTACATGATAAATATATATATTAAAAGTAATTATAATGTAAGGCTTTTCCCCCTCTATGTATAATTGTTTTGAAAATGTTCCTGATAACTAATGATGGTTGATACCGTAAAATATTTTAAACACAGTTTTGATATGTAATGATTATTATGTTGAATTTTTGTCTTGATCAATGGATTTAAGAATTTATACCCCACCTTTATTTGATGAGGCATTACATCATTGGTAGTTATGTGGCAGAGGAAGATCATGGGTACCAAGGAGGCTATTTTCCAGGCTATAAAGTTTTAACCATAAAAACAGAGAAAGTGGAGAACAGCTGACCTGTTGGTGGGGGAAGAGTTGAATTGCATATTAATATGAAAAGAAGGCAAAAATGTGACATATCTTTAACATATAAAATATTAGTAAAGAGGTGTTGAAATTGAGATGTTGGTGTACTAATCCCAACTGATTTCCTATATGAATGTGATAACAACCCAAATTTGGGCTCAGTTGAAGGGGTCCAAATAAGTAAGAGCCAGTTTGGTGTAGTGGTTAGGAGTGTGGACTTCTAATCTGGCATGCCAGGTTCAATTTTGCGCTCCCCCACATGCAACCAGCTGGGTGATCTTGGGCTCGCCACGGCACTGATAAAACTGTTCTAACCAAGCAGTGATATCAGCACTCTCTCAGCCTCACCCACACCACAAGGTGTCTGTTGTGGGGAGAGGAATGGGAAGGTGACTGCAAGCCGCTTTGAGCCTCCTTCGGGTAGGGAAAAGCGGCATATAAGAACCAACTCTTCTTCTTCTTCTAAAACTATGTTCAGTAGAAGCAAAGACTTTATTCAGTTGACCATTGTCAAAGAAAGTATGCCTATAATAGTTCATGACACTGTCAGATTAACAGACAAAAAGCATGAGTAAAGGTAAAGGTATCCCCGGTGCAAGCACCGGGTCATGTCTGACCCTTGGGGTGTCGCCCTCTAGTGTTTTCATGGCAGACTCAATATGGGGTGGTTTGCCAGTGCCTTCCCCAGTCATTACCATTTACCCCCCAGCAAGCTGGGTACTCATTTTACCAACCTCGGAAGGATGGAAGGCTGAGTCAACCTTGAGCCGGCTGTTGGGATTGAACTCCCAGCCTCATGGGCAGAGCTTCAGACTGCATGTCTGCTGCCTTACCACTCTGCGCCACGAGAGGCTCTTATAAAGCATGAGCATGTATAGACAAATTGCCCTCAGGAACTTGCAGAAGTATCAAACCAATTACACAATGACAATTTAATTCTAACCAAATTGTAACCAATAGAAACGCAATCTATACTTCCTTCTTCATACTTGTAAGAGTACTATTATCTTATCTGTGGTATATTTCATGCACAAAACAAACTGCTTACTATGGGGGGGGAAAGCATGTATTAAAAGTTGTCATATATTGCAAGAAATGCAGTCTTTTGGAGATCAGCTAAAAACAAAGATAACATTGCTGGCTCAATATTAGGTCAAACATTCTCTCAGTTCTTTATGTGGTCTTTACTGACATGGCTATGCTATGGCTTATTCATATTTTAACACCCAGCCACCCACCTTTCAACTTGTTGGAGCAAAAGTCCCAAATTGCTTGTCAGGAGCAAAAGTCCCAAATTGTGATTTTTTTTTAATAAAAGGGAAAAAAACAGGAATTATAATTTTGAAGAACATCAAAGTTAAATATGGATATACAAAAAGGCAGTAACAAAAAGATTTTCTTAAGAAAATTGTCATAACATATGAAGAAATGAGAGACTGAGGACAAAGAATTTGTCTACAGAGGCAGGTTTTTTTGAAGTTGTTGCAAATTGCTTCCATTGACTTTGACCCTTCCATGCATGAACTTATTTATCATATCCTTATAATATTTGCATTTAGCCGCCTCTCTCAGCACATTACACTGTGTGTGGTGAATAATTGCTTACCCTTAGGGTGTAATCCCATTAGCTACTTGTAGCGTGATGAAGTAATTATGGTAATCCCTGTTGCTTGTGCCATAGTTTTTATGAGACCACATGCAGGTCATTCTTTGTGACCTAAAAAGCCCACTTTAAACAGTACACTGACCTTGGAACAGCTTATATTTAACTAACAACTTTATGGTATACTTAAACTCATTTGGATTGGTACTGATAGCCAATTACAAAGGATTTACATTTTGCCCATATTTTTCAAAAATTACTTGTCACAGAAAATTGCATATTTACCATAAAATTTGGTTTTTAAATGCACAATCAGTGAACTAAAAGGCAATAAACAATTACAGGGTGTTTTTTTAAACTTGATAATGGATTAATTATTGTACACAAGGGGAAATTTTGGTATGAGTCACAGTGCAGTTCAAAGCAGAATTACATCTTTGGCTAAGAATTGAACTGTGAGGACTGCTTCACACATTTATTTATTTATTTATTTATATCCCATATGCTGGTTAAAAACTCATGAGGCAGCTTACATAAATAAAGTATTAAGAACCATACTATTAAGTTAGCAGTTGTATAGATGTTGCTCTGGCCTTTTCTCAGTAGAAGGAGATTTCTGTAGTCCTCTGTCCCTTCAACAGGATCACTTTGACCTGATGGAATCTGAGAGCCAAACTAGATGATTCTGCATCCCTGAATCCACCACAGAAATGCATGCTATTTTTTAAAAAAATTAGTGGCTATTGTAAGCCACTTTGAGACTCAGTGTAGAGAAAAGCAGAATATAAAAACGAATGCTTCTTAAAAAACATGCAATAGGAGACCATTAAGACAAGTTTGGATTTATATACTCTGACAACATCTGAGGAAGACAAAGAGAATGTAAATCTAATTTTCCACATTTTTGCCATCTCTTTGCTGTTGCAGAAATGTATGTGTAGTCTTCTGGAATAGGTTATATGCAGGCAGCGTACTCAGCTAAAGGCAGTGCACTCTTTCAGCACAAGGCACTTTCCATTAGTTCAAGGTGTATCCTTCCAATGCAAGTGGCTCCTAAGTTGACAGAACCCTTGTGTTGATGGATAGAGATGCACATAAACCAGCTCATAAACTGAAGTTTGCGATGACTTTTGGCTTTGCGAAGTCAGGTTCATGACAAGTCAACCAGCACAAACTTTTGACAAATTTTTAAACTGTTCATAGAGGTTTCATTGCAGTTCATGATTCATGAACAGTTACATTTTCAGATAGTCTTCACTCATGAAGATATTTATCAAACTTCAGAGTAAAGGAGGATGGAAGTTTTTCTGTGAGTCTGATGTAACTGGCTTGTTCTTGAACCATTCCAGAGACTTTTGTAACTGCAACAATGCAAGGAAAAGAGGGATAATGTCAAATCACAGAATCAATGCAAAGAGAGGGGAATTTTTTTGCTTATCTTTTTATTTTATAATATACTAGCTTCAAAGAACGGGCTTTGAAAGCCCCCCCCCCCGGTGGCTTCTTCCCCTCTGTGAGGCATGGGTGTGCTCTGCAGGCCACGGGGAAGCCATCCCGGCCCCCTCCCTCCTGGCGAGGCCGCGGCTTACCCAGGTGCGTGGCCTCCTGAACGGAAGGCCTGCATGATGTGCGGGTGGGTTGGCCCCTGGAGGCATCTGGATTGGCCCGCTGACCTGGACCTGGACACCACCCGGACAGGGTGGTGTTCGGGCCCGGACAGGGCCACCTACATGGCCCTTTTAATTTTATATATAGGCCAATGGTTAAGATAAAGAAAGAGAAAAACACATGCAATGCTACAAGCACAAAACAATGAATACAAAATAAAAGCGGAGGGGACAAAGGAAATAATAACCTCCCAAAACACATAAAGAAAGTTACTGGAACTCATTCAGGCATTTTTGTATCCCACATGCCTGTAGGCAAAATTTGGCAACTTTGTAAGTAATCAACAAGGAGAGACAAAGTTGTTCGGATATTCTTCATATAATTGAATTGGAGTTGGATGTCATTACAGAATGGGCAATTCAGTAGAACATGTTTATTTATTTATTACATTTTATACTGCCGTCCCTTGCAAGTCAGAGCAGTTTACAGCATAGGTTCATAAGTTCCATTATATTTGAGGTACAGTACTCTGGAAATTAAGAAACTGAATGCTCAGTAGACTCCCATCTGTATGACTTGTGCAAGGACATTGAGGGAGTGGGACACAATGGTGTCTACCTTCCAGAAGGGCTGAAGGAAGAGCACTAAAGCATGCTAGAGTAAAAATTCTCCGCTATTTGAAGATCTCAAGGCATCTAAGATAATCTGCTGATTGAAAACATTTGACATGTTGCAGAATAACTGAATATTTCTATATGTGAGCCCTGACGGATAGAGCATTGTCTCAGAACTGCTGTTTAATTGTTTCTTTTGCTTTTTGATACCCAAGATGCAGTAAAACTTGGAGGGAGGGAGGCCATGCTTCTGGAGGTCCCTTTAGCTGCTCTTAGCTAGGATAAGTGGTAGCTGTTAACAACGATCAAGGGTACTATCCAAGGAAATCATGGTTTACAATACTAGTCCCATGGGATTAAAGATTAGGTTTATCCAGTGAGTGGATGCAAGTTGCCACATTTGTGCCTCCAAGAAGTTTGACCCGGCCTCTAGTCAGATAAAAGCATTCAGAATACATTATCGGACTCTGAAGATCGTTCAGAGGAACTTAGGTTGTACTTTATAAATATGGAACTGGGAGCAGTATAAAAGCTGAGTCACAATCTTTCCTCGGAAAACCTCGATCAGTTTCAGAGCACAGTGCCACAAGATAATGAAGCTGGAGCAGGAGGGGTAGGATTTTGTAAGGTCTTTGTAAGAAAATAGGAACACACAGGAAAACTGAAACTGACAGTAGCAGTGGAGAAATCTTGAGATGAGGGGAGAGACCCGGAGACTGCTGAGAAAGGTGGATTAAAAATCTAAATGATAAATAAATAAATAAATACATACATAAATCAATAAATAAATCAATAAATAATAAACCTCCTGAACCTGTGCCTGTCATTTCCCTAGAAAGTACTTTCCTGGGGAACGTTCTTTGGAGGGCTTTCCATTGGATCCTGTAGTAAGCCAAATCTTCAACAAACTTGACATGCAGATAGAGAAAAGTCAGCCAGAGACCCTTGCAAGTGTGTTGTTTCTAGCATGCTGTGGGTGGGTCGTACTATTTTCTCATGAACCTTGCAAACTTAACCTGTTTATTTGGCACCTAAAAGTTCACTATTGTTCATGGTTCATGAACCAGGCACGCCAAAAACTGAACCATATTTTCCTAGTTTGTGCCTATCCCTATTGATGGGAACACCTTGTGCTTATAGAATTCCAACCTTACCTGATTGGGATGCTGGAATACATCTCAGTTTAAACAAGTGTGTTCAATCATATATTCATTTTGCAAAATTTGCAAAAAAGAAAAGAAAAAAAGATGTGATGGTATGACCTATTCAGTGTCAGTACAGTTGCAAGAAAGCTGGAGCATCAGAATTTTGATGAATGTATTACATGTCTTGTAGTCAAAATGTTAAAACTGATATTTCAACTTTTATGTAAATATTGATTCTGATAAAAAAGACGGAATATGTTCAATTATTTTTCACTCTATATGTTTACATTATACAATTTCCTATTATGTGTTTCTCAAGTAACTGGATAGAAATGCCATTTTATCCAATTTAAGAAATATAACTGGACTTATCAGATGACTCATGTATTGTTTAAAAAGCAAAACAAAGTAAGAAACCCAACCAGTAACTCTTTTTCAAACAGTTGGCATACCAGAAATCAAACATTGTAGAGAAGGAAAGACAGATTGATTAAATGTATTTGAAGAAATATTTTACATATACTTCATAGAACTAAGATTGTTTTTCTAATAGTGATCTTCTGAAACATAGATCAGATTTATGAGAACAGAATGATCCTGTCTGAGAAGGTACCAGATTATTGTAGAGTACAAACTGCTTATTGAGTTCGTACCAGGTAAACCTAGGTGTCAGACTGGCCAGAGGGAGTTTGGGTTGGTTTTTAAGTAAGGTCATGAAAGGGCAACCATCTGCACTTATCATAGCATTTATGTCTTCTCCTTGTCAAATGAAGGATTTAGCAAAACTGAGTAAATTGAAAGAATGAATGCTGAAAGAGTAAATGCTGTGTATATGTTTTCAAGTAACACCTTTATGAAAATTTGTTTTGCATAGCAAAATGTCAACAGAATAACAGTTAAAATAAAAAGTTTAAAATTTACTAGGTCAGAAACAATCTACACACAAAGCTATTTTACAGAGTAAAAATAGTGCTGCATCATGTGATGCTCAGTAGCAAGCACCATGGTACAGTTCACAATATTTTTCAAAGTTTTTTATTGCTTTGCAGTTGTTACGGTGCAAGAACATTGCCATTATGCTTATTTGCTATTAGCCCGATGAACACTATTCGCTTTGGTTGGACCACTACTTTGAGAACTTAGACAAATTGTTTTAGAAATCTTTATTTCAAAAGGTCTCATAAATAACTTTCTGAAACAGGTAGTAATGGGTGTCTTCTTCCTCCTTCTCCCAGAAATACAATGACAAAAATGGAAAAGCACTTCACTGTATTATTTATTATACATTAGAATAAAGGACAAGAGTTTTTTAAAAAAACAAATTGATCAAGCTTGGGTATATCTTGTAATTTTTCAGCCCATACTCAAAATTAGTCATTACTTATCAAAGTGTTAATTGTACGTACACCTGTGTTCAAATACATCTCTGATATAGTTTCATTCTGGGAAAATCCAGATCATTGGCTCAAATTATATATTTTATAGAGCCACATGCTAGTACTAGAATTAAATTGAGATAGTTTGCAAACTAATTTTTGGAAAAAGTTAATCATAAGACAACATAAGAAAATTAACTTAATGGGGGAGCAGATTTGTTTTGGTTTTGATGGAAGACATGTTCCGAAATATTCCCAGGAGAGATTTTATTGTGGGAGGAGGAAAATCTCATTTCATTCTCTGTGAACCCAGATTTCTGTTCTTTTACTAGCTATTCATACAATTTTATTTCTAAATTTTTCAATATCGGTGCTGAAAACTTTCACCAAAAAACACATCCCGTATTTTATTGGCTCATTTTATACGTGATGATTGACATAAATCCATCCTTATTCTTTGTCTGCTTATTTGTGGGATGTGTGCTTATGGTAAAGTGCGTTCCTGAATTTAGAAATCCAGTGTCCCACATTGCCAGTGATTTGGGGGGCCACTAGTAAAGGCTGCCTTAGAGTATGTGCAACGGGCAGAGTTTTCCAAGACTGTCAACCCTTTTCCTGGGCACGCATGTCTAAGCATGAATGAGTGATTAAGGTGTACAAGGACTTTGAATCATAGTAATCTCAAACAGGAAAGTTTTATTGCTACAAATTGAGCTAGAGCACAGGACAGGAAAATAATTTAGAGCTGGTTACATATCTAAGGAAAATAATAATAAAAACATAACACTAAGCTAAACTTAACATTACAAAAGAGGTCCCTCCAACACGACCACCTCCCAAATGCCCGTGGAACAAATATACATCCTGACCTCCACCTGCCCCATGAAGGGGAATCTGTCTACCTTTCATTCAAATAATTCTGCATTGTTGGTTTATATAATAGCACCCGCCTAGGAGTTTACTATCTGAACAAATTTCTACAGCAACCCCTATTAAGTGCATTGATATTAATCTTTATTTGCAGTTTCATATGGGCATTCCATTTTGACTTCAGGCTACTCAGAGAAGTTTTGGTGGTGGTCGGTTTTGTCAATTTTAAAAGCAGAGGCATTGGCCTATTATGCACGGCCACTGAAACGGCAACATGGAGAGCGCGGAGGAGGCAGAAGCGAAGCAAACGCAATGGATGGAACGCAACGGCGGCAAAACCCAGAGTATCCGATTATGCACGCAGCTACTCCAGAGCCACTTCTGGTTGCGCCCTGGTCCCGGGAAGCTCCACTTTCTTCCGTATCTCGCTAACGCGGATTTTTCGGCAGCATACATTGACTCTACGCCTGGTTGCTGCCTGCAGCGTGCATAATTGGTGATTTTAGCCACCGCCATTCCACCCCAAATGCGGACCTTCCACTCCGTGCATAATGGGCCATTGAGAGGTAGTTTGCCATTGCCTACGTCTCTGTCAGGGCCCTGGTATTCTTTGGAGGTCTTCCATCCAAACACTATGCATGTCCAACCCTGCTTAGATTCCAAGATCTGACAAGATCAGGTTAGCCCAGGCTATCTAGGGCAGAGTCTGCACTTACTTTGTTTATTCCATTGTCAATCCTGTTGAATTCAGATCGATTTGAACTCGGGTCTTCCTCTTCTCCCCCCCTCCCCATTGAAACAGGAAAGTGTTCTGCACGTGGTTAGGGTAGTTCAGAAAGGGCCAAGCCTCTTTCTTTCTTTTCTTGAAGGGGGGGGGAGAAGATCGAAGAAGGCAGAGGAAGGAAAAGAAAATCCAAGAACGACAGAAGTTGAGAGAAATTAGGGGCTTCTCCTTGAAGGCAAGCTTGTCACATGGGCACCTTTGGCCAATCAGGGTGTCTCTACTGAGGGGAGCCCAGATTCAAAACAGCCTGCTTTCTCAATCCTAATTTTAAAATATTGAGGCTTAAAAGCACTCTAAGATATTGCACAATAAAGGGAGGGACACTCCAGATCAATCCTTCTTGCTGCAGAAGGAAAATTTAAATTGCTCAAAACTAAGTGGAAATTGCATTCTGTGTAGACGGCAGGGACTGAATCGACCTGGGATTAGAATAAAAGCTCCGTGCAGTTTGCACCCAGGTCATAGTTCAGACACAGGATCGATCCATTCAATCCTTGGGGCAAATTTTATGAAATGGGTCGGAGTAAGAGAGAATAAATTTGTAAGTGCAGATTTTAACTCCTTTCTGATCCAAATTGATTGTGTCTTCTACTATATCAAATTGGTCTCAATTGTTTTAAGTTTTTTATATTTAAAAAAGCTTAAGGTTTTATACTCTGCTTTTCACTGTTGGTTTTATACATTAGTTGGTATTATGGGTGTATGATTTCATATACGATTTATTATGTGACATTCTATATTTACAGTGCACATTTTTTCTACATAACAATGTGAAAAGGACATATTCAGTTTAAAAAGTCAGCAAAGAAAATGGGACAAAGGTAAAGAATTAGGGGATCAGCAGAATGAAGAACTGAAGTCAGTTTTTTGGGTTGAAAACAAAGGGCTGACAGATGGGAAATCAGCCTTACCACACTAAAGCCACAACAAAAGGAAAAAGCTGGGTGGCAAAAGACTATAGGAAACTGGTGCATGAATAAATCCACTTTATAGTCTCAGGCCATCTTCACGTGGTCATTAAAGAATCTCTTCACAAATGCCAGTTCATCACTTGCACTGCAACTCTACTTATTAATACACATGTGTGAAATTTTACTCCAGGGTTCATCATCCCAGAGTTTTCACACCTTCCTTGTGAATACTGTAAACAAAAGTTTTCAGTTATACCAGTTTGGGAAGTTTAGTTCTAAAATTGTGCTCCAAACAGTATTTACTTATGCTTAGTTTCATATTATGTAACAAAATACTATTCTAACACAAATCAACCAATGCTTTGCCAGGATTCCAAAGTTTTGAGATTAGAAAATGCCCCTAGGGACGAAAAACCATTAAGGTCAAGTCTCTTTCAAATACCTGTAAGAGCTAAAATGAATTGGTGTAAACACTAACTTCTAAGCCTCAATCTTGAACTTGAATTTTGAATGGCAGTTCAACAATTCTTAGTAGAACCTCAAAGTGGAGTGTAATTGACTTTTGTTTCAGCATGGCTACCTAAATGCCTCAGGATGTTCTATCAAAGTTCCATTCCATGTTTTGGTTGAAGTAACAGCCTAATGATTGAAAATGAAGCTAAATCATTTTGAGTTAAGAACAGTTATGTAAATTACACACATTGTGCATAAAGCTTTCATGTATAAGTAGTGGAGAAACTGTGTCTTTTCAGTTGCTATGAATTATTTAAACACTGAAATGGTTAAGCTAGTTGAGTATTGTCCCTTGGTGATTCTAAATGGCTACATGACAAACTGTTTTCTTAATGTTCCCTATATATTTAATCTGATATCTGCATCTGTATTGAACAATAATAACAGTCCCTTTTCCCGTCATTTTAAGTTACTGCCAGATTTCTCACTATTTATCCTATGGGAGTCAGTGGCAACAGCTCTTTAATGTGGAAATACGTAATCTCGCATCTTGTAGCTGTATATTTTCTATATGACATCTACCATCTAAGTGTCATCATCAATAGTAGTCCTAGGCTGACTCAGGAGTGGGGAATACCTTTTAGATAGTAGATATCTAAAATCTTAAATCAATACAAGTTATGTAGAAAATATTACCTAAACTACAACAGATATATAAACATGTGCATATAAAGTGGCAAGTTAGTAATTAAACCATACAAATAAATGGAAATTTTACTATGATTTTCAAAAGTCAGAGAATCAGATTATCTTATTCTATAAAACTGCATATATTGATGATGGCCTAACTAGATACTTTGTTCATGTTCAGGCTTTTAAACAATTAATTTGGAATTATTTCATATTTTAATTTTAATTTGGGGAAGTCAGCTTTTAGCAGATGTGAACCACCTGAGATATGATTTGTTGATTTCATCTTTGTCGTATGAAGTAGAGGCTTGGTTAGTACAAATAACTGTGAAATCAGGCTCCTAAATACCTGATGCTTCTTGACCTTTATTGCCTCCTTAGGAATGGCTGTTCCTCAACAGTGAAATTGTTTGAGTGTTCCACAGCAACATGTGCCAAAATAAGGAATAAGTTGGGGACTTGAAGGGGAATAAACAAGTAATGTAGACATGTCATTAGAATGCTGTAGGCCAAACTAAACATTACATCTAGCATGGCCACTTGCAGAGCTACTGCAGATACAAGCTCTTCATGGTCATTCTATTTAGAAGCACTGTGGCAGCGGGATTTAGCTCATGACCTGAGCCCGACATCATTTTCCCAAACCAGAATAATGCCCAAATAAGGGTCCCTGGTGCCACTTGGGGTTGGGAAAAATTGTGAGGGGCAAGAGCAGTAAGACCTCCTCCTTCTTCACTGCAGTACTAACCTGAAATCAGGCACCTGAGGAGTTTCTGAATGCAATTGTCAGTGAGAACTTGCAGCCATAGTGATGACCTCATGTAAAATGTAATGTCTAATTTGGCCCTGAGGAACTCGTTTGAGGTCAGGAAAGGCCAGGTGACCAACAATTCAATTCAGTGCATGGGCTATGAGCTACAGCCAAAGACAACTATCAACATTATCTCAGGACCTTGATAGTATGGACTGAGGATTCAGGGGTTTGCTATTCTACAGTGGTATACTCCAAACAGAATGGAGAAAAGAAAGAAAGAAAAGAGAAATAGCTCTTTGAGAACAAACAGAACCATGGATAAGCCAAAACCTCAGTGAAGAAAGTCCATATCTGTAAAATAAATTTACCTGTAAATTTGGCCTAGTATTGTCCAGTATCTTGAAATCTGAAGTAAAAAGAGATAGAGACTAACAGTTGTTACAACTAACAGTTGTTACTCAGTGTGCTAATTTAGTGTGCTACGTAAATATTCAGATTGGTATTTTTAAAAGAAAGGTAAAAGTATTTCTAACTGTATTGGATTAGTGTTTTAATTACAATTATTATTGTTTCAGAGCCACCTGTTCCTATTGCACCACCTCAGCTGTCCTCTGTTGGTGCAACCTACTTATGGATAGAGTTGAATGCAAATTCTATCAATGGAGATGGGCCCATTATTGAAAGAGAGGTAGAATATCGCACTTCAAGTGGAAGCTGGTATGACATACAGCCTGTTGACTCCACAAGCTATAAAATTGGACATCTGGATCCTGACACAGAATATGAAATTAGTGTGCTGCTCACTAGACCAGGTGAAGGAGGTACTGGATTTCCTGGCCCAGCTCTTAAAACAAGGACCAAATGTGCTGGTGAGTAAGCATGTTTAAAACAGAACTTTACTAAACTGGAGTAACACTACATAGTATATTTTTAAAACGCAGGACAGTTTTTGATTAAAGCAATAGAATTGACACTCAGTAACCTTGAGACCTGACTGTTGCATGCATGCTAATAATACAAATAAGCATTTTAAAGACATTTTAAGGCATTGATTTCTATTAGAATTAAGCCTGTGTTTACTATTGAAATCAGTGATAAGTTAAAAGGCTTAACTTGACCAGGTCATGGCTATTGTAACATTTTCCATCTGTATTGTCATCTCTTTATATCTTCTAATTCTTTACTCGAATACAGTACAACTTTAAAAACATATATTTGTTGTATATGTAGTATACCCTTCACATTTCTTGGGATCATTATACTTTTGTAATGTATTTTTTTCCTGTAGTTTGTATGTTTTAGTTCAAAGATGCCCACTCTCTGGCTCATGGTAAGCCCCTTTCACCACCAGCAAAAGAGCAGGATGGCTACTGTGTGCCCTGTGTGCTGCTTCATGCCAAAGTGCCGTGAAGTCACAGGCGACTTATGACAACCCCATGAGGCTGACCCTGCTTAGCTTCCACGTTTTGAGATAAAGCTATCCTCAGCTATTCAGGTCAGGCTGCTTCAGGTCACTTTTAGATCACTATTAAGCAAAGACAGAGCTACATATAGCAGGAAAGGAACAGGCTAGTGGTTCACTTGATTGACGATTCTGTTCTATTCCCACTTTACCTTATATTGCTGAGGAATTTGATGAGCTAGAATATGACTGACCTAGCAATCCAAACTCTGTATACAACAAATCTTGAGAAGAGTTCTCTTTGCAGAACATGGTTTTTCTTCCACAGTAATCTACAAGCAGGTATTGAAGGGGTCAATGGATCTCAAACCACATTTTGCAGTCATGTGTGTATATATGCACAATCATGTTATTTCAGAGACTGGAAAGAACAAAAAAGTATGCCTTTTGTAGCCACATTTTTTATTTTCTCCTTCATTTAGCCTTCTGACTGAAGGCAAGAAACAAAAAACACTTTGCAGTCCTCAGTACACTTTATGCTTTCTGCACATACTAGAGCATTTCTGTGTGGAAATATGTTATCTGCTATCACTAAGAATTTATCTATTCATTTCTCTCTAGTAAACGTCTGATTTATATATGGTTACAGGTAGAAAGATTAGTATAATTGATTACAATAAGGCCCCTCCACACAGCAGCAAAAAACTATGTATCTCTTTATGCAAATAAGTCCATTGCCTGTTACTTGAAACTCAATTTTGCAGTAGCTGTTCATTTTTAAAAAAAATATATAGTCACAGATTATAATATTAAATGGATGAAAAGAAGTTCCAAAAGCAACTAATACCATATTTAAAGACAGATTCTCAGTGGTTCTTGTGAGCAACATTCCCCAATGGGGCACTCACCTCGTGTTCCAGAGTGTAAACTGCACGGAGTTTTTATTCCAATCCCAGGTCAATTCAGTCCATGCCGTCTACACAGAATGCGATTTCCGTTTTGATTTTGGGCGGTTTTAATTTTCCCTCTGCACCAAGCAGGATTGATGTGGAGTGCTTTAATCCTTGATATTATAAGATTTGGGTTGAGAAAGCATGAGAAAGCTCTCCCTCTATGGTAGAGAAGTGCTGATTGGCCAGATGACTCCGTGGTAGAGCAGTTCTGATTGGCTAAACCTGCCAAGCCAGCCAAGGCTGTTAGCTTTTCTTAAAGAGGAAGCCCTAATTTTCTTTCTGTAGAAACTGCAGAAGCCCTCACTTCTATGAATAGAGATTTGCCTTGTGGTCTTTTTTCTCCCTTCTCTGTTGTCTTCAATCCTCCCCCTTCAAGAAAATAAAAGAAAGAAAGAACTAGGCTCTGTTTGCCTCCCCCCTCCCCTTCTGAGCTTTCCCAATCAATGGGGGGGTGGGGCGGCGAGAGGAAGACCGAGTTCAAATCAATCTGAATTCAGCAGGATCAACACTGGAAAAGAAACAAAGTTAGTGCAGAATCAGCCCAGGAAAAGTCACTGCTCTGTAAAGTCTTGTTGCTGGTTGACATCATCCAAGTTGCCATAGCAGATTCTTCTTTTCCAGGTGCCTTGGTAGCCACACCTGAGCTATTGTGCCTTACACTGAGGAGAGAGTAAGGCAGAAAGGCAAGCTCTTAACCCCATTCCCGATACCGGGGGTGGGGGGTGGCTAAGGTTCAACAGTGGAAGGGAGAAACAATCCTACATTCTCAGAGTATTCTAATTTAAATTATATATATATAATTTCGGTCAAAAATCGTGCCCGTGCCAGCTAGATGAGTCTCTCAGTTGCAACGAATCAACGCATATTTGTTGCAACATGTGTGATTTTTTTTTTTTAAACCTGTGCTTAAAGGGAAAAGGGCTTTTTGGGAGCATGATAAAAACTGCCCATTGGCTGTTCCGTTTGATTGACGGCCAGGGGCGGGAACAAGCACAGAAAAAAATCGCTTCCTTTCTAGTGATTCCTGCGAGACCGGAAACCTGTGGGGAACGAATGAAACACTACTGGATTCCACTACAAATGAAGGTATGCGGAACGCTGAGATTCCACTATTTAAAATAGCGTTTCCGCTTTGTGAAAGCAATTGACAACATTGGTCCTTGTGCGGAATGGCCCGAAGAACTATATGTGTGTGTGAGAGACAGAGAGAGAGGCCTCCCTGAGGCTTGTCTGCTCTTGTCATATCTCAGAAGCTAAGCAGGGTCAGCTGCCAAGGTATTCCAAGATCGCTATGCAGAGGTAGGCCATGGCAAACTATTTCTGAATATCTCTTGCCTTGAAGTCTGTACAAGGTCACCATAAGTGGATTGCGACTTGTTACCACCAACAAAGAATATTCAAAATTTATGTTTCTAAAACTAAACATAAGCAGGTATAACCGCTTAGCACTGAAATGATGCGGTTCTCAAATAATGCACTATAGAATTAACAAAAGGGGTAGTACTTGAAGAGAAGAATCACTGTACCTTTTAAATTGCAGTGATAATTGTATGGTATAAGCTTGTTCCCTTGAGAAAAAGCAGACCACTTCAAGTCTCAAAGCAACATACTAGATTTTTTGTAATTTTAGTTCTCTGAAATGCTTGAAGTATGTTTTTGCCTAGCACAATGAAATTCCATTTTGTTGGAACAGCCCAGCACTGATAAATAAATGCATCTATAATTAGAATGCAAAGAAAATAAAGGCTATTCTCCAAAGGCAGCTGCAAAATTCTAACTGTTTTCACACACAATATGAAAGTACTTTACATTCTTTGGTATAAAAGACGATAAAGTAGAGAATTGTGCATTTAGGGGATTTTTTTTTTTACATTTTAATGTAGCCTACATGAACAATTTTCACTTAGAATTGCACAAAACATTCATAACTTTAATGTAATGGAATACTCCTTATTCAGACACATATTTTGATTTTGTAATATGATTAATTTATACAGGACATATTTATTTATTTAAAACATTTCTATGTCACCTTTCCACCCAAATAGGTACCAAGGTGGCAAACATTAAAACAGTTCAAATTAAAACATCCTTATCCATGGTTCCTCTATATATTTGTGAAATAGCCTTGGGCTGGTACATCTCCGGCTGTCCAAGTTTCAATAGAGCCAATCAGGGTGCAGCCAGCAATGCAGCCAGGGTGCAGCCCTCGTTCCTTCCTATCCCTCCTGCTGCGAGGGAGGCAGGGAGAGACACAGAGAGAGCTGCCCCAAGATGCTGACAGAGACACAGAGAGCCACCCCTGCCGTGACGGAGGGAGAGAGAGGGACAGAAAGACAGAGCTGCCCCAAACTGCACACCAGCCCTCCTTCCCTCCTAATTGCCTGCTATGTCTTCTGCTGCGAAACACACTAAGACAGTGCTCCCCAACCTGCGGGCTGCGGCCCGGCGCCGGGCCGCCAAGGCCATGCCACCGGGCCGCGGCTCCCTCTCCCCGCCCCCCCGCAGTAAAAAACTTCCCAGGCCGCAAGCTTGCGGCCCGGGAAGCTACTTACTGCGGGAGGGTGGGGAGAGGGAATCAGGGCCGGGCCGCGCCCGTGCAGGCCACGCCCACTCGGCCCGATCCGTGGGCGCGGCCCGCGGGCGCGGCCCGATCCACGGGTGCGGCCCGCGGGCGCGGCCTGCGGGTGCGGCCCGCGGGCGCGGCCTGCGGGTGCGGCCCGCGGGCGCGGCAGGGTGCGGCTCGCGGGCGCAGCCCGATCCGCGGGTGCGGCCCGCGGGCGCGGCCGGGCGCGGCTTGTGGGCGCGGCCCGAAGCATGGCCGTGGCCCGCGCGGGCGCGGTCCCTGTGGGCGCGACCCGATGCCCTGCCGGTCCCCAGCCTAATAAAGGTTGGGGACCACTGCACTAAGAGACACACAGCAGGGAGAGGGAGACAGAGAGACACACAGAGAGAGAGAGATCTGTACCTCCCGGTGTCCCCTGGGTCCTAGCACCCATTGTATCCCTGCTTGCAATGGTCTTTCTTGCTAGTTTAAAATAAAGTACGCATACAACAAATTAATACAAACATATAAATGCACAAATACATGACACCAAAACAATGGAGAAGTGCCAATGAAAGTTATTGTGGCTATGCTGAAAAAGCAACTCTTTTGGCCTGTGATGTAAGGTGCACCCAAAGCCAGGCCTCCAGAGATGAAGAGTGGATGTATAAATTCATATGTGGAAAGGTAGTCCTTAAGAGAATGTTTGCCCCAAGCCATATAGGGCTTTAAAGGTGAATCTCAACATCTTCAATTGAGCCTAGAAAGAAATTGGGAGCAAGTATTGATGGAACAAGACTGGAGTGATCAAGAAGAAGAAGAAGAAGAAGATTCTTATATGCCGCTTTTCTCTACCAGAAGGAGTCTCAAAGTGGCTTACAATCATCTTCCCTTTCCTCTTCCCACAACAGGCACCCTGTGAGGGAGGTGAGGCTGAGAGAGCCCTGATATTAATACTCGGTCAGAACTGCTCCATCAGTTACCCAGCTGGCTGTATGTGGAAGAGTAGGGAATCGGACCTCATAAAGATAAGAAGGAGTGAGACTGTCTTCTCCTCTGTCCTCCTTTTTGCATTAGGCAAGATGGGGACATTGAACCACTGGATACTGGAACAGGAGTAGAAAGAAAGCAATGAAATGAAGATGCACTTTCTTCTGTTAACTTGAAAGACTCATTTTGGCTACAGACACTTGCAGTTCAAATCAGGATGCTGAATATTAGAGAACTGATTTTGGCCATACATGAAGACTGCTTAAGTAATTATGGTTGCTATTATTTCTAAATTGGAAAAAAAAAAACTTAGATTGTCTCTGACCACTGATTCATTACACTGCTTATAACAGTCAGTAGCATGGTTTTGCATCACTTTTTACAAGTTTCTTTGTTCTATCAGGCTTTCTCCTATGCAGAAATGTTTTTGAGTGCTTTCATTATTTGCCCTGAATGCAGAGTTAACATTGGTGAGTCTGATAGTGTAGTGAAAAGAGAGCTGTCCCCATTAAATTGTACACAGCAGGATGAGAAAGAGATTAAGAGAGAGTGGCAGGTTCTGTTAGGCAAGGTTTGTAAGTCATCTTTAGCTTTTCTTTTATTCTAATACTCTGCATTTACAATTTAAGAGCAAGACAGTGGATATTTTTGCAAACTGAAACTGGAAGTCTGAACCAAAGAGACCTTAATAGCAAAATGCTAGGGGAAGGGCTGATTGGTAAAATTATCAGGGTTTGAAATTATTAAACCCTCTTTCCTCGCTGTGCCTGCCCCAAATCCAATTCAGTTGCCTTTAAAAGATTATCACAGATCTGTGATCTCTGTCATGTCTGTTTTGACCCTTAGTCACTCTTCTGCTGAACATTTTATCTGTTCTTTTTCATGCTGTTAGCTTAAAAAAAAAAAGAAGCCCTATGGACCCTAAAGAGCACAATGGAGGGAATGTCTTCATTCTGCACTGTTTTGGATTCCAATTTAGGAATCAGCTTCAGAGTAGAAAAGTCAAATGTCTTCCTTTATATTATATTATTGGTGTAATTGCAGCTTTTTATACGTAAGGATATTGAACATCAGAAGAAGAGTTGGTTCTTATATGCCGCTTTTCTCTGCCTAAATGAGTCTCAAAGAGGTTCCCTTTCCTCTCCCTACAACCGACACCCTGTGAGGTAGGTGAGACCGAGAGAGCCCTGATATTACTCCTCAGTCAGAACAGCTTTATCAGTGCTGTGGCGAGCCCAAGGTCACCCAGCTGGCTGCATGTGGGGGAGCGGGGAATCAAACCCAGCTTGCTAGGTTAGAAGTCCGCATTCCTAACCATTACAGCAAGCTGGAAGAGCATGTGTCAGCATTGGGACTGATGCTTGCTAGGCATCCGGAAGATGGCAGCCAAGAGGGTCCTGTGTGTGACACTCTCTGCTAGGACCCTCCGGCCTGCTACCCAGAAATGCAAGCCAAGCAACCAATCCTTGCCCAGACCAAGGATGGTGCTGTAGCTCCATGTCCACATGGCCTCTTATGGAGACCTTCAAATATTGAGGAGCCTAATGTGCAAGCTCAGTCTCCCTCCAGTATGTATCCAACTGATGCGTAAACACTAGCTGTGATGACATAACAAAATAAGCAAAGAATATGAACAAATTCAAAGTGAATATCATAACAAACTGACAATGTAAAAAGAGGGAGGGCTGGGTGGGAAGCACCAAGACCAAAGGGAAGAGGCAAGCTGAGCGCTGCCATGTGGTCCCTTTAAATAGGGCACTTGGGCCACTACAGCCCATCTGAAAGGCCAGCTAGCCAATCAATTTGGAGCCTTCCTCCCATCACTAGATGGTGGAAAAAATGCCATGGAGGGTCCCAAACCACAGGAAAACAGCACTCACAAAACCACCAACCTGTAGGTTCATCTTCTGGCCCTCGTGGTCAACAGCCTGTAATGTGGTTGCCACATTTATGAGAAGAACACTAGAAGAGCCCTTCTGGGTTAGACCAGTGATCCAATTAGTCCAACATCTTGTGTCACACAGTGGCTATCCAGGTCCTTTGGATAGCCAACAAAAGGGCATAGAGGCCAAGGCCTTACCGTGATGCTACATTCTGGCTCTGACTGCTGAATGAGACCAGTCAAAGATAGCAGCTGGACATAGATATGAGCTGCAGGTGTACCAGTTCCTCCTGTAATATTTTGGACCCTGTCCAAAGTAGCCCTTTCTGCCTGGGGAGCTGATCTTTATACTCTGCCGATGAGCTGTAATTCCAGGAGGTCTCCAAGCCCCACCTGGAGGTTGGCTACCCCTGGATTGGAAATATTCCTGGAGGTTTGTAGGTGGGACTTCAAAATCGTAAAATGCCTCAGAGTCCAGCCTTCAAAGGAGCCATTTTTGCCTGCAGTTGGGAGGGAGTGGTGCAGGTGTGTCCCTCCTGGGCTATGGGCTATGGCCAGCCCTTACCAGCAACTGTTTGTATTCTGGGGTGCAGACAGACAGACCAGCATCAGTCCTGTGAGTCTGGAAAGTGCAGGAAGATCTGTTCATGTGGGCACATAACATTTTATCAACAGTGGAAAAATGGAGACAGAAGGAACAGGGTGGGCACCTGTGTACTGTGACTACCCCATGTGTATTAGGGCAGGGGGACATTTTGGTGTCTGGCCTAATTCACACAAGAAGGGAAATTACGCAGAACTGGGAGGAATTGGTTGCCGTGTAATCTCCCCCTAAGAAGAGTCTCCAGTCTTATTTTCCCTTCACATCTGAAGACATGACCCTGGAAAGCTCATCTGTAATAACTATGCCACAATTCCCAAAGGTCAGTCCTCTCCCACACTCAACGAACATTCCACACCACAGATTCTTGGCAATCATATCTCCACACCCATATCTCCACAAGTTCTTGACACCCATATCGCCACAACAACCTCCCACACAACACACACATTAAACCCCATGCCCTTACAGACTGGACAACTCTTCCCCTTCCTCTTCCCACTGCCAAGCTCTAGCGCTTGCCCCTAGTTTCTACATAAATTGTGTTCCTAGCTCATTATCGGCATCTGAAAAAGTCATCAGGACACAGATAAATGTAGTCTGTGGCATTTGTGCATTAAAAAAGAAGGGATGCGAGACTCCTATTTTTGTTACATATTCACAATGAAAAACAGTTGTGCATATTTTAAGGCAATTACTTTGCATACATTAAAAAGAAAGAAAAATCTTACAAGTAAAATATCTTCAGAATGTTAAGTGTGCAGCTAAATAGATGCTAAAAGGGATGCTAGTTAATTGGTTTTCAAGTAAGGAATGATTACATTTTACAAAGATTTAAAGAATGAGATAACTCTCTATGCAACAATTAGTTTGCCTGAAACCACTGACCTAGAATAATAAAATTTAATTTAGTGAAGTCTTATCCAATACTCACTGAGTTCATAGGAAAATGTCTCTATAATATGAAGGATATCCATTCAGTGATGACTTATTAGTACTTATACCAATTTATACTATCATCATTTTTAAAATGTATTGGATCAATCACCTGTAACCCTTTTTACACTATTCTTTGTAGACCATAGTGGTATATTATATACTCTGGATAAACTCTGAGCAATAATACATGGCAGAGTGTTTAAGTCTGTTGCAATAAAGTAATATGTTCCTAATGTCCTGAGGCATTACTTACACTCTTGGTGAATTACATTTACAAATAATGGCAACCATAAAAATAGGTACATTTGAATCAACGCTGAGGCAGAAAAGCAGAAAATAGAAGTGTTGACGTAAAAAAAAATTAATCCGGTTGTTTTTGTTGTTGTTAGGTGCGAAGTCGTGTCCGACCCATCGCGACCCCATGGACAATGCTCCTCCAGGCCTTCCTCTCCTCTACCATTCCCCGGAGTCCATTTAAGTTTGCACAAACTGCTTCAATGACTCCATCCAGCCACCTCATTCTCTGTCGTCCCCTTCTTCTTTTGCCCTCAGTCGATCCTAGCATTAAGCTCTTCTCCAGGGAGTCCTTCCTTCTCATGAGGTGGCCAAAGTATTTGAGTTTCATCTTCAGGATCTGGCTTTCTAAGGAGCAGTCAGGGCTGATATCCTCTAGGACCAACCGGTTTGTTTGCCTTGCAGTCCATGGGACTCGCAAGAGTCTTCTCCAGCACCAGAGTTCAAAAGCCTCAATTCTTTGACGCTCGGCCTTCCTTATAGACCAACATTCACAGCCATACATTGCAACTGGGAAGACCATAGTCTTGACTAGACGCACTTTTGTTGGCAGAGTGATATCTCTGCTTTTTAGGATGCTGTCTAGATTTGCCATAGCTTTCCTCCCCAGAAGCAAGCGTCTTAATTTCTTTGCTGCAGTCCCCACCTGCAATGATCTTGTAGCCCAGGAAAATAAAATCTGTCACTACCTCCATTTCTTCCCAGTCTATTTGCCAGGAATTGACAGGGTCGGATGCCATGATCTTCGTTTTCTTGATGTTGAGTTTCAAGCCAACTTTTGCACTCTCCTCCTTCATCCGCATCAACAGGCTCTTTAGTTCCTCTTCACTTTCTGCCATTAGAGTGGTATCATCTGCATATCTGAGGTTGTTGATATTTCTCCCTGCAATCTTGATCCCAATTTGTGACTCATCTAACCTCGCCTTTCTCATGATGTGCTCCGCATACAAGTTAAATAAGCAAGGCGACAGTATACAGCCTTGCTGAACTCCTTTCTCAATTTTGAACAATTCAGTGATTCCATGCCTGGTTCTCACTGTTGCTGCTTGACCTGCATATAGGTTTCTTAAGAGACAGTTAAGATGCTCTGGTATTCCCATCTCTTTAAGAACTTGCCACAATTTCTTGTGTGCCACACAATCAAAGGCCTTAGCATAGCTAATGAAGCAGAAGTAGATGTTCTTCTGGAATGCCCTAGCTTTCTCCATGATCCAGCGTATGTTGGCAATTTGATCTCTAGTTCCTCTGCCTCTTCGAAATCCTGCCTGTACTTCTGGAAGTTCTCGGTCCACATATTGCTGGAGCCTAGCTTGTAGGATTTTGAGCATAACTGTGCTAGCATGAGAAATGAGTGCAATGGTACGGTAGTTTGAACATTCTTTGGCATTGCCCTTCTTTGGGATTGGAATGTAAACTGACCTTTTCCAATCATGTGGCCACTGTTGAGTTTTCCAAATTTCCTGGTATATTGAGTGTAGCATTTTTACTGGATCGTCTTTTAAGATATTGAATTTTTCAACTGGAATGCTGTCACCTCCACTAGCTTTATTGTTGCTCAGACTTCCTAAGGCCCATTTGACTTCACATTCCAGGATGTCTGGCTCCAAGTCAGTGACTACCCTCTCATGGTTATCAGGGATGTTAAGCTCGCTCTTGTATAGTTCTTCTGTATAATTTAGCCACCTTTTTAAAATATCTTCTGCTTCTGTTAGGTCCCTACCATTTTGGTCCTTTAATCATACCCATCTTTGCATGAAACGTTCTCTTCATATCTCCAATTTTTTCGAAGAGATCTCTGTTCTTCCCTATTCTATTGTTTTCTTCTATTTGTTTGCACTGTTCATTTAAGAAGGCATTCTTATCTCTTCTAGCTATTCTCTGGAAATCAGCATTCAGTTGGGTGTATCTTTCTCTTTCTCCCTTGCCTTTCACTTCCCTTCTCTTCTCAGCTATTTGTAAAGCTTCCTCAGACATCCATTTTGCTTTCTTGCATATCTTTGGGATGGTTTTAGTTGATACCTCTTGTACAATGTTGCAAACCTCCATCCATAGTTCTTCAGGCACTCTGTCTATCAGATCTAATTCCTTAAAACTGTTTGTCACCTCTACTGTATATTCGTTAGGGATGTGATTTATTTCATACCTGAGTGGCCTAGTGCTTTCCCCTACTTTCTTCAATTTGAGCCTATATTTTGCAACAAGAACCTGATGATCTGAACCACAATCGGCTCCTGGTCTTGTGTTAACTTACTGTATAGAACTTCTCCATCTTTGGCTGCAGAGCACATAATCTGATTTCTGTGTTGACCGTCTGGTGTTGTCCATGTGTAGAGTCGTCTCTTGGGTTGTTAGAAAAGAGTGTTTACTATGACCACTGTATTCTCTTGACAAAATTCTACCAGCCTGTGCCCTGCTTCATTTTGTACTCCAAGGCCAAAGTTGCCTGTTATCCCGATAATCTTTTGGCTTCCTACTTTAGCATTCCAATCCCCCTGGTTATAAGCACATCATTTTTTGGCGTTGCTTCTAGAAGGTGTTGTAGGGCTTCATAGAACTGGTCAACTTCATCCTCTTCAGCAGCAGCGGTTGGGGCATAGACCTGGATTACTGTGATGTTGAATGGTTTGCCTTGGATTCTGAAATCATTCTGTTATTTTGGAGATTGTATCCCAAGACTGCTTTTCCTACTCTTTTATTGATTATGAAGGCTACTCCATTTCTTCTGAGAGATTCTTGTCCACAGTAGTATACCTGATGGTCATATGAATTAAATTCACCCATTCCTGTCCATTTGAGTTCACTAATTCCTAAATTATTGATGTTCTGTCTTGTCATCTCTTGTTTAACCAATTCCAGCTTGTCTTGATTGATGGATCTGACGTTTCAGGTTCCTATGGAATAAAAGTCTTTACAGCGTCGGACTGTCTTTTCGCCACCAGTTCCCTCCACAACTGAGCATCCTTTCGGCTTTGGCCCAGTCGCATCGTTCATTCTGGTGTTACTCGTACTAGCCGTCTGCTCATCCCCAGTAGCATATTGGACACCTTCCGACCTGAGGGGCTCATCTTCTGGCGTCATATCATTTGGCCTTTTGAACCTGTCCATAGAGTTTTCATAGCAAAGATACTGGAGTGGTTTGCCATTTCCTTCTTCTGTGGATCACCGTTTGTCAAAGCTCTCAGCTATGACCTGTCCATCTTGGGTAGCCCTGCACGGCATAGCTCATAGCTTCACTGAGCTATGCAACCCCCTTCACCACGTCAAGCCAGCGATCCTCGAAGGTGTTAATCTGGTTATATTATATAATTGCATTAGTGTTCTATTGATGTTCAAGTTAATTGTATGTTAACATGAAGAAATACAAAACTGTCCAAGCCAATACAGGATACTTTTAGGGTGGAGAAATGCTATATCAATAGCCTTTTAAATGCTTTTTAAGGCTTTTGGGTACCCATTTTCACCAAAACCATTCATAATTTAAAACTGTAACATAAAAATTATAACATTGCTAATGTACTTGTTAAGAGTCATGTCTGACCCTTGGGGTGACTCCCTGTAGCGTTTTCTTATCATCATAGCTTTTTCCAAAACCCAAAAGTTTTTGTCACAGTGTTAAATATACAGCTGTACATGAACTTGAAACATCTTCAAATCAGTCTACCTTTAATAAGGCTTTATCTGATTTGATGTTTTTTTAAAAATCTTTACATGACAATTACACCAGACCCCTAGGGAACCTATTTGAGTATTCCATCACTCTTATTTATATGAAATTATTTCAGTTTTCAAAATTATTTTTTACTTTTAGTGTTCTGCTTTTTGTTTTGTTTGGAAACAAACCCTTCCTGTAATTTTTCATATATCTATATATGAGTTTCTCTTGTTTCTATAAAGGAGCAACAAGCCAGGATCTCATGGAAGTTATTTGGGAAGTGGCCATTTTGGATAAGATGATATGTTTTAAAGCAGTGGCCCCCAACCTTTTTATCACTGGGGACTGGTCAACGCTTGACAATTTTACTGAGGCCCGGGGGGGGGGGGGTGTCTACCACCGCTGCCTGAGCCCCTGCTCCACTTGCTTTCCTGCCGGTGCCCCTGACTTCTCACCGCGTGCTGGGGGGCACTGCCAGCAGCTGCTGTACAATGCCACACCAAGGAGAAGCCATGGTGGCCGCCGGAGAGCACCAAAGTTGAGCCAGCAGTAGAATGTCAGGGCAGCCCCCAAGGCAGCAGCTAGGGAGGAGGATGAAGAGGAGCCATGGCCCGGTACCGACTGATCTACGGACTAGTCCCGGTCCCCAGACTGGTGGTTAAGGACCTCTGTTTTAAAGGTTATAGAAAATAGAATTCAAAACATTTTTAACATATAGACTTTTAATTGAAAAAATGCTAGTTTATATTGTATATCTCTATAGAAATGTAAGCAGAATTTTCATTGGTGTTATTCTAGCACCAGAGAACACCAACTTATCTCCTAAGTGTATACCTCCATCATAATAGAACCAACAAAATATGGCTTGAAGAGATTTCAAGACAGGATAGTAAGGTACCACAATCTTGGTTTGAGATGGTTTGCTGGGGAACTTAGAATCATAGAATAATAGAGTTGGAAGATACTTCATGGGTCATCTAGTCCAACCCCCTGCATTTTGCAGGATACTCACAACCCTATCGCTCATCCACTGTAACCTGCCACCCCCTTGAATCTTCAGAGAATCAGCCTCTCTGTCAGATAGCCTCTGTTTAAACATTTCCAAAGATGGAGAACCCACCACCTCCTGAGGAAGCCTGTTCCACTGAGAAACTGCTCTGTCAGGAACTTCTTCTGGATGTTTAGACGGAATTTCTTTTGAATTAATTTCATCTCATTGGATCTGGTCCATCCCTCTGGGGCAAGAGAGAACAACTCTGCTCCATCCTCTATATGGGACCCTTTTAAATATTTGAAGATGGTTATTAGAACCCCTCTCAGTCATCTTCTCTCCAGGCTAAACAGACCAAGCTCCTCCATCCTTTCTTTATACGTCTTGGTCTCCAAACCCCTCACCATCTTTGTTGCCTTCTTCTAGACATGCTCCAGTTTGTCTACATCCCTCTTCAACTGGGGTGCCCAAAACTGAACACAGTACTCCAAGTGAGGCCGTGACTAATATCTCACAGATACAGCAGACAAAATTCAGGATATTGTACTGTTCTTTTTGGTGCCATAAAATTGAAGTCAATAGATGTTTGTCTTTAATGATTTTTTTCACTGAAATTGAAGTTTGAAAAAATGCCAAAGGAATCTCCTGTTATAGCCACAACCACATAATGGCTGTTGAAAGCAGGATATTAGGATTTCATCGGCTCCTGCTGTTCTATGAAGCTGATAGGCAGTAGGTTCAGGCCAGACAAAAGGAAATACTACTTTATGCAGAGAGTGATTAAAGTGTGGAATTCCCTACCAGAGGATATAATGATCACCACTGTGCAGTCCATCATAGTACCTCCTGAGGTTTGCAGGATTGGCTATGCCCAAGGGGAGCAGATTGTTCCTGCTGGCTCAGATTTGTACTGTCTTGTCCTGAAGCCTGGTCATAAGTGAGCTGCAGGAGAAACCAAACCAGCCCCAGAATGATTCTGGCTTTTAAAAAAATGGTAGTATTTTCTGGAGTTTATTAGATCCCCAAAAATCCAAGTTAAAAAAAAAATCTCAGTTTTTTTTTCAGGTTCAATAGATCCAAACTGGAAAATAACATTTAAAAAATATTGCACACCCTCTAGGGCTTGATACTTTTGTTTTCAGGAATGCAATTATATTCTCGTGGTATTTTTTCATGTTCACACACATCATTTTTTAAATAAAGAAAACAGAATATTGCACTATGAAACAAAATCTTCATTTTCTAAACACTTTTACCTTCTTAAACCCTTCTTCAACAACTGACTTGAAGGGCATAGTCATAAGGGCCTCAGGTGTCTCTTTAACTTTTAAAGCCTCTTAACTGAGAATGCCATGCTAAGGCCCAAGAGGCACATAAGCAAAGAAAAAAGTTACTTTGAAAGAACTCTAACATTCTAAAGCAAATGTGGTACAAACTCTGTGATGCAAATTCTGGTTCTGAATGCTGCCAAAAATATCCTTGAGACCTGCAGGGAAGATGTAGGTTATATTTTGTTACTGCTCCAAAATGCTTAGTACTCAAGCTGAACTATGGGGACCGTAAAGTTTACAAAGGAAATGTGCCCTGTAAGACTCCTCTGAATGAACCACTTTCTTTGTTTTCCAATGGATAGCTTCAGATGTGTGTCTCTCTGTGTTAAACTAATTGCAGTGTGTGTGTGTGTGTGTGTGTGTGTGTGGGTGTGTGGGTGTGTGTGATGTTTGCAGAGATAATGAAAATGAGGGATAAATGCTTACTGTCCTTAGACTTTAGATATTCTTTTGTTTGTTTGTAGGACAAAATAAATATCTTGCAATGGAAGCCTGTCTTCCTCATCGCCAAATATTGGAGTGTAAATTCTAAAATAAAAGTATTCAGTATGACCTGTAATATTATGTCATTTTAAATGGGTTGCTTGGAGCTGATACTGTGCCTTGTGCTCAAAAAATTAATGGCTTCAATTACAATTGTGAGTGCAAAAATAAGCATCATTGCCATCAAAATCCCCATTTCCTACAGGTACTATACAAGGAGCAAATAGAATGGATAGGCCAGCGTGACAACAGAACAATATGGAGCTGGCTTAGACATCTATTTCATTACAACCTGTGGAACTGTATTCTAATTCATTTAGATGCTTCTTATACTTTGAATGTTTTTTAAAAAGAGTTTAAGTTAGGGCATAGGGAAACATATATCCGGATAGTAATCAAAACAGAAGTTTGTGATTTTCTTCAAATATTTGTCTCTGAAAGAAACTGGGGCATAAATACAGTCATTTTCTTCTTGAATCTGCTTATGTATAGTTCTTATATTATGCCCTTCAAAACACTCAGTGATGGCAGGCAGCTGTGGTCCACTATAACGAAATTCCGAAAAGGATCTCATTCATTTATTAGATCATCCCCCCCCCCAAATAACTCATTAAGACTGCATACCTGGCTTTCTGCCATGCTTGGCAGCTCCTTCTCTTCACCATCCTGAAGAGCTGTAGACTGATTTGGAAAGTCTCCTGTGAGCATCTAATTTTCTAAATAAAGGTAAAGGTAAAGGTATCCCCTGTGCAAGCACCAGGTCATGTCTGACCCTTGGGGTGACGCCCTCTAGCGTTTTCATGGCAGACTCAATACGGGTGGTTTGCCAGTGCCTTTTCCAGTCATTACCGTTTACCCCCCCCCAGCAAGCTGGATACTCATTTTACCGACCTCGGAAGGATGGAAGGCTGAGTCAACCTTGAGCTGGCTGCTGGGATCGAACTCCCAGCCTCATGGTCAGAGCTTCAGACCACATGTCTTACCACTCTTACCACTCTGCCTTACCACTCTTACCACTCAGCCTTACCACTCTGCGCCACAAGAGGCTCTTAATTTTCCAAATACAGGTGCCCAAACTAATTTGAGTCTTTTTGATTCACAAATGGGAAGTCTAAACCATACACATAACAAAAACAAAAGATAACAAAAACATACATAACACAATTTCTGCAATTAGGAGGCCTTCATTTGCACCCTATGACTGTTTATGCACAGCAGCGGCTGTGCCAGACTGCTGCCGGTTCCCAAGAACACATGGTGGAAGGAATCCCATGGTGCACGCGGACTGCCCCAATGTTGTGTGTGTACACACATATCAACAGGGCTGAAAGAGCCCATCATGCTGTGCATTGACAGCAGCGGGTGGCATGGGGGCCCCACCTCACAATGGCAGCAGAGTGGCTGGAATGGTGCTTACATTTTAAAGACTTGGGGATTGGCCCCATTGCCCTGTCACCAACTGCCTGGCCTTTCTGCCCCATGCATAATTGGTCTACATGAAGATAAGTAGAAGGGAATCCACAAATAAAACAAGAAACTAAACTTTTACCCCTGAACGAATATCTATTTGTGGTCTCTAAATATAATCAAAAAGCAATAGAGCTTCAAAATCCTTTTTTTTTTTTGCATGATTCCATATAATTTGTTTATTCAGTTATCTCAAAACTTCATTTAAATATTACGGATTTCATTATTGTTTTCATTAAACTGATTTTTTGTTGAGTTTGTTAGTACTTTCATACTTCCTATTCTGCTCTTTATTGATAGATATTTTGTGATAATATTATTATCTATGTTCTTTCTGTCCCTGGAAATATATATTTGAGATCATTGGTGGATTACAAAATAATGAAAATTGTTATGCTAATCGTTTTGTTATATTTTTTTCCTTTCATTTGTACCCCCCCCCCCAGCATGCCAGTTCAGGGCAGCTTCCAACACTATTACATAAAAACATATACATATCTGTTCCTCTTAATATTTCTGGTAAGGCCTTGGAAGAGGAGCGTGTCTCATGGCTTAAGTGACACTCAATGCTTAATACCCACTCAGGGCAGCTGTCCTGCCCCTGAGTGCCTCCTTCCCCAACTGGCTTGCCTGTCTGTCCAGCTGCCAACCTTCCATCCCCTACTCCTGACCACCCCCTCCTCCTTCCACTTCCCTCTGAGGCTTGGAGGCTGCTGATCCCTGCCGTGTGAGAGCTGCCCCTACCAGTGAGTTCCCTAACAGTTGCCTGCAGTCTTTCCAGGTCCTGAGGGGAGGAGGAGGCCACCCCATCCCCCTAGTTTAGCGTCCGTTGTATTGCTGAATGAAACAGGCTTGGCCCTTAGTATATAATAATTACAATTATATACAATGTTATAATATTTAAATACATACCTTATGGGTTTCTTATGGGTTAGGTTTCTGCCTCAGTTGTTTATTACCAAGGTTAATGTAAAAAGTTGTTCAAAGTGGAACATAATGGAGGATTTGCTTGCAACCAGATTTATTTTCTTGTCTGTAGCTTGCACAACTGAACTAAATTGGGAGATGTTTACAGTAATATAAGAGCTGTCCAAGTCTCTTTGTGCTGCCGGTAAACATATACCATTCGCTGAAATTATTCACCCTTTACATGGCATTGTGGTAATGTAAAGTATGAATCCAGAGAAAATTTGTCAGTTACAGATATTCACTCCTATGCTCTGGTAGTCAACCAGTACCTTGGAGAAAAGGGCTTTACTCATCTCTGTCCTTCATATTTCCAAGGATGGAGTTTAATCTGCAGAATTTATTCTGATAAACTCACTGAACTGAAGAAATGGTCTCCTTTCTGTAAATCCACATTTACACATGTTGTTTAGTGCAGCCACTGACTGAATCACAGCATGAAAAGAGCATTAATTTTTTACATGGCAGCATACAGCATGTGCACATTCTTTCTGGCCTGACACCAATCACTGCCTAACAAAGTGTCCTACTGCAGATAGATACAGATGTCCTATTCATAAAGAAAAAAATGTTCAGAGGCTCTCTGGTTACAACTCCCCACTTTCATTGTATTCCTATGGGAGACGAGATTAAACACATTTCTCAAACCATTGCATAGTATGTGTTAAATAAAGTTCTATAGCTCTCAAGGTATGAGGGCAAATCTTGTTGCAAAGAACTTGGTAGTAGGGTAAAAGAAAAAGGTTTTGTACACATCAATAGAGATTATATTGAAGAATCACTAACCCACACAGTGCCAATTTACCATTGTTTAATCCTGGCAGAAATTGGTACACACAATTTTACAATTCATTTTTTTTCAAATTTGGCCCTTTATATCCAATAAATTGCCCATATGGCCCTAGTAAAATTAATATAAAATTTACTTCTGTTGATTCAATGTGACAAATCGTAGATTTAACAACATTTGCTTGCTTCACTTGTCTTAGAAACCTGGGTGGCATATTAATGTTTCTTGCATAAGGATGGAAGGCGCCAAGTGATATATTCTGTGTTCATGTGTATTTTGAATACTAAGTATATGTCTCAGTTGTTATACAGTGATGAAATTCTGTACACAGGGGAAGCATTCTGAGAAATAATTGATTCAGTTTCTGTTAGACAAGATTTAGAAATCTTTAGCTGTATCAGTGTACTTGAACTTTCTTTTAAAGTTAGAACTTGTGGGACATTTCCTTAAATCTTATTTCCAATTTGATAAATTACCTCTTGCCTTTTTGGTTTAGAAAACTTTATGAAAATTGGACCATCCCCCCCCCATCTTTGACATACATCATTATCCTGGTTTATCATTCTTATGATCTGCCCATTCAAGAATGAATAGCCAAAACATTCTCAGACTACTGTCTGGAAAGAATATTAGCTTAGGGATACTGCAAATTTCTCAGTGGTCCTTTTTGTCAGAGGAACTGTGAGCAGAGGAGGGGTATGTTTGGATTGCACTGAACTGCTTGAACACTTGACAGAAATTAAGGTTCCAGCTGTCTATTGGTTAGAAGCTGATTCACAAGTTGCTGGGGCTCAGCCCCTTTAGCAAATTGGCCGCAAAGTGAAGTCGCAGAAGTGCTAGGGCAGAAACAGTGCTTTAATTTCAGCATCGCAAAAGGGAGTGAAAGAGCTGGTTTCTCTTTCTTCTGTTCCAAGGTGGGTGGGACAGAAGCAGTGTGTTTAGTCTCTGCACTGAAAAAGAAAGGATGGAAAGAACTGTTTTCTCTCCCTCCCCAGCTGGCTGGGAACAGATGCCATACTTTTAATCTCTGTATTGCAAAAAGGAGAGAGAATGGAATTCAGCTGGGCTTCGTAATTCTCCCCCCCCCCTTCAGATTTGCTGCATCTCAGCCAGTTTCTAGGATGAGAGATCAGAAGAACCTGACCTGCAGAAGATCAGCCGGGAGCTGTCTGGTGATTCAGCCTCCTCAAACACGTCGCTAGCAGCCAAACAGGCCAGTGATTAACTGGGTGCCTGATCATCACTGGTGAATGGGCAGTGAGCTGCACTGCAGGTGTTGAAGCATCCCTGATATAAGTCAGTTGCAAATACATCTAATTTTTCCCCACTGACTACTCTTACTGAAGACTTCCTATAATCTTGAATTCTATTTTAAAATGTAACATTTCAAGTTGCAGGTAGTATTCTGATAAATCCTGAACATATGGCCCTTGATCCTTTTAGATACAGATGCAAATGTAGTACATTCTTTTCACTTTAGTTGAAGATGGAATTAGATTTTGTGTATGGGTTGTTTGCTTGCAATTCCTGTGCAATTTGGGGAGGGTGGCATATAAATAAATAAATACATAAATAAATAAATAGTAAGCAAAAGAAACATACACGATAGTCTTTATTGTTTTTTTTCCCAAAACAGTTTTTCCATTCAGTTAAATGTATTAAATATATGTATAATATTCCCATTTTGTGCCCTTGTCAAGGAAAGCCACCCTGAAGCATAGTGTTTAGTAATGTAGGTCAGGGGTGGTCAACCTGTGGTCCAGATGTCCATGGACTACAATTCCCACGAGCCTCTGCCAGTGTTTGCTGGCAGGGGCTCATGGGAATTGTAGTCCATGGACATCTGGAGGACCATAGGTTGACTACCCCTGATGTAGGTGATATATTCATCAGGATTTTGTTTATAACGAGTTTTAAGCAATTTGGATTAGTGTCTAAATGAAGGAATTTTTGAAATAATTGGCTTGTCTATCATGCATGTTCAGTGGCATTCTAGAAATGGAATCTATGTGCTGATCCATGAACACCACTTCACCCACAGGCCCACCAACATCAGTATAGTCTACACAATGCAATTAAGTTTATTTGCAGTCACATACCAGTAAAATAAATACTATAAAATATTTGGAGGATCAACAATACCGGTTTCAAAGATTTACAGTATTTGTTGGTGTATAAGACTACTTTCCCCCCCTGAAAAACATGCCTCCAAGTGGGGGGGTCGTCCTATACGCCAGGTGCACTTCAGTTGGGATAGACATAGCTGCCCATAGTGGCTCATAGTACTGTAATATAATGTAACAAACGCTATATTTTGAGTGGAAATGTTGGGGGGTCGTCTTATACGCCCAGTCGTCTTATACACCGGCAAATATGGTAAAATAGAGAATGTCATAATAAAATAAAAAGATATAACAACATATGTAATAACATAAGGTAAAACATACATATATCTATAAAATCAGGTCTATAGATCTAGAATCGTACAAATATATACAGATGTATATACTTAGGTTTCTTATTTCTTTCAATGCATCTTGATCGCATTGTTTATTCAGACTGGCAGGGGCTCTCTAAAATTCCTGGTGGATGTCTTTCATATCACCTATTACATGAACGTTTTAACTGGAGATGCCAGAAGCCTTCTCTGTGCCAAGCAACCTTGGTCCCCTGCCTAATCAATATTGCCATTCAGCAGATTACTAAGAGGTCAAGAATTTTTTGCAAGTCCATTAAGAGTATGAAGGTGTTTTGATTTTCACATGAATGGGAAATTATAATTATAATTTTACTTCCAACATGATATAATAATATATGTGGAATTTCAATAATAACAAAATAACTATTAGATGTTTTAACAGGTAGCAGAGAGGAAATGTTGTGTTGTTCTGTTTTCTCTCTACTTTTGGACAGAACACTAAACCACTTTCCCTTCAGGCAAAAACAGCAGCTGTTGCTTTGGCCTACTTATGAAGAAGTGAAACTTATTTTTAAAGCTGGTAAAGAAAATATACAAACAGTGGATTTCTAGATGTTCAGATGAAATTCTTCCAGGTAGCATAAACAAAATATAATCTGTTATTGTTTTTAAGTGAGTTTTAAAATGATTCTATAGAAAAAAAGAAGTTGTCTTTAGGAGGCCGGCAGGATGCTTAACGCTATTTTAAAAACTGTCCTGGCACAAAGCAAATGTAAAAGAGATCCTTGAAAATCACTGTACTTACCTACTACTCAAAAAGAGATCAGCAGTAGGCTTAAGCAGCATCATTTCATAGAACCAAGGATAGAGCCTCTGGGGAGCGCAGTATATAAATATAATAAATAAATAAATATTTAAATAGTAGATTTAGAGTTTATCTTTCAGCAGTTATATTTATTGTATTGGGATTGGAATTTTATTATTTAAATTGCATGTGGACACCTTTAAGCAATATTTTATCGTTATTATCATTATCATTAAACATAATAAGGCACAAGATGACAACTCACTTCCTACTGATTGACCCTCATTGGGGGTGTGCCGCCAATAGAGAGACCAGTCTGCCAGTGAATACCAATGAGTTCAAATTGCATGCTGCCAATGATGGCCAGTTAGTTTAATTGAATGCAAACAACTAAATCCCTACCTGATTGGCCATCCCTGGGGGTGTGCTGCTAATAGAGAGAGAACAATCTGCCAATGAGAGCCAATCAGTTCAGCTTGCATTCTGCCAGTGAGGTTCAATCAGCTCAAATTGCATGCAAAATATTTACTCCATACCCAATTGGCCCCCTCAAAAATATCCCCCAATAGGAGATGGCCCTCAGCCAGGAATTGCCCACCCTGGTAGTTTAGCTCCAATCAGGATTGAGCTCTTGGCTAGGAAGAGCTAATAAGGGGACAGTCCATCATCTCCAGCTTCCTGCCAATTTCAGAAGTTTGTTGGCTGAAAGAGGAGGCAGCCTCAGAACATGCCATGTTGCCAGTAAGTTGCCCCAGCCTCCTGGCCTCTTTCAACTGAGAGGACATGGGGAGGAGCAAGCTGCCTCCTAGGGCATCCTCTTTGTGCCTTCTGGAGGAGGAGAAGGAGGAGAAGAAGTGTTGTTTTTTATATGCTGTTTTTTCTCTATCTGAAGGAGTCTCAAAGTGACTTACCATCCCTTTCCTCTCCCCACAACAGACACCCTGTGAGGACAGTGAGCCTGAGAGAGCCCTGATATTACCATTCAGTTAGAACAGCTTTATCAGTGTTGTGGCGAACCCAAGTTCATACAGCTATTTCCATGTGGGGGAGTGTGGAATCAAACCAGGTTAGAAGTCTACACACCTAACCACTATACCAAGCTGGATGGGGGGAGGAATGCAGGAGGACCAGAAATGGTCCCTTGTTGGTTCGCTGGGACCCAGGGTGGCCAGGAAAAGCCACTCCCCTGGTAATAATGGGAATGTTTACTCATGAGTAATTCATGGCCCTCAGCCAGGAATGGCATGGTCTGATAGGAGGGAGCTCTCAGACAGGAAAGGCTAATAAGGGATCAATCCTGCCCCTCCAAATTCCTGCCAGTTTCAGAAGTCTGTTGAGTGGAAGAGCAAGCCGGCCTCAAAGCAGGCCCTGCTGCCAGTAAGTTGACCTGGCCTTCAAAATCCACATCTCCAACCAGCTTTGGTTTGGCAGTAACAGGATCCTGGACTCTGTTTATGCCAACATCAATCACTGCAGTCCTTTCTTGGATCATGTCAGCTGTAATTAGGTTTGGAATGCCTGCAGCTGCAACCACGATGTCAGCAAGAATTGTATGCTGCTTGAGCTGTTCCTTTGGGTTGTAGCGGTGAGAGATGGTGACTGTTGCATCCTGGCCTCCTGGCCTCTTAATTCATAGTTTACTCCAGGTCAGGTTGGATTCTGAAATTTTTTGGTGGAAGGAGCACTTGGGCATGAAATTAGGATCACCATGAGTGGGCAGGGAGTTGTGAGTTCCTGCATTAAGTGGGGGGCTGAATTAGATGACCCTGGAGGTCCCTCCCAACTCTGATTCTATAACAATAAGAAATCATCAGAAAGAGTGGTCAGTTCTTATATGCTGATTTTCTCTACCAGAAGGAGTCTCAAAGCAGCTAACAATCACCTTCCCTTTCAACTCCCCACAGCACGCAATCTGTGAGGTAGGTGAGGCTGATAGAGCTCTGATATTACTTTTCGGTCAGAACAGCATTATCAGTGCTGTGGTGAGCCAAGGTCACCCCAGCTGGCTGCGCTTGGAGGAGCGGGAAATCAAACCTGATTAGAAGTCGGCACTCCTAACCACTACACCAAGTACTCTGCACAGCAATGGATTGAATAATGTTACAAAGTACGGATGTATGCGCAACATTCTCTATCCCTTTGCTGTATATACACTGTTGTTATCCTGTGGTGAACTCTTCATTCTTGAAGTGAAAGCAGTCTACCAATAATCTGTTGCTTTAAGAATTTGTCTCTGCTGATTTTCCTTTATTTGCTTCCTTTGGCAACGCCAACGATTTAAATAGGTCCAGCTGAGATGAGAGATGCAAAAAGAACCCATGAAAAAAGACCCTGGTACCCTTGTGAAGAGAGAATTTGATTCTCTGTCTGTCCACCCACCCTTGGCTCAAGCCTTCTCTTCCTATCCTTTCCAGGAAAACAGCTAGCCTTCAGAATCTCTGTGTCTCTATCCCATCTAGGTGTTGTTCTCTGCTGGCTAATATTTCCCTGGGTACTGTGTATGTGAGCCATTTACCGGATGGTGATTACTTTAGGATAATTAATTGCTCTCCTGTTTCCTGTCCTTGTCCTTGAATAGAATGTGGGAGGGGGGGGTTGCAGCCCCAAAACTCTCAGTAATATGATAGAGCTTGGAGTAGATTTCACCACAACACATGATTATTTTATTTACCTATTTTTATTTTATTACATTTTTATACCGCCCTCTCTTGCAGCTCAGGGTGGTTTATAATGAGGGTTCACAACTCCTCATTCGCTGTGACACTAGTACAGTACCAGAAGTATTAACAGGTAGAAGAAGAAGAAGTGTTGGTTCTTATATGCCACTTTTCTCTACCCGAAGGAGGCTCAAAGCGGCTTACAGTCACCTTCCCTTTCCTCTCCCCATAACAGACACCCTGCGAGGTGGGTGAGGCTGAGAGCCCTGATATTACTACTTGGTTAGAACAGCTTTATCAGTGCCATGGCGAGCCCAAGGTCATCCAGCTGGCTGCATGTGGGGGGGGCGCAGAATCGAACCCGGCATGCCAGATTAGAAGTCCGCACTTCTAACCACTACACCAAACTGGCTCTCACCAAACTGGCTCTCATTACATTTTTAAATGTCATTTTACATTTTTAATGGAAGATGATGTTTGTATGGAAGATGATGTTTTCTGAGTCTCAAAAAATGTTATAAACTCGTAACATTTTGAACATTATAATATTAAAACTTAATAATTTTATAATTATACTAGAAATATAGCCCGCTGTATAAGGGAGACAGCGGGCGCTAGGCACTTACAGTTTGTTGTGTCCCGCGGCAACGGCTCTCCGCAGCGGCTCCCTCCCTGTGGCATTGTGTCTAAGCGGCGGCGGCGGGGGAGGCATGGAGGGGCCGGCAGCCGCGCTCCGCGCGACTGCCGGGGTCTTCGTCGGGCAGCGGCCTCAGGCCGCCGGGCAGGGAGGCCCCGGCAGCCGCGCTCCGCTCCCTCGGGCAGCGGCCTGACGCGGCGAGAGGCGCTTCGTGCCTCTCGCCACGTCAGGCCGCCGGGGGCTCCCTGGGGTAGCGCCTCTCGCCGCGTCAGGCCAGGAGCAACTGCGAGCCGCGCTTTGCGCGGCTCGCAGTTGCTCGAGCTGGGACTCGGAGGGACCAATCGGCAGGCACTTCGCGCCTGCCGATTGGTCCCTCCGATTGTCTGTCCTGAGGAAGCGTCCAACCCGGACCCTTCCTCATCACGGACACATCCCGCCTTAGAACCGCTTACCCATTTATTTAGTCCATGGCGCCTGTGGCGCCATGGGCGGTTTAAAGATAATATTCAACCATTAACTGCACAACTGTAAGTGCAACCTTTACAGAGTGTGTGGCTGGATCAGGAGTCACCCTGTGCTGTAGGAAGCAAATTAGAATTGTAGAAAGCAATTTTCTTCCATTCCTGAATAACCCCCCACTACCCTGATATATCCCACAGCCCTTGTTGGTGCCTGATCCTTCCTAGCTCTGTGGCTTCCCCTGAGACTGCGTTATTCAATTAACTGAATAATGAGTGGTAAACGTAACCAGGTCAAGTTTATCTGCAACTGAGTATTAATTGCAAAAAGGGATAGCTATGTCAGTCTCTTATAGCAAAATAGAAGTCCAGTGGTGTCTTAAAGACTAGTGTTGAAGTAAATGTTCTTAGAGTTTAAGGTGCCACTGGGCTTTTGCTTTATTTAACCAAATATTAGCTAGTTGATGGTGCTGTTATTTTAACTATTCTCTAATCACTGATTTATTTGGTAATTAGAGACATTGAGAGGACTTGTTGCTATAGTATTTAATCACCCTGACCCTGCTTGCCTGCCAGAGGTCTTACTTTTGAGACTCAGAAAACATCTTCTTCCATACAAAAAAATGACATTTAAAAAAATCAAATAGCAGTGTATGAAACATTATAGATGTCTTATCTCTATATTTGATGCTAAAATGTAAAACAAAAGTATTACGCGTTTGGCAAACAATCTCCTTGTCTATCAAGGAAACGATGGAGAGAATAACCTCTCTGCTCTTCCCAGACTTTTTATGTAGATTATGTGAGGGTACTGTGACTTTTCTGTTCACTCCAACTGTCTTGCAGGGCCATGAAAAGATGCCATAATGGTACTCTAATTGGTCAGAGGCCTCTTAAAACCTTCTAGCATCCAAGACTGCCAAGGAGTAAATTAGTGTTGAATTATAATAGATAAAGCTATTAAGACATGTTGAGTTCTCCTAATGTAGTGAAACAAGGCAGCTCTGCCTTGAAAGGAGTTTTGCGTTCTAGAACTCAATCTAGACAAATGTATGCTATCAAAAAAGGAAATGCATGCGTCGAGGCATAACACTGATCACATACAGCCTTCCAACTATTAATTAGTTACAGTGAGACTATACTTATCAGGTATTAGGGGATGATAGTCTAAAGTTTAAATTGCAACAAATTTGATTTCATAACTTAACCACAGTGACTTGCTCAGGACAATTCCATTTAAGAAATATCCAAGACAATGTGTATACCATTCACACCTCACAGATATCACAGAATCACAGAATCTTAGAGTTGGAAGGGGCCATACAGGCCATCTAGTCCAACTCCCTGCTCATCGCAGGATCAGCCCTAAGCATCCTAAAGCATCCAAGAAAAGTGTGTATCCAACCTTTGCTTGAAGACTGCCAGTGAGGGGGAGCTCACCACTGGCAGTCTTCAAGCAAAGGTTGGATACACACTTTTCTTGGATATGAGCTGAACAAATCTTTAAATATTATAAAGATGTTTTTTTAGCTGCATAACCATGCAGTATTCAGTACCTGAAAATATTGTGGATCATAAGATGTGTTTTATCATTCCATCAGTCACTTTCTGGAAACAATGAGAAATCGTTCCACTATAATTTTTATCAAAGCCAATTAAACTCTAATAAGTTTATGTCAGTAACTGGCAGTTTGAAAACAGGAATGAAAGATTATTCTTTTTATTTCCTTACGCCAATCTCATTTTTTTATATATTTCATTTTAATAGTGTGAATGTAAGAAAAGGAAGTGATAATGAATTCTCAGTTAAAAAGTGAGAAATTATGTTTGAAATAAATGAATGCCCTTGCAGTTTTTAGTGTGTGAGTTATGAGGCTCTCACATTCTATTGGGATATTTTTCTGTGCAGTACTAATCTTCACAAATCATTTTAAGGCTTCTCTCCAAATTCAGATCAATAGGATTAACATGTCTCAGCTGACTACCATTACTAAAAAGCCAGCAATATACATGCATACATATATCCTTCTCTCCCTCACTGATACCCAACTATTTCTTCAGAAAGCTCAGAGCAGGTTATGTAGGCCTCCTAGACAGTCTCCTTTCTGAGTAGGATCCTAACACAGGGACATTGATGTGTTTAGACATCTGGACTCATATAGTATACTTACAGTACAGTCTTGATGGCAGCGCATAGCCAACAATGGTTCAGGGCACCTCAATTAATTAGCATCCACTAGTCAGTAGTAGGCCAAAGTAAATAATAGAAAACTGACTTCATGGGCCAAAGAACATACCAATTGTACTGGAGCCTGTAGGAATCTGGCTACAAATTGCCAAAGCACAGTATGCTGATAAAGACCGATGTCAATCACAAATGGAAGCAGCCAGCAGCTCATGTTAATACAGACTATCAGGTACAGGATTCTAGAAACAAAGGGTTGCAAAGTTCCTTCTCTCAGCAAGGCTCCTGTGCCTTTGAAGGTTGCTGGTATGGCACCCATGCTGGTAGCTTTGGATACTAACTAAGCCCCACTTCTCCCACATGTCCCTTATTTTTATTTATTTATTCATTTTCTAGACCACCCCTTCCTGCAAGCGGACTTGGGGTGGTTCATATGTTAAACACAATCCATTATAAAATTAAAAGGATGTTAAATTTTTTAAAGATCCATTTTTAATCTCATGCTCAATCTACTTCTTCCCATGTTGTTAACAGCGGGAATGACCCAAAGATGAACAGAGAGTGGCCATTGGTTGTATTGGCTGGGCATGTTCTGGCCTCAACCAAAGACCTGGTAGAAGAATGTTGCTTTGCAGGCCCTGCGAAACCTATGTTGTCCCATCAGGGCTTAGTTGGGAGCCCTTGGCCCTGGCTCTGGCCAGATGCACGTCTTTCTGGCCAGGAACCACTAACATATTAGCGTTTGACAATCTTAATGTTCTTATGGGGGCATATTGGGAGAGACGGTCCATTAGATATACATGGCCTAGACTGTGCATAAACTTGAAGGTTAAGAACAAAACCTTAAACCTGATTCAGAATTCAACTGGCAATTAATGCAGCTGTTGGAGGGTAGGTCATATATGGGCCTTCCTTGGTGTCCTAGTAAGGACCCAGGCAACTGCATTCTGTACCAGCTGCTCTTTTCAGGTCAGGGCTAAGGGCAGATCCAGGTAGAGCCTTATTCTATTATGGTGTCAGTGTTACAACAGACTGCTGGTACACCTTGGCTGCAGCCATACTCTAGATATGATCATGCATCTTAAAGTTACAGTGCTATATTCCAGCATTTCAGTAGTATACTGTTTAATCAAAATCCTAAACTTAGAATTGTACTGTTGGCTTCCACCTGTATATTTTCTACATGTGTTCTGTATCCAACAAGAATGTAGAATATGAACAAGAACAAGGTCAGAGCAATACATCAGGTCAAGATGAACAATCTGTGGGTATGATCCTGGTGTCCCCTTTCACAGAGTGACCATATGTAGAAATTGAACACAAATTGCTCTGAGTAAAATTTTTAAAAATTCAAAAAACATTTAATAGCATATAAAAAACAACATCTATATGAAAGTAAGTAGTTGTTCAGTAATAATTCATAATGATTACATAGTTTAGATGAAGTAAAATAATGATAACCAATTCTTCCATCGAATGCTCGGTAATCCGTAATTCACATCAACTATAAATGTCCATGGATTAGAATTATTTCTTGCTTAGCTGATTATCCTTTTGTATCACCGCAGCCAAGAATTCGGCCACTAGTTCTGTTATTTCTGGGGATTTATCCCCTAGTAAATTTTGAGTGATTCTATCCATAGGGCCAGAGAGGTTTACACTGATGGGGACAATAAATCGTTGCCTGAGCATGTAATGTGACGGACAATAAAGTAAAATATGTGATACTGAGTCAGACTCTGATTGACAGAATTTACATAATCTGTTCTCCATTGCTACATTACTATATCTACCTGATAGTACAGCTGAGGGGAAGATGTTTAATCTAGCAAGCATAAAGGCATGCCGGTGGAGCAGATTAATAAGATTTTGCATGTAAGAGGCTCCATGCCCTGGATTAGAAGTCAACCCAAAAAAACGGGGGGAACAAGTCCAATTAGTTCCCGCTTCAATGGACTGTCTCTCAGTATCATAAATTCTCTGTCTAATGACCCCATATATTTGAGACTCCTCATAATTAATCAAAGACCCTAAGTTGACACCCAGAGTATAGATTTTATGTTGGATCTGCTGGTACGATTTATAAACAAAGGGATCACTTAGCAGATCATACAGAAGACTGTTAGGGCTGGAGCAAAAATGCAATTTTATCCAAAATTTGATGGTAGATAACCATGCTCTAGATGACAGCAAACAGAGACCTGGTTTGTTACAAAGGGTGGAGAGACTGATCATGTTTGAAAGACCCAAAATATAAATCCCACCCCTGTATGCTTTAAGCATATGATCCCCTCACCCCTTTAGACCCATACATTGCTCTATATCAGTGGTCCCCAACCATTCTGAGGTTGGGGACCGGCAGGGCATCGGGCCGCGCCCGCGCATCGGCCCTGATTCCCTCTCCCCGCCCTCCCGCAGTAAGAAGCTTCCCGGGCCGCAAGCTTGCGGCCTGGGAAGTTTTTTACTGCGGGGGGGCGGGGAGAGGGAGCCACGGCCCGGCGCCATGGCCTTCGCGGCCCGGCACCGGGCCACGGCCCGCAGGTTGGGGACCACTGCTCTATATGATGTTCCTGAAGATCCACTGACACAGAACACCTAAAACTGGAGAAGGGGAAAATAAGTAAGCTGGAGAACAGTCCCACTCTACAAAGTTCATGGTTAGTTGCATTACCGTATACCAATATTAAAATCTTTTGGAAAAATAGTGTTCTCTTTTTAGGAAAACATTCTTTTATGGATTAGAAAAGCAGCTGGAGGCAATTGTTAATAGCAAACCAATCAATAAGGGAAAGGGGTAGGTAATCCTTTTCTGTCTCTCATTCCTGTTTTATATAGCAGCCTCCTGAAGCTACTCTTCTTTTATCAAAGAGAGGGAGAATGTGGTTTAGTACTATGAATTTTTGATCTGTGATCTGGAAAGCCCAGGTTTAAATCCTCACTCTGCCATAAAATGGTGTTGGGTGTCTTTCAAAGAGATTAACCTCCTTCACAGGATTGTTGTGAGAATAGGAGTGGAGAACTGGGACAAAAAGCAGGATAAATATAGACTTTTAAAAAGTAATGGGGATTAATTGTACACACTTTAATATAAAATGTAGACTCATTATGCACAGCGGCTGCTACGCCAGGTGGCTTCCGTGCCATTTCCCATGTACGCCCATGGGCGCGTCTCCCCCAGCGTAAGCAAATACCCGGCGTAGCATGCAAACACACATTTTGCACCAGGGTGGAAAGCCCGGGACACTGCCCAGTAGTAGCAGTGGCTGGGGAGAGTGGGGAGGGGCCGGGCCCCAACTGCATGCTTGCAGTAAGCAGTATGCCGCCCTCCGACCATGGTGGGGGCAGGGGGGAGACCCTGTCGGCTCCGCGGAGCTCGCAGGGGTCTGCGGTGTCCCTGAAGGGACACCATAGGTTGGGGTGGGGCTGGGCCAAAAGGCCCGGCCCTGTAAGTTAAACACAGCACCAGCCCACTCCAGCTCCCACCGGCGCCCGTGGTATCCCAGGGACCGCGGAAGATCCCGCGTTCCTGTAATGCGGGCTTTCCGTGGGCCTGGGCTGGGCCATGCCCATGCTGGCAGCAACGTCATGCATAATCGGGGATTTTCCCCAATGCCCTGATGCCGCCAGTGCGGGCATTCTGGCGTGTGCATACCGGGTCATAGAGAGCAAGTGTTCTGACCTTCATGATCTCTTGTTGTAATTTGCTTTTGGTTTCTATTCTCAGTTTTCAGAAAAAGAATATTCAGTATTTATGGCTTTTTAATAATAATTTAGAAAATGAATAACAAAAGATAGAGATAGGGAGCCTCAGGACATTGCTAGTGACCTTGAGGTCATATGTTACAGAAAAACTTGTCGGTCTTTGTTGTCTTGTTTTATGCCTGAAAAGAAAGCCCCCTTCACCTGTCTTCTGTACTTCTGTTCTTCTGTTTGTACCATTATTTTTCATGATGCTGCTGTATGAATATTCTTTGGAGCTGAGGTTTTGTTAGCAGGCTTGCCTCTGCCATCCAGTCAGAATGATGTCTCAAAATTTGATTCAAAGATTTAAAAAGGAAATTTTTAGTTTGCTTTTAATATTGAGGAGCAAATATACAAGAAAGGAAGTGCTATGGAATAAAGTGGTAGGTAAACTCATTATGTTTACTATGGAGAGGGCTTCCTTTTCCATTAATTATTTGACTACTTTAGTTGGCAGAATTATTGTTGTGTTTGCAGATAGAAGCCTCTAGACTCGCAAGTCTCAGACACATGATGTCCCTTGTTTAATTTTATGCCTGGTTTTCATTTCCAGGCATTGATTTTCCAAGGTATTTCATAGGAAAAAACTTTTAGCACTATCAGCAGATATTGAATACAGCAACACTGAAATCCCTGCCTTAATATTTAAAGCCTTTATTTACACCCAGTATCTTCCCATGGATTAAAACATAAAGGAGCCATTAATATATGTTGAATCCAGTGTCCCCTATTCAACAGCTCTCTTATTCACACATTAAAGTTAAAGCAACATAAAAAACCATAATTCAGAGAAACTAGCAAGAAAAATATGATAATCAGATATCCTATTAATTGAATGAAGAGTATTTGCAAAATGAATCTCTGTCCACAAGAAACAAATGTTTTATACATTAGCTGGACCATAGGATTATAGCAGAAGCAGGAGTGGTCCCCAGGAGCATGGTTTTTCTGTCTCTCTCTTCAATGTGTTTCTTCCTACTCAATCTTGTCGAAATAAACAATGGAGGAAGGGAGAGTCAGAGCCCCAGGTCATCATTTCATGAGTACAACTGACCTTGAAAGAGCTGAATCTTGGTTTCACAAACTAACCAAAAGTTAAAATAGATCATGGTTGTCTGAATCAAACTAAATCATGGGAATTGAGTTTCCAGCACAGATCTAAGCACATGAAAAAAACATAATAGGTAGGACCAACAAGGCATGGTAATGGATCAGCTCCTGTGACTGACAATATACATTAGTAGATGCTCTCACACAGTATTATGTGCTTTTTAAATTTCCATTCAGCTTAGTATCTGCTTTCTCCCAGGAAATGCTAGTCTTATAAAACCAACCTGCTTTATTCTCCAGCAAGCCTTCTGCAAGGTTTCCCAGTTCCCTTTGTACTTTGAATATCTTTGTGGGACTGGAGGATTTTGGTAAGCCCAGTGAGCCATTGGCCTCTCCTACAACACAGACAAAAGTAAATATGACTTGATTGGGAATAAGTGTCATTCATCAATTGGGAGTAGGTAGTCAGGCATTTTAAAGAAAGCAGCTGCAACCTGCAAAGTGGAAAAGCGAAGAGGCAGGAGTCTCTGGTGTCCCTGGAGGTGGGACCTGCAAGTGCTTAAAAGGTGATATATGCAGGAAGGAGGTTAGGGATGGTACGATAACCAGCAGTGGTGGATGAACAGGTTGTTCCTGCAGCCAAAGAGGAATGGGCAAGGGAGTCAGAGATCACAGAAGAGACTAACTGGGACAGAAGCACCTTACCTACAGGGCAAGAGGAGCAACTCCCTAGTGAGGCCAGAGAAAAAACGCAAGAGCCCTCAGGAAGTCTACTGCTGGTACATGTTTGCAGTTGGGAGACTGGGAAGGTTTGGGTGTGGACAGTGAGCTTGCACTACAGGGAGAAAGTGCCTAAAGAAGCTAAGTTTAAGGCATGGGGCAGGACTCTGTGGACTCCGGGATCTGAGCAACAAAAAGGGAAAGATGGACTTGAGAGGTTAGTGGGAAAGCATGGTGGATTACGGTGGTGGAGGAACTGGAGAAAGTTGAGAGTAAGTAGCCAAGGAGGAAAAAGGAATGATGTTCCCAGTATTTACACAGGTCTCCCTGATCTGAGGTTATTGGAGACTCTTGATGCTGATTTAAGAATACTGTTTGTGGGCTTATAGAGCATAAGGGGAAATCAGAGGGGGAAAACCCACAGAGACCCATTTCCCATTTGGTATCTGCTACACCAACCCATTTGGTGACAATATGGATACAGCTTTATTGAATACAGTCAAAGCAGCATTGGAGCAGCATAAGGATGGATCCAACATTGGGTGACCTATCTGCTGCCTGATAACTAGTATTTGATGAAAATATAGCCACAGCTTTATTGAAGACAGTCAATGGAACGTTGGAGCATCATTATTGGGTGACCTACCTACCATCTGATGACCACACCCCCAGCCCACCTGCTGGAGGATACAAGCATGGAATGGCAAGACCTGAAATCAATATGGGTGCTGGCTACTGTGTGGCCATCTTGCCACCTGGTGGTGGAAGCCAGCTGGCAGCCTCCCCCCCCCCAGTTAGCATGTAACTGTGGTTCCACCTCTAAAACCCCTTAATGCCTAAATGCCTAAAACCACCACAGAGCTGGGTGACCCTGTGCTCCTATTTAGGAGATAATCCCAAATAACATATAGCCAAATATCCATGCCCTATTCCTACAGGCCCTGCAAGTGTGTATATATAAAGCTATTCTACCATGCTAAAAATTTAACATTACAGTTAGTTTTATTTTAACTAATGTGCATGTGTATGCATGAGAGAGAGAGAGAGAGAGAATTTTTACTCAAGTACTGACTTAGTTGCTGGAATGCTGTGAGAGTATTTAAGATGTTCTTTTCTAATTCCGCAATGAGTAAAGAAGGCTCAAGTGAGATGCTGGGAATATTTTTTTCTTGTAGAATGCTTTAAAAATGCCTTAGGCTAGAATAAAATATTTTGTGTACATAGCACACTCTTTGTGTATCTGTTGAAATTTGTACAGAATTTTAACACTTTTTGGGTTCCTACCTCCTATATTAGTGGTTCTCAACATTTCTAATGTCGTGACCCTTTAATGCAGTTGCTCATGTTGTGGTGACCCTCAACCATAAAATTATGTAAGTGTTCCTTCACATAAATTCAACCGAAACTGTCTAATGCTGTGAAGACCCATTGTTCATGATTATATATAAATTATTCTTTTTCTGGGGTTTCTCAGTTCAGTTCTGCCTCTTGTCCCACCATGCCAAGCTTGCTCTTTTCCCCTCCTCCAGACAGACAAATGCTCTATATTGATCTAACCCGCAAGGCTGTTGTGTGGATGGCGACCCCCCCCCAAGTAAGCTGCTTGCCCTGCCGCGACCCCTGCAAAAGGGTCATTCGACCCCCAAAGGGGTCGCAACTCCCAGGTTGAGAAGCGCTGTCCTACATAAAGTTAGACAGCAGATTAACCGAGTCCTTCTTTACAAGTAGGTGTTGTGTATGTATGTATTTTTGCATATATATATATATATATATATATATATATATATATATATATATATATATATATATATAATACACACACAATGTAGTTGACTCTTTTTGTTAATGGATTTGATCACAGCAGAACGACAGGCATTCATATCACAGTTGCATAGTTAATTGCACCATTTGTCTGAATATATTATAATGTTGCCATAAATAACTAGGCACAATTAATCAAAAGTTCCATTGTGCAATACAAATCTCCCAAATGAGGTTTGTGCTACTTTGCAAAGGGACTTAAAAACAGTTCCCCTTCATTTTGCTGGAGTTATGTACAGAAATATTTTAGCAGATTGTATCATGAAGATTGAATTTTACCAGAAGGTTCTTGCAATATAATAACTCAAGTGCATTTTTTTTCAAAAATGAAATTTGTCATATTTGTATATGCCATTTGAAGCCAAGGGTTAAATGGCTGTATGTATGTGTGTAAAGTTCCATCAAATTGCTTCCAACATAATGAAGAACCTATAAACTAATAACCTCCATAGCATCCTATCATTAGCAGCCTGACTCGTCTTGAAGACTATGAAGTGGCTTATATATATGGCTTATTTTGGGTCTTCCTCTTTTCTTCCTGCCTTCAACTTTTCCCAGCACTGTTGCCTTTTCTAATAACTCTTGTCTTCTCATACTGTGACCAAAGTATGACAGCCTGTTTGAGTCATTTTAGTTTCTAGAAAGCATTCAAGATTGATCTGATCTATATTCATTTATCTTTTTGGCAATCCATTATATTTGTTCCCCATATGTTTATTTGAATTGTGGATATTTTTATAAGCCGCTTTGTATCCACATTAGAGAGAGAAGCAGGATATGAAAGCCTAAATAAATAAAGCCTACCACCCCACTCCTGTGTTAATAATACACAGGTTCACCCATTTCCATCTGCTAATTTCCTTTTCTGCACTCGGGCTGGCAGTACATCATGTGTACTTTTCACATGCAAAGATTTTGCTGAAATTCTGTATACATTTATGTACAAGTTTTATTGATACTTAAGTAAGTTGACCAGATTTTAACATTGGTAAAGTGAGGCACCATTGACCAGGAGGATTCTTGATTAAAAATTTGGTCTATATGGAGCAACAAAATTTTTCATAGAACGCAAAAATAGTATTGTAATATATATTTTTTAATTTCAACATAAATACTTGCCAGGTGCCCCCAGATGTCCCTCCAAAAGTGGGACAATCTGGTCACCTTATTCTGAAGGCTGAAAGAAGATGACTGATCCTCTTATGGAACTCTTGATTTTTTAAACTTTATTTAAAAGCCACCAGATTTGGAGAGGCAGGGCAACCTGTCTTTTTCCTTTCCAGACCTAACAGCTGGTGGCTATTAAGTCTGGATGAATAATCCTGTTAGAGACCTTCTGATGCATTTAACTTTATTTAAAACCCAGTGTGGGAAGCCTGATGTAGAGAGGAACTGTAGGTTGGGACATGGCAATCTTTTCTGTCTCTTCCACCTAACTGCTTCTTGCTGAGGTAATTAGGAATAACAAATAGCAGTGGGGAGGGTTAAACCTTACCTTGTCTACTGTATCACATCCCAGTTCAAATTAGGTGGCCTTGTGATTGTTGCTATCAAGGATCTCTTACATCCAATCTAATTGTGCTCTAAGAGACAAAGACTGCCTCAGGTTTCATGTTTGGACAGCACAGGCAGGTCTCCTTTGTTAAACTGAGGACAAAGGGAAGAAACAAGTAGTTAATTTCATCTGAATTAGATAGACTAGTAACATAGAATTGAAGAGATTTATTCTCAAATTAACAATAAAATACAGAGATTATCTGTAGCTTGGCTACATTATCTAGTCCAGTGGTCCCCAACGCCCGGTCCGGGCACTGGGACCGGTCCGTGGATCAGTCATACCAGGCCGCGGTTCCTCCTCGTCCTCCTCCCCAGCTGCTTCCTCGGGGGCTACCCTGCCATTCTGCTGCCAGTTCACCTTTGGTGCTCTCTGGCGGCCGCTATGGCTGGGGATCCCCCTCGGCGTGGCACTGTGCAGCTGCTGTTCTGTTCTGCTCTGGGCTACTGCTGTTCTGCTGCGGCAGGGCAAAAAGCCCCGCTGTTCCCTGCATATGCTCACTGGTGCACGCTGGTTACCCTGAAGCAACGGTCCTTCATACACAATGTGGGGCTGGAATTGACGGAGCGCTCCGCAGCGGCGGTGGAGTGGTTTTGGGGCATGGGGCCCCTGCTGAACGATGGTGAGGAGAATCATGCTGCTCTCCCACCATGGGGGGGGGGGATGCCTCTGAAGCTTGCAGGGGCAAGAGGCATCTCTGCAGGGGCACACTAGGTTGGAGGAGGAGACAGGCCAAAAGCCCAGCTCCTCCAATTATGCACGGCTAGCCCAACCTAGCCCTCACCTGCGCATGCAGCATACTCAGGAACGCAGAAGAATCCATGTTTCCTTAATGTGGGTCTTCCGAGGGCCTGGGTTGAGCCGGGGCTGGGATGGCGGCAACACCAAGCATAATTGGGGATTTTCCCTGAAATCCTGTCACCGCCATCTTGGGCATTCTCGCCAGTTCATAATTGGGCCTAATCACAACTGCTACCTGCTTATTCAGAAGTAGGTCCAAGTCCAAACTGTACCCTCAAGGGTAGTGCATCCCCATTAAGAATTGGTAACACTTTAAATTCTGGGTTTATAAGTAACTCTTCTATTTTGTCAGGATTAATCTTCAGATTATCAGCCCACATCTACATAAAAACTTTCTGGACACTGGTTCAAGGTTTCTGCGATCTCTTTGGGGTTGGCCAGTATGTATTTACAGTTAAGTATCTATTTAGTATTTATTTAGTTATCGTCTGGCATGTTTGTAATATAGCTAGGAGACCCCAAGATTATCTGACTGCTAAAAAATGGTTGTTTGGAGGTGGATTACCTTTGCCTGCTCCTGAGCCATGACCCAGGTATTCCTTGGAGGTCGCTTTTCCAAATTAGATTCCAAGACCTGACAGAATCAGTCTTTCTTGCGCTAGCCTGTAATATACAAATATATTAAACTTCATTTTGTCAAAGTAATCCAAGTAATACAATCAATTTATTATCAATTTTGAATGTTATTTGGTCTATATTCCACGCTGCAGGACTTTGTTAAACTTGGTTGCACATATCAGATTAGGAGGATTTTAAAATAAAGTATACGTAGAAATTAAGCAGCATTAATTGGTGGCATTTCCTCTTTCAGATTTATATAATCTTGTAGTCTTGTCCCTTGGGTTCTGCAAAAGTGATGTATAAAATTCTCAATTTAGATCTATCTATCTATCATCTATCTATCTATCTAAATGAAAATATATGAAAAAAAATTTTATATAAGTAATTTCTAATCAGTTACTCTCTGGGAGGATACTGAACAAACAAAACCCATGTTTCTTGTGGAGATTAGTAAAACAATTTTTATGGTAATCTTGAAACCTTTTACCATATAACATGATATTTTATTGTTTGTTTATTTATTTGGCCTTCTATGCAACCACTCCCAGGATCACCAGCTTATGGCAGCTTACAACATTTAAAAATATACAATAAAATACATAACACTAAAACTGACATAAAGTAGCAGCAGCAGCATACAGGAAAAAAAATACAATATATCTTCTAACAGCATGAAGTGTCAAGATTTTGTGGAGGGAGTTCCATACATGCATGTTTGCGGCCACGCATGTGCATTGCACATACGCAGCCATGCATGCACGGCCGGGCGATTACCCTCCCCACCGCTGCCAGTCCGCAGCCTTTAAAAGGTTGCGGACCACTGCCATAGAGTTTTGACTAAATCCTGGAATCACTTCCAGTATTGTCATCCTACCAGTGTGGTGCCATTTCCCCAGCCGCATCAGCTAGCAATTCTGCTCCAAATTAAACTTGGTGAATGAAAAGAAAGAGAAATTTGACTTTTGTAAGCTGTTTCAGCAATGCACTGCCATCTCTCAGTGCAATCCTTCAATAGTTCAGCCACACATGAGGGAAGGGAAAGTCAAAAGAGGACACTTTCCTGGAGTCTTTCAAAGCTTGCTAAAATTCAAGACATGATTTATCTTTTATGTCTAGACTCATCTTGTGTATTGTGAGAAAACTTCTAAAATGATTGTCACAAAGTTTGACAACCACAACCACCACAGAAATTGGCCATTAATCCCCGTACCCCCCCTTTCTGTTGAAAATGAATCAAATAAATTAGTAAATGAATAGAGAAAGTCATGTTTTTCTAATTTCTTCTCACACTTGCTGTAGGCTTGATCCTGCTGCTTCCACGTATTTGATCTATCTCTTTTCGTATCTGCCCTTTCTCCACATGTAGCTGAAGTCTTTGTGGGTAGAAAGTGTGACTAATATGGCTGTATTTAAGAAACCTTGCCGTAGAAACCAGAATCCTTCTATTATTCTCATGGAAGTTGTTGATGACATAGATTTTGTCCTCATATCTATTAGGAAGACTTAAAAAATCAAAAAAGTTGAGTAAGCTCTTAATTGTGCTATACTTAATCTATACGCAGGGATAATTACCGGAAACATGTTTTTCTTCCAGATTTGCATTTTCATCACAGCACCTGGAATGCATTTAGGGTAAAGTGACAGTGACATAAGCATGCAATGTAAAAATACATATCTTCACTCCCATATTTTCCCCCACTTATCAGTTAGATTCACATTTCCTTCAAGCCCAAGAAAGAAAATTGTAAGAACACATACTTGTCTGTCTTTGGAATTCTCTAGAATTAGCCTGTCATGAAATGTAAAACTAATGTGTGGTTGTAAAAACTATTACCAGCATTTTGCTTGCTTCTGGATGCTGGCTAAGTAGATTTGGGAATGAAAGGGGTTATTACAAAGTGAGTTCTGAATAGCTAGGTATGTCATTTTAAACAAGCAACTGAAATGTCTCTCAAATTTGGAATATAATTTTGTTTATATTCATATAACTTTTTCTTGGTAAAGTTTGCTTTCCATTTAGGAGAGCTAAGCAAGTAGTTGAAGTTATTTGAAAGCATGAAACAACTGATTCTTCCTATTAAAGTATATTAGAATATATAAAGCTCACATTATATAATACAGTTATGAAATATCAGCAATCATATAGATGAGTAAATAAGATAACATAGGTTCAATTTTAAGCTGTGTCGCTTTCTGGGTAGTTCTGATCTGAACTGATAGAACTCCAAAAGAAATGCCTTTGGCCTCCTAACTCTGGTATACCTGGGTGGTCTCCCATTCAAATACTAACTAGGGAGAACCCATGATTTGATAAGATCACACATGTACACACCCAAACACAGAGACATGCACAGATAGAAAAGCGGTTATAGTTAAAAGGCTGAAAAGTACTAGATATCCTGTTAGTGGGCCATTGAAAATTAATTACAGATCAAGTTGGAAGGATTACTAATTTCCTATAAACATAATTTCTGGTTGGGTTAGGAATACTCAAAACACTTTTATAGGTCACCTCACTTTGTCTGATACTATATAAATAATTTAAGATTAAAAATGGATGCTTAGTGAAATATTTTAAGAACTTTATTTACTGGTTGTTTACTGGTTGTTAGAAATTTCACTCATTTAAAATTAGACATGCTTTGGCAATTGCCAGTTCCAACTCAGACCCAGTATATAGAAAACTGATCATTCAGTGAGTTGTTTGGATGGGACCAGATGATGTATTCAGTCATGTCCGTTTGGCATGTTTTGTTTTTTTTCTTTTCTTTTCTTTTTTCTTTTTTGTATTATTCTGTGTGGTTTTCATGGGGTTATTGTTGTGGATTTTTTTTATACTGTAACCTGCCATGAGCCAGTACGCCAAGAGTGGTGGGTTAGAAATATATTGATGTTGACAACGACGAAGTTTGGTGTGGTGGTTAAAAGCAGCAGCTTCTATTATGGAGAGCTGGGTTTTATTCCTCCTGTGGCACCAGGGCTATTTCACTCTATGGTACAAATAGCATCAAGGTTAAAAAAATTTTTACAAATTGAAGGCAACTGCAGCAACCAGTTCAGAGACAACTGAAACTGCAGCAATATGACGTTATATAAATGGCTACTATAGGAGCACAGAGCTCCTACTTTGAGATTAATCATTGAGTTGCCTCAGTCAATTGCCTCACATAATCACAGAAGCTGAGCAAGGTAAAGTAGCCTAGCAATAATGTTTTGGTCAAAATTTGCAGTATACCTAGTTAAATGATTTATTCCCTCTAAAGCAGTGGCCCCCAACCTTTTAAAGGCTGGGGACCGGTCTGTGGGGGGGGGGAGAGGGAGGCCCGGCACTGCGCATGTGCAGAGTTGCGCAAACACGCATGCACAGAGCTGCCTTCCTCCACTGCCTTCCCCCCCCAAAAAAGCATGGCCTTGTGGCTCACCTCTGCCGCCTCCCCACCGCCTGGCCACTGCTTCACTGCCTCCGCTCTCCTTCATGAGACTGGCGCGTGGCGGCCTGGGCTTTGAGTTTTGTCTGGGAACCATCTGCCATACACCTGAGTCTAAAATGATAAACCTGTGCAGAGGCACTAGGTGACCTGCAGGTTTTGACTGCACTGGAAAAAATGGCTCATGCATCCAAAAAACAAAAACAATGGAATGTGATTTCAGCCTATAGCATATTTCATGGTGATGCTGGAATGCAGTTTCTGGATGGAAAAGGTACAGAATAAATTTAAAATCAAGCTACATAAAACATAACAAACTTCTGTGGGACATTTTAGTTTCTTTCAATCGCAAAAAATCCTCCTAAAGGATCAGTTTTGAGTGTAAACAGAAAAGAATCACTATACAAATATTTCAGGACTTACTAAATACAATAAAATATAGAAAAGGATTTAGAGATCTGTGTATTAATAGATATCATAAAATAAGATATCATAAAAAATGCTTCTAGCAGAAGTTTTCCTGGATACAGAGAAGAGAATATTTACAGCAAAATATCAAGCTGCAATTTTGGTACAAGAGTTAAATTCAGACGCAAAAAATTTAAAGCTTTTGTGGAAGGATAAACTTAGCCCTTGGCTCTATGGTAGGGATAGCAAAGGAGAACATGCCCTGTAGATTCTCTCTCTCCCGGGATTCTCTAATACTTGCCATCAAGAATGGCTGTAGGTAGGGTTTCACATCTAGTCAGTGCTAAAGCCCTTCTATTGGGATGGAGCTGAAGAAACTATAAGTAAGGGGCCGGTGACATAATATACCTCCTTTCTACCAGGACTCTAAAATGGGGCTACTTTCTTAGGTCTTGCTGTCTTTCCATGTCAAACACTCTCTGTTTGACCATGCTTTTGGCTTCGTCGTAATTTAACTTCAAAATAATACCATTGAATATGAGGGTGGAAGAGAAAGGACATATGATGGTATAAGTCTTTTTTGACTTGATCATTGACTATTGGAGGATTGTTTTCCTTTAAATTTGGACCTACTGGCCAATGGCTTCTCAGAGCATTCCAAGGAGGAAGACACTGTTTTAAGTGGTGGAGAGCTTAAAAACAAATAACTGTAGATCAGCAATTAGTTCATGTCTTCTTTTTCTTCTTTTTATCCTTTTAGCTGGTGATCGGTGGATCAGGTTATCCTCTCAGCCAATATGCTACTGTAGATGTCACTGTACTTTTTGCCTTATAGTATGTTTCCATTCTTGGCTATCATGACATGAACTGTCAAGCCCCCATCTGACACACACTGTCGAGCCCCCATCTTTCTTTTGGAAGCATTTACTTCTTAATTACCCAAACCCTTTCATCACTGTTTGACTTTCAACTTGTCCCTCAAGACTATCTCGTTTTCTCTCTTTCTTCTCTTCTCTTTCTGCCAGTTTTACTCCCCATGAATGTGTGCATGCACACACACACTTATCTGAAACCTGTCCATGTAGAATAATTCAGATCCCTGATGGTTGGAATCCATCTCACAACCTGCTAGCAAATTCATTGCATGGTTTCTATCATTTAATTTTATGATTTCCACCCCTATTTGGGCTACCAGTCTATTTCTTTACCACTTCTAATCCTGTAGATCAGCCTTTTTCAATTTTTTAACCATTGAGGAGTCACTGAAATAATTTGAGTCTTCAAGGAGTCCTGGACATGATGTCAGTCCCTTCCCTCCTGGAAGTGATTTGTCACCGGAAATGACATCACCACCCACCCACGTTAATAGGCAGCTCAAGGAGGACTGTGGGGGATCCACAGGAAGTGGTTTAAGGCAGAAGTAGGCATACAGGCTTCACCTTCTGCCAGACACAGAAACCATGAGAGACCTCATTCATGCGTAGGAGGGGGAAGGGAGAGCAATGAAAGTGGCAATTCCCTAGCTTATCCATAAATTAAAGAGGGGAAGGCCATAAAGGCAGGAGGAGAAAGGCTGATGGCCCCCTCCGGAGCTCCTATGGACCCCTGGTGGTCTGCGGACCCCATGTTAGGAATCCCTGCTGTAGATAGTGTTGTATCACTGAATCACAAAGGTACTTACTGCTGATGCATGATTCATTATAGTATTAAGATATTAAGTGAAGGTAGACATGTAAGAGTCCTGATCCCTGGGACCTTTTGCTTTGGCCAGTGAACATATCTGTGCCAGAAATACTAAAAGAGAGAAACCACAGAGGAGTGGTAGTGCTTCTATCATGGGTTTTTGAGATCAGTGCATGAACAGGGAGTCAGTTTTAGGAATAGGGCTGCATTTATATGAACTTGCCTCTTAAAGTATAGGACTCTGGAGCTGTTCTCCAGCTTAAAATTGAATACAAATCCCAGAAGATTTCTCCATCACTCTTCCAAAATCTTGGGTGCTTCTGATCACAACATCCTGATCACTTATTTAGCTTTTGAAAATAGTTCGCTGAATATTTTAAAATAAATTTCTTCTATTACAAGTGATTTGTATTAAGAGTTGTTAGAACATTTGAATACACTTTTAAAAAATCATTCCATTGCTTTTCTAAGATGCAGATGTTTTGTTATAAGACCTACTAGTGCTAGTAAAGACTTAAATCCTATTTCATGAGGCAGTATATGAGCTATAAATGAAAAGCCTACCATATTTTTTAAATCTATTCCCTTTCCCGTCTGCAGCCCATGATAAAGCAGGAGAGGCAAAAAAAAAAAAAATCCCTTGCAGCATGAGCTTTGCTTCCAACCCAAGATTTTGATTATCAATGACAGGATCCTAAAATTACACTTAAATGTCTCTCACATATTCTGAAATTGAATTTCTGAAAATAACACAGTGGTTGTAATAGGAGATAAAGTATGAAGTTCCAAAGAAATGAGCCTTGAATTGAACCTGCAATAGAAATTGATCCTATCAGTCCATTTTTTGCTCTGTGCTTTCTGGAAGACACAGCTAAATGTGGAAGAAACTGGGAACTCTGATTAAATAGGAAGCTGAACTGCCAGGGGCTAGAGCTGGACTTGCCAGTCCCTAAGGTCACAAGTGCAATTGCCAGACTTCACTGTGTGATACCTACCTAAAAATGGCAGAAACAGAACATTCTGAAAAATACGTCAAGTGTTGTCAGGGGGATAGCAATGGACTATCTCACTAAGCTTCAAGCATGACATTCGCTGTTCTCTTTCAAAAAGCAATCCTCTTCTCTTATCATGAGTCAGTGAGCCCAGGATGCCACATGATTCATGCCATCAGGGCCTATCATAATAGCCCAGCATGGTGCTGACCATTGAATGCCTTATTCAAGCAGCTGTTAAAGTAGAGGGATACAGCTCTACAATCTTCTACAACAGAAGCTTACTAAGTGAGAAGAAAATGAATGCATTGGTTCTGAAAACATAACTAATTGCCATATTATCAAGGTCTCTGAGATTTACGTGCAGTATGCAAAATGGTTGCTGTAATGTGTCAACCTATTTTGGCAAGCCTAATGAATGTGGCATTCATTGCGATTAGTATGGCAAAGTCACTCTTCTTACTAACCTGATCATTCATTAAATGTTGGTGTATTTTAAGACAGTGGTTCACCTCATGCAACAAACTAGGTGCATTAGGATTCCCATGCACCTGGTTTCTCTTTAGACTGGAGAATTGGATTTCCATGCCATGCTGTGTAGGAGAAAAAGAATGACATGTAGGAAGAATCTAGTATAACATTTTTGGTTTGTTTTACATTTGCTCAACTAAAATTTGTACAGCTCAGATATGTAGTTTGTGCTTGTGGTTGTTTTACTGAGATTTTTTCACTTGTTACAAAATGGAAGACTGTACTTGTTAATCAAGACTATCTGGATTAACAAAAACTCCTTTCTTTAGAACAACAATATATTTGTTTTCTGTACAGGTTTATATTAGTTTGAATACTTGAGTGGAATGAACTATCAAGTTATTGTCCCACAAACACAGAATAAGAAAGTAATGGAATCACAAACGTTGAAGAGGTGTGACGCAAGCATGCCTTGAAAATGATACTCCATTCCTGGGAATCCTTAACGTAGGAAGACAGTCCCCATCACCTCATTTTACATCTCTTCCTTCCCATCAAGCCTTTACACTAAATTGGACAAATGGATGGAGAAGTTCTCTTATTACATTCTACAGGCAATAGCTAGCACTCCCCTCCTATACATGATGAGTTCTAACCAGCTTTCTTACCACCCCCTTTTCTCTGAAGTCACAGAAGATGCTGGTGTGACACTCCTTTTCCACACCCCTAAAAATCTCCCTCTCACAGGCTCCAGGTTACACATAGATCAGGCATTCATACATGGCTACCACTCTTGTCTTTATTAAAATATACAGACAGACACGATCATTTCAAATCTCAGGTCCTCTCTCATACCCACTCAGATATCATTAGACAGGGTAGTCCAGCCACCCTTTAATAACAGGTCCTCACTCAAACACTTCATAGGATTATTGGAATTGGGGCTAAACACTATTCCATTCATCACTGTTACCATCTATACATATCCATATACAAAGTGAGAGAGAGAGAGAGATTTTGTTTGTGTGTTTCTTTTCTTGAGACAAAGCCCACAGGGTTAAACAAGAAGTTCACTTTTATTTGTGGTTTGAACATAGCACTGAAGAAAATAAAGCATAGGTAACAACATTTCTTTCCCCTTGAACTTTTGAACTGTTTCCTTGTTGCAGTATTGGATCTTTGGTTACGAATTTACTTTTTTAATGTCAGCTAGCTTTAAGATGATCTTTGCCTCAGCTTCACCCAATCATACATCTTATTTTCCCTCTCAACTCCCCAGCAGCCAACTCCCAACTCCTTTCAACTGCTATTTTTCAACTGTCTCTCTCCAACATTCCATCTTTCAGGGAGAGGTCCATCACAACTGGTAACTACTGCTCAGTTACCCATCAAATTCATTCATTACAAGATTCACTGACAGCACCTCTCTCTTGTCTTAGTTTTCCTCCCCGCACACACTTTGCATTTTCAGAGCTAGGGTGATGAAAGATATTCTTTTCCACAGTTCTATTGCTAGTGGTTGATTAGAGGAATCAGAGTCAAGGAACAAGACAAGAGAGGAGAGCTGTTCCTCAGTCATGAATTTTCCTGGCAACATTTGCCCCATATATAATTACCATTGGTATGTGAGTGAGTAATCCTGAAAAGTACTGTAAATTTAGAAAGGCTTGGTTTCAAAACTTTTGAGCAACATTGAGGGATATAGAACTATGGAAATAAGAGCAATGGCTTTTGAAGACTATGTACCTTTCAAATTTTTTTTGCAAGCTTAAGGTAAAATGAATAACATCTTTGAACAATATTGCAAGCTTGCAGAGAATTATTAGAAGCCAAGTGTGATGGAATCTTGTGGCAAATGTTTAAAATATGCTTGGCAAAGATATGTTGATTAATAAACATGAGCCAGAAGATGCATATTAATCTATTTATATATAAGAACTTTCTAGCTCATTAAAACTTTACTTGGCATTTCAACTAGCGAAGCAGTAGATAAAACTAGTCATTGTCTTTTATCTTGTTGAGGGCTCTCATATGAAATAAAAATCAAATTATCGCTAAATCTGTTAAATAGTTTCACTGGTGACAGTCTTCTGAGTATTTTACTAGACATGTAAGCAAGTTCTAGCCCATTCTATAATATGTCTTTGTTGAATATCCCATTGTGATCTCATATTGATTTAATCAATAAGAATAGGAAAATAAATTTGTTTTTATGGCAGAGTTTGGAGTCAGTCTAGAACAGTCATAAGAACATTTTTATTGCTTGCAGTTGTGCCAGACTATGACTTTGTTATATATGGTTGGTATCTTCAGCTGATATAAGGAGCCCAAATAAATGGAATACTATCTGTGCTATGTATGCAGGAAAAAATCTACTTGTCCAGTATTCAAAGCTTTGTACACTGTGATCTATGCTGGATTAAATATCTGCATACATCTCCTAAGAGCCAGTTGAGAAATTTAATCCAGTAGGTGGGTCTAATTTTTGCTAAAGCTGATAGTACCTGTACATTGCTAAAGCTGATAGTACATGTACATAAGATCTGTGCATCAAAACCTGTGTTCCTTTTCTTCATCTCTTGTATCATTATTACACTACTTTTAATGAAGTTGTCATGCTAATTTTATTCATCTTCTTCTGGTTAGTACATACTGACCTATAAATGCATGCAAATATATGGTCTTCTTAAAAGTATATAACCTCACAGCCAAATGCCAGATATGTATTCAGAATGTAGTGTCTATAAGTACTTCCATTAAAATTAATTTCCTTATTTTTACAGATCCTGTGCGAGGTCCAAGAAAGCTGGAGGTCGTAGATATTAAATCCCGGCAAATCACTATCACCTGGGAGCCTTTTGGCTATAATGTAACTCGTTGCCATAGGTACAACCTCACAGTCCATTACCGCTACCAAAGTGGGGGACAAGAACAAGTCAGAGAAGAAATGAGCTGGGATACTGACAATTCACATCCTCAGCATACCATTATTAATCTATCTCCGTATACTAATGTCAGTGTAAAACTCATTCTTATGAACCCTGAAGGACGGAAAGAAAGCCAAGAGATCGTGGTACAGACAGATGAAGATGGTAAGTTTTAAAGTTTTTTGTTTTTTTGACTGAACACATTTATTATGAATAGAAATATATTTAGCAATGGTTATATTTGGAAGTCATATTGAAATGTTGTTGCATGGAGGAGAGTGGTCCAGTTTTAAAGGATGCTGAGATTTGACATGTGAATTATTGCCTAATCTGCTGATGCTTTGATAGCCGATTATTTTAAAATAATAAATTCACCCTGTGAACCTGATATCACAACTCTGTGTAGCCAGTTACATTTATCTGTGGGACAACACCACACAGCCAACTAAGAAGTAGAGAATTGCTCAATGTATGAATGAACAATTTCACCCCATTTCATTGGATCCTTTGAAAAACCAGTGGAGACGTTTTCCCAGCCATCCAGCCAACTTATTCACAAATAGCTCTATTTCAACGCTAAGTTATATATTTTTAAATTTTATTATTATATTTATATACTGCCCTTCCCTGAGGCTCAGGGTGGTTTACATGGCACATAGAATACAGTACATGGAACTTAGTGAATTACAAAAGTCCAGTCTAGAGGTGACTGTTGCATGGATCACTGTGGCTAGGTGTTCCAGGGCCAAGTAGGGTGCTAGTAGTTTGGCTTGGTGGAGATGGTAAAATGCCAGTCGCGCTACTTTTATGACCTGGGCTTCCATTGTGAGGGAAGCATCGAGGGTCATGCCCAACCACAGGACATCCGTCTTTGAAAGCTTGAGATAACTCAGACTGAGCTATCTCGTCACTGCTTCCAGGCAGCTGGCTAATGCTTCTAGGGGAGAGTCAGGGTGGCCATCCATCAGGAGGAAGAGCTGGGTGTCATCAGCATATTGATGACAACCCAGCCCAAATCTCCATACCAGTTGTGCAAGAAGGTGCATATTGTGTTTAAAAGAGGGTGCTGAAGAATCTTTAGAAAAGAACTGTAGAATCTTTTCAAAGGCAAATGTAATTTTTAACTCATGCATTCAATATGGGAAGAAATTTTGTATAATTTATAGAAATTATTTGAAATAACAGGTACAGCATTACTTTTTAAATCTATTAGTCTTTTAAAATATTTTGTCAGCCATAATAGCACAAGATTTGAAATCTCAGAATCCATAGCACAAACAACAAAAATATTCATATAGCCTCCTTTTCAAAATCCAAAATACCAACATGGCTGCAACTTCTGCCACCGTTGCTCTCATAATGACAAAAGAATGTCTAAAGGCTTCTGTCCTACTGGGTTGCTTTAACAGTATTGAAAGCAACCACACAGATTCTGCTCGAGCTCCATAGAAGTATGTCAGCTGCATGGTTGTTAACCATGTTGTTAAATGAACCCGTTGGGCAAAAGACATTATTGTGTCAGCATGAAGCCAGTTGCTACTTTAAAATTTTAGTCTTAACATATAGAATGTAAGAATGGCAAAATGTCTATTTGTTGATGATGCTTTATAGCTTGATAAATCCCTGGCAGATATCTTATACCTGTAATTATTTTGAACATTGAAATATTCTTAACTTGTGGTAATGCACTGTGAATGAGCTACTGTGCAGATCTTCTCTGGAAAATGTTTCCTTATTTTTGCACTGGATGTATTGCTCATTTCCCATGTCACCAATTTCCTACCTTTTTGCCTTCAGTGCTAAACCTCCTCTACAGCAGTAATGGCTGCTGTAAGTCATATAATACATGAATGAGTCTTTAATACAGTGCAAAAAAATTAGACTTAACTTGTTTTACTGTTTCTGTACTATTACCTGTAGAAAATCAGTGAAAACTCCATATAGGGCTAGAACGGAAAATATATCTTTTCTTTAGTAGAGTGGATTTATTTATATCAAGGCTATATTAACCAGTAATACAAAGTATAATTTCAATTCCCAAGGAAAAACAAACAAAATTAAATTATTGATTTAAATCAAGTCTCCTGTTTTCTAATTCATGTATTTTTCTGAGTGAAAGAGCATTTATTGGTTTCAATAACATATAGTTTTTTCAGATAAATATAAAGTCTTGAGATAAATTTAAAACCATTTGTGTGTGCTCAGAGGCAATGTATTTTGCTATAAAACTAATGTGTCCCTCATTCAAAGATACCCAAAAATATCCTTAATTTGAAGAAAAATGCATAATTCTGTACAATATTAGGGAAGTTTCATTGGGTGTCCCCTACCTAGAACTTTGATAGAAATAAAGGCAATGGCAAAGGTTGCCACACCAAGCAATTGGTAGAAGGGTTTGGGACAGGGAGATGGGGGCCATGACTCCAGTGTCACTATATCATTTCTGGACACAACCCAGAAACAACAAGGGATACGTTAGGAATTGCTGGAAACTATGATTTCTTTATGACAAGGAACTGTACATATTGTAGGGTTCATTGTAATTAAGTCATAATTCACTGAATATATAGGATTGTTTTTTATATTTTTATATTGCTTGCCTTGGAATTATCAGTTTTCCTCTATTTTCCTTTACATCAGAAATTAATATTTAACTTTAAAAGTTTGAAAAGGGATATTTAATAGAATTTTTAATACTGTGTAACAAAGTTGTATATATTACATTCCAACTGAGTTTTAATTAAAGAAACAATGAGTAGAAAACGCTTCTACTTGTGCAAGGGGGAGTAGCTTTTAAAGAGGTGCCCGTGGATGCAGTTGATCTGCTCCACAAGAAAGACCCCTAATTTCAGAACAAACAGCATCAACTATACTGTTAAAGGCTTATTCACAATGCTCATTTTTTAAACATTATATATGCCATTAAATGGAAATGAACTTTAGGGGGAAATCTTAGTTGGCTTAATAATGTTCTAAATGGGAGAGTAATGAACAAATATACATGTCTGCTGATATTTAATATTTGTTCCTAAATTATTTCATGTTTATTGTACTTTGGCTTTTTCATTGTAAGCTTCATTCGTCCCATTTGAGCCAGAAAGGCAGAATACATGCCTTTTTGGGCAAGTTTTTCTCTTTCTTTGCAACAATGGCATGAGTTTCTTTTCTAGTAATTAGAGAATAGGGAAAAGTTATGCAAATCCCTACTCTGGTACAGTAATGCCCAATTCCATTTTCATTTTCCACCCCAGAAAGGATGAATATAGAAAATTCATCTTCTCAGCAAGTTCACCTCTGTGCTTCATATCCCTACTAGAGGAATAGGGCAGGGGTAGGCAAACTGTGGCCCTCCAGATGTCCATGGACTACAATTCCCACGATGGGCACATATTTGTAGTCCATGGACATCTGAAAGGCCACGGTTTGCCTACCCCTGGTGTAGGGTAAGGACTAGTAAAATTCTAGCACTGTAAAATGTGAACCACAAGACACACACACACACACACACACACACACACACACACACACATATATATATATATATATATATATATATATATATATATATATAAAATTTGATAATTTACTATTTGTATTGTAATTGGGAACAGAAATCAGCATCCTAAAGTTATCAAGCCTCCTATTGCTACAAATATATGTCTGCACGTACAGAAGAAATGTTTCACTGAAACTCAGAATTAGTGAGACTGAGTGGAATTCAGGATACTTTGCCCTCCTTTCAATTGAAAAAAATATATGGGTCACTGAATTTAGTTTGTCCCAATGCAAAGTTTCACTGTTCTCTTTTATGTAGAATACATCTATCTATCATATCGTATATAAAAAATCATCTAAAGGGATAAAAAGAGTGAACAGAGGAGATCATTTTTGCAATTTTTTCAAGGGCTTTAATATATTCCAGTGGATCTCAATATAGTTACAATACAAAAAAACTAAAAATCTTTTTCTCCTAACCTTTAGTTCCAAGCGCCGTGCCACTTGAGTCTATTCAAGGAAGTACTTTTGAAGAGAAGATTTTCCTTCAGTGGAAAGAGCCAGTACAAACATATGGTGTGATAACATTATATGAGGTATGTTAACTTGCACCTTTTTGGGTTTTTTCACTCTTGCTTTAAAATATTGATTGGTCTGTCATAATTTTTTTTGCTGTATATCTTACATGTTAAGGTAAAGTAGATTTTTAAAATACCAAGATTTACCCTATAATTGATCTTTTGGATTAATTCCTTTTATATAGGAAGCATGAACAAATGTTATGCTTTATTTATATATCATGTGTCTTTACCTCCATAGTGTTTGTTCCTACCTAATTTATAAGAAACTCTGCATTTACTAAATATGTATAGCATTAATTACTGTAGGCATATAATTCAGTAACTTTTGAGGCTTTTTCTATTTCGGCAGGAGAATCCCTCTTGTAATGAAATGTCCCTGTCCTCATTCTGGTAGTGTATTAGTTTATGAATGAGAGAGGACTAACACCAATGGTGCTGTGCCCTGTCACCAGGCAAACATAAGCAGCACAGAGGTCAGAGAATGCTTTAAGAACATTGAGATTCACTGGGTGTTAGCCACCTATGATGTAAATAATTGATGCTGTTTACATCTGCCTTTGGCATCCTATGGAAGCACCTTTGCCCTCTCCTTTGACTTGGTATTTAACACATATTAAACTTGTCTGTCTGTTTATACCAAGGCAGATTCCAGGGGTAAACAAAAGCAGAAGAATAAACTAAATACAATTGTAGCTGGGTGAGAGACTTAATTGGGGAAAAAAAATTAGCTTCACTATAACAGAAGATGTTACAGAGCTTGACAGAAAATGCCAGTCTTCCATAATGCCAGTCTACCATAAGCATAAGACATATCCTCAGATGCAGTGAATAATTATGGAACATGAGGAGCTAAATCTCTTGCAGAATCATGATTTTCTTGGGAGACGACTAAATAAAACCTTATCGAAAAAAGGGATTGGTGATAAAAGGCTCTATATTCTCTTGAGGGGGCATGGCTCATTGACAGAGCATCAGCTTGGCATGCAGAAGATTCCAGGTTCTGCCCCCAATATTTTCAGTTGAAAGAATTAGGTACTAGGTTGAAAACACAGCTGAACTTCGCACAATAATTGTTCTGGATGCTTGAGGAATAAGTTCACAATGCGGCATGTTAGAAAAGAAATAGAAGTTTTTTATTGTAAGAGAACTCCATACTTGATAGGAAGGGCAGAGTAAATGCTTCTAGCTAAGCTATGATGGAGAGAGACTGCAGAAAGCATGTCCAGCCTTCTTGGTAAACAAAAGGAGAGCAAGAAGGGAATGACTGGAGAGAAGGCATTCCTGAGAATAGTGTTTTGGGTGACTGCAGAACAGCAGCAGAATGGACAGAAGGAAAGATCAGGAGGTGTCCTTTCTATCCTAGTGACTCCTCTACTCTTCCCTGAGAGACTAGGATATATGCATTAAGTAACTACACAGTCCATTTCTTCCTACATAAATGAGTAAAGACCTCTTTGTCAAATGCTAAAGAGCCCATGCCAGTCTGTGTAGACAATACTAAGCTTGACCAACCTCTCCTCCATTTTATCTTCACAACAACTAAGGTTGCCATCTCTGGATTGGGAAATACCTAGAGACTTTGAGAGTAGAGCCTGAGAGGGTGACCTTTGGAGAAGGGTGGGATATAATGCCATAGAGCTCACTTTCCAAAACAGCCATTTTCTCCAGGTGAACAGATCTCTTTGTAATCCCAGGAAGTCTCCAACTGCCTACTGGAGGTTGGCAACCCTAACAACAATCCTTTGAGGTAGGTTAGACTTTGTAACTTGCCCAAAACCACTCAGCAAGTTTCCAAGATTCTGAACCTCGGTCTCCAAATTGTAAACCAACAAACTAGTCCACTGAACCAGTGGTCCCCAACCCCCGGTCCGGGGACTGGTCCAGGGATCAGTTGGCACTGGGCCGTGGCTCCCCCTCGTCCTCCTCCCCAGCTGCTGCCTCTGGGGCTGTCCTGCCACTCTGCCACCAGCTCACCTTTGGTGCTCTACTGCAACCGCCATGGCTGGGGCTCCCCCTCGGCGTGGCACTGTGCAGCTTTTGTTAGCAGTGCCATCCAGCGGGTGGTGGGAAATTAGGGGTGCCGGTGGGAAAGCAAGCGGGCAGTGGCGATGTCCCTTGGAAAAAGACTACCACCCCCCCAGGCCTCAGTAAAATTGTCACACGTTGACCGGTCCCCGGTGATAAAAAGGTTGGGGACCACTGCACTAAACAACACTGGCTTTCATAAGGCAAGCTCAGATGGTAATGTAAGCTAATAAAAATGGTACAAATCAGAAAGATCATAGATCCTCTACACATTCCAGCATCCATTCTCACAAAATGAACATGGATAAACAGGGAATGTTCTATAAACCTAGAGTTCCAACAACACATCTCAAAGATCCTAAGAACAGAATCCCTCAAGATAGCCTCTCCAAGGAGGCTAAAAGTAGCAGCCAATCTTCTGCCATCACTAAAACAGTATCAGTCTTCTCTGAACTATCCAACCTTGTTTGCTTCCTGCTAAAGGGAGAATTGTTGGGAGACAAAATAGGAGCAGGCTACACAAAACCCCTTTTCCTCTCGGAAATTTCACTTAAACTTCTTTCTAAAGTGGTTAGAATTCTAGAAGTATCTGGAAGGGTCAAAAAGAAAAAAATAAATTTAGCAGGATATTACATAGGAACAGGGCTTGTTTGAGCCCCTCACCATTGCCTTTCCTGATACTTTTGAAAATCTGTTCATGAAATACATCATGAACCGATAAACACATTGACCGATTATGTATGGCAGGAGCTGCACCAGGCTGCTGCCGATCCCTAGTGGTGGGGCAGCATGCCCCACCACATCCTGTGTACACATGGGGGAAGAAATCCCCCAATGCACACGGTCTGCACTGGAGCTGTGTGTGCACATGCACAAATCCGGGGCAGGTGGGTTCTGCTGTGCCTTGTGGCAGCAGCAGTAGGGCAAGGAACATAGAGGTACCACATTGCGTGGGAGGGTAAAAATGCACCATTCAGCTTCGCAGCACCATGAAGCCAATGGGACGTTTTGTGTCCCTGCAAGGACATCATAGGAGGGGCACAAGAGCTGAGCATTGAAAGCTCAGCTCTTCACATATGCACTAGCCTGGCCTGGCTGGCCTTCTGATAGCTGCCACAGCAAGAAAGGGAACATGGAAGAATCTGTGTTTCCTTGTCGCGGACCATCAGAGGCCTTATCGCAGGCCAGGGCCAGGAGGGGGCCCAAACAGTGCCACCGTCATGTGTAAGTGGGAATTAGCCCCACTGTCAAGAACGGGCCGGCCTGCCCTTCCCTGCCTGTGCATAATCAGTCATTGACGTGTATCCTTTAAAAAAATGAAGACAGTGGTTGTGAAGACTTCAGCGAACAACACTCTCTTTATGGAGATTATTTGTTGATGACCAGGCCTGAATCTGAACGGAGCTTTTTTTTTCTGCTTTCAATCCTGCTGAATTAACAGCGATTTGAAACTGAGTTTTTGTGCTTCCCCCTCCCCCCTGACTTGAACAGAAACCTATCTGCACAAGGCTGTTAGTGGGCGGGCAAGCAAATGGGTGGAGCAGTGACGAGCAGAAATGAAGACCCCTGATTTCATCCTCCAGAATTAAGAGAATTGCCTCCCATGCTGGTCTCTCAGCCACTCCTACCTCACAGGGGCTGAATCTGTAAGCGGGCAGGCAGCTGAGCGGGCAGAGGGGGAGGGAGACAGGGCATTTTGTGGGGAGCTGACATGAGACAACAGCAGCTTCTCACAGAATGAAGTAAATCTCTGCTGCGAGAAGTGTGGATTCTGGAACACAGTCACCTTAAACCTTTAAAAAAATTAAACTTGCAATCAGGAACTAGGAATTATTTAAACTGGCACCCAACCAGTCAGGGACAGACTACCTCGTTATAGTGTTGAAGCCACAAGGCAGCAACAAGTTATTTCAGGGAAAGCAGACAGCTTACTCATGCCGATTTTTCAAATATCGAGTGTTATATCCACTCTAGGATATTGTGGGGGAAAGGTAAGGTCACTCCAGATCAATCATGCTTGTTGCAGATAAAAAAATTTTAATCACCCAAAATCAAAATGGAAATTGCATTCAGTGTAGACGGCAGGGACTGAATCATCCTGGAGAGGAATAAAAGCTCCATGCAGATTCAGCCCAGGTAACAGCCTCAAGGGACCTAAATCCCTCTAAAGAGAGTGACAGTTTAAAAAAAAATCACTGAATAGACCTCCTTGTAGATTCCTCTATGGATTCCATCCACTTTGAAGCAAGAATAATGGATATAGAGTAAAAGATTCTCTTTGCAGTCCACAGAAAGTGCATTTTCAGGGCTTCAACCCTGATAATTTGCCCATGGCTTCTAATCACAACTTACCACTGCCCTCCCACATTGCTCTTACAGCACTATGTATGAGGTCATTAAGTGACACTGAGCCCATAAATTAGAATACTTCCTTCTGAAAACATATTTATACTGGCATGGCAGGTCTTAGGGACAGGCTAAGGTATAGCTAATGACTAAGGTATAGCAGCAGACACCAATACATAAAATCCTTCTGATATTTTTAAAAAATTAATTGAGAAAAGAAATTGTGGTAATTGCCATTTAAAATCTATGCCATGACATGAAATGTCCAATTTAAAATACACCCCCCCCCCTGCAAATTCTACTGAGCCACTGGAGCTCACAATGCCTCAAGCAGGAAACTCATTTATTTGAAACACAGAAACAATATGTATCATCCTTTAAACCTGGTGTACTGTGATTTGCTTCGAGTTTACTGGTAGCCTTTTCTAATTCCAGAGGTCGAAATGGAGAGCTTGTGTAAATTATGAGTTTACCCTGGGTCAGTGCTGAATTGAATTTAACCAACACCTGACCTGTATAAAAAGTACCTTGAAATCAATGTAGGTTCTGTTGAAAGTTGTGTTTGTACTATTCAAGTTACAATGGTTTGAAGAAAAGCTAATGTTCATACTAACCAGCAAGTTAGAAAACACTAAAGATGGATATTCTAATTTATTCAGTACACGGACATGGCAAAAGCACCTGACTTCCCTTGACTTTTCCCTACCTTTTTTTCAGCATGGAAGTTCATTTTTTATCTTGTTTGGTGGGATTTCTTTTGTGCATCCAATATAATATTGCTGCTCTGGCTTTTCTTATTACACTATACCTTGAGAAATGTGCTATGCACTGGGTCCCCCCCACACACACACACATACACACAAACTGCTATTTCACATAAGGTGTTGCATTTCACTGACTATATGGTTGTCCCATACATGAACTAAATAGCTAGTGTGCTACTTAAGTCCACTGAGTGTGTATCTTTTTGGCTGGCCTTTTAAAAAATGGTTAAATTGCACATGTGCCATAAACAATACGCGTGCAATTACTCTGACATTGGCAATCAGAATTGCTTTAACATCATCCATAGAAGCCCTATTCAAATGACATCAGAAACATAGAAATCAATACCTCAGAGTTGGAATGGGTACAAGAATGCTGCCCCCTCCCCTTGCCTGATCACCAATTTGTGAGCATGACATCTACATGTGGAAGCCTCCTCGTGATCAGAACCCATACCATTGCTATCCTGATCACTGAAATGAAGTCTACATATGTATACCTTCTGTGCATGTAGAACTTGGACTTAGTAGTTGCACAGTAAGGACTGGGACCAGCTCTTAGATGCATGTTCCCCTTCTGTATGTATTGACTCTACATGTCTTGTGTTGTTCACAGAGAGCTAGTGATAAGAAATGAAGACTGATGTGATGGATCATTTTTTCTAGAGATTTGACAATGTACATTTTAGTGAATTAAAATGATTACTCTCATGGAGGGAGTGTGTTTTTACTTCTGTCATATCTAAGCCATTTTATGCATTTTTATTAAATCCTTTAGCCACTGTCTATCAGATATACTATACCAAACTATTTTCAGACCTGTAACAGGCATGTACAGCACTTTTATGATATATTTGGAGTTGGACCATAAAGGCTATGGTTTAAATCCTGATTCAGCAATGAACCTTCTATTTGGCTTTAATGTCACCTTTGGTTCTGATTTATATTAAAGACTTACTTCACAGAGATATGAGGAAGATATTTACTGCAGAACATTTGGGATGCTAAACATGGTAATAGAGGAGAGTAATAAGCAGTCACATGTAACTAAATGCACTCTACAAAAACAAGTGGAGTGGTATATATTATACTAGAAAGTGATGTATTGCATTTGACAACAACACATAGAATAAAAGATAGATGATCTTCTAATGGAAAATAAAATGTATCTATAGGAAAATGTAGTATATCTTTATTTTCCTACAGTAGACTATTTCAGTTTTTCAGAAACTTGCCACAATATTCTAACTGCCTAGATTTTTAAGTATAACCTTATATAGACCTATTATGTCACAGTTGATTTGTAGGCATGTTTATGAAAATGTAACAAATTTCTCCTTATAATCCAAAGAAATTTATTATTTTAGTACAAATTTCAATTATAAGTAGATAATTTTGAAAAATGAACACCTGCTTTTGTCATATTTTGGTGCAAAGTCAACAATAATGCAGTCTAGAAAAGAAAATTACAATGTAAAAACTGACAACTTAAAAGGTACTAGTGTGAGCCTGAACCATAGCCTTTATAGTTGTAATCTAGCTGCCTCTAAGTCCCTGTATCTATAAAAGTAATAACTCTTAACAGTTTTGTCTGAGCCTGTCTCTCTTCAATGCATTTCAGATTTGAAGCACATAAAGCAGTAAGATAACTTATCATAAAATGTCTGACAGTGCACGTATTAGAAGGGTTTACCAGGTAAAAATGCAATCTTTGTCCCAACTGCTGAAGACATTTAACTATGTTATTCTTTTGTAGATCATCTACAAGGCTGTTAGCTCCTTTGACCCAGAAATAGATTTATCCAACCAAAGTGGACGAGTTTTAAAGCATGGGAATGAAACTCACTATTTATTTTTTGGTCTGTATCCCGGGACTACATATTCTTTCACCATAAGAGCCAGTACTGCCAAAGGTTATGGACCTCCCATCACAAGCCAATTCACTACAAAGATATCAGGTATTATTTAAACTCAACACTGCTATTCTTTTAGTATGAATAGCTATTATATTCATTTTGTTGTTTACTTGGAATTTTATAACTTGAAAGTAGTATATCTACAATGCGATCCTAATCTGATGGCAACAGATGTCATCACATGGTCAGAACACTACACCCTAGGATATCATGCCCTCCCTGTTCAGGCAGCAGACACATTTTTGTCCACCCATGGAGACTTAGGGTTCCAGTCAGATTCCTGAATGCTATGCGGGACCCAATGTCTTTTGGTGACACGTTGGTGACACTAGTTGAGGACAGGCAGTCCCGCTTGTCTGCCACCATTGACAAGATCACTGTCCGACACCCTCTCCACCCTTGCCTCACACTGGCTCTGTGGTACTCCATAAAGCTGCAAGAGAAGAAGAGGGATGGCTAGAGCAACTGTGGAGAGAGACTTGCAATGAAGCTGCACGAATATCCTATCGCACGCTTATGAAGGTATATGAGATGGCACTGAAGGTGGTGAAAAGAGGTTTTCATCACTGAAATCGCGTCCGTGAGCGTGACACAATTATTTAGGCTAGTTTGGTCTCTTACTGCTCTCAAGGAAGGGCACCAATAAGGTTAGTCAATTGATTCTGAGCTGTGAGGCATTAGCGAGCGTTTTTGCAGATAAAGTCTTGTTGCTCCACCAAGCCCTACATGACATGCTTGAGACAAAAAGGGAACTGGAGGCTCCATGGCTATCACATGAGATGATGTTTAATGGCTTCAGGTGACTCTCTTTGCCCAAAGTGGACAAGTTGTCAGGGTCAGTGAGGGCGACCACTTGCCCCTGGATCCCTGCCTTTTCTGGTTGCTCAAAACACGTAGAGGCCCCATGAGGAATATTGTGAATTTCTCCATGTCAACTGGGGAGTTTTCAGTGCTGGGGCGGCGGTCTGCCCTGTACTAAAAAGAATTGTTGGACCTGCAGAACCCAGCAAGCTACCTCCCAGTCTCACATCTTGCATTTCTGGGTTAGGTGGTTGAAAGGGCTGCCGCGGACCAGCTCCTGGCATTCCTGAATGAAGCTTCATTGCTTGATCCATACCAGTCTGCTTCTGTCCTGGCGACAGGATGAAGATAGTGCTAGTCGTTCTGACAGATGATCTCCAGCACCAGCTGATAGGGGCAGTTTGGCCATCCTTGTGATGTTAGATCTGTCAGCCGTGTTATTTGAGGTCGACCACAAGTTGTTGGCCTGCTACCTTGCTGGGGCAGGGATATGAGGCACATCCTGTCAATGGCTGATATCCTTCCTTCAGAACCCGACACAGAGTTATGGTGGGAAAATTGTCATAGAATCATAGAGTTGGAAGGGGCCATACAGGCCATCTAGTCCAACCCCCTGCTCAACGCGGGATCAGCCCAAAGCATTCTAAAGCATCCAAGAAAAGTGTGTATCCAACCTTTGCTTGAAGACTGCCAGTGAGGGGGAGCTCACCACCTCCTTAGGCAGCCTATTCCACTGCTGAACTACTCTGACTTTGAAATTTTTTTTCCTGATATCTAGCCTATATCATTGTACTTGTAGTTTAAACCCATTTCTGCACGTCCTTTCCTCTGCAGCCAACGGGAACAGCATCCTGCCCTCCTCCAAGTGACAACCTTTCAAATACTTAAAGAGGGCTATCATGTCCCCTCTCAACCTCCTTTTCTCCAGGCTGGACATTCCCAAGTCCATCAACCTATCTTCATAGGGCTTGGTCCCTTGGCCCCAGATCATCCTCGTAGCTCTCCTCTGTACCCATTCAATTTTATCTATGGCCTTCTTGAAGTGAGGCCTCCAGAACTGCACACAGTACTCTAGGTGTGGTCTGACCAGTGCCATATACAATGGGACTATGACATCTTGTGATTTTGATGTGATGGCCCTATTCATACAGCTCAAAATGGCATTTGCCTTTTTTACCACTGCATCACGCTGCCTGCTCCTATTTAGTTTACAATCCACAAGTACCCCAAGGTCTCGTTCACACACAGTGTTACCTAGAAGCGTATCCCCCATCCAGTAGGCATGCTTTTCATTTTTATGACCCAGATGCAGAACTTTACACTTATCTTTATTAAATTGCATCTTGTCCTCATTTGCCCATTTTTCCATTGTGTTCAGATCTCGTTGAACTCTGTCTCTATCTTCTGGAGTATTTGCCAGTCCTCCCAATTTGATGTCATCTGCAAACTTGATGAGCAGTCCCTCCACCCCCTCATCTAGATCATTAATAAATATGTTAAAAAGTACTGGACCGAGCCCCGAGCCCTGAGGTACCCCGCTATTCACCTCCCTCCAGTCTGATAAAACGCGACAACAACTCTTTGAGTGCGGTTCTCTAACCAATTCCCTATCCACCTAACGATCTGAAAATCCAGATTGCAGTCCTTCAACTTATCCATCAGAACCTCATGGGAAACCTTATCAAAAGCTTTACTAAAATCCAAGTAAACAACATCAACCGAATTTCCACGATCCAGCAAACCTGTTACTTGGTCAAAAAAGGAAACCAGGTTGGGCTGACAGGACCTGTTGGGGACAAATCCATGCTGAGTTCCTTGGATCACCAAATTGTCCTCCAGATGTTTGCAGATTGCTCCCTTTAATATCTGCTCCATTATCTTCCCCACAACAGAGGTCAGACTTACTGGTCTGTAGTTTCCCCGGTCATGCCGCTTTTAAATCCCTTGGGTTCCACAAGGGATGGTTCTCTCCCCTACATTATTTTTATCTGCCCTCTGGCCCAGCTGGTCTGGAGTTATGGGCTGAGATGTCACCAATATGCGGATGACACCCAGCTCTATCTCCTAAAGGATGGATGTCCAGATTCCCTCCCAGATATAGTTGCCAGATGTTTGGAAAGCTGTAGCTGGATGGTTAGAGCCAAGTTTCCAGAAATTCAACTCCTCCAAGATAGAGGTCCTGTGGCTGGGGAAGAAGGGGCCATACCGGGAAACACGGATGACCACTCTAGCTGGGGTACAGCTTAACATCTCACTCTCAGCCAGGAATTTGGACATGATCCTGGATGCCTCCTTGTCAATGGAGGCCCAGGTCCAGAGTAGCCTGTTCGGTATACTTCCATCTATGCCATACAAGGCTACTAGCACCCTTTCTAAACAGGAAATATACTAGTTGGCTAGGACATGGAAGACTTAAATTTCCATACAAACACAAGCCAAACAGGGAGGTCTTAGCTAAGTCATTATCCACTCTCTAGTTGTGTGAATTCAATAACAGCTGTAAAGCCTTTGGAAGGGCAATTAATACCATGATAATAAATCATCCGCCAAGACTGGCTTCTAGAGGTATTAGTCCATGAGATAACTGCAGTCTGCATGAAGCTCATGTTACATGCAAACCCGGCAATAGCAAAATGTAGGTACCATGCATAGCAATTCACTTCCCTCTTTTGAAAAGGTTGTGAGGGGGAGGCTGCATCAGCCTCTGCATTTTAAAATAGTCTTTGTGTTCTGCAGAAGGATATTTTAAAACAGGATTTTTAGAATCACATGAAAGATACAAATTATGTGACTGCTTCCTTTGTTCTTGTTTTTTCCTAGCACCCTCTATGCCACCTTATGAACTGGAAACACCTTTAAATCAAACTGACAGTACTGTGACAGTTACGTTGAAGCCTGCACAGAGCAGAGGCGCTCCAGTGAGGTATGGTGGGGCTGGGAAGCTTTACAAGATTAAAACAAAATCAATTAATTTTTGACAGCATCTTCTGGTTGTGGTGGTGGTTGTTTTACACAGCAATCAGTGTTTAAATCTGTGTTTGCATTATCTCTAATTAACTTAAATAACAGACGAGGAAAGAAAACGCTTTGATATGGAGTGTTGTATGAAGGATTTCAAAGATAGTTCTTTGAAAATAAGGAACAAAGCTGCAGTGCTGTTATGTGGGTGGCTTCTTTACACTTTTAAGGTAATTGCTCACTGCAGTGTTTATGAGTTCAAGGACACATCATTATTTTCATCCTCTTCTACTATATTTTCAATAGCCATTCTCTCTTTTTTTCCACTTTCAGTTTTAATCACCCTTATTTCAGGTAATCAGCTGAGACAAAGTTAGGAGTTTTAAAACGAAATTGCATCATGGCCAACATAATGCTCCAGAAAACATAGTATTTTAAAGCTTACCTAGAAGGATTTTCAGCAGTCTACTTGAGATGGTATATTGTAGAGACTGCATTACAAATGAGGTAGCCCCATATTAAAATCCTATTCCATTTATTACATTTTGTTCCTAGCTCTAGTAGGGTATAAACAAAGGCAACTCCTCCTTGTAATGAAATAAGGCAGTGGTCCCCAAACTTTTTATCACTGGGGACTGGTCAACGCTTGACAATAGTACTGAGGCCCAGGGGGGGGGTAGTCTTTTGCCGAGGGATGTCACCACCGTCTGAGTTCCTGCTCTGCTTGCAGTTCTGCCGGCACACCTGATTTCCTGCTGCCCACTGGGGGGCACTGTCAGCAGCCGCTGTGCAGTGCCACGCCGAGGGGGAGCCCCAGCCATGACGGCCGCCAGAGAGCACCAAAGGTGAGCTGGTGGCAGAGTGGCAGGGCAGCCCCCGAGGCAGCATCTGAGGAGGAGGAGGAGCCGCGGCCCAGTACTGACTGATCAATGGACTGGTACCGGACCCTGGACTGGGGGTTGGGGACCACTGAAATAAGGGATGTGAATGTGTGGGGTAGATTCTTAGATCAGAGAGTTGTACCTTGCCTCATCCTGAGTCTTTCCAATTCTAGTAGCTTGTTGGGTGTTTTCTCCCCTAGCCAGTCTCCAAAGTTGGCCAGGCTGGTAGAAAAATGATGAAAGAAGCAGAGTATAGTGAATTGAGGCTTGTATAGTGAGTTGAGGCTTAGTGAAGCATTCTTTTCCTCTGCTAACACCAACCAAACATCCCTCCTCCAAAAACCTTCTGGGAAAGGAAGATCTCTCATGATAAGGTGGCATATAGCATGCCACAGCAGTAGGATGAAACATGGTTTTACCTCCCTGACACCTATCAGATACCTTTTCCCACTAAGACTAGTTGAGGATCCCAAGAAAGGATCACATGGCAGTTGCTGTCTGTTTTCACTCTGCAATTGAGAACAAGGATGCTTTCCTTTCTTTGCCTGACTGTTTTTTCTCATATCCCATTACAAATCACAGACATACACAAAAAGTGGTTGAAGTATCTGAAGCTGCAATTAGTTTAAACAGCTATCTGTTGGGTTACGAAATTCATGCAGTTGAGCATCACATGCATTTTGGCCCTTAAAGAAAATACAGTTTCTCAGCTTTAGCGTTATTTGGAGACGAGCTTCAAAGCCCATTCCTAAGAACAGGCCTTGAAAGGGTCCCTTCCCCTGGGCCCTGGCCAGGCAGTTTAAGGTGGCCTTGGGCAGCAGCTTGCGGCCAGATCAAGTGGGGCGGGTGGGGGCTGGGCAGCTCATTAGCAGGGCCGACAGAGCTCCTCAGCAGTCAGCAGGCCAGGAGGCTCTCGTCAGCAGGCCCAGCCTAGCAGGCCAAGAGGCCCTCGTTAGGAGGCCCTCCACCATGACCCTTTGCCCAGGGCCTTTCCCCTTACCTGCTGCTGGCTCCAGGCACTGAGGATCTGAGAGCAAAGAGGCTAGAATCCAGGGACAGAGGGCGGGAGTTGCAGGGGCAGGGCCAATCAGGGCAAAGCTGGCTGCACCCTGATTGGCCTTATTCCAACTTGGACAGCCGGACACATCCCACCCCTTAGGCTGTTTCATAAATATATAGAAGAGCAACAATGGATAAGGATAATATGGACTTGGTGGATATAAGGTTGAAAATTAAAGCATTCTTTATTTTATACTTAGATGTATTCTGAGTTCAGTATTGCTTTATCAAATCAGCCCTCTGCTATTAACTCCTTGCACACAAGCATGGTTTGAGTGAACAATAATGGGAAGATAAACACATCTGTATTAATTCAGTGTGTTTCTGTGGGGTGGAGGGAGGGAGTTGACTGGAAGTTCCCTGTAGATTGTTTCCTTCATCTGTATTCATTGTCAGATAGAAAAATGTAGCTGTACTTTATTTATGCACTCCACTAAGTGCAATGGCTGTCTATTGATTCTGTTGTAGCCACCCAGTTAATGCAGATTCTTGGAACTGCGCTTAACTTTTTCAGTGTAAATGATTGTTGTCGTTTTATTGATCAAAGCATCAGCTCTGTCACATAAAAATCTTTAATTCCTCTGATGGATAGAGGGAAAGGAGGGAAGAGAGTAAGCACAAATTCTAGCATATTGGTGTCCTGATTTGCTTGTTTACAGTTTTACTGCCTTTTCTTTTTACACTGGGAAAATATAAAATAAGTGTGTGACTGGTTCTAGTTTTTATCTAGTCAATCACAGTTGCAACTGCAGCATAATGAAGAAATTGCTGCTTGGATGTATGACTTGTTTCAAAGAAGCCAAGTTTATAGACATGTTCTGAAACCAGCTTCTATCACTCAATGTAAAGGTAATGCCCCCTCCCCCCAAAAAATCCTAATTGTCCATTGTGTTGTAGAAGCATAGATTCACAGGGCAATTTTCGTCAACCTCCATGTTTAGGGTAGGAAGATGAGTCCTTAGTGGAAAAGGAGGAGGAGAACTCATCCCAAAGCCGTTCCTTGGCAGTCCCTTTCTGTGAATCTGGTGTTTTGTGGCTTCCCCAGAGAAAAACTGAATTAGCACTGGTGCTGCCCTCTAAACCAGCAAGGCCCTTAGGCCAGGAGGCTCCAGCAGGGCCCTACCCACTGCCAGACTCATCATGGTCTGCTAAAGGTCCTTAGGAGCAGAGAAGGTGACAGGCAAGGACTGAGGCTTAGACCAGATGCAGTGCATGTGGAAACCCCAGGTCTGTCCTCTGCTGAGGGAATGCTTGGAGAAACCAGTAAGTTATTACTACTCCTCATGAGTAAAGGAGCTGACTCACCTTGTGCAGAGGAGCTTAGCACAGGACCTGTAAGGAAATTCTCTAAATAAGGCTGTAATGAAGCTAAAGCCAGTATCGGTGGTGTGATGTTTTGTTTTTGCTGATGTTGCTACTAGTTTCCTGACTTTCTTGGGATTGATTTATGGTACTTCATTACCTGACCCTTGGACTGTGTTTGGATTCTGGCTTAACATGTTCTCCGATGCTGGACTGAGAACCTGAACTGCCTTCTAACCTTTCATTTGGATTGTGTTATTGAATCCTGGACTCTGGTATTGAATTATGACACCCTGCAGTTGCTGAGACTTGGCTCCCACCTGATAGCCATGACATTAGTGCATTCTTTATTTACACAGATTTGAATCCTAATGAAGTACAGATAGGATTCATTAATGGAAGAGATTTTTGCTGGTTGCAGACCCCTTATCCCTCTGGCCTTCAATTAGTGTGATTTAAATAGTTTTCAATCATTGTCTAATCTGACTCTCTTGTTTACCTTTCAGCTTTTTAAACCTATCTCCCTCATTTTTGTAAAGTTCCTTCTTTTGAAATCAAATGTTGCTGTATTGGACTTTAGGGGTAATTTACCATTAACCTCAGTGTTACACTTAATAGTGCTGTGGTCACTGTTCCTCTCTCACCGGATCTTGAGATCTGCTCAGAACCAAGCCCAAGATAATAGCCAGCTGGTTGGTTCTGTCACTGTTCCAGAGCACTGTCATTTATGATGCCTACAACATGACTTAAGTGCATGTTATCCATTCAATGTGAAGGTCAGTGTAATAACACCTGCTTTATTTACCTTATTTATTTCCTTCTGTATTTCAAAATGAGCCTCAAGGATTTGATTAGGTGGGCCATAGTACAGCTCCACTTTAAATGACTCTTAGGGCCCAGTATTTCCACCCATATTGCTTCTGTTGGGGAGTTAATTCCCTTGAAGTCTTCTAACTTATTGGATTCCATGCTTTTTTGATTTACAATACAACCCCAACCCATCCCTCCCTGTCAGGCCAAGGCCTTCCCCTGATGTTGCTGCCTTGTACTGGCATTCAGAGGGTTATTGCCTGTGCATGTGGAGGTTCCCTCTAGTCAAAATGGCTAATAGCTGCTGATAGACTTAACCTGCATGAATCTTTCTAATTCTCTTTAAAAGCCATCCATGCCTGTGGCCATTGCTACATGCTCTTGAAGTAGATTCTACGTTTTAATCACTCATTGAAGCTGGAGAAGCTGGTTTGTTTCTTATCTGTAAGTTAATTATTGTTAAATGTGTTTTTGGTAATCTGTCCTAAATGTCCTGAAACTGGACATCAGGTTCTTTAGGTGTTGTAAGTTTGTTTATACCTTTTTGTACTACTATTGTTTTTGAGATGGAGTGATCAGAACTGTATACAGTATTACACATGTAACTTATCACTGATGTATACAAAAGCCTTAAAATACTGGAAGTAAAAACTTACTGGATCCTTAAAATACTGGATGTTTTGTTTTAAATTCTTTTCTAATATCTAGCATAGAATTTGCTTTTACTATTAAGGCAGATATCTGTTTATATTCAAGTGGGTAGCCATGTTGGTCTGAAGTAATAGACTATTGGTACCTTTAAGACTGACTAAGGTTTATTCAAGGTGTAACACTTGTGTACATGAAAACTTACACCTGGAATAACTCTTAATTGGTCTTAAAGGTGCTCTTGGACTCAGCCTTCATCCATTTTAATTTTAAAAATTTACATCTAGTTCAGCAGTGGAATAGGCTGCCTAAGGAGGTGGTGAGCTCCCCCTCACTGACAGTCTTCAAGCAAAGGTTGGATGCACACTTTTCTTGGATGCTTTGGGCTGATCCTTCGTTGAGCAGGGGGTTGGACTAGATGGCCTGTATGGCCCCTTCCAACTCTAAGATTCTATTTCTTTGCTCATCAGCCACTACCATTTCAGAACCATCAGTATATCTGTAAAGTAAGGATTTTGTTGTTGTTGTTTTTTAAAAAAACATTTTAAACAATTGGGCTGTATTTTTCTTTCTTTACCATTACTGTTCATTGATCCCGAACAGCCTTTGGATGTACTTTGAGATACCATATGATAGATTAAGTTACATAATAGTTCTTGCATAAGCTAGTCATTTATTTATATATATCTGCCATGAACATTCTTCCTTGTTGTTTTTGTTTTATTTAGAAAAAAATATTATTTAAGGTTCCATAAAGTTGTGGACATGAAAGAGAAACTACAGGGTCATCTCCTGCTATCATTGCCTGCAAACTGCCTCTGAATTATGGCTTTGCAGGCCATACAATAAACCAAACAATGGTTCAGTGAGTTTGTGATATCAAAGTGATGGAGCTTTATTGATGTCCATAATTGTTGTTGCTTTATGGCAAACGAGTACTCTTATTTATGGTCAAATGGTCAATTTCACTTACATTGACAGAACACTGCAGTAATTACTTACGTTGTAAAAAATGTTGCATTTTGTTTTTTGTTATGCAGTAGCACTTGCCCTTGAATTTTTCATGACTAGAATTCATTGTTTGATGCAGGTTGACTACATGTCATAATGATTTCTTGGGGAAGTTAAATGACACATTCTGTACATGTTTTAAGTGCAGTGGTCACAGACAAAAAGCTGTGTAAGATAAGTTTTCAATAATTATGCCACATTAAAAATCCACACAATATTTTTATAAAGAGTGGCTTCCACCAGTAAAAATGGTGGCAACTCAGAAAAAGGAGGATATAGCTGCAAAGTGGGTGGATGTTGGCTGCATCTTTAACAATGCGATATTACAGACTCCCCAAAACCAACAAAGGTTATCTGAAAAAAACTGGGTAAAGAGTAAAAAGGTAAACGTATCCCCTGTGCAAGCACTGGGCCATGTCTCATCCTTGGGGTGACGCCCTCCAGCGTTTGCATGGCAGACTCAATACGGGATGATTTGCCAGTGCCTTCCCCAGTCATTACCGTTTACCCCCCAGCAAGCTGGGTACTCATTTTACCAACCTCGGAAGGATGGAAGGCTGAGTCAACCTTGAGCCGGCTGCTGGGATCGAACTCCCAGCCTCATGGACAGACAGCTTCAGACAGCATGTCGCTGCCTTACCACTCTGCGCCACAAGAGACTTATTGGGTAAAGAGTAAGGATCAGCAAATAATGTGTGTAAGCTAGAGGAAAAACCAATGCAGGAAAACCTCCATGCAGACATATGTTTCCTCTGGTGACACCACTGACCTTTTTGCTCAAGATGGGCACAATGATGGCTTGTTTGTTATTCTGACTTATTCTCTTCCTGTCCCCTATCCTACTGCAGCTGGTTGGTGATGCCTGAATGTATATTCTGTTGCCACTGTTACAGTAGCATAACTAGTATTACTCTGCAATCTTTCCTGTGAAAAGCTTTCTTTCTGTAATACCCATCATTTGTGCTGAAAGAGTAATCACTGACATTCCAGCAGATTTCATAACAGCAGAACAGTCCTAGGTAAAAAGTAAGCTGTTCACCCAGATTTTGCATTAACACTGCAGTCTATTCCTATACTGTAAAAATGTAGGGAACAGTTGCACATACTGCAACACAGCGAAGGTTTTTAAAATAGCAGGAGACAGTAGGGCAGTAAAGAAAAAATTACATTTGGACAGCTGCAGTCAACTACCATTCCATATTTAAGTTTCTGTCCTACTTTTTGTGAGCATTAGTTGCCAGCTATTTCTGGTGGAATGTGTCTTTATGTGCAGTTGGTACAATCCACAGTACATCTTCAGTTAGTGTTGCTAGGAAGTAAGTGCTGATTGCCCGTCCAAATTTAATGATTGGCTTCTACTTATTATGGCTTCCCAGCTCAGCAGTAGTGGTCTGGCCTGCCAATGAGTCTGCTTTGTAGGGACAAAGACATTCTGTCTTTTTCTTTTGGAATTTGTTTATGAGGAAAAACAACAACTGATTCTAACATCACTAGTGAAAACAGTGAAAGGTTGACTGCTGTGTGTGTGTGTGTGTGTGTGTGTGTGTGTGTGTGTATATGTATATATATATATATATGTATATATATGTATATTTAATTTAATGATTGCATCTTGAGCTAGAATGAAGACGTTTTAAAATTTATTTTATATGCATCATGTTCAGTTGTATGTGTTTATCTTTGCTGTGTGCCAATAAAGGTTTATTATTATTATTATTATTATTATTATTATTATTATTATTATTATTATTATTATTATTTAAACTATGCTTTGGAGAAGGGTTTTCTTTCTTTGGATCTTGGCAACTAGAACATTTGAGGCTTGAACAATAAATATGGAACTTTGTTCTATTTATACCCTCAACAATTTTCAGTATTCCTTCAAAAGTGGAATTAATCCATACAAAATAAAGCAGATTAAAAATCTTAGAAATTATATTTGCATTGTTATAAGTCTCACAAATGTAAATTCATGAAAAATATTTTATGCTTCCAAATTTCAAACTGCATCACTGTTATAGTCTTACTGGAAACTAAATAACTATCTGAAAGAATCCTTAATTATCAAACATTTAATTATTCTGGAAATTTACATAGTTATTACAGTTTGCAACTATAGTTAAGATAATCAAACTCTATGCTTTATTAAAATATGTGAGAAAATGGTTATCACTTGTAGTTTAAACAGGGCAAGTTTATGCATGTAGCATGTGCTATGGGCCCTGTGCTTCCAGGGGCCCCATACAGTGCTTCCCCCCCATGGATCAGGTCAGTAACTTCTCTTTACCCCCCTTTTCCCTCAACCTTTTATGGTATAAGGATGTTAGGATTGCATCATCAAAGTGCTAGGATAGAAAGGAAGGTTGCTGCATTGTGCAGGGACAGCCCTATAAAGTTGGAGCCAAGGGACTGGGCTGAATCTGCACTTACTTTGTTTATTCCATTGTGGATCCTGCTGAATCCAGATCAATTTGAACTCTGGTCTTCCTCTCCCCCCCCCCTTCCCACTGAAAGAGAAAAGTGTTCTGTACATGCTTTGGGAGGCTCAGAAAGGGAGGGGGGAACCAAGCGCAGAAGGAGCCTCTTTTCTTGAATGGGGGGGGAGGATTAGAGACGGCAGAGGAGGGGGGAAACCACGAGGCAAACCTCTACCGACAGAAGTTGGGGTTTCTGCAGCTTCTGCTGAGAGAAAATTAGGGCTTCCCCTTTAAGAAAAGTTTACAGCCTTGTCCAATCAGGGCTTCTCTACCACAGACCTCAGTAACAAATGCAAAGCAGGCATTGGCTCTGCATGCTTTCCCATGCTTTCTCAATCCAATTCTTCAAATACTGAGGGTCAAAAGCACTCTAAGATATTGCAGGATAAAGGTAGGGCTACTCTGGATCAATCATGCTTGTTGCAGAGGGAAAATTTAAATTGGACAAAATCAAAATGGAAATTGCATTCAGTGAAGATGGCAGGGACTGAATCGACCTGGGATTGGAATAAAAGCTCCGTGCAGACTCCACCCTGGTGGGAAAAGAGTGCATGTGCACATGCACACTTTTTTGCATTGCAGCAAGGATAAGAAGACGCTCATATCGTCCTCCTCCATATGAGCCTGGTCTCTTTTTCACCCACTGCTGCTGCTCCTTTCTCCATGTCCTGCGCTCATGTTGCTTCTACTGCCTCCTGCATAGGACTGCAAACAATGCAGCAGCAGGTGAGTTGGAAGCTCTCTCCTTCACTCCTTCCAAAACACTCTTGGCAAGAGGCTTGATTGATGGAGCTCTTTAAGGACACTTGGAATGACACTTTGCTACTCCTATAGCCTCTCTGCTCTTTCCGTACTCATGCTCTGCTAGGGTCCCACAAATTCTCAGACTGGCTCTGAGTTTAAAGTATAGCTTGAATAGCATGGCTTTGAATATCAAAAAAAGCAAATTTTCCTTCCTTCCTGTTATTTATAGTCCACTTTTCTCACTGGGACTGAAGGTAATTATACAATTTACAGCTCTACAAAAGTTTCTGTTTAAGAGAGATGAAATGATTGACAAGGCATAGACCAAGCTACATATATTAGGAGAATTTGTCATTATTATATTACATTTCAGTACCTGTAAACCAAAGGTCCAGTGGAATTACTGAGCAAATTGCTTTGCCATGAATCCAAAGTTTTAAACTTTAGTTATTTTTTAATAAAAGCATTATTAGACTACTTTTCTAACTTTGATAATTTATTAGCAAATGTCTTTATGAATTCTTTGGTTTACTAGTATATATAAACATATGAGAAAGGAGAGTAACTTTTTAAATTCGCTTATTTACCAATATAAGATGATTAATGCAAACTGTCATTTCTCCCCATCCCACACTATAAAAGAAAATAGAAAAAGCTACAGAACTGTACAATTATGAAGGAGAGATGGGAGTTAATTAGGTTTGCTGGGGTACAAGTTGATTTTTATAGATGGAAACTAACAAACTAGATGAGGAGAAACTAGATGTGTTCCCTACCATCTAAAACCAACATTTCTAGGGCCAGTGTAGTATAGTGGTTAAACTGTCAGAGGAGGATGTTGGAGCCTAAATTTTGTATCCTCAGTTTGCTATGGCTCATTAGGTGACTTTGAACCAGTCACTCACTCTCTCAGCTTAACCTTCCATACAAGAGTTGTTGTTTTGAGGATAAGATGGATAAGGGGAAAATGAGGTAGTAAGTTGTTTTGATTCCCTGTTTGGGAGAAAAGCCAGGTATATATATGAATAAATATATTTGAGCTTCTGTGGGTCAGTTCAGATTTGTATCTTCATTAGAAATGACCAAAGCGGCTGAAGTGCTCTACAGCAGGAGTAGTCAACCTGTGGTCCTCCAGATGTTCATGGATTATATTGCGTTTGCTGGCAGGGGCTCATGGGAATGGTAGTCCATGAACATCTGGAGAACCACAGGTTGACTATCCCTGCTCTACAGCTCAGATTTACTCTATCTTTGAGAATAGGAATAGGGCTTTGCTCACTGTAGAATCAGATTTCCTGCTGTTTTGTCCAATGTACCAGTGGTCCCCAACCTGCGGTCCGCAGCCCGGTGCTCGGCTGCGAAGGCCAGGGTGCCGGGGCTGGTTCCCTCTCCCCGCCCCCCCACAGTAAAAAACTTCCCGGGCCGCAAGCTTGCGGCCCGGGAAGCTTCTTACTGCGGGAGGGGGTAGAGGGAATCAGGGCCGTGCCGCGCATCGAAAGTGCTGCACATGTGTGATTTTGACCGCGCATGCGCGCTGCGCGGGCGGGGCAGTTGCCCCACCGGTCCCCAGCCGGAAAAAGGTTGGGGACCACTGCAATATACAATCGATGATGGTAGCATATAATTGATCCCCATTATTTCTGAAGGGGGGGCAATTCTTTGTGGAGGTGCATACTAGAAAACATAGTATCCTTGTTATAATTTTGGTATCCCACTATTCTGTAAAGCAATTGCATACTGTTTGGATCCTCTATACAGTGTTCCCCAACCTTTTTATCACCGGGGACTGGTTCACACTTGACAATTTTACTGAGGCCCGGGGGGGTAGTCTTTTGCCGAGGGATGTTGCCGTCACCACCTGAGCCCCTGCTCCACTTGCTTTCCTGCTGGTGCCCCTGACTTCCCGCCGCCCACTGGGGGGCGCTGCCAGCAGCACCTGAACAGTGCCACGCCAAGGGGGAGCCCCAGCCATGGCGGCTGCCAGAGAGCACCAAAGGTGAGCCGGCGGCAGAGTGACAGGGCAGCTCCCAATGCAGCAACCAGGGAGGAGGATGAGGAGGAGCCGCAGACCAGTACCAACTGATCCACAGACCGGTCCCCGGACCAGGGATTGGGGACAGCTGCTCCATAAGATCGCTTTTTGATGGCTTTGTGACATATTTCCTTTGGAAATGAAAATACTGTGAGAGACAATTCAGACTTCATCATAACCACTAGTCAGGAAAGTCATTTTCCAGAAGTTTTAGAAAGAAGTTCAATTTGCCAGAGGAAAGTGAGTGGTGGAGGTTGTGGAGAAGAATATGTGTGTGTGTGTGGGGGGGGGAGCTGTAAGGGCCTGTGAGGCAGAATATCATTTCCCCTTTCCTGCTACTTTTCCCTGAAGGTGCTCATAGTCTTTTTCTCCTTTACCCGCTGCCATCTGACGTTCTACCCAGCAGATAACTTATATTTATCTGTCCCCTTGGCTCCTGCTTTCCCTCCTTTGCTCTCTTAGCAGACTTTCCCTGGGAAAACTCTGGCCTGGTTGGACAGTGTCAGCCACTGGTCTGTTGTGTGGTAGGGAACCTGCAAGGACATTGGTGCACCTCACATTCTTCTTTATCTCACTACCCATGCTGTTTTTTCTTTCCCTCCTCTTGGCAACCCCCATATCCTCACGTCTCCTTGCTTCTTTCTTTCCTAGCAACTTACCTCCCATCTTCAGTTATATTTCCTGTTTCCATATTTCATTTATATCTTGCCTTTCTCACAATTGTGATGCAAAGCAACTTATATAATTCTCATCATGTGAGGTGTGTTAAGTTGAGAGTGACTGGCCCAAGGTCATCCAGAAAGAGTAGGGAGTTTATCCTAATTGTCCCAGACTACTGTCCAGCATTCTAACCAATATACCATACTGAGGTGATTGTGGTTGAACAATAGCAAGTAGACAGGCCTGGGGGAGTATCCAGTTGTTTGGTCGTTGCTGCTCGACTTGGCTCAAATGAGTCCCCCCTCAAAGCCTATGCCTTGTTCCTATGTATTTTACTGGTGGAAATCAACCCCTGTGTTGTTGTTTAGTATTAATTCTTAATTTTTAAAGCTATTATTTGGGAGTTTCTTAACATCCTTAAAAAAAAACAGATTTCCAATGTTTTTTCAAACTTCGGGCATTTCTCAGACTGGTACAATAATCTGTCTTTTTGTTCCAGTCTATGGATTCAAGTATCCATAGCTTTGGCCCTTTCGAGAATTAGATCTTTTGATGATTTTCACCATGAACAGACCTTCCACCTAGGCCTTATGAACTTGGAATTCCAGGTCTGATGTAAAGATTAATAACAGGAGGCCTTTTAGGGATCTCTCAGACTCATTCTAATGTTCTAGCCGCTCTTTTATTATCCCAAATGTCCATAACTATCAGCTATTTTTTCACCCTGCCATTTGTTCGCAATATGGTGCTGTAATTGAGTTCATATTTTTCACCCAACCTTTCAGCTGTAATTAATATTTTATTATATCAGATTTTATCACTAAATAGTCTAGCAGTAGGGTATTGAGCTGCATATACTTTAAAAAAGGCACTGATGACTTACTGATGCCAAGCCACTTCCTTGTAATGAGTTATGGTTGAAAGAACAGAAAATGCGTTTATGGTACCCAGCTAATATTCCAAAGCAATTTATGATTGATCTTATCTAGATCACAGCCAGACCAAGAGAAATTAAGGTTACAAAAATAGAATATTCATCACGGTAGCTATGATATCCGGGATGCATGGCATAGGACAAAAAAAGAAGTCTGTACAAGACCCGTTATCTCTTTTTCATTATTTCATTTTATGAACAAAATCTGGTTAGGTCAAATGTGCTTTGTGCTTTGGTCCATAAATGATATGACAAATGTGTAGTTTCCTTATGTTCAGCTGTAGGCTTGTATAACTTGCACAATGAAGGATAATGCATTCTATTATGTCTCAATATCATGCTTCTTTTTAAAAAATGAATTAGACTACTTTTCATCAAGGAAAATAGCCTTGAATATAATATCTTTTTAGGATATTGATCCATAAGAACTGGGGAGTGTTAGAGATTTCATTCATAACAAGTTTGAAAATTGATTTCCTTATAAATCTACCTATTATAAAGAATGGATTATATGCAACTGCTGGGTCAGAATGAGAAGAGGAACAAATTTCTTTTTTTACTGCATTCTTATAATAGGTATGATGTGGGCTGGTAAGTATGGAAGGTGTTTGGGGATTGCCTTCCAGAAAAACGTTATGTCCCAACTCTGAATTCTCAGGTTTCATTTTAAAAATTAATTCTATCCCATTATACAGGGAAATGTGCATGCTGTTTTAGACCTGATTGCCTGGAGGCATAGATCACTCCTTGAGTTATGAGTGCCATTCTTCTTTGGGGGCTTTGAGAGGCACAGACACTCAACGGCCATCTCTGGTCTCTGCCTAGCAGAGCCTTGCTCTTCTGAGACCACCTGACTACCAGAGGAGTGCCTTACTTTTCTCTGGGCATCCATGCTGTTACCAGCTGGTTGATGAGAGTATTTTCCACTGCGAAGGCTAGCCCTCCTAGCTCTCCATCTATATAGCTGTTGGCAAGTTTGATCTAGAGCTCATGTCTAGGCTTCACAGGGGCAAAATGCTGCACTTGTGGACTCCCAGAGTTCCAGCAATCTGTTGATCAACAGCTTCCCTTCCCCTGGCACCCTTTTAGTGTTTATCATGGTTTTGAAGGACAAACTTCCAACTTTCAAATCCAATAAGAAATTAATTTAAAAGAAGATGGATACATACTGTGCACAACAAGGGATCAAGCAAGATTACAAAGTTAAAGTACATACATGAGTAATAGGGTTGTGAGTGTCCTGCATAGTGTAGGATAGCGATCCCCAACCTGTGGGCTGCGGACCACATGTGGTCTGTTGACTAACTGGAGGTGGGCCGCAAAGGACGCCTCCCCCCCTTGGCCCTTTACTTCATCCACGATCCGGCAGGCGCACATGGGACTATCTCGTTGCAGAGAAACAAGCTCAGGGTTCCCATTGATTTGTCATTGTCATGAGTTAAAATTTCCACAAAAATAAAATGTTTCTTATGTTCATTGTTGTGTGTCTGTATCTTATTTTGAAGAGATGTTTAAACATTACCATAGCGACCAGAGTCAGAGAGCGTTAGGGCAGTGGACGTCAGTAAAATTGTCAAGTGTTGAGTGGTCCCCGGTGATAAAAAGGGTGGGGGACCACTGGTGTAGGAGGTTGGACTAGATGACCCAGGAGATCTCTTCCAATTCTCTGATTCTAGTACTCTGTCCCTTGGCTAAACATACCTTAACTGTTGGTATTCTAGGGCAGGGGTAGTCAACCTGTGGTGCTCCAGATGTCCATGGACTACAATTCCCATGAGCCCCTGGCAGGGGTTCATGGGAATTGTAGTCCATGGACATCTGGAGCACCACAGGTTGACTACCCCTGTTCTAGGGTACGCTTGATCAGTTGTCCATTACCCTGAGTCCTTATGATGATTGCAGCTATTGAGGTGTAGCCCAGGTATGAGAGCTCCGTCCTCTAAATCAGGGGTAGTCAATCTGTGGTCCTCCAGATGTTAATGGACTACAATTCCCATGAGCCCCTGCCAGTAGTTGCAACCACTGGCAGGGGCTCATGGGAATTGTAGTTCATGAACATCTGTAGGACCACAGTTTGACTACTCCTGCTCTAAATTATCCCCAGAATGAGTTATCCCCAAAATGGCCTTGTTCCGTTTATGTCCAAAGAATGTATTACTTCTCTCTGTTCATCCTTCTGTGAGTCAGACATCCTTTTCCTGTCCTGAGGAAGAGATAACATTGAGTCTTTGGTATCCCTAAGTCCTAGGTGACACATTATTGCCAGGATGTGATACGGCCTTTTGATTGTGCTCACCTGGCTAGAAACCTTTGCATAACTAAGCCCCATAACTGAATGCTTAAGATTGCCATTGACAGAATGGGGTGCTCGAGAGCTTTCCTCTTTCCTGTACTTGTAGCAACAAAAAGAACTCTTGTATCGCCTGTCCTCATTATGGAGCCTAAGAATCAGGGAGTCTGTTATGCCAGCCAGGAACTCTCTTCTCAGTTCTTCACAGGATTCCATCATACATCACAAGGCCCAATGCATGCTTCCCCAGACTTCAGTGTCTGCTGCAGTCCTCCAGCTCTCATCCCTGCTCAGTTGATTTCCTAGGCTTCATAGAGTCAGAGATCCTCAAACTTTTCTGCTTCTCTTGCAAGATTTTGCTCTAAGTTCCCCAATCATAGGAGCAGATTCCTTAACTACCCTTGACTCCTTACTGCAAGCTCTGGGGCTTGCCTATTTGCTCTGTCCTGGTGGTTCCTCTGCCTTCTTTTTGTCATTTTGACACTAAATCTCTCATGCCTTTTTTTCTTTCTTTATGACACTGACTGCTTTAGCTGCAGGCCTCCTCTGTCCACACTGCTCCCATCTTGTTCCTGAGCTCTCTTGCATCGCCACCACCTTCTACAGCCTCTCAACCGCCTCCTCTCTGGATCTCCCCCCCCCCCATCAATACTATTGGCCTTCTTGAAAAGCCCCAATGGCCCACATAGATCTTGCTCTCCCTCCTATGACTGCTCTATCCTGGTGTGGGCATTTTTAACCCTGTTCAAGCCATCAGAAAGCCCCAGCTGTTGGCTGGGCTCCACCTGTCAGTCACATCTTGAAATTAATTTGGGAGTTTTGCTACCCTGAAGCTTTTAATAGCATTATGTAGCCCAAAGTGGAGTGGAACACATCTAGGAAGAAATCTATGGGAGGCTAGAGTTGGATCTGTTAACCCCCTTCTGTCCAAATTATTTAGCATCTATCTTCCTGACCTTTTGCTTGTTTCTTGTTTTTTCTTTAATGATCACAATAAGGGAAATTACTGAGCATTTGGGGGGCTGCTTCCTCCATTTAGTGGGTACTTTGCCTCAGGAGTAAATGGGGCCACAGCAGGAGGTACAGATAGTTAGGAAATCAGCCCTGGCACACACAGCCTCAGGATCATCAGGCACAGTAGAGGATACTTGCCTCCTTGGTCCACCAATGCCACAACCCAACCAGTGCCAAATCAGTTAACATGGCCAAAGATAGGTATAGCTAAGGAGATGACCTGGCCCTCTAGGTGGTAGGGGCTGTTTACCTACAACTGGTTGTGAGCAAGAACTCCAGGTTCAGGAGGCCATGGTGGGCCAGTTGAGATGGTTATGGGAGGTAGACCCATAAGCACTCGATGTTTGCTGACGAAAGAGAAAGAACAGGGCATATGGAGCCTGTGAAGAGCTATTGAAACTCTTAGCACACAAAACCAAGGAGTTATCTCCTGTTAGCTCTTGAGATCCAAATTCTGACAGAGATCATATCCCAAGCCAAGGCCAAGAGAGCAGAGGTAGGTCCAGAGAGCTAATGTCTGGAAATCTCCTCCTGTCTGAAAACTGAGGTCTTAGGGAAAGCAAGATGGAAGCTTGCAGCATGTTTACCTGGAGGATATTAGGCCTAGCACATATAGCCAGCAGCTGAGTCATGCAGAAGGCAACACCGGATCTGGCATAAAGGAATCAATGCCCAGTTTGACTCTGCGTTAATCATTAATTGCCAATCACCTTGCTGTAATTTGCCTATATCAGTGGTTCTCAGCCTTCCTAATGCCATGACCCTTTAATACAGTTTCTCATGTTGTGGTGACCCCCAACCATAAAATTATGCAAGTGTTCTTTCACAGAAATTAAACTGCAACTGACCAATGGCATGAAGATCCATTGTTCATGATTGTATATAAATTGTTTTTTTCCAGGGATTCTTAGTTCAGTTCTGCCTTTCGTCCCACCATGCCGATCTCGTTCTTTTCCGCTGCTCCAGACAGATGAACGCTCTATCTTGACCTACCCCGCAAGACTGTTGTATGGATGGCACTCCCCAACGGCCAAGCTGCTCACCCTGCTGTGACCCCTGTTAAAGTGTCATTCGACCCCCATAGGGGTCCCAACCCCTCAGTTGAGAACCACTGGCCTATATGAAAGAGTGTATGCCTTTGACAATGTACAGGATGTCCTTTATTATGCACCAGTTAATAACCAATGTTAAGTTCCTGATCTTATATCCCCCCCACACACAAAAAATGTAAACATCTGTGATTAAGGTCCTGAATGAGCATCATACTCAGGCAGGGCTAAAGTCCAGAATCTGTCATGATAGAAAAAGAAAAATTTTATGATGGAAGACCAAAGATCAAAGAGGATGTCCAGTTACCCATAAGCTGTATCACCTTTCACTATCTGAAATCAGGTGTTTGGGAGGACCTATGTCAATTAATACCAAGAATACTGCTACAATAACAACAAATATTCAGTAGGAACCTTCAAATTTACTAGGCTGCTGTTCAGGCCTAACAAGGTACACCCTTCTTAGCCCATTTATTTCAATGGATTTAGAAGGATGCAACTCTGATAAGGATTTCATTGTTAGACACTACTTAATTGCTGTCTTCTCCATCTTATTTTTCTCCATCCTGTGTTTTCAGTCCTGACCTGTCCATGGCATCTCTCGAAAGAAAAATGTAAAGAGCAATCTTAAGTAGGTCTACCTAGAATTCTATTTAGGTCTACTCAATGGGAGCTCACCTTGGATGGTTCAGGCTAGACTGATTGTGAAAACTAAGTAGGGTTAATCCTGGCTAGTATTTGGAGGTCTCAATGCAAACCACCTCTGAATATCTCTCCTGTGGGGATCCAGCTGTGATTTGACAGCACTTTCCACCATCACCTGCTCAATGGGGTTCACTCCCAGCAAAGTGTTCTTAGGACTGTGCTGCAAATCTGTAAAGATCTACTCGTATTATCACTTTTCCCTGGATAGTTGATGGTGTGCTGTATTGCAGATATGTCTTCCAGGATTGTACATACCTAGTTGTGATAACTATTGTGCATGAAACTGAAGGTTGGAGATGCTAATTAGCGCTAAAAAGTCGACATTGAATTATCTTTAGTGCATATCTAATGTAATGAAATAAATCTAACAGTTGTCAACAGTCAAGGACCTTTTTATGTATTAATCTGCAGTTTGCCCAAGAGAGCAGGAAATCCTTTTAACAGTACCTAACAGCTAGGGTTGGAAAATATCTGGAGACATTTTGGGTGGAACCAGGGACAGTAAGGAACCTCAATAAAGTATAATGCTATGGAGTTTTCCCCTGAAAGCAGCCATTTTCTCGATGGGAACTGATCTTTTTAGTCTGGAGATAACCTATAATTCCAGGTGGGACCTGGGGAGTGGCATCCTTACTAACAGTACCATGCATATAGCATGTCCTCACGTGTTATAATGTTCTTAAGAGAAATGCACCTGTAAGTGGGAAAGGGTTTCAGTAAGATAGGGGTCACAAAAGAGCAATGCCTACGGAAACCCTGCCAAACTCTTCTTCTTTTATATGTTTGTGCAGTAACTTGCCGATTAAAATGATCTACCCTCTGGCTGTAATAATCCTAGTTGATAAACATGTGTATACCATCAGACTGAAGTTGCGGGTTTATATAGTAGAACTTTCACCCATATAAAACATGAGTGTGTTAAGGAGAAGGTAAACTAAAACCATCATTCTTTGACTTTCCTGGGTGGACGGGCATTCAGCCACGTAAGCCTCTATCTGAGGCTGAAGTGGTATAGCACAGACAGAGGTTTACTGAGTGGGCCATAATCCGTGTTCTGCTGACGGGTATCTATATGTTTAGAAATAAGTGTAACCAGCAGAACAATTGTGCTGTATAAATAATAAGTGTAGAAAAGTGCAAAAGTCCAGTAATGCCTTAAAGACTAACAAAATTTGTGACGATATGTGCTTTCATGAGTCATGGGTCACTTCTCTATCTCATAACTGTTAGGGTCTATTACAATAAGCATTGATGATATATTTTCTCCTTAAAGCTGAAGTTTCCTGTAATTGTAATAGGCCATCTACTATGACTTCATTCCTCATTACATGGTCAGTAGAGTCTATACTCTGTTTTACTTTTAATTGCAGAATTGTAATCATTTTACAGACTACAGAAACATAAATTCATGTCTTACTTTATATTATAATAATAATGTGGGACATTGAAATACACTTTATTTTACTTAAAGCATTGCATTTAGGAAAGATATAGGGCACCTCTGAAGCTCTTCAGGCTACTTCAATCAAAATATCATATAAATAAACAAGCATCTTTCTTCCCTGAGGAAGAGAATAATTGGTCTCGCTCTCCTTGTAAATGCCCTTCTAGCAATATGCAGGATAAAACCTTCACCTTCCACTGATGATATACTCTTCTTTACAGGGAAACCATTGGGATTTCCTGTCTGTATGCATAGGAAAGCTAAGAAAAAGCTTTGCTTGGATCTCTTTTTGCCAGAAAATCCCCTTTGTAAATAGTGATTTTCAAATCTTTGAAAATATTCATTTGAAATAGTAGGATAGTCACAAAGAAGCTTAAGCTTAAAGGTTTCATGTTGAAAACTAGATGCCATCCTCCTGCCCTTCCCCCTGAACTGGGACTCTGAAAATAAATCTTATCGAAACCACTTGAGGGTTTGTATTGGGCTTATATCTCTAGAGGCTGAAATTAAGCCATCCTTTATCTCCTCCTCCTCTTCCTCTAAGACTACACGAGTATTTCTTCCCAGGTTTATTTGTGGACTGACTACCTGTAGTTAACTGTCAAGAAAATAATATTTGGGGCTCTTAGCTTCTGCTTGGCCTTCTATAGAGAGATTTATGCCTCCCTGAATTAAAATGAAGAGTATCGATTTCATTCCAAATACCTTACTGAATGATAAGGAATGGGGATGCAGCTCCTAGTAGCAGAGATTTCAAGAATGAAATCTTACATTACAAAATAATTCTTGTTCCAGGATCATCTGGTAAGGAATTCAGTTAAAGTTTTAGCCGGTATCATAAGGAGCTATGGAATCTTTCCACTTTTCCCCATCTAGAGTATACAAGCTGACTCTTTCAGTGAGGGTCTTGAAGAATGATCAAAGACCATTTTTTGTCACTTATACACTTCTGCTATAACCTGCTGAACTCCCCAAAATGCTACTTCTTGAAGACAAGGCATCCGTAGGAACTTTGTGGGGAGCAAAATGGAGCTAGACAGAGGAAAAAGATAATTAGCAAAAATTGGCCCTACATCTACTGGTAGAAAATGATCTTTGGATTCAATATAAATGTTTTATAACTTTCTCCTAACAGTTTTGATCTGTCTCAGGCTACACAAATTCCTCAACATTGAACAAATTGCAGTAAGGCATCCAGAGATTTCATCTGTGTTGTTACCAAAATCTGAATGATACTCAGCTGAATTTCTTGCACTTCTAGTGGATCTCAGGGAGGCTGTGAATATGGTAAACCAGTGCTTGGAAGCAGTTATGAGACAATGAGAGCTAACAAGCTGAGGCTGAATCCTGACAACCAGAGATGCTACTGGTGAGAGGAAGAATTGACCCAGAAACTGATATGTGTCCTATTTTGTATGGGGTTGCAATTAATCACCCCAGTCCAAAGGAGCAGGTTCATAGTTTGTAGATGTAGCTGGACTCTGTGGCTGAGAGAGCCCTGATATTCCTGCTTGGTCAGAACAGTTTTATCAGTGCCATGGCGAGCCGAAGATCACCCAGATGGCTGCATGTGGGGGAGTGCAGAATCGGACCCAGCATGCCAGATTAGAAGTCCACAATCCTAACCACTACAGCAAACTGGACACTACTGCACAGCAGTGGTTGGGCAATTGCATAATTAAAAAAAAAAAAACTTTGGACACCCCCACATGCACACACATCACAAGGGATGTTCCACCCTGATTTAGAAAAGTTTGTTTTTTTAATTGTAGCTGCAGAATAAATGCCCTACAGGAAAAAGAATTATGCATAAGGTGGGTAAGTATTCAATGTCAAGGATTAAAGGCTTATTGTTCTTAAAATTTGCAGTAATATATGGGGGCATAATGGGCCTATGACAGCACTCTCCCTTGAAACCTATTATTGAGGACATGTGCATAATAAAATAAACTTACTCAGCGAATATTTAAGTGTAGAGGGAGGGCAGATGTGTAGAAGAACCATGCCTAAACTGATACCAGTGCCTATGGATCAACTGCCAAGAAATTTAGAAGTAAGGTGAGCATGTGGAGAAGCCCTTATTGTTTTTACTTGTTCCTCCCTTTGGGGACCTTATTGGGTGGAAAGGAAGTATAAAATGTCAAACAGCTCATGTTGTTACCTTAAATGAATGAGGGAACAAGAGGGTTTCTATGGGAACTTAGAAAAGGGAAAAGATACTACTTGGGACCGGGGGGGGGGGGGGATCTGCATTATGAAAAAGTTGAAAAAACCCACTAAAAATGGGTTCTTATATCTAAGGCGACCAGATTTTAACATTGGTTAAGCGGGACACCATTGACCGGGGGGGGGGGGTCTTGATTTGGTCTGTATGGAGCAACAAAAAGTTTCATAGAACGCAAAAATAGTATTGTAATATATATTTTTTAATTTCAACATAAGTACAATTTGCCAGGTACCTCCAGATGCCCCTCCAAAAGTGGGACAATCTGGTCACCTTACTTATATCTCAATTTCACATGTGAGAGTGGTTTTGTGCTGTGTATGATTTTTGGTTTGCATTGTAAACACTGGCCAGCGTGCCTTCAGCGTGTTATCACCAGGGCTTCTGAAACTTGGTAAACTCCCATTTTTCCGGTGTCACAGTGCTGAAGGCACTTCTTTTGTAAAGCAGAGATGTCAGTGTGTTTTTGGTCTCCTCCCCTTTTCTGCTTGCAGTCCTTTGTCTACCAATGGGAGCTCTGCCTTTGTCAGTGATCACATGAACATGCCATTTGCCCTGGCAACTGAGCCGTATGTAAATTAGTAGAAATTACCCTGTGGTATTTATGGCAGTGGAAGTTCCTGAGCTATACCTTTGATCACTGACCATGAGGGGGGGGGCACAAGCCCCAAAAATGCAAATTCAAAGGGGGAGGCAAGCTAGGATTAAGAGAAGTCATAGAGCACAGCCATAGTTTAAAAGGAGGGGGAAGGCACAGCTGTAGAGTAGAAATGCTCAAAATTTAAAGGGACAAAACCTGCCTTTACTAGATTTGTTTTGTAGCACCTAAGTGACAGGACCCAAACAGAAATATTTATATGGAATTACAGAAATATTTATATGGAAATTGTGCCAGAATCTGACGAAGAGTGCTTGCACTCGAAAGCTCACGCCTAGAATAAATCTTTGTTGGTCTTAAAGGTGCTACTGGACTCTGATTTTATTGTGCTACTTCAGACCAACTGGGCTACTCATTTGAATCTAATCAAATCATCAGTAAAACTTTTGAACATCATATGTAACCCATGCTTAAATACAAGAAAGGTCGTATTTTTGTATAACTAAAATAATAATACTATAAATTACCTTCTTGCCAGGCTCTTCTCTGTGTCTACCCAGGTTCAGAATTACAATAGAGTGTTTTTGGGAGGTGGTACGTGTCCTTGGAGCTCTTTTCTCATACATATGTGTCTCGCAACTAGTCTTTCTATTTTTGGATAGAATATAAAAACATTCCCTTTCCCATGCTTTAATTGTTTTATCATCTCTTGGTTTACTCGGGGTTGAATTCAAAAGACCAGATCCAGACTCAATTTTTCCACCAATCAAATTGAGCTTTCCTGCTCCTTTCCCATTCTCACTGAAGTCCACCGAACTCTGTGAAATGCTGCTCCTGCAGTATAGGAGGCCCTGAGAAATGGTATGTGATGGGTCCACAGCATGAAGGGTGGATTTATGGGAACTTCCAATTTAATCTGGATCCAGTCTCTGGCCTTCTTTGCAGCTGAGGAAGCCTGACATCAGAGGAAACATTCCTCTATTAAGGAAGACTCTTACTTGGTAGAAGAAAGAAACTTTTGATCCAACAATTTTAATATTTTTATTGTCACCTTTATCCTGTTATTCGTTAATATGTTCAGGTTGTTGATTTGAAGAGTCTTATTATTTATTATTATATTTATTATTTAAGTTTTACAGTAGACTGCGAATGATTTTAGATTCACATTTGTATTATTCTGACTCTTCCTTTTAAAAGCTTTCCGGAAGCAACTTTAAAAGTTTGCAGAATAAATGAATTAATTATGCCTAAAAATTATATTCCTCCTATATTATATTAACTACTGTAATATCAGACAAATGGACAATATATCTTACATGGCAGAGTAATATAAAGATTTAGTTTAATGTTTGCTGTTTTGTCCAGCTTCGACCTAATGATTTCTTTCTAGCTATATTCTCTTTTCTGTATTACCAGTAAGCATTGCCAACAGTGAGATTTAAAGAAAGGTTTTAGCTTATGGCCGTGATCCGTGTGATCTTATAAATTTCATTAGCCAAGATGATCTCATTTATACAAATTTAAAACCTATAACTCATAAAATGCTGTCGGGTTACCATTGACCCAGGTGCTTATAATGTGTTAATTTACATCAGAGACACAGTCCTATATGAAATAGGGCAGTAGACAGGATTTAGCCATTTTTCATTATCACTTGGACTTTGATAAAGGGGAACAGAAAAGTGCTTTGTGACCTTTCAGTGCTTAAATTATTAAAGAGCAAATAGATTTGAGGTCTGGTTGCCCACAAATCTAATTTGTCTTTTAGAATAAAGATGAAAAGACATTTTGGGTCTGAAATTGCTCTAGTCAACTTGGACTTTCTTTAACATATTGAGGATGAATTCAGACATTTAGAATGCACTGTAATGGAGTGTTGTGCATAGTATAGTATAGAACTGATCAGAGGAAAAATAGACTGGAACAGCAATTTTAATTCTGAAATATAGGCATCCATCTATAATGTATGTAAGTAGAAAAATGATTAAAATTACCCTTCAGTCAGTTTGTGAAAATAAAACATATTCTTATGCCTATAGCTTGTTGTTTTCATTTTTAGAAATTGTACATATTTGCTTAGATCCACCGGAGATTTCAATGGATGAAAGAATTTCTGCCCATTGGGCAAGATTCCCCCCCCCCTTCCATTGCAGCCAACAGTGCTTACCAAAATGCTTTTCCATGTGGGTAGAACTCATTCTACTTGAGAATATATTCCTTTCTATTAAAGCCATAATTATGCTCTGTTGGTTATGGATTTTACCTAGAAACAGTACCAGGAGGTAAGCCCCATTCAACAGACTTGAGTAGGATTCTGAATGAACCTGCCTAGGAGGATACTGTTGAAAAATCTACGAGGAGTTTACTACAATCTATATTAGAATGGGGGACAGATAACCATTATACAAGCATGAAATTAATTTACTTTGAGATAGGTGGTGAAAACTGTAACAGGCACAGATTAAGTCAATTGAGCTGCAAATCAATTGTTAGAAGAAGAAAAAAACTCTGTAAAAGGGCTAAAAAGGAAGGAAGATCTAGCACTGCCATTTTGAAGGTGGCAATATGCTCTGCTGCCACCATATGGATTTCAACTGGAAACTCCTCCTATAGCTGGCTTGCTATTTTGCTTTCAAGTCAACACAAAGGAGGTTTTTCTTTGTTCCAGCTTAAAAGAGAAGGTCTCAGGAGTCCCATGAGTTATGTTAGCAAATAAAAGAATGTCATGTGTGAGCTGTTTGGTAAAAGCAGCCCATGGAGCGCTCTACCTGGGCAAAAATCCCCATGTGGAAACAGCCCAGGATTATTTTAGACTGCATTAAAGTCTTCTGCACAAACATGTGAACATTTAGAAAATGTTAATATTATTTCAGTTGCTCAGCACTCTTACAATCCCAAAATCAATTTCCTGTGGGATAGATTGCAGAATTTTTAAGGCAGAGTACTTTTATGTTACTGAAACACTGGTAGTTTTTGTTGCTCAGATTAGCAAAATATTCCTGTTTCAATATGTACCGTTCCTTGACAGTTGATTTAAGTTCCTGTAAGACTAAAATTAATGCATATGCTTTCTTTCAGCTTAGAAATTGATAACCATGTTAACTGAAATGTTGCTTCCAAAATACTTACTTGGGTCTCACCCTCTGCATCTGGAAAACTAAGAATATGTGATCAATTTATTTAAAAGTTGCATCTAAACAAGGATAATAACTTTTAGCAAAAACAAACAAACCCAAAAACAAACAAACAAAGAAAAAAAACCCTGTGGCCTCATGTATTCAGACACAAAAATTAGATTTATTTATGGTTTATTTTATGATAGCTAGAAGTGATATTTCTATCTATGACATATTTTTAAAATATATGATGAATATTATTATTGAAATGAAAGAACAAAGTTTGAGTTCTGTGGCACCTTTAAAACCAATAAAGTTTTATTCAAGGTTATAAGATTTTTTTTGGTGTGCTTCAGGTACACTGAAACATGACATCCTTAACTATTAAGGATGAGGCGGGGGGTCAGTTGCCAGAAAGGGCTAGTTAGTCAAGATGCATAGATAACTAGGTGATTATAGTCATGATTGGATTAAAGCAGTTGATGAGATTTTTGAATAACACTATGTTAGCATTCAAATATTTGCTATTCACAGATTTTACCAACCACTTTAATCCAATATCGAGTGTAATTTCCCAATTATTTATTAATCTAGACTCTAACTAGCCCTTCCTGGCAACTAATTCATCACCCATTCCCTACCTATATATATTGGTTGAGGACATCTTGTTTCATCTTGTGTTTGATGAAGTGTGCATGCACACAAAAGTTTATACTTCGAATAAAAGACACCACTGAACTGAAACTTTGTTCCATGGCTTCAGACCAACCGCTTGCCTGAAATTATTGAAATGAGTTATGATTTAAAACTTTCCATATAGGAAATTTAGGTTGCCAGTGAATCACATATTCCAGATAACAAAATTTTAATCCAGTCCAGAGAGTCTGCTAGTTCTCACTCAAATTACTTGGCCAAGTCTGAGCTGACTAGCTCCAACCAAAATCACTAGACTAGTGCACAGTCAACAATACTTCTGCTATATTTAGAAAGAAAAAAAGGACAAGTGTTATATGAGGGTAAATGTTAATATTTTGTTTTCTTTTATATTTTAAGTCTTATGTGTTTTGCTATAAATTCTTTATTACATGATTTTAAGACAGGTTTTGATCAGGTACCTGAATATAACCCAAATTTTTTATTCCTTCTTTCTTCTCCTCCCCTTTCTCCTTTTTAGTGTCTACCAAATAGTTGTTGAAGAAGAACGTCCCCGTAGAACAAAAAAAACAACTGAAATCCTGAAATGCTATCCAGTACCAATTCACTTCCAGAATGCTTCACTCTTGAATTCTCAGTATTATTTTGCAGCAGAGTTTCCAGCCAACAGTATTCAAATTGCTCAGCCTTTTACAATTGGTGACAACAAGACATACAGTGGCTTTTGGAATACACCTCTTCTCCCTCATAAAAGCTACAGTATTTATTTTCAAGCTGCTAGCAGAGCCAATGGGGTAAGTCTTAGGATGCTGGTAGTTTAAAGCAGTATCCATATGACCCATTATGCATGGGGGTTTTAGCGCACATTCGGGGTGGAATGGCAGCAACTAAAATCACCGATAATGCACAGTGCCAGCTGCAACCAGCCGCAGCTTCGGTGCATGCTGCCGAAAAAGCTGCGTTCGCGAAACACAGAAGAAAGCACAGCTTTCGGGTGACCGGGGCGCAACCAGAAGTGGCGCCGGGATCGCCGCGTGCATAATCGGTTACTCTGGGTTTTGCCGCCATCGCACCCCGCCCCGTGCATAACTGGTGTGCATCGCATCTTCCCCTCCACGTTTTCCATGTGACCCGAAATCGCATAGTGAGCCTATGTGAGCAGATCACAGTACTGTAATTTTGCATTCAAAAAGAAAATATCCTTATCCATGGTTCCTCTATATATTTGTGAAACAGCCTGGGGGGTGGAATGTGTTGGGCTGTCCAAGTTGGAATAGGGCTAACCAGGGGGCAGCCAGCAAAGACCTCCTTCTCCACCCCCCCTTTTTTTAGGAAGGGGATTTTATTATTGTGCCGCCATGCTGTGATATTTTTAAGTCCTTTAATGGGAGTTTTAATGGGGTTTTAAGACACTGTAAATCGAAATAATAATAATAATAATAATAATAATAAAAGCTGGCTGCACCCTGATTGGCCCTGCCCTTGCAGCTCCCACCATCCATATCTGGACTCTAGCCTCTTTGCTCTCAGATTCACCTGTGCCTGGAACCAGCAGCAGGTAAGGGGGGAGAGCCCTGGGCAAAAGGTCGTGGTGGAGGGCCTGCTAACTAGGGCCTCCAAGCCTGATGACTACCTGCTAAGGAGCTCTGTCCCGGCCCTGCTAAGGAGCTGGCCAGCCCCCACCTGCCCCACTTGATCCGCTGCGAGCTGTGGCCCAAAGCTACCTTAAGCTGCCTGGCCAAGGGAGGGGACCCTTTCAAGGCCCATTCTTAAGAATGGCCTTTGAAGCTAGTAAATAACATAATTCTATAAAATGACGCAACCAGAGGGGTGCTGGCAAACATTCCTTGTAAACTATCAGTCATTCTAATTCTTACTGGTGTTTTGAAATGTGTTTTGCTTTTATAGTATCAGTCTTCTTGGCTCCTTCAAATATGTTACAGTACTGCATGTCATCTTAAACATCTATTTTCATTTTTTATTGCCCTGGTTTAGACATGGAGTTCTGTTTTGTTGTCTCTCCAATAGGATAAGAGAAATAAGTTGCTTGAACCGAAGTGAAAGGTGTATAAAAGGCCCTTTGTTTGTCGATCACATTTCATCTAGCTGATTTTTCTAGGAAGGTTTTCCATTTCCTAGACATATCCAGCCAGAGTCCTTCAACTCCTAGCATGGTTTTGCTGCCTCCTTTGACAGTATGGAAATGTTTTCTGCCAAATACCATAATGGCCACTTCTTTTACAGCACACTGACAGTGCAGAAGTGTGAAGCATCATTGATTTTTGTTAGCTTTCCTAAAACATTGCTTGGAACTGTGTAGCCAACTGTTAAAAAGGGAAGGGGGGAGATATGGCAAGGTCAGTGTATTGTCAAATATGAAAAAAATGTGAATATATCATGTCTAATAACAGCCCATTCATCTTCTAGGTTAATGCTAAGTGAAGTATTGATGTTATGGGCCCATAACATTTCACTTCAGTTGTCTATAGCAAGGCAATGTCATTGAGGCACTACCTGAGAAAATTAAGGATGAGATCAGCCACTCAAAGTAGATCTTTTACTTTAGAATGTTGCAGGAGTGTTTTACTTTATTTCTTATAGATAACAAACCCACAAATCATATACTTTCTTTGTCTGACACAGGAAACAAAAATTGACTGCGTCCGAGTGGCTACTAAAGGTATGTTTCCTTGGCTTAAATCCATTGACCTTTTTCACATTGCTAATGTACTTAAATCTATTGACCTTTTTCACATTGCTAATATACATAAAATCCTCCTAAATCATAACTTTATTATTAATGTTTTAGCTTTCTATACAATCAACTTCTTTTCTTGATTGCTTTTGCATGGTTTCATTTTAAATATTTTAGCATATTTAAAGTACAGCATTATTTTTTAAAAAATTATGCAGCAGAGCAGCCAAAAATAGCACATTCTCTCATCTTTTGTACAAAAATTATGAAATACAGCTTTTTAAAGTGACTGTATTTTAATTGTTTTTATGAGAAAAATACAATAGCATTTTTAAATGGATGTTTCAGACCAACAATTTTTATTGCAAGTTCTGGAATGGTTCAAACTTGCTTCCTGTTGATCACTCTTGGTTAGAATGAAGTTGCTTTGGATTTCCTTTTGGAGACAAACAGGCAGAAGATTGGGAGCATGAGATTGGGAGATGAGATTCCTAGAGTCCTGATTACCATTATTTGTGGGCTTGGGACCATAAATCTGGACTAGTGGAATAAATTCTGTATGATGATTGTTCAGAAGCTTCCTCCAGCAAGATGTTCCCAAAGTGGGTGGTATGTACCCTGTGTGGGCAGCGGAAAGATCCAGGGGCTGGTGAGGAATTTGGGGGCAATAGTAGGGTGGTGAAAAATTGGGGGGGGGGCAGTGAGGAATTTGGAAGTCATAAGGGAGCAGTGAGGAATTTGGGGGCGTAGGGAAGAGCAGTCTGACTCTGCCTGCTGTGGTTACATTTTCCCAGCAAAATATATTCCAAGGTGGCTTGCCATTGCCTGCCTCTGGGTAGTACTGACCTTGGACTTCCTTGGTGGTCTCCCATCACAGTATTGACCAGGGCCAACACTGTTTATTTTCTGAAGAAAATGACAGCTGGGCTGGATAGGATCGTATTTCTGCTGAGCTCTTTTCCCTCCTCAGACTTGTCCTTCCCAGGCTCTATCCCAGATCTCTAGGAGTTTCTTAACACAGGTTGGCACCCCTTTCCCAAAAGTCTCTATTAGTGGAAGGCTGGAAAAGACTTCTCCTATTGACAGTGGGAATTTCCATTGCTTGCCTCTGTTTCTCCCCCTTCCCCTTTCTTTCCCCATCTGTCTTTTCCCCAGTGAGGACTACAAATTGGCTTTTAAAAATGACATTTATTTATTTATTTGAGTTTTATGCTACATGCAGTGGCTTGCATCATCATCACTTATTATAAAACAGTAAAAATCAGCATAAACAATACAAAATCCCCTCCTACTCTAACCCAACCCTCTAACCCACCTCCCTACCCCAACCTGCTGCAAAGTTGGTGCCTGTATGTATGTATGTATGTATGTATGTATGTATGTATGTATGTATGTATGTATGTATGTATGTATGTATGTATGTATGTATGTATGTATGTATAGGCCCCGGGAACTGTAATGGAAAGCACCCAAAGACACTTGTGGAGAGCCAGATCATCCAGGTCCCAGCCTCAACCAAACGCCTGGCAGAAGATCTCTGTCTTGCAGGTCCTGCAAGCACTTCCCCCCCCCTCTCCGGACTAAATTATGGCCGCTACACAAAAACCCAAAAAGAAGCACAGGAAATATAGTGTGTTTTGCATTTGTAGTAGATCTAAAACCAGGAAATATGTGTACATATTTGTGGAGAGGGCACTAGGGATGTGGCCTGGAAACCAAGTGGGCAGCAGCCCCAAAATTCTGAGAACCACTGACCTATAGTATATATAAACTGGATATTAGGAACACATTATACCGGTGCCTCAGTGACTTCCTGTAGTCTTCCAAATGTGACTGAAAGTGGATTTTAAAGATTAAGTGTACAGGGGTCTATACAAGGTTTATATTGTATTGTCAAAGCACTAACTGGCTTAGAACCTATATACCCTTAACACACACACACCCATTATAGTTTCTTACTCAACAACCTCCTTTTACGTGCACCATATATAGACCAATGTGTACAACCAGGGTCCATTCCACAGAAAGACATCCATGGTAGTTATTTCCTAACAAAGTGAATGTTTTTAGGTTGATTTACTTGTCTGATTGGCAATACTTACGGAAATGTCATTTCATTTTTAAAAGAGATTCATTGTCAAATTTTAAGTGCTGTGTTCTTTTTTACATGACTGAGAAACATGTCTAATGTAGATTAGCTTCTTAAAAGAAGTTTAGTATTTTAAAATAATGAAGAGCCATTTCCTGCTTCTGTCAGAAACAGAGGGCCTTTTCGCACGGGGATCTTTGTTGCAAATTGTTTGCGGAATGAAAAATCGCCATTTAAAATAGTGGAATTCGTCGTTATGCATACCTGCCTTTGTAGTGGAATCAGTTGCGTTTTTTAGCGTTTCCCACAGGCTTCCGGTCTCGGCAGAAATCGCTAGAAAGGAAGCGCTATTGCCAAGCTCGTCCCGCCCCTGGCTGTCAAGCAGCCAATGGGCAGCCGTTAGCATGCTCCCAAACAGCCCCTTTCCCTTTAAGAAAGGTTTTTTAAAAAAAAAAACCGACCCATAGCAACGAATCTAGGTAGATTCGTTGCTACGGAGAGACCCATCCAGCTGCCTAATGTGAGCTGTCGTTTGATTGTATGATCGTTTGCACGCTGCCTCGAGTGATAAAAAAAAAATCCCCCCCCCCTCACGGTCCCGATTTTCGGCTGAATTTATGTGTAAAAAATAAAGGGACTGTATTTCAGCAAACGGGCTTTTAAGTGGTTTGTGCTTAGTGACTAAAGGTGAAGGACTGAAGCCAGGGAAGCCTCTAAACAGAAAGAGGCTCGCCGGTGCGTTTATCCCCGCTCGCTCGGAGAAAAAAAAATGGCGATCGCTTCGCCGGAAGTTTGGAGGAGAGAGCCAGGGGGAGGGACTTTGAAGAACCAGCAACAATGGTAACGCACAGGTCTTTAGCGCTACTGTTGCAGATTGGTTGCAGGAGTGTATCGCTATCCGGAGGGTGAATCCACTTTTCTGGATTCCCCTGAAAGCGCCACAACGAAGCGCTTTTTGCGGGTCGGTTTCAGGATTGTTGCAGATTGTCTACGACGTCGTGGGTTATGGCAAATTAGTAGCGTTTCCAATTAGCAACCATTGTGCTATTTTGAAGCCGTGCGAAATGGCCCAGATTATTCATGACATTTTTGAGAACGGGTTTTTACAACTTGATATGTATCACATCATGATTCTGGGTGCCTGTTATGTGCTTACTAATAGGCTAGATCATCTGTATTGGGTATAATTATAAGGTTTGGGAGATGTAGCTTTCAGTCCCATGTTGCTGTGGAAGCTCACTGGGACCCATTATGCATGGGCCAGAATGCCTGAAGTGGCGGCGACAGGGCTTCAGGGAAAATCCCCAATTATGCCCGACATTGCTTCCATCCAGGGCCACGGAAGGCCCGCATTATAGAAACGTAGGAACTTCCGCAGCTTCCTAGATGCTGCAGATGCCTGCAGGGGCCGTGGCGGGCCATGCTGTGCATAATTGCCAGCACGGGCCTTTTGGCCCACACAGCCCCAACCTACGGTGTCCCTGTAGGGACACCACATGCCCCTGCGGGCTCCACGGAGTAAGCAGGAGCATCCCTCTGCCCCCGCCAAAGCATGTGGAGGGTTCCCCCACTCCCCCCGGCCCCTCTCTATCTTCCCCCCACTGGCTGCTGACACCTTGCTGGCCACAGTGCAAAGCATGTGTGCACGGCTATGCCGGGGCAGCCCCGCATGCCCCACCTCCATGCATTCACTGGAAACAGCGGGGCATCTTGCCCCGCCACAACGGCACGGCAGCAGCGCAGAATAGCTGCCGCCATGCATAATGGGTCTGCGTGATTTGGGCTGAGTCACATAATTTCAGCCTAAATTACATAACAGGGTTATTGTGAGGATAAAAAGGAGAGGAAAATAACATAAATAATGTAAACTATTTTGGTAATTTATTTCATTTATATACCATGTGTGAAGAAAGGTGGGGTATAAATGTACTAAATAAATAATAAATATAGCTGTAAAAGGTTGGACTGAGAAGGAGAGAATGAGACAAGGAAAGGGGAGAAGATATTGGGGTTGCCATGTGGAGGGAAAATGTACTTCAGAAGTTTACTTACAACCAATTAGTGCACCATTACTAGTAATGTGGAATTTTGTTCACTATGTAATCTGCACTAAAAATAAAGAAAATTTGGTCTAATTTTAAAATCTTTAGAGGATAATTACTAAAATCTATACATGGCATACATGCTATATATTGAAACAACAAAAATTGAGTCCATTAACTCCTTTAAGACCAAAAAAGATTTATTCAAGGCGTGAGCTTTCAAGTACATGTACCCCTCCTCAGACATTGAAACAAGTATCATAATGCTATATATTGATGCTATATATTGGTAGCATATGCCATGTTTGCTCAATTTAAACCACTGCAGTTGACAATATATTACTTTTAAAAGATGGAAAGTCAAGGACAGATTTAAATGGGCATATTGAAAGCTAGAACTTGCTACTAATTCTGTGTATTAAAAAGAAGACAGGAGATGCTTAGGTTAAATTAGTTATAAAATATGCCTCTTTGAGTATGTCAGTGGTCAGAAGGGCCTAGAATCCTGATTGCAACTGGAAAGTGTTATCATGTGTTGACCAACTCAGTGGCATTTAGAAATGATCTAAATCAGAGAAAAATGGAGGCTGCTTGAGAAGTAAAACAGGGATATACTGAGACAGGTATAGAGCTAGGCAGATAGAGTGTGTATTAAGCATCAGCTGGTTTGAAATAAAGTTGCTTAGAAAAATGGAATATGGCAGAACTTACCTTTTGGCTAACCTTAAGAAGCTAATAAAAACTGTTACCCTATACCACGAGACTACATCTGAGAATTCCCATTCTAATAGATGGTTGATTAATTATTGATTGCAGTTTCCATTAAGCAGACAGATCTTGAGTTTTGGTTTCTGATATGAACATTATTTTTTCTTTTTTGAACATGAGCATTTAGCAATCTTGGTTAATAAAATAAACTATTAACCCCTGGGTTAAATTTAAACTCAAAACAAGAACAGTTGTCTCAGACGATTCTCCAACAGAAGTTTTTTAAACCAAGTGCCAATGCTAGCTATCCTTAATTTCTAATTAGCAAGTGACTCAAAGTTGAAAGAGGTGTTTATTACGTAAAGCGACACAAAGTAAATGATGTTGACTAAAATGAGTCAATAAGGAGAAAGTGTTCATTTTTAATGTGTAAATAATTTTTGCTTTAAGTTTTCTATTTACAGTTAATAATTTCAGTGTCATTGCCTCACAACTCTATCCCTAAGAGGAATACAGCCCTTTGCAGTCAGATACACTTGCGCCCACGCCTCCCTCCCCCGCAGCGTGCCTAGGCTTGAGCTCTGCACCGCACTGCAGGAGGGAGGCGTGCTTGCCTGCATACTAGCTCACGCACCTCCCTTCCCCCCCCCCCGCCCGGTCCCCGGCCTGAAAAAGGTTGGGGACCATTATTCTAGAGGCACGTGTATCCTTTTGTCCTCATGACTATAGTAATCTGGAAGAAATTGTTTAAGCCTTCCCCTCCATGCTGTCTTTTCATCTTTAAACTTCTCCATGAAATGTTATTAGCTTCATTTGTGAACTCACATTACTTATGTAGTTGCATGTACATTTTGTAACAGCTCCATTGAGTGCTTTAAAGAAGAGGAGATAGCATGGAAAGAAATGCTGTAACTGCTTCTGTCTGTGTATCCTGACCACAGGGAGAAAAATCCACATTCAACACTGGGAGACACATAACTCCTATTGAACATCTGCTTCAAAGTAGGGATGTGTATTTGACTAATCTTACCCCCCACCACCACCAAAAAGAAAACCTTACTGTACTTTTTGGGTATTAGTTGAGTAGGATTTTTTAAAAACTATTATTTGGTTTTCCAAAATGGTGGTGCCTTGAAAATCCTGAAAATATTCGAGTTTTTTGGGACTACCAGATGAGACCTGTGATTGAAGTGTATTTAGTCCCCTTTAATGCCTGTAGAGTGAATTTTCCACCTGGAGAAGGCCTTTAAAAGGACTGACAGACCTTTAAATGCCTTCAGAGTTCACTTGCATTGTGAATATGGAAGATATTTAAATTTTAAAGGGATCAAGTCCCTTTAAAGTTCAAATGCCTTTTTTTCATCCATTGGAAACAATGGAAGATTGGGGCACTTTCTTTGGGAGGCCATAGAATTGGACTTTGGGAGTTTATTGAGGAGAGTCACCAGCAAGTATGCTGCAATTTGGTTCCTCTAACTGAAAAACAAAACAAAAACTAGAGCCCCAGATACACCGAAATCAATTTCCTATTATAGCATATGATGGTTCCCATACGCTATGATGGAGCAAAAAAACCCCCAAAAAACCAACCCAGCATTCCTGGATATTTATTGAGCCCAAATATCATACTGGTGGTGGGATTCAGGAATATTGGGAAATATTGATATTTTTCAGGATTTAATGTACCCAAACCTGAAGAATACCGGGGAGGGGGGCTGTTTGCACATCCCTACTTACCCCAATGGACAGCAGCACCTTGAACATGTTCTGATACAAATGCCTGACTAATTGAGCTAATATAAGTTTCTATTCATCAGCCTTGCCCTGAAGGGCTAAACTTTTCTTATTCTCTCCTTAGCCTGCAAAATTCTAAGTGTTTCTTATAAAAACCCATTCCTGATACTTTTTTCAAAATAAGATGATCATTAGGCCTGTTTGGCCTTTTCACTTTTATAGTTCCAGCAACTTCACAGTTTGCTAAGTCCCAGGGAAGGAGCTTATGACCACGCCCCAGGCCAGGAATTTGGGTGTTATCATTGATGCCTCACAAACCATGGAGGCACAGATCAGGAAGGTAGCTGGCCAGTCAATTTTCCATCTCACCAAGGTCAGCTACTAGTGCTCTACCTGTCCCCTGAACACCTGGCCATGGTGATACATTTGATGGTCACCTCCAGAATAGATTTCTGTAACTCACTCTACACGGGCTCTACACTCTACTCACTCTACACGGGCCTACCCTTGACCTTGACCCAGAGACTCCAGCTTGTACAAACTGCAGCTGCTAGGGACCTCGCTGGAACACCATCGAGGGCCCATATCCAGCCAGTGCTGAGGCACCTGCACTGGTTACCAGTTGCTGTCTGGATCCAGTTCAAGGTTTTGGTCTTAACCTTCAAGGCCCTGCGCAGTCTGGGACCCAAATACCTGAGGGACAATGTATCACCCTATGCCCCTTACAGAGCCTTATGCTCTGTGGGTGAAAATTTACTGGTTGTTCCCAACCCCAGGAAAGCACACCAGGCCTCGACCAGGGCCAGGGTTTTTTCGGTCCTTGCCCTTAAAAGGTAAAGGTAAAGGTATCCCCTGTGCAAGCACCGGGTCATGTCTGACCCTTGGGGTGACGCCCTCTAGCGTTTTCATGGCAGACTCAATACGGGGTGGTTTGCCAGTGCCTTCCCCAGTCATTACCGTTTACCCCCCAGCAAGCTGGGTACTCATTTTACCGACCTCGGAAGGATGGAAGGCTGAGTCAACCTTGAGCCGGCTGCTGGGATCGAACTCCCAACCTCATGAGCAAAGCTTTCAGGCAGCTGCCTTACCACTCTGCGCCACAAGAGGCCCTTGCCCTTGCCCTTGCCCTTGCCTGGTGGAATTAGCTCCCAGAGGAGCTGCGGGCCCTGTGGGAGCTTTTTTTTGAGACATACACTTATTGAAGATCTGCACTCCTCCTCCCGGTCCTATATTAGTCTTGGTGGGGTTGGACGGGTTCTCCATTATGGTTTTATTGTTGGAATCCAATATATATATTGTTCGTCCGGGTGGTTTTAATGGGGCTTTTAATGGGCTTTTTAATTTTAGACAAATCTGTAATCTGCCACGAGCCAAAAATGAGAGTGGTGGGCAATAATGATGATGATAATGATGATGATGATGATGATGATGATGATGATGATGATGATGATAATAATAATAATAAGTGTAGTCCTGTATCCTTTTATCAGAAAAGCTGTCATCTCTGTATAGTGTTATACGACACACTGTAACCCCACACCCCCAACACGCACATATACATTCTTTATTTTCATCTATGAATAATTCCAGGGAAATGAGGAAATAAAAGGTACAAATAACTCATCTACTGTATGTACAGGTCTCAGTGGGTTATGTGGTTGGATCAACATGTGCATATTTTTCAGTTAGTGTTGGTGTTGTAGTTTTGCCAAAACCATGTAAGTTATGGTATTCTGATGTTATGACCTTCTGTCTGTTGGTCAACACTCTCGGGTTATTGAGGCATTCATGCTGTATCATGACCCCCAATATAGCCACCTGGTTTTGCTGCCTTTTCTGCCCATTCTCAGAGGAAAGGCACTTTGAATTCTAAACTAATTTTTGTCTTAGAGTTCATTTTAATTATTTCTCTTGGCTGTTGTGTTTGCTGAGATTTGTGCTGGTCTATGACCATTTTAATAAAGATTGAGAGGAAACAGCAAGACAACAGGGCATGGTCATTGAAGTGTTGGCTTTGATCTTTGTCTTGTTCGCCACTGCACTACTACTCCTGATGCTTATCTTATTGTTTTTTTCTTTCTTTCCCTGGGTCTCTTGGGATGTTGCCCATAGTCCTCCTGAATTTAACACCAATGAAATCATGACTCTGATGCCATATGATTTCTGGTTATGTACTTTCAGTTCCCTAAACATTATACTGCTACTAGATATAATTAAAAATTGGTTGAACCAACTGGAAATATGGAAGACCAGGGATATAGAGGCATACAATCCTGTAAAGTATTTTGTTTGTTTCAGTAAAGGATCAAATTAAATGTATGCCACAGCTAAGGAACAGGTAGTTTTTGACCTTTGCTCCTTCGCAACATCCAGAAGTTCTCAACTTGGCTGAGAGAAATGCTGCTGATTTACAGAACAGCAAACTGGAATTTAGTATTATTTTCTCTTCCAAATAGAAAAGAGATCAGTTAAAGTTTGGACTGGAAAATAAAATAAAATCCACCACTTCTGTTCCTCTTCTAGCCCTTTTTGATGCATACCAGGACCCAGCAATCCCTAATATATAAAGTTCTTAATACACTCTGTACTCCCACTATATGCAGTCACCGTGTTTCTGAACAGAAGTGATATATGTATTTTACATAAATCTTCAAATTCAATATGCATAAACTAGAACCTTGGAAAAGCCAATGGCTAGTTTTCACATCTAGAAGTTGTGCGTGTATGCAAAATATGTGTATCAGCCAGGCTCCCTGTATGCAGCATGTATCGCTCAAATAGACCGTTTACGCACTGGGAACTTCACTGCCCCAGCTCCCATGCAGGAGCACAGATCGGGGGTGGATGAGGTGCACAGGGACAAATGCTCCCCCATGTGGGTGCCGGAAGAGGTGGGGCAACCTGCCACGATTAAAACTTCAGCCCGGCATGAAACCTCCAATGCATAAACAGTCATAGTGTGTCTTCGAGATTTCTTATCTAGCTCTATAGCAGCAGTTTGATCTTGCAGTAATTATTCCTTGGATCCTTTTTAGTAAAATCTTTAATTACTTTATTTGTGTCTGACAAACATGAACTCATTAAAACAGCACCATGTCATTAAAAAAGCAGTATAGATTCAGTCCAGCCACCCCACTTGTCCTGTCTGATATGCAGTGATTTCCACAGGAAACTCCAGTGTTTCTGATGCTATGCAGAATGAAAATTGTGAAACAAATACATTCTGCCATCATATACTGTTGTTAAAATACTTTGATCATAAAAGTAATTATCTGCCTTAAGTATATAACAATCAGTTGCCATGTCTACTAAGAGCAGGGAGAGACTGGAGAGACAAAACTCATTAGAGTCAAGTCAGCTGAAGGGCCTCTGAAGCCAATGTCATGCTGCATTCAGATTCTAATGTAGTTCTGCACTGCAGCCACTGGGAGCACAGGGAAGGCAGAGCACAGTAAATAGCAGTTTCTGTGTGTTCTGCTTATGGAGCTTTTTTTGCAAAGTTTACTATAAGGATGCAAACACTTGCATATCCTGACAAGCAGAGCTCATGGCTTCTACAGCCATTATCAGGCTGTAACCTCCTATCAAGATTGTAATTGCCAGCAGTTAGTTTCCTTTTTCCTTTCCTTCCATAGCTTTGTAGTTTTTTCTCTCAGCCAGATCTTCCCTGTTGGGGTATAGTAGAAAATGGTCTGGGACCTTCATATCTATGGGACCACCTTCTCCACTATGTCCCTCAAAAGAGCCTATGCTCCAGCATGCAAAATCTGCAGAAGATCCCTGGTCCTAGAAAAGTAAAGCGGTCCTCAACCAGAGCCAGGGCCTTCTTGACTCTGGTGACAGCATGGTGGAACATTCTCCCAGAGGAGACCAGGGCCCTGTGGGACCTACAATAATTTCAGGGCCAGTAAAAGAATTGTTCTGCTGGGCCTATGGTTGAGTCACCCCCCCCCCCCAAAAAAAAAAAACAATCCACCAGCAAACTGGAGTCCCTATGCAATGTATTGTGTATATATCCGCAATCCCAAAACTAATTAAAACATCTAGTTTTGCATTTTTCTCCCATACCCCAACCCAACTGTCAAGCAAGACAGTTCCCGGAATCGGGATTAGGGGGACTGTGCTGCAATGACTGGTCTCCTTTTTCCGGAACTGAACGCAGAGGGTTGTGGTGAGAGATGTGTTGTCGGGACCCCCTTGGGCTCCCGTGTGGAGTGCCATAGGGGGCGATTCTCTCCCCTATGTTGTTGAATATCTATATGTGCCCTCTAGCCCAGTTGGTCTGGATTTATGGGCTGGATTTTCACCAATACGCGGATGACACCCAGCTCTATCTCCTAATGGATGGACAATTGGACTCCCCCCTGGATACATTTGCCAGTTGTTTGGAAGCAGTGGCTGGATGGCTCAGGCAGAGCCATCTGAAACTCAACCCCTTCAAGATGGAGGTCTTGTGGCTGGGTAGAAGAGGGCAGGATCAAGAACTGTGTCTCCCATGCCCGGACAGAGTGCAATTAACACCTACACCATCTGCCAGGGATTTGGGAGTGATCTTTGATGCCTCCCTTTCCATGGAGACTCAAATCACTAAAGTAGCCCGAACGGTGTTTTTTCATCTACGCCAGGCATTGCTATTAGTACCCTACCTGTTTTCAGAACACCTGGCCACAGTGATCCATACACATATCTAATAGCCACAGTGATCCATGCAACGGTCACTTCCAAGTTAGACTTCTGTAACTCACTCTATGGGGGCCTACCCTTGGCTGTGATCTGGAAATTACAGCTGCTACAAAATGTGGAAGAGCCTCTTGTGGCGCAGAGTGGTAAGGCAGCCGTCTGAAAGCTTTGCCCATGAGGCTGGGAGTTCAATCCCAGCAGCCGGCTCAAGGTTGACTCAGCCTTCCATCCTTCCAAGGTCGGTAAAATGAGTACCCAGCTTGCTGTGGGGTAAACGGTAATGACTGGGGAAGGCACTGGCAAACCACCCCGTATTGAGTCTGCCATGAAAACGCTAGAGGGCGTCACCCCAAGGGTCAGACATGACTCGGTGCTTGCACAGGGGATACCTTTACCTTTACAAAATGTGGCTGCAAGGGTCCTCACTAGGACATCATGGAGGACCCACAACCAGCCCGTGTTGTGTCATCTTCACTGGTTACAAGTCTGTTTCCAAATCAAGTTCAAGGTATTGACTTAAACCTTTAAGGCTATATGCGGCTTGGGACCTTACCTATCTGCAGGGCCACTTATCTCCTTACGCCCCCTGCAGGGCACTTCACTTTGTGGGTATTAATCTGCTGGCCATTCCAGGCACCGGAACGTTCACCCGACTTCGAACAGGGCCTGGGTTTTTCTGCCCTGACCACAACCTGGTGGAATGAGCTCCCAGAAAACTACAGGCCCTGTCAGAGTTGTCAGCTTTCTGCAGGGCCTGTAAGACAGAACTCTTCCACCGGGCATATGGTTGAGGCCATGGTGGGGTCTTGGTCTTTCAAACAGGGGATCCCTTAGTGTTCGTTTTGGTTAGTTTGGCCCTCACTCCTAATGAGAGAACTCATTTGACCACATGCAGAGCAGGGTGGGAGTTTAGAACTCTGACGGTATTGCCATCTTTTAAAAGTTTAAATGTTAATCTATTAAGTTTATTGTATTTTATTGTTTTATTATAAACTGCCACAAGACTCTTTGAGAGTGGCAGTATAGAAATCCATCGACAGACAGACAGGAAGGGCTGCTTCTGAGTTATAAGGAAATGAAATAAAAGTAACAGTGATTTTGACTATTATGTTTAGACTCCTGTATTTTATTACAGAACATTTTAATTGATTTGAGTACTGTTTTTATTGTGATGTAAACCACCCTGACCTGTTTGGAATGCTGGTATAAAATTGCAATAATAATATAATAATAAATAAATAAAATATATTTTATATAAAATATAAAAAATATTTTTATATAAAAAATAAAAATAAAACAGCCTTTCCTCTTCCCTTAATTCCTCTTCTTTTTCACACTGTTTGCCCTTTTCCTTTCATAATATGCCTCTATTTCTTTTATCCCCTTTCTAATTCCCTTATTTCTTAGTGTTTGTCTTAGTGTTTGTCTCTTCCTTATCCTGGTTGGCAATTTAGAAGTATTTTATAGTAGTATAGCAGTAAATCTTTGCTGATATCACAAATAGAAATGTGCACCAATTTTTTTTAATACTTTTGGGTTCTGTCTGAATTGAATTGGATATACTCAAATCACTGAAATCCCATTTTCAGTACAGGGATTCAGATTCGGGTGATTCAAGTGCAGCCGAATCAATTTGGCTCCATTGGAGTCAATGGGAGATTTTGCCCATCTGTCTGTTCAGAAGTCCGGGGAGGAGATTGAGCTTAAGCCACCAAATATGCAGCACAGCCATTGGAGCCTCACTTCAAAAGAGCCCCCAAGTTTAGAAAAGGTTGGACCAGGGGGTCTGATTCCGCAGGCAATCAAAGAAGGTATCCCCATTTGACCTTCATTATTTCCTATGGCGTAAGAAACATCTCTGTTGCATAATTAAAAAATTAGCAATGAACTTTGATTTTATACTAAGTGTATCAGGTACTTTTCATTTTTTTCTTCCAAGATTTTTCTGTTTCTCCTATTTCAGTTTTTCTCAGACCACAGTAGAGTCTGTATTGTATCAAGGTAGGAACAGCATCAGTCATAGAAAAAAGGGGTTATTATACCTATTTAAAATACTGTAGCAAGATTGCTGTAACACTTCCTACAAAAAAGTATTTCAGTGTTGCATAGATATATTTCAAAATATTATGCTGCTACAGTTTTGAGCTTAATTGTCTGCAGATGGTGGGTAATCTCCTTTCCTCACTCATTGCCACGTATCTAACTGTGCCCAGGCTGTTCTATGTAAATCTGCAACCTTTCTTATATTCCTTTTCTTCATTCATAGGTTGTGTTGTATGTGTGTCTATATTTTTGCATTTTCATTGCTTCATTTTCTTTATATGCCATGTTAGATCTGACCTCTGTAATGTTTTAATATATTTTGTGAACATAATACATTTCACATATGTAATCATTTAATTATACATTTCCCGTGAAATTGCTGTTAAAAGGACTATGTAGAAATAACTATGTAGCATTGCAAAGCTTTCCAAAACATTAATGGACAGTTAACGTGTGAGTAATTTCTTACAGGATAGTTTTCATGTATGTTTATCGTTGGAACTGCCTGGCAAGGACGCAGCTTCTGCCTTTCAAGTCCCACATGAAAAATAGATCAGAGCCCTAGTTTGGTGAAAACAATTTGTGAATGGACTTAAAGTCATCTATATAATACCTTCATTTTAAAAAGGGAAATGTATTGTGATATTTTACAAAAGAAAGTTAAGATCAATATTTTCTCTTTGAAATTGTGAAACAAATGCAACTAAAATAAAACAAAAGTAGTAGAGATGGTTCCAATAGTGGCATAGGAGCTCTGCCTACAAGTTCTTGAATTTATCTTGAGTCAACCCAGTGAAGGCAATCCATACACATATCTAATGTGATACTTCCCTTGGTGTGATTAGAATATTCAGTTCTTTATCATTTATTCTTTTCTCTGTTGGAGCAAATTTTCATGCAGAGCTGATGAGTATCCCAAGGTTACCGAGGGCCGGTTCAAATCTTCCATTCAGTCATGTACAGAATATACAACCAGGTATACTAAGGCTGATAAGAACTGGACTGTGGGCAGATATAGAGTCAACAGCCATACCAATTAATATTATTGCTTTTTTTTCCACCAGCCATGATTGTAAGAATGGCTTCTAGCTCACTATAGGTATTGCAGCCTGATTCACACTGTTGTCTTATCTGGTTGTATGTTTATTTAAATGAGTGAATGGAAGAATCAATTTAGAAGTGTACATCAACTTAATCTCTCTCTCTCTCTCTCTCTCTCTCTCTCTCTCTCTCTCTCTCTCTCTCTCTCTCTCTCTCTCTCTTGATCTCAGTTGGTAAGGTGTTGAAACAATCACATCTGAACAAATTGTTTCTTGCTAGCTTAGCTTCAGTCTGGCTTTTTTTTCCCCTCATGCATGCTGACCTGGAAATCTTCCTTTGCCTTAGCTGCGATAATCGTGACTCAGCTTACAACACCATACATTCGCATCGCCCCTGCTGCAGGCGACGACCAACTAACAGGTCAGACACTCAAATATAGAAAAGTCGTCATACCCATTTCCATATAACTTTTTTTGGCTTTTTTGCCTTCCATATCTCTGTCATTTGTTGCTTGTAGTTTGTTCGCCACGTTGCAGAATTTGGTGATGACCAATGTGCTGGATGCCAAAGGATTTGAATTCCTGTATTCATATGTGTAAGACCATTCCATAGCATGTTTCACTGTGTATTTGAACTTTGGAGTTAGCCCTTTCAAATTAATGCCATATATAATTGTCCTTTCCTTAGCTTTCCTGCAGCTAATATATATTTATCAGATCACAGATACATTTTGCCATTAGTGAGTGTAATGTAGCATTTCAACATATATAGAATTTTTAAAGGTAATATTTTATTGTATATGAGTTCTGCAGATATGAGATATAGACGGGTGAAAATATCATCTATTGTAAACTTAATTAACAAATTAAATTTAGTGAACAGGTCTAATAATTATTAGAATTTTATTCAGTCTGTCAAACTGAAAATGGATAATTACTAATAGGGTAATAAAATTAGAATCCAGTAGCACCTTTAAGACTAATTGATTCTGATTTTCTTGTGCTACTTTAGACCAACATGGCTACCCATTTGAATCTACTAATAGGATAGTTAGAGCCATTCACTAAAACATGTTAGAGCTATTCACTATTCTGAGAGATCTAAAAGTGTGGTTAGTTCTTTGTAGGGATATGCTGAAATTATTCCTTTATTATGGAGCTTTCACTTATTCCCTCTCATGATTTCAGATGCCCACAAAAGCGTTGTGTAGGTATGACATCTTCCCTGCTGAGGCTCGCCTGATCTTTTCAAATCTCAGAAGCAAACCAGGGTCAGCCCTGGTTAGTATTTGGATGGGAGACCACTAAGGAAGTCCAAGGTAGCAATGCAGAGGCAGGCCATGGCAAACCAACTCTGAACATATCTTGCCGTGAAAACCCAATAGGGTCATCTTAAGTCAATTATGACTTGTTGGCACTTTCTACTACCACCATTTGTTAACTTCAACTTCTTCTCACCAAAAATCTCCAGAATCCAGCCTGGCCTAGAGGAAATTCACCTACCATCCCACAGTCCAATTCCTAGAAAATGCAAGGAAGGGCATCTCTTTGAATATAAATTATATTGCACCATAATACAAGAACCTAGACTTGTCTCATTGTTTTAATGAAATCTTCAAAAATCACTAACTGAATACCTGAGGTCAATCCAAATGTTGATATGGAGATGGTGTGTGTGTGTGAGGGGTGTGTGTGTGCAAATAGTATATAGAGTTACTGATTCCTAGAAATTAGGGTATTTGGTAAGTTGTTTTTTTCCTGATGAGATGACAAGAATTTCTCTTTAAAAAAACTTGTTACATTGGTTTTGTTTGGTGAAAGGTAATGAGTGTTCAGACTGATCGATATCATGCCAGACACTAGAACCTGGGAGGCTCAGAGGACATAGTGTTTGCCATTGTTTTGGCACTAGATAGCTGGATTGGAGGATTTTTGAAGCAAAGGTAATGTGCTGCAAATTAGAAGAAGAAATCTTTACCTAGTGAGGAGAAAGTCCTGTGCCAGATGGAAGTACCCCCACAGGGCTGCTGTGGACCATATGTGTTCCCCAATTTCCTATCTGCATTACCATGCAAGGCTGCTTTTCCTCTCTGAAACTCTGTTTCCCACTTGTATATTAAAAAGTGATTTTTTTTGCTCCAAGAGATTCTGTAGCTACTAAGCACCTTCCGTGAAACATGATCTAAATTAGTACCACATGGATTGTTGCTGAGACAGCTCTACAGCTTTTGTCGTATAAACAGCAGAATGGTTGGCTGAAGATAGCAGAATTGATTAGAACATTCATATATAAAAGCCTGAAAATATTAATTCACATATTTTTTGCAGTAACAGTTTTGCAGTCTCCACATAAGTGACTGCAGTCCTGAAATGTATCCCATGATACAGAACCTTCCTTAACTATACGTGAATGTTCTTAAGCAGCCTGATTCAGCCTGAATTGAATTTGGAACCTTGGATTGCTCTTGGTTGTCTGTCTCACTGGGATAAATAAATTAAGCAGTCTAATTGACTGATTAATTAATTAATTAAGCAGCCCAACCATGGAACAAAAATTCTGTAAGGACTTTTTTTGATTGTCCAGCATGGAGGCGATGCTTTCTTGCTCCCCAGAAATAATCTCTCTTAAGTTAGAGTTGCAGGTGAGTGTTTGATCTTGTAGCACTTTGTCCTTGGCACCTGCAGAAGCTGCTGATTCAAGGTCAGAAGAATCAGATACTGCAGGTATGCTCTTTGGAAGAACTAGGTGGACTGTCTCATCCATGAAAACTCTATGGACTGAAATTTCTGAGAGGGATCTCTTCTCTTTTAGTAACATAAGAAAGATTGTTGAGCAGCCGAATTTTAAAAGTAATCTGATCCCACGTAGATTATTAGGGAGTTGATGAGGTGTCTTTCTCTGAATAAAAGCTGGCTTAAGGAGTAAAGGATGGGTTTTTTGTTTGCCCAGCAACCCTAATTTAAATGGCTAGAAGAGATGCACACTATTACTTGATTTGTTTGGAAGCAGAGTGTGGTGCCAGCTTTTTTTCCCTTCTGAACATTGTTTCCCCTGGGAAGATAACTGAGGTTGCAGATTTCTTTGACTTAAATGGTAAATGTGAGGTCTGGGGCTTATTTTAGAAGCATTTGGAGTGTCACTCCCTTGTGAAAGATCACATATCACATGCATTGAATACATTGGTAAGTGTGTCAAGCTTGTCATAACTATAATTAAGCTTTTGAAAGATAGATATTATTGTTTTGCCTGTTAATGGCCAATGATCACCTATGAACTTCAGCAAAGGGTCTTTTTGAAGTTGCATGCCTGGCTTCTCACCCTCAAAAGATTTAATTCAATATGAAGAGGTGCCAGCTCTGTCATCCCCTTCATGTTAGAGAATTTAGCTCCATAAGATGGATGGTGATCTGGCTATAGACGTATTAATGACTCCTCAAATTCAGTGTATTAAACTTATTTGTAAATGAATAAGAAGTGTTACTTCCTAGCTCTTTCAATAAAAAGTAATCCATGCAAAACTGTTTTTGACTCCAGAGGTGAGTGCAAATCTGAATGCCTTCTCAGTTACATTTTTTAAAACCCATTTTGGCTGTTTAGACACACAGTTCTCAAAGGTGCAGCTGCTGTATTGTCCAAAAGCTAAAGAATCAAACTGATAACTGGAGAGTGCAGAGGAGTCCAAAATCTTCTGATGGTTTGGATCCAGTTAGACTAAATTGACCGTGATTGGATATGTTAAACTAGAAGGGAGTTTTAAAAAACACAGATACACCTGAATCTACAGAGCAACTAAAGGATAATATCTGTTTATTGCCATCTAGTACTCCTATAATAATTGTTTGTATTGTTTGTTTGATTTTTTATGGCATCCTTCCTTACGGCTCAGGGCGGTTTACATATAACATCACAGGGTAATACATGGAACAACCTAAACATATAGCGTAGTGAAAAGTAACATCAACAATAATCCAACAGTGGTTTTAAATAAACTCAAGTTCAATGGACTTGATCAATAACAACATAACAGAAATGGCAACTTAGATAAGACCCCCAGAAAGGTCAGACTGGTTCAGACCATGGAGGGGGATGTCTGAGAGGACTTGTGGATGTTGTTGGTTTGGTTGGTCTCAGGCAAATACCTGGTGGAGGAACTCCCTTTTTGCAAGCCCTGCCGAATTGTGGGAGTTCAGGCAGGGCCCTTATCTCTTCAGGGAGCTCATATCGGGAACCAGAAGATCAGATTTCTCTAAACTTTTGTTTCTCTGAGCTATTCCACACCTTATGGAATAATCATGTTTGCCACAGTTACATAGCTGTATTTTACATTAGACACTGAATGTCTTCAATAAGTATTCTGAATACATAGAATCATAAAGTTGGAAGGGACCTCCAGAGTCATTTTGCCCAACCCCCTGCTGGATGCAGGAATTTCTCAACTATCTGTCCACCCACAGTGACTCCAGTTCTATGCCCAGATTATGTCCTCCTCCCCCCCAACAAGAAACCAGAATCCCTGTCCAGTCTGACCTGGAGGAAATTTATCTTCTGACCCCAAAGTAGCAATTGGCATTTCCCAGGGCACACAAGAAAGGGAAACAAGAGCCACTTACAATCTGCCTAATTTCTCAAAATCAGCATTTCTGTGAGGTGGCTATCTAGCCTCTGCTTAAAAACTTCCAAGGAAAAAGAACCTTCCACTTCCCAAGGAATCTGTTCCACAGAGGAACCACTGTCATGAATTTCTTCCAGAAGTTGAGTTGTGGAAGAACCATTTCCTATACCAGGCTTTTTCAACAAGGGTTTCCTGAAACCCTGGGGTTTCATGACTGCCCTGGAACAGTTTCCTGAATGGGTGAGAATTAATTTTATGTATTTTTAAAAAAAAATGTTCAGCATTTATTGGGTGATGTGACCATACATGGTCATGTTGACTACCCCTTCCCAAAATATCCAGTGATAGGCCTGGGGGGGGGGGTGGGAAGGAGAGGGGCCCCAGCATGTACACAGCTATACTTCCCAACCATATTCTGTATGATCATGCCACTTCTAGGGTTTCTTGAAGCCTGAAGAATGTTTCAGGAGTTTCTCAATGATAAAAACATTGAGAAAGGATGTCCGAGACATTCATCCCATCTCACAGTAGGGATATACATCTGTCATTCACATTAATATGTTTGCTGAATGTACACATAGAACAACTGCTATGTAAGATACAGAGCCCACTCACCGTTATTTTCATTTGATCATGTCGGTATCTCAGTCTGGTTAGGTCTTCTGAGTGACAGCCACTATCAGTGGCCAGCATTTCTTTTGTCACCAACCTTATTGCCAGCATATATGCTTCGAACATTTGTAACACTGGTAATTCAAAAAATTCTGATTTGTTCTATTCTGCAGGGCAGAATGTAAAATGAATAGGAAATGTTCTTTTTTCTGCAACACCAGCTGAATGCATTTTAATAGGCCGCAGTGTCACTTATGATTTATTGCTCCTTTTTGTTCTTTTATGTGTTGTATTTGTCATTTTTTGCTATGGCAGTTTCATCTATAAAACAGTATAGTTACAAGAAAATGTTAAGAGGATACAGAATTGCCACAAAATTTCTTGTCCCTTCCCCCTGCTCAAAAGACTGCTGTTTCTCCATCTTTTTGTTTGTTTGTTTTATTTTGTTTTTGTTTTTAGTAATGAACCACTGGCTCAAATACTAGGTGGGAGGATATACACTTTAAGTATACTTACCCAAGTGCAGTGCAAATAAATAGCTACAGTTGGTGAATAATGGAGGAGGATGAGGAGGGAAACAGAATAACTTTTGCTGATGGTAACAGTCCCCATAAATGCTAAGGAATAACGTACAAACAAACTTGTTCTGGATCTACAAAAATATGACCAAGAACCAATGAGGGTATCAGTTCTACTTTATCATATGTATTATGAAATACTTAGTCAATAGTTGGATATAGGACCATTATTAATGGTCAAAAGTTGAGCCAAAGGCTGTATTGTGTTAAATGCTGACTGTTATATTGTTCTGTGGATGGTAGGTGAATTCCTTCCAGGCCAGGCTGCATTCTGGAGATTTTTTGTGGTGGGGGATCACTTGGCCATAAAATTGGGGGAGACTTGTCTTGGCAGTAGTATGTGCGAAAAATATCTAGGAATCTTAGAAGACCATATGTTGAACATGAGTTAGCAGTGTGACTCAGTGGCTAAAAAGGCAAATGGGATTTTGGGCTGTATCAAATGGAGTATCGTGTCCAGGTTACAGGAGGTGGTGGTACCGCTTTTCTCTGCTCTGGTTCGGCCTCACTTGGAGTACTGTGTTCAGTTTTAGCCACCACAGTTGAAGAGTGATGTAGACAAACTGGAGCATGTACAGAGGAGGGCAATAAAAATGGTGAGGGGTTTGGAGATCAAGATGTATGAGGAAAGGCTGGGGGAGCTTGTTCTGCTTAGCCTGGAGAGGAGACGACTGAGTGGATATCTGATAACCATCTTCAAGTATTTAAAAGGCTGCCATATAGAGCGGTGGTCCCCAACCACTGGGCCGCGGCCTGGCACCCCGGCACCGGGCCGCGGCTCTCTCTCCCCGCCCACCCCCACAGTAAGAAACTTCCCAGGCCACAAGCAAATCGGCCGCAAAATTAGCCAATTAGCTTGCGGCCTGGCAAGCTTCGTTTTTTGGGAAGGGGGAGAGGGAAGCAGGTCCGTGCATGCGCATTTGCGCCATGCGTGGCCACAGACACACATGTGCAGAAGTACTGTGCATGTGTGTTTGCGGCTGTGCATGTTGCAAATGTGCATGCGCGGCTGCGCGATCGCCCTCCCCACCACTGCCGGTCCACAGCCTTAGAAAGGTTGCAGACCACTGATATAGAGCAGTGGTCCCCAACCTTTTTATCACTGGGGACCACTCAACACTTGACAATTTTACTGAGGCCTACTGCGCTAACGATCTCTGACTCTGGTTGCTATGGTAATGTTTAAACATCCCTTCAAAATAAGATACAGACACGCCACAACAATGAACATAAGGAACATTTTATTTTCATGGAAATTTTAACTCATGACAATGACAAATCAATGGGAACCCTGAGCTTGTTTCTCTGCAAAGAGATAGTCCCATGTGCGCCTGCCGGATCGTGCATGAAGTAAAGGGCTGGGGGGGGGGGAGAAGGCGTCCTTTGCGGCCCACCTCCAGTTAGTCAACGGACCACATGTGGTCCGCGGCCCACAGGTTGGGGATCGCTAATATAGAGGATGGAGCAGAGTTGTTCTCTCTTGTCCCACAGGGACGGACCAGAACCAATAGGATGAAATTAATTCAAAAGAAATTCTGTCTAAACATCCAGAAGAAGTTCCTGACAGAGCAGTTTCTCAGTGGAACAGGCTTCCTCAGGAGGTGGTGGGTTCTCCATCTTTGGTGATTTTTAAACAGAGGCTGGATAGTCATCTGACAGAGAGACTGATTCTGTGAGGGTTCAAGGGATGGCAGGTTATAGTGGGTGAGTGATAGGGTTGTGAGTGTCCTGCATAGTGCAGGGGATTAGACTAGTCCCTTCCATCTCTATTGTTCTATGATTCTATGACTTGGGTAGGCAGGTAGTTGTGAGTTCCTTTATTGCCCAGAGGGTTGGACTAGATTAACTTGGAGGTCCCTTCCAACTCTGATTCTATGATTCTGATGTCTGAAAACTGGTGCTCCTGTTGACATAGCAAAACACAATCCAACAAGGAAATAAGACCTCTCCTGTATATAGAATCCAAGCCTGCTACAGAACTTTGTCACTGATAAATCCATTCATTTCTACTTTGTAACCTGGGCATATTCTACATTCCCCAATAAAAACCATATTAAATTGCAATGTTTAAAATTTACGCCGTCAGTTTTTAAAACGTATATGGTTCTGTATTCTGGAGGATATGACGTCCAAACAGCAAAAAATCTAAGTCATTGTATCCGCTTAGGCCCCTCCCAATGGGTTTTCCAGCGTCTCCATGGTTTCTCATTAATTTTAGTACATCCCCCAAAGTTGCCATCTTCAGCTCTCACCCCTCCCTCACCTCTGGCGACTACCTTGTGTGGTTCTCCCAGTGGCTGTCATTCCACTCCGTGCCCTACCATTTCAGAGTAGTTTATCTGAGTGTAATGGATAATCCATTCCATGCTTTCTGCAACTGTTTTCCTACTATAATACATTTCAATGGAGCTCATGCAAGTCAATTGGCATTCTTGCCACCCTTTATTTCCAGGGGGTCTCCCAGCGTCTCCCATGGTTTTCAGTGGGCATTCTTGACCCAGCACAAGGGGAGGGAGCAGGTTTTGTCCCTTTAAATGTTAAGTTTTTCTGCTCTGCAGCTTTGTAGTCAGGAGCGTTCCACTGCCATAAATACCACAGGGTAATTTCTACTAATTTACATATGGCTCGGTTGCCAGGGCAAATGGCATGTTCATGTGATCGCTGACAAAGGCAGAGCTCCCATTGTAGACGAAGGACTGAGAACAGAAAAGAGGAGGAGACCAAAAACACACTGACATCTGTGCATTACAAAAGAAGCGCCTTCAGCACTGTGACACCGGAAAAATTGGAGTTTACCAAGTTTTAGAAGCCTCGGTGATAACACGCTGAAGGCACGCTGGCCAGTGTTTGCAATGCAGAACCAAAAATCAAACAAGCACAAAAACACTCACACATGCAGAGCTGATACATAGGACACCGTTTTTAGCAGTATTTTTGCAACTTTTCCATAATGCAGATTCCCTCCTGGTGAAAGATTATAGATCTCTGCCTACTGACTTCACAGTAAACAGACAACTTGTTTGCATTCCTCTCAAAATGTGATTTCTCTCAGCATATGGGTTTCTTAACTAGTGACAGTACAGTTGCTTCTTACTAAGCTTCATGCTGTGACAATATTCAGCACCCATTTATTGAATTCCTCCTGACAATGTAATTCTTCTTGCTTCCCATTACTCCCTAGTTCTGAAACCTACTGTGTACTGCTCACACTGTGAAGTCCTACAGCATTTAGACATAGTCTAGTGTAGATTTTCCATCCTGCCTAATGATGGAGAAAGGATCTTGGGACGTTGTAATATGTTTCTGTGGCTCAAAAAAGAAAGATAGTAAAGTGGCCATTTTCTTGGAGTTAGGAAAATTGTATGCTTTTGCTTGAAAATTAGAAGATTAATTTTTTTTACCCATGCTCCTTTTGCAGTTTATGACAATAGATTTCATATTCTGCGTAAAAATCTGATAGAAGCATATAATTGTCCTTAGCTTTGTATTTTAAAAAGCCAGCTTGGTGTAGTGCTTATGAGGGCCAATTTCTAATTTGGCGAACCGGGTTTGATTCTCTGCTTCCCCACATGCAGCCAGTTGGGTGACCTTGGGCATGCCACAGCACTGATAAAGCTGTTCTGACCAAGCAGTAATATTACGGCTCTCTCAGCCTCACCTACCTCACAGCGTGACTGTTGTGGGGAGAGGAAAGGGAAGGTGACTGTGAGACTCCTTCTGGTAGAGAAAAGTGGCATATAAGAACCAACTCTTCTTCTTCTTAAGAGTTAAGCTGTTTTAGTTAAGGAGAATTTTAAGCAAAAATGACTGGAGCTAGCCAACCTTTTATCAGTTCTAACTACAAAAGAACTACTAGTCAATAAATCATATAATTCAAATAACACTCTGTCACAAAGGCCATTTCCCCCATACTATTATGGAAGGTGAAATGATTTGAGATGAATGATAAAATATTACTTTGAGCACTATTGGGTAATTTCTACCAAATTTGGAATACTTGTACCATCTGCATGATACAACTTGGCACATTGTCCAATCCAAAATTTGTCAGCTTCATTAGCAATTGAATACACAAGAACAAAACATGAACTAATGTCTCATTAAAAATGAATGACTGAACTTAATTTTAAAAATACTACAAGTTATATTTTTAATATTGAATTTCAAATGTCAAATGTTCTCCAATTATCAAACAAAAATAAAATCAGAACTATAATGACTACACATGGAAATAGATTCTAATGATAACTTTTTAGCTTAATATATCTACAAACTGTTCCTAATGCTTGAGTATTACAAGCTTTTTGTTTTTCTCTTAGGTTTCTATATTCCGGTCTATGACCATACAATTAAAAGTTCAAGTTGGTAAATAATTACTTCTCTCTCATCATAGATACTTTACATCTCCCACTCATGAGATGAAGATACAGAACATGAACTCCTACATAATACTTGGCAGGAGGGTGGTTTCATCAGAATGTCAAATAGAGAGAGAAACTTTGGAGTGTGGGCGGATAGAAATAAGATTGGCTTCACTGAGTTACGGTTTGAACAAATTCCAGTTTACTGTAATGCCTGGGTGCTAAAACAAGGCTTGGATCTTATACCATTTTCCCATGTACAGCTTTCTGGATGCTAGGCCCTTCGATTTGTGCCATTCTGATGTTAGAGTGAGCCCAAAGTGCCTAGAAGGCTTTCCATAGCCTTAAGCTAGAAGCCATGTGAAGGAGCAGGAGTTTCTAGGCAGTTGTACCCAACATTGACTCTGCCTAGTTGGTTGCAGCCTGCTTTCTGTGGTCTTCTCCCATTTGGCCAGTTGCATATTTTGGGGAAACAGAGCCACAGTACCTGATTTTTGGAATCTACTTTGTTGCATATTCATGGTTAACAGGATTCCTGATGATCACATCTGCTGCCTACTATCTTTATGAAGGGTGACAATTTTTAAGCCAGTTTAGGGATATAGTGAACCAACTAGACAAAAATGGGGAGGGGAGGTTAACTGACGTTTCTTAGCCAAGAATGAAGGAGAGAAAGACGCTTATTATGTGCCCTACACTTCCCTACCTTATTTGTAGCTGCTGACCAATAAGTGAAGGGAATACATAGTGACATTTTGCTAGAAGTTGAGCAATGCAACTCTTCTTTTGAATGTGCACTATAAGTACTGGCCCGTCAACACCCTTTGTTTGATTAATGACTTTCTATATATACCTACAAGAGAAACAGGAAGGAACTCTGCTATTGCAGCCAGGGAAAAGGCCAATTCATTTTGGGGGGGGGGGAAGTTACTTGGGGTGTTGTGGGCTGTTGTAGGGTCTGTCAATAATAGATACAACACTAAAACTGAAATGAAATAAACAAATTTATGCCTGCTCCAAATCTCTGCATATGGTTGTTTCCTACTTCAATATGGGATATTTCAATATAGCCATATTTTAAAAAATGGTGACTAATGCCAGGGAAAATATCAGGGTGGAGATGTATAAAAAGGTAAAGGTATCCCCTGTGCAAGCACTGAGTCATGTCTGACCCTTGGGGTGACGCCCTCCAGCATTTTCATGGCAGACTCAATACGGGATGGTTTGCCAGTGCCTTCCCTAGTCATTACCGTTTACCCCCCAGCAAGCTGGGTACTCATTTTACCGACCTCGGAAGGATGGAAGGTTGAGTCAACCTTGAGCCGGCTGCTGGGATTGAACTCCCAGCCTCATGGGCAAAGCTTTGAGACAGCTGCCTTACCACTCTGCGCCACAAGAGGCTCCTAATGTATACATGGAGATGTATACAGCACTTCAAAAGTGAAGCATACATTACATACTCCAAAAAAGGCAATTTAGGTTTTTGCCTTCAGGAAACTTTATCACAAAGGTAATCTGAAAAAATTTAGGGAAAACTTGAAAAACATTCTGAAAAGCCATGGCCATAGAATAATACTATGTCGAAGCTTGAGGGTAAACAGATGCAGTTCTGAAGAGATGTCACAGCAAAACCACTATGTCGAAATGTCAAAAATGTGGCTTAAACTAATCTCAGATCATTACCATGACATCTTAATATAACGATGCTGTTCTGAACTAAGAATATTCTTGAAGGGTTTCTCTTCAGTTAGAGAAATGTAGCAGTACAGTATTACATAAATGGTATACCACCACTCTGCTAATATATGGCTACTAATTCAGTTCATGTATTAATGATTCATTTGATCATGAGAAGCATAAATATTCTGGTTTCTCTCATAGTAGTTTCTTAGCATATTTAACAATTTCTAGATTGTTTAAAAACTATTTGTATTCAACCTTCAAGCTTCCCGTAGACATTTTCATTGTTCCTTTCTTGCAACACTGAGCCGAAATGGAGGAGGGGGGTGCTGTCACAAGACATCCTTTTCAACAATTTTCTACACATCTTTACAAAACTAGTATGAAATTGTTCGCAAGAGGGTAACTGTCTGGGAGAAGGTAGAACGCATCCTTACCATGGCAGCTAGATTTGATACCCCATCTCTCAAACTAAAAATATATAGATGTTGGTAAAATACAGTATGGATCCTATTACTGTTACATGGATTGAGAACTGCTTGACCAAAGGGTGCTTGTAAATGGTTCGTCAACTTCTTGGAGAGGAATGACGAGTGGAGTGTCTCAGAGATCTGTCCTGGGCCCTGTGTTATTCAACATATTCATAAATGATTTGGATGAAGGAATATAGGAAGTGCTTATTAAATTAGCAGATGATACTAAAATCGAAGGGGTAGCAAACATACCAGAAGACAGAATCAGGATACAGGATGATCTTGACAGGTTGGAAAATTAGGCTAAAATGAATAAAGTTAATTTTAATAATGAAAAATGTAAAGTACTGCATTTAGGTAGGAAAAATCAAATGCATCACTATAGGACGTGTGAGATTTGTTTTGGCAGTAGTACGTGTGAAAAGGATCTGGGGGTCTAAGTAGACCATACACTGAACATGAGTCAGCAGCATGACTTGGTAGTAAAAAGGCAAATGGGATTTTGGGCTGTATTAAAAGAAGAATAGTGTCCAGATCATATGATTTGATGTTGCCACTTTACTCCACTCTGGTTAGACCTCACTTAGAGTACTGTGTTCAGTTTTGGGCACCACAAATGAAGAAAGATGTAGAGAAACTAAAGCATGTCCAGAGGATGGCTACAAAGATGATGAGGGGTTTAGAGACCAAGATGTATGAGGAAAGGTTGAGGAAGCTTGGTCTGTTTAGCCTAGAGAGAAGATGACTAAAAGGTGATATAACCATCTTCAAATACTTGAAGAGCTGTCATATAGAATAGCGATCCCCAACCTGTGGGCGGCGGACCACATGTGGTCCTTCGACTAATTGGAGGTGGGCCCCGAAGGACGCCTTCTCCCCCCCCCCACCAGCCCTTTACTTCATCCCCCCCCAGCCCTTTACAACACACTTCATTGTTGTGGCGTGTCTGTATCTTATTTTGAAGGGATGTTTAAACATTACCATAACAATCAGAGAGCGTTAGGGCAGTGGTTGAGAGTAGAGGAGTAAACTACCCCCCCCCGGGCCTCAGTAAAAAGTGTTGAGTGGTCCCCGGTGAGTCATTCCCGGCGTTGAGTGGTCCCCAGTGATAAACAGGTTGGGGACCCCTGATATAGAAGATGGAGCAGAGTTGTTTTCTGTTGCCCCAGAGGGTCAGACCAGAACCAGTGGGTTTAAATTAATTAAAAAGAATTTTTGACTAAACATCTGGAAGAAGTTCCTTATAGTTAGAGTGGTTCCTCAGTGGAATAGGCTTTCTCAAGAGGTGGTGAGTTCTCCTTCTTTGGAAGTTTTCAAACAGATGCTAGATAGTCATCTGACAGAAATGCTGATTTTATGAACTTAGGCAGATTGTGAGTGAATGGGCAGGAAGGGATGTGCCAGTGTTTGTCTCTGGTGGCCCTCACCAGAGTAGCTGGAGCAGATTGTAGATGAAACATACATCTAACTGAAAGTTCTATAATGAGAATGGATGATATTTAGCTCTACATCTGAATATAGCTGTCATTCCTGGACTCCATGTTATGTTCAGTTGGTCGTTCATAACTCTGTGACTAACACTGAATTGAGGTTAAAAATCCTGCCATATGACAAGGGCAGGCAATTTAAAATCAAGCGATGCTCCCTGTCACAGCATGACAGGGAGCATCGCTTGATTTTCATGGGCAATAGGGAAATGTTCTCTCTGCCAGTAAAAGTACAGGCATGGAAGTCTTTGTTTGCCTTCAGCAGTTGTGTAGCCAGATTTCTGCCATGTACATCTGTGCTATCATCAGGTGGTACCTGACTGATAACGTAGGGTGGAAAAATAAATTTTTAAATGGTACCAAAGTAGCAATATATTAAAACTACAAACAAGCATGAAAAACTGTGAATTCCACTAAGGTAAAAAAAATTTGAAAGGGCCTTTGAAATCCTGTTGAAAGCCCATTTTTTTGGACACTAAAATCAAAGCTCAAAAATTTTGCATAGCATTAGCATCTCGGTCTTATTTCATGTCGTATGGTCTTCAACTTTTCTCTGGCTTCTGCTTAGATGTTATTGCTTTAATCTAACTTTATCTAACCTCACTATTTATACCTATACCTTTTCACTGTTGCACTAATCTGAGAATGAGTGACTCATGCCTCTGGGAGATATTGAAATTAATGTTCAGTTTGTACATTAGACATCCTTGGAACATCTTCATGGTGTTTGAACCACCCTACATAATGCCCAACATATTATTGACCCATTGATAGCTTGGTCTGTGTAGGGGGGCAGTTAAAATGCCCCCCCCAGCACAGCCCACCAGCTGGCAGCCAGAGTATCTTTCACTTCCCTCCCTTTGCCTGCCATTTAAACAGCTGACTGGTGGACTCTTGAAGCTGTTTAGTTTAAATGACCTGCAGCCATTCTAGGGCTCCCTTTCACTTCCAAAGGGAGTGAAGTGAAAATATAAACCACTGAATTACTCAAATTGAAACCCAAATTGATTCAGGTTTTAGTGATTTGATCATTGCTTTGCATAGGGAAATTGCATTTCTGTTTAGAGGATTTTTAAAAACCCTGACTCAGCATTGACTCAGGTTGTTTTATTTTTTGCTAAACTGAACCAAATCTCACATCCCTGATTCTTGCTATAAATGATAAAATGTGCAAATAACATTCTGGAAAGCAGATCAAGACTGAATGTTAGCTATTTTTGGTGGTAGTTGTGCCGCAATGTCATCATTTATATACCTTTTGTTTTCTTTTGTCTGTTTGCATATAGACCAAACACAACATTAAGATTTCTAGCATCTGTCCCTCTTAATAAAACAGAAAGAAGGGTATTGATGAGCTGAGTCTGGGATCAAAACTCCTGGATTGGTCCCTTGGCCCCGGACTGACAAGTGGAGGGGCCAATCGGAAGATGCAAAGCGCCTTCCGATTGGGCCCTCACTAGGACAGATCAGAGTTCCAGGGCAATCAGGAGACATTGCTGCCAGTCTGCTCCTGATCACCACAGGGAGAGGAGGTCAGCAAGGCTGACAAGGGGGATGAGCGCAGAAGCTTGGACAGGCTGGGCCAGCCCTTTTCATCCCAAAACTGTCCTAACTGTCATGGCCAACTGTAAACTGCCTCAGACCACTGACAGAGCTGGCAGCAGGCTGGTAAGTGTGCTTCCTCCCCCCTCCCTTCAGGCCTGCTGCGAAGGAGCATCTGACAGGCCCTGACTAAGGGGAGGGAGGCCTTTCCAAGAGCAACGCAGGGGAACCTCAGGGCATTCTTTTTGACGGTGGGGAACTTTCCCCTCCTGCCAAATAGTTGGCTGACAGGGAGGCCACAGAAAAGCCCCTTCTCACTTAAAAAACTGTTCTGGCCGGGGGTTAGGCTCTCTTTGCAACTCTCTGCAGATTTGAGGCCTACTGCACAGCGTTATTCTGCAGATGAAACTGGATGCTGTTGCAGAATTTCTTTTCTCTCCTGTTTCATCTGCACAACAGCCCTGTGCAGTAGGCCTCAAGTCTTTCAGTTCAACAACAACCTGTGTGGTAGGCCTTAAATGTTTCTTCTCTACCACAACCCTGTCCAAAGTAGCCCTTTCTGCCTGGGGAACTGATCTTTATACTCTGCAGGTGAGCTATAATTCCAGGAGCTCTCCAAGTCCCACCTGGAGGTTGGCTACCCCTGGGTTAGAAACATTCCTGGAGGTTTGGAGGTGGGACTTCAAAATCGTACAATGCCTCAGAGTCCAGCCTTCAAATAGCCATTTTTGCCTGCCATTGGGAGGGAGTGGTGCAGGTGTGTCCCTCCTGGCCTATGGTCAGCCCTTACCAGCAACTGTTTGTATTCTGGGGCGCAGACAGGTAGACCAGCATCAGTCCCGTGAGTCTGGAAAGTGCAGGAAGATCTAAATAAATATTTACAGCCTGAAACTGTAAGTGGTGAACAAGTAAATGGCTGGAACTGACTTGACTTTTTCCAACCTTGGCCTGGCAAATAAAAAAACAGTATAAAAAACCTTACTAAGATCAAGACTGCTGTGCACAGTCTTCCTCTTAGGGTTGCCAGCTTCCATGTGAGGCTCTCTACCCCACCTCCCTCATGGGAGTCTGCTATGGGGAGAGGAAGGGAAGACAACTGGAAAATGCTTTGAGACACCTGAGGCCTGCTGGATCACTGCAGCCCATTTCCGATTCTCACAGCCCCACATACCTCACAGGTTGACTATTGTGGGGAGACGAAGGGAAAAGATGTTTGTAAACCGCTTTGAGACTCCTTTGGGTAGTAAACAACAGGGTACAAAAATCCGTTCTTCTTTTAAGGAGCAATCATGAAAGAAGCATGTGGGCACATAACATTTTATCAACAGTGGAAAAATGGAGAAGAAGGAACAGGGTGGACACCTGTGTACTGTGACTACCCCATGTGTATTAGGGCAGAGGGGCATTTTGGTGTCTGTGGCCTAAGTCACACAAGAAAGGAAATGACCCAGAACTGGGAGGAATTGGTTGCCTTGTAATCTTCCCCTAAGAAGAGTCTCCAGTCTGATTTTCCCTTCACATATCTGAAGACATGGCTCTGGAAAGCTCATCTGTAACCACTATGCCTCAATTCCCAAAGGTCCGTCCTGTCCCATATGCAACGAACATTCCAAACCACAGGTTCTTGACACCTATTTCTCCACACCCATGGCCTCATTTGCCACCACAACCTCCCACACAAAACATATTCAACCCCATGCCCTTACAGACTGGACAACTCCTCCCTTTCCTCTTCCCACTGCCAAGCTCTAGCGCCCGTTGTATTTTTGGATACAACGGGCTTTGCCCCTAGTCTTTAATATATAATAGCTACCATAGGACCACTACTTTTCCAGAATTCTTTTACTAAATGTACTTGGGAGAAGCTGCTATTACTCTGAATATTGCCACCCTGTGCAATAGTTTTGTGGGCAATATTGGCATAAAGATAAACAGGGTCCGGACCAAGGTAAAACATGCCAGTTTCATGGCCATTCTGGTATTAGCTCTAGAGAGGTCAAGGGTTCGTTTCAAATAATTAGCTTACATACCATAGGTCATTCTGTTCTCTGTCCTGAGTAGCCAGTCTTCTTCTGTGCTACTTCTTATGCAATACTTTAGACATTAACTCTTTCTTGTATCTTCTGTAGTTCAACACTACATAGTATTTTGTTGCATATTTTTATTCCTGAATATAACCTAGTTAATAATTCGGGTCTGTATGCATCCTGGATTATGAATACAGATTGATCTTCTGAACTGCTGCATTGATTGCATGCCATATTGATTGAGAATTTGACCTAGTTCCTGTCTCTACCACACCTCACATGCATAGGATGGTTTCCTGCTCAGGAATCAAATCAACTCTTTTAAGATTAAATTGTATGCATTTGCATCCCCTTTTGCATCCCCTTTTGCACTATGGCAGACCCCTTGAATTAGATAATCAAAGGTAGGCATGTAACACTATAGGACAATTTAGTCCTTTCCTCTTTTCCATGATTCCATGCTCCTAATCACAATGCAGCTGTCACACAGGGGTATAACATTTCATTTCCCTGACCTTATCTGCAGTATGAGTTAAGGGTAGGTGCTGAAAAGTGATATTACTTGGATCCTACTGCCTGCATAATAATTTGATTGCATGCCTCTTAAGGATATGAAATTTTTTGAAGGGGTGATCATTTACCTTGCCCTCAAAGAAACAGGGGAATATTTATTGGTTTCTGTATAATGCAGGTCAAGAGGTAGGGCCAAAAAGTAGAAAATGAAACCATAATGATCTGAAAAGGTAGAAAATTAAATACAAAAAACATCATAGGATAGCTAATATAATAGGAAGAAATGTATTTCATTGGTGACTAAACTCTGTGCTGCCTATTTAAAAAAAACTTTAGTTGATGGGAATACTTGTACAAAAAATTTAGTTGGGGAAGTTTTAAAGTGATGCATTGAGTAATTGTAAATCTAACAGAAGATATTTTCTAGCTATGGTTTAGGTTTAAGCTAAAAGAGATAATCTAATTAAAAGAAGAAGTTTTTAGGATACATGACATCAGAGAGAGAAAATAGAGGCTTTCCCTTATTTTCAAGAAAGCCATGTCAAAGTGCAGCTGCTAGGGTCCTCACAAGAACATCTTGGAGGGCCCATATCGAGCCTTTGCTGAGGCAGCTGCATAGGTTGTCAGTTGTTGCCTGGATTGAGTTCAAGGTTTTGGTTTTGACCTTCAGGGTCCTATGTGGTCTGTGCCCCACATATCTGAGGGATTACCTGTCCCCCTATGCTCCTCGCAGGGCTTTACACTCTGCAGGCACTGATTTGTTGGTGATTCCCAGCCCGAGAGAGTAAAGCCTGGCCTCGACCAAGGCCAGGGCCTTTTTGGTCCTGGCCCCAACCTGGTGGAATGAGCTCCCAGGTGATCTGCAGGTCCTGCGGGAGCTTTCCGTATTCTGCAGGGCCTGTGGAGCTCTTCCGCCAGGCTTTTGGTTGCAACCAAGGCATTGAGGAAGATCACTGAATGATCATGCCCCACCCAGGGCTGGTGTTAGCACCTGGGCGTTGTCAGCTAGGGGAGCACCGTCCTCCCCAATAATGGGTATTAGTCTTGGACACGGGCCTTGTGTTATCTATCACCTGTTCACTGTGTATTTTTATATTGTATCAGTATGTCCTTTTAATGGAGATTTTAATGAGGACCTTGTGGCCTGCCACGAGTCATTGTATGAGAGTGGTGGGATATAAATCACACAGATAGAACGTTTATGCACTGGAGGTTTCAAGCCAGGCTGCAAGCTGGAGTCTTAGTCGTGGCAGGTTTTCCCACCTCTTCCTGCACTTCCTGTTTAACTGAATAGGAAATTTCTCCTCTTACCAGGTCTATTCCCCTTTTTGGGCCAAATGGGAGTCTCCGTCTAACTACCCACTCATCCTTGGCCAACTTTCCTCAATTTCCTCAAATGTCTGTGTTGAACTGCTTTCAGTCAGGACTAGATTCTGAAATTAACCCTCCACAGTCATTTAGCTGTTTCTATAGCACTTCTAAACTTTCCATCACACCATCAGAGACCTGTAAATAAAGAACAGAGTGTAAACTCTGGAAAATATCATATAGAAATATATCTAGTATCCATAGAGTCTGGCTCCTTGATCGTATGACCTGCTGTGGAGATGCAGTTGTGACATTGCTGTTTATGACACCAGGGCCAAGTTCTGGCCTTGGTGCTGCTACTACTACTTTGTAAATGATTGGCTTCCTGCCATGGCTGTGGCATAAAGGAAAAGGACACTGAGAAGGTGGACATTCTGCAACCTGTGAGGATTGGCATTTAGACTCTTTCATGCCAGAGATCAGACCTATATTTTGGGAGGTTTTTTTGTTTAACCTATCAGCTAAAAAGTGAAACAATAAAAACATAGGAAATATAGTGAAAAAGACATATATTATGTGACTGAAAGCATCCACACCCACATGACCTGCCATTACTGTTAATTTTTGCTGTATTAAAAATTCAAGCTGTTTCCACTTAGACAAACTATGATAGATCTTGCAATAGACAGAGAGAGAGAAAATTAGATGTTTTCAGGTAAAACTGTGCCAGTATGGCAAGGAATAACCCCAGAATAGAATCTCATTCAGTGCATACTTCATTGTGCAGGCTTTTTGTACCGTGGATTATTTGTAGAGCTGCTCCCACAAGGAGAAGGGGATCACTCAGTGCTTCCCTACCATTGTTCAGTTGACCAGACAGGGAGGAAATGGCAGGAAACTGGAGGGGGATCTCAGCAGCATCCTAATAAGCTGATGTAACTCCCTGTGTTCCCAGATGTGATGTCAATGTGTCAGTGGGCAGGATACATTGCCAGTGACATGAGTACATCACTGGGGCAGGCCTCCACCACCCACAAGTCCCCTTGTCTGTTGTAAAAAAAAAGAAAAAAAAAGTATGGTTCTTTTTATCATATGTGGTGGAAATGTGAAAAAAATGTACAAGAACTGGGCTAAGGTTCATGCCATAATGCAGAAAATGTGGGATTTTTCCTTTGAAGCCTGAATATATGTTATTAAGCCTACCACCGCAGTGCCTCCCAACACAAACAAGAAGTCTATTCTTCTATGCCACGACGGCAGCAAGACTAATTCTGGTTAGAAAATGGAAAATGCAGGAGCTATCGTCAATAGAAGATTGGCTGAGTAAATTGGCGGATCTCGCCAAGATGGCTAAATTGATATTAACCATTAATGGAAAAATGAAGAAGCTTTTCAAGAACAATGGGGTCCTTATTTGAACTACTTAAGAAAGTAAAATATACGGGGAAAGGAGTGGATTCTACTATTATAATATTTTTAGAGTCTAAATAATAGCTTTATTAATGTTTATTATACATATCTATTTTGTTTCTATTTTGGGGGGGAAATAAAAAAAATTAAAAAAAAAAGTAGTAAAGAAAAACTGTCCCAAGATGACTATTCATTATTTTGATTTCTAGGCAAATTAAAAAAGAAGAACTTAATCAGGCCTTCAAAGTCCTTGATGAAACTCACAGTATACTAGTCCCCAAACGTTAAACTTTAATTACATTTTATACTCTCCCCACCCCTGCCCATGGCAATCCAAAGGAACTTTAATGAGGAAGCTTATAAATCAGACTTGTTTCCAGGATTGTCTGTCCACCTTGTGAAGGTGACATGGTGCTTCAAATGATGAATACTGTCATGTTTTGATTAAAAAGTCAGAAGTCCTCTAAAAGGGTCAGCATGGTGAATTGAACAATGAATCTTGAACAGTTTTTCATTCTGAAATTATTTAACGAAGAAAATGGATGTTTCATGAGACATGAATTCTGACATTCTATCACATTATATGGTAAATAGAACAAACAGTTGTTTTTTGTTTGTGTGTGTGTTTGTAAAGAGGAAGCTATAAAAGCCGAAGACAGTAGCTGCTGTAAGGCACTATCTCATTTAAACAGATATTAAATGTGGGTGCCAGTGGTGTGATCATCAGCTGCTTCCCATTTTGTGAATAAATTGCTAAGGAGGAGTCTTTTGCTTACCAGATGTGACCTAGATTTAGAATCCCAAAGGCAACAAAAAGTCTATTGTGTAAAAACAAAACAATTGCTGGTAAAATGCATGCTAAATGGGTTTATCTCACATTTCCAGGTGTTTAAAATGTTAAGGAATTACTGCTTCATTTATTAAAAATAATTGCAGAACATGTTCCACAAATCAAATTTGGATAAAGACTTTTGATGCTGGTTGTGTTGCAGCAAGCTTTTTAAAATAGTGAAATGAACAGAGAAGTTGGATATGATAATAAACATTGGAATGGGGGAACAAGCTCATATAAAAGGTTGAGGTACCACTGTAGTACCGACATTTGGTTTAGGAGCATAAATACTTTGATATTTTTTTGCAATTTATGTCAACTACCTTTTAAGAAATCCCATTTATCACAGCTTTAATGTCTCTCAATTGTTATTTAACAAGTAAGCATATGAATTATTTTGTTCTGTCTTGTTTTGAAATGTGCATCTGTAGGTGCTGCTACTAGGAAACCAGACCTGGAGCCAGAGAAGCAAACGGACCATACTGTTAAAATTGCCGGAGTGATTGCGGGAATCTTGTTGTTCGTTATTATATTTCTGGGGGTTGTTTTGGCTATGAAGAAAAGGTGAGCAGTTATTCCTCTTTGTCTATGCATTTTTGTGTTGGAGCATCTCCTGCAGCAGTTTTGAGTAAGATACATACTAAGTTTCCAGTGACCATAACGGAAAGAAATGCTGCTTATTTTCCTTAAAGCTGTGGTAGTGGTGTATAATACTGTAACATCCAACTCGCTCCTTCTGCAGCATTATTATTAAATAAATGTTAGTGCTTGCGTGTTCACATTCTCATGAAATTAATGTCTTCAAAATACCCCAAAGTCAGTGATTCTGCACTTATACTGCAGTACTGTAGTAACAGTCCAAATGATTTAAGAACTGTATCTCTCTGCTGTGTCTTGGAGCAAGCATGAAAAAGAGAGGCATATTGATTCCTTATAGAAATCTCAGAAAATTGTTCTCCTCGAATATAAAAGAAAATTAACTCAAAACACACAATATGACAGGACAGAAGTTTAAGAGTGAATGTGCTGCGTGACTTTTTTCAGGGCCAACTTTTGCTCTATAATTTTGTTCCTATAAAAGCAAAGCAAATGATATTGTTTAAATGATTCTGAAGACAATTTATGGCATATTCATTTTGGCAACAGAGAGAGAGAGAGAGAGCACACTGCACACCATAGTTGGAAAACACCACAGAGTAATGGTTATCAACCTTCCTAATGCCGCGATCCTTTAATACAGTTCCTCATGTTGTAGTGACCCCCAACCAGAAAATTATGCAAGTGTTCTTTCACGGAAATTAAACTGAAGCTGACCAATGGCATGAAGATCCATTGTTCATGGTTGTATATAAATTGGTTTTTTTCCGGGGTTTCTCAGTTCAGCTCTGCCTGCCACCAAGCCAGTCTTGCTCTTTTCCGCTGCTTCAGACAGATGAACACTTATTTCGATCTACCCTACAAGGCTGTTGTGTGGATGGCACCTCCCCAGCCAAGCTGCTTGCCCTGCTGCGACCCATGTGAAACGGTCGTCTGACCCCCAGGTTGAGAACCACTGCTATAGAACATATATCTAATTGACTCTAGAAGCTATTCTTGGCATTGTTGACAGTGCAGCATCCCTATGAAAATGTGAAACGTTTTCATTGGAAACCGCCTTCCTTTGCAGTTCTGTTTTTCCTACATGTGGCACTTATCACTGCAGTTCCTATTGGTTTTATGTGATCTCAGGTGTAGTTGCTATGGGTGAAAACTTCAAGATGTAAAATGTAACAACAGGCTTGTAAAACTCTTCAAGTACGTTTAAGATATCAACAGATCAGTAGGGTCCCTGAAGAATGAGAGTAAGCTAAATGGGACTTAGTGAAGAAAGGAATAGGTGAAAGAATCAAGAAAAAGTATATGAAAAAAGTACAGGGACCCAAGTATAAATGAAATAAAATATTAGTAAGTCCTGGGCTGTAGCGTCAGAAATATTTTTGATATATGGCAGTTTTAATTCCATCTGTAGTAAGGGTAGTAGACGTGAGTGGAGTGTAATGAGATAAAAGATGTCTCAAATAATGAAGTAACAATTATATGTCCAGACTGAACAGTTTTCAGTATTTTCTTTGATGTTTAGGAGGTTCTCTGGGCCTTAGTTTTATTCTTCACAAGAAATTATGTCAAATTTTAATTTGTCTGATCTAAATATTGTAGGTATCTTTCTGTGTTACAGGCCACACTCATGCATTTTCATAAACTAGTTGGTAGCATTTGGGGAGAATACTGTAAATTCTGACAGTCAGTGTTTATATCATCTCTTACTAAAGATGGAGTTTTCTAGGCAGAAGTGCTAGTTTGCATAATTAATTGTCATTTTAGTTCAAATGCATGTGCTGCTACATCATGTATAGTTGGAAAGGGACACTGTTTTACCTATTTACCTATTTTTAATGAGTGAGGCAAATACTGTATTATCAATAACTGAAAAACAGTCAAGGATTCCTGATTTTATTACAGTTGTGTGGCTTGGTACTCTATATTCTTGTTTACTTACTTTGTCGTCATTGTTTTTAATAATGTTTATAAGGGGGAAACTAAATTTTTGCTTTTTCAATAGTAACTGAAAATTGAAAAAGTTTATACTTCTATAAATATCAACTAAAGTCTAAAGCAAAGCCACTGTACATTCTTATTAAGCAGTTTGTGATAAAATAGGAACTTCCCTGGTTTTAAAAATTAGTCTATATTCAGCTGCCAAATTACAGCCATATCAGTAGAATCACAGTCAAATAAAGGTGTGACATACAATTCACAAAATATGTTTAAATTATTTAGTAGTATTACTGGCTTGGAACTTACCTAAATTTTCAGTGAAAGGGGCTTTTATCCATGGACACAAAACTAACCTGACTCCTTCCTGTTGCAGCAATATCTGCCCCCTTCAGGTTGCTTTTGGGAAATGGAGGACTTTTGGGAAATGGAGGACACCCAGGAATAGTTGTGGGCTTTGGAGGTTTTCTTCTGATGTTTTCAGCTGGAAGGGATAGATCTTCCACAGAAGACTTTCTATAGGGGATAAGGGGTTTTCCTTTGGAATTCATGTATTTCCAACCCATGTATTCAATGTTCTGGCCTTTTACTGAATCAGAAAATTGATTTGGAGATACAAAGTTGGAAATTAGACTAGAAAAGAAATCTGCACATTTTCTGGTATCATTTTCATTTATTTATTTATTTATTTATTTATTTATTTATTTATTTATTTATTTATTTATTTATTTATTTATTTATTTATTTATTTATTTATCATACTTAGATACCGCCCTCCCCGGAGGCTCAGGGCGGTTTACATCATAACAAAGAACAATACATAAAACAGTCTGTAAAACATGTATAACTGATAACTAATAATTGTAACCAAATAACAGCACAATATAACAGTATAACAATATAGTAGTACTAACAGGTCCAGGGCTTATTGATGGAATTTTTCTACAATTTCTTGATACACTTCTGAAAAGTGGAACCTCACCTGCAATTCTGCCACAGGCCTCTAGCCCATCTCTCTGTAAACCCCTGAGAAAGAACATTTTGGGATTTTATTTCACTTTTCTGTGATCTAGTTCGCTATTTTAGTAAGTTTTAGTAACTATGGCTCCATACCTCTCTGAAAAATGTGTCACTTTTGTGGGCATATTTGTTGATGGTTCCAGGTTTCTAAATTCCTGTGAAGATCACTGAACTATATTCACTTAAAATACTAAACTGACTCAGTTTACATCTTGGGTAATCGTATGTCAACGTATGAGCTTGTTCATTTCCCACAGGACTTCAGAGTGCAATGGGTCTTTGTGAGGTTAACTAGCATGATAGCTGGCAGTGTAGGATACACATCAAAGCATAACTTGTTCATATGGATAACATATGGCAGCGCAGGAAGAAGCAGCATACAGTCTGATGAGTACCTAGTTGTTTATATTAGCATAATATAAAATGTTCCACTGCAATATACTTCCTCCAAAATTGGCAGAGGAAGGAGATGGTATTTAATTTTCAATCCTGTTAATCAGGTCACTAAAATCTGTGCTGATCTTTGGCCTGAGTTCTTTCCACAATCAGGATAAGATTTTCACTTTCTACAAAACTTGCAGTAGTTTTGTAACATGCACCAATGTAAAACTGGACTTGAGACTGTATTACTCTCGAACGTCATTCTTGGACACTTTTGAGTCAAAGGCTTAGGTGGGGTGGCTTAACTGAATGACCCTATGTGGTCGCTTCCGGCTCTGTGTGATTCTGATTTTTATTGAAAATGATAATCCATAGGACGGAGCACTTCCTCCAGTGTTCCCTCACCAAGCTCTGAAGACAGTAATCATCAGACAATTGTATAAAGGCAGCTGTCAAAAGTGAGCTCAAGCTCTACAGTCTTCTTCTACAGTGTTATTATTTCTTACTTTTAAGTGTCTTATTCCTTTCATTTTACTTAAGTCTCCATATTGAGTAGAGAATCAAGTAGTTTCAGTTATAGACTTCACTGAGGAATTTCTGCAGGAAAAAAATAATTGTTTGAAGCCATATGTTAAAAGGCTTTTTTTAAGTGGAAGGAATTCTAGCCCTTATTCATACTACCTTATTGGTATGGGAGCCATTGGAACACCTCCTTTCTTGCATAAACAGTTCTATTGGACATTTTCATGACAAACCTATATGGATATTCTAATCAATTTTTGTATTAAAACGTTATTACTTCCATTTTATTTAGTTCATTTGATTTGATTCTTAAGAAGTCTAATATGGTCTGTAGTTCACAAGAAATAGACAGCTCTGAATGTAGGCACCTAGAATAAAAGACAAAGGAATTTAGAGAAAATAAACATTTTTAATAATTGCTTCGAGCCCAACTTCATGGGATAATACAAGTTCTGTGCCTAAAGTTCGCAATCATTTTTTTAATTTAAATAGTCTTGAACCTCCAACCATATGCCAGGGCCCAACAGCCTGCATACAGGAGTGCAACTCCCCCTCTCCCTGACAAGCTGACTCTTCAGTCTTGTCTGCGTTGAACTTCCATTAATTGGTCCTCACCAATCTAAAAATGCGGTCAAATGATTTCAATCAATGACATGTGAACCACTGTAGCAATACTTTTTCCTGAGGTACCATGAGAAATCCAGACCACAGGGAAGTGGATAATGCAGTTTGTTTCCATATCATTCCTCTGTGAGGTGGAATCCTCCCCACATGATTTTTGGCTTTTCATGATACCCTAGTAGTATATATTAAACTGACAATTCACCCACTTTAACATTAGTACCCAGTGAAACTCAGCTGAATTTTTGATGGCTTAATATTTTTAATGGTCCTGAGTGTAAGGCACACCAAGCCACATTCTCATAGTATGTGGAAGTCCCCTAACAAATTCCTTTAAGTGGTCTACAGCTGCAGATACTAGTCCAACTTAAAATGAGGTCTGAAGCAGTCTTTTTCTAAGTGATTTAATGTTCCTTGTAGGCTGTGGCGCTGGGCTTCTTAAATTAATCATGTTGAAAACATATTTTCTTCTTAGGTTTCATAGTCTGTAATTGGACATTAAGAACAGCAACATCTAATTGTCAAGGAATCTGATAGATAAAAGCCCATGATTTGTTTTGTAAAAACTTGATAATAAGAACATATTGCGGATCATTCTGTTCATTTTCTTCCCTTCCATCAAAATGTAATTTGGTGCATTTTCTGAAATTAAAGGACCTTACTTTGCAACTATTTGAATGCAGAATGATTTATCTCAATGAACTTTCCGTAGAAGTTTGCTCCCCAACACTTGACAATCTTGCACCAATTAATTGTTTTTTTCCTCAAATTATTATACAAATTCTAGAAGTATGGGAACATTAATACCAATTACAATGTGTTGCTGTTATTATGACATATGATAAAGCATAGGAACTGCTGTGTCATGAGATTTAAAATTCTGAAAACTGGGAAATACCACTACATTTATTTAACACATGCTGTCACCTTGTTGTCATTGTAGTTACTTCCAAGGACACATCAGTATGTTCTTTATTTAAGTTCTGCTTTGTGGTTCTTGGATTGGGAGCGGGGAGCTATCGCTGTTCTTTTGCTGCATGACTCAAAAATACAAGAACATACAGAGCTACAGCTTTCCTAGTGAAACAGCATATTGCATTCTCCCTCTAAGCAGAATTTTAGCAGGTGTGCGTTTAGCAAATATGCCACATGTGATTAAATATTAAGCACAAAGCTTCTTGTGTTTATACAATACTGTTAGCGTCAGAAAAATAGGACTAAAAACTGGCAAACATTTCTACAGGCAAAGAAGATGAGAGAGAAAATTTGATGAAAGCCTCATTTTCAAAGGGATGCCTGCAGCATGTAGCTGGAGGCAAGTTAACATTAGCGGTAATCCTTTGTAAGGCCTATTTATATAAGGGTATGGGGGTGGCATAGTCAAAAGTACTATGCTGTGAAGATTGCAAGTACCTATAGGGCTTATTTCCATCTTTCACCTTATTGGTACTGAAGTATTATTTCTACCTTGCTTTAAATGAATGAAGAAAAGAGATGATTAAGTTATATTGTGATTTAATGAGTTTTTAGAATTTTAAGGAAACATTCCTGTGTTGTTGTTTTACTCAGCTACATCGGTTCCTACAGGGCTCCCCCTCTTCCCATACAAAGGAGGCTGTCATTCATAGTTAAAAGTACATTTAATTATATAGGGTTGCCCAGCTTCAGAACAACCAGGAAACGGGGATGGGGAGATTTATTTATTTTTATTTATTTATTTAGATTTCTATACCACCCATTTCTTTGCAGCTCTGGGCGTCTTACATTGAACATTATATTATACAAATTACATGGAACGATGTATAGTACCAACAGTATGTAACATAAACTTTCATAAACAATATGTAACATAAACCACATTATAAATAACAATTAACAGTAACATTGGGGGTTGATTATTTCATGGGTTGGTTCTTTCAGTCTGGGAGTTCAGCAGCTGTTCTACGTCAGTCAGCCTCAAGTGAAAGCCTGGGGGAAGAGCTCCCTCTTGCAGGCCCTGCGGAACTGTGGAAGTTTGGGCAGGGCTCTGATCTCCTCAGGGAGCTCGTTCCACCAGGTAGGGGCCAGGACCGAGAAGGCCCTTGTTGAGGACTGACGTGCTTTTCTGGGGCCTGGGATCCGCAGCCAGTTGGAGGTGGTGGAGTGTAGGGCTCTTTTGGGGGTATAGGCAGGGAGGCTATCTCTCAAATACATTGGGCCCAAACCGCGTATGGCCTTAAAGGTGATTACCAGAACCTTAAGCTTGATCCAGAATTCTACTGGAAGCCAGCCAAGTTGTTGGAGTACCGGCCAGTGGAGAAACAGCCATCAGTGTTGGCATGATGTCACTTTGGGGGAAACCCAGAAGAGATGTTATGCCTCTCTAGGGATCACGGAATCTTTGTGGTTTTAATAATTCCTGTAGAAGCAAGATATTACTTTCCTGTGAGTGACATTGTGCCATAGGCCCAACAGCCACTTTTAATTTATTTTTCTGCTGATGCCATTCCAAAAAAGGAACTGAGAATGGAGGTGGGGGGTAACATACTACAAATATGACATACATATGACATACTTATCTTCTTTATTTGTTCCAAATATGGACTTGCAAATAGAGGAGATCATTGGATTCCTAGTGTAGTCTATTTTCCTTGGGTAAAGCATTATAGAACTGCAGAAGGAGCAACTATTTTATATTGGACTACTTGCCTTATCCTTTATGAAGCTGCAATTATCTGTTTTACCAATTATTTCAGAAGGATTGAAGCAAGAGTGTAGAGGATAACCGTGAAAGTATTTCTGAGCAAAAATGCTTGCACAAAGTTATAATTTTAGTACATATTTGCCTATCTACAAAATTTAGTTTTTCTGTTACTTTTAAAATTTAGCCTGCTGTAAGGTTTACGCTTGTAAGTTGTCTTAACCAGCTCTGATAGTAAGCAAAAGGAGCTGGTTTGTATCTTACTACTCTGCTCAGAAATATCTGAAACCTTCCTCTGTTGGTAGTGGCTCACATTTCCGCCACTGGAAAAGTCCCTTCCTTACTGAGAGAAGTGATAGGATACAAGCCAATATATACTGAATTGTAGTACAATTTACTTCTATAAGCTAAAGATTTAGCAAGATTTAGCTAAATGGAACAATCCACAGTACTCTGGCAAAAATAATAATAAATAAATAAATAAGCAGGTCCAGGAACATTAACAGTACTACCCTAAGCAAAGTTTTTCCTTTATAAGTCTACTGGAGTCAGTGTACTTACAAGGGTATAGTTGTGTTGAGGACTGAACTGTATAAGGCTTTACTGTTCCAAATGCCTTAGTGATGTTTTTGGAAGTGCATGATTTCTGATCTTTCTAATACAAGGCATGGTTTATGAATTAACATGTGTCTGTATATTATGTATTATTATTGAATATATATAATACATACCTTTGTTAGTCATGGCTATCAAATGCATGGTAAACATGTTTAAAATCTCAGTGAGAAATTAGTTTTCTGCTTAAGCTGTTGTGAAGAATGGATGTCATCTGTCTGTACCAGATGTGTTGCATGATGTTTCTGAAATGCATTCTTGCTACCTTTTCATTTGTTTCTCCAATTCTAATCTCATCTTGATTTTTTCATACATTAATATTTGGCTTTTCTTTCCTTCCATTTCATCTTTTCCTCCACTGCCTAAATCCTCCCACCATCATGGCAGAAGAAGCTATCACTCCTACACTTATTACCTGTAAGTAACTTATTTGTGCATCATCAGAGACATGCTTTCTGCCATGTTGTTCTGTGCATGAATAATGAATACTAATATGATGCAACTTCCTTTGTGAAATTCAGAATACTTTTCAGCTTCACATGAAATAAAACATCTTCATGTCATTGTATCCAAACTCACTTTTCCTTAAGGTGTCTTTTGCCACGTACTGTGTGTTTGACTGTTATGATGTTTTTCATCATTGAAATGCTGGGAGGGTCAACTTCATTAATAAATTCTGAAAGATCAATCCAGGGTTCCTTTAACTCAAAGACTTCCAAGCAGATATAATGTTTGCTCAGAAGTAAGTCCCACTGAATTGAGTAGGGCTTGCTGCCAAACGAATTTGCATAGGATTGCATTTTTTTTGTTTTTGTTTTCTCATTAAAAATCTGGTGATGTGTGTACATGTGCAACCATTTGCCATAAATCCATTGCTGTATACATTTAATCTCATTTGTGAATAAATATATTGCTTAAATGTTATTGAATAGTATGGAATATTATGGAATTGTTGCCATGTTGGTCCCAGAGAATGAGATCTGCAAAGCAGCTAGGCAAGTAAGTTCTGTACTTGGTCCCAGAAAGGCAAGTTCAGAGTTTTTTTATTTTGTTCTTTATGTGGTTTTTACAAGCATAAATAGTTTTAAATAAAGAGACAGAACATAGACTTGTTCTGTAGTTCTGAACTTCTTTTCAACTGCTACTGTCATAGTGAGTCACAATTGCACTCGGAAACGTATAGATACTTGTTAGAGGATCCTTTTTATACAAACGAGTGTAAGCAGCCCAGAGCATCCAGTCAACTACAGAGGAAGCATAATGTTAGGCTAGATGGACCACTGGATTAGTCCTCCTGAGCCTCTGGGGAGGGCGGTATATAAATAAAATAAATAAATAAGATTTTGTACTGTTCTTACGATGCTTTCCATGGGCTGAAAGAATAATGCATAAGGTTGGAGAAAAAATTGCCTCTGTGGTATTTCCGCATGAAAAACACTGTTCTGTCATAGTAGCAAATAATCAGCCTTCTTCTATGAACTTACATTTTGTTTGAGTACAGCTATTGAGCATTAGGAGACTGCTCACTGAATATTGAGCAGCTGTTTCCTTCTTTCATCATCTAGGTTCCTGAAAAAGTTAGTGTCAGGTGGAAAAAAGAAAGGCTATATAATATGGACAAAATGGAAATTTCAATGGCAATTTTTTTATTCCTGTGTTGTTTCAACATGTGAAGTAGCCTTATGACCATGTCCATATGAACAGCCTTAGAAACTTCTGTAGCAGTTAATCAGGGACAAATGTTTTATTACTGCATTGTTTATATGTTTTTTATATATAGAACTTCTTAAGAGACCAGGCTAAGTTGCATGGTGAAACCACAGCTAGGTAGGTAATTTATGTTGCTTAGGGACTGTAGTTTCATAACAGATTGGGCTGTTAGTTTTCAGGGTGATTTAATGAAATATTGAACCAAGTGCCAAGGGCAGAACCATGAGGAATGAGATGAATGTACACAAATCAGTATACAGTTTAAAAAGAAGTACACAAGGGAAATTAAAATGGTTCATCCAGCAACTCAACTTTTATTCATATGTTTTAGTTCTCTTTGGCTCACAAGTGTTAAAACTCAGTTATCCAGTCTCCACAGTGAAATGTGTTCAATTAGACTGCTAGTGATTCTCTTGTGATTATCTTTGCTTGGACTTCAAAATTGTTATCCTTTGAATACTCTTTAAATCTTGCAGAATATTCTTTAGCTGAAATTCTTCTATTAGCCCTATTGGTAGGTGTTGTGACTAGATTAATGGTAATCTTCCCTGAAGTGCCATCTGTCAGTATTCCTTTATAGTTATGCTAGGTATCAACTTGAAGTGGTTGCCCATCATATTTTTTTCCATTCTGCTCTTTAAAATATTAACTTTTCTGATATAATGCCATGAAAGAGTATATTTTACTTTTTGGATTTGATAGCTTCAGTCCAGGTGCTACCAACCTGATCTTGGACCATTGACACAGTAAAGGAATAAGCAACATGGGCCATGGAATATGTGAGGTCATTTCTTTGCTTATTTAGTTATTTTTTTTAATCCACCATTAATCCATAGTAATTTGGAGGGGAAAAAACTCAAATAACAGAAACAAGGAAGTAATAAAATATAAAGACCACTTAAATAGAAGACTTAATATAAAGCAATTAAAATAAGTAATCTCTGCTGAAAAATGATTTCCCATGTATTTTCCTGCCCAATTCTTCAAAGGATTCCTTCCTTGACCTCTGCTGATCCATGTTTTAGAAGCCCATATTTCATGTTGGATTGATGATTGGATCCTCCAGCTTAGAGTTATGATACAACAAGCAATGAATTGGTATTTTTATATGTATCCAGTTGCATGCTCAGGAAGGAGGTGAAGTCCATTCCTTCTCTAATGGAAATTCCCTTCCTCCCACTGTGTTGCTTTTATCCTCAGTAGAGTATCTACACTTCCATTGGCCTCAATTTATAATAGGATAGGCTATAGCCCTTTTTTCCTGCTAATTTATACATTGGAAGATCAAGAAGAACAAAGTTTGAATCCAGTGGCAAATTTAAGACCAACAACGTTTAAACCTGGGTATAAGCTTTCATGTGCATCAGATATATTTGAGAATTCAGTAATAGATTGGCTGGATTGGCAGTGTCATACACGGTTTGGCTGAAGAAGACATTGAGCAATTTAGCAAAACATGTTACTTCATGTTCTTTGTACATATATAGTTCTTTAGTAGTATAAACTAATTTTTGTAAACAGAACAAAATAAATGGACAGGCTCTACAAACTATAGTTTGGAAGACTGTAAATAAGTGGGCTAAATGGGGACTGTAGAGAATATAAGAGAAGAAAGATGGGGAAAGGAGTTTGGTGAGAAATGATAAAGGTGCATTTTGAAATCAGGACTTTTGGAGGAGGGACTGTGAGGTAGCGCGGCTGCTGGGTGCTCCCTGGCCGGCGGCCTGGCAGACGCGTCAGGCCACTGCCTGCCCCTGCCGCCAAGACTTTGTGGAACAACACAGACAACATAGTCCAAGACAACACAGACTGCGGACCCAGGTAGCCAGCGCCGTGGGGGGGGGCCCACTCCCACGTCCCGGCCCAGCCGCGCTGCCCCGCGGCCTCATAGACCTCGCCGACTCGCCCGCCCACCGGCTCCCAAGGCCGCACCGATCCCACCGACTCACAATCTCCACTAGCACCCGCTGCATTAAAGCTGCAGCGGGCTTATTTACTAGTATAAAATAAAATATGGCATCTAACGCTTCCTCTACATGTATGTGATAACATTAAAATTCCTGCTTGTTTTAAAGCAAACTACAGAATTCATTCCACTTTCAAAAATAATCTTGCCTAATCATAAATTCTGTGTCAATTTACTACAGTATTGATCCATATATAAAGGACCATCAATAACTAAATCTAGATTACATAAAGTTTGTTCTGGATAGTACGGTATTCAGACAGTACCATACAAGTATATAGAAAACAATTGCTTATTTTTTCTTTGAAGAAACATTCCACCTATGAACCTTCTCACCGTAATAGTGAGATTATAGCACTCAAGAAGTGTTAGAAGAGAGGGGCCAAGGATAATTATCCATAATCTCAGTACTGAATGGTGATTAAAATTACATAGTGCATTTGGCATGATTGTCAGCTTGAAATCATAGGTGATTTCTTCAAAACAGCCTTTATAGCTTTGACAAAGTTTAACTTTCTAAATTTATCTATAGTGCATCATCTTTCAAGCAAACATTCTTCATTATCAAAACACCCCAAACAGGTTTTATGTTCTAATTCTCTCACAAGACCTCCAGGAGCCTATGATATAAGCAAACATTAGCTGCTCATATAAGACAGCTATGTTGCTGACTGCCATGGCCCAAGGCATGAAGTAATTTGAATTTTGGGGTCAAGCATTTTCCATGTCAAAAAAGGACAACTGGGAGAGAGGGTTATCCAATACATCTTATTTTTAAAAATGGCATCTGATTGGCCTATTATGCACGGCCACTGAAACGGCGGTATGGAGAATGCGGAGGAGGGAGAAGCGAAGCAAACCGCTTACGCACAGAACAGAACGCAACGGCGGCAAAACCCAGAGAATCCGATTATGCATGCGGCTACTCCGGAGCCGCTTCTGGTTGCGCCCTGGTCCCGAGAAGCTCCACTTTCTTCCGCATCTCGCTAACGTGGCTTTTTCAGTGGCATACGTTGACTCTGCGCCTGGTTGCCGCCTGCAGCATGCATAATTGGTGATTTTAGCCACCGCAATTCCACCCCGAATGCGGACCTTCCACTCCGTGTATAATGGGCCTTTCAGTGCCAGTTTTGTATACCAGCAGATCTTCTTCAGCCTAGTAACATAAACATCATCTCATAGTCCTAGCATGTCAGATGTCTCCTTTGTCCAAATTAACTTCATTTTATTTATTTATGTTTATATTTCTAGCCCATCCTTCCCTTAGTGGTGGTGTCATATTTTATATCCCGCCAATTACTCTCTCAAAGAAGCTCTGTCCTACAGAAACCCCAATTTTTCTTAGGTCATTTATATTTGTACATGAATTGAAAGTTGGATCCAGAGTAACATTTTATGTGCTCAAGTTCCATTCACAGAGCCTGATTATCCCACCTCTTCACCCTCGAAGCAAGCAGAAATGCACCCCCAAACCATCTTGTTGGGAGTCCCCACTCCTCTAAAAGCAGGATTTCAGGGGGCACTTTGGTTGCCATGACATTGGGGGGGATTTTACTCTAGGAGCAATCATTTTTGTGTCTGCAATCTGTATCTAATCATATTTATTGTCAGTGTTAAGGACATAAAAATAGCAGAAGTCACACCTGCAGGTGGACAAGTGAATTATGATAAAGTTAATAGTTAGTAATTGTTATGAGAACTCTGTGTCCCACCTAGATAATACAAGTACCACTAGTAGAGAAGGAGGCTGATCATCTCTCACTGGTAACATGGTAATCTTACTATTCTAAGCAGTACAAGACTTATTTCAAAATAAAATTGGTACAAAAGCAGCAGCCAACTGGTACTGTAAATAAAACATAAAATACTGTATTGCACTGACAGGAAGAAAAGCTGTTTTTATAACTCTGCACAGGAAACCACAGAGCATTGTGTTATGCTCCGTTATGTGTTCCCCTCCTCAATCTCTGTGAAATCGAAATCACTTTCATACCTATTCACATACATGGTCAGGTTTAGATGGGAGCAACAACTGATGTGACCATGCATCTCCATAAAGGCTGTGAAGCCACTCAGGGGACAGCTCTGTCAGTGCATTACTTCAGACCTGATTTATTGTGTTAAGCTGTTCTGTAATGGGTTTTACAGGTGACAGGGAATGTTCACATGTCTTAAGCAGGTTACTGTAGCTATACTGATCCATGCCAGTGTGTACATCTTCAAAATTGTGCTCATGTACGGCATCAGGGCTTATAAAATATTCTTCCCTGACCCTTCAGCACAACTAATTTATTCATAGATCTGTTTACAGTTCATACGGTGCCACCCTGAGCTGTTAGGGAAGGGCGATATACAGATGCAATAAATAATTTTGTGGGGGTAATTGACATTACACCTTAAAAGACTTTGAATCTAATGGTATATTAGCCTGAGCCTTCGGGGAGGGCGGTATATAAATCTAAATAAATAAATAAAAAATAAATAAATAAATATATCTAAGATTAGTATTGTGTGTATGGATTTGCTTTGTTTTATTATTGCCTGCTAGCTGAAGCTTTGCATGCATTGTTGCGCGCTCTCATTCTGAAGAAGTCATTAAACACAGATACTTGCTGAATGTGCCTAGTGCATGAAAGCTTTAATTAAATCTACATGCTCAGCCTTAAGAAGAACAAGAATCAAATTAAATGCAACCAGAACCATGCGTTTGTTTCTGAGACAGGTCCATGTGCTTTGGAGATAGTACAATAGTATACTCTTATCTGAATTAGTAAACTCAATATTACTTTTCATTAGTGTGGTAGGTCACCCCCATGCGTCTTCTGTCTATTTTTCTCACAAATAGAGTCTGTTCCAACTACTTTGCCATAAGACTCCAAGGCTGTAAATCTATGAAGTGGAATAAACTGTTTTCAGCTTTCTGCACCGTTGGTTTTTGTGAGTTCTATAGACAGACCTCTCTAATTAGGCAACAACATAATTAAGGCAGATTCAGCAAGTGCAAATACAGCAACAGGATTTATAGCAATTAGGTTTATTCTATGATATTACTATACTACACGTGAATTTATAAGCATCATCCTTATGTGAGTTTTCATTGATTTCCTACATATGTATATGATATAAGCACTTTTCAGTATATAGTGAATGCTTTATATTTTCACTCTTTGGAAAGCTCAGAGGACCTTGTGTTTGCTGTATAATACTGTATAATACTTTTAACAGGGCATAACTATTTGGTTATCAGAATTAAAACTCTGGAAATCTCACTGCCCCTGACTTTTCTAATTGCCTATATACGCACGTATAAGCCTAGATTTAGCAAATGGAAATTTTAACTGGTCCTGTATAAAGCAGCCAGGTTAACCACAGTGAACATATTTGCCTCAGATTTTAAATGTCTTCTTTACTGCCTTACAGTTTGTTTCCAGTACAATTCAGTGCTAGTATAAATGATAAACAGTATACAGGTATTTGAAGAGACTGCTTCTCTTCTCTGCCCATCAACTATAATATTTATCTCTGTTTCTGCTTTAAAGGTTAGGCAAGATACGACCAGAAATCAGGGCTTCTGTATGGTGGTGCCCTAGTTTTAAAATTGGCTTCATAGGCTGGTTTACCTGACATAGGCATTACAGTGCAAGACTAGTTCTATCTTGTTTCCCCAACCTTTTAATGCTAACATTTAGCTTTAATATCTCTTTATATATTGAAGTTCTTCTATTTATGTGATGCTATTTTTGTTATTTATATCCCACCTTTCTTTTTAACTGGGACCCAAAGTGGTATGTCAAATCATTCCCTCTTACATCCTATTCCCAGAACAACATCCTTGTAAAGTATATTAGGCTGAGAAATTATGATGGGAACTGGCACGCTTCCATGGCAGTGTAGGAATTCAGCCCTGGTTGTCCAAACCTCTAGGATGACATTTTATTATGCCATACCAGCTATTATTTATTGTTGGTCTCCTCTGTTTATCTGAATGTATATGCTTCTTTGACAAATTTGACAATGGATATGGTGGACAGGACCAGTGATGATAGTGGGAAATCTCAGTTGTTTTCATTGTTTTTGTTACTGGTTTACTTAAGCTAAAAGTTCATCTTTCTCGTGTAAAGTATGTGACTGGTCCATTATCAACCAGTGAGCTTCCACAGCAAGATGGGGTTTGAAACCTGGGTATGTAACTTGAAGCTGTGTAATTTCACATGTTTCTCCATACCTAGGGCCCTTTTCAGGATTGTAAAAAGGTCTGTCTTAGCTATTCGCAGTTCCAGTCATTAGATTTTGGTATCCAAAGATTGGCTGACTTCACTTGCTCTCCTTAGATGGAAGGTAGACAGAATATGATGTTACAGGGAAGTTTTGTTGCAGCCATGGATTCTGCACCACAGCCAATTAGCCTGACAGAAAGTCTGTGGCTCTGGCAAAGTGGGGTGAAGGTCATCTTGAATCACAGGAGTGCAGGGTCGAGGGAGGTGAATGGGCACACTGTCTCTGCCCGTACTGAGCTCCTGGGAAGGCATTGCCTGGGGCTCAACAGCCAACTGGTTGGGTAATGGTAGCTCTGTGAGGAGGATCCAGGAGAGCAGGGAGGAATACTGTGAGAGCTGCAGACTGTGCAAGATGAGGCAGGGATGTGCCACTAATCCAGGCCAGGTAACAGCAGCCACAGAGGTGGGGGGGGTGTCAGAAGCCCACACAGCCTCCACTCTCTGCACCCACTAGCAACATTGCTACCTCAGAGTATTCTCCCTTCCCCCATCATTGGTCCTTTGTATTCTCCCTTCCTCCCCCCCCCCCTCTCCCCTGGGGACATGGTGCAGATTTTCCCAATTACCACTCCAAGAGGACCCCTTCTGCAGCCATCCTGCTTCTTTTCTAAATGTGTTTGTGTGTTCCTTATATACATCAATGCTAATCATTAGTGTGTGTGTGAAAATATAAAAGTATACTGGGTATGTCTGTATGTGAGATCTGTAGAAAGCTAGCAGGCAGTACAATTTTGTCAAGAATTACAGTGGCCTTACACTGGAATAAGCATAGCTTTGTGTTATAAATGGTGCCTTATCCGAACAGGCTCTGATTTTAAGATACAACCCCCCCCTAATACTGGCCTGTATTTCTGAGGGTCACAATTCTGGCAGATCAAAAAGAGAAAAAACAGGCCCCTGGATAGCACCAAATGCTGTGCCATTTAAAGTTGGCAAGCTTCAGGATGAGAACTGCGGGGTTATGGTCGAAATGTTAATAGTTAAACAGTTATATTGTTGTTGATGTTGTTATTGCTAATTTGATACAGTTACTGAATATATTGTATCTGTTATGTTATTTGGTTCTCACGTTCCAAGTGAACTGCCCTGAGCCGCAAGAGAGGACAGTATATAAATGTAAGAAAGAAAAAAAATCTATATCCCATAATCCTGAAACCAGTTGAAAGAGTTCTAGAGCAGCTGAATCATCCAGGAGGACCTTTGAGTTATTCTGCAACCTCTCTCTCTTATTATCTTTGCCAGAAAGGGTAAATTAGAGACTGGTTGATAATTGGTAGCATCACTCTTCTTTAGTGATTTTTTTTAAAGTATTGGACAGATGACTGCCTATTTTAGTGACCCAGGAAGGGTGCCCTAAGTTAGTGATTGATTTACAATAGACATCAGGGACTCATTAATATGATCCTTACATGGTCAGTCACTAGAGTCTCAAGTTACAAATGTTATGCAGTGAGCTGTGGTTTATTTAATGGTCATAGACTTTTGTACCATTGCATTACAATGAACAATTAGAATTCATACATAATTTTCATCAGTTATCACAGGTTTTCATACAGTGCACCCTAAGCAAAGTTACACATATACAAAGATGAGACATATATAATATGCTAGCAAGCAGAAAGGAAAGAATCTGCAGCTGTAATATGATAGAAATAAAATAGTTAGCTGCAAAAGTCAAGGGTAAGGAGCCTATCTTTGGAGAGGAAAATCTAGTTTTTATTCCATTGTCATTCTATGTGGCCAGTTAATTTCAAGGAGAAGTTTGTGTGAGGGGGGAGAGATTGCTATAAGACAAATGAAATAATTAATTTTGTATCCAGCTGGAATGCAATAATGTGCCTGTTTTTTCTTTTCTATAATCTCAGTGGTAGTCACCTTAGTTATGACTGCAAGGACACTTTTCTCGTATACTTTACTGACTATTCATATAACTCTGGGATTAATATGAACTAGAAAAGGTCATTTGATGAAATTAGTTACACTAGTGCAAATGTTATTTAAGGAAGATTTTGCTATCATTGGGGTCATGCCATCAAGCAGTCAAGCAAATGAGATCAAGCCGGCGACCCTTAGGAAAATATATTAACCCCAACAATAAATAGAAGGTTAGTTTTCACCTCAAGCACTCCAGACCTAGCTAATCTTGATTAATCATATATTTTCCTTCAGGCTATTTAAAATGCTATTCAGATTTTTAATGGATGATGGCATATAAATGTACACAGAATATGTTGCTTATTTTTCTTTATTATTAAATTCATTTTGAATTTCCTAATAGCATGTAAAGGTCTAAAGTAGCCAACTTAATATTTTATCCACATAATATTAGTTTGCTGCATTTCTTCATTATTCTGTTCTTCCCTCCAAGAATTCAAGGTTACCCATTTCATCCCTAGAATAGTCATGTATGGCAGGTTAATCAAAGAAGTTGTCTTGTGCTTAAGTTCACCCACTGAGCCATAGTAGATTTAGGGTACAAAACTTACCAGTCCCAGGTGAACATTCTGTGTACTATGCTGGGTCTTAACATTCAGCTCAAATCTGTCTTTAAAAAATCTGCACCCAACCCTTTAAAAATATGTATTCTATCAATTCCTCCTCCACAAATTGGGAGTTCATAATTCAGGTCTAATTTTTAAAGTGAACTGGTTAACTGGATTTTATTCTGATCTTTTATAACACTTTATACATGGGCAGTTTCTCACTGCTTTGAATTCCCTTTCTTCATTAATGTTGTTTCCCCAGCCCCCATTTTATGAATGCACATATGTGCTTTTATGTAACTGTAAAAACAGGCATGCTGATGTATAAGATTTCTTGCTTATGGTCTTTGGCCACACACAGGGACAGATGTATCTAAATGAGAAGTCTAAATAGAGTGAGATGTAGAACTGAAATCTGTATGTATTCAGGCCAGTCTTGAGCATATAATGTGGTTTTGCTTAGAGTGTGGGCAGGGTGAGCAGATAAAAGACGCTACACAATTTCTTTTGGAATAAAATAAGGCCACAGCTTTATTACAAACCCCCAAACAGGAGCATTAGCATGTCATGAAAAGGATCCGACTGAAACAGTCAGCAGAGCACACACCATGGTCCAAGATGGCTCCTTGGAGCACCCGCCTAGGCATCAGCCTGAAGCGTGGAACCCCTTTGCCATCTGAAACCTATCCTGGGAAGATGGCTTGACAGGGAATCACTGGGCATAAGCCTCTGTCTGGTTCCCCAACCACCTGGCAATGCAAATCTACCATCCCAGCCAGGTATGGCATGCCAGCTCGCATAAGCGCCATCTCTTAATGGAGACCCCACAGGTGAGGGGAGACTGATATGCAGACCTGTCTCCCCCAAGGATCCTCCGATGCCAAACCACCAGCTGTGACTAAAACATGAACAAACCAGAAACCATCAAATCAGGGACTGTAAAAAACACGTTCCATATAGGGAGGGAGGGTGGGAAGCTTCCCACTGTGCTGCTAGGGGGGAAAGGAATTGATAATGTCCATGCCTCCCCACAGAGGCTCACTTCCAGCAGCGCATGAGGCAGCGCATCTTTCGCTGCCGGCTCACGCCTCTGCGGCAGCAACCAGAAGCCTGCCGGTGAGTCACGGCTCCACTTACTGAAAACCTCAGTTACATTACTTGTCATGATGCTGAAAGAAGATTTCTACACCAAGACTGTCTATGAATTTCTTGTAGTATCTAATTAACTAGAAGTAGCTGCATAATTTTATCAGCATAGTCTCAGTCCAATTTTCCATTCTGGAACCAGTGTGCAGGTGGTATCTACGAAATATTTCAGTGATTTGTGTCTTTTTTTCTTTTTTTTAAGCATGCCTGCTTTTCATCTCATGTACTAAAAATAAATGCTTTGCCAGATTCAGATTGAAATTAAGGGTTGATTCATAAGTATAAAAAAGTAATTATGTATACTTGCATTAATTATTGCATGGATAGTTTCGCTTGCAAGAAAGAACTGCTGACTTCAGTTTTTGTGCCTATCTGAAGGCATATGATTGGACAAAACTCAGATGTAATCTTCTAGATGACAGACAGATCCAATTTGGTGGATTGCTGGAAAAAGAAACACAGATGAAGCTGAAGGATTTGTTACGTTTTAGTAGCAGACACATTTTTGAAATGAAACGCAACTTTTGAAATTAATTATGATGCGGCCTGGTTCATATATTCCAGTTCACCTCTTGCTGTTTGTGACATCATATAATGAACTTGCCTGTGCGAATGGTCATCATAGATATAACATGATACAGAGAATTTTCGTATCACCTTACATTATTTCAAGTGCAGTCCTTTTCAGTAGACTTGGTATATATGTTCAGCTATCAAACAGCTTTAGAGAAATTAAGTTTTGCGTGTATGAACCAGAATACTAGTGAAGTTCTGTTCTAAAGGGGTTTTTTTTATATTTAGTATTTAATATTTAATGTAGGCTTTTTAATGTCCCAGGTGAGTGTTTTAAAATGCTATCCTAATGACTGTTCTCAAACTAATGCAGTTTTGTTGGAAATATTTTTACTTTGCTCGGTGAATATGTTCCACTCAGATTTAAGAGTTAACATATGGTGTGGGTATCACTATGACTAAAGTAGATGCACGTTGGACAAAAACAGTCTGCGCCATAGGCTGCCTCCTTCCATTATTCTGGCATTGATTTTGGTTTTGCTGTATGTAACTAATTTCCAAGAATGTTGTGTTCATGTCCACATTTATCAGGCATGTTAAGTATGATCTGTACTGACATCTCAACTGCTGAAAAGTTATTTCGTATACATTACTACTTTCATGAATCTTGATGGGAGTGATTCACCGAGATGGCATTACAGACTTTTGTTCTTAATGAAAGTAAAAGTGAGCCAGCTTAACATAGTAGCACAAATAATATCACAAATTCCACTCTGGGATAATGAGTAATTAAATGCATTTCTGTAATGCTGTATCTTGCATTGTCTGCAGTCCACCAGTTTCTTTTCAGTATCAGTGGAAGTAATGGTAAACAATGATCTATAAAAAGTAACATCCTGTTACCAGTATTTTGGCAAAAAAATGTTTAATATATAAAAATGCCTAACAAGTGTTGGCCTTGTTCTGGGTAAGCCTATTGCATGATGCTTATAAACTCTGTGCACCCAGATAACCAATCTCCCATCCAAGTACTAACCATGGCCAACTCTCATTATCTTCTGAGTTCTGACAAGATTGGGCTAGACTGGGCCATCCAGGTCAGGGTGAGAATTATCAAATTATCCTGGCGGAATTGCTAATCCATATTTTAACACTAGCAAAAGCCAATGTCTTGGGTAGTTTTCACGGGGCATGCTGCACTAGAGAGAGAATAGGCACTACGATAGTCTGTAAGGATTTCTTCTTCCAGTGATATGGCTAGAAGAAAGAGCAAAGAAAGAAAAAATATTGTTTCTTTCTGGGCTCATAGACAGAGGGGGAGGGGGATTTCTAGTAAATTCTACTAAAAGAAGATAAATGATTTGAGATAGATGGGCCAGAATGATATTGTTTCTGCAGAAATCAAAGGACATATTGATAGTAAAAGGAGAAATATCTCATGGCAAAAGGAACAGTGTATTAATTACTCATAGTCCTTGATTATAATCTGATAATCTGCAGATTTTGAGATAGCATCATTCCATGCACTTTCCTGTCTCTTTCTGGAGTCTGCTCACTCACCTGCTAATATAATTTGACCATTTCCTTCCAGTCTTTGCTTTTGCAGGGTAGGAATTAGTTGTGTCTCTTTGACCCACCACATACATGATGGTGAAGGCCTCAACATTAACATTGGAGTCAGGGTAGCAATATGGACCTCCTTACACAATACTGTAGGAGAACAGAAACCATATAGTTTACACAGCTAATTTACCATTGTGACCAAAAAGGTATTCCACGAGAAAAATTAACTGGTTTTCTTTAGCAATGCAAGTTGCGTTTCCAGTTTATATTCTGCAAAACCTTAATGAATTATGTCTTTTTATCCTTTCAAATGAAACATGAGTTATAAATTTTTTATATTTTAAAAAACATAATTTTGTAGATTATAGGCATTGGACGGGTAGAGCGAGTGTGGTGGAAAACTTGCGATGAAGTGGCAAGAACATTCTATTACACGCTTACGAAGGCATATGAAATGGGAGTTAAGGTGGCAAAGTTTTATGCTGCCTCTATCACCTCCATGAGCTCTCACCCGGCCCAATTATTTAGTGTAGTTCGATCTTTGCCTGCTCTCGAGGAAGGGAGCCAAAATAGTAGTTAGTTCACTCTTTGCTGTGAGGCATCAGCAAGCTTTTTCACGGATAAAGCCTTGTCGCTCCGCTGGGACCTAGAAGCCCATTGGCTGCTGAAGGATGGCTTCAGATGGCTCTTGGAAACCAAAGTGTACAAGTTGCTGGGGTCAGTAAAGGTGACCATTTTCCCCCTTGATCCCTGCCTGACTTGGTTGCTCAAAACAAGCAGATAGGAGACCCTCTGGAAGAGATCATCAACCTTTCCCTGTCTACAGGAGAGTTCCCAGAGGTGCTGAAGGAGGCAGTGATTCGCCCCTTGCTGAAAAATCCTCACTGAACCTGTGGGACTTGGTCAGCTACTGCCTGGTCTCACATCTTGCATTTCTGGGATAGTTGAAAGGACTGCGGCAATCAGCTCCTGGTTCTTGATCCATATCAGTTGGGTTTCTGTCCTTGCCACGGGGTAATGACAGTGTTGGTTGCCTTGGTGGATGATCTCCAGCACCAGCTAGATCTGGGCGGATTTGCCATACTCTTATTGATTGACCTGTCGGCTGCATTTGACATGGTCGCTCATATTGACCCACAACCTCATTGGAGCAGGGATTTAGAGAACAGCCCTTTAATGGCTGTACTCCTTTTCCCAAAACCGGACACAGAGGGTGACAGTGGGAGAGATACTGACACATCTTTATATATTCCTTTGTGGGGTCCCACAGGGCATGATACTCTTCCCTACACTATTTAACATCTTTATGCACCCTGTAGGAGAGTTAGTCTGGAGTTACGGGCTAGGTTGCCATCAATATGCTGATGATACCCAGCTTTATTTCCTTATGGATGGCCAACTAGACTCCACTCCAAATACATTTGCCAGATGTTTGGAAGCTGTTGCTGGATGGTTAGAGAGGAGCTGCCTTGAAACTCAACCCCTCCAAGACAGAGATCCTGTGGTTGAGCAGGAAAGGGACAGAACAGGAAGCACACCTACCCATCTTTGTTGGGTCTTAGCTAACATCTTGTCCAGAGCAAGGAATTTGGGAGTGATTCTGGATGCCTCCTTATCAGTGGAGGCCCAGGTAACTGGAGTAGCACACATGGTGTTTTACCACCTTTTCCAGGCACAGCTACTAGCAACCTACCTGCCCTTGGACCTTTGGGCACAGTGATCTATGCGATGGTCTACGCTGGCCTACCCTTATCTTTGACCCGGACACTCCACCTGGTATAAAATACAGCATCTAGGGTCCTCACCGGTTTATCTTGGAGGACTCATATCTAGTCTGTACAGAGGCAGCTGCACTGGTTATGAGTTATGGCCTGGATCAAATTCAAGGATTTGGTTTTGACCTTTGAGGCCATTTGCGGCTTGGGCCCTACCTATCTGAGGGACCGCTTATTTCTTTATGCCCCCCACAGGGCCTTGCACTCTGCATTTACTAATTTGTTAGTGGTCCCTAGCCCTAGAGAGATATGCCTGGCCTCATCTTGGGCCAGGGCCTTTTCAGTCCTGGCTCCAACCTCGTGGGATGAGCTCCTGGAAGAACTGAGGGCCCTGACGGAGCTGTCAAAGTTTTGCAGGGCCTGTAAAACGGAGTTCTTCTGTCAGGTCTTTGGTTGAGGCTGGGTTTTTTAAGAACATTGGGCCCCTCCCAGGTTTTTGCCACACTATCAGGGTCTTTCCACATACCATAAACTTAGCATCATACTCACCCCCTGCAGACGCTATATTCCGGGCACTCCGCATGATGTCTCCAACCTCCCACGTCCGGCCAGCAAACTACTTGTAATATCTGCGAATTTAAAGCACAAGTTGGTGAATCATAAAAAGGGGATTCACCAACTTAAAAAGCACTTTCCCCCAAAGGACAACCAGCAGACTTCATGCAAAAGAAGCACTATCTCTGCCTCCAATGTACTGCCTTCGCACCCACCTCCCTCTCCCTTCTTCCGAGAACTTGATGTTTTTAAGGCGAATTGCCTGGAGCAACGAATAGGTGTACAAGCATCCAGGCAAAGCCAAAAATATTTTTTTCTAAAAGTTAAAACACAAAGCATGCCTCTATAAACCCCCCCTCCCCAAAATCAGGAACAGAATTATTTTTAAAAAGACTCAAGACTTGTGATTCCGTAAGGGGTGACGTTAAAAAAGCACTATGCATCTGTGATTAGATGCATAGGTGTTTAAATGGAGAACTATTAATTAAAAATATTGGCGAGTATCAGGGGACCTTTTTAAAAAGGAGAAAGGGGACTGGCTGCATGGCTTGATTGACAGAGTCACATATAAATCGTGTTGCTCTCTTACACCATTTCCTGCAGCGCTTGTAGAGGGTGAGAAACTCAAAAAGGCGTCAGACTACAGTAAGACAGCAAGAAGGTGAGGAATGGCCAGGAGGTGTGATAATATTTAATGCTATGCCATTCAGCTGGCATAATGTTATTTTTAGCAATGTGCGGAAATGCCCTCAATCAAATCTTTCGTGCATTTTATGGAGGGGGTGGATGCCTTCCTCCTTATTTTTCTGGTATTTAGAGGTGGGTGGTTTTATAAATTGGAGATTTTATGGGCTTTTATGTAATCCACCTTGAGTGCCTTGAGTGGAAGGTGGACTGTCAATAATAATAATAATAGTAATAAATAAATAAAACTGTTAACGTATGCATGCTTATAGGTTTGTGTCTCAGCAGAAATGCTGCCTCTTGAACTGATCCACAGTTCTATGACCATAGACTTATATAACAAGTTTTTCTCTTCTTTGGACAATATTCTGAAACATCTGTTTTGAAATACAAATTAAGATAGTGTTCTTAGAAGAATTATCAAAGGGCACATATACATATTCTTTCTCTCTCTCTTTACTGGAAATAGGTTTTACTCATAAATTTATAATCTGTATGGCATTCTGACAAAGTGGGAATGCTGAGGTTTTAAAACTAAACAAGCCAGATATTGTGTTGTCTGCTAATAAAATGTTGAGCAACATCAGCATTTCCGTTCAGTTTGTTTGCAAGGAGGACACAATTGTTCATAACTGCCCATTATAGAACATAGCACAGAACCATATATTTTAATCATTCATACCCTGAACAAACATAAAAATATTCTGCTTTTACAAGTAGGATAAACGTCTCTAATTGGCATGGCTTTGCAATTGCTAATACATACATTAAAGAAAGGATTGAATACTAATTTGTAGTTTCACAAGTTGATAACAGGCAAGAACCCCTGTTGGCCATTATGTTAGAAGAAATAAAGGTTTTAATAATGTTGAGAGCTGGGCACTTTGACAGTTGGGCACTGTAAAGGGGAAACTGGCATATTCTCTTATGTCAGCATACAGTGATCCACTAAATGTATACTCTTAACTAACTTTCTTTTCTTAATCTTAACATAGACAGAATCAATGTACTTAGGACAATTATGATATTATATTGTGGTTTTCCTGAAGACTTCCAAATGCAAATAAAATATTAAGACACAATTTAGGAGATCTGTATGTAAGATAAGCACAAAATAGGCTAATTTTAAAGTTAAGGATGAAGAAATCCTAAGAGAAAAAAATCACCAAGATGTTCTAACTGCTTTGGGATATTCTGACAATCCAAATAAGCTATTAACCAGACTTTAGAGGCCATTCTATCTGCTTTATGATAGCTCACTACAGCTGCATAAAGGAGCTAAAATATGATAGTGAATCAAGTCCTAAGACTGTAAAAGGTAAAGGTAAAGGTATCCCCTGTGCAAGCACCGAGTCATGTCTGACCCTTGGGGTGATGCCCTCTAGCGTTTTCATGGCAGACTCAATACGGGGTGGTTTGCCAGTGCCTTCCCCAGTCATTACCGTTTACCCCCCAGCAAGCTGGGTACTCATTTTACCGACCTCGGAAGGATGGAAGGCTGAGTCAATCTTGAGCCGGCTGCTGGGATTGAACTCCCAGCCTCATGGGCAAAGCTTTCAGACGGCTGCCTTACCACTCTGCGCCACAAGAGGCTCATACTGTAAGAGAGGATAATTCAGGGGTAAGGACTTCATAAACAATTCTGTTTTCCCTAACAGTTCTGTAGCAGAATACTTCCTCTGCTGTTTCCTAGAACAAAGGAGGTTTGCAATGTTTAGAAAAATACATTTATGTCTTAATTGTAGGGTGAATAGCAAACATTGACTATGTACAGCAGTGGTTCAACAAGGTGTGGTGCCTGAGGCCACCAGCCCTAACTGCTGTCTTTTGCTGCTGCTACCCATGGCGACCAGAGGGTGGCAGACCTACACTACCCAGATCACACCGCTACTCTCCATGGGCAGGTAGGCGCCACGGGCAGGTAGTTGGTGGAGGCCAGTGGTCCTGCACAGCCCTGCACAGCTGTGCAGGGACTCGGGACCACTGTCCCAGCCAGCCCCGCCACTCCAGATGCCTGCCACCAAACTTGCTGATGACAATTGCTTCAAAATGGTATGGCACCACCATGGCTGCTGTGCCCTCACCCCGCTAGAGCCCGTTGCATCCCTGGGTGCAGTAGGCTTTCTTTCTAGTTGGTCTATAAATATTATCATCTACTCTGCTTGGCAGAAGATCCTTTCAACGGGGATGTCAGGAAGGAAACCTGGGATCTTCAGCATCCAAAAACAGATGCTCTCCCACTGCCTAATTGCTAATATTGCTAATATTGTTAAATGCTGTGCATTTATAATTATTTTTAATGTTGATATGATATGTTATTTTTCACCTTAACTGTTAAAGCATTTTCCCTAGCAATAGGTTGTCATAAAAATTAGTGGCAGGGTTGTTTTTTTTACCGTGACAGATGCTGAAGTTGAAAGCTTCTTCTTCAAATTCCTTTATAATCCTCCTCTCTGGAACACAAGCATTTACTTTAAGTAAAGGGAGGCAGGGAATCCTTAGGGCTTCAAACAATCTGATCATTTAAGCTGCCACTCCTAGTTTTCTTGAAGGACTGAAGCACTACACAAATCCAATCAATCTGTGGTGGGTGTCTGAAGATAGTGACCTTATACTCTTGTGTCATTGCTGGCTATTATTTATCTTAGGCTTTCTGTTTGGTTGCTTACTTCTCCTATTGTCATATTTTTCTCTGTACTGTCTGTGCATGTCATAGAAAAATTACTATCATCACAGCCCACCTCTTACTGTTCTTCTCAGAGTGACATCAATAGCCATCTACCTAAATGTGACATTTTTGATTGGTAGACACTCGCAACACTTGGGATGTATTTTATCCTGTTCTTTGTGTGTGCTGAAAAGCATAGTGGGGAGAATTGAATCTTGACATTTTGGAGTGAAATAGTCTTGTTTTCTTTTTGAAATCCCAGTAGTTACTTAGTGAAATACTGCAGCAGATACTTTTTTCCCTATTGATATATAAATAGAAGGGAGATTAGTTTTGAAAGCACAATGGCTTCATCGAGAGTAAAAAGAGAGAGAGGGAGACGATACCTTGATGTCAGTAAAAGCTTTAAGGGAGAGAAAAATTCAGAAATGAAAGGAAATGGCCCAAAGCCCAATAGCTGAATCACTGAAAGGTGACATAATGAGACAGAAATGAAAAGTACTATGATAAAGGAGGTCACTTTTCTGTAATTCATTTCACTTAAAACTTGCCTAAAACTCCATTTGAGTTTGATTGAGCATGGTGGCAAGAAGACTGACAAATCTGTGCCCATAAGACATAATTGTCTTATGATTTCATATATCCTGAGTTACTTTTAAAACTTACATCATTCAGCCATACATTATCGGCTTTTCCACTTGGCTTCTCTTAGGTGGGTGTTCTGAAGTTCCTGGATAGAAGGCTGGCATTGTTATGTTTGCTTAACAACCAATAAATAAATATAGCTGAAGTGAGGATGATGAGAAGGAGAAGAGTGATAAGGAAAAGATCACAAGAACTGGACACATAGTGTCCAAATTACTGAACTAGAAAATGTTGTTGAAAGAATGCAAATGCAACAGAAACCTATGATCAAAAATACACTGAGAACAAAGCTGAATGAGTGGGGGCAGGAGAAAGAGAGTGCTGCCGGGAGACAGGGATTTTCACCCGTTGTATTTCAGACTACAGCGGGCTATTAATCTAGTTGGCAAATAAAATAATCGCGGATGAGAAAATTACCGGAATCACAGCCAATAAACAAGAATTTAAGTTTAGAAGCCATGCAGACAATGTATTATTAACCTTACAAAACCTAGAAGAATCAATACCAAGAGTGATGACTCATATAAAAAATTTTGGTCGAGTGTCAGGCTATAAAATCAACAACGCAAAAACAAAGATCTATTTATTTACAAATAATAATCAAAAAAATTCAGCAATGAGAGAAAGACCATGATGTGATGTTAATCCAGAAAAAATTAAATATTGGGTCATATATTTAGACAAGGATCTTAATAAAGTAATCCAGAACAATTATTTCAAACAGGAATTAGACAGGTGGTTTAAACAAAGATTGACACGGGTCAGCAAGAATTGTGACAATAAAAATGACAGTTTTACCCAAAATGAACTTTCTGTTTTAATCCCTCCTCTTAGAAATTAAGGAAAAAGCAATTCAAACATGGCAAAAAGAGATAATTTTTTATGGAACAACAAGAGACCTAGAATAGCATTCAAAATTTTGCATGACGATAAATCAAGAGGTGGTCTCAAAATACAAATGTAGAACAAGGTCTACACAACTTGATCTGACCACAAGGACATGGAAAATCAAGAAATAAATTCACCCTATGAGTAAGCCTCCTGAAAATTTGGAAAAAGTATAAAGAAAGGTTAACCTCCAGAGCCTCTCTACTGGAATATCCAGTGGAGGCATAGATGGAACAGAGGCAACAACAAAAGTTGACTTTGCTGAATAGCCAGGACAGGGCACATTCATTCAAAATGTATGCTAAGAAAATCTGAGGATATGTGAACTTACCAAGGAACAGCAAGAGCTATAAGTAAGTAAGCTGCCACTAGTATATGTTAGGAGACATGGCAGCAAGGTTAAGAGTATTTTATTTCCTGATAAAGGGTTAAAACTGAAATAGTGATATTCAAAATCCAATTCTGACAATGGACCTTCCTTAGTAAAACCTGAGGGTAAGATCTGCTAAACAAGCCATTGGGTACATCAGTAAAAGGTAATATGGAATTCAGGTGGTATCGGTGTTGGTCTGAGGCAGCGGAACAAAGCTTGAGTCCACCTTTAAGACCAACAAAATTTTATACAAGATTCTAAGGTGACTAGATTGTCCCACTTTTGGAAGGAAATCTGGGGGTACCTGGCAAATTGTACTTATGTTGAAATTTTAAAAATATATATTACAATACTATTTTTGCATTCTATGCATTCTATGAAACTTTTTCTTGCTCCATATAGACCAAATTTTTAAATCAAGAACCTCCCCCCCACTCAGTCAATGGTGTCCCATTTTACCAATGTTAAAATCTGGTCACCTTATTCAAGATATTTGAAGAAGTGTGCTTGCACACAAAAGTTTATACTGTGAATATACTTAATGAATATGTTATACTCATTTTTGGATGGGACACAGCAGCTTAATAGAAGGAACAAGGGAAAGATAAAAATGAAGTTGGGACTTAAGAGCAAGCTTCTGTTCATACAGAAAATACACAAACTATAGTATGAGTTCTTTCGAACTTGACTAGTATTCTGTTTATTTGCTTTAGAAGTAAAAAAGCTGAGTCTACATTACAGGGAGTTGCATCTGCTGATCCAACAAGTTCACAGTACTGTATTGGAAAAGTATATTATCAAGTCTGAGTACAGCAGAACATTGCTTTCACTCATGACAGGCCCAGATGCATTGGTACTTAAATCACAACAAATAATGCAGCAGTAGCAAAATGATTTGTTGAGTCATTTATAGCATAACTTTTCTAAATGAAAATTCAAGTACTCGTGATCCATGCAGCCTTTGTAGAACTAGCAAACTTACTTGATCTTTCATACAGTCAACTTGCCCATGGCAGCAAAAGCAAACAGGTTTCTAATTCAGGATTAGAAACATCACAGCAGCTGGGTGGGGAGTCTAAAGTACAATTGAAATGGTTCATAGCTCAATTCAGTTTGGAGAGGCGTGAAGAAACCAACAAAACTGTAAAGGGGGTCTACCCAACCACTTAACATTATGGTCAGTGTGGGCAAAACACCAAGCAATGCTTTCATTCAGCCTCTCGAGTTTAATGGGGCTTGCTTAGGGAACTCTATGTTTGTGTTTAAAAGAACAGAGCTTTTGCTGAAAGACAGCAGCACTGTTGCTGTTTTCCTGGTACCTGAAGTTTCATTCAAACCAATGTGGGTGGTTTTTAGATGCTTAGTTTAAAGTCAAACACTAAGTATGTAATACTGTCACAGTGCAACATATCACATATCCATTAGACTTCCCCATTAGCCTGTGGGATGGAAAATGTCACACATAGTTTCACATTATACAAGCGTTTCAAAATAAATTGACACATTCAAAATAATGTTACAATATTCAGTTCTGAACTAGTCCTCTGAAATGTTTATCTATAGTTAACTTTCATATATAATTGCCCATCTTTTTCATCTCTGCACATAGTGTCTGTATAAACGAATCTCATTTTAGGTGCATAATGGATTTCACTTACTGAAGGTTGCTTATATTTGTTGACTTTTTTCCCAGGGGGGAAAAATGTGTTACTGGGAGAAGATTTATCAGAGAAGCTTAGAAGCTAGGATAAGGTTTTAAAGTTTTAACAAAAATAATTGCAGGTATAAGAGTAAGAAAGCAGTCTTTATATTATGACATCTAAAACACAACAGAATTGGAAAGTAAGGTTCTGTTTATGATTCATTTGTAAGTCCCATAAAGCAAAAGGATAGACTTGAGGTAATCACAAAAGAAATAAAACTCTGGTGTTGCAGAAGAAGCATGTAGTTTTTTTGTTTTAAGCTGTAAATGTTAATAAAAAAGAGCATAATTTTTAAAGTGTAATTCTGAGATTCTTTTACCTAAAAGGAAATTTGCCCTTTATTCTTTATTTATTTATTTTACATATAAGCGGCCTGAGTTCCCCCCAAGTTCAGCCTGGTGGGGAGAATAATATTCAGAAGAGGGTGGCACCAATACAATAGATCTAACAATTATCTCGATGTTAGAGATCTCAATATTGGAGAGGATTCTCTGATGGATTTGTGGGAGAGCTGCCCTGGCCTCAACCATATGTCTGGCGGAAGAGCTCCGTCTTACAGGCCCTACGGAAAGCTGGTAGATCCTGCAGGGCCCTTAGCTCTTCTGGGAGCTCATTCCACCAGGTTGGGGCCAGGACTGAAAAGGCCCTGGCCCGGGTCGAGGCCAGGCGAACATCCCATGGGCCCAGGACAACCAGTAAATTCATACCCACAGAGGGGAGTGCCCTGGGGGGGGCATAAGCAACCAAGCGGTCCCACAGGTAGACGGGACCCAGGCCGCGTATAGCCTTAAAGGTCAATACCAACACCTTGAATCTGATTCGGAAACAGACTGGTAACCAGTGCAGATGACGAAGCACTGGCTGAATGTGGGCCCTCAAAGGTGTTCTAGTGAGGACCCTGGCAGCCGCATTTTGGACCAGCTGTAACTTCCGAGTCAAAGACAAGGGAAGGCCCGCGTAGAGTGAGTTACAGAAGTCTAATCTGGAAGTGACCGTTGCATGGATCACTGTGGCCAGGTGTTCCGAAGACAGGTAGGGCACTAGTAGCCGGGTTTTGCAAAGATGGAAAAATGCCGTCCAAGCTACATTGGTGACCTGAGCCTCCATAGAGAGGGAGGCATCAAATGTCACCCCCAAATTCCTGGCAACTGGTACAGGTGTTAATTGCACCCCGTTCAGGCATGGGAGGCGCGCTTCCTGGTCCTGCCCTCTTCTGCCCAGCCATCTTGGAGAGGTTGAGTTTTAGGCGACTCTGCCTGAGCCATCCAGCTACCGCTTCCAAACAGCTGGCAAATGTATCCGGGGTGGAGTCCAGCCATCCGTCCATTAGGAAGTAGAGCTGGGTGTCATCCGCATATTGGTGGCATCCCAGCCCATAGCCCCGGACCAGCTGGGCTAGAGGGCGCATATAGATGTTAAAAAGTGTATACCATGTACTTTTCATGGTCTTGTGGCCACTCAAGAACCACTTCTCTTTTCCTTATGTTCATCAATTAATTCGGTTTTGAATAAATGAAGAAAAGGGGAACTGTAAGGAATAATTGAACATAGACATTTTTCAAGGGGAGTTTTAAATATATTGGTTAGAAGGCTTATAAGAGAAAAAGGCCAAAAGACAGAAATTGTGTTGAGCGTTCTGTACTTGACCTCTCTGCATATTGACTAAACACACAGAGATTGCTGAGGAGGCATGAATGTGCTGATTCTTCTCTGTTTCTCTGTATGACCATCAGTTTTTGAGCACAGCATGAATGCGTAGAGGAAGTATTCATGTGCAGAGGGGTACGCAGAAAGATACCCAGGTATTTTTAACAACAAACAAAAGATTTTATTTTACAAAGGGGAAATGGGTTAGTCGGAATGAGAAATCAAGCTTTTATATATATAAACATATTATTCAGTTAGAAATTCTTAGAGGCTTTTACGATGTTCACAAGTTTATTATTTCAGAATTTGAGATTTCTAAATTGAGAGATTTTATTATTGTGTTTCTACAAAACTGCATGTTTTTCTTTTATCATTTTACCTATTTGAGTTCCCATGAACTACCCTGGATTCTAGAAATTGGGCATTCTTTCTTACTACCTCCACTTTATCTCTTCCTTGAATAACCAGTTTCCCACCACTTTCTGAGGAGCATGAAGTACTTTCTCACACATATGGGTCTGAGAAAATATATACTCCTGTTTTTCCTTTTCTAACTAGGCAGGAATCTTCCTCTCCTTAGAAGAATTCTCCTTCCAATTCTCCTTCCAAATTGGGAGTATAACCTCACTGCCCAAATTCCCACTGCCAGATACCTGCCCTAGTTATCCAGGCACTGTGGATCAGCTGTCAGTGGAAAACTCAACTCTCTAACTATATTCTTCCTCAGAGCAGTCCTGTAGGTTCTTTCAGAATTACATTAGATTGCCTCTCTGTCAGCACACAGCTAGAATACATTAACTCCTCTCAGCTGTTTCTGGCCAGTCAGAAGTTCAGAGCAGCCTGTTGCTCTTTCTCTCATGTGAAGATTCTTAAACCTCCACTTACTGTTGCTGTTATTTCAGTACTTGGAACCTGACTTTGAAAGTGCTGTCCATCACATTTCCCCACTGACCAGCTGAATAGTGGCAGGGAAGTGTTCACCAAAGGCAGGAAATCCAATGGGTGGCATGGTAAGCCTAAATGTGGAAACCCACATTATATACCTCATGAAACTCTAACCTAAAGCCAAAAGTATACTGATAATTACATGCCTGATGCCTGATGTCTTACCAGGGTGTAAACTGCACGGAGCTTTTATTCCAACCCCAGGTCGATTCAGTCCCTGCCCTCTACACAGAATGCGATTTCCGTTTGGATTTTGGGCGATTTTAATTTTCCTTCTGCAGCAAGAAGGATTGATCCAGAGTGACCCTACCTTTATTGTGGGATATCTCAGACTGCTGCTAATCCTGAATATATTCAGAAAATTGCATTGTTTTGAATCTGGGCTCTCCTCCGTGGTAGAGGACCCATGATTGGCTACAGGTGGTCATGTGACAAGCCTGCCTCAAAGGAGAAGCCCCTAATTTCTCTCAACTTCTGTCGGCCTTGGATTTTTTTTTGTGCCTTCTTCGTTCCCCCCCCCCCCCCTTCAAGAAAAGAAAGGATTTTTTCCTCCCTCCTCTGACTTCTTGGATCCTCTCCCCCCCAGAGAAAGAGTCTCCATTTGCCTCCCCCCCCCCTCTTCTGAGCCTCCCTAACCATGTGCAGAAGACTTTCCTGTTTCAATGGGGAAGGGGGGAAGAGGAAGACCCGAGTTCAAAGCGATCTGAATTCAACAGGATTGATAATGGAATAAAAAAAGTAAGTGCAGACTCTGCCTAGGAATATAAAAACAGAGGCAAACTAGGGAAGTTACAAGAGCATTTGGGCTTGCTTACAAGCTGCACAGCGGTGTTCTGAAGCAATCCCTTCAGCCCTTGCAACTCTGGTGCTGAATAGTTTCTCGGTCTCCGCTCACTCAGGGATCACCTGACAGTACAATGTGTTGCTTGCTTCGTAAAACATCACATCAACCCAAAAAGTGATCCCTTTTACCCTTGGTGAGAAAGAAACTGGCAGACGTTTCAGCAATTTCAGACAGAGATCTTGCCAGGAAATTGCATGCAAAGCAAATATCTGCCACTGTGCTATGTTCCCTCTTTCCTTTTTCACTGGACTGTTTGTAATCCACTACAAATATTTTCAGTAAATGATTATTTTTTTTAATCCAAAGAACATACCAAATTTGTGTAAAATATGCATCAACTAAGTAACAGTTTTTTGAAGTGTCATTCCACTTTACACAATGGAAATTCCTGGAACAGCTGTAGGAAAACAGTGTTCCCTACGTTGTTACTAATTCTAGAGTTGAAATTCCTCTGCATTCAGGAACCCTGCTTTCTTTATAAACACATCTCTCTTCTATTTGATAACATAGCAAGGTTAATAATACTTATAGGGATTTTTTTCCTATTTGGAGCTGCTAGAATGAGTTGAGACATAGAGACTTGATGTATTATAAAATGAACCAGTTTATCTTTTTAGAAGTTTAGCCTGCAGTCACTGGGGAGAGTGGTTATCCTTTGGGAATAGAATGTAAAATAAATGAAACAGATTGAAGTTGGCAGTGACTAATGGAGTCTTGTAAAGGAATGAGGCAAGTCAGGGGCTTTGCAGTGTAGCATGGTTTGCGAAGGAAGAAACAGCAGCCTCTCTATTAAGTGTGTGCTTCAGTGGAAGGGGACTTAAAATTGCCTACAGAAAAAAAAATATTTTCAGCTCTTTCTCTCATCTTTGCTTAATTCTTTCGAACACATTCCCTCCGTTATACATAAGCACAAAGAAAGCGTTACCGGAGCAAATAATTTCAGACTTCCTTGTTTAATGAGCCCATGTAGTTGCCTAAAGGTGTTCTATATAATAATAATTTTGAACAGTCACAGAAAATTTATGAAGCCAGAATTTCAACCCAAATTAGCATATATTAAATCTGCAGTCATTTGTTTTCCCAAGAGCTGCCAAGACGGTATGGCTCTACTGTCATAGGAAATTGTCAGTTATATAAATAACATTAACCAACTCAGGAGCTGAATTAAAAAAAAACAAAAACAAAAATGCAATTGCAGTGGGGATGAAATGTTTCGTATTTGTTGTCTATTGAGATATACTGCATTATCAATTATATGGTTGGCATTTAAATTTAGGATTGTTATGTAAGGCGCACAATGCAGCTGTCCCTTTTCTCTTTCTACCCAAACAAGCTAGGGAGAAGAATAAGCTGATGGAATGGGACTTTGATTCAGAGCAGCAGGAGACTACATGTCTTTTGACTTGTGTTCCTGCTGGTCTTGGAGCTGGGAGCAAATTGGGTGCACGCTTGAAGTATCTAGCAATGAAACCAAATTGTGCTTTCCTACCAGTTTAGCTGTTAGCCTGTGCATTCAGAGAGTAGTAAGATTTGTGTTTTCCAACTCATTAAACTGACAGCTGAAATTACTTTGTGGTATTCAAATCTAAAAAGTTAAATTACTACTACACGTGTCATTTATGCAATGGGGCACGTAGGAGATGTTTGATTTTTATGTTTGCAATAATGGAGAATTCAAATTACAATGTTTGTCAAATCTCTAATCTTTGTTTCAGAGTGGAATATTAATTATGCTCTTAACTATGAGAGGTAAATAAAATGAGCATCCACTGACTGCCTAGAGGTAAATTGCAGATTACTGACAACGTGACATGGCACGCTAAATGTCAGTTTTGTCAAACAAATTTAGAGGAACGGTTAAACTATTAGCTTCCTGTTGTTAGAAGATTTTTTGCAGTGAATAACTGTTCCAAGCAGCAGGGGCACTGTACCATATGGAACACTAACAAAGCTAAATTGAAAAAGTGAGATGAATGAGGAGATAACAGAGCAGACGCACTCATTTGGTTTATAACTGTCTATTAACTTCTTTGGTGGCTTTGAATAAACAATAGATTAACGGTTACACCATTTTCATTTGTGAAACCAGTTGCAAGGCAACCCTGCGATACAAGACACGGCAAGATTTGTCAATATTTCTGTCAGTTTAACAATATGGGTGCCACATGAACAGTGTGTAAATGTACCTTTATATGACAGGCACTCCATTTAAAGGTCTGTTTCCTGGACACTGGCTGTCTATGACCTGTAGGGCAGACAGTCTCCAGTCTAGGTCCAGGTAGGACCTAGAGGTCTCTTGAAATTTCAACCAATCTCCAGACCACAAAGAATAGTTCTCTTTGAGAAAATGGCTACCTTAGAGGTTGCTCTCCATGTTAGTATAACCCACTGAGCTCCTCCTTCTTCCCAGACCCTCCACTCCAACCTCCAACCCCAAGTCATCAGGACTTTCCCAATCCAGAGGGTCTCACCTTAGCATGTAGGCCCTTCTCCTGGAAATTTTATGCTGCTAAGTGGAAGATGTTTCCAGATGTCTGATAAAGGCCCCCTGTGTTGTTTTTGATTATTATCCCTTAAAAACTCTGGTCTTTTGGTGGCCTCAAGTAATGTGCACTTGGCTGTGATTTTTGCCTACCATGATGGTGTAGTCATGCCCCTTTTCTTCGAAATTGTGAAAGAAATGTTTCAAGGGTTTATGGACCCATTGTCACCTCCTCTAGTCCCTCTAGTCTTTCTTTAATACTTTTTTGTCTAATGTAAACTATTTGAACCTATGGCTAAATGTAATTTATGTTATTTGTCCCACAAAACCATGTTTTTATTGGTCATTACATCAGCCTGCCAAGTAGGTAAGATTGGGGCTCTTAGCTGTTCCCTGCCCTTTCGCAGATTTCATGGGGATAAAGTGGTGCTGTATGCTAAGTTTTTCCTTAGGTAGTTTCCACTTCCCATATTTCTCCTGACATTGTCCTACCAGTGTTTTTTCTCTCCCCTTTGGATCCAGAGAAACACATATACACAATCCGTATGTAAGAAGGGCCCTTTTATTACATTTAGACTGTACGAATGAGTTTTCACTATGCCAACAATCTCCTTGTCTGTTTCCCTGGTCCACATAAGGGATGTCCTGCTTCCTTTTAGACCATCTCCCAGTGGGTGGTTCCAACATCATATTGCTTACTTACTGTACAAGGTGAATTTCCCATTCCCGACCAAGGCGCACTCAACCAGGGCTCAGGCATTCTCTGCTGCTTTCCTGTGAAAACTTCTCCTGCTGAATGTCTGGAAGGTGGTAGCTCCTTCAACAAAGAGTAATGTAGTTGTGGGAAAAGCAGTACTAAAGTCACTGTTTCACTGAAGATCCCACATCTTCCTCCTGAGGAAAGTGAGATGAAAGTATGGTTGCACTTACCTGTAACTGTTATTCATCAAGTAGTCTTCTGTGCATGCATACATCCCTCCCTTCTTTCCCCTCTGTGGGAATCTCTACTTATATCCTCAATGGCTGTGAAGGGAGGCCTGAGAGAAGGACCACTCTCACCTCCTCCCTCATATAAACAAATAAACAAATAAATAAAATATGCCAGTTTGGTCAAGAAAATTATTGGGGGGAGGGGGCTTCACTCCCCAGCCTTGATAACTAAGCAAGAAATCATTAGAATTATCTCTACAGTTGGCCTGTGCATGCGTGATCCCATGTGTGCCCAGTTAGAAGACCACTCAATGAACAACATTTAAAGGTAAGTGCAATCATGTTGTCACTTTGTGGGGTTACAGTGCTTACAGAACAATGGAGTGAACATGGTATTTCATCACTTGCACATGCCCCATATTTATACACTTGAATATTTCCACTGAGGGGACACTTTCTTCATTAATCTAAGGACTACTGGCAGCAAGCTTATCACCATCCTCAGATATAGTTGTTTAGGTTACTGACAGACCATGGAGTAGAGATTTTGTCTCACCTGAATATTTCATTGACAAAACTGTTTCAGTGGGAAACTGTGCATAATGGATAGCTATGTTTAGTGAATTTTATCTTATTCTTTTTCTGCTTTCCTCTTTGATTTTGCTGACCATTCTGTGCTCATCTTCGCCACAAAGGTACTATGAAGATTAGTGTTTCGTGTCTTTAGGATGATGTGAGAATTGTTTGTTTATATTATGGAAATGCTAAGTATCATCATTATTGCAGGCTGTACTTGCTAATATTTTTGAATAATGCTAAACACTGTGATTCAATGATTTATGTTTGTCACCAACTGTAAAATGTCACTCTGCACAGCAGCCAATGAATAATACAAATAACATGGCTAGAAAGATTTCATTTAGCTGAATAAACTAGTGTGATACATTATTTCTATGCTTATCTTTCCCCATATTTTATCTTATCTGACAGTTTTAGCTTCAATTCACAAGTGTCAGTGTGTTTTTTCCCCCTAAGATTCAAACTGGAATTTATACTAAATGTTCCTATACAGAATAGGGTTGTCTCATCTGAAAGTCCAAAATGGTAGAAGAGACATCATGTTACACTGCATGTTTCTATTTCTAGAAAGGTCTGCATTAGAGCATAAAGATAAAATAGTGGTGCTGTGGTTTCTGAATCTGTTACACTGGTAGTCTAGGAAACCAATATACATGGTTAGGATTTATTCATCAGTTCCAAGTCTGATATCAGTATCCAATATCATGGATGTGGCATGCCCAGCCTCTCCATCTGATAAAGAGGTAGTTGGCTATACTACCACTCCATCCACTTCCTCCCCCGCCTCTGGACATGAAATTCCTTTTATCCTCCCTTTCTTTCCTACGTTCTACCCTTTTGTGAACTCAAATCCCACTGTGCCCAGCCTCTAGCCCCTTCCTGCACCTGAAGTCATAGGCTCGTATCCTGTGGTTGGCTCACCCCAGTGCAGCTTTTGGCTGTTCCTGCCTTGTTTCCTCTGGGGATCTTTCCATCCCTGGAGCTCTTTGGGTTCCTAAATAGAGTTGCACCTTGGCACATCAGAACCTGTGGCTGATCAGGCAGGCTACAGCTTGGATGCCATTGCCAGGAGTTTGGGGTGTGGCTTTACCCCATGTATGTTTGTTGGACCTGAGCTATTTTGTGGTGGTGGCAGCAGCTGTCCCCTGCCTTGTTCATGCAGCTGCCTTGGGGCTGAGATAAGTGTATTCCTTGGTTGCTCCCCTTGTCTGGCTTTTTTGTCTAAGTATTTATTGGTGGGAGAGAATTTGGTGGTTTGTTGCAGGGTCTGCTTTCTTGGTTTGTCGCTCTGTTAAATGGCACATTGTTGGTAAGAAGTGGGTACGGGAATGTCTTTAAGAAAGGAAACAACTGTGTCCAAAGAAATGTAATTATCCATGATGGACTGTAGATCATTGATGATGTAATACACTGGTTTGGATTAACTGACTGGACTAAAGCTTCATTGATGATCTACAACTCATAAGGCTCCTGTTTATTTTACTGCAACAGACTAATGTAGCTACCCTTCTGGAATTATGTGGAATACAGATGGCTTTGGTATATTGTAGGACAGTTTTTTTCAAATTTACTACTACTGAGAACCCCCTGAAACATTCTTCAGGCTTTAAGAAACCCCAGGGCATGATTGTGCAAAATATGGTGGGAAGCAGAGTACACCCAGGGCTCCTCCCCTTCCCACTCCCTCCATTTTGGGAGGAGGGCAGGGCAACATGACCGTATATGGTCATATCACCCAATAGATGCTTAATGCATTTTAAAAATATATATATAAAAAATTATTTAACTCCTAACTATTTGGGAAACCCTTCCAGGATTATGAAGAAACCCCAGGGTTTCTCAAAACCCTGGTTGATAAAGCTTGCTGTTGGTGGACATCTCAAAATAAATTTGCATTCCTTAGTTTCATGAAAGGAAAGGAAAGGTGGGTACCTAAAGTGAATACCTCCATTATGTGTTTGAAGCTCTATATACAATTGACAGTTTGAATAAAAAGGCGGACTCTTTTATCATTAGTCTTTTTTCCCTAAAATGGTAATTAGTCTCAAGATGAGAGTCTCAAAGTCTTTCATAAAGGAGTTCCAGTGAAAACCTTTCATGTCTGTGTTGTCTGTTCCTGTATATCACACAACTACCTCCTGAGTAGGCCTTAGAATTGTCTTTTTTTCACTCTTTACTGTGTTCCTTTGATATTATCAAAAGAAAGAAAGGGAAAGGAAAGAGGGATGGAAGGAAAGGGAGGGGAATGCTCAGAACATTAGAGTTAATTTTTAAATGAGCAGAGTACACTTGAACTCCTATGACTAATTTGAAAATGCCATGCTGTTTCATACATAGTACAATAAACACTGATTGGGTACTGCTTTGTTATATCAATAACTTCTCAATCAGAGCTTGTGTCACAGGCCTTTATTTCTAATTATAATGTGTGTGTGTGTGTGTGTGTATATCAATCACATTGTATTGATAGTTCAACTGTACCTATTGTCTTAACTAACCTGATCTGTAGCATTCAAAAATCCATATAACATTATTTTAAAAAATGAGTGCATGCACATTACTTTAGTTATACATACACCAGTTATGTATGAATAACTTTAAAAACTAATGAAGTCTTCCATTTCTTCTGTATTACCAACACAAAAATGGCAGTGTATGAGGTATTAGTAGATCTGCTTTCTAAAAAAATAGTTATCTTGAAATCAAAATAACAAAAAGCTCTGAGTGGGGTAAGATAATATGAGGATCTAGTTGGTGTTTATTTACATACAGAATACATACTTCCAGGTCACTTTTCAATTATTGGTTTTCTGTCAGTTAATACCCCCCACGATGAGTGATTTCCTGTAATGTAATTTTGGTGTATACTCTGTTAACAACATTGTTGATTTTTATGCCAAAAGCCATGTGCTGAATTTCCTGGATTTTGATTTAATTAGTTTTTATTATGATTATGGTTATATTATAGTTATTGCATTGTTATGTTTACGATACAATAACATTTATTGTATATAGCCAAAGGCCATTACAAAGCACAATTAAAACAATTTGGTACAAATACGTATAAAACAATATTTCTCCAATATTGCGTACATAAAATTGTAAACATGGACTACTGAGTTACAATAAGAGAGATAAAATGGTGTATCAAGGTGGAGGCTCCTGTAAAAATGCTTTGGCTCGGATCTTCCTGGCAGCCAGAGCGAAAAGTGCCACCCTATATGAGATATAGGGGTCGACATCTGATAACAGATAGGTGACTTCGTTAAAATCAGAAATAGGGTGTGAGTTTGGTAATAACTTGGCAAGGAATTTGCCCCTGGGTTCGGAGTACAGGGGACAAGCCAAAACATTGTCATGTTATGAGCTTTCATGAGCCAAATACTGGAGGAGGGGTGGAATAAAAATCTAATAACAAAAATCTGAACACCGCCCGCGGCGCCACCGGCGCAGCGGACTAAATAAAAGAGTAAGGGCTTTAGGGGCGGAATGTGTCGCGCCTGCCGATTGGTCCCTCCGATTTCCGCCCCAGTTGCTCCTTTCCCGGCGGCCTGCTGCATCGGGAGGCGCAAAACGCCTCCCACTGCGTCAGGCCACCGGCAAGGGAGCACCCGCCGCATCAGGCCGCCGGCAGGGCTCCCTGCCCGGTGGCTGGACGCGGCGAGAGGCGAGAGGCGGCGAGAGGCACGAAGCGCAGCCCAACGAGCCCCCGCCAGCCGCCCTGCGCCCGGCTGCCGGGGGCTCCCTTGCCTAGCGCCCGCTGTATTCAGAATACAGCAGGCTTGAATACTAGTATAAATATAAATCTGTAACAGTGGGAGCTGTTATATAATTCATTAAGGGCTAAGTGGATGGAGAGTGGGCCTGGCCTGGCAGAGGCAGGGCCCAAACGGGATGAGCTTCCCACTCAGGACTTTGGCCCAATCATTGGGGCAAAGTTCTGACAGGGCCCGCCCACCCAGGGGCAATCTGGAGACATTGCTGCCAGTCTGCCCCTGACCACTGCAGGGAAAGGAGGTCAGTAGGGCTGCCAAGGGGGATGAGAACAGAGTCTTGGTCAGGCTGCGCCAGCCCTTTCGACCCAGGGCTGTCCTAACTATCACATCCAACTGTAACTTCCCTCACTTTGCCTCAGAACACTGACGGAGCTGGCAGGAGGCTGGTGAGTGCTCTCCCTCCCCCCTCCCTTCAAGCCTGCTGGGAAGGGGCCTCTGACAGCCCCTGAGGGGAGGGAGGCGTTTCTGAGAGCAACTCGGGGGAATATGAGGCCATGGTTGTGGGCATTCCTTTTGAGGAGGGGAGCTTTCCCCTTCTGCCAAACAGTTGGCTGACAGGAAGGCCACAGAAAAGCCCCTTCTCACTTAAAATACTGCTCTGGCTGGGGGTTAGACACAGCCAAACCATGTGTATTTCTTCTTCTCAACTCTCTGTAGATTTGAGTCCTATTGCAGATGAAACAGAATGCTGTTGTAGAGGTTCTTTCTTCTCCTGTTTCATCTGCACAACAACCCTGTACAGTAGGCCTCAAGTCTTTCAATTCATCAACAACCTGTGTGGGAGACCTTAAATTTTTCTTCTCCGCCACAACCCTGTCCAAATTAGCCCTTTCTGCCTGGGGAGCTGATATTTATACTCTGCAGATGAGCTGTAATTCCAGGAGTTCTCCAGGCCTCATCTCGAATTGGTTGCTATGTAATCTCCTCCTAAGAAGAGTCTCCAGTCTGATTTTCCCTTCACATATCTAAATACGTAGCTCTGGAAAGCTCATCTGTAACCACTATGCCACAATACCCAAAGGTCAGTCCTCTCCCACACCTAACAAACATTCCAAAGCACAGGTTTTTGACACCCATCTCTCCACACTCATGCCCTCATTTGTCACCACGCCACCACAACCTCTCACACAACACACATTCAACCCCATGCCCTTACAGACTGGACAACTGCTCCCCTTCCTCTTCCCACTGCCAAGCTCTATAAATAATTTAAAAAAAAACTACCCTGGATTCTTAACATTAATGTATCAACACTCAAACCAAGTATAACTGATATCAGCACTCTCTCAGCCTCACCCACCCTACCCACGGGTAGGGGAAAGTGGCATATAAGAACCAACTCTTCTTCTTCGTCGTCTTCTATAAACTATACTGTTCACCTTTGTTTTTGAGATTTTTCCACCTGTTTAGTTCAGGCAAAAAATAACATTGCAAGCTAGAACTTTTTCTATTGCAAAACATCCAAAATGACTAATTTTGGGAAATATTGTTGGTCAAAATGAACTGTGCTTTCTCAATATAGTGTGCTTTTCATGACTCTATTTCTATGGGTATGTGTGAAATGCAAAAAAAAAAAAAAAAGACAGATCGAAACTGTGCCTGAAATAGAGCAGTCAGGAGTTGTTCATATAAATCTCCTACAGCTCTGCCAACATTTTCAAGTCATTCCCCCCCCCCTCCATACATACACACACATCCATCTCCTTTTAAGCCAAAGGTCTGTCTTTCAGTCATAGGAACTTTGGAGGTGGTCTTTTAAAATGAACAGCGTAGACTAGAACATCACTGTTAAAGTCATTCTTACTTGTGACCCGAGTAAAGAGTTGCACTGACTTTTGATAAGAGGCTAGGTAAAATTGGCAGCTCTATTATATACAGTTTTCATATCTCTTTAAAATGTTTCTACATTTTCCAGAAGGGTATAGGAATTTCTAGGTTTCATTCTATGTACTTATATTGGAAGAAACAATTAGTATAAGACAAAATAGCCTCTATCAACAAATTTAAAAATTCTCATTGTTGTACATTTGTATGATAATCAAATGTTTTTATGTTAATAGCTAATTTCACTGCTTTTGGGCATGTGATAATTGGATCCCATGATACTTGTCTGCCTATCATATCATATATCACATATAGTAACCATAAAATCATTGCCTGCTTTCTGCTGTCATTTTTCAGGCATTCATATTGTTGCACTTGAACAACATAACAGTGCTGTGTCAAACATCCAGCTAAAAGTAAACACCACCTTTGGGAATCGTCGGTAGAAGTTCAAAATGTAATGCATTGCACTGAAATCATGGCATTTTTGGGCAATAAGAAGAAATCTTTCTTCAAATCACTTCAGTTGGTTCGTCATACATAAATATGCATATTACTAAACATGTATTCCCATAGAGTAATCCACTATATGTTGTCATAAGGGATTTGGATTCTGCTTCTAGGCATTCCGTCATTACTGAAATAATAACAGAGAATATTACGGATGCTGCACAAATACCATGCAGCCATCACCCCTAGTTCAGGGGTGACTGATTCTAGTACTGATGCATCCTGGATTTCAGGAAGTTCTGAATTCCTGCCAGTACAACTTTTGGGGGTTCCACAAGTGCACAGAAAAGTAGGAAGTCCGTGCACAGGATTTTTTAAAAGCTAGGGTGGGGTAGGGTGGGGGTCAATACATTCTAGAACCTTTTGGAAACTTCTAAATTTTTCTATTATTTTTCTATCTTGTACCATTATGAATAGGTTTGCATTGACTCCATGAGTAGCTTTTTGTATTATTTCTTTTATTTTATCTTTTGGGAAGGATTAAGCCACCCCCACCCCCTCCCAATGCATGGCCTCGAAGCAGTACATAGATCTAAGACTGCACTGGACCAAAGGAATAAATTTAGAGGTGCTAGGTAAAAAAAACAAATTGGAGGCACAATGGTAAGCCCAAGACTGGTTTTAAACCAAAATAAACCAGAAGCATTAGAAAATTTATGTTCTTGATTATTAACTTGCATTTAAAACATCACTGTTTTGTTTTGTTTCTGTGCTGATTAACTGTTTATTTGCCACAATTTACCACTGTTTTAACTGAAAAATGTATGGGTTAGGTGTACAAAACTGCTTCATTTTTTTTACCATGTAGCACATCAAATCTATATTCCTTTACATTCCAGTGCCAAATCTGACCTTCGTTTATAGGGCAAGATTTCTTAGGTTCATTTTGCTCCAGGATCTGTTCTGAATAGGAAAGGTACAATGGTTGGAACTGTTACATTATTCCTTAGTCTGCCAGGTATAGCTTAGACCAAAAGATAAGACAGTCTGCCCTGAAGTTACTACTTCGGGGCATATCCACATCATCCAAAAACAATGTCTCCTTCTAATCAAAGAAACCCTCAGGCTCCCAGCATGGGTATGGCTTCCTTCCTATCTTATTGTTAAGCATATATCTGGAATTACTTAGTTGCTATGGTTGCATGAAGGAAAGTCAGTTCCCTGGCATAAGGTATGTGGTATTCATGAAGAAATTTTTGCATGCCTACTTATGATGGCATCTCTGTTGCAGTCAGGCATACTAAATTAGCAAGATAATTTCACTGTAACAGATAGTCACAGTGTGTTGCAGTATGTACACTGGATTTCACAGGGCAGGTGGTAAAAGGGTGAAAAGAAGGCCTAGAAAAGAAATTCACCCCTGCAAATCACAATCAAACAAATTGTGCTATCAGTGCATAAGAGTTCTAGGGCGGCATCTAATATTAACTAGTGTGTTCTTTTTTTCCTGTCTCTTCCTATATCCCACTCATCTACCAAAACAAAGTTCTAGTGCAGAGACATAACTATCATGTTATGTTAAACTAGTATGTTATGTTATGTTAAACTAACCATCATGTTAGTTAAACTAACCATCATGTTAGTTAAACTAGTATGCCATGTGTCTCTTCTAGGCTACATCCTACAGCCATCATCAGAAGGATTCAAAGCAGTGAGATTGCATTAGGATTAATCCCCAGATAGCTCTGAGCACCAAATGGTCACAGTTGTTGTGTTCACAGTTTTTGTATTTCATATAATCTTTGCTTTTGGTTTCATTTACGATAGCAGATCTTTTAACATGCTTGAACGTCTTATCAAATCAGTTGGGCTCTTCTCTTGAAACTATAGTAACAAAATTGTATTTTAAATGTAACAAGAGACATAAAAATGGTATCATTAGCAGTTATGAAAACATATAGGCTTAGTTTCAGCAATTCCCATGTAAGGAGTGCTCTATGGTTGAAGTGGAGTGTTCCATCATCAGAAGGCTTCTTGCATGAATGGAATGTTCCTTGTGTTGCAGAAAGCCTCTACCATTAGTGGAATGGCAATGTTGGGTTCGATCCACCATCTTTCTGTAATAAATGAACTAGTAATAGGCACGTAGAATTGTGAACTTCCTTAACTTGAGAGAAAATCTTTTGATTGTAGTATAAATTGTTTCCAAATAAGTATGCATAGGATTTAAGCCTCGGGAAATATGATACTAACTTGACACAAAGGAACAAATGTTAAACTGGTTTTCACCTATCACCAACACACGTGTAGAGGTTTATAAAATTATAAAAACCTACAAGGAATAAAGGTAAGCATATTACTTCCTACTCTCCCACTATTACCTATTTCACTTTCTTGAAAGCTCCTCATAGTCTCTTCACTTTTCCTGCTTCTTTTTCTCCTTCTTGGGTTTCCAACCTCTGGGTGGGAGCTGGAGATATCCTGGAATCACAACACATTTCCCAACTACAGTGATCATTTCCTCTTAGGGTTGCCATTATTGAGGTTAAGAAATCCATGGAGATTTGAGAGTAGCCTTGGGAGGAAAGCTACTTCTAAACGGTATAATGACATAAGTCTATCCAACAAAGCAGCCATTTTCCCCAGGGAAACTGATCTCTGTCATCTTGAAATCTATTATTGTGGGTGATATTTAACCCACACCTGGATATTTACAACCCTTGTACCCCTGGAGGAAATGGCTGCTTTGGAAGAGGAGTCTGTGGAATTATACCTCTCTGTGGCCCCTCCCATCCTCAAACTCCACCATCCCCAGTTCCCCCTCATCATATTTCAAGGAATTTCCTGACCTCTTTCCCTCCACTTGGCAATCCCCATATTCTCTCCTTGCTTCATTCACGGCCTGCCTGTTTTTGCCTCCCATCTTCACCTCTGTTTAATCTTTATTTACTTAATTTATACCCTACTTTTCCACAGTAGGTACTAAAGCAGCTTACATTATCCTCTACTCATCCTTTTTATCCATACAAGAACCCTGTGAGGTAGATTAAGCTGAAAGTAGGTAACTGGTCCAGAATCACCCAGTCAGCTTCCATCTGAACCTGAGATCTTAATCGAGATCTTACGGACCATAATCTGAAGATCTAACTGTTACACCACACTGGCTTTCATAGAGTGGCTGCTATTGAACAGTAGAAAGGAGCAAGTCACTCAGTTGTTGCTACCCTCCAGAATTACAACAGAACTCCAGACATCTGTCCCCTGGGGTACATGGCTGCTTTGGAGGGTGGGCTCTCCCCTCCTCAAGCTCTGTATTCTTATGACTTAAACAATCTCCAGGAATATGCCATCCTGGGATATCCCAACTTGGCCCCAATGAGTTCTCCTTCAAAGACCAAAATAGGATTGGAAAGGACCCTGCCCCCTCTCCCTGCCTTTCACTGACAGAACCAAGCTGAATGCTATGGTTGTCTAGTAAGGGCCTCTGAGGGAATTCATTGCTTAAACCTACAGTGCTTCTTCTATTTATTTTTGGAGGGGAAGGAGATTTTTAAAATGTTTCCCAATGTATTCACAGGTTTCTGCAAACCTAGGGCCCTTTTCAAGTATGTAAAAGTATTGTCTTGCCCATTCACAGCTCCAGTCACCATTCACAGCTCCAGTCACAAATCAACTAATAGAATACCTGGAAGAAGCTTTGGTCCTAGACCCATCCCAGTCAGGTTTCCAGCCTGGCCATGGGGTAGAGACAGTGCTAGTTGCCCTGACGGATGACCTCCGTCGCCAGTTGGACCAAGGTGGGTCGGCACTGCTGATATTACTAGACCTCTCAGCAGCGTTCGACACAGCTTCTAGTTTGCAGCCTCATCAATGCCAGAATACGAGGGACAGCCCTTCAGTGTCTGATCTCCTTCCTCCGGGATCGATGACAGAGGGTTGCAATAGGAGAGAGAACATCAGACCACCGACAACTTACTTACGGAGTCCCACAAGGAGCGGTACGCTCTCCTATCCTATTTAACATCTTTATGCGCCCTCTTGCACAACTGGTACAGAGGTTTGTGCTGGGTTGTCATGAATATGCAGATGACACCCAGCTCTTCCTCCTGATGGATGGCCGCTCTGACTCTGACCCAGAAGCATTAGGCAGGTGCCTGGAAGCAGTGACGAGATGGCTCAAGCAGAGTTGTCTGAAGCTCAATCCTTCAAAGACAGTGGTCCTGTAGCTGGGTAAGAAGGGGCCATGTGAGGAAGCGCACCTGCCCACCCTGGTTGGTGTAGAGCTCACTACGGCTCACTCCACCAGTATCTTGGGTGTGATTCTGGATGCATCCCTCACAATGGAAGCCCAGGTCACAAAGGTAGCACGGCTGGCATTTTACCATCTCCGCCAAGCCAAGCTACTAGTGCCCTACCTGGCTCCAGAACACAGTGATCCATGCGACGGTCACCTCTAGACTGGACTTCTGTAACGCGCTCTGCACAGGCCTGCCCTTAGCCTTGACCTGGAAACTACAGCTGGTGCAAAATGCAGCAACCAGGATCCTCACAGCAATATCCAGCCCATTCTCCACCAACTGCAGTGGTTGCCAGTTGAATTCCGGATCAGACTAAAGGTTCTGATAATTACCTTCAAGGCCATACGCAGTCAGGGCCCAGTGTACCTGAAGGACCGCCTCCCTGCTTATGCCCCCAAAAGAGCCCTACGCTCCACCACCACCAACCGGCTAATGGTCCCTGGCCCAAAAGACCAGGGCCAGAACATTCTCTGTTGTGGCCCCCACCTGGTGGAATGAGCTCCCGGAGGAGATCAGGGCCCTGATGGAGCTTAAACAGTTCTACGGGGCCTGCAAAAGGGAGCTTTTCTGCCAGGCATTTGGTTGAGACTAGGCACAACCAACAGCGAATGAAGGGCCCCTGCTCCCCTCCCTCGCAGAACTCCACCAGAATGCTCTCAACCTGTTTGTACCGTTTACTGTAGCATTGTTTACACTGTTTGTTGTTACAACTACCTGTTATTAATATTATTGTAAGGTTATTCATGTGCTATTGATTGTTTTATGTATCGTTCATATGTTCCATATAAACCACCCTGAGCCTCCAGGGAGGGCTGTATATAAATTTAAATTTAAATAAATGTAAATATCTAAAGACTTTGTATTAGAATAGAAAATTCATGTCGTGGAGGGGGGGACAGGGAGAAACTTTTCTCTCTCCCATTGTACATTGATTGATTGATTGATTGATTGATTGATTGATTGATTGATTGATTGATTGATTGATTGATTGATTAGCATGTGTGTAATATAGCCAGGTCTCCAAGCTTGGATGACTGCCAGACGAGATATTTGGAGGTGGCTTGCTATTGCCTGCCCCCCGTCACACCCCTGGTATTCCTTGGAAGTCGTCCTTCCAAATCTTAGCCAAGGCCTACCCTGCATAGCTTTCTATCTGATTGAATAATAATAACAAGAGTTGCGTCTTATATTCTGCTTTTTTCTACCAGAAGGAGTCTCAAAGTAGCTTACAGTTGCCTTCCCTTTCCTCTCCCCACAACAGACACCCTGTGAGGTAGGTGAGGCTAAGAGAGCGCTGATATTACTGCTTGGTCAGAACAGCTTTATCAGTGCTGTGGCATGCCCAAGGTCACCAAGCTGGCTCCATGTAGAGGAGGAGCAGGAAATCAAACTGGGCTCACCAGATTAGAAGTCAACACTTACCACCACTACATCAAGCTGGCTTGTCTGGGCTATCCAGATCAGAACCATGAGACTAAAACCTGGGTCATTCACTGATGCTGAAAAGTAGGATATTCAGGACAGAAAAAAGAGGAGTTTCTTCACATAGCGTATAGGTAATTTGTAGAATTTGTTGCTACTGGATGTCATTGTGCTGTCAAATTGGGGCTTTAAAAGGGGAATGGAGAAATTTATAGAGCAGTGGGGTTATCCATGGGTACTGATCATGACAGATATCTGCTTCTTTCAGTGGCATGCTTCTTTAAATCTGTTGGGGTGAGGTGGGGGGAACAGAATGATGCTATTGGGGTCTTGCTGTTTGTGAGCTTCCTAGACATAACTGTTTGGCCACTGTGTGAACAGAATGCTGGACTAGATGGGATTGATCTGATCCAGCATGTCTTGTCTTAATTCAGTTGCTTTCTAGAGCATAAGAAAAGTTATGGGAAGACAGAAAGGTAGGATAACTCACCTATGGTATTATACAACCTGCATATAATACTTCGAGCATACAAATATAGAGGGAGGCTTTAATAGACCTTATGGATATGTTCAGGATACCTATATTGAACTGGACTATATCTGTATTATATTATTTTTTTCTTCTAAATCAAGCATACAATTAGCTTGGTCTTTGTTACTGTTTTAATGATGATATTCATATTGTATTGCTTTGTGCTGTAAGATATATGGGTTTTGGATTCCACCATTATTTTAAATATTTTTCTTTACATAGGTGTATTAACAGATGTACATCAATATAAAAAGATAGATAATGCTTTTGCTTACCACATTATCCCTTTTGTCCCCAAATGTTCAGGAAATTAGCTAAAAAGCGGAAAGAGACATTGAGTAGCACACGACAGGAAATGACAGTGATGGTGAACTCAATGGATAAAAGCTACACTGAACAAGGCACCAACTGTGATGAGGCTTTCTCTTTCATGGACACACACAATCTAAATGGAAGATGTAAGTTAAAAATGCATAGGGATATAGCAGTCATTTTTTATTTCTGTAGACCAGGAGGGGAGATATAAATGGTTTTTAAAATAGTTCTCATTACCCAGTCAATTTAATAGCCAGGTTATTGATTCATGGAAGATTCAAAGTTTCCGGAATCTCATACTGTGCAGCAAGTCACAGCATGTATTCTTGTCAGAAAGAATAGGTTTCTTTAAAAATAATAAAGATGATTTTGCATATCTGTTTTCCTTTGTACAAAAAGCGCAGGTGCAGCAGGTCTTGGATTATATTGCATTTCCTCCTTTACTTTTACAATTCTGAAATTTTTATTGCTTTCACAGAACCTGCCTGTCCCCTACGCTCTTTTTAGCGAATTTGTAAAAATATATAAAAGTTTGCGTTACAGCCATTTAGTCTGTCATAAACACCAATGAATGTTACAGTTCCCATATTTAACAATTCATGGGGGGGAGGTGGGATATAAATTTAATAATAATAATAATAATAATAATAATAATAATAATAATAATAGGATTAATGAAATCAGTCATTTTGTTGGATTCCTAATCACTGTTTATGACAAAAGTCAGAGTAATTCAGGATGAGATTTTTAATGTTAACGTTATTATCCGTAAAATGATGTCCTCTTCACTTTCAACAGTGAACATATGAAGTAGACTTATTCCAGTTCTTACAATTAACCCATTTCCCTCAAACTGGAGATGGCAGGAATTGTCCCCTTGCATGCAAAAAATGTGTGTTGTACCATTGTTAGAACATTACACTGGGGTACAAAGAAGTATGACCATTTCCACACAGAAGGGTAAAACACATTCTTGCAAACATGAGATGGTAAATCTCACATTTGCATCCCTCCTCATGGGGAGACTCCTCTCGTGTGTTCCCTCTGCTCGGTTGCACCTTGTTGCCTCCTGATGAGGTTGCAAGGGAAAACAAGCCAAACTTCTTCTTCCACTCCTTGGCTTGTCAGTCACAGCAAGCTACCAGTCACAGCACAGCAGTTCTCTTGTGGACTGAAACTTTCTCCCCCCCCCCCCAGTCCCAAATTTTTTAAAGATACTTTCATGTTGCTATACAGTAATGCCACAACACAGATGCATTTTTAATAAAAATCAACACTGCTGTGTTGCTATGGAGAAACAATACAGCATCCCATTCCCTTTTTGGGATACCTGTTCTTTGGGACTTTATTTCTATCTGGGTGGATTTCTGAGACACTGAACATGGTCCCTGAAGCCGAAAAAGACATTTTGTGTAATGGTTGGCTTAAAAACATAGTGCTCAGACCCATGTATGATCAGGAGAAGGTTGCCTGATCACCCACCCCCCTTCTTTCCCAGCTCATTTCCCACCTCCAGAAAACAGAAACGGGGCTGTTTTTACCTGCCAAGTTGTGAGAAGGCTGGACGTGGTCCCTGGAGCCCCCAAAGACATTTTGTATTAATGATTGGCTTATAAACATAGTGCTCAACCCCCCTTCCCCCCCCCCCCCCCGCTTTCTCAGCTCATTTTTCACCTCCAGAAAAAAAAAAGCTCTGTGTTTTTCCTGTTTGATCCCAAAATGACTGTGGACACTTTAAAGAAGATTTTATTTTACCTATGACAATGTAGATCACACTGCAACGTGGACCATGCCGTTTAAAAAAATTAATTACTCGGAGCAGGAAATGAGGGCAGGTACAAGGGTGGGACAAAGCTGCCCAGACTATTGTGCATTTCTCCCTCCATAGAGGCTTATCCTGGGTGCTCACTGGATTTTCACTGCTTGTCCAAAGTAATTCCCAAACTCCAGGGTTCATTTTTCACGCTCTCCTTCCTCAACTAATGTTTTCTTCTCTTTACAGCTGTATCCTCACCATCTTCATTTACAATGAAAACAAACACATTGAGTACTACAGTGCCGAATTCTTACTACCCAGGTAAAGAATTTTGGCTTTGTTTTATTTTTCATAATTACCTCTAGAACTTAACGGATCTTTCTTCTTGTGGATACAGAACTGCACAAGGGGAGGATCCATGATTAGAGAGCATCTTAGAGTCCTTTTGCTTCCCTTAAGTTCAGCCCTTGATATACAATCACTAAGCATTAGTGTGCTTGTGCATACCTCTTGTACACCCAGCCAGCACTCTCTTCTTCAGGGCTCTAGCTCACATGTTATTTGTGTACATGTCAAAGATCCACCTGTATAAGGATGACCAAAGCTTCTTTTATCAATAATATATTGTTATGGGATCTGTCTCTCTCTCTCTCTCTCTCTATATATATATATATATATATACTTTTAATCTATCACAAATGCTATGCATCTTTTGCATGTTATAACCACTTGCTTATTTATGGCTTTCTGGCAGAAAATTTGGAAACATTAATCAGTCATTTACCTTTCTTTCTCTTTTTACCTTTTCTGCATTGACCTGCTTATGATGTATGACAGATCCATTTGTGCCAACTGCAATTTTAGGTGAGAACATTTCCCTTTATCAACACATGTTGCAAAAACAATTTTTTTAAGTTGAAATACGTGTTACAAAAACATAGTTTCCAAGCAAATGTTATATGCTGCCAGAGGATATTCAAACAAGCATATTTTAGTTCCACTTTCAGTCATCTTACAAGATATTTATTATAGGACAAGTTCTGGAAAAGAAAAGTCACCGTTTTATTTTGTTTTTAGGAAAAGTTGTTAATGGTAAATCATCAAAGAATACCAGTATTATTTTAGCATCATCTATGAAATAAATTGCTAAATTTCATTTAGGGAATACTAAAATAAAGTTTTAGTAATTTACCTGCAGCTTGTAGTGGAGATGGTTTCTGCTTGTTATCACAGATTTGCAATGGGATGGTAACCTGACAAGGTAAAGTGACAAGGTGGCATTCTGTAATAATATTTATTACATGCCACATCCCATAAACTCAAAAGAAACACTTTTGTTACAGAAGGAAAAGCATTTGTATCTGTCAGGAAATTAAAAACACTTTACTTGCTCAGTATAAAAAGAGCTAAGGAAAATGGGTTTGCAAGGCCTAGATGCTGCATGAGATATTATTATATTTAGAAAACATAACACAGCTGGGCTATGCTTTCAGTTACTACCACTACACTAACTGTAAACTAACCCAAACTGTCTTTTTAACCCAAAAAGAGAGAGAGATTAAAATCTAATAATGTATTGTGTTAAAAATTCCATTCCAGTATTTAAGTTGCTGCTTTCACATCGTCGTTTCAGTGGTTTTACACTTCCTTCCTTCCTAACTTCCTTCCCCACCCCTCCACCCCTCTCTCTCTGTCCTTATGGATTAGTGTATGGTGTCCAATATGAATTTTGGGTTGATGTTGCTGAATTCACTGTCAAAATGAATTGTAGACGACACACAATTCAGAAATTTCCTTTAGAGGAATGCAAGGTCTTACATTCCCAGCAGGACCTTTCTGGTTTTCCTTCCTCCTTTGTACAGGAGCCTGCTATACAGTATCATAAACGGCTTTTGAAACTCTCCTGGCATGAAGACCCATACAGTTAGAAAATCTGGTAGAAATATACAACAAATTATGTCCTTCTCTGGCTTGTGGCCATGGATTTCCAGAAGGTAGTTCATGCAAAAGAGATAAAGCAAAGTCATTATGATACAATAATTAGCATCTGACATCCAAAGAAAATAATTTCTAGTAAATCAGAGGATATGATACTGCAGTGACCATCACAATGTTAATAACTTGCATGTGAATGAGATTATTTTTAATAGCTTGAAATTATTGCACATGGGTTTGCTTTCGCAATCTGTAAAAGTGGAAAGCTTTGTTATCAAAAGGAAAATGGTAATGCCGATAGAAGGATCCCCATGTGCTTTATTGATGGATATATATTTCAGTAATTGCTTGTATGTTGATATTGTTCAAATTATTTGTCTCTGCTAAGGAAAAAAGAGTGTAAACTGAATAATCTGTTTTATTTAAATGTATATTGAATGAAATTTTGATTGAAACCGAAAGAGCATCACTGAACTGGACTTGGGATTTTGTGAATTCTTTCTAGCTTCCTCTTCTTTTTAACAATAGATAAATGGCACAAGTTTAAATAAATACGGTACTTAGAAGAAAGGCATAGGGCTTCTTTAGACTTTATAACTTTCTGCTGGCCGTTATCTTAAGATCCATGTGTTCACCATTTTATAATAATTAAATACATGCCTCCCTTCTGAGATATACCTGGCATTAAAATCCTAAACAGAGCTACAGTCTCATGCGTCCATTGACTGCAATGACCTTAAAAGGATATAACTCCATTCAGGATTGCATTATGAATGTCTTAAGATAATAAGTTTAATAACTAAAAACAGAAATAGCCTTTTTGCATCTCACAGGCTATTATCCATAGCCACACCCTCTCCAAAGTCTCCAAATCGGCAACTATCTGTCAAAAACGATTGACACAGCCATTTCAGCATATACTAGGCCACAGAGAAACCCTGCACAAAGCACCTTACCTGGGGCTTAGTAGTGTGGCAGTAGGATGTTAAGACAGGCTACCTCAGACTAGCTATTAATGAAGAAAGTCCTGTTTGTACATGTAGAAAAGCTTTGCATATTTCTAGCTAAAAGCTGCCATACGCAGCCATGAATTTGAATCCATTTGTCTGCAGAATATCACATACCAACATTTTACTAAGGAGGTCTAGCAGATTCTGAAATTTGTATTTTTTTGGGGGGGGGGAATCCTTGTTTTTATTTAATTTTCAGATCAGAAAGGGAATAGCACTGAGGTTTGGACTTTTAGAAGTAAACATTATAGACGACATTTTACAATTTAAAAAATATTCTGGCAATTTTTAGGCATAATTTGGAGCAGCAGTCCTTACACTCTTACATGCTACTTCGGTCCAAAAGTGGCTAAAGCTGGAATAAATGAATATGTTGATACAGAACTCAGTCTTTCAATTCCATAACATTGTGAACATGCAAACTGACTTTTCATGTTAGAAAGGTCTGAGTGGAATTGCCCTCTGTGTTCCTATTGATTGGCATGCTCCAGTTGAAGAAAAGTTCCTTTTAACAAAAAGGATATTGTAATTGAATTCAGGAAATATAAAATAAAATGTAAGATAATAGTAATCACATCAGCATTTAAATACTATAGAACTGAAAGGAATAACTAGAACTAATGAAATTTTTGCCTCTTCCACACCATATGTGAATACTTTATTATGGAATCCTCACTTTGCAAAAGCAATTACCTGTGAAATGATGTGGCACTCAAAATTTAAGAGCTTAGAGAAGCTACTTACACACCCTGATGACCTGTTAAAATATTTTGAAATGAGAGAAAAAGGAGTCCACATTCATTATACTTTTGCATATTTTGGCAGCCCATTTTTGGATTGCCTCTCAGGAAAGTGTTTTGAAGAAAACTAGTAACTTGGGTATATTTTATAACTAGTGTCTGCAATACAGGACAGCAAATTATTCCCTTATGAAATATAATAATCTTGGTTCTAAAAACAGAGAGAGAGCAAAGTAAAAATGAATTTTAGTATATGCTGGAGCTGCCTGATTCAGAAATAAATGATCCACTAAATAATGTATTAAAGTTGATTGTGCAGCAATGGATTAGATCCTGACCTTTACTTGATTATAATAATATAATAAAACATTCATGACCTAACTGTGCATAAATTTATTTTAAAATATCATAACTTCCAACTCTTTGTTTATTTATTTACTTATTTATTTTGCCTTTTGTGTCTTAGCCACCTTGTAGTACTCAGGTGTCATTTCAACAACATACTGTAACGACACTTGTATATCGCCTTTCATGCCATGCATCTCAAGGTGCTTTGCATTGCAGTTCTGCTAAGGATTAGCTAATAACACCCATTTGCAACTGTATTGTATCAGAATAGTAAGGCAGCCTCAGATCTGGGGGCAAAATGATTGCGGTCTTTGAAGTGTTATTATGTGTTACTTTAGGATTAGGATTTTGACTAACAGAGGTGGATGCTACTGGAGCATACTAAAGTGCCACACTATGACCATTCATACACTGGAGGTTTCATGTCAGGCTGCAGGCTGGAATTTTAGTCATGGCAGGTTGCCCCACCTCTTCCTGCACCCACATGGGGGAGCATTTGGCCCAGTGGGCCTTATCCGCCCCCAATTTCTACTCCTGCACAAAAGCTGGGGCAATGAAGTTCCCAGTGCATAAACGGTCTATAACATGAGGGCAGCTCCACTGGGCTTAAATAATTTCATGTCAATGACTTTAGTGGTATTTTATTTATTTATTTTATTTACATGGTTTTGGGGCTGTGATTCAACTATGCTTCCAGCACTATTCCTGCACAAGCCCATCATATGTTAACAGGCTGAAGCTGGCAGAGAAGTTTGAGGATTGCTGCAATATTTCTGATGTGTGAATGAGAGACAATCTGAGGTATATTCACCAAGCACATTTTATAGAATGTGAATGTAGGATCTATATGTGATCTCATTCTAAGCAAAATATAAAGAGCAACATCTTTAAACCATCCCTTTCTTATACCATTTAACAAATCAAAATATTAATGCATTTAATGTTTTTATTGTCACCTGAATATTACATAGGCTCTGATAAGTGCTCAGACAAGTGCACTTAGGAGCTTTCCTCTTATTTTCCATGAAACAGCAAATGAAAGACAGGAGTGCACCATGGCTGCACAAACGTTTCCTGACACAGACAACAAAACCCAAAGCAGACACAGGCCTGGAATCCCTCTTGGCATTTCTTTTAAAGGGAGTAAGCAGCAGTTTTCAATTGAGAAATACTGGGTTGGAAGGATACTTTACCCTTCTTTTGCCTATCACTTTCATCTGCAACCCCCCCCCCATAACTTTTTTCCACATGAAGCTTCAAACATTCATCAGGAAGCCCTCTCTGAGGAAGGACTCCAGTTTGCAGAACTCCAGTTTACAGAACTCCTAGTGTTCTTCCGAATTGCCATGGCTATAGGGATCACATTATAAGGCTAAGGATGTTGCACAGTGTACTGCTTATATGCTGAGATTAAAGCCTGGCAACAGGTACTCTTGCAGTGGTCAAAGTGGTCAGACTGTGATTGATGTGAATTCTGAAGGCTACATTCTGATCACTGAAGAAGTCTAGAGATAATTGCCATCCTGAAAAATATGCTTCTGACCAGAAGGCTTTATCTCTGAGTATTTTGCTCCTCAATTTCTGGTGGAGATTAACTGAGGAAATTAGCTAGAAATAGAGGTCCATCAGTCAGCCTAGCTGCTTTTCATGTGGCAAATCTAAAGTTTAGCCATGCTCTTATTGTTCAATCAGAATAGTTGTTTCACCAGTCAGTTACTGTGCAGGATACAACTAAACCTATAACCTCAAAACCACATCTCAAACAAGAAAACAATAATAGGATGTAGCAATGTAACTATGGCAATAAAAGCTTTAGAATTTTTTAAAACTCTAGTATTGGGATGTTTACAATAAAAAGAAAAATCAGTATAATTCTGTAATAAATCACAGAAGGCAGTTTTCAGTAGAATATTTAACATGCCTGTGTCTCCACTTTGTCACATTGAACAGTATAAGAATATTTTAAAATGTAAATATTACATGGATTATTTTCACAAATTATGATTTTAGAAATAGCCACTTTGGTCTACAATAGAAGAGCTCGATTGGAGTTCAGTAGTACTTTAGAGACCAATGGAAGTTTAAGATGTCAAAAGTGATTAAGGGAACTCTTGAAAGCTTATACCCTCAGAATCTTATTGGTCTGTAAGGAGCTACTGAAGTAAAATATAGCTTTTCACAAAACAAGATTCTGCTGTAGAAATGGTGCTTTAAGTTCACCATTATGCTGCAGTCCTTGGGTTGGATCGAGAAGAAGAGTTCACAGTTGTCTGGGTACACTCTTCCCCAGGGAGGCTGTTGTTTGTCCCAAAACCCTTCTTTGAAAACTGGGAGAGCTTCACAAAGTGCACCTTTGGATAGAGTGCTGCAGTAATGATGGGGAATCAGTAAAACTGCACATGGTTGCAGTATTACTTGTTCCTGTCATTGCCCCAACCTGTGGTACTTTTTGTTTGTGAAGTTCTCCAAGTGTTCAGAAAGGAATTTTGAGACAAATATCACACTGCTTATGGAAAGGGAAGACAGGGAAAGATCTTCTGTGCCAGCTGCTTCTATGAATTATTCAGCTGGATCCAAACTTTGATCTTTTTAGTCCCATTTTCTTCAGTAGGATAGTGTTAGATGAGGTATGCTTTTTAAGGGTTTGTGAGCCACCGTCTGGTTTTGAAAGACGGTAGACTTCAACATTGCAGTTTAAATTAAACAGCTTTCTACCAAATATAAAAATACTTTGATTTTTCATTTTAGTGAAGAAGAAAAATAAGGATATTCAATATTAAGTTTTAGACTTTTTATTTTTCTTGTCATGCTATTAAGGTAAAAGTTACATCCAATTTGAGAAAAGGAAAAAAGACTTATATTGGTTATGCAACCCTGCCCTTTTTTGTTTTAACATATTTGGTTGCTCTCATAGATAACCAATCTCTAGACATTCAAATTATAAACATTAAATACCTGTAATTATTACTGTAGTACTGTTGCTTATGGCCTGTTTCCTTTTTCTTCTCCTCCTCCTCTTTTTTTTCCTGATATGTATCTTCTTAAAAGTGCCAATAAATGGTAAGTTGCCCATTTGCCCCATTGAAGAGGTGTGGAGGGGGTGGGAAATTGTTTGCTTCATACCAGTGCGAACCAACCCAATGGGATGATGTTGTGTGTTAGCTTGCATGTCAGTTGACATATAACATTTCATGCCTTTTACAATGGCCCATGTTATATTGTATATTTGATGCTGGAGCATGCTAAATTCAACCAAAGGTTTGACTTCAATCAAATTATCCCTTGTATGTATCTTTGTGTATTTCTGTTACTACTGTTGCATCCAACCTACATTTTCCATTTTCTCCTGGCTTAATAATTCATATCATTTTATGCATTTTTTAAACATTTTGCTTTCCCTACCATGTGCCATGAATCACCGTGAAAGAGATAATAAGTTTACTAATCTAGGAAGCACTCAAGTCCTTTTCTATTTTACTGGGACTTGATGAAGTTTCAGTCTGAAACTTCTGTACGGCTTAGAACTAAATATCTAAAAATTTAAATTGTTGAACCGAACAGTAGGTTTAAACCAACCCGTAATAAAAGGATATAGGGTGGCCTAAGCAATGCTTTTTCATTGTAAACCGATAGACATTTCCTCTTCCTAATTGATCTGAATACATTACTCAGTAGAGTTTGCTTTTGTTAAGGCTTAACTCACACAGAGACAATAGAATCAACGTTCATCCTCGTATAAGTATACACTTCTGTGAAAGAATCAGGAATCGCCCTGTACATTATCCAGTGTTCTTTCCCTAGATGAAACCCATACGATGGGCAGTGATACAAGCAGCTTGGTCCAGTCACATACGTATAAGAAGCGAGAGCCTGCAGATGTGCCATACCAAACTGGACAGCTCCATCCTGCTATCCGCGTTGCTGATTTGCTGCAGCATATTACACAAATGAAATGTGCAGAAGGCTATGGATTTAAGGAGGAATATGAGGTGAGTAAAGTTCAGCCCCAAGTCTTATTCATATGGCTTAGGTGTTCCCAATTTCCTCCTTTCTTTGCACCCCCGGCAATGCCTAGGCTTTAAATTGCCTTCAGTTAATCTGTGAGAAAATACAGATGCCTTGTTAACCATAAAGCAATACTACTCAGCTATTTTGAATAAGAAAACCTAGCTCTTTTCTTTATAAAGATTTCTTTCAAGAGGTTTACAGTGCAGGAAAATTCTCCATAGCCCAGAACTATGAATCTCCCTGTAAAGTTCTTGGGGGCCATTAACACAGAAAAGAAAACTTAGTTGGCTGCAATAATATACTCGCCAAACTTATCTCTCAGCTCACACAACTCATGTGACCATCAATGGCTATTAATTACAATGACAATATCCATATTAAAGGGAGTAGCTCTGACTACTAATGTTGGGGGAAGCTTTTGCCTTTGTAACCTGCTTGTAGCAGCTATCTCAGGATGGCCCCCGTGATACAGGACACTGGATTAGATCTGATCCAGCAATTACTCTTATGCTGTTTTTTAAAACTACATTAATAAGGATAACGTTTAAAATGAATAACAAACTTGTCAATTGTCGGGGGGGGGGTGTCCCCCATTTCGATCTATATTGATGATTTACTGAACAGTTATTTCTCTATAATGCCCTGACCTGGATGGCCCAGATTAGCTGAAGCTCATCAGTTCTTGGAAGCTAAGCAGGGTTGGTCCTGGTCAGTTTTTGGATGGGAGATCACCAAGAAAGTTCAGGGTCATTAGGTAGAGGCACCCAATAGTAAACCACCTCTGAATGCCTCTTGCCTGCTTGGTCACTATAAGTCAGCTGCATCTTGATGACACTTTCCACCACCACCATTTATTTATATGATATGTGGATGTGGATGTGCATTACATAGCACTACAACAAGTTCTGTGCAATATTGAGATCATTCAGGTCTATGGCCATCTGTTCACTTGTTCTTTCAACAATGAACAAGAGAGCTATTCCTAAATAAACAATATTCCCTAATCTCCTGTACTCTTTCATTGCCTTTAGGATTCTTAATGACTATCTGCATTCGCTAGTGCTATGGGAGGAGAATGTTCAGTGCTATAATGATTTGGAGCCTGAAAAAGTACTTCTAGCAATTCTGTACCAAAAAAGTGACATAAGTTAATTGGTAGGCTTAAGGCTTCAATTTAATAGGTCCAAATCTAAGGCCACTTCAGTTTGATCCCTGTTAGGGTACTGTGGAGTACCAGCCAAGGGTATGGCACCCTCCAGTGGCTGTTCTGTCCCTGGTGTCCCTGGGTCTCCAGCTCTCTTTCTTGCTCTCTCCTGCTGGGCTGCTCTCCCCTTTCATGCCCTTTTCACCTTGTCCCTTCCACTGTCATCCTGTGATGGTGCTTTCTTCTTCTTCTATTCTCCATTAGCCTCTTCCTCCTCCTCCATGTTCTTTCTCCTGCATCTTCACACTCTCTCTCACTCTTGCTTCACTCCTCTCTTTCTCCTGTAGGTCTCCTACACTCCTGCCTCCTTTGCTTCCAGCCCCTTCCACTTCTTTCTCTTATACCCAGCTGCTCCTTTGTACTCCTCCAAGTTCCCACCCCTGAGGTTTCAAAGGATGAGCATCAACCGTGCCTGGTGGTATATCAGACACCATGTCTCAGGGGCTGGCTGACTGCTGCTGTATGGACAAGGCCTTGTGTGGCCCACCTTGATGTTACTGGTGTGGAGGTACATGCAAGGTGCTTGCTGGGGCTGAGGGAAGCTTTGGCCCCTTGCCTGCATAAGTTGAGCCTCTCTAGGATTCCGTGTCTTCTTCTTTCAGTGGAATGCATTGGACACACACCACCGGCTCTATTTCAGCTCCCTGGGCCCCTTCACCTGCATGTGTTGGCTGGGCTTGTCACTTCTGGCTGTGCTGAGGCTTTGGGAAAACTAGGGACTTGGTGGGGTTTGTAGAGATGGCAGCACTGTCCTAGAGGTTTCATTGGGGAGCTGGATAGGTGACCCCTGTACTTGTCATCTGGGTGTGGGCTGGGCCAAGCCTCCCAGTATGAACAGGAGAAATCCACAGCTCCAGGAAGGGACCTGGATAGGTATTTCCTTAACCAAAGCCTAAAAGGAAAAATAATTTTGATAGCATGTGTTGAATTTCTTTTTGTGTGCCACTGGATATAGACAAGATATTTATGTCTTTATATGTTTGCTTAGAGAGCCTCTTGTGGCGCAGAGTGGTAAGGCAGCAGTCATGCAGTTTGAAAACACTGCCCATGAGGCTGGGAGTTCGATCCCAGCAGCCGGCTCAAGGTCGACTCAGCCTTCCATCCTTCCGAGGTCGGTAAAATGAGTACCCAGCTTGCTGGGGGGTAAACGGTAATGACTGGGGAAGGCACTGGCAAACCACCCCATATTGAGTCTGCCATGAAAATGCTAGAGGGCGTCACCCCAAGGGTCAGACATGACCCGGTGCTTGCACAGGGGATACCTTTACCTTTACCTATGTTTGCTTAGAGAAACCTGGGAGTGTTTTCATACCCGTTAAATGTGTAATGCTTGCCAAAAGAAGTTGCTACATTCTGGCCTCTCCATATGATGTCGCTAACATCCTGTCTGGGCAGTAACCAGCTCAATACATCCTCCATTTTAAAGGCGAGAATCCACAAAAAATGGATTCACCAACTTTTTAGTGCTAGCTACTAGAGAGCAAGCAGCTAGCAGAGGGATGGTATGGAGACTCAAACATGCTAAAGTCTCCTGCCTCATCCTGCCCTCTCACCCGCCTCCCTCTCCCTAGTTCCCAGGAACAAGAATTTCTTTTTTTTTAATGGCTAACTTCCTGGAGCAACAAATAGGCAGACAAGCATGTAGGCAATGCCAGAAATAAAAGAATTTTTTTTCAAAGTTGCGTGCCTCTAAAATTTTCTCTCCCCCCAAAAAAAAATCAGGAATGAGATTAATTTTTTAAAGTATCAAAGAACTCATAATACCATAAGGGGTGGCATTCAAAAAGCACTATGCATATATGATTCTATGCATAGGCATTTCAACAGATAAGTATGAATTTTAAAAAATTAGCAGACATAGCGGGATCTTTAAAATATGTGGAAAGAGAATTGGTTGCCTGGATTGATTGACAGGCGGAAGCAAGACACACTGCTCTCTTTCGTCATTTCTAGCAGCATGCAAAAAGGTGGTAGACAAAGGTGAGACAGCAGAAAAGATGAGGAGGGGCTGGGAAGCGCGATAAAATTTAGCACTTTGCCATTCAGCTGGCATAAAGCTATTTTTACTGATGTGTAGAAATTGCCCAGGTATTTGTAGGGTACCAGTTACATATATATGAAAACATTTAGAGGTATTCTGAAATGCTGAAGCAGAGCCCAGTCCAGACAGTCTTTTGTTGATTGACAGTATTAAGGACAGTATTAAGGAGCCAGTCAGTGGTTTATGGGATTGTGTTCTCCCTGAGAAAACAGGTTTGTACATCTTATAGTATATTTAGATCATCTCCTCAGCTGGAAGTATGGATGTCCTCTGTGACATAAAGTGTCTTTAACATTTTTTGGCAACTTTTTTGGATAGTCAGGATCTAATCCATTCTCAGATCACATCCAGCTTAAAGTATTGCAGTGTAGCTGTTGTGCAGTCTGTGAAAAGTGTTTAGAAGCCTTAGTCAGTACAAAATCCCATCGGAAGATGGCTAATGTTAGTTACCTTACCAATAACATAACTTAGCAGTTCTAAAGAACTACACTGGCTACTTGTGCTTCAGGACAACATTCTCTGTGCTGACCATTAACTTTAAAGGCACATACAATCAGGAACTAGGGTACTTAAAGGATTGTTTCCATATCTTATACGGAGGACCTATAATGTGTCCCCTGCATTCTAAACTGAGGTGGTACAATTCTCAGCTACAGATATTTAAATTATATAACACCTGCCTGCCAACATCGATCTGGTGGCTAATTTGGCCCCTTTATTTACCAAGTTGAACAATTTGTTATTCACCAAGGTTTTTTGTTTCAGACTGCCATAGCTCCACAGGTAACTTTTAACATTATGCTTTGGATGATGGATGGAACTTTAATTGCCATCAGTTGATATTTTATTGTATAGATTTTTATTGTTTATTGTGTATTTATTGACTGTCTGGCCAAATGATGGGATACAAATCTTTTAAATAACAGACTCTGGAGACCAATGGATACATAAAGAGAAATCACATTATGCAGGCTCTTACCACAGGTACAGCTTCAGATTGCAATGATTGAAATAGTGTCTGAATCCTTCCCCATCTAAAAAAGCTATAAATAAGTAAATCACCTTCTTGCTCCTGTCCCTTTTCTCCACCCTCCCTTTGATTGTGAAGTCGTCACATTACCCAAAGAAGGTGAACTACTATCAGCTGCTGATATTCAGGTTCTCCTGTATGTATTTTCGGGAGACCATTCAACAAACACCAGAAAGTATAATGTTGTTAGTCTCTGACCAGGAAATTACAACTAGTGCAGAATGCAGCTGCTCAGGTCCTGACCAGGTCACCCCTGGAGGGCCCACATTCAGCCTTAATAAAGGACATCTTCATTGGCTGCCAGTTTGTTACTGGATCAGAGTCAACGTATTGGTTTTGACCTTTAAGGCTTTACGCAGCTTGGGCCCTGCTTACCAATGGGACCGCCTACCTCCTTATGTCCCCCGCAGGGCACTGCGCTCTGCGGGTATGAATTTGCTGGAAGTCCCGGGCCCTTGGGAGGCACATCTGGCTTCAACCAGGTCCAGGGCCTTTTCGGTCCTGGCCCCTACCTGGTGGAAGGAACTCCTCAGTGACCTGTGGGCCCTGTTGGGACTCCTTGAGTTCTGCAGGACCTGCAAAACGGAGCTCTTCCACGGAGCTCATTCAGTTAGGGCTGAGTAGTAATCCTGGGGTGTATGTTCTGGTCCCCCCACTCCCGTTTCTTTCCCTCAGCACAGTTTCAGTGTTGCCAGTCAATATTACCATCAGCACTGGCCCAATGGTTCAATATATGAGCAGAGGTTTTATTAGTATAGAGTATACCACTTTTTTATGATGTTAAGGATGTTTTTAAGATTATTGGGGATTGTTTTAGGTTATGTTTTAAATGTGGCTTGTTGTACATTGTTTTTCTCTTTGTGAACCGCTGTGAGCCAGCTTGCTGGAAGCGGCGGTATACAAGCCCAATTAATAAATAAATAATAGTCAATGTCAAGTCACAGGCAATAGATCTCTAATGCATCAGTAATATAATAATAATAATAGGCTTATTTTGTGTTTGTTGTACAGAAGCTATCAGGACTCCACAATATGTTTTCTGCATGTGTTTTTAGAACAATTTTTCAACCACAGTGTTTAAATGTTTAAAGAATCCCCCTTCAATTATATCTTTAAGGAAGAAATTCAGTATAACAATTAACATGATAAAAGCATGTGAATGTTTCAAAACAAATGTTGGTCTGATGTGTTAATTTTGGTCCTACATAATAATCCTTTATTCAAGTGTAATAGATTTACTTTAAAAATTGCTGACTTTTCAGGAATTTTTACCTGAGCTGTAAAAATGCTGCCATTAATGTACACAGGAATGCAGCAGTGTCTTCTATTCATACAGACAACGTTCATTAATTTTTGCTAGTTTTCAAAAGAATCATAACTTCTTTTATATTTTATTATTCGCCTTAAGGCCATTAAACATCCATTTATTTACTTATAAATTATGCAAATGATCTTATAATTACAATATTTATTATTAATTATAAATGTAACTTTTATATTTTGTTTGGATTATATGTGTTGTCTGTGCATAATTAGTCTATTGCCTTTTTTTATAACTAGAACATTACCCTTGGCTAGACAGCACACATTATCTTATAGTAAGAAGGTTTAATAGAAAAATAAGTTTAATTTAATAGTTTTTATACTATATTTTTAATGTTTCTTCATGATACATTTATCTTAAAAGACACTAAATCATAGTGATACATATTTCCAACAGTAATAAATATAACCTTATATTTTTAGAAGATTTTTTCTAACTCCAGTAACTTAATGCTCTTTTACATTTTCTATTTAAAAATATTAACTTGTTTTCCAGGAAATTAAAATAATTACTAAATAGAAATTACACTGAGGACCCACATTTTTTGAAAATCAAAGTCTAAAACCGAATGGTATAGTGGTTAGAGTTATGAGTGTGCAAAAAAAACAGGGTTTTTTAATGTTGGTTTTTTTTAACCTAAAATATAATTATTTCATGATACTCCCTAAACCCAGTACCTGTATGGTATTTGGATTTGGTAAATATCTGAGAATAATTTTTTCTCCATTATAGCCTATGGGTGCTATTATAATCAGTACTTCCTATAGGCTATAATGGAAAATCATCTAGAGGTATCTTGGTTTTGGGAGGGACTGTTTTCTTTTTTTTGTTGTTTGTTTATTTGTTTTAATTTATTTATGTTTCAGGTAGAAACACCAAATTTGCAGCATAGCTGCTGATGGCTCTCCTATAAAAACACACACCCCAGTTTGAAAAAGATTGGACTGAGGGTTCAATTCTATGGCCCCCAAGAAGGTGCCCCCATCCTCCATTGTTTCCAATGGAGGTGGGAAAGCCATTTAAACTTTAAAGGAAATGCAGAGGGAAGCAAACTATACTGCAAACATCTGGAGGACAATTTGGTGATCCAAGGAAGTCAGCATGGATTTGTCTCCAACAGGTCTTGTCAGACCAACCTGGTTTCCTTTTTTGACCAAGTAACAGGTTTGCTGGATCGTGGAAATTCGGTTGATGTCGTTTACTTGGATTTTAGTAAAGCTTTTGATAAGGTTCCCCATGATGTTCTGATGGATAAATTGAAGGACTGCAATCTGGATTTTCAGATAGTTAGGTGGATAGGGAAATGGTTAGAGAACCGCACTCAAAGAGTTGTTGTCAATGGTGTTTCATCAGACTGGAGGGAGGTGAGTAGCGGGGTACCTCAGGGCTCAGGGCTCGGTCCGATACTTTTTAACATTTATTAATGATCTAGATGAGGGGGTGGTCATCAAGTTTGCAGATGACACCAAATTGGGAGGACTGGCAAATACTCCAGAAGATAGAGACAGAGTTCAACGAGATCTGAATACAATGGAAAAATGGGCAAATGAGAACAAGATGCAATTTAATAAAGATGTGTAAAGTTCTGCATCTGGATCAGAAAAATGAAAAGCATACCAACTGGATGGGGGATACGCTCCTAGGTAACACTGTGTGTGAATGAGACCTTGGGGTACTTGTGGATTGTAAACTAAACAGGAGCAGGCAGTGTGATGCAGCAGTAAAAAAGGCAAATGCCATTTTGGGCTGTATCAACAGGGGCTTCACATCAAAATTACAAAATGCCATAGTCCCATTGTATACGGCACTGGTCAGACCACACCTGGAGTACTGTGTGCAGTTCTGGAGGCCTCACTTCAAGAAGGACGTAGATAAAATTGAAAGGGTACAGAGGAGAGCGATGAGGATGATCTGGGGCCAAGGGACCAAGCCCTATGAAGATAGGTTGAGGGATTTGGGAATGTTCAGCCTGGAGAAAAGGAGGTTGAGAGGGGACACGATAGCCCTCTTTAAGTATTTGAAAGGTTGTCATTTGGAGGAGGGCAGGATGCTGTTCCCATTGGCTGCAGAGGAAAGGACACGCAGTAATGTGTTTAAACTACAATTACAACGATATAGGCTAGATATCAGGAAAACGTTTTTCACAGTCAGAGTAGTTCAGCAGTGGAATAGGCTGCCTAAGGAGGTGGTGAGCTCCGCCTCACTGGCAGTCTTCAAGCAAAGGTCAGATACACACTTTTCTTGGGTGCTTTAGGATGCTTAGGGCTGATCCTGCATTGAGCAGGGGGTTGGACTAGATGGCCTGTATGGCCCCTTCCAACTCTATGAGTCTATGATACTCTTCTTATTCTCAGCCAACAGAATTCCTTCATTTATTGATGGCTCACCTGTTAGCATTTTCTCACTGTCCTCTACTGTGTAGCACAAAAGAAGTCTTGTACAGCCTATGCTCATGGTGGTTTTTGAGGGGAGGCAAAAGTTCTGACACCAATTTTTATTTGATGAAAGGATCTTACCTTGACCTCTCTTACTCAGCTCTTTTCCTTGTTTAGGCCCCAGGATGTCTACAATAAGGCTCTTTACAAATAGAAAGATTTTTGATCCAATCAGACTTTTTATCTCTGTTACTCTGTTCTTATATCTATTTCACTGGAACAAGCATGGCAACCATCTGATTGAAATACATGCCCTGATACAAACACATGTATATTTGCTGTTGGGGGAATCTGCACCATAATCAGGGCATGAGAAGTTGTCCCTCATATCCAACTTAGGAGTATTTCCATTATTGCCTTTACAGGCATGCCTTTGTTTTCATCAGTCTGCCGACACCTTCAGATATTGGGGTGGACTGGCCATTTAATTTTCAGGAGAATTTCTCAGTGGGTCTCTGCCATAGAAGACCATTGGTGGCCAGGAGAAGGCAGAGTCAGGTACCAGCAATTCTGCCCAAGCCTCAGTTGTCACTTGACCCAGACATAACAAAATAACTGTCCAGTCACTGTCTCTTCCTGCTCTGTTTCTAGTTAATGGGCAGATTCAGTGGGTGAGCTACCACCCATTGTCATCCTTACCATCAGTTGTCAGTGGCCCTATAGTGTTGTCTTGTAGCCCAGCAGAAGCCATCTTGACATGCTTCAGGATCATTTTTTGTCATTTTTCTGTTCACTCCTGAATATTTGTGCAAAGGAATTGTGGAAAGATTTCACTCCCAACACAGGTGTCTCCAACATGTCCTGATTATGCTCTTCATTGGGTCTCTGGCTGGTTAATTACTAAGGTAATGATGTTGATGATGCTAGCCATTCAATCAAGTCCAATTCTTGGTACTCCTATGGCACAACTGCCACCATGATTTCTGATATTGCACCACTTCTTTTAGTTGTATAATATTCTGGCCGGTGTCCATTTTGATCATATCTAACCACCGCGTTCTTTGTCGCCTGGCTTCCTTTTTCCACCAACCAATCCCAGCATAATTGCTTTCTCCAGTGAGTTGGATCGCATGATTTGGCCAAAGTAAGTCAGTCAGAGTTTCATGATTTGGCCTACCAGTGATCTATCAGACTTTATGCACTATAGCAGTGGTCCCCAACCTGCGGGCCGCGGCCCGGTGCCGGGCCGCGAAGGCCATGGTGCTGGGCTGCGGCTCCCTCTCCCCGCCCCCCCCCCGCAGTAAAAAACTTCCCAGGCCGCAAGCTTGCGGCCCGGGAAGCTTCTTACTGCGGGAGGGCGGGGAAAGGGAAGCAGGGCCGGCCGCGCCCGTGTGGGCGCGGCCCGATGCGCGGGCGCAGCCCACGGGTGCGGCCCGATGCGTGTGCGCGGCCCGATGCGTGTGCGCGGCCCGCGGGTGCACTACGATGTGTGGGCGTGGCCTGCGCAGGCCGCGGGCCGGTCCCCAACCTCAGAAAGAAGAAGAAGAAGAAGAAGAGTTGGTTCTTATATGCTGCTTTTCCCTACCCGAAGGAGGCTCAAAGCGGCTTACAGTCGCCTTCCCATTCCTCTCCCCACAACAGACACCCTGTGAGGTGGGTGAGGCTGAGAGAGCGCTGATATCACTGCCCGGTCAGAACAGTTTTATCAGTGCCGTGGCGAGCCCAAGGTCACCCAGCTGGTTGCATGTGGGGGAGCGCAGAATCGAACCCAGCATGCCAGATTAGAAGTCTGCACTCCTAACCACTACACCAAACTGGTTCTCAAAGGTTGGGGACCACTGCACTATAGTATTTGCTTGTTCGTGACTTTTTCAATCCATGGAACCCACATAGCTACTGGAAATATGATAAATCTAATCTACATTTGACAGTCAGGCTTATATCCTTGCTTTTCCATGTTTGGTTCAATTGAAGAAACTTTAACTAGATTTTTGTTTTGAGTCAGGAAGGTTTTCTTATGCTGTTAGACAAAAGTTTCCATTCACACTCACTGCCTGCATGAAAGTTGGTATTTGCTTGCCTTCAGGTTTTGTGTTAGCTCTTAAGTGTATGTGAGTCTATAAGCTGTGAAGATTTCAGTTGCTTGTTTAGGTAGGAGAAAAAAATAAAATATGGTGGTTAGGTTTGCTAACTTTTTCCTGAATGGGCATCTGTTCCTTTAACAGCTGTCAAACAAGAAACAGTTCAGCATTTCCAGAATGTAGTTGCAGTAATGTATTTGTATGGGAGGGGAGCTTTAGCTCTGAATATGCATTTGTCTCACATTATGTTAAAGGCATCATACGGGAGTCCTGTTACAAGAAATTTGGCAATCCTGTGCGTGGTAGCTGCAAGAGAAGTGCTTCAAAAACATGTCTTATGGTTCCCAGCCTGTGACAAAAGAATTGAACATTTCCACCATCCAGGGTTTTTGCATACACCCACAGAAGTGAAGGCTGCAGTGCATGATAATAATGGAATTATTCCCCTGGCAATAGAGTTACATGGTTGATTAGTGGCTGGTTGTGAGGCTCCAGAATTACTGCATGCCCAGATGGTCACATAAATGTCTTAAATGTGAATGTGTCCAAGCTACTCCAGCTTTACTGGAGCTACTAATACAACATTGTTAACAGACAATTGCTGGGTATATTGTTTCAAGCAATCGCTAATAGATCTAATGAGCAACAGATGACAGAGACTTTATGTTTACTATGAAGGAAATATTTCTAGGAATTCAAATTTAAAGAATGCTGAAAATAAAGATTTCGTCTAAGTCCTTTGATTTCATAGATTGCAGTAGTCACCTTTCTTGGATCATTTTAGAGGTGGACATACAAATCTTGTCTCCCAAGACACGATCAACAGAGGACAAGAGGGTCAGGCCATGATGGCCTCAGAAAGCAAAGAGAGATGAGTGGAACTGAAGGAAGCGTAAGCTTAGCATTCTTATATTTGTCCATCCCTCTACTTGTATAGCTCCACAGCATTCCTTCATTACACTGAAGAGTAGCTCAGAGTCTCCATTATACTGTTGAATGAAAATACAAGATAGCACTTTCAAGCCAAACCATTTAAATTGTAGATCAAAGGAGTAAAAGTTTTTTGTTATGATGTCAAGTGTCGTTCAAAGTAATTAATTCCATGTACCTTATCTTCCTGGATATTGGAAAGCACTTCAGTAGCCTTTAAATTAGCAGCCTAAAAATTAGGCTATAACAAGGAGCTGCAATGTCTGGTACATCAAGACCTATTCCAGGGCATGTTTCTATCTTTTGTTAAGTTTAGACTGAATAGGCCTGACCAGGATAGCCCAGGCAAGCCTGGATACCAGACAATCCTAGGATCTCTTGGCTATACTATACACATGAATAAATATATTGGATAGAAAGTCAAAGAGCACATTACAAAGACCTTTTTCATAAGGCTGTTTATACTCCTTCATTGGTTTGCTTTGCTATTTGATGCCAAGTATTGGAGGATGGCTTTACATCTCATGAGATCCGCTACTTGGTTTCATAGCTGCAATGTTTGCATATGTCTTGCTATTCCCTGTGCAGCCTAGCTGTAAGTGAGCTTTCTGCTGATGTGTCATTTAGCTCTTACAATTTGGCAGCTCAGTTGTTGGGGAATTATGTTGTTAAAAGGCAGATACAGCTGCTAAACGCACTTATATCTATTGACTTCTTGAAGCTTTGCCTCTTGCTAGAAAGAATAGATGTTAGCCGAATAAAGGAAGTATTTTCTTCTAATGTAAGTATGACACTATGGATGATGTAAGAGGTTATTTTTCCAGCTGATGCTGCCATCGCCATGTCTATAAAATGGGAGGGGAGTAGTAAACTGTAGCCAGTTTTATTAGAACATTAGCATTGCTTAGGTCTGTGTACTCAAGCAAGTTTGAAAATACTATACTATACAATATAGTATAGTAAAATTAGACATTAGTCATTAGACATTATAATCTCTGATTATAATAAGGATTTAATTTTTAATGTTTCAGCATGATACACTTCGAAGCAGGGACCCTACAGGGACTCACAGGATCACTTTGTTACCCCCTGTGTCTCCTTTTCCCACTATAGAACAGTGACATAGTCAAATATTTTAGTTCATAACTATTATAGTTACCATGTCCTTCTTTGATGAAGACTGCAAAAAAAAACTGTAACAGAATTTTGTATGACTGGTTTATAACAACAGAATAGAAGGGTGGGGTTTGTTGGTGATGGAAAAGAAGAGAAGGAAGGAGGAAAACAGGAGAGATATGGAGGCTGCCAGAAGATGAGAATGATGGAAGAATCCAAGTAACTATTGACCCATCAGCTTGACATCTGTAGCTGGCAAAATTTTGGAACATATCAGACAGTCAGTCTTTGAGCAGCTGGAACACAGAGCTGTGATTTCTAAAACTCAGCACAGATGTTGCAAGAACACATCATGTCAGACCAACCTTGTCTCTTTCTTTCGAGAAAGTGACTAACTTGCTGGATCAAGGGAATGTTGTAGACATGGTTTATCTGGATTTCAGTACAGCTTTTGATAAGGTTCCACATGATATTCTTGCTGACAAGCTGGTAAAATGTGGTATGGATCCTAATTCTGTCAGGTTGATCAATAACTGGTTGACCGATCATACCCAAAGGGTACTTGTTAATGGGTCAGCATCCTCTTGGAGAAGAGTGACAAGTGGAGTGTCCCAGGATCTGTCCTAGGGCTTGTGTTGTTCAACATATTTATAAATGATTTGGATGCGGGATTAGAGGAAATATTAAATTTGCAGATGATACTAAACTGGGAGGGATAGAAACACAACAGAAGACAGAATCAGAATACAGGATGATCTTGATAGGCTCGAGAACTAAACTGAATAAACTGATCTAAACTGAATAAAATGACATTCAATAGGGACAAATGTAAAGTACTGCATTTAGGAAAATGATAGACACTAATATAGGATGAGGGAGGCTTGTCTTGGCAGTAGTATGTGCGAAAAGGATGTAGGAGTCTTAGTAGACCATGCATTGATCATGAGTCAGCAGTGTGACTCAGTGGCTAAAAAGGCAAATGGAATTTTGGGCTGTATCATGTCCAGGTCACAGGAGATGATAGTACCACTTTACTGTGTCTGGTTCGGCCTCACTTGGAGTACTGTGTTCAGTTTTGGACACCCCAGTTGAAGAGGGATGTAGACAAACTGGAGCATGTCCAGAGGAGGGCAACAAAGATGGTGAGCAGTTTGGAGACCCGAGACGTATGAGGAAAGGTTGGGGGAGTTTGGTCTACTTGGTCCCTCCAGCCTGAAGAGGAAACTACTGAGACGGGATCTGATAACCATCTTCAAATATTTAAAAGGATGGAGTAGAGTTGTTCTCTCTTGCCCCAGAGGGATGGACAAGATCCAATGGGATGAAATTAATTAAAAAGAAATTCCATCTAAAAATCCGGAAGAAGTTCCTGACAGTCAGAGCAGTTTCTCAGTAGAACAGGCTTCCTCGGGAAGTGGTAGGTTCTCCATCTTTGGAAATATTTAAATAGAGGCAAGATAGCCATCTGACAGGGAGGTTGATTCTGTGAAGATTCAAGGAAGTGGCAGGTTACAGTGGATGAGCGATAGGGTTGTGACTGTCCTGCATAGTGCAGGGGGTTGGACTAGATGACCCAGGAGGTATCTTCGGATTCTATGATTCTAAGGGAAAGGCAGCAGATTTTTAAAAACTCATTTGAAGTAGAGTTTATGATATTAGAAGGCTGGAGGCTTATCTCACACATATGATGAGTACCAGCACAAAATACACTGTATGTTCTAAACACAGTGTTCCCCAACCCCCAGGCTATGGCCCGGTACCAGGCAGTAGAGCCCTCGGTACCGGGGGGGGAGGCCACTGGGCACGCCACCCTCCCCCCCCCATGGTGCGGTGCTCACTGTGCCTGTAGCGATCGGCGGACTTCAGCGGACTAATCACTCAAGCCTAGGAGAGAGGAAAGCCCGGGGACTGGGGGGGAAGCAGGAGAGCAGCACTTGCCACACACCGCTCACCAGCATGCCCAAACGCGCAGGTGCAGAGCTGCCACGCCTGCGCATTTGCACTCGCTGGTGAACCCCGTGTGGCGAGCGCCACTCTCCCTCTTTCCCCCCAGGTTTCCCTCTCCCCCCCAATCCCCGTCCTGAAAAAGGTTGGGGACCACTGTAAAGTATTTATCTTCCTTCAGGGCACTGTGTCTAATCAGTATTTGGTTTTGGTGTACAAATTTTGAGCATCACTTATTAACATTGTTTCTACACTATTAAAGATGAGTTTGTGTCAGACAGATCCCCTACCTCTTCCTACTGGTAAAGACATATGGTGTAAGACAGCAAGGTTTTCCTCCCATGGTTTTCTGAAGTACACAGTAGTATAAAGTTTTAAAATAGTACTACATAATTCTCTAGTAGTACCAAGTTTTAAAATAGTACTACATAAAAATTATTAGGGTGCACAGGAAAAAATACAGTTAATTTTGGTTATGGGATTTGTATGCTTATATAAATGACTTAAGTAATCATTAATTTAATATGCTCTTCATAATAAGACTTGTAGTAATAACATAACCTCTTATATATTTCAGTAACTCACTTTTCCAGTTTTGTTTAAGGACATTTTTTGTGTGAAGTTGACAAAAGCCCTTCTCCTATTTAGCCAGGTATGTTCTGAGGCCTCTGCTCACCCACAACCTCCAATCCCATATCTAAGAAAGGTGTGAGTCTCTGTCAGAGGCCTTCATTTGGCCTCTCCTTTGGCTTTCCTTATTGCTGTCAGATTTAAAATGGATTTATTGCTTTAGTTTTTCATGATTATAAACCATGGATTCTAATTGTGGGAAAGTAGACATATTACTGTTTAAAAAACTACGTAACAAGCGTGGAATACATATGGAACGGCTGCCTTTGGGGGACAGCTACCCTGCCCAGGATTCCACAAGTCGTCTATATCATATATCCATTTCTAGTTTGCATCCTTTAAATTGTATTTTTTTTTAATGCAGGGGAAATCTAGCAGAAGATACTTCTCTCTGATTAGTACATCAAACAGAAAGCCTTTTAAAAATATAAGTAATCTGTTGTAGAGAAAGTGTGGTGTATTAGAGGACTCCTTAATCTAGTACAGGAGGACATAAGGAGGATAAATGGCTAAACCTTGAAAAACTCAAATTAGAAATAGAGCATAAAACAGTGATGGTTCTGGTGATTTATTTTTGCAACAGACAATCAGGGGAGTGGCACTGGACTTTTCATCACAGTATTCCAGTTGAGGCAGGGATCAGTGCAAATGAAATGCACCAGCAAATAAGACTTATTGGGCTACATATACAATAAAATTGCAGCAGAAAGATATACAGTGGACAAGAAGATCAGGAGGTCAAAATAAAAGATTTTACAGGATTCGTCTGTAATTCTGCAGCTAGGAGATGTTTCCACAGGATTTCAGCTACACACTTCTGGGCATAAACCCCAACAAATAAAATGGGTCTTTCCATGAGCAATCCTGTTTAGAATTACTCTCTTAATCTAAGTGCTATTACACGCTTGCATAAGTGCTGTTAAGTTGCAAGAGGCTTAGGCGACTCCAGCCAGGGGTTTCAAGGCAAGTGAGAAACAGAGTGGTTTGTCATTGCCATCTTCTGCAGTCTTCTTTCGGTGGTCCTCCATCCTATTACAACCCTGCTTAGCTTTCAAGATCTAAAGGTCAGGCTATACTATGCTGTCTTCCTTCATCCTGATGTTTTTAAACTTCAGTTTTAAAATGCTTGTTGGTTGTTGTTGTTGTTGTTGTTGTTGTTGTTGCTGTTGCTGCTGCTGCTGCTGCTGTTGTTGTTGTTATTGTTGTTTCCCACCACTCCTGGAAAGCTGCCTTGTAGCAGGTTACAATATCAGTTCAATAAAAACCCATTAAAAACATTAAATAAGGAGACATAATATACAACATAGCAGTATAACTCATCTACCTTCCCCACCAACACAACTTCCAGCGGTGGAGGTGAGAGGGAGCCATAACTGAACACCATCAGATGTTCCAGTGGTTGTATCTACTTCTTAAAGGGGGGGTGGGCAACTGATCTCACTGCCCTGGCCTCATACGTAGAATTGGCGTAAGAGCTCTGTCTTGCAGGACCTGCAGAATGGCGAAAGCTCCTGCAGGTACTGCATGGCTCTTCTGGGAGCTTATTCCACCAGGTGAGGGCCAGGCCCAAAAAGGCCCTGGCCCTAGTCAAGGCCAGGTGAGCTTCTCTGGGGCCAGGAATGACCACCGAGTTGATACCCACAGAGCGCAAAGCTCTGCAGGGAACATAGGGCGACAAGCAGTTCCTCAGGTATGTGGGTCCCAGACCTTGAAGGGCCTTAAAGGTCAAAACCAAAACCTTGAACTGGATCCGGGCCTGCCTCAGCACAGGCTGGACGTGGGCCCTCCAAGATGTTCCTGTGAAGACCCTTGCAGCCACTAGGAGTACAAGGTCTCTCCTTTAGTAACTGCAAGTCCAGTTTTTTGCAAAAGCTACTTAAAATTGAGTGCAATGCTTTTGGTATACAGAAAATGCCAAAAAAAAAGTGTGCAAGGGCACAGGTGGAAGAGGGAAGTGACTGCTGAAAATGTTAATGAGAATTAGGAAACATCTCAACCCTAGTGACAAAGTAAAATCTTGAAAGAACAGCCATGCCTATCATATTCCTAAACTTTCAGTATTTAATTTATTTAGCATAAAACTTGGAGAAAGATATTCCTCTAATTGCTGTTATATAAGCAGCTTGAAATAGAATACTTGCAGTGGGATGTTGAAACCACAGTGTTTAATTGATGAGTACAATCAACTAGTTTCTACATATTTTCTTCGATTACTGATTTCATGAAAAATGGCAATTGCTTTGGCAGACTTTTTATTTTTGTGGGAAGAGTATATAAGTGTTTTTCCAACTGAGTGGTTGGAGACTGCATTAGATACTGCTACAATTGGTGTGTTTAATCACTGTTATAGCTCCCTCTGTCTCATTTAAATCATTGCTTCACAATAACGAGCCAACTTATTTATGCCCATATTGTTTGCAAGCCTAAGGAAAGGGAAGGGTGCTAAGGTGCAAAAGAAAAATGGAACATATAACAAAACAAGCATTGTAATGCACTCTATATAGGTCTCCCTTCAAAGCCAACTTGGAAGCCACAGGTCAATTACTAACAGGAGTTTGATAGAGCATCCATATTATTCCCATTCTGCAAGTGCTCAGAATTTGATTTCCCCTCCTGCATGACCTGTTCTGCCTCACCTCAAAGTGACCATCTAGGCAAAGTTTTGCCTTCCAGGAACATGTGCCATCATGTCCTCTATGCCATAATGATCTCTAGCAGCTCCTAATGTCAGCTGAGAGGGAAGCAAACAGTGCAATTAAAGGTATTGGATATCAACATACAAATCCCTTCATAACTTTGGAGCCTCAAATCTGCAGGACCACTTCTGTTCCTATACGCCACCACAACAGTTCCACTTATCCAAGCAGGGCCCTTCTACAAGTACTACCTTGCACATGAGCAAGATCCACAACTGTTTGTAAATGTGCATTATCTGCTGTAGCCCTCATCTTGCAAAATGGCCTACCTGTTAGAGTTCAGAAGCCTACTGTTTTCCTGGCTTTTCACTGTGTATTTTTAACACAGGTAATATGACTGCACTATAATGAAATGGTCCAAACCCTGTTACACCTTTTCTTGCATGTCCATCCTGTTGACTATGTTTACACAATATAATTTGCCCTGAGTCTCCATGAAAAGGTGGATTATAAATAAAGAAATAATGCATAAATATTTCACCTGAAATGTCTTCCTTGGATGAGGGAGTATGGGCTTGCAGCTGCAAGTCCACCATCAGCACCACTTCCTTCTCCTCTTGGAAGCTGAGAAAAACATGGAATCAGCAGGAGGAGAAGGCCCTGCCACTGCCAGAACAAGTGGCTGGGTGAAAGCTGATGAGGCCAGTTACTAGCTCTCTAAGGAGGAGGGGGCAGGGGCGAGGAAGGTGTCTAACCTGTTCCTTTGGGTTGGGAGGTGCCTCTCTGTGCCCTTCTAGAAGACAGGGACATTCTGGAAAGAATGTCCAATAACAAAAAGACCCTGCCCTGTAATCACCAGCCTGGGTGGACTTACCTAAGTCTTAGGGATACTGGCTGCTGGAATGGAAGAAAGAAGCTATGATCTGGGCAGAGCCCTATTTAAGATCTGAGGATCAGGTGGACAGGCCAGTCAGGGGCTGGAAGTGACAGAGTTAATGGGGAAGGATAAAAGGGAAGCACCCCAATGGCCAAGGATGAGAACCAGTTGTCCTATCTGGTAAAGAAGACAGACTGGTTGAGAAAATGAAAGCAAAAGGTGAAGATAACCTTTTTTTTCCCTCCATGAACTCTGAGGCCACAAAGGTGGTCGGGGGGGGGGGGTTGAAACTCAATGCAGGATTGCAGGAGAGTGTGAGATCCCTCAGGCATGGAGATCCTGACATGAAGATTTCCCTCTATTGCTGATTTAATTGTGTGGACGTTAACCACACCTATTAAGTAATGTCTGTGATATAATTAGTGACAATGCAATGTTTTTTTTTTCTCTCAGATCTGCTCTGTATCATGTATTTCATTTTGTAGCTGTCTGCTGTGTAGTTTTTACTGGTGATGTACTCATCCTATCCATTGCTGCAAGGAATTTTCACATACCAGTATTGTTCCATTTTTCAGTGCTTACATAGTGTATGTTTAACTGAAGAATTCACTGGTCATTTTGAAAGCTAAAAGCAGCAAGGCTACTGTGTCCTGCCACTATTTATCGTTAGTTTCTGCTCACTCGTATGTTTATCAGCTTAAATATCATGAACAGTTGGTCAGCTAAAATCAGATTGAGTGTAGTGTGGTTTTTATTTGTTTTTGCTTTTTTACTATTTAGAGGCTGCACTCCTTTCCCCTATTATTTAAAAATTATTATCCTTAATTTTAATAGTTTTGTGACAAAGCCACCTCCACCCATCTTCAGCCAGCATGGTGTAGTGGTTAAGAGTGAAGGCTTCTAATCTAGGGTTTGATTCCCCACACTTCCACATACAGCAGCTTGGTGACCTTGGACTAGTCACAGTTCTCTTATGGATTATCTCATAGGGCAGTTCTTCCTGAGCTCTCTCAGCCCCACCTGCAGAAAGGTAGGGAAGACAATTGTAAGCTACTTTGAGACGTCTTTAAGTATGATTTGCCAAACTTTTCTGAGTATGCAGAAACTCCCCAAAGTAGAGGACTTCGAATATTTTGAAACAAAATAGGTTTATCAAGAGGACAATAAGCACTGGGTGTATTTTTATGCTCCTCTGATCTCTCTTGTTTTGTTTACATTCTAGAACTTGGACTTGAGGGGAATTGCTGCTCATTATTTTGCTGTGGTCCTGATTTGCTCATTTCAGAGGAGTAGAACACAGTTGGGGGAGGGGGAATCTCATTCGGAACAATTGTCATGGTACAAATTGGAAGATACCCAAGAGAAATGCTGCTTCATACCTCATCCCATTAAATGTTTCACAGATTGCTTAAGAAATTGATTGCTATCTGCATTAGCTCCTTTTTAGTCATCCTTAAACTGATGCATTCTTTAAAGAATTCGTCTTATTAAGATTCAGACAACCTGAAATCTGATGGAGGTGAAATTGGGTAACAATATTTGAGACTAGAAGCAGTATCTATGAGACCACAAGACTTATAAGAGAAGGGAAACCCCTCCTTCCCTATCAGTCCCTATCTCTGCATGGGACAAGGCCACCAGCCAGATGGTCAATTGTGGCTTGGCGCATTTCCAACATGGTCTACACCAACTAGGTGACCACGCCCAAACCACCATTGAAGAAATCTGCCAGCCAGGTGATGCGGGAACATAGGGCTATACCCACATGGTACACTTTCAGACCCAATCCACCACCAAAGAACCCCCACTAGCCAAGCAAACTCTAACAGCATTTTGTATTAGAGCATATTCCCCCTCAGTAAGGAAGACCTTTGTATTCTGTTTGGCTAGTTAACCCCCCCTTTTTATTGTATTTTTCTACAAATGTGATGGTTACCATAAGTTACACATACAATTACCCAGCATGGCACCCCTTGCATATTGACATTAGATATTTGGCTAGAATCCATTCGACCAAAAGACAGACAAACAGAAGACTCAACATCTCTAAAGAACCATCTATATATTCATCTCGTGGCCTGAATTCCAAGATGCAGAGTTGCATGTTTGAATACTCTTTCAGGGATGATACAAATTCTTCTCTCCAGTATGCTTATTTGTGTGCATCAAGGGCATGTATTTTTCAGTCATGCACCCCTCCACTGGTAGCCTGAAAATCCTTATCGCTTTATTCTCTTGAATGTTTAAAATGGTCCTAAATTGTGATGCAACAAGTTCTGATCCCTTTCATCCAGTATACTCATTTAGTTGTATTTTATAGAGCTGAACTGGAAAAGGGTACTAAACCTCCGAAAATGTTTATCCATGCTGCATGAAAAACCTGCGTACATAATATATAAGCCTGACATCTGCACCCTTCTGGGTAATAATATATCCATTTGTGGGAGCTGGGAGCTCTCATTTTAAATAGCTTTGTGCCATTTTATACTTGCAATCTCTTGGGTTGTGCAATTGGGATATGTAATTATATCTTGTGGAAATTGATGAGGGGAAAGGAGGGGAGGGGGGATCTGGAAAAGGTTATTGAATCACGGCATGCATCTTGCTCAGGAAAAATATGTGTATGTGGGATGTTCAATTTCTTTACACACTGCACTCAGAGATAGTTCTGAAAACATAAAGTAGTTGATATTCATTGAACTTGTGTAGTTTCATTGTATAATATTATAGACTTGCCACTATTATGAGTTCCTCCAAGGTTCACCAACTTGCAGCAAAATGTGTGTGATACAGTCAGAAACAACACTTTATAAAGACTAAAAAGTAGATTTATTTGTGAAAATGCCAAATACGCTGCAAGGAGAACACCCATTCAGCCCTTCCAAAAGTACATTTATTTCAGGAAAGAAAAGAACTAATGCTTGAGACTAAATTTGAATTTTAGGTACACATATTGCCTTTTTACATTAATTACAGCATAAATGGGCATATTGTACCTAGGGGATTCTTTCTGCAAAAGGAGGATGATAAAATCCTATCACCTCACTATGTTCATTGTCTTAGACATAAAACTGGAAGTCAAATGGCTTTAGGTTACATTTAACTACTGTGCCAAAGAATTGGTTGCTAGATATGTATTTTAATCATTCTTTATATTATATTCTTCAGATTAAGACCATGTTTCTCCCTTAGAAAAAAAATCCCTTTTGAAAAGCCTTCTATTAGAATCTTAAAGGGAAGAAACTGCTAAACGTCAATTAAAATAGTTTCTGTAGAAATTGCTTTTAGAATAGATTAGTTTCAGAAAGAAATATGGTCTTCTTACTGACATTTTGAGGTTGCCATGTTACACTGTGAAGTCTACAGGGCCAGTAGTCCTATCTCCCTGGGAGGGGCATTATTTATGCAGTGCCAAAAAAAAAATTGTTTTAAATTGTTAGACTAGGAGTGAGGGAGATTTCTGATTTTACTGTTATGACTTATGGGGCTGTTGCCCATTTTATTCTGTAAGCCACCCTGAGCTGACTTTGTTGGGAGGGGCGGGATATAAATCTAATAATAAAATTTAAATAAAATAAAAGACAAGTCAACACACTAGAAATGTATAGGCTGTCCTTTTACTCCTTGGCTTCTTCTCAATGCCAGTTTGAGATCACCAGTTCACTACTCATTACCTCCACTAGCTCATTAGTTCACTACTCAGTTAGCCATCACCATTTCACTACTCACTACCTCCACTAGCTCATTTCTAAGTGCTATGACCATGTCCTTGCCATGTGTTTTGAGCCCAGGACCTGTTAGTGAGGACTTCTCAGAGGAAGAGTTTTGCCAGAGGCTCCCAGCATCACCCAACCTTCAGCTGGATGAGAGTTTAACTCAGCCAGATGTTCAACAGTCAGAGAGCTCTGACCAGCAGAAGGAAATGGCACTGCAGACAAACGAGGGCTTAGACTCCAAAGTTGTTGCAGATGCCTCTCATTCCTCTGCCCATCCTCCAGCTGGAGCTCCCTGTTCTATCAATCTAGCTGGCTCACTTGATCCAATTAAGCAATGCTGGCTACCTGCTCAAAGAGAGCTCCAGTTTAAAGGTACAATGCCAGGTTAGCAAGTCAGTTGCTGACTGCAGAAGTCTATGAGTCATCATAGTGAGGATGCAGAGGCTGCTGACAGCCTATATTAACATGGGGCTAGGAAGGCTGGGTTGCGGATGCAACTTCGTAGCCATGTGTGATCTGCTCCTTTTGGTGATACCCTTGACTCACTGAACTGTCTGACCTTGCATTCTGTCTGTCCCATTGGTATTCTGGGTTTGAAACCTGAGACCAGCAAACCCAGCTCATTAAGCATCTTTCCTGGCCACTGTATGCTGGAAGAGATCCCTAAGTGGCCAGTGTCACCTGATTCCCCCTGTTTCAGGAGGTTCTTGCTCTTGGTTTCTCACTGCTTTTTTTTTTTGGGGGGGGGGCTCCATGATTGGCTGCCAGGCCTTTAGGTGGGCTGAGCAGGGCCATGTGACCCTTTATATGGAGTGGTGCAGCTGTCTACCACCTCTAACTCTCCTTCAGCGACCTTCGTAACAACCCCCTTATACCACCCTCATAACACATTATGACAATCCATTCCACCCTTATAATACACCAAGGAGCAGCAAAATCAAGAATCCCAATTTTTATTTTTATTGGAATTCCTGGATTTTGGGGACCCATTTGTCTGATAATTCTAAAACTCTAGAAATACCTGGAAACTACCACTTTCAGTTCAGAAGAATCCCAATGCACTCTTTTTATTATTTTTTTAGCTTTCTGCTAAATGCTCGAATTTCCTTAATCAGTTACTAGAGAAGTGAACCTAAAACACTGCATTAAAGATATAGAATAGCAAAACATGTAAACTTCATTCCTGGTAGTAGCCACCTTTGCAATGGGATTATACCATCATTTCTTGTATTTCAATCGCTAAAGAAGGCCAAACTATAGGCCCATTAAGTTCAGGATCACAGCATGCATGAATGGATGGATTCATTCATTCATTTCTAGGCTCTCCCTCTATCAATAGTGTTGGGGTGGCTTCCAGCACATTAAAATCTCAAGTACAGAATTCACATATAAATTCAAATACTAGTAAAACATGGAGGGACAATGGGCTTCTGCTTTTTGCCCATACCATTTTCCTGAACTATTTGCATCATGTGGAAGCTACATGTACGCAGAATACTTCACAGGCGCTTCTAAAGCATGGCAAATAACTCTTCCCAAAGCTGTTTTGACTTAGGTAAATGATGCACATAAAAAGGCCTGTCTTTCTCCTCGCCTGAGCTTAATGGAACTTTGATAGACTTTTAAGATGATGTACACAGGGAAAGATTTTTTTTTAATTTAATGTTGCTTGATACACAAATTTATAGACAGAATGGATTGTAGTACTTCTTCAGGTTGCTTTTGGGCACAGTCTTTCAGTCTGGACAGTGGCATTTTGGAAGACATTATTGCCACTAGTAAGGGAATGCCGTTCTTCTGGCAACAGAGCTATAAATGACTAATGCGTTCTCCTAACCTTAATAGATTACTACTTAGATAAACCTGATTAAATAAATCATTTAGTACAGTGGTTAAAGCACCACGTACGTGGGGTGAAAACACATTTTTCTCTTCCTAGCAATTCAATAATCTTTTGAGGTATTGTAAATAATGGTTTTAATAAAATATGTGTGTATGCCTGTTGCATGCAAATGGAGAACATTGCTGGTACCTATGGAAAGACTAAATGTCCAGTGGCATCTTAAAGACTTGCAACATTTGTGGCAAGGTATGAGCTTTTGTGAGTCACTGATCACTTCTTCAGATTCTTTACCCCCTCTCAAATTTTGCCACAGATTTTGATAGTCTTTGAGGTGCTATTGGACTCTTTCTCTTTTCTACTGCTACAGACTAACACAGCAACCCATACTGATCTATCTTTGTGGAAAAACTGGTTAGCTTAGTGAAGCACCACCATTCATATAGAACAGGAGTCCCCAAAGTTTTGAGCCTTCAGGCACATTTGGAATTCTGAGAGATGTTGAACTTCAACCAAATAGTGGCTGCTGTAGGAGGAGGAGCCAAATCACAAATAGTTTCCACAAGAGGCAGAACTATATGGAATTCCTCCTCCCTCATACTTCTTGAGAAGCCTGAAAGGAAAAGGAAAGCAAAAGTGCTTACCAGTCCTTCTGATCATCCAGTGGAAAACCCTTTCATTTGAATAAGGTCAGCCAGTAACAACCCCTGCCTTTCAGTGGCCCTGCCCACTTTCTGAAAAAGCTTGATAGGTACCAAGAAAGGATCTGGTGAGAACCATGGTAGCCAAAGGCCCCACTTTGGGGGACCTGGTTATAGAATATGTGTTTGTGCCCCCTTCTTCACTGTTTCATTATGTATGATTGGAGCTCAGTGAGGGGGCTTAATCTGTTACTATAAACTTGGGCTTATATTGATTGTGATTGTTACAATTTGGCCTGCTTGACAGCCAAACTCTGTTTGGAAGACAGTTATCAAAAGATTGATATGGATTTATTAATTGTATCTATATAATTTGTTACCATTTTAAAACTATATTCCTACCTTCGCTGGATGAACATTTAGAATGGTCAGTCTTGGAATTGGTAGAAACATATATGTGCAAGGTACACTTAGGAAATACTCTGTTCATTTAATGTGTTTTGTGAAAATTTAAACATCACAGTGGACCTCACTGAGCCATGAGGATTAGTGTGTCAAAAGTCTTTCAACTTTCCATTAATAACAATTCTGCAGAATATTCTTTAAAACCATTCTCCATGGTTTTCCTATTCATAGTATCACCGCTATAATTTAACTTTACTGTAGTGTCAGCCTGTGTTTAACTATGTATAGAAATTATGTTTATAGAACAGAATGATGATATTAATAAATATTATGAATAGCTCCTAAAATGTAATGATTTATCAGGCAACTAGTCAAGTAAAAAGTCTAATTACAATTTCAGTCATTCCTTATATTTTTCACTAAACTCATCTCTTTTTAGAGAACCATTGAAGGTAATACTAAGACACACAGCAAATGCCATAGCAACTTATAATTACAGTTTATAATGGTTCTGTGGCTAGATATTCCTTCCATTGGTGTTATTTTTACTTGTTTTTGTTTTTTTCAGAGCTTCTTTGAAGGACAGTCTGCACCATGGGACTCAGCTAAAAAAGATGAGAACCGAATGAAGAATAGATACGGGAATATCATTGCATGTAAGTGTTGGCAGTATAATTGTACTACTGTGTAACTTCCTTTTAGTAACTGACAAGACTGCCCACCAATATTCTGATCTCTTGATGTCTGGAGTAAAAACAGAGTCCTGGCTGTTATAAATAGTAAGGGAGAAATAAACATTGTAATATTCCAAAGTCTTTAATAAAAATATAGTACTTTACTTATGAGTTCTAGGATCCTAATGCGCTTGAACAAAATGACTAACTGAAAGATCATTGCTCGTTCTGAAAAGATTAGATTTGAAATGTGGAAAAAGATAAAAGTTAATATCTACAAATATCTAATTTACTATGAAATTGAGGATTGAACAAGTTGGGGTCCTACTTAGGTGGTACAGTATAGTACAACTATGATGTACACTGCCCTGAGTTGGCTTTCTAGGAGAGCGGTATAGAAATGTAATACATAAAAAATAAGTAAATACAATCTAGTCTATGGACTATATTTCAGTAAGGACGAATCACTCCCATTAAGTATGAAATCTTGTTGTTAAAACAAGATTCCTCATAGCATATGAGGAGTGGTAGGATCCAATTGGCTTTTAGTTGTGCTGTGTTACGCTGGTTGTCTTTAGAGCTCTGTGCAAATAGCAAGCATGAAGCTAATCTAAGGTGACCAGATTTTAACATTGGTAAAGCGGGACACCATTGACCAGGGGGGGTTCTTGATTAAAAATTTGGTCTATATGGAGCACAAAAAGTTTTATAGAACACATAGAACACAAAAATAGTATTGTAATATATTTTTTAAATTTCAACATAAGTACAATTTGCCAGGTGCCCCCAGATGTCCCTCCAAAAGTGGGACAATCTGGTCACCTTAAGCTAATCAGCTGTAACTAAATATGTCATTGGAGCTAAGCAGTACTTATAAACTTACAGCCTTGCCAGAGAAATTATACATGCTCTAGCTCAGAGCCCTAGAGCACCCTTTCTTTGAGAAACTCCTGAAGCATTCTTCAGGCTTTGAGAAACCCCAGAAGTGATATGATCATGCGGAATATGGTTGGGAAGCATAGCTGTGTACATGCCCACCCAGGACCCCTCTTAGGCCCATTATTGGCCATTTTGGGAAGTCAACATGATCATATATGGTCATATCACCCCATAATGTTTAACCAATTTAAAATATGTATTAAAATTAATTAGCTCCCACCCACTCAGGTAACCCTTATAGGGCCATCAAGAAACCCCAGGGTCTCATGAGACCCTGGTTGAGAAAGCCTGCCCTAGAATCAAGTATGGGTTAGTACAGAACCAAATATGGCTCTAAATGAAATATTTAAATAAAAGTGAATTATAAGATAGGTGCTAGAGTAACCAGCCTGTGAAGGAAATGGTTGGGGGAAATTTGTGAGGCTAACAGTTAGGAAGGCTTTTCTATGAATAAACTTAAGTAGGATTCTGAGTAGTCCTGCTTAGGATTGTTCTGTAAAGGGCGTATTTAAAATATGTAGGAAAAGGGAAAAAACAGAGGTAAGCATATGCCAGTAATCCAAGTCTGCCCCATGCACAGAGTGACATTAGTGTACTGAAACAATTGTGCAGGGTGCTCCTATGTACTGGATGGAATTCCTATAGCATCATTCCATGTGATGATGTCACTTCTGGGTCTCATTGCACAATGCCACCTCACTCACAATTTTGCTCCTTCTGCTGCAAAGGGGTGAGAGGTTACCCACTGCTTCTGAGGGGTGGGAAATTGCCCGCTGAGCATTCTAATGTTATTTATAATAAGACCTTCTATGTGCCACCCCAATAAAAGACTTGCAACTATCACAGAAACTTGGGGCTACAGAAACAGTATATTTAACGTTGTATATAACTACTTACACAAGTGGGCTTTTGTATACTGGCTCTTTGTCTCTTGCTTTGAGTTTTGATGTGATTTGACATTTTAATTTTTTTGATTATAAAAGGTTTGGACCCTAGAATCTAGATAAACATTTTAACCTGATATTTCCTTGCTTATAAAACTTTCTGCAGATAAATAAGAATGGCCAAATTCTGTCAGAATAAACACTTCAGGCACTAGGTCTGCCTATCATTTATTGCTTAAATAAAATGAAAAAAATTATATATTAAAAAATCTATACTATCTTTCTTCTTCTTTCCTTGTGACTGTCTTTTGGCCTATTGCCTAGCATCCATCTTTCCAAATGTTCTCAGCTCACATTTCTCCAATACATCCTCAGCCTATGGAAGTGACCTTTGGCACTGAACACTATAGAATCCTACATTATCATGCAGTGTTTTTGGTTATGGGCACATCACACAACATGTTTATACTTGCCTACTACAGTAGTATTATAGTAACAGCAATGTGAGTTTTGATTTTTACAAATAATTAGAAAAATCATCTTATTTAGTGAGCCTGAGATGATAGGTAAAATACCTGAATTTTCTGAAACCTATACTTTTCAAAATGTGTCAACAGTGTGCACTTGAATGCTGCAATAAACTAGTAAAAAGAAGTAATTCAGTGTTGGTCATAAATGTGTGCATTTGCCTGAGATGGCTATGTCATAAAAACTTGGGGAAAGCATAAATGTAAGTAATTCTCAAAGCAGACATACTCAGCACTGTAATCAGTGTAAAAATAGTTTTGATATCTGAACAGAGAACAGTTCCCCTAAGTATATCACAGTGACAGTGAACTTGAAAGAAGAATCTGTAAAGTTATTTAAGGAAATTGTTAACAGTAGGCATGAAGGCTGTTGTAAGGAAGAAAGAAACCTTGAACCAACAGAATCAGCCTGCAGGCTCTTAAGATCAACTCAGTATGTTAGAGAAAAGACAAGGCTGGAACATGAGTTCTTGATTAGTATAATACAATCAGTTGCCTACTTGTGGATTTAACACTTGTCTGAAGAGTCTCCTAGCATAAACAATGCATGTGCAATACGAGAGGAACATGCCTCATAACACTGCAGCAAGTAACATGAACAGGAGTACACTACTGTCATCATATGAATGACTGTAAGTAGTTAATGATGCTTGTAACTGTTCACAAAAAAGTAACATGGAATTAATAGGAATTTTGGGCAACTTTTCTTTAAACCAGTGCCTTTCCACCATAGACTCAGCAAGCCGTCACAGCAGAATAGACCATAGTCCCTAATATTTTTTCCAAGTAACTTTGTGAATCTTTTAGTACAGTGCAATACTATTGCCATGTGGGAAAGCTTTCTTGAATAATTTTTTTATAGTTTACAGAAAGCCAGAAGCGTGGTAATCCTCCTGACCTCCTCCAAGTTGGCTGTTCCATAAAGTGGGGGCCACAGTAGAGAAGACACATATACAGGCAGTTGTTGATTTTGCTCATTTGCAAGTTGGCGCCTATAGAAGTCTCTGATCAAATGGTTCATGGCCTGGATGACTTTTGTGTGTAAGAGCTAATACTTACTGAGCTCAGTAACTGATGGACAGCCTGTGAAGTGACTGCAGAATGAGAATAATACTTGTTATCTGTCTAGCTTCTGATAATAGCCGAGCCACAAAATTCTGCACTAACTGGAGTTTCTAAATTGATTTTTAGGGAATATCAGTGTACCATACATTGCAGATTTGAAGTGTCAATGCTATAGTGGTGTGGATCCATGGTCAAATCAGATTATTAGGTACATGTGCCACCAAGTTGTAGCAAACTTATGGGAACCCCAGCAAGGGGCTTTCAAGGCAAACGAGAAACAAAGGTGGTTTGCCATTGCCTTCCTCTGCAGAGTCCTCCTTTGTATCCAAGTACTGGCCCTGCTTTGCTTCCAAGATCAGGCTATACCATGCCACTTTCCTTCTATAAAGTCCTTATTAATAGGGAAGAGTGATTTACTTATTTAATCCCTTACCTAAAAGTGATTTAAAGGTAGTATAGCATATTCATGGGTAGAACTTATCAAGTCAGTGTAAAAAAAATTTGAAATTTATATTTTAACTAACACAAAGGACACTCCCTGGAATGTACAATAGAAGGAAAAGAATAAAGACATATGTGAACAGGCTATTGTTAGCAAAGAGTAGACATATCTCAGAAGCCAGGACAGGGAAGGATTCTTCTCACGAAAGCTCTTTAAATTAACCTCGTTATTGACACTACTATTATAATGAACAGAGAAAGATAGCCATCCCTCTAAACATGACTCTGCTTTAGTTGAAAGAAATATAAACATCATAGCTGGAGTATAGCATAGCTGAAGTTGAGAATGTTATTATGAAAAGAGCAGCTAGTGCCACTTGTCTGGGTAACAGGACCTGTTTATTTGTAATGTGAGAAAGCACTAGAGGCATGCAGTATCAGGAGAATATCTTTTGATTAATAAAATACAAATGAAGCACAGGCAGTACAACCACTAATTCTACATCAGATCCCAAAGAAAAACAGCACTGACTCTCCTTAGCCCCTCCCACACACAGCCAACACTCAGCAGTCTTCCTCTGATCAACTTCAAATTATAGCAGACTATATTTCCCAGTCTTTATTGCTCTCTGACTGTAACATTCTAAAACCTAAAGAGAGATATTGAGCTGGAAGGGGCTATTTTACCAGACTGAAAGCCCAACAACTACATGCTACAATTTGTTACTGCCAAAATGGCTTTAGTCTCTCAAAACAGAGATAAAATATTTAATACTAATTTAATTTCCTTTTTTGTCACACATGTACATTAGCAGTAGAATGTAAAGCCAACATAAAGCAATGGAAAACCCCTTTTCAGTCTCTCCCCTCATACAATCACTAACTAAACATCTCCCCTTTTCATAAGCATTGAGAAAGTTTTTGTAGCGTCAAGCATAGGGATATTTTGGTAATCTTCTGAATTTATCCCAAATTACATAGTAAAGAAAAGCAGTAGTGGGAGAGGGAGAGAGGGAGGGGAGTGGATGTGGTTTCCTCTGGGAAGTAAGTAGGTAAATATAAAGAGACCAGACTATGGTGATAATATATTTTATGCTCGTATGTTTGCTTTTTTGAATAGGTATTTACATATTTTAATACCTGTTTGTATTACAGAATCAGGACAGCTAAGGAAGTCAGCTAGTTTTTGCAGAATTGTTTTCTAAATAACCAAAGCCATATAGAGTAGGGGACTGTACAAATATCAGCATTTTCCCAGCCAAATGCACTTACAGTAGAGCACAAGGTAGTAAGAAAACAGTTTGCAATCTTGGAACTAATCTCCAGCTGTGCAAACCTCCTACATTCCAATGGGACCTGAGCCGAACTTGTTTTGTGGATTGAGCTGTCAGCACAAACAGGATTTTCAGATATATTACTCATAACCTAAGACCAACAAGGAAACTTCTTCAAAAAGAACAAAAGAGATGGAATGATATGATACTTCTAATATTCTACATATTATTAATATTGATGGTCGCAATTTGAGGGTAACCATCTAGAATGCTTTTTGAGAAAGGTTTATGAAAATATACACATAAACTATATGCCAAAATATACAGAGGCAATCAGGGTCAGCCAAAGAGCTTTTGATATTGTGACTGTTAATACTGTAACCTGGGTGTAAACTGCATGGGGTTTTTATTCCAACCCGATTCAGTCCCTGCCCTCTACACAGAATGCGATTTCCGTTTGGATTTGGGGCGATTTTAATTTTCCTTCTGCAGCAAGAAGGATTGATCCGGAGTCACCCTACCTTTATTGTGCCATATCTCAGACTGCTTTTAATCCTGAATATATTCAGAAAATCGCGTTGTTTTGAATCTGGGCTCCGCTTCCATGGTAGAGGACCCGTGATTGGCTACAGGTGGTCATGTGACAAGCCTGCCTTAAATGAGAAGCCCCTAAGTTCTCTCAACTTCTGTCGGCCTTGGATTTTTTTGTGTGCCTTCTTTGTTCCCACCCCCCTTTCAAGAAAAGAAAAGATTTTTTTCCTCCCTCCTCTGACTTCTTGGATCCTCTCCCCCCCCCCTTCAAGAAAACAAAGAAAGAGTCTCCATTTGCCCCCATTGCCTCCATTTGCCTCAGAGTCTCTTCTGAGCCTCCCTAATCACGGGCAGAAGACTTTCCTGTTTCAATGGGGAGGGGGGGGAAGAGGACTCGAGTTCAAAGCGATCTGAATTCAACAGGATTGACAATGGAATAAAAAAAGTAAGTGCAGACTCTGCCCTGGTTAGGGAACTGTACGTTTTCTGGGAAGGAAGGCTAAGGGAGTAAGAGGATCCAGAATGTTCCCCATTCAAGTCTGAGGAAAATTGCTCCTAGAAAAGAGATGTAATACCTATCTAGTGTGAAAGAGAGGATTAATTAGGATCCTGAATTAATGAAGTGAGAAGCTTAGTCGGTCCCTAACATATTTGAGAGAAATAACTCCTAGAAGAATTAGATTATCCCTATCATCAAGTGTCTGTTAGACAAAGATACTTAAATGTAAGCAGAGACTGCCAAGAAATCACTCTCCTCAAGTTTTAAAGACCAGCCTGAATAACAGAAAGTTACTTGCTTGTGACAAGTTATCTGGCATTTATTTGTTTATAAAGTTATCTTGTTCTTGTTGTCCACCTCATATTGCCAACACATGATTCCAACCTATTTCCCTTCAGAGTTAAATAGTTTATTTCTTAATTACCATCAGCCTCTTGTGTGCCATATTCAAAACATGACATAAGGATTGTAGTCTCCTCCTCAGTTCCCTAGACTGGGTCAGCTTATATCTAAATATATTCAAGGGACTGGATGGGAACAGGCAGAAAGAAAAATAAGAAAAAGAGAGGAGGGGGAGACTGAGAACAAGATAAAAGTAAATCCTATGAGGAAGGGCAAAATCCTCATAGACACCTAAGGTAAAATAGTTATGGGACAGTTGTAGTGGTGGAAAGTCTCATCAAGTTGCAGCTGGCTTCAATGGTGTGTCCTTAGAGTTTTCAAGTCAAGATGTTCAGATGTGGTTTGTCATTGCCAATCTCTCTGTAATGATCCTGGTATTCCTCAGTGATCTTCCATCCAAATGCTAACCGGGACCAACCTTCTTAGCTTTTGACATCTATCCAGGCTAAGGACGATTAGTTGGCTAAATTAGCTGCTTTCTTGGTCCTGCAGACATAAAATAAGATACATGTGCATTTAATGAAGCATTTCATAATCTATTAGCAACCAGTATTAGCCGTGGAATCTGTATTTCACTTATGACAGTATGACTACTCAGGCAAAAGGTGGTGTATAATACAAAGAAAAGGGAGATTCTAGAATAGTTGCTAGAGTCAATTCCATTACTCAACCTCTGACTGCAACTAACTAAGAGTTTATTAAGTATAAGTAGTTAGACAAAGTGTGTTGGCTTCAGTGGACTAAGAATTCTGTTTAGAATTGCACTTTAAGAATACCTGTATAAATGTATAAATGTACTCCATAAGTAATTCAGATTTGAAAATATAGTAAATTATGGACCAGTGGATATTAACAGTTTTTTATAATTTAAACTGCAATCCAGTCACCATGTCATACTGTTACTCCCAACCAGTTTTTTTCTCTGTCAATTTTGAATTTGCCCTTAACTGTATTAACTGAAAGCAATTTAAATGCTTTCACATTCTGTAGGAAAGTGATTTAAAAACTGTGGCCCATGGGCCAGCACTGCTCTGCACTGTGTTTTCAGGTCATGCAAAAGACCATGACGGAAATAATAGAGGAAAATGAAGACCTTTCCCAATGCTAACTGTGGTGCATATCAAATTAAAACTCAGTTCTTTCTGCATTCCCAGAATGCTGTGCTGAATGTGTAGAGGGAAACATGTTGTTAGAATCAGGAAAACATTGCTAAATTAACAAGCACTTGGTGTCAGATGTATTTCAATCCAACACAGTATTCTCATGGAGTTGGCTTTGTGTAGATGGTTGGGATACTTCTGGCATATAAAGTATCCTCTTACACAAGGGATATGCATGGTGAGTGACTCACACGTACAGTTCATAATTTATTATTTTTGTCACAAGAAGAGCGTTAAGAAGAAAACATATTATGGGCTGCCCTTTGGAACAGCACCTTAAAAGCATCCTTTCACAAGAGACTTTTAGTATATGAACAGGCCTCTGTACAAATGTTTTGACATCTTGATAATGGATCAGAGGGAGTAGCCTCCCGTGTGGCTTCACACATGACATCTGCAACATAAAGAAATGTTTGGTTCACAAAGTACAAACAAACAAGAACAATTATCTGTGCTACAGGAAAGTTTCTTTGGGGAACCAGTGTGGTGTAGCAATTAGAGCGTCAGACCAGGATCTGGGCAACTCCACTCTGAATGCCCATGCTGCCATGAAAGCTTTCTGGGTCAGTTACACTCCCAGCCTAAATTCACATGATTGCCATGAGGACAAAATGAAGGAGGGGGAAATGATATGAGCCTCCTTGGATATCCCACTGAGGGCCGGGATTGAAGTAAATAAATAATAAATTTTAAAAATCTAGAAAGAAAAGATTCTGCCGTACATTGTATATCAACAGCATACTAGTCCAAAATCAGTATTAATCTGGTGATTCATTCTAAGCTCTGTTATAATTCATATTTTGGCCAGAATGGGAAAGACTATATACATTTTGGGATGCAAGTTTTTGCAGAGTTTATTTTGTTCCTAAAGAAGCATGATAGCTACAAATGCATAGGACACCTTATTCCACAACAAACAGGTGACTGTAACTGCAGCTTTCCCTTTTTTATATACTACTAGTATTTGAAAGTGATCATAATATTGTAGAATCAGAGTCCAGTAGCACCTTTAAGACCAACAAAGATTTATTCAGAGTGTGAGCTTTCGAGTACAAGCACTCCTTGTCAGACTAAGAACTCCTTACATGGCCGTGGGAATATATAGCAAAAATTAATTCTGTTACATTAGTAAACTGCGTCACACATCCAAATACAGCCAATGATAATTCTTTGCCAGAACAGCCAATCAATCCCCTTGAAATTCAGTTGTTATTCACACAAACATGGGAGAAATAAAACTGTCTGTGAAAGTGATCAAAGTCTATGACATCACCATATGTTGCTTGCCCTATCTGTTCCCATACCAGTGTGAAACATTCTTACAAGGTAATTGTCGGTAACTATCTTATCCCAAGGCCAGGGAGTAAACTCAACATACCATAAGATTACTATTACTTTACAGTCACATTATCACAGTATCACAAATAAAATAAGTTGTGAGGAACATGGATACACAAGTTGAGCAAGGTTAGCATGAATAGCGAGATAAAAAATCTTTGTCCCTATTGAGTCCTGGGTATCTTGTAGTATTGAGTGTTGTAATAACTTGCATCTCTGCAGTCTCCCTTTCTAGCCTGTTCTTGAAGTTCCTTTGCAATACCACAGCTACTTTCAGGTCCGTTGTTGAATGTTCTGGAAGGTTGAAGTGCTCCCCTACAGGTTTTTCAATGTTGTGGTTTTTGATGTCAGACTTGTGTCCATTAATTCTTTGGCGTAGGGTTTGCCTTGTTTGCCCTGTGTATAGAACAGTGGGGTATCGTTGGCATAATATTGTGTAATATTTCAGTTTATCTTGTGGCGTAGTATTCCCTTATATAGATTATGATTTCATGCACACTTTCTTTTTGTGTGTAGAGAAAGGAATATAAATTATGTGATGCATTTTTATGTTCTATTTCAGATGACCATTCTCGAGTTCGACTGCAACTCATTGAGGGGGATGCAAACTCTGACTACATCAATGGAAATTATGTTGATGTATGTATATTAATCTAGACAACATATCTAATGGTATTATTCAGAGAAAATCATTATTTGTTTATTGGTTGTTTAAAATACATGCTTTATGTGATGAAAATGCCAGCTGCTAAATTCTATGAAATACCACAGTAAAGGTATCCCATATGTATGCTAAAACGTACATTAGAATTCCTAAAGGTTTGTTAAGAAAATTATATTAGCCATTTCCTAAAATTGCCAGATTGGAATGGATTCTTGCCAGTAATTTTATCTGGCTACTTTTCCTCCTGGAGCTTATATAAACGAAAGAAATGTTATTTCCAGTTTCTGTCAACAACTTGGCATAATTCCACATTTAAAAGAGAGTAGTTTGCATATTAATGTGACAAAACTCTGTAATTCCTGATACAGTGACTTGCAATCTCTTGTCATCTCTATACTTTTAAGGCAGCCTTCAAAGTATAGTCTGCATCTATTAACCAGTACTTTTAATGCAAGCAAGACATTTAATTAAATATGTATAGTGTTTAAATATTGAAAGCTGCTTCTTTGTTCAGCCTGCTTCATGTTAACTTAATGTTTTACATTAGAATAAATTCTTTAAGAGACAGCATTTGGGGGACATTGAAAGAATGAAATCAAAAATAGAATTGAAAATTAAGGAAAATATAATGCCATTTTAGGCCCAAGTCTAGCAATAAACTTCAGTAATGTTCATACACAACTTTCATGTTCGTAACTGGAAGCAACTTATTCATGTTAACAATGTTATCAACATTGTTTTCATCTTCATTAATGACACCATGGGATAGCACTGTCATTATCTAATGTATATGCAATTCTGTTGGGTATGATAAAAGAGAATTAGATCTTTTCTTAGTTAATAAAAAAAATACAGCAAGCAAATTACCTCTTTTCCTTCCACTCCTAACATTAAGGATTATGTCCTTCAGCTTGCTTTCATCTAAATACATGTAAATGATGATTAGCATTTGAGTATAAATCTAAGTGAAGACTTCTATTTGCTAGCATGTCAGTGCTTTGAATGTGGCATAACAAAAGTAAATTATAGACCATTTCTGGACAAGGAATCTGCCTCTGAACAGCATTTGGTTGCTGGAAGGTTTTAGAGCCCCATCCACATGACATTGTCTGCATTCCAAGGCTGTCCAAAGGCTGGCTCAAGTTTTGGGCAGACTTGCCTCAAGATGGGGGAAATTGAGGCGCATTCCGCACAAGGATCAATGTGGCAAATTGCTTGCAGAAAGAAATAATGGAATTTAAAATAGTGGAATTTGTTGTAACGCATTCCTACCTTTGTAGCGGAATCCAGTAGCGTTTCAATCGTTTCCCACAGGTTTCCAGTCTTGCCAAAAATCGCTAGAAAGGAAGCGATTTTTTCTGTGCTTTGTCCCGCCCCCGGCCATCAATCAAACGAACAGCCAATGGGCGGTTGTTATCATGCTCTGGAGAAACCCCTTTCCCTTTAAGAGCAGTTTTTAAAAAAAAAAAGAAAAACACAGGTTGCAACAAATATGCCTTGATTCCTTGATTCCTTGCTTCCTCCTAACGGAGAGACCCATCTAGCTGGCAGATGGTGTGTGAGCTGCCAATTCATCGTTGCCACGCTCCCCCGAGTGAAAAAAAAATCCCCCCCCTGTGCACGGGCGCGATTTTCAGCCGAAAATAAAGGGAACTTGCAAATGGGGTTGTGTTGTGCTTTAAAGCAGCTCTGTGGAGGGACTGCAGCCGGAGAAGCCTCGCTGAGTGAATGAAGGCTCGCCGGCTCGTTGCTCTCTGCTCGCTCCGAGAAAAAAAAATGGCAATCGCTTCGCCGAAAGTTCAGAGGAGAGAGCCAGGGGGAGGGACTTTGCTGAAACCACAACGTTAATGCACAGGTCTTTTTCGCTAATGTTGCAGATTGTTTGCAAGAGTGTAGTGCTTTTCGGAGGGTGAATCCACTTTTCTGGATTCCCCTTTAAGCGCTACAACGAATCGCTTTTTGCGGATCGGTTTCAGGAGTTTGGCAGATTGTGTGTGACGTCGTGCATCACTGCAAATTAGTAGTGTTTACAATTTGCCACACTCCTGCTACATTTAACTTGTGCGGAATGGGTCCCAGAGACCATTTCCACACAGATGCTCACACGGAGGATCAAACCTGCTTGCAAATGCGCAGTTGTAAGCCATGCATTTCCATGCCACCTCACAGGAGACTCCTCTCTCATGTTCCCTCTGCCTCATTGTGGCTTTTTGTCTCCTGATGAGGCTGCAAGGGGGGAAAAGCTGAACTTTCCAGCCATTCCTTGGCTTGTCAATTGCAGCCAACCACCAATCACAGCATAGCGATTTTCTTGTGGATTGAAACTTCCCCACCCCCTTCCTGGGTAGATTTGTGGGAGGCTGGAAATGGTAACTGGACCCTGAAAAGTGATTTTGTATAAATAGTGGGCTTAAAAACAAAGCACAAAGATGCCTGGCTGTTTGGGAGAGGGATGCTTCATCATGCCCCCCCTTTCTCCATTCATTCCCCACCACCAGAAAACACAATGTGTTTTGCCTCGTTGATCCCAAGAAGATTTTTTTTTAATGGTGCGGTCCACATTGTTGCCAGACCACAAAGCTACTTTGTCAAAGATAAAATAAAATCTTTTGTAAAGTGTCAACAGTCTTTTTGGGATCATGCAGGCAAAACACAGTCCCATTTGTGTTTTCTGGCAGTGGGGAAAGGGGGGATCGTATTATAAAGGAGCCCTCTCCCAATCAGCCAGGCGTTTAAGTCCAGTATTTACATAAAATCACTCTTTGGGGTCCAATTACCATGTCCAGCCTTTCACAAATCTACCCAGACAGATAGAGTCAGAATTAACACAAAGGTATTGTTCTGGTGTTTTTCCATAGCAACGCAGATGTGTTCATTTTTTATTTAATGCCTTTAAAAAAAAATGTTGGTACTCAAAAGGCCTCTTTTGGATCAGACTGTCCTGCATTTATTTCCTTATGTAAAATGAACTGCCATTCAATCCTTCTCTCCGGCACAGTCCTTAGTTGTTAACCATGTAAAATCCCTCTGAGATCTGCCCTAGACTCTAAGTTTTAACAGTTTCGGCCTATGTAATCAGTCGATCTTTCAGAACCAATCAGGTGCGGCTTCTGATGAAACTTCAAGAGAATAACCTCACACAGTTTGGTGTGGTGGTTAGGAGTGCAGACTTCTAATCTAGCGAGCTGTGTTTGGTTCCCCATTCCTCCTTCACATGCAGCCAGCTGGGTGACCTTGGGCTCGCCACAGCGCTGATAAAACTGTTCTGACTGAGCAGTGATATCAGGGCTCTCTCAGCCTCACCCACCTTACAGGGTGTCTGTTGTGGGGAGAGGAAAGGGAAGGCTACTGTAAGCCACTTTGAGCCTCCTTCAGATAGAGAAAAGCGGCATATAAGAACCAACTTTTCTTCTTCCTTTCAACTCTTCCTTCCCCCAATCCAAGTTCTTAAATCTCACCCTTAGCTCATAATCCAAGACTTTAAATTGACCCTAAAGTTAACAAAGCGACTCTCAATGACCCATTATGCACGGGGGGAATAATGCACATTCGGGGTGGAATGGCAGCAACTAAAATCACCGATAACGCACTGAGCTGGCTGCAACCAGCTGCAGCTTCGGTGCATGGCGCCGAAAAAGCTGCGTTAGTGAAATGCGGAAGGAAGTGCAGCTTCCAGGTGACCGGGGCGCAACCAGACGCGGCACCGGGATCACAGTGTGCATAATTGGTTACTCTGGGTTTTGCCGCCGTCGCACCCCGTCTCGTGCATAACCAGTGTGCTTCACGTCTTCCCCCTCTACGTTTTCCGTGTGACCCGAAATCGCTGTTTCGGCGGCCGTGCATAATGGGCCAATCTGATGCCAGTTGTAAAAGGCCAGGCAATGATTCTTGAAGGGGTGGAGAGGGACTTCCATGAAGCTTCACCTGAAATGGGCACATTTAGACTTCTCTCTAGAAGTCAGTTGTCACAAGCTTATAGCATGCGACTACTAATGATAGGATTTTCAGACACAGAAAAGCAAGTCACTTTTGAGTAAGCTATATAGATGGTAATGCAGTTAAAATTTTATATGTTTATCAGCATAACCTTAGAATGCATATTAGAAAATCAGTACAATAAGGGTGACCTCCACCCCACCCCACCCAAAAAACCTGGGTGACCTTAAAGGTTTTCAGGAAAATTTTCAAAACAAAACAAAAAATGATGGATTGAAGAAATCCTTACAGAGAAATTACAGAGCATGCAAATAGCTACTAAAACCAATTTATTGTAATTATGACTTCAAATGCTTCCTTGATTTGGTTAATGATATAGATTCACTATTGAAGAACACTTCAAGTCCCCTCTTCAAGTCCCCTAATAACAGTAAAGTCAAAATATAACAAACAAATAATATTGTCTTGTGTAAAAGTTCATATTTGTATTATAGAAAAAGCACTCTACGTATTGATGACTCAGTGGGCATATAAATTAAATTACTCCTGTATCCCCTCCAGAGCCAGTTTGGTGTAGTGGTTAGGAGTGCGGACTTCTAATCTGGCATGCCGGGTTCGATTCTGTGGTCCCCCACATGCAACCTGCTGGGTGACCTTGGGCTCGCCACAGCACTGAGAAAATTGTTCTGACCGGGCAGTGATATCAGGGCTCTCTCAGGGTGTCTGTTGTGGGGAGAGGAAAGGGAAGGCGACTGTAAGCCGCTTTGAGCCTCCTTCGGGTAGGAAAAAGCGGCATATAAGAACCAACTCTTCTTCTTCTTCTTCTCCAAAAATTGATAGGATTATTTTCTGTTGTACTTCCTGATAAACATGAGCAAACAGTTGTGGCACAGAAAGCTGCAAGAAGAAGGAAAAATGATGAATCCCAGTTAGCAAATTTGAGCTGACTAGAATAATGATGAGTTTTTCTGGTTTCCCTTTTTCCTGTATCCTGCCATGCTACATATTATACTGTTCAAAAGTGTCCTTCAGCTCTTACAAGCTGCTTTGGTGGGGATTCAGTGCTGGGTATTCAGGGAGAATACCCACTTCTGGGAGAAAGGGAAGGTCAGGATTCAACCCAAGGAAATGTGAATTTGGAAGAGTTTCTTCCAAATAGCCTTTCTTTCTCACAGTCTGACAAACAATATAATAGGACAAAGATCACAAAAATTAAAAGCAATGTAAAGAAATGTAAGTCATATTATGTCATAAACAGTATGAAAATGAAATTAGAAAATTAGAAAAAGTGCAGTTAGATAATACATACAATAGAACAGACTACCAACTTGTTACCTCCATTCCATTATACTTCATTGTCATTTCTTTTATATAAATTCCTCCTTGAGCAATTTCTTTATATAGTTTGCAAAATGACAGAATTGTGGGGGCCTTCCTGACCACCCCAGCAGGCCATTCATAACGTAGGAGCCATAACAGACAAAATGTGTACAAGGAACTGTCAGTCTTATTTGCAGCATGGCACCTGCAGAAGGCTTTGCTTAGTTGAGTGAACCTATCATGGCAGAGCATAGCAGATATGGGGAACCATGAAGGATTTAGTTGGTGATAATCAGTACTTTGAATTGAACCTTGTAACTGACAGGTACCTGTGGAGTGACTTTAGTGTGGGTATTATATGCCTACTCTGTCAAGCTCCCAACAGTAACCAAACTCCAGTCTGTACCAGTTGGAGTTTCCAAGCTGACTTCAGTGATAGTTCTGTGTACACTGCATTACAGTAGGCTGCTCTTGTAGTGACTGTGGAATGACACCATGTGGCCAGACTGGCTGAATCAAGGCAGGGATTTTTAGCAGCTGCATTACCTTTATTCCATAGCAATAATGCTTGAAACACTGTACCTCCTAGACTGAATTAGCAAAGGTCAGCTAAAACCTATCAAACGTGGCAAGCACAAACTATGTAGCATGGAAACAATCAGCTCCTCTGACCTGACGGAAATAGAATCTTGTTTAGTTTTGTGTCTAAGAGAAGCAATCATATTCCTGATTCAAATCTCAGGGGCTTTCCGCACCGGGATCCTTGTAGCAAATTGTTTGCTGAACGAAAAATCGCCATTTAAAATAGTTGAATTCGTCATTATGCATACCTGCCTTTGTAGTGGAATCCAGTTGCGTTTTGTATCGTTTCCCACAGGCTTCCGGTCTCAGCAAAAATCGCTAGAAAGGAAGCGCTATTGCCAAGCTCGTCCCACCTCTGGCTGTCAAGCAGCCAATGGGCGGCCGTTAGCATGCTCCCAAACAGCTCCTTTCCCTTTAAGAAAGTTTTTTTTAAAAAAAAACACACACACGTTGCAACGAATCTGTGTTGATTTGTTGCAACGGAGACCCATCCAGCTTGCAGGTGTGTTTGAGCTGCCGTTTCATTGTTGCCACGCTCCTCCCGAGTGAAAAAAAAAATCCCCCCCCCCCTCACGGGCACGATTTTCGGCCAAAAACAGTGTGAAAAATAAAGGGAAAATACATCAGCAAATGGGCTTCTCTGTTGTTTGTGCTTAGTGACTAAATAGCTCTGGGGAGGGACTGAAGCCGGGGAAGCCTCTAAACGGAGGCTCGCCGGTGCGTTGATCCCCGCTCGCTCGGAGATAAAAAAATGGCGATCGCTTCGCCGGAAGATCAGAGGAGAGAGCCAGGGGGAGGGACTTTGTAGAAACCACAACAATGGTAACGCACAGAACTTTCCCGCTAGTGTTGCAGATTGGTTGCAGGAGTGTATCGCTTTCCGGAGGGTGAATCCACTTTTGGGGATTTCCCTGAAAGCGCTACAACAAAGCGCTTTTTGCGAATCGGTTTCAGGTGTGTGGCAGATTGTCAACGATGTTGTGCATAATGGCAAATCAGTAGAGTTTTCAATTGGCAACCATTGTGCGATTTTGAAGGGGTGCGGAAAGCCCCTCATTTCTGCCATACATTTTATTTTAACTCCTCTCTATCAGTCACAGCCTCCCATCTATAATTTTGGGTAATATAGACATTTGTGAGGAGTACAGCAAGAGATGTGTGTAATACTTGGAACCTGAGGGTGTTGTATAAGTGCTAAGCATCACTGTTCTCATGTTTAAATAACCAGATTTTCACTCTTAATATTTTTAATTATTATAACATTAAATAATAAGTGTGTTTATATTTATAACTAATTTCTTACTTGTGCTAGATTACAATCTGATGCAAAATACTTTTTTAAAAATTTATTTCAGGGTTATCACAGACCAAACCACTATATTGCTACACAAGGTAAGCTAATCTCACATCAGAATTTCAAGGTGTATATGTATATTCATCTTAAAAATGCCAGGAGTACTAGTGAAGGTTTACATTTTCATTTACCTGTAGTAAATAATCAGCTCTTCAGCCCACATACCTGACATTCTCCTTCTGATCTCATATGGAAGTTAAGAAACTTAATATATAACATTATACTGATACCTAATAGTTCTGTTTTACAAAACATGGGGGAGGAGGGTTTAGGGTAAACTACACCTAACATTTTCAAATATATTAGGTCCAAACTAGATGGGGTAGTAGATGACATGTTTCTTTTCACATGTCCATCTTATCCACATATAAAGAAGGACGGAAATTGAGAGGGATGTCTTATCTGCTGTCAGTCAAGTTTCTCCAGCCACTTTTCTGTTACCAGCTCACTTGTATTATTGTAACCACCAGTTGTGGGGAGAGAAGGGAACAGGGGAGGATTCAATGCCCTTTTCCCATGCATTCTTTGTGCTTTTAGGCTGTACACAGACATAATAAGAAACTGTTAAAGGTAACAGATATCTAAACCCAACTTGGGGCTTGGCTTGCATATGTACAAGCCCTTCCCTCTTTTTCATGCATTGACTATACACTAACCATAGGTATAAGTTATGACAAATGCAGGGGTGCAGTTTAATCACAATTAATTCCATACATGAACCCAGACTAAGACTGTTTCCACACTGGGAACTTCCTGGCTCCTGTGCGGAGGCACAAATCTGGGGCGGTCAAGGTGCACTAGGCCAAATGCTCCCCCGTGCGGGAGCAGGAAGAGGCAGAGTAACTTGCCCCAGCTCAAACTCTAGCCCAGCATGAAGCCTCCAGTGCAGAAACTGTCTAAGTGTGACTCTAAATCAGCATTTAATCAAAGTTTAGAATCCCAGTTAGTGTGGGAACTAATAATTTAGATAAGTATGTTAAAATGTACGGTGGCTGCAATATAGTATGATTATCAAACTGCACGTTTAAAATCATACACAGGTCACAAGATGATTGATTATTTTCTTGCCATATAGTATAGGAGAAGACATTCTGTTCTTTTGAGGGCCATTATTCACATACAGTATTTGCATAAAAAACAGTGGGGTTTATTGGTGGTCCCATATAAGTAAATGAGCTGAGAACCACTTACTGTCAGACTGAAGCACATCTTTTCCTCCTGTGTCCTGTGTTGAGAAATGCAGTCAAACACTAAAACTGGTTTCCTGTGGCATATGACTCTAGGCATGTGGGTTAATTGTTATTCTTGAGGTTTACATTTTGGGTATAGAGATATCCTTTCCACCTGGAGAAGGCTATGCAGAGCTGAAATCACATCAGTTCTCAACCACTCTACTTTACACAAGATATTTCGTTCCATAAATTAATAATTACTTTTCCCAAACAATTTTACAGGGAGCAGAATCTCATGCTGGGTTTACACCATCAAATAATCACAATGTTTTTTCTTATCTATATCTTTTATGATTCTTTGATAAATTAAAGGCAAGTTCTTATGATTATGTCCTTCAAAACTTTTTTTTTCTTTTTTGAAGTATGGACACATGGTGGCTGTTACTCAGACTTCCCTCATTGTTGCAGCCCTCTCCCAGTCTGACCTTTTGTTGAGATGTTTCCATCTCCTTCTCATGCCAGAGAAAAATAATGAAGATAGTTGTTTTTATTATATTAGTATTGCCCCTTTGTTACCCCCACTTTATGTTAATTTATTATTATTCATGGCTACCCTGGGGGGGGCATGCCTGCCCCTACCTCTGTTGTTGGTCACTGCTCAGAATGGCAGCAAGACACACTTTATTTATTTTTTTAAAACACAGCCATTGGGCAGTATGATGTCATTTTTATAGAAACTTGGGAGGGGAATCAGTCCTCTCTAGGAATCAGTGGTATACCAAGTGCTGGAGGGGTGCAGCCCACCCCAGGTGCAGCTTAAAGAAGCCTTGGATCAGCTAAATTTTCCTTGCTCCAAGACTGGAGGAAACTTGCTTAACAACAAACAAGCCAGCATGCTGATAGCTGTTATAGTAATTGCCAGCCTGCATATCTTTTTTTTCCAATAGTCTAGTGTTTCTCTCTTCCTTTCCTTGCACCCAGTTCAGCCAGATCTTGCAAAACATTAGTTAGGGTGTTGTAGTGAGATAAAACAACTTTTCAGTCTCTCCTTTTTTCCACACTTTTCTCATTCATTTCTGAATTCCTTCACCTAATTTTTCAATGTCCCCCCTTTATTTTTAATTCTTGCTCTCAAGACCTTTTCATTCCTTTCCTGCTTGGTGGCAGAATGTATTTAAGAGTAGTATACTAGTAAATCATTGTTAGAAGGTACTGAATTAGCTAGGCATTGTACGTTACACTGATTCTGCTGGGCTTCTAACCACCCTCCTTGCTGGTATTGTGTTTCTGCGTTTGATATCAGCTGGCATTGCTACAATGGCACTGGATTTGCTGGGCAATGTATATTGTACTGGTTTTGCTAGACTTCCAATCTCCCCCCCCCTTGTTTGGACTGTGATTCTGTGCTTGACATCAGATCTATTAAGCTGGCATTACCACAATGGCAGTAAGTTCTAGTGGGTGCCTTGAGATTGGACTGGTTCTGCTGTGTATTCTGTACATTGCATTGATTTTGTTGGGCTTGCAAGATGCCCCTCCACCTTCAGTTTGTACTGCATAGTTTCTCTGGCTTGACTTTGATTCTTTTGAAACAATGGATAGGGACACCTTTGTTGGGGGTATTGTGTTTTTTAACATCCAGTTTGGTGAAGTTTGTGATCACTATTTTGTGATGGTGTCAGGCTAGTGTTAGTAAAAAGTCAGTACAAAAGCAGACTTCTAACTATCAGAAATGCCTTGTAGATTTTTGGGATGGTCAATTCTTGGGCTTCAAAACCGAGAACAAAAGCCCCCCCCCCCCCAAATGCTTGCTCAGAACACATGTGATATGGTTGATTTTTTTCCCTGTCAGGTCTAAGGTCACTTATGGCAACATTGGACCCATTATGCACAGTGGCAGCCATGGCAGGCCACCACCTGCAGTAGAAGAGAATACCCTTCTGCTTCTTCTGTACAAACAGGGGAAGATTTCCCCCACTGGACATGGTCTGCCCTGGATTTCGGTGTTTACACACAACAGCCTGGGCAGAAAGGTTCCACTGCATTTCTCTGCAGTGACTGGGGAGGAGTTTACTTCCACGAGGGTAGAATTACATGACAACAGAATCCCACCTTCTTGGAAGGTTAAAAAACATCCCCTTTTGACTCCATGGAGCCACAAAGCCAAACAGGGTGTTTTCTGTCTCTGCTGGGATACTGTAGGCAGGGGAGGAGTCAGGCCTGGAAGGCCTGTGTGCATGGGCCTGGACCCATGGCAGCCGTTGCAAAAAGAGAATGCAACAACAACAACAACAACAAAAACAGGGTTCCCTTGCCTTGGGGCATTGGAGGCCCTAAAGCAGGCCAGGAGGGGGTTGGATGGGCATCGACATCATGCACAAGTGGGAATTCACCCGCTGCTATGTCAGCATTGACCCAGACTTTTCCCCTGTGCATAATTAGTCCTGTAGGATTTCAAATACAGACAAAAGGGATAAATTGTGTCTACCCATAAAGAGAGGGAAAAAACCTATCCCAAGGCTACTAACAATATTAACAAAATTAATACAGGATAAAGAAAAGTAAAAAGTCTCTTCTTATTATGTTAGTTTATTGTGGCATCCAACCAGAATGGGTTCCAGATATCTCCCATTTTCAGAGGGAATTTTCCTCAGTGGTTGTTTCTCTATTCAATCTCAAAATGTTAAGAATATACCCCAGCCTTTGGCTCTATACTGAAGGGATGCTAGTGTTTTGTTTTGTTTTACTGACATGATTATATATACAAACTTAAATAAAATAAAAATTTCACTATCTGTACTGCTTTTCTAGCCATTATTATTATTTTTATTTCATTGTTATTACTGGAAAATAATTTTGTCATATTGAGGAGGGGCCCTGACCTGGATAGCCACAGCCTAGCCTGATCTTGTCAGATCTCAGACGGTAAGCAGGCCTGATGCGGAGACAGGCAATGGCAAGTCAGATCCGAACACCTTTTGTTTTGAGAACCCTCACACCTGATGACAACTGAAGACACTCTACAACTGTTCATAGTCTTCTGGAAAACTGTGAATGTATGGGGTATTTATTTTTATTTATAGGCTGCCTTTCCAAGCCTGGCGGCTTTCAGCAGCCAACAACAGTTAAAAATACAGTGCAGTAAAAATATATAAAACCATGTTTCTATGTACTACCCTTATTCATATGACCCTGTTTGTAAACCTTATCTTTGTTCTTATATTTACATCAAACTTTATGCCAATAAAGGTTTTCTGGATCTGAATCATAAAACCATGTAAATTCCCCACCCCATTCAGCTAGCCTTAAAAACCCAACCTACCTCCCCTCCTTTGCTATTCTTCAGGGATGATGTTACAAGTAGTGGGCACTGGAGGAGGGACAAGATATTCTGTCAGCCTGGCCTCAACCAAATGCCTGATAGAAGAGTTCCATTTTACAGATTCTGCAGACCTGACTTAGTTCCGACAGGGCCCTTGTTCTCCCAGGAGCTCATTCCATCAGGCAGGGGCCAGGGTCTAAACTTGCAAACTTAACTTTTAAAATATTTCCTGTAAAATATTATGCCATCATTCTTTCAACAGCTTTTCATTACCCAGGCCCGTCCTCTCTGTGTATGTATGTGTTGCGTTATACTCTACAAGGCAGAAAACACATTACAGAATTTAGTTCCAAATCCCGATGGAGTGGGTCAGATTGGTATTTAATTGTCCTAGCACTCTTCTTCAGCTTCATTCAACATATCAAGTACTAATGAGCAAATGTAATTGGATGCCACTAAATAGTGGCAAGTATAATTGGTTTGCAGTAGGCTACCAATCTGGATTGTAACAAAGCTGAAGGTTTGCATAATCATTTATTTCTTACTGTTTTAATGTACTCTGAGTGAACCAGACTTAAAAGGCTCGACTTGCAAATGAGCAAGCATTCTGCCCCTTTCTGTTCAGGTTGATTAAGGCACCAGCAAAAGATGAGCAAAAAGTGTTTTGCCTAATCCTGTACCAAGAGACCATGTAACTATATTTTAAGTGCAATAAATTCAAAATCTGCAATTGGGGTTAGAAAATTAGACTCTATTTTTCTTCTGTACAGTCAGTGTAATAGGCTGAAATTGCCACTAATTAAGGCTTTTGGTGATCTGAGGTAATTGGCTCTGCCAAACATACACCTGGTTCTACCTTGCAGTAAAACTCTGGTGCTGTTTGAGTGCAAGAGATCACGAAGGAGATAGGCATAATTTAAAAATGGCTGTCTGACACTTTTCAATCGACAGTTCTTTAAAATCCATTTAAGCTATCGGGACAAAAGAATTGTGAGGCTATACAACTGTCGTAATTTGTTTGTGGTTATTTTTTATTCTATGCTGTAGGTAGTCAGTGAACATTGTCAGGCTGCTATAAGAGAACAGTGGATGAATGAGTTTTTGAACAGAGTGTACAAGTTTCTGCTGGACATCTTAATGCTCACATGACCTAACAATAATTTAGAATTCATTTTTGTAACCATATCTAAGTCCAACATATGGCTTTTTTGGTTCTCTCCTATTATTTTCTGGTATATTCTGTTCTATGCACAGATTAATAGCCTTTAAAAGTTTTAATATTTATTACTAGCTAGTCACAAATTTAAAGTGCATGGTGATAAGATTAGTATGAATTTATGCTCAGATCTTGTTCACCGTATTAAATATATTTGCCTGCACCCTTTACTGTCCAATACAGCAGTGGAACAAGAGGCATATAATAAAAGGAATCATACAATTACACATGGGACAACAATTACAACTCAACTTATTATGATTTAAATATATCAGGCCTTATAAAATCTTTTAATTGCTTACTATAAAACAGCTTCTGAAACTGGCATTTTCATCCTTTCAGATTGCCTTTAGCATTTAAAAATAAACCATTTACTCTTATTTTTATAGTACAAACACAATTTTCTTCCACAATACAAGAAAATTTGCCATATTACAGTCATAGTAAAATCTTTTCATGGCCCCTAAAGATAACTATTTACAATGCAGGTGTTTGCACAGCTATAACTATGGCACCACTAATGTGCGATTATAGTAACTTCTTTTATATCCTTCTACTTATCCACCTATTGCCATATGTGCTGCAAAGAATTGCAATAAAGGCTTTCATTATAAAAATACAGATTTCCAACCAAAAATTCTGCTTAAAATATATAAAGCAAAATATCATTTGGAATTGTTGTCTATAAGTTGTTAACACAGCACATATAAAGAACACTTTGTCGCCCTGATCCTGTCATTTAGATGGAAAATTGGTTAAGCAATGAATCCATTAAAACCCACATGTACTTCATATTTAGTTGAAAAAAGTTTGAGAAAAATAAAGTTAAAAAAAATTGAAAATAACAAATTAGGACAAGTAGCCAATCCAGGGTTTTCTTACTACAAAATTGTGTAAGATTTCAGTGGAATCCTAGTTGTCAATTAGGCTTCAGAAGACAAATGAAAAACTAAAAGTGGTATAGTGGTTAAGAGCAGCAGCTTCTAATCTGGAGAAGGTTTGAATGCCCATTCTTCCACATACAGCCAGCTGGGTGACCTTGGGCTAGTCACAGTCCTCTTAGAGCTATTCTCTCAGAATTTTCTCAGCCCTATCTACCTCACAGGATGTTTGTTGTGGGGAGAGGAAGGCAAGCTGCTTTGAAACTCCTTTGGGTATTGAAAAGTGGGGTATAAAAAACAACTCTTCATCTTCTATCCATGTTCCTTTGCAGTTCACATAATTTGCTAAATGTATTTATTTTCCTTCCTTAAAAATAGTGTGTGTTTTTTAATGATAGCACTAAATCCGTTAAATGCCTGACTTCGTAATAATTTTTCTTATGCTCTTCCTTGTTAACAGTTTATATCCTAGCTATATAAACCACTGCTAAAATTAAGTTATCCAAATCTTAATTTGGTCACAAGGGTAGAAGCTTATTGGATCATTTTTGTTTATATACCTGAATTTCATTCCATGTGCAATGGGTTTATGGATTAAAGTTTTAAGAGATTACTTCTACAGTTCCCAAATCTCATTCCAGCACAAATGTTCTCAGTTCTGTTCTCAGTCCACATTCATCCAAGCTACATAGTTAAAATGGTTCACTTCATTTGCTTGGCACTGCAGTTTTAAGCCATGAAGGACTTTAGAAAAGCATTCCATACTATTTGTGACCAGATTACCAGATGAGTTGAAGACAATTAATACCACTGCAATACAAGAAGAATGCATTGCCATTTAACATTTTGTTGCAGTTTTAAAACAATTGGTAGGAAATGTGTATTGCTAAATTTAACAGGGAATGTTTTAATATTTGTTTTGTATACCTGAAGCATGACAGAAGCTTTTTTGTTCTGTGACTTCAGGAAGACATCAGTATATATTAGAACTGTCAGCCTGTTGTGAAATAATTGTCAATGACTGTAAGATTTAACTGGCAGTTACTCTTTTATAATTTGTTTTTCAGAGTGATTATAGTATATCTCAAACTTCAATAATCTTTGAGTTAACTTACAGTCACTGGGTTTGTCAAATCCCAAGTGTTCTGGTGAAATCCAGCATGGTTAAAATAAGGTATACACTGTGCTTATGGGTAATTAGCAAATCAGATCACTGGGTTAGCAGAAAATTAGTAATCCAGTAATTTTGCATATAAATTGAGCCACATGCTGTGGAAACTGTCCTTAGAGATTAGCTAATTAACAGTTCTGGTGTTCCAAAAGGTTACATTAAGCAAAGCAGCATTCCCAAACTTTTAATTAAATTACCCAGATTCCGTTATTTCAATCACTGTGCTGGTGATTTTTGTATCCCCATTCTGCAGTGATTTATATGTGAAATTGGTATATCTGGAATTTGGCTGCTAATTTACATCCTTTTTCAGTGGGTATGCAAGGCTGTATCTAGTGACAGTTTGGCATCTATAGCAGAGTGAGTTAAGTACACCTCTGGACACCATGATTCTGTTTAACATTTTACAGTTCTCTTATTCTCAGGGAAAATAGCCTTGCACCAGTGATTACTGTCCCTCGTGTTAATTAGGAACTCTCAGCTAGGGAACGTCTATCAACTAGAATGCTTATCACCCCAGTGGGAAAGGACTGTTATCAGTAGAAAGACACAGACTCCAAAGTTTAACTGTTCCAAATTAAATGGTTTATTGAGGCTAGATTAACACCTTGAAGTGAAGTTTCCAAATTTATAATTATTGGTCATTTTCACCTTTTGAGATTTATCTCCAGATGTTTCTTTCCTAACTCAAGTCACTAACATCGCCATCATCACCACCATCACAAGATCAATTGCTTTTTGTATCCCTGTATCTTTTCTTTCACCTACACCTCATCTTTCCGATTACTTTCCATTAACTTTCATGGTACAAAAACAAGAGATTATTGTGTCAATTAGTTTAGATTACCTGCTGTCTTTTAAAAATATTAAAAGTTTGGTTCTGTTGAGATGCAATATTTATTAATCAATTATAACAGAATTAGTTGGTTAGGTAGAAAACATTGACTAAAATGCACTGTGGCTGGGCTTATGGGGATCAAACCACATAAAATCATGACTGAGGCCCAATCTGAGGGCTGCCATGCTCTCCTCTGAGCTTCTGATTGATCCTCAGTCCGAGAGCACTCCCCCACTGAAGTCTAGTCAGAGGCTTGCAGCCTCTCCACTGCCGAAGAACTCCATGGAAGGCCGACCACATGCTCCATGCCCTACCCAGTCCTCACTCTGGGGTCCTTGCCATGAAGGGGAGTGGCAGCAGGGACCCAATGCACTCTCTACTGGGCAATGGCATGGAAGGCCAACACGGTTCTCTGCAGCCACCCCACCACTAGATCATGTCCTCGCCATGGAGCTGTTGGCTGCGAGGGCCCACCATGTCCTCCGCAGCTGCTTTGCCACCTTGGAGCACTGAAGAAGTCCACCCGTCCTCTCCATGGCTGCCTTGATGCTAGAGTATCCTCTGCTGTGACCCTGACATTCTCCTCACCCTCAGAGTTGCTGGCAAAGGATGCCCCATACTCCACAAGTAGCTCCCTGCCCCCATACTCCACAAGTAGCTCACCATGAGAGGTGTGGGGTGGGCATCCCATCCTCATTTTAAAAACAGGGTTTCCTCTAGTTAAACAATAATTAGATAGTTTTGTATTTGAGTTATTTATTGAGCCAGTTTGGTGTAGTGGTTAGGAGTGCGAACTTCTAATCTGGCATGCCAGGTTCGATTCTGCGCTCCCCCACATGCAGCCAGCTGGGTGACCTTGGGCTCACCACGGCATTGATAAAGCTGTTTAGACCGAGCAGTGATATCAGAGCTCTCTCAGCCTCACCCACCTCACAGGGTGTTTGTTGGGGGGAGAGGAAAGGGAAGGTGACTGTAAGCCGCTTTGAGCCTCCTTTGGGTAGAGAAAAGCGGCATATAAGAACCAACTCTTCTTCTTCTTCTTCTTTTAAGCTTATTTCTTTTTTTGTAATTTTTTAGAAGTAGCAAGGAATAATGGATAGTACACCAAGTAAGTTGCAAAGCACATTTTATAATAGGGGTAGAGTTGCATGCACTTTGGGCCCTTTGAAATTAATCACGGTTCTGATGTAGTGTACTTCCTGTAAACCTTTATAAATGCGGTTCCCTTAGTGATTATACTGTATCTTTCATCGTATCCTGGATCTTTGGAATCTAATTGTTCATCCATTGATGACAATAAATTCTGTGCCCCTTTTTGCCCTTTAATGCTTTTCAACTCTTATCTGGAGGCAAGTGACAGAATAATAATTTATTCAGATGTCAAAAAATAATTTGAAAAATGTCAGGTAAAAAAGAAAAATAGGATAGAAGTGAATTACTTTATAAGACATGCAGTTCAGAGTCATGAATTTCCTTGGTCTAAAATAGTTTGTTGTCAATATCTGTAGTATAGGGAACAGTTAAAATAATTCTACATCAAAGTTTTCCTTCAATTTTTCTCCCCCTAGGTTGCTTTAATTACCATTGTTTTTCTGTAGCAATAACGGGTAGCACTGAAAAGAGCATCACTGATATTCTAAAGAAGTGAATTTATCTCATCACTCATTCCTAGAAGAAAGTCTGCATGACGGAAGAAAGTGATTGGTGGGGGAGGGGGAGAATGATGAATTATCTCTGAGAAGAAGTTTGATCCAACTGCATCCAGAGTTGTGGGGATTCTTAGTTTTAACTAAATTATTTTTCTTCTTTTACATTTTTTCCTCCATGTTAACCGATAGGGCCTTTTTTTCTGGCATGATCTATGTGTTATGTCTCCAGAGTACATAAATTTTCACAAAAAAAATTCAATTCAGTGAAGATTAATGGCACAATCCTGCACACAGTAATGCAACCTTAGGTCCAATCAAAATTGACCTTTAGCATATTTAACTTTGCACTGGATAGTGGCCCAAAATAACTATAAACACAGGTAAATATATTAAGAAATAAATAGTTCAGAAGGGACATGCTTATTGTAGCACCATAAACCAAACTTTTGGTGTCATTACAGAAACAGAGCAATGTTGCCCCATTTCTATTACTTTGGTTTAGGAATTGCTTTTAATCCTCACCCAGTGAACTGCATGACCTCATAGGCATTTGAACCCAGATTTCCCATATATTAATCCAGGACTCCAATTCTTTCAGACTGGGTGGCTTCTCCAAATGACTTGTATAAATATCTTTCCTTGATCCCTCCACTAGTGATCCTAATCTTAACAAAGAACAGCTACCTAATTGTAATTGCCTTTGTCTATTTTTTTAGCACTGAAAGAAACAATGTGAGGGGAAAATCACAGCTAGAAATGATTTTGATTGAATATCAACAGCAAATAAGTTTTAACAAATAATGGTAGATCTGTGTTCATGTGGCTTTTTTAAGTTTAATAGTATTATTTAAGGTACTACTCATGAGATGTGGACACATCAGCTTTAAGATGCAGTTAGCAATATAACATGTTGTTTGCATTTATCATTTTACAAAAACATTCTTATTTTAAGAGTGATTATAGTCACAGCTTCTTATCAGCTGTAGGCAACCCTAATTTTAAAATTTAAAAGGTATCGTAATGTTTCAAGGAAGGCATCTCATTTGTTAGCAAGAGCAGGCTGATAAATTTATCCATTTGTCCCCAGATGAATAGACTAATAGCATTCTCATGAATAAGTGACTAATTGCTTACTGTTGTGAAGAAGATCAGTAAATTACTCTCTATGGATGGTAGGATTTTGGTAATTTATATTTTTTTGTATCTGCTTATTCTCTGTGCCTCAGAGTGACTTTGTATTGAGAAGGTGAAATGAAAAGGTGGGGAGAAAATACTATAGCAAAGGTGCTGGAAGAAAGAAATAGTATTACTTTTGTTAAAGTATTTCTTGTTTTAGATTTACCATGTTTCAGCAAGCTTATCTTATGAACATACATGTTGCAGAAAGCTCTCAGAAATTTTAGTTCTGATATTTAATACCAACAATGCCTTATTTCATTTATCATTTTCTGCAAAAACCATAAGATTTTGTTACTTTAAAATGTAAAAAGGGCCGAGTATATTTGTGAACAGTTACTGTCACACTCAGCTTTTAAAACAGCATTAAAAACAAAAGGAATAAAATTTTATTTTTTACAAGGAACTGTCCTATAACTGATCAGAACAAAATATTTCCTGAAAGTAGACAAAACAATTAACTGCTGGAAAGACAGCTGGCTCTTCACAAGGAAAGCATATTCCCAAGGAACATGGGAAGTTACTGTTAGTAATGGCTTCCTGACATTAGCTTTTCCAGTACAAACAACAAAAGTGGAATCTTGATCAGAGTAAGATCCAGTAAGATGCTCATTAACAGTTAGCAGTGTGTTCTTCAGTTCACTTCACAAAAGACAAACTTGATATATAGAAAATCCACTGCTTTAGGCATGCCCAGACTGCCTCTTAGGAAGGAAGAACTTGGGTGCCTCCAGGTCACCAGTCCTCCAGGAATTGTACCGGTCAATTAAACAACATCTGTACCTGTTTCTACAATACAGGCATGATATAAATTTATTTGTTGGACATAAGCATACATGAAATCTCCATGTATTGTGCATGAACTTGGAAGTACATTCAGCTTATGAGACTGGCCCTGAAACATCACCCACACAAGCAACAGGCACAGCCATTCTAAACCATTACTCTGGGTGAGATCAAGATGGCTATTAGTCTATCTGTAGCAGTAGAAAAGAGCAAGTGCCAATAGTATCTTAAGGACTAGCAACATTTGGAGCAGGGTATGAGCTTTTGTGAGTCACTGCTCACTTCTTCAGATATATGCCTGAAGAAGCAAGCCGTGACTCACAAAACTTGCAGCTTGCAGCAAATTTTGTTCATTTTTAAGGTGTTACCAGACTCTTGATCTTTCCTCCTACTCAGAGTTGTCTTTTTTGAGACTCATTTAACGCAAGAATAATCGTCAATCCCAATGTTTAAACCGTTTCCCCTACTGATGTCAAAATAATGAACTGTCTTCTTTCAGAAAGAACAATTTAGGAATTAGACTAATTAGATCAGTAGTGCAAACAAACAGAAAAAGGAGAAACTGGAAAAGGCCAGGATAGTAAATTGAATTTCTTCTCATGACAGTTACTCTGGTTTGTATTCTACCACTCCATTCAAAAGGCCGGAAATGTTCCTGTAATTTTACCAGGAACAATGATGCTATTCATTTTTTTACAATTGTAGGCATGATAATTATAGAAAGTAATTTCTAAATATTCAATTAAACTTTCCTTATTTTTTTAAGAAAAACCCGCATAAATGCTGGTTGACAAGAAGCCAACTGGTTGACAAGAAATAAACTATATTTCCATCAAGCATTTGACAACCAAATTAGTAAATTTAGGTACTGTGCCCTACCATCTGTTATTCCCTGTAGCAATGTCAGGCTTTAGAGACTGTCCCTAAAAATGATCTATGTATAATCTTTCAGTCATGAAGCATGCAGAAGTAACCTTTTGACTGATTTGTTGTTTCAGGACCAATGCAAGAGACAATATATGACTTCTGGAGAATGGTCTGGCATGAAAATACAGCAAGCATTGTCATGGTGACAAACCTTGTAGAAGTGGGAAGGGTAAGTCAGTTCAGGTATTGTTACTTTTTCAGTGTTTCAGATGAGTCAAATATACGAATGCTGGATGCATATTAAGTATTTTTGCTATTTTAGTTCTAAGGAAATGAGACACAAAGAGACCAAAGCAATGTCTGGGTTAAGTATTCCTATGATGATTTCTATTAGAGATTAGCTGAAACTTTCTAATGGACTTTTCTTAGTTAGAAACTGGGGTGAGAGTAATCTCATAAATATGTGACCCTTCACTCGCCATCTATTGTTTGTTCCTGTATGTTCCAGACTGCTACTACATAGCAGTATTTGTTACTTTTGTTTAATTCACAAGATGATGAATTTTGCTGTAGAGATCTTCATGAAGCCAAATCTCTTTTGCTATTCAAAGACATTTGTCTGTGTAGCATCATCAGAAAGTATTGCCCTCATCCTGATACTTTATGGGTAAAAACAATTAGTAAAAATAAGAAGAGCCCTGCTGGGTCAGACCAATGGTCAATCTAGTCCAGAATCCAGTCTTTCAGCAGGCCAAAAAGTCTGAGACCTTCCTTGACATTGCCTTCTGACTCTGGGATTCAGCGGTTTAGTGCCTCATAATATGGAACCTCCCCTCAGACACCATGCCTAGTAGACACTGATAGACCTATCCCCATGAATCTGTCTAATCCCCATCTTAAAAAACAAAATAACAAAAGCAAAATATATAATACAAGGTAGGAATGGGCACAGACCTAAAAATTCTGGTTCAAGACAGCCCCTGAACCAAGCCAAAAGACCCCAAACCAACCTGAGCAGTTCAGTTTCTCCTTACGCCTAGCTGCAGCGATTAGCTAGGTGGAAATCATCTGAGAGATCAACAGGGAAAGGTTTTGTTTTTCTTTCACCCACTCTGAAGCAGAGAGCAAAATCTGACAAAAGGGCAGGTATAACCATCAGCTGTTAGGCCGAAATAGCTGGAAGCCATTTTATTGATCCATTTCGTCTCCACCCACTTGGAAGCTGGCAGCCATTTCACTAGACCATTTTGTTTCTCCCTATCAAACCTTACAGCAGGATAGCTTGCAACATTTCAACCCAACAGCAGAGTGGGGGCACCCTTCAACCGAACAGTAGAGCCCATCAGCTGTTAAACTGATTATGCATGGGCCGGAAGGCATAACGTGGCAGCGACAAGGCTTCGGGGAAAATTCCAGATTATGCCCAACGTCGTTGCCATCTGAGGCCTGGCCCGACCCAGGCCTTCGGAAGGCCCATGTTAAAGGAACATGGATTCTTCCATGGCCCAGGGATTGCAGCGGTCGCAGGCAAGGGCTGGGTCGGGCTATCCCTGTGCGTAATCAGAGGATCCTCCCCCGACCTACGGCGTCCCTGCAGAGACACCTCTCACTCCTGCCAGCTCCGCGGCTCTGTGGAGCTGACAGGGGCATCTCCCCACCCCCTCCATGGTGGGAGAGCAGCATGCTGCTCCCCACCATCCTGTATCAGGCCCCCTCGGACCCAAATCTCCCCTCCCCAGCTGCCGCCACAGCTTACCATGCTGCAGGCACTTCTGGCTCCGTGTTGTGTGCGTGGGGCCTTTGTGCCGTGGCAGCCAGCGTGTGTCCGGGATGCCCCACCCCTATGCGTACTCGGGGGACAGCGGGGCTTTTTACCCTGGCGCACTCGAACGGCGGCAGCACAGCGTGGTTGCTGCCATGCATAATCGGTATTTGAGTGGCAAACATTTTGTTGGTCTGGCCAATTATGCACGAGGAGAATAGCGCACATTCGGGGTGGAATGGCAGCGACTAAAATCACCGATAAAGCACGATGCCGGCTGCAACCAGCTGCAGATTCGGTGCGTGCTGCCGAAAAAGCCGCGTTAGCGAAACGCGGAAGAAAGCACAGCTTCCGGGTGACCGGGGCGCAACCAGAAGTGGTGTCAGGGTCGCTGCGTGCATAATCGGTTGCTCTGGGTTTTGCCGCCATTGCGTCCCGTCCCGTGCAAAAGCGGTTTGCTTCGCTTCTTCCCCCTCCACGTTTTCCATGTGACCCGAAATCGCCGTTTCGGCGGCCATGCATAATGGGCCTCTGTTTCACTTCCCCTAAGATATACTTCTAAGTATTTAAACAGGTAAGCCCATGCCACTCAGCTGTTAGGTTTAAATGGCCCGAACAGTCTATCCAAACTGGACAAAAGAACGATAAATATTTTGGGAACATGCTTTTCACAAACATTGGTTTGGAGTCTCCACACCCGTACAAGTTCATGCCAGATATTGGCTCGTGAGTTTGTTCGTGTCTGTCTCAATGTATACTAAGAACAGTATCCCGAGGTAAAGGAGACCCTTTCTTATCAAAGCTACTGGGTTGTGAAACAGTCACACTAATCTTAAATGCAGCAGACCCTATAAATGTGAAAAACCCATCACCTGAGACATAATGTGTTCAAGCCCAAAGGATGATAAATAGAGCCAAACTCACAGAATAGGTTTTTCCCATCTCCCCCTTTTCATTTCAATACCTTGTGCTGCCAGGAATGTTGCTTCTGGTTATTAGGAAGCCCCTTGAGAGCAGGATGGAATGCAGTGTTGTGGTCTGCAGTGGGAAGGGTGAATCACTGAGAATCAAGTTCCCCCAACACTGGTATACAAAAAAGTGCCATTCTATTTGTATAAAAGAAACTTTGGCTCCTGTTGTAGAACATTCCACAGTAGTTAGTCCTAGATATCCTTAAACATTTGGGTAATTCTGGCTAATGTCACACACACACAAACTCTTTTCCAATAGAAATGAATTCACATTATTCTTCTGTGGCTTCAAATACATTATCATGCATATTCCTAGGCAAGAGTCTGCTTAAGAATTCCCTAGACATTCCCTAACTACTTTCCGGGTTGACCAGATTCTCGAAGTATATCTTAAGGAGACCAGGTTTCAGTCAGTCAGTAACCTTTTATTGGCATAAAATATGTATAAGACATATAAAAATAGGGTTTAAAATTTCAACAAAATAATAAAATAGGCCATAGGGTTACATAACCAAACAGATCTTAAAATGATTAAACAATAAAAGATAAAATACAAGGTAGGCAGCATATTATAAAAGCATCTTAGTTAAAACTCTGGCAACTAAAATGGTTACCTCTGGGTCTTTGTCAGAGAGCAGAAATTGCAAGGTCATAGACTTACAGAAGGCTTGTTTCCCAGCAAAGTAACAAAGCTGTCATCCCGACACTGCTCATATAAGGGGCAATCTAACAAAATGTGTGAGACAGAGTCAGGGCAGCCAGAACCACACGGACAGAGTCTCGCATGGTATGGGATATGGTGGAATCTTCCGTCTAAGACCTTTGAGGGGAAAGCATTCATTTGTGTCAGGAGAAAAGCTCTTCTCAGAGGTGGCCAGGAGAAAAGCTCTTCTCAGGACATCAAGAAGATGCAAATATGTAGGCATAATATTTCTCTGCATAGTGATGCCAAAGAATGCTGGTGAGCAGACTCGAGGCTGGGTAGGTATGAGTTCCTGCTGCTCATGGTCCAGGTTTCCATAGATATGTGAATAATGAGTGAAAGGACTGAATTCCATAAGGAATACATATATTCAATATGTTTGCACTTTTATTTTCAAACAGTACTTAAAGAAACTTTTAAAGTATTTTAAATGGTCAGCCTGTATTCTACCTTGTCAGCAACAATGATGATGGTTAGGATATTTAACCTGGACTAGGGAGTAAACTGTTCAATTTTTGGGGGAAATCTCGAACTTTATCAACTATGCTGTCCACACCTCCCAAAACAGCACATTCATTAACTGCTGAAAGAGTAGAAAATTGCAGATATATTTTGGTGGAGCTAAAGTAGTTATGATGCATGTTTTTAATTTCTTAGCAACAGAGTTCTTTATAATTTTTCCTTGAAAAATAGATGTGTGGACTAGAGCATGATCAATTTCTAAGTAGTATGAGTAAATGTGTCATTTCTAGCTTACTTTATTGTAAATTCAATTTTCATTTGGTGGTTAGAAGGGGGTGGTTGATCATGCTTTATTGGAAGTTTAAATCCTACTGCTTAGACATCTAAGTGCCTGAGCCTCCTCACAAATCAGGCAACAGGACCACATTTGGACAACAAAGCAGTACGATTTGTGAGTATAATTAAGTGTTGTTACAAAAGCTCAAAGATGCAGCCATTTGGGATGACTAAAATGGTCAACCTGAGGCTGTTGGAGACTGAGTGGATAAGTAAATTGCCTTTGCCACTGACATACAAACTGAAGGAAAAAGTAAATACCATTTTATCGATACACAGCTTACCAGTATATTGTGTCTATGTTAAACTATACCAAATGTAACACATTTGGGAGATGACTAATCCCAGAGTGCATCTAAAATATCCTTCTTAGAAGAGTTGGTTTTTAAACCCTGCTTTTCACTACCCGAAGCAGCTTACAATCACCTTCCCTTCCTGCCCCCACAAAAGACACCCTGTAAGGCAGTGGGGCTGAGAGAGCTCTGAGAACTGTGACTAACCTGAGGTCGCCCAGCTGACTGCATGTGGAGGGTTGGGAAATCAAATGCAGTTCTCCAGATTAGAGTCTAATGCTCTTTAACCACTATACCACACTAGCTAGACATAGTTCTCCGCTCATTGTCAGCTTTGCATCTGTCAAGCGAAAGGAATGTCTGAAATAATCAAAACAAGGTCCTAGGTAAGTGAATATTTCCTCATTATGTAGATGGCTTTATATAATTTGGTAATAGGTAATACTTAATCTCAAAATATCACATGGGCTTATCACTCACATGTATTGGGGTCCATTCATGTGTATACTTCACATATAAATGGACCCCAATGCATGTGAGCAGTAAGCCTATATGATATTTTGAGATTAATGATTACCTATTACTGAATTGTATACATAACTGAGGAAGTAATCACTGAGGAAGATTTTCTGGAAAATGGCTACTTACCTAGGACCCCATTTTGATTACTTGAGACATTCCTTTTGCTCAGAAACTTCAGTGCTATTCACAATTTTGGAAATAAACCACATAAAGAATATTGTGCATTTTGAAAATCTTTATTAGCCAGCCTACAAATTTCCTTTGTTTCTTTGGTTTGACTGTGAGGAATCGACAGTTCTTCTTGATTCAGCTTTGCATCTGTGGCAAAGTAAGATTCTCCAGTGATTTCACAGGTGGGGCAAAGTTGTAGATGGCAAGGTACTTCATGGTGATTATAGTGAAGATTCTTATACAGAATATCAGCAATACCTTTTAGCTCCCAGATTGGCCCTGATTGGAAGCTGCAGGATTTTCTCTCTACTCAATAGAGTGTTACAACAGCAATTAGCTATTCTTTCTTTCTCCTCTCTCCATCCAGACCTTAATCCAGCTACCTCATTCTCTGTCTTCCCCTTCTTCTTTGCCCTCAATCGCTCCCAGAATTAGGCTCTTCTCCAGGGAGTCCTTCTCATGAGGTGGCCAAAGTATTTGAGTTTCATCTTCAGGATCTGGCCTTCTAAGGAGCAGTCAGGGCTGATCTCCTCTAGGACTGACCGGTTTGTTCGCCTTGCAGTCCAAGGGACTCGCAAGAGTCTTCTCCAGCACCAGAGTTCAAAAGCCTCAATTCTTTGATGCTCAGCCTTCCTTATGGTCCAACTTTCATAGCCATACATTGCAACTGGGAAGACCATAGTCTTGACTAGCCGCATCCAATTTTCTTGCACCCCATCCAGACAGGACAAGCACACTTCCTAGCCTGGTCCCTTCTTACCCAGCCACAGGAGATCTATCTTTGAAGAGTTCGGTTTCAGCCAAAACAATGCCATGCTACATCCTCCCAGCCCCATAGTACATCCTCCCACAGTCTGGGGAAATGAAAGACAAGGAGAGCAGGGGAAAACAGCATAATAATGGATAAAAATATTCTACAAGCATGATGTGCATTTTTATATGTAGTACACACCACCATATTTAATGGGGCTTAATCCTAATAATAATGTACTTTTAAAAGTCATTCGCTCTGTTTTAAAAATCAATTTGGTCTATTTCAGGAAGATTAGGGTGGAAATAACTGATAACTGGGACTGCATTAGGACTGCTGTATATTTGCATATTTGCTGTTTTCAGCCATTAAGGTGTTGTGCTTAGGCACAAATGCTGTGTTTTAGGCCCAGCTGGTAATAATTTTACCTGGGCTTCCATTTTTGAGTTTTTTTCAGGGTTCCCCCTCCCCTCTTCTGCTTTTATGTTTTGGCAATAAGTTATTCTGTGGAACAAATGTTATAACTTTTCTTGACTGTGAAGATTTTAATTTTGTTGTTGTTCTTGCTGCCTGCTTCCGTTACTTGCCTTGCAGATTCTCTGAGAATCCACCTACCCATTTTATATCCAAAAACAAGGGTCAGCAGAAGGAATAACGCTGTTTTTTGCCAGGAGAGAATATCTGTTTAACATGTTTGCCACATAACTTCTATGTCCTTCATACATTAATCATTAAGGGGGTGTATGTGTATTTGTTTATCTGGACTGGATAGTCATTAAATTTGTGCTGGGATATAGCTTTTGCCCTGGAGCTCTATGCATCAGGATGGTTTTAATTGCAGGCAGAGGAGCCACTGGGATGCTTTCCCACACGAAGGCACCTGCTACAGACGCTTCAGTCCCCGCATTTGCCTCTAGCAGGGCCTGGATACATCTGCCAATACCTGTCATTATCTGAGTCAGACTTGTCAAAATCATGCATCCCTTTAAGCTCTCCAGAGTTCCAGCAAGGGACACTTGTCAGTTTTTTTGGCACTTACAGACCGCCATGCACCTGGTATTTAAGCGGCAACAAAATGTGTTTTGATTGTTTTCCTCCTTTTAATGAACCTACCTGAGGGACATTTAGCTCTTTATCTGGTAGCATGTAACCGAGTCTCTCAGATATACACTCTTGGTGTGGAGAGACAACAAACAAACACCCCCTCCTTTACTCTCATGTTTGCGCTATTATACTGATCCATCTGCCATAGGTATATAACAAAAATCTGCAGAATTCCCCCAGGAGTTTTTTGTGTGTGTGTTTTTGCTGTGGTAATTCACTCTAATGATTTCTAAACATATTTAGCTAGCTTTATGAAGACCTCATTAGAATGTGACTGAATGCTAAAAATGCAAACGACGCCTCACTGTAATTTAGGATAGCTATTATTAAGTTTCCATGAAAAAAATCTTTGAAATGTGATGAAGAGATGAGTTTCCACAGAGATTTTGTGTCTCCACACACACACACACACACTCAGAGAGAGAGAGAGAGAGAGAGAGAGAGAGAGAGAGAGAGAGATTGATTTCTGGAAGAATAGATGCTGTTGGGTCCATATTGACCATTCTCATAGATTATTCAGGAAAGTTCCTTGAACAGCTGTTGAGACTGGAAACCTGATGGGTATGGGGACAGGGCTTCAACCTTTGTATAATCTCTTAGCCAAAGAAGGGGAATGCAGATGAAAACCAGTCCCTTTAGATATGAATGCAGCCTTTATATCTGTAGACCTGGGCAGGGTCTTACTTATCTAAAAGCATATGGGCCCAGCATACGCTCAGGTCTGAATAACTAGAACACTGGTCTTGGTGCTCCTTTCTTGCCTTTACCTTTGTCCTGCTTTCCTCAGTCTGACCGAAACTCAACAGGAGCCACATCTGGTAGCCAGTTACAAGATGGTTCATGAAGCCACCTAACAGATCTTCCTTGAAATATCAAGGATGATCTATTAATGAATGGCCCATTAGGTCCAAACATTTTCCATGAGCTTCTGCACAAATTATTCGACAAACATAATCTAATAAACTAGCTGTTTGTGATGGGAATGTGAATTTTTATTTGGAATTTGGGCCCATCAGACAATTATTGCTGACAGATGCAGAATAAGGGGAGCATTATGAATAGCTTGGATAATCAAGGACCAACTCTATTTATTCTATAGCAATATAAGGATCTGCAGTGTCCAAGGGCTAAATCCACTCCATAGTTAATCACAGTGTGGGCAACCAGTGTGATACAGAAGAGTCATCCTTCTTCTGCCTTTGCATCCCTTCCAGAGGAGGCCACTCTAGCTGCAACCGTGAGCCATAACCTTGAGCTATCAAACTGTGTGCTGCCCAGCCTCTTCCTTGCCAACCAGGTTCTGGTGCTCAAGGGAGGTATGCTACATCCTTTCACCCATGCCTCAAGGTTTTGGGGTCAAGGATAATAATATCCCTCAGAGAGTTCCTGTTTCAGTATCATGAAGGCACCATAGCTAACTTTTTCTCATTTGAGGAACTGCCACTTCAATCTTCAACATTTTAAAAGGGCAGTAGCTGGCATACGGTGTTTGATCAGGGCCATGATGGTCAAGCTATATGAGTGATACTTGGGTTTCCATGTAAATCTAAATCCCTATGAGACATCCCAGCATGTCCTGATAATGGGTGGCGGTGGAACCTAACAGAGGCAGATACCCAGTGAGTGCTCAGTAGTCATCACCTCCCATGGGTCAGCGGGATACGAGTCAGTGGGATTTCTGGGTGATCCAGAACCCTGGATCCCATTGGAAAGGAGGAACCCATTGAAAAGGAGGAGTCTGCTAATAGGGGCTGCCTTGTGATCGGCTGACCACAAGAGGGTGCATTCCATCCCGTGCTATGCCATGCTCATTTGTGTTAATAAAGGCTGTGGCCAATTTAATGCCAGGGGTTGCGGTGTTAGTGTCCTTATTTGGTGTATTCAGTACCCCCCCCCCGCAAAGTAATGAGAGGAAAGACAAACATTTGCACTTGTACTGGTTTACACATGGGCCAGTTCCTATGTTATACTATGAATAGGTAGTCAAAATAGATTGAGGTGGGTAACTGTGTCTGAAACAGCAGAACAATGTTTTAGTCCAACCAAGTTTTATTCAAAGTGTAAGCTTCCATGTGCACACACATACTTCCTTAGACACAGTGAAATGTGCCCTTCCAAGCATGGAAGCATGTGTTGGCTGGTACATTCCTATTTCACTGTGTCCGAGGAAGTATGTGTGCACACAGAAACTTGCGCTTTGAATAAAACTTTGTTGGTTTTAAAGGTGCCACAGGATTCAAACTTTAGTCAAAATATACACATAATACAGAACTCGGTGGTGCTATATTCATTGCCTGTGATCCATTGTTCTTGGCCACTCTGCTGCTTTTCACTGTTGCTTTTCTTGTACTAGGGTATATTTTTGTTCCTAGTGAGCATAATGATAGCTTGAAAAAAGGAAATTTAAAATCTTATGTACAGTACTATGATTGCAGACAACTTCTACTGGAACCCAAATAGCATTCCCTTTTATCTTGCCTTGTTCAATGCTTTAATGCACATCAACTTTCTGTCCAATATAAAAGAAGCTGCAAACACTCGCTGAAAGTCAACATGCTTATACACAGTGGGAAAAAGAGGTGCAAACATCTGGTAATTGCTTTCAATTGGCTTGTATTTTGAACTTTGCACAGACACAATAAGGTGCCAGCAGTACAGAAATGATTTCTGATGTTTCCATTTCTTCTGAATAACTTTCTTATTGGACCATTTGAATTTAGAATAAAGACTTCATCATTCCCAAAGCTGGTCAACAGAAGTTTATAGGATAAGGCCAGAGCACGTATATCTTTTACACGCACACATATCCAAACATATCACCCTGATAAAAAGGTAGGATCGGTAGCTACAGGGGTACACCAAAAAAAGGCTCCAAATAAGATTCAAAAGAATGAAGAATAGTAGGTGGATATCTGAAAGTACAATCACAATAAGAGGAGAGAGTGGATAGGGTGTGTTGTGTGACAGGATGGGAATAGGTTCATTGACTTATGATGAAGATAAAACGTGAGAGACAATAGCCTCTCAGGATCTAACGTCATGCTCTGAGTCTAGCAGGTATAAAGCAACAGGAGCACACAAAGATTTTTTAAAGTATGTGCATTTGTAGATGTATACAATAATATGTAAATCAAAATTCTAAGTCCTGTTTATTGTCCAATCCTTGTAAGCCAAAGGATAATACATGCTGAACAGGATTCCGGTATAACAAAGCCTTTTTCATTACTTTCTTCAGCACCATTAGCCAGATAGCAGGACATAAGCTCTCAATGGACTGCAGGAGGTGTTTCTCTGTTATCTACTGATCCAGGTCAGTAGATACCAGAAAAAATACCTCCTCCGGTTGCTTATGCTCTGATATGGTAGATATTTGCCTTTAACTAGGAGGTCTAAAGTCACAAGTAAAGGCAGGATATTAATATTGTAATTACATAAACAAATAAAAATTACACGATAGATAAGCAAAATGTACATCAGGGGTAGTCAAACTGCAGCCCTCCAGATGTCCATGGACTACAATTCCCATGAGCCCCTGGAGGGCCGCAGTTTGACTACCCTTGATGTACATGTTCTTATTAATTGCTAGAGCTCCTCCACAAATCATAGTAAACCATTGCTAGTTTCTGATACTTCAGTTGATGTTTCGGTTCTTTGTGTCATATTTTCAGTGTAATATAGGAAGTGAAGGGTGACGGCTTCTAGCAAAACAGTTCTCACAGTTCCATGGCTCTTGTCCACTTGGAGACCTCCGGCTGTTTTTTTTAAGTTTAAAATATATAAGCAAATCCAGTCACTAATCTTACATGTAACCTTTAACCCAAGTATTTATTATAGTCACATTTTGATCCCCATGCTGAGAATTCAGCAAACTATGAATCAAAATGTATTTATAGTTCATATTTTAAATCAAAACATACATATACTACTATACTCTGAACAGCTATAAATTAACTGATAAAAAATTAGTTTGTCCATACAAACGCTATCCCTGCTTTAACAATGTCAGGCCATTTAAGTTTAATTCTAAATTAAAATAAAAATGTTAAAATTACCTCACACAAGCAATGACCTCACACAAGCTATTAATATCACCTGCTATAGATAACCAGTAAGTAATTCAAAATACTCTATTGCAGACAGTTTAATTTAGCTGCCATTTCATATATACTTTCAACTGTAGAGTATAAATTGCTGTACTTACTCGTGAGTGCTGTGTCTTAAAAGACATGAAAATAGCCTTTTTCAAGTCATTACAATTTTGGCAATGCAAATATTCTTAAATTTATTTATTTGTATCCATTTATGTTATTTCTAGTCTACCTTTCTCAGAGGATCACAAGGCAGATTATACCTAGTATGTGTAAACTTGAAGAACTGGAATTTCTTAATACTCAAATAAGTTATGGCCTACAATCACCTAGTGAGTCAGTACAATCAACACTATGAATCATTTAGTAAACAATACATTAGAATTGTAGCACTCTGGAGCCACTAGAAAGAACTGAAACATAGCATTAGGGCATTTCTGCACTCGTTAAATGTAGTGAAATGCTTACCTTGCATAGTCGTTATATTCTAGCCCCTCCATATGACATTGCCATCATCCAGTGTCTGGGCAGTAACCAGCTGGCTACATCCTCCATTTTAAAGTGCTAGTTGTGGAATCCATAAAGTGGATTCACCAACCTATTTAGTGTTAGCTACTGGAGAGCAACCATCAAGCAACTAGCAGAGGGAAGGTATGGAGGCTCAAGCGCACTAAAGTTGCCTGCCTCCCTTGTTCCCAGGGACTAGAATTTATTTTTTTAATGGCTAACTTCCTGGAGCAATGAATAGACGGACAAGTGTGCAGGTGATGCCAGAAATAAAAGAAAGTTGTAACACAAAGCATGCCTCTCGAAAGTTCCCCCCCCCCAAAAAAAAATAATTCAGGAACGATATTAGTTTTTAGATGTCTTAATGGACTCTTGATCCCAGAAGAGGTGGCATTCAAAAAGCACTATGCATCTGTGATTCTATGCATAGGCATTGCAACAGAGAGGTATGCATTTTAAAAAAAATAGCAGACATCGCAGGACCTTTAAATTATGGAGAAAGGGGATTGGTTGCCTGCATTGATTGACATACAACGTGTATAAAGTGCATTGCTCTTTCCCTCCATTTCCAGCAGCAGTTGTGGAGGGTGAGATGCACTAAAAGGTGCAGACAAAGGTGAGACAGCAGAAAAGGTGAGGAGAGGCTCAGAAGCGTGAAAAAAATTAGTGCTGAGCCATTTATCTGATGTGTGGAAATTCCCTTAGTATTGAGCAGTACAAAAGTACGTAATAGGGTCTTACAATTAACTATACACAGCAATATAGACAACAGTCCCGAATTATTAATCCACATCAGTTTGCGAATCATTTTATACAGTGCAGTTCTATAACCTGTGCAGAAAGGCCCTCTTGGATAATTCAGTTTTGCATAGATAGATAATGCTACATGCATTATCTTTTTTTTTAGTAGGACAATGCAAGTATTGTCCAGCTTTAGCACACAAAATTTGACATTGAGATTAATTTGGGGTATGCGCTCGTGCATAACAAAAGTTTGAAAATATGTCCTTGCTATATGCAAGTAGTGTGGCGACTGTACACATGAGGTGGATTATAGGTAGCGCTTTGTCCAGTTATGCAAAGTTGGAATGCCAACATTGTAGTACTGATGGGAATACAAAAAAGGTGATTCCTGAGTCTGATTCAATGGGGAAAAGGTAAGAAGTCAATAGGGTAGTATTTTCAACATTATTTCAAATCTATGAATTTCCTGACAACTTGACAGGCCACACACTGTCAAAATTACTTTTTCTTCAAAACATGGTTTCCTAAAAGTGCCTAAAGGTTTTGTTTGTTTATATTCCATTTTTGTCCCCAATGGAGGCCCAAAGCAGCTTACAACATTCTTTTTTCCTCTGTTTTATCTATGCAAGAACCCTGCAACATTGAGTAGACTAAGAATTTGGCCCAAGATCTCCCAGACAGTTTCCACTTTAGAGTGGGAATTGAAACCTGGGTCTCCCTGATCGTATTCCATCATTTTAACAACTACACTGTACTGTTTTGTAAGAGTAAGAGTAAGATAGGAACTACCCTGAATAACCTGAAGCTAGATGTATGGCTTTAAAACAACTGATCTTCAAAGAAAGATGATGCCTCCCATCCTTAAGGAATTTTTGACCTCATAGCCTATCATATAATTCAGTTCCCTAGAGTTGCTGGATTATATAGACCTTATAGCTAACTAACAATTGGTGGTTCATAACTAGCCTATTTTATTGCCCAGCTATACTAACAGTTTTGAAGATCTTTTCTGGCATCAATCCTAAAGGCCAAACCTTGCTTGACATCATCAAGTGTCTATAACTGAATTGTGTGCAGTTTAACCTCAAAAAGTAAATTGGGGACTGATATAGGTCATAGTTGTATGTTGTTGTTGTTGTTGTTGTTGTTGTTGTTGTTGTTGTTGTTGTTTTTTGGGGGGGTGAATATTAAATCTTCCCATCTGTGCATTTGCCTCAAAGATACTGGCCCTTTCTCCTGAATTGCTTTTAAGACTAGTCAAGAAAATCCTGGGATATCAATAGAGCTACCTTTATTTTAGGAATCAAGATGACAGAAGATAGTCCAAACTTTAATGACTACATCACATATCATAGTCTAAAACATTTTAACCTTATTTACTCATTTATCTGTGATTTGAATGTCATGTGATATGTTTGGCATGCTCCCTGAGCTCTATCACAACTGTGTCAGAAGAAAACCTTACATTAACAGTTATGTCAGAATGAATAGTGTTATTCTTAATTTGGATTTTAAAACAAAATCAGTTTCCCAAAATTGTTCACAGTCATAGTTCTTAACCCCACTCAGAACTGATTTATGTTAAGACCTTTGTTGAAAACTTTGAAGAAGGTATCAGACCATTCCATACATTTACCATATGTTACTTCCATATATTTACCATATGTCTCCCACCCAAATACTAAACAGGGCCAGTCCTGCTTAGCTTCTGAGATCTGACAAGCCTGAGCCATCAAGGTCAGTGTGTGGGAGTGTGTGGGAGAGATACATCAATTTAGATATTGTTTAGAATACCTGTAAATAAATGCATTACACATAATTAACGAGCACCTTCCGTACATATTAATGTGAAATTTATCACGCCTTTCAAGCCATAACTTTTCTTACCTAGACTACCTGTGCATGTCAATAGCAATGTATATTAAGCTGCTTTCTATCACTATGAGAGGGTACAGTGAAATCAATGTTTACTGACATTTACTTATCATAATCTAGATCTGCCAGGCTTGTGCATAATATTTAAATAATAAAATACAGGCAGTTACAGTTACAAAGTGCAGTGAGTTCAGAGCTCAGCATAGCTGTACAACTATTTACAGAAAGAATGCACACAAAGCCAACATTTGAGCCCAACGATGCAGTAGTGTGCTGTTGGTTTTGGATATGGCATCCCTGGATTCAAATCCCAACTCAGCCATAATGTTCACTGGCTGATTTCTGTGTCTCATAGGTTTGTCCTGAGAAGAATATGTGTGTGTGTGTATACATGCACACACACACACACACACACACACACACACCAAAGATGAAACAATAGAGGCTTAAGTGTGACAACAGGAATAGTTGGGATCACTGAGGGCCTTTTCGCACAGGGATCTTTGTTGCAAATTGTTTGCGGAATGAAAAATCGCCATTTAAAATAGTGGAATTCGTCGTTATGCATACCTGCCTTTGTAGTGGAATCAGTTGCGTTTTTTAGCGTTTCCCACAGGCTTCCGGTCTCGGCAGAAATCGCTAGAAAGGAAGCGGTATTGCCAAGCTCGTCCCGCCCCTGGCCGTCAAGCAGCCAATGGGCAGCCGTTAGCATGCTCCCAAACAGCCGCTTTCCCTTTAAGAAAGGTTTTAAAAAAAAAAAAAACGACCCATAGCAACGAATCTAGGTAGATTCGTTGCTACGGAAAGACCCATCCAGCTGCCTAATGTGAGCTGTCGTTTGATTGTATGATCGTTTGCACGCTGCCTCGAGTGATAAAAAAAAAATCCCCCCCCCCCCCCTCACGGGCCCGATTTTCGGCTGAATTTATTTGTAAAAAATAGGGACTTTATTTCAGCAAACGGGCTTTTCAGTGGTTTGTGCTTAGTGACTAAAGGTGAAGGACTGAAGCCAGGGAAGCCTCTAAACAGAAAGAGGCTCGCCGGTGCGTTTATCCCCGCTCGCTCGGAGAAAAAAAAATGGCGATCGCTTCGCCGGAAGTTTGGAGGAGAGAGCCAGGGGGAGGGACTTTGAAGAACCAGCAACAATGGTAACGCACAGGTCTTTAGCGCTACTGTTGCAGATTGGTTGCAGGAGTGTATCGCTATCCGGAGGGTGAATCCACTTTTCTGGATTCCCCTGAAAGCGCCACAACGAAGCGCTTTTTGCTGATTGGTTTCAGGATTGTTGCAGATTGTCTACGACGTCGTGGGTTATGGCAAATTAGTAGCGTTTCCAAATAGCAACCATTGTGCTACTTTGAAGCCGTGCGAAATGGCCCTGACTTTACCCTATCCCTGTCTGATTTCCTTGAAGATAGAATCAGGTGGGTCTGAAGCAGCAGAACCAACATAGTATAAGCCTTTGTGTACAAACACACTTATATGAATTTGCATCTGAAGATGTGTACTTGCACATGAAAACTTATATCTTAGGGGGGAAATGTTGGTCTTAAAGAGACCACTGACTCAACTTTTGTTCTTGTATCCTTGACTTTACTTTCTCATTTATGGTTGCAATTTACTCCTCTATGGAAAAGTGCACTGGAGTGGGGGACACTACTGCAGTTAGGACAGAAGCTCTGCTTAATTCTTCAGTAGCCTGTTTCTGACCCACAGCACGTTGTATGTGTTTCCATGTACAGAATGCACAGTGGTCTTGTGCACTTTCCTGTGCTCTTTGAAATATATAAGCCCTCCCTCCATGTCCGCAGTTGCCCAGAAAAATGATGTGTACTTTGCTAGTTAATGATACCAAGATGTTTTGGCTTTCAGAAGTACATTGGCCAGATGTCGCAAAAGTTGCTAGTAACAAACAAACTGGAAACAAGCTAAAGTTTACGGTTGAAAGGAGGGTTGTTAGTTCCTGCCTTTCTCCTCCTTATCTTTCACTGGCCAGTCACTGTGTTTCCTGAGGATATATATTGATAGAATCCCACAGTATACAGCCAAGAAGAGATGATGTCTGTACACAGCCCAAATCTGCTGGCAGCACTTGCAGAAGGACTTCCTTTAAAAGTACCTTATTAGTAATCCTGAGTGTCTAGACAGAGGCAGTTGTATGTTTCTTTTCCGAGCCAAGTAACTCAGTCAAATCTATTTTTTAAATTGTTTAGCCAGCTAAAGGGAGTGCTATGGAACATGGCAAGTGCCCATCTTTAAAGGAATTGTGCTAAAGTTAGAAACCTCATTTAGGTTACACATTGCAGCTGTTTCCTTTTAAAAATGTCTCCTGGACAAGTCTGTGCGGATCAGAAGCAACCCACGAAAGAGATCAACTGGCAAGAGGAGGAAAATAAGGTCACAAACAGGTCTCTGGATGGTTTGCACTTTGGGGATAATGGGAAATTCTGTTTCTGTTGAACAGTGCACAGGAAACACATTCTCTATGGGGGGAAATTGCTATTACAAACAGCTACCCAACAATGGATACAAGCAGTGTGAACCTTTAAGTCAGGGATTTGAACAATGCTATTGGCCTGGATTATCAAGCAGAACAGACAGACGGATAAACAATGAGCTTCCAAGCTGTTTCTTGTGGTTTCTGTTTTCCTGACTGCAGGGCTTTGAGAAATTCTTTCAGAGGCTGTTTTAGGAATTGTTATAGCACAGATAGCACAGACAGTGAAGTGCCAGACAGGGGGGAAAAACTGAAGTGCAGGTTGTGCTTATTAGTGCTTTCAGTATTTTGCATCTGATGTTCAGATGTATTCTACACGATGATCCTAATGTAAGGCAGCACTGTGTGTGTGTGTGTGTGTATATAGTAACGGTAAAGGTATCCCCTGTGCATGTCTGACCCTTGGGGTAATGCCCTCTAGCGTTTTCATGGCAGACTCAGTATGGGGTGGTTTGCCAGTGCCTTTCCCAGTCATTACTGTTTTACCCCCCCCCCAGCAAGCTGAATACTCATTTTACCAACCTCAGAAGGATGGAAGGCTGAGTTAACCTTGAGCCGGCTGCTGGGATCGAACTCTCAGCCTCATGGTCAGAGCTTCAGACCGCTGCCTTACCACCCTGCGCCACAAGAGGCTTGTGTGTGTGTGTGTGTATATACATATACATATATACACATATATATATTCACACACACACACACATACACACACACACACTCAAATATAAAATCATCAAATAAGTAAATAAATAAAATACAGTGCAGCCCTGCATGGAGTCCCATATGGCTCCAAAGAGCCCTGCATTTCTTCTGTCCAGTGGAAGGTCACAGGCATGTAGACAAGCAGTTCAAAAGGACCTTTAGAAAACCCTAGCACCTCTCTCTTCATCTCTCTGCCATGCAAGGTATTCATACTTGGAAATACAGTTTATATGATCCCCTTCCCCAAGGGCTCAGGGCAGCTTGAAATATAGCAACAGTAAAACAGAAGTTAAAACATTTAAAAGATTAAAATCAAATATACATTTAAAATATGGGAGCTCATCTTTTCACTCCAGTGGGGTGTGTGAAGTGCCGCGATGTTCTTAACTAAGTGGCATACATATGGTTGTCTTTTATTTATGTAGGGAAGACAGCTATTGATGGTGTTCTAGTAGAACAGCTCTGTCTTACAGGCCCTGCAGAACTCTTTTTTATTCCACAGGGCCCTGAACTCACTCAGGAAAGTGGTCCACCAGATTGGCTGCAGGTTCTGGTTGAGGCCAGTTTGACTTCTCTGTGGCCAGGGTTCGCAAGTTTCTCTGAGGGGAATAAGGGAGGAGGCGATCCCACAAGATCAGCTTGCTTATGAGAGGGTTAGGTGGAATTATGATAGATGCACACGGTCCTCTCATTCCCTGCAGTGCCTCTCTGCCTGCCCGTATCCATGCTCATACTGAAAGGAAACACCTGCAAAAACTTCTTCAAGCATGGGCACCACACTCTCCCACAATGGATATAAAATGCATACAGAGTCTTCAGCTTGAAATTGTATAATCCTATCATAAGGTGTGCATTTACAAATGTACCTCTTGATAAATACGTTTATAATTTCTTTGAGGCTAAAAAATTTCCCTTCTGCACGTTCCCTGGCTTGGGAGAGAATTCTTGGCCCAAGTTTCTGAGTCTCTCCCCAGGAGCTTAATGAATTATCCAGCCATAGAGGGCATCAGTTTCAGGTCCAGAAATAGAACTCTTCCACTTGGATCTCAGTATTGTGTGTGCAGAATTTTTTTCGTACCGAATATGTTATGAGTTACCAACATGATGTGGCTTCTTCCACTTCTTTTATTATTTTTTCTGAGAAATTCATTCTGTCTCAGACATGTTTCTCTCTTTCTTCTTAGAAAGAAATGTTACCGTATACTTATTCATTAAAACGGAGACAAATAACCAATTGCAGGCGAATGTGAATGTTTATGCTTCTTTTTGTTGCTGCCCTCCTCCGATTTCTCCTTGAACTGGGGGGGGGGGAGATGAAATAAATGGCTGTCTTAACTGAGCAATGCATGGCATAAATACTGCCTTGGTTCATACAATTTTCTGGATAGCATTCTCATCTTTAACTCTAAGGCCGCTCTTTGGAAAAGACAGGACTTGTTCTTTAAAAGTAATGGACCGTGGCTTAGTGTAGGCAGCGTGACTGTTTTATGTGTGGTCAGACTATATATCAAGCATCACTGCAGAGTTTTAAGGAATGCTTCAGAATGAAAGATATGAACCTTAATTTTTTCTCTTGTATTTCAAAAAGGTCAAATGCTGTAAATACTGGCCAGATGACACAGAGATATATAAAGACATTAAAGTTACTCTGATAGAAACAGAGCTCCTGGCAGAATATGTGATTCGAACGTTCGCAGTAGAAAAGGCAAGTGTTCATAGAGACGTTTTCTCAATATGTTCCCCTAATGTATTTAGTAGTGTCACTGTTTAAGAAGTGTAAGTTAACCCACTTTCTGGACTCTTTTGTGTCTAGTCCTCTTCTGCCTCCTAGTGGTGAGGACAAGTTTCCCAACTTTTGTCTCCCTCCGTTTCATTAACTGATGATACTGAAGAGGAAAACATTGTAATTGTGGTAGTATTTTTAAAAGGCTTGTGTTTCACTCTGTTTTCTTTTAAATGTTTGACTGAAGCTGTTATTTTCTGCCCCTGTTCTTTTTTTATTCCCTGTTGGATTGGATCACCAGAGAGGTGCCCATGAAATCAGAGAAATCAGACAATTCCACTTCACAGGCTGGCCAGATCATGGTGTGCCTTACCATGCAACAGGACTTTTAGGATTCGTACGGCAAGTCAAGTCCAAAAGCCCACCTAATTCAGGCCCACTGGTTATACACTGCAGGTAACTAGCATGAAAGATACTCCTTCAAGCTATTTAACTGAGAAAAACACTAGTTTAATTGTATCTCATTCAACTGGACTCAACAAAGCTGGATAAGTATAGGTATCATAATTGTATGTCATTTTCTCAAGCACAGCTGGTGACAAAGAACAGTTGGTGCAAAGTTGCTACGATCTTTAATATTATTAATAGGCACTTGTTTTCTGATGTCCTTAAATGTCACAAAATCTTGAAGAACATATCTAGAGCCCATGCAAATGTTATAGAGCCAAAGTGGAGAGCCAGCTTGGTGTAGTAGTTAAGAGTGATAGCTTCTAATCTGACAAGACAGGTTTGATTTCTGATTCCTCCATGTGCAGCCAGCCAGGTGACTTTGGGATCATCACAGCCCTGATGGTGCTGTTCTGAGAGAGCAGTCCTGTCAGAGCTCTCTCAGACTCACCTACCTCACAGGGTATCTGTTGTGGAGAGACGAAGGGAAGACAATTGTAAGCCGCTTTCAGACTTCTTCAGGAAGTGAAAAGCATGGTATAAAATCAACTCTCCTGCCACTGCTTTTATGGAATAAATGAGATATTATGTGTACTACATTGGCACCATAGGGATTTGCAGAGGGACTGACCTGTGGTGTGCAGGAAGGAAGGGCTCCCTTTGTCATTTTCACAACATAAAAATGTTGCCCTGTTGAGGGGGGTACAGGGCACAGAATGCCCCTTAGCACCATTTCAGGTCAGGAAACTGGCACCAGAACTGAGTTTGTATGCAGAACGTGCAGGTAGCAAATGGCTGCAAATGGAACAGTGGCAACCTTGATGAAAATATGTGTTGTTTGGCCCTATATGATAGCATTCCACATGGGCAGCAATAGTATTTGCATATGAATCATGGAAAGGCATATGGTTTTAATGTTTTGCCATTGTATCTACTGTTTAAAAACATTTGCTTCAAATGAAATCAGAAGTTCATAGAAATCTAATAAGTGCACACTGGATATATCTTGTCCTGCTGTACAGCAGAATTTCTTACATATTAAAGTGCTGTTCAATTCTAAACCATAGCATCAAGACATGAATAGTCTTCTGTAAGCAGAATTCTCATGATTGTTATTAAGTATGCCGTTTCAGAAAGACTGGTGTTTTCAAATTCAGCCATGAGAATACTCAGCCATTAGGGTTAACATTCATTGATGGACATATCGTTCATGAATATAGTTTTTAAGATCTAGTGACCATCACCCTAGCAGTGAATTCGTGAAGTTAAATGTGTGGTGCACAAGCAAGTACTTTTTTATGGGTCCTTCATTGACCATTAATATTTTGTGAAAACTCAACTGATCTTAATTATTATGCTTTATATTACAGTGCTGGTGCAGGCAGAACTGGATGTTTCATTGTCATTGACATTATGCTAGACATGGCAGAAAGAGAAGGCGTTGTAGATATATACAACTGTGTTAGAGAACTTCGGTCTCGAAGAGTTAACATGGTGCAGACTGAGGTACGATGATCATAATTTCCTGCTGAAATTCCTAACATTCTTCATGATAAAAATGCAACTTAGTTTACCAGAGGCTGGAATTTAATGGCAGTTGTATATAAGCACATAGACATGGATCCCATACAGAAGGCTGTTAATGTACGTTAGATAGGGCAGGATGGAGAGAGAGGCCATCTAGGGACTGAGAAATTAGTATTGAGAATGGAGTAAGTAAGAGTTAGGGGCCATTGGACATTCGGGTGTTCAAGGGAGTTCAGGGAAGGTTGTGATGCTTGAGAAGAGAGCTGAGGGAGGAGAGGCATATAGCTAGACTGGAGCACTGCCCTCTATCATTCTAGGCAGAGGGCAGCAATATGATGGAAAACATGAAGAAAACCGTGGGCAAGAGGTTCATGCAAGGAAGAGCAGAAATGTTTTCTGTGGGATGATTGATCAGGAGTTTGGAGCAATGAGATAGAAGTGTGATTCCATCCAGAGGAAGTAATTTGTCTCCCCAGTGACCATTGCACCGTGCAAATATCAGTAGTTCTGACATAGACAGAATTAAGCTTCATTCTGCTCTTAATAGCAGCCAGACACTGGCCTTGCATCGCTGTGCCTGGGCTGCACTACTTCAGACTGTGTGTAAGGCCTCTACACATGAAAACATTCTTTCATGTGGAACACAAGACGTTAGAAATAAGGATTCTAGACCAGCTGTCCCTGGTATGATTATTTTCTGTATACAGATATGGGGGAAGGGATGGAAGAGTGCTAAGTCATGTGAGCCTCCCCTGTTCCTCTCAAATGTTATTTTCCTGTCCGGCATTTCAGAGAGAAATAGGTTATAGAATCAAAAAATGTACTGAACTTCCTGGATCAGCTGTGAAGTAAAAATAAATCAGCATCATGAGGAAAAAGGAAGGAGACAGGCTTTGGTAACTTGGATGAGAGACCTCCGTAAATATGTAATGCTTTAGTATTTTCATACAAGAAGTAGGGAAGCTGTGAGACTCTCAGGGGGGACCCACTGCTCCTCCACTTGCTTGCTCAGCTGGCCACTTACCAGATAGCCTGTGGCAGGGCTCCATCTCCCGCTCTTCCCCTTCTGCTTTTCCACCCACCTACCTGCCTGCCTGGGCTCTGACTCTCTCCTCTGCCCACCCAGCTCATGGTAACAGTGATGGCTCCCCCGCCTCTCCCTTCACCTTACTGACTGCTCAGTTCACATGGATATGACAGGTCTTTCTCCCTTCTCCTCTTCCAGGCCATAGAGAGGGTCCTTTACATTGCCTGCACAGGCAACATTCCTCTCTTTGTGGGGATGGGATTTTTAAAAACACTTGGGATTTTTTAAAACTTTTCAGCTGTCTGCTAACAAGGAAGGGACCTACGGGCCACATAAGACCCTCTTTGAAACTGGCCCCATTCTTTCTAGCTACATGGGGGCCAGGTTCAAAATTAGATTATGATCATTAGTGGCTGTCGTTAGATTTCCAAAACAAGTACAAATGTAAAAGCAGCATTCTCTTTTTAAAATAGGATAATCGCGGAATTCAGTTATAGGCTGAGTGATGTAGTGGTTAAGAGCGACAGCTTCTAATCTGGCAAGCCAGGTTTGAATCCTCGCTCTTCCACATGCAGCCAGCTGGGTGACCTTAGCTCGTTACAGCCCTGATAGCGCTGTTCTCATGCAGCAGTCCTGTCAGAGCTCTCTCAGCCTCACCTACCTCACAGGGTGTCCATTGTGGAGAGAGGAGGGGAAGGTGATTGTAAGTCACTTTGAGACTCCTTCAGGCAGCGAAAAGTATGGTATAAAAACCAACTCTTCTTCTTCAACTACTCAGGTCTATTTAATGGGGCTTAGACCCAGGAAAAAGGATTGCAAAGTTAAGTACTGTGGTTTACACAGGCACTAGCAATAAGTCCATGTTAAGCCAATCTTTGTTTTCTCCTTCAGGAACAGTATGTATTTATACATGATGCAATACTGGAAGCCTGTCTCTGTGGAGACACATCTGTTCCAGCTTCTCAGGTTAGGTCTGTGTATTATGAAATGAACAAATTGGATCCTCAGACCAATTCAAGCCAAATCAAAGAAGAATTCAGGGTAAGTCACAGCCAGCCTCACATTTCTAAAGTCCATTGATAGGAAATGTCCCTATGATGTCAAACGGGCTTTGAGCCTTTCATTTGTTTTGTTATAACCCAGCAACCCAGATTTTGCCATAACTTTCAGGAGCTTGAAAATGAAATTCTGAAACATGTAGACCTGTATTTCTGAAGCTTCTTCATCTCATATATCACTTGACTTGTTTTCTAGACTCTGAATATGGTGACTCCGACTTTGCGTGTAGAAGATTGCAGTATAGCACTTCTACCGCGGAATCATGAGAAGAACCGATGTATGGACGTGCTTCCTCCAGACCGATGCCTACCTTTCCTGATCACAATAGATGGGGAAAGCAGTAACTACATTAATGCTGCACTGATGGATGTAAGCTCCTCTCTGGGTGTTAACAGTTAAGAAAGAATGCACTGCTCAACAAACTGGAAAGTACCAGAAAGCACAGTCAGCACAATCTTTCTAATTTGCTTTACCGAAAAATGACACAAAATCTTTAAGCGCTCAAATACATTTAAGATCCCACATATGTTATATCACAGCCCAGGTTTGAAAGCTTTATTGAGAGCACTAATCAATGGGGAAGGGAGCTTATTGACAAGTGAAATTTGCCTAGCTGCCTCTTTACTAGTGCTTAAACCTTTAACTAGAAAGCTTACGAAAGGAAAAGGTTCTCCACAAAGGCAGCTAAGTGCATAATAAGGTTTGCAGCAATAGTTTAGTTTCCTCTACTCCTAATTTTCAGAGCAATTAACAAAGAAAAAAATATAATTGCCTGTCAGCCTAGACAGTACACAAGCCATTTCCCTCATCACTTTGTTCATTTCTGACTGAGTGAACAATTCTGAATGAATATTCCTTTTTCTTATTCTTCCTTAACCACATTCATGGAGATTTTAATAGCACTTATAGGGGATCAGTAGAAGGATACTTAAACATGTTCTGTGCTCTCTGGAGATTTAAAAAGTATATCTGACATTTTGGAGCAACACTAATTAAGGCTGTCACGCATACATACACACATGCCAAGAAACCAGTCTTTGGAAATGAATGAACACATTCTTAAATAACTCTCTGTAAAAGTAATACTTGGGGAAAAAGAAATATAAGAAATTTGCATTTATATAAGATTCTCTGGGTATTATATTTATGGTAATAAAGGTGTAGGGAAAGGATGTGCAGTTTGTAGGGTGACAGAACCATGATATTGCATTGTCACTCATTGGTTCGTACCTTCTGCTTATGACTAATGTGGGACATTGACCCCAGTGGTGGTGAATTAAATGTCCTGAGTTATTGTTGTATTCTGACTTTGATACTGACTTTGATACGACTGTCACTGTGCTCTACCAGTGTTAACCCTTGGTAGTCAACTTGGCTGGACATATAGTCACATAATACATTCTTAAATGGTTTCCAGCAGCATTATAACTAGACTGAAGATCATGATTAGGTTTCCTTCTTTCCTTGCTGAACTCATTTTACTGGTGGTGCTCTATCAGTGTAAAAGTTCCATGAGATGTGATGCAGTTGACACAACAGTGAGAAACATTCTCTGTGCCAATGTACCTTTCAGTTTTATCAGTATAGCAGGATTTAAGAGTGATCCTTTTCTGCACAGCAGGAATGAGTTATGGATATCATGCTCTGATAAATATTGAACTCCTAGTCAACAACTGTTTCCATTAAATCTAGAGAGCTATCAAATTTCCCCAGTCTGCTAGTAAAAACAGAACATATTCCATGAATATTTTCTTTCTCTTTAATTTCCATGCTATTATGAATCCATTCATGCCACTGTTATCCCTAGAAGCAATAAAGCCAAAGTATGCCCCTTAAGAATCTATCCATAATTAGTCTAGAGCCCAAAATGACTGCCAAGACTTGTTAGGATATACCATGAGATATCAGATTTGTGTTGCCAAAGAACCACTGACTAGAGTGGGGACAGCATGGCAGGAAGTGGGAGCTGGAGCAGGTAGGATTTTTTAAAAAAGGATGGGGAAAGCAGGAATCAGCAAAGGAGGAAGAAGTAGATCTTGTGTAAGAAAAGGGACCAATGTGGGATTTGTCTTTTCCAGCAAACTTGAATCCTGACAGTTTTTCTCAACACTATCATCCTTCCTTTTGCATTACAGAGCTATAAACAACCTTCAGCTTTCATAGTTACCCAGCATCCTTTACCAAATACAGTCAAAGATTTCTGGAGACTGGTTCTAGACTACCACTGCACATCAATAGTTATGCTAAATGACGTGGATCCTGCACAAGTAAGTCACTGTAACTAGATAAATTTAAAACTGAATATTATAGTGCTATTTGTACATGGAGGTACATCCATACATACATGTTTCAGAAGAGTCAAATTCCTCCTAAAACGTTATGTAATCTGCAATTAAATGCTGATATGGGAAGATGGAGGTATACACAAATAGAATTGTCACAAACGCTTTAACCATAATATAAGCAGATCATCACAAGTTTATCTGAGTAGCAACAATGGCATAAGAAAGATGTTAAGATTATCCATCTTAAAACTAAGTCAATAATTGTAACTAAAGACAAAGAAAAAATGATATTCCAGAGATACACAGTCAGAAAATGGAAGTTTGCCCAATGCTTCCCTTGTTCAATGTTGTTATGACAAATTTACCAAAGTCACAGTAATCAGCATCTTCTCAATACATTCTGAAATCTGAGAAAACCCTTGCTCTGCAGAATATGGTGCTCAGGCTTAACTATACTGGCCCACTGGGAGGGTCAGGGCTCCCAGCTTCCCCTCTAAATTCTAAGGCCTTTCTTCTGTGTCTCCCACTATCTGTAGACTGGTTACTATGGGGTCAGCTTGCTGTCTTGTGCACCATTAGGGAATAGCCACTTGCCAACTGACTGCTCTCCTCCTCCACCTGGGGGGCTTATAAAATAAGGGAATCCAAGACAGTGGAAGTCTATGTGGCACAGAGAACCACTACTGAGATCCAAAGTTTTTTAAAGTCTTTAAAAGTGTTCACAAACATGCTTTTAGCACAGCATCAAACTGAGCAATGGATTCAAAAGGACAGGGTAAGAAGTAATGCCTCAGACCCTCCCTCTATTCATACCCTATCAGATGTTGAATATATGTCAAGCTCCTTAATCTAGAAAGTTAGATTTTTACAAGAGTTCCATTACCTTCAAGCCTCGTTCATGCGCAGATGAGCACATGGCAATGGCCACCTCTTCCAGGCCTCATCTGTCTGCTTCAATGGAATCAGCACCAAAAAGACCATTTCTTCTTGCTACCAGGAGTTTTATAATCTCTCTTTCTTCTCCCACTGACCCAGTTAGGCAAGGTCAAAGAAACCTTTCCTGAAATCTCCTGGAGTTTCATCCTGAAGTCTTTTCTAGTCTTGTGGCTGAACCCCAAACCCGACAGAGCGATTTCTCCATGGAACAGGCTTTCTCATGAGGTGGTGGGTTCTCCATCTTTGGAAATTTTTAAACAGAGGCTGAATAGCCATCTGACAGAAAGGATGATTCTGTGGAGGTTCAAGGAGGTGGCAGGTTATAGTGTATGAGCAGTAGTGTTGTGAGTGTCCTGCATATTGCAGGGGTTGGAATAGATGACCCAGGAGATCCCTTCCAAATCTATGATCCTACGATTCTATAGTCTTAATTCCTCCATATCTCTATTTCTTGCTGGGGGTGGGGGTGGCCATCCCATTGTTTCTAGCTTGCTCTGCAGACCTATTAGCATTTCTAAAAAGGTGCCTGAGATGAGGTTGGAAGCAAATTGAACTGACCCCCCCCCCAGTGAAGGTTTTGATAAGGCCAAACCTCCAAAGAAAAAAATGCATTTCTTCCCACAATATTCCATAGAAGAAGATAAACAGGCCACACTAATCACTGAGACAATTTTATGTGATTAGTGTTGCCCTTTGGGGAGGAAAGCTATGGCAAATCTAGACAGCATCCTAAAAAGCAGAGACATCACCTTGTCAACAAAAGTGTGTCTAGTCAAGGCTATGGTCTTCCCAGTTGCAATGTATGGCTGTGAAAGTTGGACCATAAGGAAGGCCAAGCGTCAAAGAATTGAGGCTTTTGAACTCTGGTGCTGGAGAAGACTCTTGCAAGTCCCTTGGACTGCAAGGCGAACAAACCGGTCAGTCCTAGAAGAGATCAGCCCGGACTGCTCCTTAGAAGGCCAGATCCTGAAGATGAAACTGAAATACTTTGGCCACCTCATGAGAAGGAAGGACTCCCTGGAGAAGAGCCTAATGCTGGGAGCAATTGAGGGCAAAGAAGAAGGGGACGACAGAGAATGAGGTGGCTGGATGGAGTCATTGAAGTAGTTGGTGCAAACTTAAATGGACTTCGAGGAATGGTAGAGGACAGGAAGGCCTGGAGGATCATTGTCCATGGGGTCGCGATGGGTCGGACACGACTTTGCACCTAACAACAACAAATGTTCAGAATGTAGAGAATGCTCATTTCCCGTATTAGGTTATTCAGATGTTCTTTCTGGGTCAGAAGTTGACTGAACACTTGTGGGAACTGAGGATCTGAAGCCTGAGGTCCATGGTTACTCATGACCTCCACAGGTGATGCGATATGGCTTTCTTGTCTAGCCACAGAAGGGCTCCTCTTACATCTAGAAAATGGAGCCCAAGTAGATGATGTTTTTAGATGTCATGGCTGGCTAAGCAGTTTGGAAACTAAACCACTGTAGCTAAGGTTGCTACAGAAGCCCTTTCTCAGCTCATGGGTTGAGACAGGGTCTCATTCTCCCTTCTGTGAGGGGAGCAGCTGGAGTTGAAGGAGCTGAGTGCCACTACAATTATAGGTCTTCTTGTTACTTGGGAAATATGGCACAGCAGTTAGAGGCTAGGCTAGGCTATAGCATTTTCTAGCTTTGTGTCTATAGCAGTCCAAAGCTGCAGCTGTGCATTGCTCTCTTCTGCCTCCCAAAGGATAAAGGAGGCAGCATGTGTAGAAAACCTTATGGGTGAGAAGGCATATAATTGTGCAGCATATAATTTCTTGGGCTTTGGGATGGGGAAGAAGATAAATTCAATAAACCTGACCTTAATTAAGGTCTGGATGGAGAGAGGAGAAATAAAGAATAACTAATTGCTGCTGTAACACTCTATTGAGTAGAGAGAAAATCCTGCAGCTTCCAATCAGGGCCAATCTGGGAGCTAAAAGGTATTGCTGATATTCTGTATAAGAACCTTCACTATAATCACCATGAAGTACCTTGCCATCTACAACTTTGCCCCACCTGTGAAATCACTGGAGAATCTTACTTTGCCACAGATGCAAAGCTGAATCAAGAATCATGGGTCGGACACGATTTAGCATCTAACAACAACAACAACAAAATAGCATATTTATTTATTATTTCATTACTCAGCTAAAAATTCCCTGTGTTTAACCAAAAGGTTTCTTCAGGGGACTGTGTTAGTCTTTTAGTGTTGCTTCAATAAGAGTACAAGATCATTCACCAATGGCCTTGATATTATTTTTATTGCAGTATAACAAATGCTATTGTTATTGTAAATGGAGAAATGCTGATTATTCATTCCTTATTTTTTGCAAGTTGAGCACTCCATTCTGTGGGGCAATGATAAACTCATGGATACAATAGTAGCTGAGCCACACTACAATCCAACAAAAAGTATTGGGTACCTGGCTCTTAAGTAGCACATAAAAAACTATCTACATCATTATAGAGGTTTATTTCACTGTGCTGACACCAAACATTAAATGCTAAGTGAAAAATCAATTAGAGGTATTTACATATCGCTAATCAGTTCAAATAATTACATAATAAGTTGATTTAAAAATCTAACTTGGCAGTAAATTACTGAGAAATGCTGTAAATCTCTATAGTAATCAGCAAAGAGATATTGATGAGATGGGATGCTGGCTCTCTTCCTGTTTGGAAGTTTTCTTGCTCAAAGCCAATCTTTCACATTGCAGTTGCAGCACATCAGTAGCTAACAAAATTAAAACAAAGTTTACTGCCAAATATTTGTAACTAACCAAACACGTACAATTTCTCTCATGTAATAAGAATAATAAAGTGACACCAATCAACCTTTCACATTTCAGTTGCAGCGCATCAATAACTTTACAATGTTCTAAACCTCAGTTTTAAAATGCTCAAATGTGGATCTATTATGCATTAATCCATTAAGCATTATTACTTCATTACAAGTAGGGATGGGCATGAAACTTGAAAATATAGTTCGGTTCAGTTTGTGGTTTATGGCGACGTACAGCGTTGAAGGTTAAAACCAGAACCTTGAAATTGATCCAGAAGCAGATCGGTAGCCAGTATACTTGTCTCAATACTGGCTGAATGTGAGCCTTCCAATGAGTCCTAGTAAGGACCTTGGCAGCCACATTCTGTGCCAGCTGAAGTTTCCGGGCCAAAGACAAGAGTAGACCCGCATAGAGTGAGTTACAGAAGTCCAGTCTGGAAGTGACCGTGGCATAGATCACCATGGCCAAGTGGTCCAAGTTCAACTTATTAAGAAATCTCTTGACAGAGTATAAGGTCATTCAATAGTTAAACTTAGCTAGGTTTAGCTATTGTATGACCTTATACTCTGTAAAGAGATTTCTTAATAAGTTGAAGTTGGTCCTTAAATATAAAAACCGTCCCTTGAAAAAGCTGTAGGCGAAACGCATCGGGACTTGTGTGAAATAAGAATAAAAGAATTACTGAAACTGAAGAGAGACAACTCTATATAAGTCCAATTTGGATATTTTTATTGCCATATTGGTTTCCCAGTGCGTCTGTACTATTCTATATTTGTCTCTTCACTGGGACCCACCCCTCCCAGTTCATTATTTTTGCAAGTGGTCCAAGGACAGATAGGGCACTAGTAGCCAAGCTTGGCACTGATAGAAGAACGCTGTATGGGCTACCTTCATGATCTGAGCCTCCATGGTAAGTGAGGCATCAAAGATCACCCCCAAATTCCTGGCGGTTGGTTCAGGTGTCAATTGCACCCCATCCAGGCACGGGAGGCACACTATCTGCTCCCGTCCCCTTCTGCCTAGCCAGAGGACCTCCATCTTGGAGGGGTTGAGTTTCAGTCGGCTCTGCCTGAGCCATCCAGCCACTGCTTCCAAACAACTGGCAAATGTTGCCAGGGGGGAGTCCAGCTGGTCGTCCATCAGAAGATAGAGCTGGGTGTCATCTGCATATTGGTGACAACCCAGCCTGAAACTCCATACCAGCTGAGCTAGAGGGTGCATGTAGATGTTGAAAAGTGTGGCAGCCTACAAGGCAACACCACAGGATCCAACAACTCTTCCCCCACAACCACCCTCTGAGGTCAATTCCAGAGAAAGGAGACCAGCCATTTCAGCGCAGTTCCCCTAATACTGATCACAGTGAGGCAGTCGGCCAACAGTTCATGGTACCACATTATGACACAGAGCCTATAAATGGGGACAGAGGAGGATCCAGATGGCTGCTGCCACCTGCACAAGAGCTCAAATAGTATAGATCTAGCCCTCTGCTGCTCTTTTTGCCATTTAAATTGGCAATATCAGGAGGTACAGGGATGTTTTCCCTGGAAATTCAAGAAACTGAATGCACGCATCTTTCAGCTGACTGGAGGGCATAAGTGCTTGATGTACCCATGGTGACAGCAAAATGGAGCAATGCAAGAAAAATGCCAATAATTCTCCAAGGAAATTCATAATTATTGACCCCTGTTCCTATAATGATTCAGACTCATAGTGCGTTCAGTTTAATTAAACATTTTTGCTAGCTGGCTGCATGTTGGATACTTACTCTTTTTTGTATTTTGGTTTATTCATCATCAATCATTGTAATAGTACAAGAGAACCACAGAAGAATGATAGTGCCTTTTTCTTAACAAAAGAAGTATATTTTATTGTTAAAAATAAGAATAAATGCCCCTTACAAGTCAATAAATTCCAGTTGTGAACAGTACCTTCCATATTTTCAATTCTCAGCCACAGTCACATGTCTCTGGGGAAATACATGAAAGCAAACCCCCTTGTTTGTATGATGGTAGGTTATTTTCAGAGTGAAAGAGGAAAGGCTCTAGGGACCTAGACTTTTAACTGCCACTAAAAAGGACATTTGAATTTCTCAGCCATGTTTTGAATATACAAGAGCACTGAGTAATTTCAGGTTTCCATCGGCCTTAGCTACCTTACAAAGCTACTGGGGGATGATCAGTGTAAAGTAGCACATCTGTTCTGGTACTTTCACCAGCATCCATTACAAGACTTTAATTAGAAATACAGGTCAGAATTTAAACAGTAAAATGTGTACGTGGCCAGGGGGGAAGCAGACTTCATTGAGAATCATAACTTATATTTATATTTTTCACATTAAATTGTCATTTGTCCCTATAGTGCATTATTTCTTTGTTGAGGGTAAGAAAAAATGTGTGGAATCACTTCTCCAAACCTGCAAGTGTACATGCATTGGGCTGATAGCATAGAGGTTAACACCATAGAGTGGTGTGACATTTGTGAAATCTGCTAGCCGTATTATGAAAAACCTGTGGCCATCAATTAGATTTTCAGATTAAATTTAAGTGAAAGCTGTGTCACAAACAAACATAGTCATGGCCTGCTGTGAGGGATCCACAGGAGCCAAGGGAATCCCTAATGGGGGGGGGGCACTCCTGAAGAATGGGGAGTGGCTTTGGAGAGTACTAAGGGAGAGAATTCTAAAACGGTAGTTAGTCAAAAGAATGAAAGTTAAGAGGTCAGTGAGTGAGAGTTAAAGAAGTCAGAGAAGGAGACCGGGTATTGGAGGGGAGTCTGAGGTGGAGGTTTGGTGGAAAAGAGAGGATATAGGAGATCATCCAAGCCAAATAAGGTTGCATGTTTCAGAAAGAAAGGGGAACCACAGCAGCCTCAGTACTCACAGGCAATACAGGCTACTTGTCAGCTTAAGGAAACTCCCAGTTGAAGCTATATGGTGCTTAGTGACACAAGTATGCAGTGATTTAGAAGAAGAGTTGGTTCTTATATGCCACTTTTCTCTACCAGAAGGAGTCCCAAAGTGGCTTACAATCACCTTCCCATTCCTCTTCCAACAAGAGACACCCTGGCCCATTATGCACGGCCGCCGAAACGGTGATTTCGGGTCACATGGAAAACGCGGAGGGGGAAGACGCGATGCATACCGGTTATACACGGGGTGGGGTGCAACGGCGGCAAAACCCAGAGTAACCGATTATGCACGCGCTGATCCGGGCGCTGCTTCTGGTTGCGCCCCGCTCACCCGGAAGCTGCGCTTTCTTCCGCGTTTCACTGACGCGGCTTTTTCGGCGGCATGCACCGAAGCTGCAGCCGGTTGCAGCCGGCTCCGTGCGTTATCCGTGATTTTAGTCGCCGCCATTCCACCCCGAATGTGCGCTAAAACCCCCGTGCATAATGGGTCCCTGTGAGGTTATCAGCGCCGTCGCGAGCCCAAGGTTACCCAGCTGGCTGAATGTGGGGGAGCGGGGGAGCAAACCTGGTCCACCAAATTAGAAGTCCACATTCCCAATCACTACACCAAGCTGGCTCTCCAATACACATTATAAGTCTGTGGAAGATACATGAATGAGTTTCTAAACCTTTATGTTGAACAATTTAATAAACCTTGTTATTAATAAGTTAAAATGGAAAGTCACAAAAGTTCCTTATTCCCAGAGACAATAGCCACCAGCGTGACAGGAGTTAGTCTCACAAAAACATTGGAAAATATACCTTTCCTAAACAGTGAAAACCTCTATTTACCATAGATTTTGGCCTCATTCAGACATCATGAATGAGCATAATGCCTTTGTTGTGCTTATGTGCTTTTCCCCTTTCCCCTTGTACATGGAGAATGTGCTGCATAAAAGGGCTACCTCACTCCCCCTCTTCTTATTGTCTTCTGTTTTCTCTGAAATTGGGTCACTGGATGCACAGGATCATCACTGGGATGGGGGGCAAAATTGGATGCTGCAGTGAGAAAGGGGAATTGGTAAAAATCATCTTCCCACCCTTCCATGAGTAGAAGTGCAAGAGCAACATGAGCAGAAAAGGCACTTGGGATGCAAGCCAGAAGTTATTGTTGGGGAGGGGGATCCAATTATTTGGACAGGAGAATTAGCAAATTCCAAGCAGTGAAATAATATTAAGTACACAGTCTACAGTAACTAATACTAAGTACCTGCTAAAAGTTACTTCAAATGCCCAAGATCTAACAAGTTATTCAAAGGAGGGACAGAAAGAGGACAGAAAGAGGAGAACAAGGCAAGAGAAAGAATGTAGTGTTTCAGAAGAACCAAGTTGCGAGAAATCCAAAAAAACAGAGCCTTGTGTTGTTATGCTGAACAGAAACCAAAACAGATGCACAGAATAAGGGGAGCCTTTTGTCAAGCAAGGAGCACACAAGAAACCACTGTGGGGGAGCAGTTGTGGTTCCGTTTATAAGACAAGCAGCAGTGCTTTAGAAACTTTCCACGACTAGAAAAACGGGAAGAGGCTAGAAGTGGGTTCAGACAGGTAGCCTCAAGCAAGGGAGGAGATACTGATGAGGTCAGGGTAGTATCCTGACTGGACATGGAGAGAAGGAGTGGTCCTGAATAATAGAATACTTCCAAATAAGGGGATTGAGGGAAGGATCCCTGTGAGGGGGAGAGATGTTTGGGAGTAGGCTGATGGTTGAAGTGGAGCTTTTCAAGTGGGACAATTCAAACAGGATTTCCTTGAAAAACAGGCTAAAATCAGTGTGGGGAAGGGAGCATGTAGTTTTCCTCATATTTTAACAGGGGTGCTTGATTAATGGTCTGAGATCTAATGGCTAGAGACTTGATTTCATGTTTTAAGTTTTTAAAATGTAACAGGAAAGTTCATCCCAGCTCCAAGATGGAGTTGTAGGGGGATAACTATGTGAACAAAATATAGAGTCTACAGTGCAAAGTGGTGAAGAGCTCAGCAATGGAAGTTGAACCCCAAGCATAATAAAGGTCTGGATTATCCATGTTTTACTTCTTTCACCTTGAAAAAGAAGCAGAAGTAATTAATTCCTAAGCAGAAGTAATTTTAAAATAATATGTAATAAAACCCATGTTCTCCAGTTCTATGGCACCCCTTGCCCAATGCTGAGCAAAGGAACTGAACTCCCTCTAAGCAACAGAGTAAGTCAGAGATGGGATGAATGAAACAGGGATCAAGACACATTTAGTAAAGATGGTGTGCTCATCACCACCACAATTTCCACCTGTTTTCCACTTTTCTATATGCATGGGTGAGTGAGAGGATTAGTAGAAGTCGGGTGGGCATCCGCAAGGAAGACACTCGCTTCCAGTTCTTTGACATCCTTGATGGTGACCAGTTATTGCATCACCATCGCCCTCTATACTGCTATAGGATGGAGTTATTTTTCCACCATGTTTCCATTATTGTTGTGCTTTTTAAATTGGGTTTTAATGGGGCTGTTATCGGGGGTGGGTTTGTATTGGATCCTGTTTTTGTAACCCACCACGAGCCAGTTTACCAGGAGTGGCAGGCAATAAGTCCACTAATAAATAAATAAATATGAATAAATAAATAAATAGTCTTCAGATATATTGCTCAATATTTACTGAAAGAGCTTCAGATTGAAAAGGCTGTTAATGTGTGGCTGTGCCGAATTGAGAACAAACTTGCCTCTGGGAATTTGAGTGCATATAAACTATCCTATGAACTATTCATCAAGCTCTGGGCATTGGGTGGTATGCCTCACATTCAAGCTGGAAACCCTACCTTGGCTTAAAATATGTTAGAACTTGTGTGCAAAGTTTGTGTGTTTTAAACATGTATTCTAACTAGCCATACCTGTTGCCTGGAATATCTGGTAAGAAAGAATGTTCTAAGAAATCCAATTTAGCAGCTAAATAATATGTTTTCAGACTCGGTTGCAGTTTAATAGCACTAAATATATAATGTATTGTATGAAATTATGCTTATATAATAACAAACAAAATTATGTTGCTTCATTTTTGTATATTTTTCCCAACCCTACCCTGGAGAATTCTTGTATAAATACATTCCTTTGAGGTTCTTTGTATCGATGTCTCTGTTGGAGAATCCACAGTTCATATACAGACTGATTACTGGGATATTGGGAGGTGAAGAATTAAGAAATCCTTTAGGATTATTCAGCCTACAGAACAGTATTCAACAAACTTCCTTGGTAGTCCTTTCTGGCATTGTTTTGCATATTAAAAGAGTGTTTTGCATATTTTTAAAGAATGGGGTTGGGGTGTGACCATCACAAATCACTAAACGTTCTAGACCAGTGGTCCCCAACCCCCGGTCCAGGGACCGGTCCCGGTCCAGAGACCGGTCGGTACCGGGCCGCAGCTCCTCTTCGTCCTCCTCCACAGCTGCTGCCTCGGGGGCTGCCCTACCACTCTGCCACCGGCTCATCTTTGGTGCTCTCCAGTGGCTGCCATGGCTGGGGCTCTCCCTCGGTGTGACACTGGACAGCTGCAGCTGGCAGCACCCCCCAGCAGGCAGTGGGAAGTCAGGGGCACTAGCGGGAAAGCAAGCAGAGCAGGGGCTCAGGCAGCGGTGACGTCCCTCAGCATAAGACTACCTCCCCCCCGGGCTTCAGTAAAATTGTCAAGTGTTGACCGGTCCCCGGTAATAAAAAGGTTGGGGACCACTGTTCTAGACAATGGTGGTGTTGTTGAAATGAGAACAAAATTTTGCCTCTGGGAATTTAAATACAGATAGGTTCATAACAATAGCGACAATCATATTATGAACTGTTCTTCATACCCTGAGGAGACTTCCTGTATTTAATTTTAATCATATGGCTCACATCATTCCATTTTGCATCCTGCCTCAGTCTATAGTTAAACTAATGCTGACTACCTAAAAGCTGTCATCACAAATGCTAAAGGTTGGCAGAATTGACAAATGGCCAGTACAGAGATGGATAAATATTTGCTAAAGCAGAGTTCTGTATGAAAGGTTTGTATTGTGCTTATACCCCCATGCATGCACTCACACTCACACATACATACAAACGTTTTTGCTTAAATCTCACTGATTTCAAAGAAACATTAATGTATGACCATAAGCAGGATTGTACCTTGAGAGACTGAGAATTGTTCCTGCATTCTAATTTTCCCTATGAAGCTCTGTACTCTTTGGTACCAGGAAATGCCCTGTGGAGCATTTCCCAGCACTGAAAAACACCTAAGTTCGTCTTCTTGAATAATGCTTTTGGTGTACATTGGAGCATTTATAAGTGTGACTGAAATAAATTCTGAAAATTGTTTTAGCGATACTTTTACATTTGTTCCATTTGTTCTGCAGTTGTGTCCACAATACTGGCCTGAAAATGGGGTTCACCGCCATGGTCCTATTCAAGTGGAGTTTGTTTCTGCTGATTTAGAAGAAGACATTATTAGCCGGATATTCCGAATTTATAATGCATCAAGAGTAAGGAACTTATCAGTTATTTTGTTCATTTTATTTATGAGTAGTAAATAGAAACAAAATAGATATGTATATTTTAAAGTGATAAAATCAGTGAACAGTTTTTTACCTACAAAACAGAAAATAAAAAATAGTGTTTATAAAACATTACAATTTAGTGTAACATAAAGCAATTACAATTACTTCAGCACTGAAGAAAGGAAAGAATTGGCTATCAAAGGACAACTCATGTGAGATGTGTTGTTTATTATATAGTATGCTATGTAATTCATGGGACAATCTGCGCCCATAAAATATAGTGAAAGGCTTACCTTTGGCTTACACCATATTTTTGGTGTTTTGCACAACGTCATCAGCATCCAGTGTTCCAGTAGCAAACCAGCAGCTACATTTTCCATTTTAAATTGCTAGCCATGTAGTGTGGGTTAGAGGAGAGCTACCAGCAAATACATGCTAAGGAAAGGTGTGGAGGTGAAGTAGTGCTATCTCTGCCTCCAGTGCCTGCCCTTGCATCCACCTCCCTCTTCCTTCTCCCAGGGATGGGGCCTTTTTTATTTTTATTTTTTCGAAGCAAACTGCCTAGACCAACGAATATACTTTAAATTGTCCAGGCAGAGCAAAAAAAAATTTCCCCACCAGTTAACATATAAAGCATGCCTCTCTACCCCCCCTCCAAAAAAAATGGGAACAAGATAACTTTTTTAAAGTTTCAAGGCTCATAATTCCAAAAGGGGTGGCAGTAAAATAAGCACTATGCTTCTATGATTAGATCCATAGACATAGCAATGGAGAATCATAGAATCATAGAAAAATAGAGTTGGAAGGGACCTCATAGGTCCAACCCCCTGCATTATGCAGGACACTCACTCCCAATCGCTCATCTACTGTAACCTGCCATCCCTTGGTCTTCACAGAATCAGCCTCTCTGTCTAGCCTCTGTTTAAAAATTTCCAAAGATGAAGAACCCACCACCTCCCTAGGAAGCCTGTTCCACTGAGAAACCGCTCTAACTGTCAGGAACTTCTTCCGAATCAGATTCCCTCTCAGTTGTCTTCTCTCTAGGCTAAACAGACTAAGCTCCCTCAACCTTTCTTCATATTTCTTGGTCTCCAAACCCCTCACCATCTTTGTTGCCCTCCTCTGGACATGTTCCAGTTTGTCAACATCCCTCTTCAACTGGGTGGCCCAAAACTGAACACAGTACTCCAAGTGAGGTCGAACCAGAGCAGAAGTTTTACTGTTAAAAAAAACCTTTTATTGTGGGCCCTTTAAAACATGGAGAAAAGTGTTTGGCTGCCTGGCTTGATTGACAGGCGGAAGAGAGTCATGAGTATAGCACGTTCCTCTCTTCCACCATTTCAAGCAAGCATGTGTAATGCCAAGAAGCCCAAGAAGGCAGCAGAGGGAAAGCAAGAGAGACAGAAGGTGAGGAATGTCCAGAGGCGCGATTTTTAATAGTGTTATGCCATTGCACTGCCGTAGCAACTATTTTTTTCGATGTGCAGAATGGCCCTGTATTGTAACTGGAATCACATCTGGGATGGGGAAATTCATTTTCTGGTGAGCTACTGAATTAGATCATTGAATCACTGAGCATCGAGCCAATCTATCTGTGAGGTAAACTGGCTGCACAGCACGGGGGGAGGGGATTAGACCCTTTTGTTCCTGCTTAGTTGTTGTTGTTGTTGTTGTTATTTTATTTATATACCGCCTCCCCCCGAAGGCTCGAGGCAGCTCACATAAAATCCCATCCCCTAAAATCCATAGCAATGAACAGTAAAATTACAGTGATAAACAACCAATTGGTCAACAATAAACAACAATTGATGGCATAATCCTAATCATTGAGTCTCCGCATCCTCAGCTGCAGGGATGTGGAGGGAGCTGGCACTCACTACTGCTGGATTTTTGTGAGGGGGGGCCTAATCCTCCTCACCGCCGGGCCTCACCATAAGCCTGGCGGAAGAGCTCCATCTTACAGGAGCTTATGTTACTTAAAATCAAGCCCCCCATCGTGTTATTTACCTTTAAAATCTATTTTTCCTAAAATGCTAGTAAAAGTACAGAAATCCCAGTTTAGTGAAATAAAGCCAGGATGAAAGGATGTGGCCCTGTTCCAAATTGCAGCTGCATGCAAGAACAATGTGTATTTCACAGAATAGTCCTTTCCTAGTCCTTTTAATTAGAGAATTCTAAGGGCTTGAACCTAAGATCTCATGCATGTCTGCAAAGCATACTGCCAATGTCCCACAATAAGAAGTTTCCAATAAAGCGGCCAGTCTGTTTATTGAATAAAGATCTATTTTCAAGGCAGTGAGCAGAAAATTTTAAATGTAAAAACTAAAACAATATTTGGTAGCATTTCTCAAGTGACCTTTAATATTCCTGCTTTGCTTCTGAGGATTTGTAGCTAAGAAAACAATCAAGCACCTCAGTTTTGTGTTGCTTTGAATCTTTTTAGATATCAAACCGAACCTCCTTCTGTAAACATTTTACATTTATAACATTGGTGCTGTTAAAGTATTCTCATGTGCAAGCATCGAAGTACATGCTCAGTATATTATTCATATTTTTCCTAAAAACTATCACTTCATATTAGATTTGCTAGGTGTCTTCTGGACACTGGTGGGGGTGGGGAGTGGAGCTGCCAAATCCAGGGCAGAGTCTGCACTTACTTTGTTTATTCCATTGTCAATCCTGTTGAATTCAGATCGCTTTGAACTCAGGTCTTCCTCTCCCCCCTCCTCCCCATTGAAACAGGAAAGTCTTCTGCACGTGGTTAGGGAGGCTCAGAAGGTGGGGCGGGGGCTCTTTCTTTCTTTTCTTGAAGGGGGGGGGGAGAAGCCAAGCAGGGAGCCTCTTTCTTTTCTTGGAGAGGATTGAAAAAGGCAGAGGAGGGAGGAAAAATCCAGGACCGACAGAAGTTGAGAGAAGTTAGGGGCTTCTCCTTTAGGGCTAGCGTGTCACATGACCTGGTGTAGCCTATCAGAGATTCTCTACCACGGAGCTTTCTTTATTCAGGATTTTCAGCACTCCAAGATACCGCACAATAAAGGTAGGGTCACTCCGGATCAATCCTTCTTGCTGCAGAAGGAAAATTTAAATCGCCCCAAATCCAAACAGAAATCGCATTCTGTGTAGAGGGCAGGGACTGAATCGATCTGGGGCTGGAATAAAATCTCCGTGCAGTTTACACCCAGGTTGGGAAACTCCTGGAGATTTCGGGAGGACAGAAACTTAGAAGGGTACAGTGCCACAGAGTCAATCATCCAAGCATCCATTTGCTCCATGGAAACTCATCTCTGTAGTTTGGACATGAGCTGTAATTTTTTACATCCCTATTTCATATGCTTTTTAAAAAATAGTTTTGCAAAAGTCTACTATATTCAGCATTATATTCTATATAGCACTCTTAGGCCACATTCAGATATCACTTTTATCCAACACTAAAATTACAAGTTTTTTTCTTTTCAGGCTTGAAATGTAGTTGGCCCCAAAATGTAATCAAAATTTGTTTCCCCAACACTGATTCTAATTCTGGATTAAACTTTGGTTTAGGATAGCAGTTAATGGGAGGAAACTAACTTAATGCTCACGCTCTCCTTTGTTCACGTGTCATTCATTCATTCTTGTTAAACTGGAGTCTGACAGCCATAGAAAAAGGAAGGGGAATGAGCAAAGTATATGTGATCAGGACAGGCAGGTTTGTTTGTATGACAACTTGGGAAAGATACATTCACAACAAGTACTTCTTTTAAGAAAACAAAATTGCCAACCTTTACAGTTTTATCTGGTGGCTTTTTCCTTTTTCTGCTGGAGTTATGAGAGAATTTGAAGTTTAAAATATTTCCTGTTCTTGGAATTGCAAAGATTGTAAAGCTTTTGGATATTTTTGAAATCTGAAGTGCCATTTTAATCCTTGTAAATAAGTATTTTTACATATTAGGAGTTATTGGGAATCAGAGAGGATTTTCTCCCTTCCTTCTCTGTATTATGACTTTTCTTAGATAAAATAAAAATCAGATAAAAAAATTTTTTTCTTTGTAAAAATTCTATATGAAGAAATGTTTATTTTGTGTGTTAATTATACATCATTAAGCAATGAAAGTTCACTCTAAAAATTGAAGATGACAAACTGTAAAAAAGAGCAATGATAATTTAAACTATATGGCAGATTTTGTGTGCTACCCAGTGATTGCTATAATAATTATCATATATGTGCCTTTTGCAGCTGTACTGTTGTTTCACTCCAGTTTATTAATATTTCCCCCTATTTAGGACATCATCTTATTAACTCTGAGATTCAAGTCCTAACTCCTTAAATGTAAATAATTTTAGTAATTTGTAAGCAACAATCTGCTTTATTAATAATAATATTGGTTCTGATGAGAATGTGTAATGCATATCTTCTCTGGATGTAGTATAAATAATGCTGTTTTTTATTCTCCTTCTGCTGGTTGGGTCCCCACAGCCCCAGGATGGGTACCGAATGGTGCAGCAATTTCAGTTCTTAGGATGGCCCATGTATAGAGACACACCAGTGTCCAAACGTTCTTTTTTGAAGCTCATACGTCAAGTGGACAAGTGGCAGGAAGACTACAATGGAGGAGAAGGCCGTACAGTTGTCCACTGTTTGTAAGTGACTGAAATCTGAAGGTGATGGCCACTATCTTAGATGGTAGTTAGACAAATTCATGAAGGATAGGCCATATGGCATTATATCACCTAAGGCCAGGTGCTGGGGATAGTCAGTCGGTCGGATCTGCTCCCTTCATGCTCTGCTTTAAAGCTGGAAATATGTAGTTAGCAATGGCTATTTACAAGACAGGGGAAACAGATGGCTACTAAAATATGTTACAAAAAATTGTAACAGCTAACGGGGATGTACATTAAAATGCGGTGCTAAAGGAGAGTTTTATGGATACTACGAAACATGAGAAAATCAAAAAGTGAGTTCTAGATCAAATCAAACCTGAACTCTTCCTAGAATCTAAAATGACCAAACAATTTTATTTCCTCAGTGTTATCATTACTCATGTTGTGAATTGTTACTTGATAGATTGTTGTAATGTTCTATTGAAATTTGTATAATGTTATAGATTGTTATAATGTTCCATGTAAATTTATGCAATGTTCCATGTAAACCGGCCAGAGCTGTAAAGAATGAGCGGTATAAAAATCTAAATAAATAAATAAATAAATAAATGATAAAAATAAATAGTATGAGAAGATTTGATAGAAAAAAACAATAATGCTAAGGAAAATTGAAGGCATTAGGAAGAAAAGAATACCCAACAAGAGTTGGATTGACTCATTCATGGAGGCCATAGTCCTCAGTTTTCAAGACCTGAGCAAGGTTGTTAACAATAGGGTGTTTTGGAGGATATAAATTTATAGGGTTACCAAAAGTCATAAACTACTTGACAGCACTTAATACCCACACATGATAAGGTTAAATCCTTTATTTTCTCTGCTCTACAATTCCTAGTCCGTTCTTCCCCCTTTGTAGTGCAGTTGCTGTTAAAAATGTATTTTAAAAAGATGAGAGATCTAATCTCCCATGTCTTCTCTAGGCTCATACTGAAAGTAGCCTACAGCTGAGCCACTATCTCAGATGAGCTGGACCCACTGTCTCCTTCATCTGTTGCTTACTCTACTAATATGTCATTAAGACTTATGTCTGCCACCTCTGTTCTTGAGGACTGAAGGTCTGGTAGAGCAGGGGTAGTCAACCTGTGGTCCTCCAGATGTTCATGGACTACAGTTCCCTCCCAGCAAATGCTGGCAGGGACTCATGGGAATTGTAGTCCATGAACATCTGGAGAACCACAGATTGACTACCCCTGTGGTAGAGGATACCCATATAAAGCAAAATGTTGTTCTTCAAAGAAATGTGCTTAAGATTTTTTTTTTACTGCTTCCTCCCCAAAGTTTTCTAAAATGGCTTTACTTTCCAGGCAATCATGGACAGGTCATTCTCCCATTTATTGACTGGAAATCGTAATACTTTCTCTTGTGAGGTTTAGCTCCTTAATGTTTTGGGAGCAACATCTGGGAGGTCCTTTTTAAATGCAAATTGATATTATCATTCTCTTTTACTTATAATATTAATGGTTGTGCTACATCTCACATATATCCACACACTCTTGCATGTCACTTCTAGGTGGCAAAGAAAGGGGGGAAAACTCTAACACAATCCCTTTAAATGTCTTTATTTTAATTAAAACGCTCAAAGAATGGCACAATATCATCCCCTGTTTTGGCAGCAGGGAATGTTCTTTTCATGCTGCCTAGATGTGGCAGATGTGCCATATTGTAGATTCCTTTGAAAATCAGCCATTTGTGAGCTCTGGATTTAAAAAGCTGCAAGCTAACTAGTCTGCACTCAAGTAATTATTAAGGTTTATTATTTTCCATGAAGTGCGGCTTAAAGATGCTGATTAGAATAGCTGTGGAAATAATAGTTTCCAAATGCAAAGAGATTCTCTTGAAGATTAAAAATAACCAGAGATAAAACTCTACTGTTATATTTAATCATGCATCTGAACGCTTATTCCTCACATTTTTTTTGCAGCAAGTCACTTTATATTTTCTTATGCCTCATACTGATGTAGTATCCACAATCAATCCATTAAACATCTCATGTAATGAGGATCAGGTCATAGAACTCCTCCCTCCTCCAGCACAGATTCCTGGTATAGAATATTCAAAGTTAGCACCAGCCTAAGCTTTAATTGTGACTAAAGTTGGTCCAGGGAGAGCAGAGGAAATTTGCAGCCCAAAAATTGGGGGGCACCCTTTAAAAATAGTGAAATACTTACCTTTGGTTGTCATTATATTCCGGCCCCTCTATATGATGTTGCCAACATGCAGCATCTGGGCAGTAAACAGCTGGCTATATCCATTTTAAAGTGCTAGTTGGTGAATCCCCAAAAGTGAATTCACCAATATATGCAGCACTATTTAATGGAGAGCAACCAGCAGCCCACCAGAAAGGTATGGAGGTGAAGAAGCGCTATCTCCACCTCCAATGTCCTGCCCTCGCACCCGCCTCCCTCTCTCTCCTTCCAGGGACAATTTTTTAAGTGAACTGCCTGGAGCAACGAATAGGTGTTCAATCATGCAGGCAAAGGCAAATTATTTTTCCCCCTCACACACAAAGCATGCCTTTCTAAGCTTCTCCCCTTGCAATCAGGAACGAGAATCATTTTTAAAAGAAGCAAGACTTGTGATTCCATAAGGGGCGGCAATAAAACAAAGCACTATACATCTATGATTAGATGTATAGGCGTTTCAAGGGAGAAGTATTGATTTTTTTAAAAAAAAATAGCAGGCATCACAGGCCCTTTAAAGCATGGAGAAAGGGGATTGGCTGCCAGGCTTGAGTGACAGGTGGAAGAGAGTTGCGTATAAACCACATTGCTCTCTTCTGCCATTTCCAGCAGCACTTGTGTAGGGGGAGAATTTCGAAATCGCGGCAAAGAGTGAGACAGCAAAAAGGTGAGGAGGGAGTGGGAGGTGCAATTATATTTAGTGTTACGCCACTCTATTGGCGTAACGATATTTTTAACAATGTGCAGAAATTACCTGGGAATTGGAGAGAGGGAATCCTTGGGCTTCTTGATGAATCCTGAATGAGTCATTCTACAGCCTGATAATATGACTGGATTGAAATAGTGACAAAAGATTTAAACCAACAAGAAACATTCCAAATTTTAATTGCTAGAATGACATATAGACTGAAGTTTGATTTGGAAGATAATATACATTTGTTGCATTTCTTGGACCTGTGTGCGGGGGAAGAATCCATCAGAATTTTTTTTTCTAATTTTATTGTTGGTGTTTTAAATCCATTTATTTATAATCCAATTTATATTCCACCCTTCCCCACAACTCAGGGGTAGTTTTCAACACTGACAATAAATAAAAGATTAAACATTTTAACATTAACAACAAGTTAACATTTAAAATCCTAGGAGCTCATCGTTTCCACTCCAGTGGGGGGAGGGGTGATATTGGTATGCTCCTGAATCTTTTTGCTAGTATTTGGAAAGAATACATGGATTTTTGTTTAGGAATTGCCACCAAAGAGTATGTTTTACCAAGAAAGTAAGACGCTTTTGTTATTGTGGGCAAAGACCCATTGTCCTACCAGCCTTTTGCGAAGTTAAGTCATTTTTTGTTTAAAGAAAACCTGAAGATGTTGAGTTTTCCCTGCTTACAGCTTGTGAGCCCAAACATGCATGTCCTTGTCAGGCTCCAGGGGACTCTAGAGATACAAATGGCCATTGGTGTGTCAACATTTGCATCAGCTTATTTAAGCAGAATGATCAATACACACACATACAACAAGAACACATAACATAAAAAGTAATCAAGCTATTTTGTTGCTTTTGTTGCAGAAATGGAGGTGGCCGCAGTGGGACCTTTTGCGCAATCAGTATTGTTTGTGAAATGCTTCGACACCAGAGGGCCGTTGATGTATTCCATGCTGTGAAGACCCTGAGGAATAATAAGCCTAACATGGTGGACCTTCTTGTATGAGCTATTTAAACTGCATCACTAAGTAGAAAATTTATTTCTGTAATCATAAGGCATTTTCAAGATATACAGTGATAGCTTTTCATAAAAGCAAGCCTGTTATTTTCAAAGGGGGATAATGAAATCTCTTCACTTGAAAAAGTATTTTTACACTGCCTTCTTCCTGAAGAGATTTTGTCTATCTGTACTAGAATTTTTGTTAAAAGTTTAAAACTTTCAACATAACATCCTTATTAATTTTCCCTTCGGGCAGCACAATCCACGTGGATTTTGCCTTTGTGTGGCAGAAAGAATAGTTGTGTGAAATGAAATGCCAGATTTTCAAATTATATATTTTATAAATAGCTTAATCTCCTAATATTTATCATGACTGTGAATTTCGATTTGACATTCAGAGTTCTGCATTTAATTATGGCTGTTCTATCTCACGGAAAGATTAAAAGAGTTCAGAAACAAAGGGCCAAGAGCAATTATTTCCTTACAGAGTGTTTTATGGATCTTCTTAAAATATAGAATTGCTGAAATACTAGCAGCTGTTATATAAAAACAATGTAAAGTAACTCCAAGCACCCAAACATTGTCTGTGACTATTTTCTCCCAATGTAAAGGTGTGTGGCTAGTATGGTAACTATCTTGTTAAGTGGCTATGAAAATTAAAGAATTACAAAATCTTAGCCTAAACATATACAAACTAGGCTTGGTGCTCTTACCTTGTTCTTTCTTGTGCAGAGCACAATAAAATAATTCAGGTTTAAATCTAACTCTGGCTTCCCATAATGCACGATTGTAGATTTTATCAGGGCTAGCCTCATCTCTCCCTTGTTTTTCAAGCCAGGATTCTTAACCAGGACTTAATCCCAATTTACAAAATTGGTTTGTAGTCTTGAAAATCCCTCCAGTCAAACTCCATGCCTGCATTCATGCATCGTGATAGCCAGAGCTGTTTTTAAACCATTGATCTTTTCATGGGATGGGGAAGGAGTAGGCCACATGCAAGAGCGTGGCGAGAAGGGAAGGTTTTGTGCATTCAGATTTCATGTCTGCTTGATGTGACATCTGAATGAAGCTATTGTTTGGCAAGCTGATAACATGGCTATATAGATAGCTAAATAAGGCATGTGAGTAGTGTGATTTATTTAATTACGGTTATTTATCAGATTTCTGTTCAAGCCTTCCTCCCAGGCATTCAGAAGCATTATACTTGGCTGTCTTTACCGCCCTATCCCCATTTTCTGTAATCTAAATTACCAGGTGTTCTGCTTATTGATTTGCTTGTATGAATAATGTTATTACCAATGCAGACTGGATTTCAAAACTGATTCACATTGACCATGCTTGAATACAAGCAAATAAATTGAACAGAACAGAAATGGTTTCATTACATAATTTTAATTAATAGAACAGGAAGCATGCCCTTGCGATTATTGACTTTCTGTTGTTTTTATGCCTTTGATTTTTTAGGATCAATATAAATTCTGCTATGAAGTGGCTTTGGAGTACTTGAATTCTGGATGATGGAGCAAATAACATTGGGGGAAAAGCAAAAACCTTTCACCACCACAATCAAAAGCGAATCACTTCATGATATCTGTGTGTATGAGATGAGGACTTCTCAGTGTTATGCTTTATTGCTTTATACTGGCTCTTTTTAAGAGCTCGGAAGAGTCTTTCCAAAACTGCTTGCACTGCCCCTTTTCCACAATGGCTGTTGCTTGGGACACATACAATCCCACTGTAACACATAGGCACTCCAGTGGTTGCAAACAGCTACAATATATATCCATCAACTCAATAGACCGGCCTAGTCATTCAGTAAATTAAAGAGCACAATTCTATTCTAATGAAGAAATTTGTACTTTTCTGTTGTCCACTTTGTTGCCGGTGGTCCTCTGTTGTTATTGTCAGAACCTAGTGTATATTTTTGTTTTGTGAAGAATGCTGTCTAGCATTTTGATAATGTATTTTAGTTACATTTGTATTCTATTTGCTCCTAATAAAACAAAGCATCTGTAGCTTTAACTGAACTAATAGCTACACTCTCCAAACCACATTTGTTTTATGGAGTTGTAATTTCTATTCAACCTGTATTATTTCAGAAGGGAGAGACTTGATAGAAGTCCATTAAGAAAATGAAAAAAAAATACCAGATGATCAGATTAATATATCCAAAGCCTTTTCCCATTTGTTTATATTGTAAATATTTTTTGATTTCATCAAATTATTTATTCATTAAAAAGAAATCTTTTGTGAAGCACAGTGCGTGACAATCATTTTTATTAAGCCCTGAAAATGCTTACTGTATGATATTGTAAACATTTGATTACACTGTCTGGATTTTCAGCTCAATAAATAATTATGAATATAATAATATCTTATTTAATTTATAGCAACATATGGCAAAAAAATGTCTTTAACAAAACTTGTGAAAGGTTCTCAAATTATGTGAGCTGGAAATTCCTTCTCCGGAGGTGCCATTGCCACTAGATCATGTATTTGTTTATAGATTCTCTACTCAAACTCTGTCATCTCAAGACAGTGTCTGGAGACTTTTATCTTTATTATTATTATACTTATTCAAGTTGCGTGAGGACAACTCACACTGTAACTGATTGGCCCTCAGGTGTGTCCAAGGGACTTTCCCACCTCCAGCTTCATCCTTCTCCTCTTTCACGTTGGAAGAAGAGCCAGCCCCCTCTGCTGGTCCACTTCCCAAAGGCAAGTTGGGCCAGAAAGGTCATGAGGGTGGGGAGTGGGAGAAGGGGTCTGGCCCCCTTTGCAAGCCCCATAGGACTAAGCATGGCCTTTGCACTCTCCTGTGTCGGTAGGTGAGAGATGTGGGAGTAGCCAAAAAGCAGTTCACAGAACCTTGTAGACTATCTTTGGACATGCCATCTTAATTATCCAATAGCTTCCAAGAAAAAATATTGGTAACTAAATTAAATTAACTCAGTATCCTTAGTTCTTTAGAGAGTGGCTTGCTTATGCTACCTCTCATGGCACCATCTTGAAAGTAGTATATATATACTTTTTAAGTAAACTGAAAAAATAATGGCCACTGGAACTAGTCAAAAAATAAAAGGAAAGTAGAAGAAACTGATGAAGACCAAAGAATCCAAGAACTGGTGGAAAAGCCATCACAAACAATGGTGCATCAAATTCAACACATTGAGGGAAAAACCCAGAAGAACATTCAGAGTATCCAGAGAAATATTCAAATATCTGAAGCAACCTCTCTCAACTTTTTTTACCATTGAGAAACCCCAGAAACAATTTTCAGGCTTCAAGAAACCCCAGAACTGGAGCAATCATACAGAATTTTATGAGGGAGCTATGTACATGCTCACCTGGGGCCCCTTCCCTTCCCACACACTCCAGGTCCATAATTTGTCCATTTTGGGAGGACGGGATAGGTTGACATGACCATTTATGGTCATATCCCCTGATAAATGTTTAACAAATTTAAAAAATATATTAAAAAATCAGTTCCCACCCATCCAGGAAACCCAGGGCTGTCAAGAAATCCCAGGGTTTCATGAAACCCTGGTTGAGAAAGCCTGATCTGAGGAAAGTGCTCAGGAGAACATCCAAAAAGCATGTTGAGATCTATTACTAAACCAGGGGTGGCCAAACTGTGGCTCTCCAGTTGTCTATGGACTACAATTACCATGAGCCCCTGCCAATGTGCCTTGCTGTCAGGGGTTCATGGTTATTTATTTATTCATTCATTTTACATTTTTATACCCCCCTTTTGTCTCAGGGCGGTTTACAGTAAAATTCACAGTGCAACAAAGAATATTTAATTGAGAATATATATATTTCTAATAGTAGAAACATAAGAAAATGTTGAACTTTTAACATTTAATTATAATATTATAATTTATAACTTACAGTTTTGTATTTCAGCACTATGGTTTGCCACATCTGCCTACAAGGTGTAGTTGGTGATGAGGGGGGTCTCTAGGTTCTGGTTGATGGCATTTTTTCATTGGCCTCGACCAAAGGCCTCGTGGAAGAGCTCAATTTTGCAATCCCTGCTGAACTGTTTTCTGAAAGGGCCCTGATCTCTTCTGGGAGCTCATTCCACCAGGAGGGGGCCAGGGCAGAGAATTTCCTGACCCTGGTCAAGGCCAGATGAACCTCCCTGGGACCAGGGATCACAAGCTTATTGGAGCCTGCAGAGCATAGTGCTCTTTGGGGTGCATAGATGCAGAAGCGGTCCCTCAGGTACTCAGGGCCCAGGCCATTTATGGCTTTGAGGGCAATTACCAGAACATTACGTTTGATCGGTATTCAACTGTCAACTAGTGCAGCTGTTGGACAGCTGGCTAGATTTGAGCCCTCCAAGGTGTTCTTGTAAGGACCCTGGCTGTGGCATTCTGGACCAGTTGTAGGTTCAGGGTCAGGGATAAGGATGGGCCTGCATAGAGTGAGTTGCAATTTGTAGTCCATGGATATCTGGAGAGCCACAGTTTTGCCATCCCTAAGCTAGACTATCAGAAATTAATGTTAAACTACAAGAGCAAACAATAAATTATAAGAGAAGCAAAAAGATAAATATAAATATCAAGAAAGACAAGACTGTCTGAAAGAGATAGAAGAAAGAATTGAAATCTTGGAAATCCAATGCAGATCAAATAGCCTGCATTTTAGAGGCATGCCAGAAAACTTTAAGAGGCTAAATTTATAAAAGAGTTTGTGAGCTGCTTCAATGTTATTTGAAGATACACGGCTATTTTCCTGATACTGAATAGGTAATTAGTGTGAATTCTTGATTTGCATTTGAAACTCAGGCACAAACTGCCTTCAGACATATTGATCCATTTCACTCGTTAAAAAATGACCACTGGTTACTTACCATAGAGGGTGAGCCAGAAAGACATCTTGGTAGGTGTTTCCCACCTCTCTGAGGGAGGCAGGATTAACTGTCAACTTCCTGTCATCTGAAGTGGGTAGCACCCTCCTTCAGTCCAAGTACTTCATGTATTGCTTGTCCCTATACTAATTCTCTAAGAAAAACACTTGAACAATTCTTTAAAAGACAGAAATGCAAAGTGAACAAGGGTAATAAGAAGCGAACATCCTTATATAATAACCATGAGAATAATTAGTACAACTAGTTCTTTAAGTAATAATAGAAAATTCTAAGGTATATCTCCTCTTCAAGAACATTTTTTTTTGCAGTGCTTCTTCTGGCTCCAGATGAGAAGGATCCTCTACAGTGAGTAAACAATGGTTGTTCTCACTCTTGATCCAGAATGGCATCTTGGTGGGACTTATAAAAGCAGTCCATGCACTGGGTGGGCAATGAAGGTTCACCACATGTCGCAACACCATGTGACTGAAGGCGGCATCTGCTGAACTTGTAGTGTCTTATGAAGGTATTCACCTTCGACCACATAGCAGCCTTGCAAACCTGCTCCACTGAGGCTTTTTTCACAAAGACTGCATTATCACTGAACTCCGGATGGAGTGTACCAGTATTCCATTCAGAATACTCAGGCTTTGGGCTTTGTAAGATTCTGTGATGTATGATCTTGGACACCTGCTAATCCCAGCTTGTGTCATAGGACTCCCTAACCCTGGAGGGGTTACTGCAATAAACATGAAATTAGTCTTTCTAATCCGCTGAGTTCAGTCAATGAAAACATGCAGAGATCTCTTAACATCGATTTCTTGTCATCTGTTCTCTATTGCAGACTTGGGTTGTAGATAAAAGATAGGTAAGGTAAGGTCCTGTGACATAGAATTTTGGGTCCACCTTTGGTTGAAATGTTGGATCTAGGATTGTGCACGGCTTCATCAGAATCGGCCGGTCCAGGCCGCCACAGCCAGCGCCTTACTGGGGGGGGGGGGGATGCGTGGGTGTGAGCTGTGGATCACTGGCTTTGACAGTTTTATTTCTGATATGTCTTTGTGAACTACAAATGGGCTCAAGGGGTCTGATTGGCTGGTTTGGCAGGGAATTATCATGTGGCTGTGTGTGGATGCTGTGACATAGTTTACTAATTTAACAGGATTAACTTTTGCTTATATATTCCTACTGTTATGATGGTCAGTTCTTAGTTTGATGAAGAGTGCTTGCACTCAAAGCTCACACCTTGAATAAATTTTTGTTGGTCTTAAAGGTGCTACTGGACTCTGATTTTATGGTGCTACTTCAGACCAACACGGCTACTCATTCGAATAAAATCTAAACTTTACAGAGGTCTTCTGAATTCTTTTTGAAGAAACCCTGTAATACATATTGTGCTACCTAGAGCAGCAATTGATGATTAGGAAATGATAACCCACTGAATGTTGCCATGCTGGTTTTCAGCCTTATGACAAGCCTTGCATAATAATTATGCTGCTGCCATGACAGGCGTTGCTTAATCTTCATTTAAGAGCTCAACCAGAGGTTGTGATCTACTTCAACAGTGAGTGCTTTCCTCTAAAGTTACTAATGACTTTCTTAATGCTGAAGTTCAAATTCCCAGTCTGCAATGGAAGCTCCCTGGATGACCTTGGGCCAGTCACATACACTCAGCCTAAACTTGCAGGATTGTGGAGAAGTGGGGGAAAAGTATAAATTAGCTAAATAAATAATACATGAGAGCTAGGATCTGTTCTTCCAGTTTCCCACCTCATTCTGTTTCCTTTAATGTTCTTAGTGATGATATGATTCTTCTTGCATATGTTGAAGCATCAAAGGACTTGTCAAATGTTTGCTATAATTAGTTTTAATCTTGACAGACTTTTATAATCATGCATTTTAATGGGAGATTTTATTTGATACCACCTTGAGAGCTTCTGCTCAGAGAAAGTATAAAAAGATTTAATTATATAAATATACAAAGGATTGATTCTTTACTTGAGGTCATAATGGACTTGGACCTCAGAGAATATAATGGGGAGGGAGAGTTGGTTCCAATCTCTTCTAACCTCTTTCTACAGCACCACAGATATTTCAAGTGGTGGTGTAAGAAATGTAAAGTGGTGGGTTGATCTTGGGTGAACCAGTGGTAATAATTTAGCATACCACATTATAGATTGATTGATTGATTTGATTTTTATACCGCCCTTCCATACGGCTCAGGGTGGTTTACATGTAACATCATGGGTGGATACATGGAACGACCTAACATATAACATATAGTCAGTACATCAACAATACTCCAACAGTAGTTCCGAATAACACAATTTCAGTGGTCTTAAACAACAACAATAGAATAGGAATGGTAACTTAGTTGAGGCCCTCAAAGGCCAGATTGGATCAGGCCATGGAGGGGATGTCTGAGGGGGACCTGTAGATGTTATTTGGGTTTGGTCGGTCTCAAGCAAATGCCTGGTGGACAAGCTCCCTTTTGCAGGCCCTGCAACATTGTGGGAGTTCAGGCAGGGCCCTGATCTCTTCAGGGAGTTAGTTCCACCAGGTGGGGGCCAGGACAGAAAATGTTCTGGCCTATGTTGAGGACCAATATGCTTGTTTGGGGCCAGGGATCACCAGCCAGTTGGCGGTGACAGAGCATAATGCTCTTTTGGGGGTATAGGCAGAAAGACAGTCTTAGGTACAGTGGGCCCAGACTGCATATGGCCTTTAAGGTAAGGACCAAAACCTTAACGCCTGATCCAGAATTCAATTGGGAACCAGTTGAGTTTTGAAGTATAGGCCGGATGTGATATCTCCACAATGTATTGGTGAGAATCCTGGCTGCTGCATTCTGAACCAACTGCAGTTTCTGGATCAAAGATAAGGGTAGGCCAGCATAGAGGGAGTTGCAGAAGTCCAGTCTATAGGTGTCCGTCGCATGGATCACTGTGGTTAGGTGTTCTGGTGCAAAGTAGGGTGCTAGTAGCTTGGTTTGGCATAGAAGGTAGAAGGCCTGCCATGCTACTGTCATGACTTGTGCCTCCATGGAAAGGGACTTGCGCCTCCATCGAGGATCACACCTAGGATCCTGGCAGAGTGGACTACTGCTAGACACACTCCATCCAGGTTGGGTAGGTATGCTTCCTCACTTGATCCCTTCTTACCCAGCAGCAGGACCTCCATCTTTGAAGGGTTGAGCTTTGGACAACTCTGCTTGCTTCCAGGAGGGCCCATATCCAGCCTGTGCTGAGGCATCTGCATTGGCTGCCAGTTGTGGCCCTGATCAAGTTCAAGGTTTTGGTTTTGACCTTCAAGGCCCTTTGCCATCTGGGCCCCACATATCTGAGGGACTGCCTGTTGCCCTCTGCCCCTCACAGGGCTTTACGCTCTGTGGGTACTGACTTGTTGGTGATTCCTGGCCCTAGAGAAGCTTTTTCAGTCCCGGCCCTGAACTGGTGGAATGAGCTCCCAGCTGAGCTGCGGGCACTGCATGAACTTTCTGCATTCCGCAGGGCCTGCGAAACAGAGCTCTTCTGCCAGGTTTATGGTTGAGGCCAGGACAGTGAGGGAGATCATTGCCCCCCCCCCCACAGGGCTAATGTTAGCACCTGGATTGTTTCGCCAGAAAGTGCCCTCCCCCTCCCTTCCCTCGTAGTAGGTTACTGGATTATTGGTGCGGGGATCAAGTTGTTTATCACATTGTTCACTGTGTTTGGCTGTATTTTTTATGTCCTTTTAATGGGGGTTTTATTGGGTTTTTATCAAGGACTTTGTAACCCAACATGAGCCATTGTTGGGAGTGGTGGGAAATAAATCACATAAATAAATCTGGTTAAGGTTTCTGGGGGTGAACTGGGACAACATTCCATCAGGAGGAAGAGCTGGGTGTCATCTGCATATTGGTGGCAACCCAGCCCAAACCTCCGTACCAGCCGAGCTAGAGGGTGTATGAAGATGTTAAATAGAGAGGACTGCTCTCTGTGGGACTCCATATGTGATCTGATGATGGTTGGATGCTCTCCTATTTCAACTCTCTGTCTGTGACCCCAGTGGCAGGAGATCAACCATTTAAGAGTTGTTCCCCATATCCCAGCGTCAGCAAGGTGGTAAGCTAGGAGCTCATGATCTACAGCAGGGGTAGTCAAACTGCGGCCCTCCAGATGTCCGTGGACTACAATTCCCAGGAGCCCCCTGCCAGCATTTGCTGGCAGGGGCTCCTGGGAATTGTAGTCCACGGACATCTGGAGGGCCGCAGTTTGACTACCCCTGATCTACAGCATGAAATGTTGCTGACAGATCTACTAGTATATGCAGTGCTGACCTGCCTCAGTCTAGCTGGTGACAGAGGTAGTCCATCAGGGTTTTGGTTTTGGTAGTGCCATTTCCACCCCATGGCCAAGCCGGAAACCTGACTGAAGTTTCCTCCAGGAATGCTGATATTTGGTCCCCTGCAGCTCTTTCAACTAACTTCCCCAGGAACACTAAGTACGAGACAGGGCAGTAGTTGTTAGATTTCTGCAGGTCTAAAAGGTAAAGGTAAAGGTATCCCCTGTGCAAGCACCGAGTGTCTGACCCTTGGGGTAATGCCCTCTAGCATTTTCATGGCAGACTCAATATGGGGAGGTTTGCCAGTGCCTTCCCCAGTCAATACCGTTTACCCCCCACCAAGCTGGGTACTCATTTTACCGACCCTGGAAGGATGGAAGGCTGAGTCAACCTTGAGCCGACTGCTGGGATCAAACTCCCAGCCTCATGGGCAGAGCTTTCAGACTGCATGTCTGCTGCCTTAACAATTTGCGCCACAAGAGGCTCTGCAGGTCTAGGGATGGTTTTTTGAGCAACAGGCACACCACTGCTTCTTTTAGTCCCTCCAGGAATTCTGTTGAGAGAGAGAGAGATTGATTATTTCCCGGAGGGGGGCCCCCAATTCTTATGTCTGTTCCTTTTAGGAGCCACAATAGGCATGGGTCTAGTGAGCAAGTGGTTGCCCTCGTTGCTGTTAGCATCCTGTCCACTTCAGTTTTTGAGAGTCATCTGAAGTAACTCAGTGTTCGCTCCAAAGATGGCCAAGGGTCTTCTAGTTCACTTTTTGTGTTCAAAGATGGAGTAAGGCCATGGTGGAGAGTCAAGATTTTGTCTGCAAAGTGACTCGCAATTGCCTCACAGCTAATATCCATTTGGCTATTATTTTGGTGCCCCTCATCAAGAGCAGTGAGAGATTGAACTACCCTGATTAATTGTGCTGGGTGTGAGTGCGCAGATGCAATGCATGTTGAGTAAAAGTTGTGTTTCACTGACTTCAGTGCCATCTCATAGGCTTTCATCTGCATTCTATAAGATGCTCTCAATTCTTCGTCACAAGTCTTTCTCCAAACTCTAGTAGTCTCAGCTCCCATTTCTTCCAGCACTGTTCATCAGTATACCAGGGCGCCCACTTAAGACAGGGGCAGAGAGGACGTCTGGGAGTGTCGTGCTCCTGTCACCAGAGACTGCATCTGCCCCTGCACCAGAAGCTCTGCTGCCTCTCCTCTTGGAGCACAAGAAGAGGAGGAGTTGGGACAGAGTGGTGAGAAGCTGCTGGATGAGCAAAGCCCTGACAGGGATGCACAGCCACATCCCAGCCAGGTGGACACCATGCCCTCTGCACCAGCATCACCTCAGCCAAAAGCAATACCCCTTCCCAGCCCAGACAGCTCTCCAGAGCACAGGAGACAATGCAGAAGGGGTGCCAGAGTGCCCAGCTCAGATCACGCTGTCAAACCAGATGGGGCCCAGCTGGGGCTGCCTTAATGGATGATGATTGAGCTGCCAGTCATAGCCACTTAACTCCTTAGCCCAGGCTGCACTTAAGCAAGGCAGAGACGGCCCTCAGTGTGGGGCCAATTTGTGCTCAAGCTCACCCATCACATTGACTCCGGTTCCTGATCTGCCTTTGCTTTAGTGAAGCTCTGCCTGACTGATCCCTGGTTTCCTGACTTCTGCTACAGCTTCTTAGCTGGCAGGGCATCTTGAGGTGCATTATGCCTGGGTTTCTGTGAAGCAAGGCTTTTTCATTCATCTTAACCATGTCAGTCATAGGTTCCTTGTGACTCTCACATTTCAGACCTCATGACAAAGCATTTAATTTGCAGTTCTGCTCTCTCCAGTCTTTGAAATTCATATTCACATGATGAGTGATTCTCACTTCTGCCAATAATGAGACTCAAAATGATAGTCTTTTTCACTTATATAAATAATTGTGGGTGTTTATTGTTGTAAATTACTTGTCATTCTCATTCAGTTCATAAAAACCAGCTCTTCTTCTTCATCTGTAGGCTGGTATATGTTCAGGTTGCCAGAATAAAATTCCTCCAAGCATAGCCAGCAGGTCCTCTGTACATGGAATAGGGTACTTAGAAAACTAATCTACTGTGATTTTATAGTCTACACAAATTAAGAGGGTTCTTATGGTAGTATGAACGCTGGACATTATAAAAATTGTCCTGTAAAACAGTATTACTTCCCCCCCCCCCACAACATAATTAAGTTTCAGTCTTTTCTCAGAGGGCCAATGGAACAGAGGTGCCTTTTTTTGTTGGCTCCCTGATGGGATATAAATCTTCATATTACCTAATATTGCTTGCAATATTAAATTAGGAGCATCTAGGACTCCTTGTATGGCTGTCCTTTTGTTGGGAGGAAATATGTATCTTTTTTTCTCCAGCCAATTTACTCCAAATACTTGAGGAGGGGCATCCATTTATTATTTGTAAGTCCCTCTTTTGCCCTTTATATTTTACAGGTACACACATCCTGTCACTAGCATATTTCCCCCAATTCAAATCTTCATTTCTGCTATCCCTACTGGACTCAGAACTGCTTCAAACTTCATTCACCAAGATCAATGCATAGAGGTTAATAATTTAACTTTACAATTACTTTGAAACCCCCCACTTTTCCCCATTACACTCTCCTATCTGCCACTTTTCTCATTTAACTAACAAGACTTCTGCTTCTCTCATTTTGTCTCTGGCATAATATAGGATATTCTCAGTGCCTTGCTGTGCTTTCTGATAGGCCCTTCTGCATTTTCTGGCTAAATTCCCAGTGTTTAGGCCTATGTAATACCAAGAGATTTTATGCTTATAAACTGAATCTGAATGAACTTCACAATGGAAGCACATTTCCATGGCCTGAACCTTTTGTTGCAGGTTTTGTAGTTTATTTATGGATTCCAGGTAAACTCTTCTGGTGCTTCATTGCCGCTTCTGTAGCTGTTGGTAATTTCGTAATTTTGTTCCAGATCAGGTTTTCTTCCTCTAGCAATTGCCCTTCCAATTTGCTCACCATCATTCCACAAACAAATCTCTTGTTCAATATAAACCTCCATGTTCAACTCGGTTTTGGATCACAGCTACATTGTCATATAGACTCTCTTCGTTCCTCACCCTATGAGGTAAAATATATACATACAGGTTTATTTACATACAGGTGTTTGACTAGGCAACACAGTCTCTAGAATTCACTAGTCAATAAAGACTAACTTTTCTATCTAACTAATACCTGGCATTGGTTGACACGTCATTCAGAATATCTGAGTCCAGACTACAGGCATAAGCATCTTCTACGTTATGATACAACGTATCATAATCAAAGCCACTATACGTGGAATCATAAATTTAGCATTGTTTCCTTCTTGTCTAAGACTTAATTATAGTCCCTTGCCCTCTGGCATCAGGTGGCCCTTTGAATCCAATCAGGGTACTTGTTCACTATTACCCTCTAGAATTTGATCACATTCACACCGGGCTCCCCCCCCCCTTCCAATTATTTACTGAACTCCTTCACATTTCACAATTAGCCAATTGCTTGAATCTAGCCTTGAAAGAGATAAGAATGGTGTTTATGGGAAGACCTGATTACAAATTCCTGCAAGCTGGAGCAGACCTGCTATTATTCATATTAACCCTTGGGTAAAATGATGGTGCTTTGCCTCACATGTACATAAAATCAGCAAGCTCATCACAAACGACAAATAATGGAGCAAATAATTAGTTCAAAGAGCTGATTGGATCCTGCGCAAAATCTTCAATGCCTGCCTCCTCCTGCCTCCTAAAGCAGTAGGCAAAATGTACAGTTTATTGCCTGTATGGCTTCTTATGACCCTTTCTACAAAGTACAACGTAGATTAAATGAACCCTTTATTAAATCCCTATGTAACCATAATATGTAAAGTATAGAAATCAATATAAAATATACTGTTTGGGCAGCAAATTCTTGAGGTACAAACTTCTCACCTGAGTCAAGGAAGGAAATTTGTTTCAGGTCCTTGAAGGTTTAATTATCCACAATTCTGATTCAGTCCTTGCAAGTTTTGCAACAAATGTCTGTAAAGTATATGCCAAATTAGACTTCACTTTAATGGCAAAACATTTGAAATAGTCTGAACTTGTACCAGACTCTCACATGTAAAGCCAATGAAGTCTGTACTATCCCTTCCAAAGTTGACAGTGAAAAAAGAATGTTCTCTCCCAGACTTGAAATATATAATTACAGAAAATGCATTGGATCCTGCTCAATCTCACCTAATTCCTCATCTTGCTACAACCCTCATCCTATATGTCTCTTGTTTATGTGGAAGCCATAATCCCTCAGCACCGCCTTTTTCATGTTCATCTTTTTCACCAGCAGAAAATCTGGTTGGATCCAACTCAACAAATCTGAATGTGTCAATGTGAATACATGGTGTCTGGGATATTTTTGCAAACACACTAAAATGTTATGAAGAGCAATGCAAATCTTGGCATTCTTACCCAGAGCAGAAAATGGTTGTGGCCCTTTAAAGTGACCTTTCTCAACTTTTTTACATTGAGAAATCCCTGAAACATTCTTCAGGCTTTGGGGACCCCCAGCAGTGGTGCAATCATGTAGAATATGGTTGGGAAGCAGAGCTGTTTACATCTCCAGCCAGGGCTCCTTCCCTTCCCACCCCCTCTAGGCCATTTTGGCCATATCACCAAGGAGCGGTTAAAGATTCCTCATTGGTCCAGTAGGAAGGAGTACCTTTGGTTAGTTCTAGCCATGGTTTGAAAAGCAAAAAAAGAGGACATATTTCCCAACTGACTGCAGTGATTACTATAACCAATTTAATTTTAAATACTCTTCCTATTTAATATGTGATCATTGCTATGAACTAGGAATATTCCTAACCTTCCAACCAAAAAAGGAAACACTATCATATTTTTAAGAGCCTAAAGGAGTATAGACAACAAGAAAAAGAGAATATGGCCCCTAAAAAGAAGACATCTGGTAACCCTTCTTCAGCCTGACTTTCCTTTTTCCTCTGTTTTTAAAATTGTCTCTTGTTTCTATCTGCAACCTCAAGTTTGATGTCTCTTCCATGGCTTGACTTTAAAATATATCACACATGGTTCATTTAAAAATAGTTTTTACCATTCTGCACCAATAATATTCTAAAGATTCCTGAAAAGTTGTATCGCCATAGTAGTCATCTTTCGATAACATTCACAGGGATCAGTTGATCAATATAACTGTTTAACTGAATCTCTTGTGAAGACCTGAACAGTGCCTCGTTGCTAGTATTACTACAGCAATGTGAATTCCAATATGAATTTTTTAAAAGTTCATCTGGGCTACTCTGTTGTAATTTAGCCAAACCCTTCACATAGCACTATTGAATGCTCTTCATAATCAACCAGCCAGAACAATTTTGCAATGCAGTTCTCATGAACACTGCTGTAAAATGCGTCAAGAATGTGCTAGTTACCTTGAAGGTTGCAGGCAGGATCTTCTCCTTGTAAACTGAAAGTATCCACAGCACATCTGCAGAATTAGTTAGGAAACAAATTGTCTTCCACTGCTCATCCTAGCAGGAATAGGTCAACTGAACTGCTTCTTCAAAATAAATTGAATGAACTTACCAAGAAAACCCACATTTGGATAAAAGCTTTAAAAGACTGGTCCATTAAATAAGGTCATAATTTGTGTATGAAAAATAATGCTACACAATTTCCCCCCTTTTGCTTATACACAAGATCACCACATTGTGCTCTATGGTAATTTGTGTGTTTCACAACTCACAATCAATGGCCAGGGTTACCATTCTATTTCACCCATAAGCGTTCATTGCAAAGGCATGGAGAAATTCATTTTGTCAGAATGAAGGAGTGCTATAAGATGGTTACAGGTAACTCACTTATGTTAAGAAGTCTTAAGTGTGCACCAGTGTCAAGTGATTTCAATGCTTATTGATTACAGATTAAGGTCAGATGTAGGATCCAGAACATAGCTAGCAAATTTAATGTATCTTGGCTGCGCAATGCTATTGTGATCTATATACTAGCCTCAGTTCCATTCACAATATTTGCTACCAGTCCAAGTAATTTTCTGAGGCTATCAACTGTGATTCTTTACATTGTGTACAGAATTGAGTCTGAATCTCTGATAGCAAGTAGATGCACACTTCTTAGTATTCTTCAGCAAATGGGCTGAAACTCTCTGGAAATCAACCATATCTTCTTTCAACACAATTAAATACATTGGTTGCAATTCCTGTAGGTCTTGTTACCAGTCTAGTTGTTGAGCATGTAAAATCCTGAGGAATGCTGCATGTTAGTAGCCAGGCCACCTCTCACATTGAGGGATAGTTTATAGGAAGTATGCCTCTCTTTAATGCTGTGTCCTATATTAATTTACAGCACACTGCCTGGCTGAAATGGACATTTGGAATAGATATCAGATGCATCTCAAAGTACCGAAATGTACTGCCTACTCCCTAGCAGGAGTTGAAAACATGGATGCTAGCCAGAAGTTAATCTCCAGGGGCTGACTCACAAGTGGCTTTCTCTCCTCACCCAAAAGAGATGATACTTTGGGGACAACCGGCTCTCCAAGACCGGTAACTAATCTCAACAATTCCTTAATCTCACTTTCCTCTCCCATCCACATAATTAGTAATTCCTAACAGCTGCCCCATCTAGATAGTTTCCGATCCCATAATCAAGGGGTGATCAAGAATCATTAACATCTTTAATTCTTCACTGGTAGAGACTCACAATTGTTATGTAACTTCCCGGGAACCTCAAGGATTTCCCCAAAACCTCATCCACACCTGGACAAACCCTAACCCTCCTAAATTCTTGGTCAAGCACAGACAATCTCATCAGTACATTGTTGTAGGGGCTAGCAGGTCAGCTGCAACCCGAGGTTACATTTTTCCTGTAAAAACAGAGCACCCAGCACTAATCAGCATGTGTTTGTTCTAAGATTCTCTGCACACATACACACACACACACACTTGTGTATGGGCTTGCCTTTCGCTTCTGTGTTCAAGTTCTTGGATCCGATATGAGTAGGTCTATCTCTTCAACGAAGCACTGGAAGCAGACTTCTGTCTTCACATCATGACAGTAAGTATTGTCTCTGCCCAAATGCTATTCTCTTTCACCCCTGCTTTTTCTTAAATAATTGTCTGCATGTTTCACAAGCTTTGGGTTGTTTGTATTCCTTCAAATTATCTCTAATAAATATGGGACTGATTTATTTCTTAAGGGAATAACCTGGTATACTTAGGCTGAGATCCTGTAGTTACCAACCTCTTGCTGAGTCTCCAATTAAAATCGCTAATTTCCCCAACTAAAGTCTGGAGACCTCCAGGTTAGTTAACATACATGTGTCTCCTAGAATTGTTCCAGCCTGACTTCTACTTCTTGCTGGGTAAGTTGTGGTTAATCCAATTTAGTCCTTCTAAAGAGGCCTCATGTTTTTTTTTCTATGTACCCAAATAGGAAAAAAATGATTTTCTTAGGAATCTTGGCATTTTAGGTTTTGGCTCTGTGGTCATTTAGCATCAGGGCATTTTTACATGCTCAATAATTGTATCATTTAAGCCACAGAATAGCTGGTCTCCTGCTAATTCTGAAATTCTTACAGTGGTTTATCTGTTTGTGGCCTAGTTAGAAAGGCAACTTCAGATGTTTTAGTTTGGAAAAGAGGGACATGAAATCTCCCTCAGACTATTAGAAACCATTTTGTACTTATTCAGTTGTCTTCCAGGTGAGATTTAAAAGTCAATCAGCGGCTCTATAAGAAAGACCAGTCTGGCACTGAATGAGCACGGAAGCTACAATTGCTATGTAATAAAACTGGAAGTCAAATTACAACTATAAAATCTCTGCTTAACAGGCAGAAAACATGTTTATAACCCTGTACTCAGGCTGATAGCCTACCCACATATAAATACACTTGTGGAACCAAATGTAGCTACTTGGGGAGTGCTGTTTGTACCTGTTCTAGTGATTTTGTAATTACTATGCAATGTGCTTCAGCACTTAATGTATTGACATGAAGGGCACTCACATTACAAATCATGTAGTACTGTGGTGTGGCTTAGTGAATATTAAATTATACTCTTTAAATGTGTTGATATGAAAAAGCTTTACTTGATTATAAGAAATAGGCAGAACAGTATATTCCACTTCTGGGGAAAGGCTATCTTCTTGGTAGAACAGAAAAGGTTTTCACTGAAGGTTTTTCTGCATGTTTTTTTTAATCAGTTCTGGCCCTGAACTGCTTTGGTTAATCCCTGATTTCCATATAAATTTTTGTGCCTTTAATTTTCACTTTTTTTGTCCCCTTCCCCCATTTTCTACCATTTCTTTTGAGACCACATTTACCTTTGCCTTTCTCCTCATGCATAAAGTTTCTGTCAGTTCTCTTTGTCCCACTCACTCCCACAGATCGCCAGGCCACTTTTTAATGAGTCCACTCCTTCTTCCTCACACTTCCTGAAGACAAGTGGTTTCCTTTATATAAAGAAAATTTAAAAGTGTCACTTAAATATTGCTATATTGATGTAATGTTGTAATGATAGGTCAAGCAGGTTCTCTGAAATCTCAGGTATAATTTTTTTAAAATATCTTGCAAAGACTTTAAAAAAAAGCTGGGAATTCAAGGAACCTGCTTGAACTATCATCACAATACTACATTGATATATCAATATTTTAGTACCATTTCTTTTAAAAATGCAGCTAAGTTATCACTGTTTCAGTATAAACACGCATGCACCACTGAGAACAGCAGCCCTCTGCCTTGAAAATCCTGCATGTTTTGAACATATGCAGAAGAAAATAAACTGACTCCACAACTGAAAATGTGAAGGGAGGGCAGATGTGCAAAAAAACCATGCTCAAGCTGAATCCAGTGCTTATGGATCAATTCACAAGAAAATCAGGAATAAGTTGGACAATCAAAAGCCTTGAGTTGCTTTTTCATTAACTGCATTTGCATTTACATTAACTGTGGCAATGGAATTTAGTTATGCAAATAGCGTGCTTTTTAGGAGGGTTCTGCATGCATTTGGAAAACTTGCAAATGGAGGTGGAAATCACAGTCTACTGGAAAGTTTCCTAGCAGGTGTATCTACTGTGACATGTGTTTACAATTGTAATTTATAGCTTATGGGGAGGCCCTGGCCCGCATGGAAGTACTATTGATAATAGGAAATATACTGCTCATATCCATACTCTTTAGCAAGATCAATGTCTCCACTTGGCATACTCAGCATGGGTCAGCTTGCTTCTCTGTCTCTAAAATGCCAACTTCCCATCCCTCAGTATATAAAGCATTATAGCTACACTCAGCTTGGTTAGTGCTTTCTCACCAAGAAAAAATGTTCGTTTTCTATGAAGTCCGTGGGTTCAGCAGAAACAGACTTCTTTGAAATCTTTGATGCCAGGTCAATGTTGAGAAGTGTGGTGAGGCATCAGCCCATCGAGGCCTCTGTGGGTTAAAGCCAGTGGTAGATGATGGAATGACATGCTGTCAAGGAATTTGGTGATTGGCTGATGCCAGTCACCATGGATAAGCCACTTGAGTGAGTCCTTTGCCATGCAAACCATTTGCTTGGCTTGCCCATTTCTTGTGGATGGAAGGGGGCCACGGTGATGTGTCAGATCAGCTGGCTGGTTGTGAATGCTCGGGACTCCTCTGATATGAATTGCTTGCCATTGTCTGTGATGAGAATGTATGGCAGTCCATGGGTTGCAAATATTTTCTGGAGGGCCTGTATCATTGTCTTAGTGATCATAGATGACAGCAGGACCACCTCCAGTCATTTAGAGAATTAGTACACCACAATCAAAAAGTATGCCCCTGGAAGGGGCCAGCAAAGTCTAGATGTATTCGAGACAAGGGATTACAAGTGGTATCCAGTGCTGGACAAGAGTATGTAGTATCATGGGGCAGCTCTCCTGGCACATGGAGCAACAATGGATCCATGACTCAATGTCCATGTTGATGCCAGGACACCAAACATAGCTATGAAACAGTGCCTCCATATGGATTTTCTCCAGGTAGCCCTCAAGAAGTGCCTCAAACACCCAGGATTTAATCTTGGCTGGAACCACGACTCAATGTCCCCAGAGAAAGCAGCCCTTGTATGGTGACAGTTCATGCTGCCATGTGACAAAAGGACTAAATTCAGCTCCTCTACACCCAGTTAAAAAAACAAGCGAGGAGTTTATCTTTGGATGACCCAGCTGTGATGTCATAGGAATGGAATTGCAGCTCTGGTAGATCCTCAAAGAGGATATGTTGAGTCAGCAAATGGTCAGTGCCGGTGGCAAGCAGTGGCAGGCAGCTGAGGATGTCAGCATTCCCCATATATTTGCTGGGATGGTAGAGGAGAAAATAGGTGTATTCCTGTCTTGGGAGAAGGGAAATGGCCTTGTGGCAAGAATCAGCAGCTCTCTCGTCTGTCAATCTTTCCTTGGAAGAGCTGCCTTCTATATTTCCTTTGTCCTGACAAACACAGGTTTGTGAACAGTTCATTAAGATAACGTAACAAGCTCTGTTAACAATAGGAGTCATTTTAATTAGCCAGCAGTTGAACTGAAAAGTGTAAATTTCTGGAAATCAGTGTAGCCCCCACCCTGTACATGTTTGTTTACAAGAACCATCACATGATTATAAAGTGGGATGAGTCTTCCTGCTAAATGTTAACAAGGTACAAACATTCCTTGAGGCCTGACTCCATATTTGACTAAATTTGCATTTAGTTGCTATAGGTTTACTGTGCTGATTGGCCTTCCCCTTTGCCCTGCTGTCCTTCCACACTGCAAGTCAAGGAATTACTTCTCAGGAAAACCAATCCTCCCAGTTTATGAAGACATTGTTCCTTTTCCCACATATGTTTGAACAATTGTCCTGTTTCACCATTCTTAAACAAAGAAACATATCGCAAATAGATTTTAAAGCAATGTTAATATGGAAGAATAACAGATGACCAAAACCCACCAATAATAAGAAAAAGAAGGTTTTTTATACCCTACTTTTCTCTACCAGGAATCTCAAAGTGGCTTACAATTGTCTTCCCTTCCTCTCCTTGCAACAGGTACCTTGTTTCTGCTCTGAGAGCAGCTCTATCAGGGCTGTGACAAGGGAAAGGTCATCCAGTTGGCTGCATGGGGAGCAATGAGGAATCAAACCTGGCTCACTAGATTAGAAGTTGCCACTCTGAACATAGGCTGTGAGGTCTATGATGTTGTTGTTTTTGGCCATCAGGTCACCACTGATTCATGGTGACCTAATGGGGTTTTCAGGGCAAGGGACATTCAGAGGTGGTTTGCCATTGCTTGCCCTTGTGTTACAACACTGGTATTCCTTGGAGGTCTCCCATCTAAGCACTAGCCAGTGTCAGTCCTGCCTAACTTCTGAGATCTCACCAACACCTATAAATCTCAGGCAAAATTGCAACAATTTCTGTATAAATATTGGAGTTGACTGACATGCCTTGAGACAACAAAATGAGGTGCAGCCGTAGCTGCAAATGCAGAAAAACTGTGCATTAACAGGACCTGGAGAAAGTCACCATACATATGAGTTTTCAATAGCTGGCCCAATGCCGAATCAATCCTTGGTTAGCACAGGCTGATGTGGCTGAAAACTGATAAGTGGTAGCTGCTGTCCAGCTGGTGAGTGCCATAAAGCCATAAAACATTCATGTGAGTCGACAATTTGAGATAGCGGTTTGTGATTAGCAAAGAAGTTATACAATTTTAGGGAAGCTGGTGTTATCACCAAGCCCATCCAAATGCAGCACCGGAAGTCCTTAAATTGAATGAACGGAAGAATGAGGTTACCAGTAGGCTTCAGACTGGGCATCCAATGTTTCCTTTTAAAGAAGTTAACTTTTCCTCCAAGCAGGCGGGATGTCATTCCAAATCTCCGAGCACCACAAGAACTGATTGGTAGTTCTCAACAGGAATTGGCACCATTCTTTGGTTCACTCCATCTCCTGCCAATAGCTGCTGAGGAAAGCACATCTAGAGAGAGAAAATGGATAGGGATGGAGCTCTTGTCACCCCCTCAGTGTCATAGCAAAGTTCATCTGCCAAGAGATTTTCTTTGTATTCCAAAGAGAATATCATTAATCTCTGCAGTCAGAGGAAATTAGCCTCCTTCTGTGCCAAGGCTCTGCTTGTCATGTGTAGCAGGCTCGTCTTCCACGATGATGTATAAACACCTCAGAAATGAGCATCAAAAGGTCCAAGGCCTACCAGATATAAATTGCCTCCACAGCTACAAGCATATAAATGGTAGTTTCCAAATCTGCAAATGGTTGTAACCCACAGAATTTCAGGTTACATAGCAGCAAAAAATCGAGCTTCTTAGGAGAAAATTGTTTTGTTCATTTAAAATACACTTAGGCAAGGCTTGAATAGATATAAAAACTAATGTAAGGAGATCAGGGGATCACTCTGTCCCTGGCTGCACTTAGTACAGGAAGATGCTAGAACTGTTTTGTCATTCACTCGTTAAAATCCACACCTCTCTAATAGGTGCACAGATGTCCAGTGGGACAGGGTTACTGCCCAAAAGAGCAACAGAACTTGAATTTGCTGACTGAGGAGCCACTGGATGCATCTGGGAAAGTATCCTCTAGGTAAAGTTGCCAAACTCCATGTGATGGCTGGGGATCTCCAGCTGTTACAACTGTTCTCCAGGTGACAGATATCTGCTTGCATGGAGAAAATGGCCACTTTGGAAGATGGCATCATACCCTCCCCTCCCCAAACCCAGCCTTCCTCAGACTCTACCCCCCAACCCCCCAGGTATTTCCCAACTTGGAGCTGGCATCACTACCTCTAGCCCACTAGTAGCTTAGGAGTCACCAAACCATTTCTATTTAATGTGCTACAAAGCTCCTATTTGAATTGCACTTCAGTAAACAAACAAGTTACCTCACTGGAATTCCTTTAGCAGGTGAGCATCCTAAAAGCTGAGTGGAGATATTTTATATTCTCACCCTAGGCCTCCTAGGGCAGAAGATGCTTATGCAGAGCTTGATGTATGAGAAATCTCATGAACTGTTTTGTTCACAGCTTGGGGTATACAGAGCCAGTGTATTTGGTTGGCACCACAATATGCCAGATGGGGAAATTCAACCTGCTATCACGTATGTGTTTTGCTGGGTCTCCAATGGCCAAAACATATGTAGCAAAGATCAGACTTATTCTTTATCCACACATAAGAGGTAAATTGTGCGCATGTACAGCCCAAATACATATTAAGACTGTGCAACAAGGGGTGATAAGGTTTAATCATAAAATTCCCACTTAAAGTTTTTAAAGGACACCATCAGGCCTAAGATTACATGGGAAACTACTATGAGTCAAGCCAAACTACATGTAATCAGATTTCTTAAGGTTTTGTTTAAGGCTTCCAAAGAGATGGGGAGATGGGATCAGGGCTCCTCTTGGAGTCAGGCCTAGCTACACTCACCTGATCAGCCCTGGCATGGAAGAGGACATGCCTGCCCAATGAGCAAGCCATGGTTCTGGACTTTAGGGTCGGTCAGTTGATAATTGGCTGAGTGGGAAGAGCCACCTGGCAGGTTGGCCTTATTTCTGGCCTCCTGTCAAATGAGAGGTCAAGCAGTAAGGTGGCCACCCCACATACCCCCAGCTACCAGCAGGGGATAGCAGAGGCAGGATTGCCAGATCCAAGATGGGAGATTCCTAGAGATTTGGGAATGGAGCCTGAGGAGGACAGGGACCTCAGGGAGGTGCAATGCTATAGAGCAGGGGTAGTCAACCTGTGGTCCTCCAGATGTCCATGGACTACAATACTGGCAGGGGCTCATGGGAATTGTAGTCCATGGACATCTGGAGGACCACAGGTTGACTACCCCTGCTAGAGAGTTCACCCTTTAAAGCACCTACTTTCTCCAGAAAAATTGACCTCCTTAGTCTGCAGATTAGCTGTAATTCCAGGGGATCCCCAGATCCCATCTGGAGGCTGACAGACTGGCCATGACAAAGTAGGAAGTCTTTAATTCAGATCAGTATGTAAAACCAAAGTGTGGAAGTCAGAAGGCATTAGGACCTTTTACCCAAGAGAGGACAGGAGCATAATTGGACTGTGGCAGCAATGGCAACATAATCAGCCCTGTTGTTTTCAGAACATATGCATGTGGACACATACTTGCACTCTTGCAGACAACCAGGTAATTGTGTGGAGTCAGCAGTGGAGTCACTGTACTTCTGCCTGCTCTCCCTCCAGCATGGTTTGTCAGCCAAGGGGGGGGGGCATCTGGACAAGGCAATCACATATGCAGTAGACAATAACCCGATCCTACATTTACCCATTTGAACATCTTTTTGTTTATTTTTCTCCCCCTACTGCTCAGAGCAGGGGGGAATGCCACATCCCCACCAGGAGATAGTCAATCCTACAACAATGTGTTCCTTTATTGGCTAGAACTAAGAGAGTCAGAATGAGAGTGTTTCTTCTGCAGAAAACTGTCTGCACATTTTGCCTTGTGTGTGTGCACATGCATGCATGTGTGATATTTAAGTGACAAGAGTTCAGAAGAAAAACATTACATGGTAACTGCTATGTGTGCGTTAATCGAACAGATGCACAGCTACATATTGGCACAGTGCCTTATACTGTCTTTCTTTCCCCTACATGAGCTTGCTCCAGTTTCTTAAGGAAACCCCAATATGTCCTTGAGACTGGGCTAAAATACAAGTTCTGATGAAAGGATTTTTCTCTGTATCATATCCGTTTTAAAGCATTAGATTACTTCCCCAGATTTAAAGGTGTGTTTAGAATTTGAGCATGCAGAACTGCTGTTTCCCACACCAATCAAGTTATATCAAGAACTCAAAGCGGCTTACCTTGGTTCTGCCCCACTCCACATTTTACCTCTCATGATAACAACACTGTGAAGTTAGATTCAGGCTGGTGGTCTGAAGCAGCAGAATAAAGTTTGATTCCAGTGGCACCTTTAAGACCAACAAAGTTTTATTCAAGATATATGAGCTTTTGTGTGCATTCACACTTCCTCAGACCCGGTGAAATCGAATTTCCTCAACCATTACATATAGAGGGCGGGGTGTACTTTGGCCATATCATGAGATCTAACTCAATGAAGAGAGCAATTATGCTAGGACTGGTCTGTAGTAAAATGAAACCAGGCTGAAAAATAACACAGTGGTCAGATACAATCAAAATAGACACTGGCCACAACATAGGATTGCCAAGAGTCAGACACGACTGAACGGCTAGCATCATTATCAAAACTTTGTTGGTCTTAAAGGTGCCATTGGACTTAAACTTTGTTCTACTGTGCAATAAGTTAGGTTGAGAGAGAGTGACTGTCCCAGTGAACTTCATTGACAAATAGAGAATGAAACCCAGATGTTTCCAGTACTGAATGTGAACTGTTATATCACACTGGCCCAGATGCTTTCCTTATTATTTTATTGCCAGCCAGGGTTCTTATAGAGAAAAGATACTATTTGTTGTGGGTTATAAAAGGGAGGCAGAAGATATATGGCTCCATCTTGTCATAATGGTCTTTGAGGATGCCCTTAAAAGAACCTTGCAAAATGCTAGGAGGATTAAGTGATGCCACATGGGGAATGGGGACTTTAACAGCTTAGAACTTGCAAATCATGTCCAAACAGCAGATATAGTGTTCAGCTGGGATGTCAGGGACCTTCTGTCTGTGTCATCAAGGTTTATTTCCATATCCTCCCAACCATCTTTGCGCTCCTGTGCTGTGTTTGAATTGTTCAGTACATTTAACTTTTGTTAACCCCTACACATTTTTATTTATTTCAAAAGAAAGAGAGAAGAAAAGAACAGGGGGGTGCTCAAAATACAACAACTAAATGTGATTTTTTAAAACATGAAAAATAAAAATAAATAAAAGTACATACAAATTAGAAGCATTTTCTGTGGAGCCCAGATATCATTACTTATCTTGGAATATTGAATGCTAGAGATATTGTACATATGATTGTGCTAAATTTTGACAAGCTAATTGTGGGTATATCTTTGGAATTGCACAAATGGGCAATTTAAACTTGTCAACTTGTCCTAATGGGCAAAGGATATTATACCTAGAATTGTTGAGGATCCAGAGCACCAGCTGTTTGGCAGGGTCTTTAAATGCTTCTCCCACATAGTCCTCTGAAGCAGGGAGTGACAGCCCTCTCTCCACAGCCTCAGAAGTGTCAGGGGGGAGAATCAATTGCTTGGGGGGATCTTTACATGCTTTCTTGTAGATCCATCTGATCTTGGGCCTGCTCCCTGAGGCCACTGCTTTAAAAGGTGAGTTGTTGGCAGCACTGCTTGCCTTTTACATAGTAGAGGATATCTATTTTGTGTTAGAATGTTAATTGATTTTCAAAGGTGCTTTTGTACTCTTATATCTGTCCTCCTCTTGGAGGCTAACCAATAGTTAATTAAAATTGATCTTAAAACGGTTTAAAGAATCCTATTACGATATTGGAGGCTTAAATGCCCACTTCTGGGAAATCAAGGGATTGAGGATCTTAGAACTTTATCAATATTTGAACTGAATATTTGGGTCTTGACCTGCATGGGCTGAGGGAGTAATCTAGAGTGATAGACAACCAAATGCAGAAGCACCCCTACAGAGACTTGTGACTCAGGGCCTTCCACACCATTGGTTTAAAGCATGAACTTAATCATAATAATAAAGGCTCAGATAGAACGTGTGCTACTGATCTAGAAAGCTACAAACAAGTCCAATAGTCTGCCAGCATGCTAAATAGCAGTGACAAGGAAACCATAAAATGGAACCGATATATATCATTACCGTAATAAATATGAGATGATACTAGTTCAGCCACATAAGCAGAAAGGAGATATATCTAGAGTTTATTTAATATTGGCTGAAACAGAAAAAGTGAAGTCACCATAAAACTAAATGGGGAAAGGATTTATTAACCACCATTTCTGGGCAAGTTTCTATAAAATACATATAAAGATAGCTGTAAACTAAGAAAATGCACTAAAAATTCAGTATAGATAGTCTTATACACAGCTCATAGTTATGAGAATGTCCACAATTTTAAATATAAGTTGGAAATGTATTATAGATATTGGATTTTTAAAAAAATGTTATCTGGAAACGTCCTGTTCTTGCGGTATCAGAGTAATAGGTCATTCTTGTGCTAATTGCAGTAATGAAGTATGAGATAAAATGTGATGTAAAATTAGCTTTATTGTGGCCTGTACAAGAAGATGTAAAAGGAGAGCAGATACCCAGTAGAAAATCTGCACCATAATGGAGGCATAGAAAGTACTAACTGTAGACAGATGGTTAACACAGGAATTGGTTCACACTATTGATGGATAAATTCACAGCATATAAATATTTGCTTAAGAATAAACTTGATTCCTGGAATATATTTATAAACAATTGGTAATTACTTATCTTGTACTAGAGAAACCTCGAGAAGAGTCCCAAGCAGCCACACCTTTTCTCCAGCAAGACTTGGTCCTCTTTCTGCTATTATTAGCAGCCCGATGGGAGAATTCCTGTTACCTTTACATGTAAAGAAAGCAGTGGATGGGATTGACGTTTTAAGATACAACTGAAATGTTCGTAAACTTATTCTTCTTCATTATGCTGTGTTCCATTTCTTACAGGCCCATTCCGCACAACAGGAAAAGTAACATGTTCAGTGCTGCATGGCCCAGTGCAACATTTTGTAGCATCCTACCTTCATTTTACACTGAAGAGCGCTCCCCGCTTTTCTCTCCATGATTGTGACATTTACAGCATTCCTCACCTCCTTCTGAGGAGTGAGGAACACGCTAAGAGCTTCCAGCACCTCCCCCAGCTTGCGCCCATCAATCAGTCCTGACAACCAATCACCCTCAGCATGGCACTTTAAACCCTCTTGGCTCCCAACGAACTTAAAAAAAAATATGAATTATGCGATTAGATGAGAATCCGTTTATTCACATATGCATTGGTTGGGACATGTTTTTAAACCATCCTGTGGCCTTGCAAACACCTATTCATTGCTCCCGTGGTTTTGCCATTTTTAAAAAAGACAGCAAAACTCCGCTACCAGAAATGAAGGGGACGGAAGCAAGGGCAAGACATCTCCTTGCGAGAGGACTACTGTCCTCACCTCCTGACTCTCCCTTGGCTAGCTGCTCATGGCAGCTGGCAGGATTTCCCCCGAGGAATCCACTTTTTGCAATTACACTGATCTCACTATGAATGGGGAGATGTAGCGAGATCAGCACTGGGACAAAGTGGGAGGCTGATGGGGGGTGGAGTGGATGCTGAAAGCTCTGGCCTGCAGAGAGAAGGCAAGGGAGGGGAAGGCAAGGGAGGAATCTTGAAGTCTTCTTACCAGTTTGAGGAATTTCTGTCCATCCCCACCCCTCTTTGTGTCTGCCCTGCCAGTGGAAAACTTAACGGCTTGTCTATGTGGGAGGGTGTTCTCCTATATGCCTGGCATTTGATAGGGAAATGCCATTGGGTGAGAGATGGCAACCCCATTCTGACCTTCATCCTAATAGTGGGGGTAAGTCACAGCCACAAATGTATTTTTAATTGAAAACAAAACATGGGTACTACTACACTATTACTACGTTGATAGCTACCTTCCATTAAAATGTGAAAGAGCAGCCCAACACAAGTTCTGAAACATGACCTAGATCCAACTTTCTTGTTTGCAAACTCTCCATGTTTAAGGAGCCACTAGATACTTTTTTGTTTTGCTCTAACACATCCTGCTGCCCCAGTGGAACAATGACTGGCATAAGACTCAGCATTAATATGATGATGATGTAGAAAGCCATAGTTGTAGCATACCTGTGCACTGGAAGGGGGAAGGATCTGTTGCCATTTATAGACCAGCTGTCCAGGGTTCAGGCCATCCTTTTTACATCCATCCAGATGCTTCCCCCTCCCTTAATGAGCTTCCTGTTCCCTGGGATGCAACCGTGGCTTCTTAGTTTATAGCTTTTTAACACAGCTGTTTATAGGCTAAGGAATCAGCCCAGAATTTTAATTGTAGCTGTTCTTAGCCTGAAAGAAATGGCATCATGTTGATTTCCCCCTCCCCCTCAGGAGCTTGGAAAAGGCTGGGGTGAGCATTGAATCAGCTGCTTTTAGTCTGCCACCCGTTTAAAGCATTTAACGCAGGCTCTTTAACTGTGTGCCATGTGATTTCATTTCCAAGAAACAAAACAAAAGCTCTCTCAGATGACTTAGAATGGGATGCCGCTGATTTACATTTATCTGAGCAGCAAAACTGAAGCTTCTTTAAAGAAGGGGATAAAATTCCATTGTGGCTGAGTGACAGATCCTGCCATAAGAGGTTTAGCACTTTTATTCATATTTGGGGAATGCATTTGTCCTTGCTGAAATGCTTAACAATTCCAAAGAACTGTGATGACTTAAAATATGTTTTTATTTAAACAGAATGTGTGTGCTAATAGAAGCTTTACAGAATATGAAATATTATCTGTGCAAAATAATGTATTTCAGGGTCATTGTCTAAGCTGCCATTCCCAGAGAGAGAGAAAATTAAAAGTGGCTGATCTGATACCTACCACAATTTATCTCTAACAAAAGGGAAAGCTTTGCACAGGATGGCTGACAATAGAGCTATCTTAAGTCAGCACAGAACTCCTCATTCTAGCCAAACTGTGCAAAAGTATGTAAATTCCCTTACTTGAATCTTGGCATGAAATTGAGCCCCCCCCCCCCACATCACCCCTGCAATCTATTGATAATAAGAGACTTCAGGACTTTTAAGAGGCAGGTCTTACAGAATGACTTTCCTAGACATACAGGAGTGTACTCAGCATTAGCTAGTGGATGTGCAGGCACTCAGGCATGAAGGTTGATGTGCTCGCCCAATTCGTAGTCTCAGGTTGGGGGACAATAAAATTAACAACATTCTGAAAATTAATTAATGATGACAAGGTATGCACCTCATTTTGTTTCCTGCTATCAAAAGAATGTAAGAAGAGCCCTGCTGGATCAGACCAATGGTCCATCTAGACAAGCATCCTGTCTCACATAATGGCCAACCAGTTTCTCTGGATGGCCAACAGCAGGCCATAGAGGCCAAGACTTTCCTTGATGTTGCCTCCTGACACTAGTTTAATGCCTCTGAACATGGAGGTTCCCCTCAGTCATCATGACTAGTAGCCACTGATAGACCTATCCATGTATTTATGTAATCCCCTTTTAAAGCTGCTTATTCCTGTGGCCATCACTTTATTTGTTTGTTTGTTTGTTTCATTTATTGACTGCCACTCCTGGGCCAGGTGGACTAATGGAGATTTACAATTTAAAAACCCAGTAAAACATGAGTTCAAAAGCAACAGTTTTTTTCCAATTCATCCACTGGCAGAAATGTCCATGTTTTAACCATTCTAAAGTAGAATCATAGAGTTGTAAGGGACCTCACGGGTCATCTAGTCCAACCCCCTGCACTATGCAGGACACTCACAACCATATCACTCACCCACTGTAACCTGCCACCCCTTGAACCTTTATAGAATCAGCTTCTCTGTCAGATGGCTATCCAGCCTCCATTTAAAAAACTCCAAAGATGGGGAACCCACCACCTCCCGAGGAAGTCTGTTCCACTGAGAAGCTGCTCTAACTGTCAGGAACTTCTTCTGGTTGTTTAGACCAGTGGTCCCCAACCTTTTTATCACCAGGGACCGGTCAATGCTTGACAATTTTACTGAGGCCTGGTTTATGGGGGGTAGTCTTTTGCTGAGGGACATCACCACTGTCTCCTGAGCCCCTGCTCCACTTGCTTTCCCACCGGCATACCTAACTTCCCATTGCCAACAGCAGCTGTGCAGTGCCACACCGAGGGGGAGCCCCGGCAATGGCGGCCGCCAGAGAGCACCAAAGGTGAGCTGGCGGCAGAGTGGCAGGGCAGCCCCTGAGGCAGCAGTTGGTGAGGAGGAAGAAGAGGAGCCGTGGCCCTGTACTGACTGATCCACGGCCCGGTACCGGGCCCCGGACCAGGGGTTGGGGACCACTGATTTAGACTGAATTTCTTTTCTGCTGCTTCGGAGCAACACAGTTATCCACCTGAATCTATCTGGGTGTTATGTAAATGTGGTGTTAGCAATAACAGATAGCATTTTTATCCACTGTGTATGTGTCAGGTGCTTTTTGATAAAGCAGTTTTATCATGGTTGAATATTGCTAAATGTTTAATAAGAATGTCATTTATTCATAGGCATTAAAATATATATCCACGTCATTTAGATGAATTCAGCCTTCCATGTTAAGATCACAGTGAAAAAGAATTCCTCTTGCTGTAATCCTACATGAATGTAAGAACACACAATATTTTATAGCTAAAGTAAATATTTTAAAATCTGTTGTGCTACATAAAGCTGCATGTGATATATGCACTGCTTAGATTAAAGTAAAAGTGCATGTGGGATTCTCATTATCTTGACGATTTTGAAGTTATAAGCACACAATACAGGAATATACTTGTGTGGGGGGAGACGTTTTCTTGCAGCTAAACAAGTGTTGTTTTCCATGGGGTCTAAAAGTATGTGATACGTCATCATAACTGATCATATACTTGTGCAACTTTATCGTGACTCCTGGAACTACCAATGACAGTGACAATGAGATGGGACTATTATATAGCTGGCAGAATGTGCCTGAAACTGAATGAAGGCAATATTAGCAGGCAAAAGAGTCATGGGAAAGCATCCTCAAGGAAGCTGGTTATCCTGCATGCAGGAAGAAATTACTCAGACCATTTACGCACTGGAGATTTCATGCTGGGCTGCAGGCTGTAATTTTAGTCATGGCAGGTTGCCCCACCACTTCCTGCACCCACACGGGGGAGCATTTGGCCCGGTGCACCTCATCTGCCCCCGATTTGTGGTCCTGCATGGAATTTGCAGCAGTGAAGTTCCCAGTGCGTAGACAATGTCAGAGACTGTTTCCACACTGGGAACTTTGCTGCCCCAGCTTCTGTGTGGGAGCACAAATCTGGGGTGGATGAAGTGCACCAGGCAAATGCTCCCCCATGTGGGAGCAGGAAGTGGTAGGGCAGCCTTCTCCACTCAAACTCCATCCTGCAGCCTGGTGTGGAGCTTCTGGTGTGGAAACAATCAGAGTTTATCAAAACTCCCAGGAAGCACTATTGCTGGGCAGTCAATTGGCTAGGCAGCTCAACCTGGGCACTGTGTAACAGCAGCAAGATGTAACAAGTTCATTTTCAGTAACTCATTTTTCTTGGTTCTGACAAAAGACAAGATTAAGCAGTGGTCAACTGGTCTCTGTAAAATAAGAAGATGCCCCTTGTCTCAGCAGGCATTGCTGTTCTTCCCTGTTAATGTGGTGAGGCTACTTCAGCACCAGAAATCACATATGCAGAAGTGGGTTTTACAACATTTTGCATTGTTGCTGTTTTTCTCTGTAAGAACTGGATAAATAAGCAGCAGTACTGGATGCTGGTGTTTGCTGGTATTTGACTAACATGTCTGTCCCCAAATTTTAACATTTTCCCTGTCTGGGTACATAAAAATGGCCTTGTTTTGCTACGTGGAAATCTGTAGCCTGCTTCTCACTGGGGTATTAAGTCAGTTCCTAGGCTATGCCATTTCACATTGATGGATGTTCATATATCTTGATGCCATTTCAAATGCACCCTGCCCCACAAACACATAGAAAATTAGCAGCCAGAGAGGAAAGTTATTTATTTTGTTTATGATTTCAATTTTTAGCCTGCTGCTCCTGATTGGCTTGTGGCGGGTTACATAATCCCACAATCGTGGTACAATAAAACATAATACAATAAAAAAATAACCCATAAAAACCCCATTAAAATCCAGTATCCAGATGGTGAGTCCCTGCTCAATATGACTATAACTATCAAAGGCTATGGGATATGATGTTCAGAACCAGGTGATATTGCTCCGACCAGATAGGGGGCCCCAACTTGACTCTAGCACTGGCCCCGACCATATACCTGAATATTAGTTATCTGCACACACACAGGCCAACAATTATCAGAGTTCCCTGAAGAGAAGGACCTACTTTTGAAAGATTCCATCCTTTAGCATATGTGTGGAAACAGCCTCCTCTGAACTCTGTGGGACTTCTGGAAGTCAAGCACGGGACTGGTGCTAAGCATCCATGCTATCAGCCATCTTCTTGGGTAGCACTTGGTTACAGTACAAATATGTTTGTTTCTTTCCTGCTATGTTGTGAGCTGTCATATTGCATGACAAAAAAGGTGGCAGGGATACATTGGATAGGGATGAAATGAGGGCTCAGCTGAGCTGTTGCATTGTGTCCATAAGCAAGCAGGATGAAGTGGAATCTGCAGTGAGAGGTAGAATTGGCAAAAATCAACCATCTTCTCAAAGTGTCTAGTGGAAGAGGAAAGGGAAGTTAGGATCAAGCTTCTTCCTTCAATTAATTTGGAAGCAGGATTAAGCTGGTTTTATTTGTATTGGCTTTGTTAATATTCATATTCACAAATATTCATTTTCAAACACGTAAAACAGTTGCTGCAGAGTAATTCTTGAAGACTCTTTCTTATTCTCATTATGGCCATTCCTAATTTCTCATAGTCTAATCCAGGGGTAGTCAAACTGCGGCCCTCCAGATGTCCATGGACTACAATTCCCAGAAGCCCCTGCCAGCATTCGCATTCGCTGGCAGGGGCTTCTGGGAATTGTAGTCCATGGACATCTGGAGGGCCGCAGTTTGACTACCCCTGGTCTAATCTATCATTAGACTGTCATGCTGCCAATAGGATTTGCCCTTTTAGATTATTGTACAGGGCCTAGGTCTTGTGGCAGGATTTTATTTCTACAGGAGGAGTGAAGTCCTTGTTTGTCTTGTTTGCTACCCGCCCCCCCCCCCCCTGCCCTGCCTATGCTTATAAATGCACAGTGTGAGTGGGCAGGACACATGTCTCACATTCCTTTCCAGCATTCTGCTAGGACAAGGAAGATGAGTTCCAAGCAGATCCTTTTGTTTGGTGCTGTGTACCCGTGGTAGGACTGTAGTGAGCTTTAATGATATTTGGTGCTTTTAAATTAATACAAAAAGCATTATCAAAAAATTTTGTTTCTAGAAAATCAACATTTTTTAATGTTGGAAACTTAAATTTATATTGTATTTAATAGCTATATGAAAACTGAAAGTCTGTTGCTGAAATTTCCCAACTTTATTTTCCTAATCTCTCTCTCTCTCTCTCTCTCTCTCTCTCTCTCTCTCTCTCTCTCTCTCTCTCTCTCTCTCTCTCTCTCTCTCTCTGGCACACCTGGGCTTTACTTGTCAATATTAGAACAATAAGGCACTGAAATGTAATTTTTAAAGTGTTTTATTACTTCCTAACAGGGGTGGGGAGATGAGATGTACTGACTCAGTGAAAGAAGCCATGGCCCTCAGTTGGCAAGATGAGCAAGGACATTAACAATATGTTTTGGAGGATGAAAGACAGATGGAGGAAGGGAGTAGCTGCTGCTGCTGTTGCTAGCCACACTGGGCACTTGTTTGAGGCTCCTGCTCTAAGCTATTTGTCCTGAATGGCTGGGCTAGCCATGGTGGACTAGCTGAAAGATGTCTTCCTATGGTTCATCCTGGACAAGTTTAGGGGTGATCTGAATCAGCTCCAGCTCTCACTCCTCTTGTAGGCCATTATGTCCCCTACCCAATGTCAGCAGCAACTTTGGATTGTCAGCAAACCTTGGCATAACCCCCATGCAGCCACTTGTTTACAGCACCAGGAAGGACTGAAAGACCCAAGAATAACCAATATTCACTGATTTGGGGCTTTTATATGCAACTAGCCACTCAGTGGATTGAAGCCAGAGGAGGGGATGACTTAAGTGAAGTAAAATCATGAAACAGAGTAAAAGATCATGCAAGAGAGAAAGAAAGTGATTAGCTGCAAAGCCGCACATCCAAGTCATTTGCCATGATGTTCCTGAGAATTCCCTAAATCTCCAGGATTGGATTTTGGGGTTGGGGAGGGCACAGACTGCACAGGAAAGAGGAAGACAATAAATCTCCCTTCATCAACCTCCTCCATCCACTAACCTCCAGGGCACTGAACTGTGATGTGCCAATGGTTTCTGCTGTGAGCTTAGAAAACCCATATTAAAAAAATTAATACTAGCAAGTGAGATATATAAAAATAACAGCTAGCACTTTACTGTGAAATTGTGCTTTTACTGAAGTATGCAGCAAATTCTCTTTTCCATACCATACAGCACACTTTAAATGAAGTCTTTGTTAAAGATATTAAATTTGCAATTGGTTAAAAGAGTGTTAATGATGCCATTTTTGTATGCTCAGTTCTCAGGATGAACCTTTGCTGGCTGGTTTCCAAACGACCATAGTACTTGTTAAATATATTTTTGGTTAGGGAGCCACCTTGTGGTACAATAATGCTGATCCGTAAAGTTCGTCGCTTGAATATAAAGTAATTGGGGGGAAGGTTACACTTATATGGAAGCTTAGAGATTTTTTTTTTTGCATCAGAAGGTTTGATCTTGGAAATAATATTTGATTTAAAATATACAGCCCTAAAATATTAATATTATTGTCATTTTAAGGTTAAAATCATGTGAATGATGCAGTTTTATTCCCCCTTCTAAATGTTTTGGAAATCTTGGAAGAAAACGCTATCTTCAGATTATTCAGTTGCATCTGTTTTAGCTATGATCTTAAAAGAAATCTTTTGAAAAGACCCCTTTAAAATACTTCAAAAATGAAAATTCTTTTTTCCCCCATTAGTAATTCCATCTTATGGATGCAGTTAAGGCTGTACTGCTTTGAAGCAGATTTCTGGCATCTTATCCATTTCTAGTCAAGAAACTTCATGTTGAAATAGTGTTGGAAAATGTCTTTGTCTGCTTCAGATCCTGCTAGGTCTGCCCAGTTTCTCACTATAGTGGGAGACTTCCTGATGGCAGCCAATGACACATTCACCCACACTGCTTGACAGGGCAAGAGGAGGAAAAATCAGTATTGTGACAATGCAGTTATGTCACTTTGGGCACCAATGTGATGTTATTGTGCCTGAGATGCTCAGGCACAGGTTTCAGTAGAATCCTAGAATGCCATCCCAATGTAATGATGTCACTTCTGCGTTCACTCTGAAAAATCAGAAAGTCCTTTCTCTGCCAGAGAGAACTGAAAGAGCAGACAACACTGGGATGGAAAAAGGCAGCTTCGTATATTAGGATATGTGAAAGCAGCTCAGAGAAGCCCAAAGCACCAGTTTTATTGGACAAGAAAGAACCCTATTGCCCCCTTGTGCCACTTGATTTTCTCTTGCCATCTGCAGAGGTAGCATACAGCAGACTAGAGAGCACACCACCAGCTCTTACCATAAGCAAGCTACCATTAATAGCGGAGAAGGTAGGTATCCTCTTTTTAAAATCCCTGACCTGAGGCCTCCATAAGATAGCCAAGATAGACTCAGCATACCATTCCAGCATCCTTGTATCCAAAAACATTGCTAGGTCATACAAAGAAGAAGTATAAAATCAACCTTCATTCGTTTAAACTCTTTCTTCCTTCTGTTTTGAATTTTAAAACTATCATATATTTCACATCCAGGAGAACCATTTAAGACTTTAAGTAACCCTGGATTTTTTTTTAACTGAGCTGTCATTTTTTCCTACATTTTCTACATATAATACTACCAAATGTGTATTATTTGAAGACACAGTTATAATTCCATGTGGAGACTGCAGGCCTTAATCCAATGAATGGACTAATGTATACCAATGCCTAGCATTGTGATAATAATTTAATGACTGTGTCTCTGATATGAGATGACAAATTGTCTATAGATCCATAGCTCTTGAGGCGTGAGGTGGACCCAGAAGAACTACAAGCCAGTTATTGGAAGACTGAGCATTAATCACTTCTGTCTCCTTTTTCTGAAGTATGATGCTCAAGCCTGAAAAACTATGTGCCAGCCCATCTTGTGTCAGTTAGTACTAGATTTTGGTTTGTGAGGACTGTGGTTCTGCTTGCAGCCTAAGCCACAAGGGAGGGCAATATAGAAATCTAACATGCAAGCAAACAAATATCTGATCATTCAGGAAAGCAGAAGAGTTTATTTTTATACCCCACTTTCTATTACCAGAAGGAGTCTCAAAGCAGATTGCAATCACCTTTCCTTCCTCTCCCCACAACAGAAATCCGGTGAGGTAGGTGGGGCTGAGAGAGCTCTGACAGAAGTGCTCTGCAGAACCTCTAACAGGATTATGACTAACTCAAGGTCACCCAGCTGGCTGGATGTGGAGGAGTGGGAAAATCAAACCTGGCTCTACAGCTCATAGGCCACCGTTCTTAACCACTACACCAAGCACCCCCCCCCACACACACACACATACACACACACGCTGCTGCCTGTTGGACAGGAGAGAAATTTGTCTAGTTATTGGCCAGCTGCTAAGCCTGTTATGCTTCAGGCTCCAGAAAAAACGTATTGCCTTTCTTCCTGGTGCTCCTGCTTTCTGTGTTGGTGTTTAATACTGACCATCACCATTGTTTGTTTTTCTTCCGTCTTTCAGTGTTGCTGTCTATTGTTTAATTGTGGGCCTTAAACAATGATTGTTTTCAACCTTTTGGCCATAGAATATTGAAAGCCATCCTGGCCATCAGTTTAACTGAAAGGGCAGGGTATAGATGCTTTCAAGGTGTAAATGAATGCAACTGAATAAATTAATCTCAACACTCCCACAGATTTGCATTTGGGATGCTGATGTATGTTAAGGACCAAAATGATACCAGGATGTATCTTCATCCATGTTCACACATTACATCATTCCTCACAATAATCTCTGCAGAAGCTTCATGGTTTGTTATGCACAGATAAAATGTACAGCTGTTTGTGCTCATGTTTGTTACCTATTCATGGCCATCCCCATCCTGTGTGGAGGGAGAAATGAACATACTGATATTTGTAAGTGATAAGGTATCATTCAACAGTTACCAAATCATGCCCAGCTGAAGACTGAAGGGTAATATGTGGCAGAATATTATATTAAACAGGAGAGCACCTGCAATTTGCTTTACATGCGGTAGATTAAAGGTTGCTAATGCAGCCTTCAGCTGAGCAAGGACTTGGCATCCTTGAAGAAATGTAGTACCAGTGGTAAGCCTCAGCACGAGAGGCATACAATTACGGAATACAAGGCCAGCCTTCATGAATTAATGAAGCTTATGCAACTTGGTAGAAAACTGAAATTTGAATTGAAGAAGAAAATAGAAGCAGCCATCTTTAGCAAATGCCAATTAACTAGCCCATAGAGAAATTCAATATATTGAATAGGATTAGTTCTCCTTTAGCATACTGAGGTGAATGCCTGTTGCCATATTTATAGCAATTTTCTGCTTCATCAAGATTATATTCAAGGGCCATTAGCCACCAGTGTGATTTCTAGTTTCTCAGAAAATGATGGACAAAAAATAGGAAGAATTAGCATGGATTACAGTCGGGCTACACAGATAACTAAAAACAAGTTATTAAAAAATACAACACAGGCTCAATGATTCAAGCACCATTTTGAGTTCAGAATTGTCATTTCATTGCAAGTACCACAGACTTGTTAATTTCACTAGAGAATAGCAAAAAGACTGGCCCTGCTCAGCTAAAGTCATTGAAAACAGACCAGAGTGGATGTGTTTATGTTAATGGTTACCTCTATTCTTGTTTTCTATAGCAGTTGCCTGGAACTTGGACTCCGTGTTTTGTGTTTAGGCCACTTACCATGAACAGATGACAATTCAGCCGACAGGTAGGATAGGAATGTCCTTCCAGGTTCCCCTGAGTATTAAAAATGTGCATGGAGGGTCTCAATACATAACCTGTGAACAGTGTAATTTCAGAGGGAAGGGGGGAATGGTGGAGTCCTGGACTGACTATTCATTTCTCCTTGGTGAGATGGAAGCTGTACTCCATTGAACTAGGAATGAAATCTGCAGGATTTATATTTTAGTTTTTTTGTTGCTTAAATAATGAGTCCACTATAGTGGTGTGCTTGATACTGCAAATCTAGTAAACGTGCTTTGCAGTTTATTTATTGTTATATAAAAGCTACATACCTCTCTGGAAACCTGATGCTAATTAATATCTTTTAAAATGTGCCAGGATTGTTCACTGCTAAAGCCCAAAGGCAAGGCACCTGACAGTTCAGTTCAGTACCGCTCTTTGCTATCACTTGAGGCTGAGGAAACCCTTATACTGATCTGGGACTTTCCATCCTGAAGACATGGCTGGGAATCAGCACCGGCGTCGAACCATAAGGTACACCTGCAGTAGGGCAATTGCTAATATGCCAGCTTGGTGTAGTGGTTTGGAGCGTGGACTTCTAATCTGGTGAGCCAGGTTTGCTTCCCTGCTGTCCCACATGCAGCCAGCTGGGTGACCTGGGGCTTGCCACAGCACTGATTAAGCTGTTCTGACAGAGCAGTGATATCAGGGCTCTCTCAGCCTCACCCACCTCACAGGGTGTCTGTTGTGGGGAGAGGAAAGGGAAGGCAATTGTAAGCTGCTTTGAGACTCTTCTGGTAGAGAAAAGTGGCATATAAGAACCAACTCTTCTTCTTCTTTGTCATATTCGTTGTCATCGTCTTTGTCTTCTTCATCATCTTCTTTGCTGGCTAGCACCCAGCCAACACGTGTGTATTACAGCCCAGATATTGCTTTTCTGCCTCCATGAATAACTGTGTCAAGATACTAAGCTAGAATTTTGTCCTCAGCTATCACACAAACACTAGCCTCATGGGGAAAACAGCCAAATACATCCAAGTTCATTTACATGCTAACATACACTGGAAACAAACAAAGGTACTTCCATTCTTATCAGCAGGATGACTTCTGGGCACAAGACTACATCTCAAGACTGTGCGCGTTCTCTGCAAATTTGCCTTACCTTTTCAGCTCACATTCATTGAAATTGCATATCCTACTCCAGATTCAGTATTAATATACTAGAAAGCTGACTACTGCCTATTATAGACAAGGAAGTAATCTCTGTATTTAGCACAAGTGTTCCCATAAATACCTGCACTGAGCTACAAACAAGGGATAGAAGCTGCCATCTTGTAATGCTTGCAGACTCCCTCATATAGCTGCCTAACTAGTGTCATAGCACAGTAATTGTTACTCTTGAAACTGGAAGAAAATCTACACTGGAACTGGAAGAAAACACTTTTTTGCAAGTATTTCCATGAGTTTAGGTTTTGTGTTAAAAGGTAAATATTGAAATGTTTTCTGTGATAGACATTTTAGAATACTGGGAATGAATTTGACCTCTGTATTTTGGAATATGGGATGAATTTCAGAAAGCCAGGCATTCAAGAGGGATGAAAAGGAGGGGGGGAACCCAGATTAAATTGATGTCAGTAGAACTGAGACACAATAACACCAGCAGAGAAGAAAAGTGTGCATTAAAAATAATATTGACAATGCAGCTCTTGATAAAGGTCACTTTCCCCTCCTTTATTACTATCATTTTCCAAGCAAGCAGAGTATGGTTTCTCCCTACATCCCTTGCAATCAAATTGTCTTTTGGCATTTTCATGAGCTGGACAGGAGCAGATAGGGGCTCCCCCCACCCTTTACTCTCCATTTAATTGGCACAACTTCATTCGCAAATTTATTTCAGTAGATGTTTTATATCATTTTTAAAAGAAGAAAGCCAGCTCTTTATTATTAGAGTTGAAAACGGTGTCAGATTTATTAACAAAGCAGTCTATTATAATAATTAGTATATTCCTTCTTCCATTCATTTTCCTCTGTTCCACATAACTTTGGTAGTATTCATATTCGTAACAGGAGCCATAATGCATGATCTGTTGTTTTTCCATAGATAGTAGATGATGGCTCAAGATTCAGTTTCTTCTGTTATTTGCAGCATGGTGTAATGGCCAGACTAGGATCTAGGAGAATCAGGGGTGAATCCCTGTGGAAGCTTGCTGGGTGACCTTGGGTCAGTCACCCACTCTCAGCCTAACCTACAGCACAGGGCTGTTGCTCTGATTATAAACGGGAGGAGAGGTGAACAAACAGAGGGTTGGACTAGATGGCCTGTATGACCCCTTCCAACTCTATAATTCCATGGGGGAGAAAAAGTATGAATATCATACAACTAAGATGACACAGTATCCATGTATTTTAATTGTCTTTAATATTGAAGCAGCTGTACTGCCCATGACCTGCTGCATATGACTCAAATGCTGCCTGAAGTGTGTGTGTGTGGGGGGGGCACCTTTATTAAATCCCACCAAAGCATAGGGAGGCGGTTGCCCAGTCATACACTCCCAGCCTAAACTACCTCACAGAGTGTTCATAAGGGTAAAATGGAAGAGAAGAGAATGTAAGCCACTTGGTGTTCCCATTGAAGGAAAAGATGGGGTATGAATAAAGTAAATGAAACACTGTTCCATAATTCATTTCCTGTATAACCCTACATTCCTCCCCAATGAGGACCCAAAGAATCTTAAATTATTCTTCTCTTCTCCTCTCCATCTTCACATAGATTAAGCTGAGAACATGTGACTGGCCCAAGGTCACCCAGCAAGCTTTCAGGGCAAAGTGAGCATTTGAACCAGGGACACCAACATTTTAATTTAACCACCACACATGAATCCTAAGCAGCAAGATTCGTAGCACTATTATTACATAAATAAAACATTAATTAGATCTGGGCTGAATCGCCACCAAAATGTGAATGACATTCAACTCTAGCTCATGGATCCAGTAGATTCCAGGGAGGCAGTAGAAACTGTGAACAGGTCTGAGCCAGGAACTTGGATGTCTCCTGTCTGAGTAGGATTACAGTATCCCAAAAGAGTACGTTCATAGTTTGTGGGTGCTGCTGGACTTGGACATCCTGTTGGATAAACTGATGTTCAGGAATTACTTTCACGAGCTAGAGATGGTGAGCCAACTGTGGCCTTTCTTGAGTAGGAAAGTTGTTGTTAAAATACACACAAAGACATAAAAACATTGATTCAAATATTATTTAGAAGGCAAAGTGACTGAGGGAACGTCAAATGAAGCAAACAAACAAAAAAGGCTTTACTCACTAGCAGAAGATAACAATAGAAGAGGGCAGATCAATCTCCCTCAGGAGAGAATTCCAGGATTTTGGTATCATGACTGAGAAGGCCCTCTCCTGAGTTGCTGCCTGCTTAATCTCACAAGGTGGCTACACCTGAAGCAGGGCCTCCAAAGCTGACTTGGACAGGTTCATAAAGGAGGTTTGGTCCTTCAGGTATGTGGTCCCAAATCATATAGCATTTTGATGGTCAAGACCAATTTGAATTGTGCCTGGAAACAAATCAGGAGCCAATATAGATGGACCAAGACTGGAGTGATATGTTCCTTATGACCCACTCCAGTCAACATCCTGGCTGTAACATGTGTCACCTTTTTGTTTAATTTTATTTGGTGTTTCCTTACGAATTCCTGTTAGCCCTCTTCCCTGTTTGTGTGATTTATGTGCTTGTGTTTATGTGTTCTATTTAACTATTTAAAATATTTCCTATATATTTGTATTTTAAATTATCCTTAGTCTTTGAAGGGTTCTAATGTTTGCCACCTTAGGGAACTTCAATTGGGTGGAAAGGTGTATAGAAACATTTTAAATAAATGAAGTTGCTTGCATAGGGATTGGTACGCAAAGTACTTCAAGTGCTTCACAAAGGTCATCAATTTCATCTTAGTAAGGGTGAGCTGTATTGGTTATCCTTATCGCCACTTTTACATTTTACAGCACCTAGGCTCCCTCTAGCGATCAACTACTGCAATTTATTGCATTTTACACAGGGCAAGGATATACCCTAGATAGAATATGTTTATATAATGAAAGATAATCTATATATCAAATTGCTATGTATGACCACCATCTGTGGATACCTAAATTTGCAGATTAGGGCTACACCAATGCTAAATAGATTTCCCTGCAAAATTGGGAAACTCCCCAGATTTGCAGAAAAACCTGGAATAAAAAAATAGAAATAAGTTTATTCCTCCCCCCCCCCCTTGTGCTGCCTGTGCACAGGTGGACAATGTACTTTACAGTAGAGAAGCAAGCCTGGCTTGGCTGCACTGCTGGTGAAGCTGGCAGCCATTCTGGATCCAGTGGCAGCCATTGGCCCTGCTGTGGGTTCAGCCATGGCAGAGGATGCTGGACGCCACTCTTGGCCTGGTTGTAGTGGAGGATGCAAGCTGCCACTCCTGGTCTGGCTGTGGTGGCAGAAAGTACTGACAGCCAGGCTTAATGGTAAGTGAAGGGGCCTCATAATGTGTGGGGAGATATGATATTCTCCCCACAAGTCTCATGGGCCCCTCACTTGTTATATATATAACAAGACAGGAGTGATGCTGATCTGCAATGTCACAGTCTTAGAGGAGGCAATGCTCCCTCCTTTTGATGGGATGAGACAATCTCTGTTGTATTCTGTTTAAAAAAAACTACTGATCCTTTTGGATTGTGTAGCTGTTCTACTCACATTATGCAAGTTTTAAGAATTTTATATTGTTGATTCTGGATTCAGTTAAAGGTGATGTGTCTCACCTTTAAGGCCCTTTATAACTTGGATCCACTTACTTAAAGGATCACCTCTCCTATTACATACCTGTGCAACAACTTCATTCCTCTAATCAGGATTTGCTGGTTATTCACTCTCTGCATGCAGGTAAGAACAAATGTGACCTATTATTGGGCATTTTCTGCTATTAGTCCCAGGTTTTGGAAGGGCTACCTTGAGCATATCAAGGAAGCTTCCAGTTTGTAGGGATGTCACAAATTAGATAAGGTAGAATTGCTTAAGGAAACCCTGCCTCCTGTCAAATTAACAGCAGCCAATGGTATGACATTTATGACTTTCCATGTTGTAAATTTCCTAGTCTGAATGGCTTTAACATTCATGAAGAAAAGTAGACGAACTGTGTCCTAAATAGATGAAGGGTGCAAGTAGCTGCACTGGTACAAACAAATTCTAAAAATAAATGCCTTTTATTAGGACCAACCCAAATGAGACAGAACAATGTACCAGCTTTTGAGTTCTTTTAGGACTTTTTATCAACATGCCAGCTTTTGAGATCCTTACAAAACAGATTCTTCTAGTTATCCCTCTTTTTGCACAGCTGATTCCCCCAATTTTTGATCAGAGCATTTTGGGATAACACAGCATTTCTGGTGAATGGAGTTCAAGTGGTTCTCATAAATATACAAGCCCTCTAGAGATCAATATTCTTCAACTGGAGTCTCCATCCTCTTTAGTATTTAGTATTTCCCCAATAGACAAAGGTTGCAAGTAGCTGTACTTGGCTGCTGGTCAATCCCCCCAAACATAAATAAATATAGCTGTAGCTCATGTATTATATGTCAGTTATTTCATTCTAACACATATACTTGTTAAGAAATTAGAATCCCATGGTCCATCAATATGTAACAGACCATGCATGAATTAGATCTGTCCTCAGCTTGAAGCATAACTTATCTGTGTTAAGTTAGCCTGAGCATGGACTTGTGTTAATCAGTCAAATTCCCTAGCTCTGTCATTCTTTGCAAGAATCCTACCAACCAACAAGTGCTTGGTGGCCCAGTAGTGAATTGTGAGCTACATTCTTTACACTACTGTTTTATAGGACGGAATATAGGCAGAAATGGAGAAAAATTACATAAGCTATTGAATCTGATATTTGTTTTCTACTCCCTTGTCCTCCTTCTTGGCTTTGGTAGCTAGCTGGAAAAGATTTGGAAAAGATTTAGAATGGAAATCCCTTCCAGCAGCATACAGATGAAGTCCTGTTACTGCACTATCAAAATCCACCTGCTCCAGTTCCTGGATGCGAGCCATCAAATAAGAGAGTGAGGAATGCTGCGACAAGCAGTTTTGTTAATACATGAGCTGTTTCCATAAAAGCTTCAACTAGACTCAGAAATAATTTATTATCAGGACAAGAATGCAATTTCCTAAAGACAGATGGATCTGGAAGTGGGCATAAGAAAAGTGAGGTCCATATGCTCTTTGACTACATTGCTTGATGAAGCAACACTTTTTAAAAGGTATACGTTCAACATTTATGACTGTTCTTAATATTATTTCACTATGCTGTGTCTTGGAAGCTTGTTTTATATCTGTCTGTGAAAGCTTTGCTTTTTAAGAGATAGTTTCCACCACCGAAAAACAAAGGAGCCTCACCCTGCTGTCATTTTAGAATCCAGTTTATTGGTTTGGCATTTTTAAAGTTCAGCTGTTTATGTTCAGTACTTTCTGAGCTTAAGGGAATTTCCACACATTAGTAAAAATAGTGTCAAGCCCATGGAATGGCAAAGCACTAAATTAAATCACGTATCCCAGGCCCTCCTCACCTTTTTGCTGTCTCGCCTTTGTCTGCCTGCTTTTCATGCATCTTACCCTCCTCATCTGCTGCTGGAAGAGGCGGAAGAGAGCAATATGACTTATACGCATTGTGCTTCTACCTGATGCAGTTTAAAGGTCCCATGATACCCACTATTCTTTTTTAATTCATATTTTTCCATTGTAATGCCTATGCATGGAATCATAGATCCATAGCGCTTATGGACACCACCCTTTATCATAGAATCATAGAATCATAGAATCATAGAGTTGGAAGGGGCCATACAGGCCATCTAGTCCAACCCCCTGCTCAACGCAGGATTAGCCCTAAGCATCCTAAAGCATCCAAGAAAAGTGTGTATCCAACCTTTGCTTGAAGACTTCCAGTGAGGGGGAGCTCACCACCTCCTTAGGCAGCCTATTCCACTGCTGAACTACTCTGACAGTGAAAAACTTTTTCCTGATATCTAGCCTATATCGTTGTACTTGAAGTTTAAACCCATTACTGCGTGTCCTCTCCTCTGCAGCCAGCAGAAACAGCATCCTGCCCTCCTCCAAGTGACAACCTTTCAAATACTTAAAGAGGGCTATCATGTCCCCTCTCAACCTCCTTTTCTCCAGGCTGAACATTCCCAAGTCCCTCAACCTATCTTCATAGGGCTTGGTCCCTTGGCCCCAGATCATCTTCGTCGCTCTCCTCTGTACCCTTTCAATTTTATCTACGTCCTTCTTGAAGTGAGGCCTCCAGAACTGCACACAGTACTCCAAGTGTGGTCTGACCAGTGCCGTATACAATGGGACTATGACATCTTGTGATTTTGATGTGATGCCTCTGTTGATACAGCCCAAAATGGCATTTGCCTTTTTTACCGCTGCATCACACTGCCTGCTCATGTTTAGTTTACAATCCACAAGTACCCCAAGGTCTCGTTCACACACAGTGCTACCTAGAAGCGTATCCCCCATCCAGTAGGCATGCTTTTCATTTTTCTGACCCAGATGCAGAACTTTACACTTATCTTTATTAAATTGCATCTTGTTCTCATTTGCCCATTTTTCCATTGTGTTCAGATCTCGTTGAACTCTGTCTCTATCTTCCGGAGTATTTGCCAGTCCTCCCAATTTGGTGTCATCTGCAAACTTGATGAGTAGTCCCTCCACCCCCTCATTTAGATCATTAATAAATATGTTAAAAAGTACCGGGCCGAGCACCGAACCCTGAGGTACCCCGCTACTCACCTCTCTCCAGTCTGATGAAACACCATTGACAACAACTCTTTGAGTGCGGTTCTCTAACCAATTCCCTATCCACCTAACTATCTGAAAATCCAGATTGCCGTCCTTCAACCTATCCATCAGAACATCATGGGGAACCTTGTCAAAAGCTTTACTAAAATCCAAGTAAATGACATCAACCGAATTTCCCCGATCCAGCAAACCTGTTACTTGGTTATGGAATCATGAGTCCTTTGATAAATTTAAAAAATAATATCATTCATGATTTAGGGGGGGACTTTCAAGAGGCATGCTTTGTTGAATAAAATATTATTTTATTTTTGGCATCACCTAAATGCATGTCTGCCTATTCGTTGCTCCAGGCATGTTGCCATTTTTAAAAAGAAATTCCCATCCCCATGAACAAGAGAGAGGGAGGTGAGTGCGAGGGTGTGGCGAAGCAGGCAACTTTAGCCCATTTGATCCTCCATACCTTCCTTCTACTGGTTGCCTACTGGTTATTCTCTGGTAGGTAGTGCTTTTTAGGGTGGTGAATCCCCTTTTTGTGATGTTGAAGTTGTCTGTATCTAATGAATATACCATACATCGTCTGTGTTGATAGTTACTTTCTGGAGAACAATTGATAAAACAACAGCAACCGCAATAGTACCTTTATTGGCATACCAAACAACATAAACAGATAATACAACAACCAGGAAAATACACCACATGCGTATTATAATTGCTTGTTGCAAGAAGCCCACAATTCTGTTGAATCAGGATTCTGAATGTTTAGCATCAGAAGGATCTTATATTTGTCAGAAGCCTCCCATTTCCTAATTAGGAATGGATGCAAGAATTTGGCCCTAATATTTCCATATAGTGGACAATGTAACAAAACATGTGAAACTGATTGATAGTCTGTATAGGAACTCACTTCCTAATGATGAACCCATACCATTTGAGTTGCTTTCTTAGGAAGTTCAAACACTAATGAATTTAAAACTCAGTCATGATGAATTTAATGTAAAGAGGCATAAATTGAGTTTTAAATTCATTAGCTAGTGTCTGGATTTCCTAAGAAAGCAGCTCAAACATCAATCTATTTAATCAGTAATATGATGTATCTGTTTTGGTCTGTTCTCTAGAAACCCCAAGCACTGGATAATTCTACCAACATTCACACATATACAATCGTTGCCAATTGAGGAAATTTAAAGGTAAAGGTAAAGGTATCCCCTGTGCAAGCACCGAGTCATGTCTGACCCTTGGGGTGACGCCCTCTAGCGTTTTCATGGCAGACTCAATACGGGGTGGTTTGCCAGTGCCTTCCCCAGTCATTACCGTTTACCCCCCAGCAAGCTGGGTACTCATTTTACCGACCTCGGAAGGATGGAAGGCTGAGTCAACCTTGAGCCGGCTGCTGGGATCGAACTCCCAGCCTTATGGGCAAAGCTTTCAGACAGCTGCCTTACCACTCTGCGCCACAAGAGGCTCTATTGAGGAAATTTACATGTACCTAATTATCACAAGCTGACAATACTGCTCTACAATGAACTTTATCTGCAGTCTTGGCTTGGCTTCTTGACCTTGAGAAGAGAGTCAATGGATAGGGTTTTCCAGATTTCTTCAAAACCAAGAAACTGCATTGAATTTGGTTGGCTAATTTTCAGCAAACTGCAGCTATACAAAATGATGGGGGACCAAAGAATTACTTTGGGTATGCCCAGTGCTTCTATGGACCTAATGGGGGTTTTTTTTTGGGGGGGGGGGACAGCTAACCACCATGAAACTGCCATTAGTATTGAGATTGTTTTGTTGAATAAAATGCCCATATTTGGTGATTCTGTCGGTGTGTGTACACTGCACTCCACCGCCCCTTGACCTTGACCGCTTGACCAAAAGCCTCCTAGTGCTCATGGAACAAGTTCTGTATTTGTCATGATCCTAGCCAAACATGCTTCCAGTTCAAATGAGGAAATGCCCATAAAATGTTTTATTATATTGTCACTATCTCATTTTCTGTTAATGTGTACTCTCAAGTATTCTTGAGTAGGTGAAATGAACAGAATGCTCCCACTGCTCCCATGCAGGGTTAAAAATAGACTGTGTCCTCAATTTTTCTTAGTATTTTGATATTTCTTGAAACATCTTTCAAAATTAACAGTGCCATCTTAAGGAGAGCTACACCTTTCTAACCCTATTGACTTTAATGAAGGTATAATTCTGCTTAGGATTCCACTGTTAGAATACGTTATGTACAAGATTCCATTAGGTTCTTAAGTATTGTGTCTCATATTTTCTTGAAAATAAATTGAACCAGTATATTTTGAGGTAATGACTGGGGAAGGCACTGGCAAACCACCCCGTATTGAGTCTGCCATGAAAACGCTAGAGGGCGTCACCCCAAGGGTGAGACATGACTCGGTGCTTGCACAGGGGATACCTTTACCTTTTTTTAAATCTTGATGTAGTTTATTCTACAATGCAAATCTTGAATTCACTCTAAAAACCTGGTCAGTGTAATGAAATTCTTCTTCAACCTTCGGATAATTCTGTAGAAAATCATGAAAGTTTTTAATGAATTTGGTCTTTTGGGATTCCTCTAAAATGTAAGTTATTATATCTGCATTCAGTTTCCAGGATTTCAGTTTTTTGTTCTATGTTCTCAATTTGATAATCTTGCTTTTCTAAATATGTGTCATTATCTTTTTGCTTTTCTGTGATTTTTATAATTTGTGTTTGTTCTTGTAGACTTAAATTAAGGACTTTTAGGGAAGATGGCAACTCAGAAAATAGCACTTCTGAAGGCTTCAGTTCAATTTACTGTGAGACAAACAACACCAAGGAAGGAGGGAATTTGTTTCTCTATTCTTACCTCTCCCCCACATGGAAGACCTGATAGGTGAACCCATGAGGGTAGCTGTATTTATAATGGTGGTTCAAAAAACAAAAGACAGCAAAGACTTTTTGCTGATAAGGTCAGCCAATCCTTATTTCTGTTTGAAAATTGAAATTGTCAATTTTTGTAGTATTCAGGACTCCCAGAACGTAGATGGTAACTGAAAAGATTGGCAGACTACCAACAGCATTTGAAGTAAATATTCAAATACAGCAATGAGCAGAATTCTTTCAAAAATTTATAGCGTCTGTCAAGTAAACTTTCTGATAAACTTTGATCCTTAACTACCTAGGTTTTTGTTGCCAGTTTAAGGAATGCCCCTGGCTGAACTCCACTTGGCTGCTATCCAAGGAAATCTCAGTTGCAATAATTAGAACAAAAACTGAAGCTCTTTCTTCTACTTTTTTTGTGGACAATATAATTGGTTATTTTTTTCTTTCCTTTTTCATTCTTCTATCTTTGATGAAGGATGTTTGTCTGAATGGTTTAGTGTTCCAGCTGTGACATGATGCAGCAGGGGGAGGGGGGAACGGATGGACACATACATTAACTGACTGTTTCACCAAACAGTATGCTCAATGGAAAGCTAAGATTTATTTATTTCTGTTACATATTTTTCTATGTGGACACCTTCCTTGAAATCCTTCAGAATAAAAAGTAATAAGTCATTGGATTAATTCATACCATTGTTTCCCCCCCCCCAAAAAAAAATTGTTGTTGTTGTTAGGTGCAAAGTCCTGTCTGAACTATCGTGACCCCATGGACAATGATCCTCCAGGCTTTCCTGTCCTCTACCATTCCCCGGAGTCCATTTAAGTTTGCACCTACTGCTTCAGTGACTCCATCCAGCCACCTCATTCTCTGTCGCCCCCTTCTTCTTTTGCCCTCAATCGCTCCCAGCATTAGGCTCTTCTCCAGGGAGTCCTTCCTTCTCATGAGGTGGCCAAAGTATTTGAGTTTCATCTTCGGGATCTGGCCTTCTAAGGAGCAGTCAGGGCTGATCTCCTCTAGGACTGACCGGTTTGTTTGCCTTGCAGTCCAAGGGACTCGCAAGAGTCTTCTCCAGCACAAGAGTTTAAAAGCCTCAATTCTTTGACGCTCGGCCTTCCTTATGATCCAACTTTCGCAGCCATACATTGCAACTGGGAAGACCATAGCCTTGACTAGATGCACTTTTGTTGTCAGGGTGATGTCTCTGCTTTTTAGGATGCTGCCTAGATTTGCCATAGCTTTCCTCCCCAGGAGCAAGCTTCTTTTAATTTCTTTTGCAGTCCCCATCTGCAGTGATCTTGGAGCCCAGGAAAATAAAATATGTCACTACCTCCTTTTTTTCCCAATCTATTTGCCAGGATTTGAGGGGGTCGGATGCCATGATCTTCGTTTTCTTGATGTTGAGTTTCAAGACAACTTTTGCACTCTCCACCTTCACCCGCATCAACAGGCTCTTTAGTTCCTCTTCACTTTCTGCCATTAGAGTGGTATCATCTGTATATCTGAGGTTGTTGATATTTCTCCCTGCAATGATCCCAGTTTGTGACTCATCTAACCCCACCTTTCTCATGATGTGCTCCAAGTACCAGGTAAATAGGCAAGGCGACAGTATACAGCGATTCCATTCGTTTAATTCAGTGATTCCATGCCCGGTTCTCACTGTTGCTTCTTGACCTGCATAGAGGTTTCTCAAGAGACAAATAAGATGCTCTTTAAGAACTTGCCACAATTTGTTGTGCTCCACACAATCAAAGCTTTAGCATAGTCAATGAAGCAGAAGTAGATGTTCTTCTGGAACTCCCTAGCTTTCTCCATGATCCAGCGTATGTTGGCAATTTGATCTCTAGTTCCTCTGCCTCTCCGAGATCCTGTCTGTACTTCTGGAAGTTCTCGGTCCACATATGGCTGGAGCCTAGCTTGTAGGATTTTGAGCATAACTTTGCTAGCATGAGAAATGAGTGCAATGGTGTGGTAGTTTGAACATTCTTTGGCATTGCCCTTCTTTGGGATTGGAATGTAAACTGACCTTTTCCAATCCTGTTGCCATTGATGAGTTTTCCAAATTTGCTGGCATATAGAGTGTAGCCAAAAAAATACCTTAGAAGAATCAATATATTAGGAAACAAAAGCAAAAACACTGTTTTCATTTTGTTATTCCTTCCCCCTTCCCTTTCCTCCCATCCTCTCCCCTCATTTATCACCTTTCCCCCTTCCTTAAATTTTAATTTATATAGAAAAAAACTTGCTATATTTAGCTTTTTAAAATAAGAACAGTGAATAATACCATTCTGTGCTTTAATGGATATACACGTAGCGTTATTTGAACATTATATTGTTGTGCATGTGATATTTGCATAGAAAACACTATATAGAAAAATATACAGCAACTAAGTTCAATATTTTTAAAAGAGAAGAGCAAAATGAAAAATGGCAACAAAAAAAAATTGTCAGTAACTATTTAAATTTCTTCCCTAATTCTTTGAATATAGTGTAACTCTTCAGAACATTTGGTGTGATTTTTCAGTTCTGCATCAGATTAATTCCAGTTCAAACATAAATTAAGTGTACATGCCTCTTCTATTCTGTGATTCATTAAACTGAATGCAGCCCTCTATCCACATATTGTGGCCAGCTGAGTTGCATGGAAACCACCCAGGATTCCCATTCCTAGGCCACAGAACTGTATTTTGGTTGGTGCACTAGTGGTACAGTCATACTTTAATGCAGTGGTCCCCAACCTTTTTATCACCAGGGACTGGTCAATGCTTGACAGTTTTACTGAGGCCCAGGGGGGGGGGTTGTCTTTTGCCGAGGGACATCGTTGCTGCCACCTGAGCCCCTGCTCCATTTTTTTGTCCCGCCAGTGCCCCTGAGTTCCCGCCGCCCACTGGGGGGCGCTGCCACACCGAGGGGGAGCCCCAGCCATGGCAGCCGCTGGAGAGCACCAAAGGTGAGCCGGTGGCAGAGTGGCAGGGCAGCCCCCGAGGCAGCAGCTGGGGAGGAGGACGAGGAGGAGCCACGGCCCAGTACTGACTGATCCATGGACTGGTACCGGTCCCTGGACTGGGGGTTGGGGACCACTGCTTTAATGTACTGTGATGTCCTCTTATGGTGATGTTATGCCCTACAACAGAATGGGCATGATTCCCTGCAAGTACACTGGGTTGAATCCTATGCACCACTTTGCCAGCACAAAGACCCTGGCACCACTGCTAATGAACAAATTTGTTTCTGTGTCATTTGGACATTGAGCATTTTATTTAATGATCATGTTGTGATCAACATTAGTCTCATCAGTAGTTGTAAAATGCTGGAGGAGGTTGTTTGAATTCATCATCAGATTCATAAAAATTAATGTAATAAAAAAGGCTAGGCATATAACGTACAATAACACAGAATGGCCATTAGAGGTCAGTGATGCGTTACATATAAAATATTTTCAAGTCTCCTCTAGTATTTCTAGAAGTATTTCTGAGGTGTTTGTGAGCTACAGCACAGAGGGAAACAAAGCAAGTTTAGAGAGTAAGCCAGGGCCTGAAGTAGACCAGTATCTGTGTTCATCTGCCCTGTTTCCCTCAGTAACAGTCAAAACAGTGCCTCTTGAAGAAAAAGCTTTTGTTATTATACAGGAGTGGGATGGGATAGTGTCACCACTATCCTGATATCAGTCTCTTTCATCCTGCGTGGGGACCAGTAAAGAGCAGCGTCACCTTCCCTTGCTAGACAGTTAGCTAATTTAGATAAGAAGGATACATTCAGGAGTGATGAAACTCAAGCTTAAGGTATATATAATACCAACAGCTGTTCTGGATACAGATTTCTCTTCTTACCTGACAGCAGAGGCAGCAAAGCCTAAAGCAAAATTAAACAGACAAACCAACCTTGTATAAAGGTAATTCTTGTTCCATTTCCAGTTAACATTTCAAACATGATGTTGTTGGGCTTAGGACAGATAAGTTAAAACACCATCCAAGCCCTAATGTCAGTTATCTGAAATACCCAGTTAGGTAAAGGTAAAGGTATCCCCTGTGCAAGCACCGAGTCATGTCTGACCCTTGGGGTGACGCCCTCCAGCATTTTCATGGCAGACTCAATACGGGGTGGTTTGCCAGTGCCTTCCCCAGTCATTACCGTTTACCCCCCAGCAAGCTGGGTACTCGTTTTACCGACCTCGGAAGGGTGGAAGGCTGAGTCAACCTTGTGCCGGCTGCTGGGATTGAACTCCCAGCCTCATGGGCAAAGCTTTCAGACAGCTGCCTTACCACTCTGTGCCACAAGAGGCTCTAAAATACCCAGTTATAATGTATCAAATCAGATTAAAATTACCCCGGTTTTATTAGAGTACAATGATTCAGAATATGTTCCACATTTCCCCACCTCTTCAGATGGTACAGTGCACAGAGGCCAATCCAGTTGATCTTATAGGTTGTGATACAGCACATGGATAAAAGGTTATCTTTAAAATACGTAGTATTCAAAGTGTTAGAGGTTGAAATTGGTGCCTTGGTTGTGCTAGAAGATAACAGAGCACTAATACAGGCACTGCAGCTCTTGTGTAATCTGATGTTGCTAACAACACTCCCCCACCCCCTATAACCGAATCTAGAGAGACGACAACAAAAAAGAAGCTTTGACTACTGCAGCATGGCCCTTTAAAATGGGGACAGAACTGGCAAAAACCCAGTTTCAGAGGGAAGATATCTCAGAGGAATCTCAAAATAGCACAGTGGAAGGCACTTTAGCAAATAACGATCGATAGCCCAGACTGGAACTCACTTCCTAATGATGAACCCATACCATTTGAGCTGCTTTGATATATTTCAGCATGGTCAACCATCTCTGAAATGGACTGCTATTTTTGGAAGGTGAAGAGGACAACATCTCAGGTATATTTTATTAGGGGAAAAACTTTAAGTGCAACATGCCCTCTGCCTCAGGTTCATGGTCACAGAAATATTAACACTGACTTTGTCTACTAGTAACATTGGGTAAGGAATGCAAAATCCTTTCTTATAGCAGAGTAAACATATTCATTCTCTATGAGGCAAAATAGAATTTTGTTTCAAAAGGAGAAGGGTATTTGTGAAGTGAGACACAAATTCTCCTCAAACTTCTTTTTTTACAAAGAGCTGTAATATTAAACTGGATCAGCAGTAGACATTCTTCATCAAATAAAAATAATGCACATTGCCAAATACATGTTGTATATAACTTTATATATAAAGGTTTCTTCTCTGCACAAATACATGTTATGGACTTTTGTTGAGCTGACCTTTTTACGGTTTTTCTTTTATATAGCTACTTAAGTGTATTTCTTCAGTGGGCCTTGGTGGCTCCAATATGTTTGCTTAAATGAGCTTTAATGCTCTTTACAAGCCAGTGGCTGTCAGCTACTAGCTATCCCTCTGTACCCGCTTGCTATGCCTCACATGAATGAGATTCAGGGCTAAATAGTGGCTGGTGCTGGATTTCCCATTTGCCTGGAAGTTGAATTGTATGGCCTGGAATCCATTCCTCCCAGCGGTGTGAGTGCTGGCTGTAATTATTCACCAGGGAAAGAAAGCACTCCACACTTGCTTAGATGGAGGCTTCGTAGTTGTATTATATGCCCTACCTCTGAGCCCGGTCATATTCCGGAAAGCATATTCCGGAACTGAGCTCTAATAAGCCATGTCTCAAATTAAAGCTTGACTAATTGATGTTGCCCTGACTTGTTTAGCCCACGCTTGTCAGCTCTTGGAAGCTAAGCAATGTCAGCCCCGGTTAGTACTGTGATGGGAGGCCAACAAGAAATTCCGGGGTTGCTAGGAAGAGGCAGGCAATGGCACACTAACTACCTCTGATCGTCTCTTGCCTCAAAAACCCTATGGGAGCACCACAAGTGCAGAGTTGTACACTGTGACAGACAATGGTAAACCGCCTCTGAACATCTCTTGCCTCAAAACCTTTATCGAGTTACCATATGTCAGCTGTAACATATTAGCAAAAAAAAAACCCCCAAAGTGTTAGCATTTTACTTCAAGTATAAAATAGCTGTCAGATTATCTGTATGGATAATTCTCTGTTTCGTAAATAATGTCTCCATAGAATCTCTGTTTTGCAGAATTGCAATGATGTAAAATATTTTGATCCATGGATCCATTAAACTGAAATCATCTCCATTACACAAAAAGCAGCTTTGTGAAAATAAACAATAATTACAGATCACATTCTGTATCCCTGATATAATCACTTCTTGTAAAGTATATATGTGCATGGCATTTCCATGCTGCCATGCATTCAGTTCCTACGCATTAGTGAGAAAATTCTCATTCAGCATTTGTGTAATAGGAAGGCATAAAATGCCAGCCTGCTGCTTTGGTTTCTTAATGTGGTGTGACTCACGGAGGCAGAGACCCAGATTATCTGGTGAAACACTGCACCTATTATATGATACACAGGGAAAGGAGCTAAAGAGGGCTTCAAATTAGAGTGAACAGTTTAGGGATTAAGCAAGTAAAAGACATCACAGAAGGAGAAAATCAAATTTTGTATGCAGTTTTCAATAACGTTTCACAGAACTATTATTTTAAAAACTGAAGACAGAATAGTACTGAACACTTAGGAAGGCATGCTTAAATTGCTGTTGGTACAGCCATTTTATGTTGATTGTTCTACATTCAACAGTATTGCCGATTAATAATTTCTCTTTAGCCATTGCTTTACTTATAGACTAAAGAATAATACAAGATTCACATCATCACCTTGAATAAGGTTTTTTCCCTCCACTCTTCTTCCTAGACATAACCATACAGGGTGGGCGGGAGGGTCCTTCTAGCACTTACTTCATTTTGTCATTATACAGGCCCAGACTGAAAACTTGACCATAATCTCATTATGCCTTCACGTGTGTATCTGAGGCCTGACAGCTGAGGCTTAATGAGGTAAGTGATTTGAAACCCTGCATCTATGTCACCAACTGTCTACAGTTAACACACTGCAGAGCCTGTATAAGTAAATATTCAACATAGTCTTATCCCCTTCCCCCAATTATTGCTGCATGCCCATTTTTGGAAAGGATTTGGAAGACAAATGGAATAGTTAGTTCACCTTAGCTGTGGCAGTGATTATTAAAGAAGGTGGAAACTGTATCTTGAAGGAATTCCAGAACTTTTCCTAAATTAAACTTCTAGCATTTGAGTGTTTCCATTACCCAGTAATATGACACACTTTCAAATATGTTTCTATTTGTTGTTACTGTAACATATTGCAACATGTTTTGCTATAAGAGGTAAAGGTATCCCCTGTGCAAGCACCGGGTCATGTCTGACCCTTGGGGTGATGCCCTCCAGCGTTTTCATGGCAGACTCAATACGGGGTGGTTTGCCAGTGCCTTCCCCAATGTTTTGCTATAGTTTTTACAAATTTCATGAAGTTGTCTGCATTCTTTACAAATCATTTTAAAGTAGAATCTTCAAATATATAAACCAATATATAAATTGTATATACACATAAATACTGATTTCACAAGCTTCCCCACACAGTTGGACAAACTGGACCATCTGATCCTGTAAATGGCAATGTAGACTCCAAGGTGGAATGCATGCAATATATTTTTTTCCACAGCAAATTGATCACACCCACTCTGCAGAGCAGTCTGCCTTCATCTATAGGCCAGCATGCATTATGCCCTTGATCACCAAAGACAGTTCTGCATATCTAAACTTCAGGTTGAATACTGTCAGAGAAAGTGTTCCTTTGCTGCCATTTCAGCTATAATTTTAAAATGAGCTCTAGCCTGTGACTTGTTGGATTTGTCCTAAATCTTTTCCCCCTGTTATTCTAGCTGTCTCCTTTGTCTTTTAAAAATACCTGTTTTACTACTGTCGGTAACCTGAGCTAAGCATCCTTATATCCCTTTAGAAATTCCTGTGAGAGGGTGTTCAAATGGGTATTCATCAAAAGTGCACCAAAAGTGAGTGTTGAAATTGCTAAAAACTATGTTAACAAATGTTGGAGATGTGGTTACAAAGTAGGCTTCTTTTCCTAAATGTGGTGGAAATGTGGAAAAGCTTATAAGTTTTGGGCAAAAGTTCGTACCATTGTGTAGTTAACGTGGGGTCTTAGATTTTCTATGTAATCTGAATCTGTATTATTAAACATATCTCCGCAGTGCCTCCCAGCCTAAATTCAAAGCTTAACTAAAAGGAGGCACTTAATGGAGGGGGTGTAAGTGTAAGTGTTCAAATGAAGACTATGGGGCTTTTCGCACGCCTTCAAAATCGCACAATGGTTGCCAATTGAAAACGCTATTGATTTGCCGTTATGCACAACGTCGTTGACAATCTGCCACACACCTGAAACCGATTCGCAAAAAGCGCTTCCTTGTAGCGCTTTCAGGGAAATCCCCAAAAGTGGATTCACCCTCCGGAAAGCGATACACTCCTGCAACCAATCTGCAACACTAGCGAAAAAGACCTGTGCGTTAACATTGTTGCGGTTTCTACAAAGTCCCTTCCCCTGGCTCTCTCCTCTGATCTTCCGGCGAAGCGATCGCCATTTTTTTTTTCTCCGAGCAAGCGGGGATAAACGCACCAGCGAGCCTCTTTCTGTTTAGAGGCTTCCCCGGCTTCAGTCCCTCCCCAGAGTCACTAAGCACAAACAACACTTTGGACACAAACAACAGAGAAGCCCGTTTGCTGATGTATTTTCCCTTTATTTTTTACACGAAAATCGGGCCCGTGAGAGGGGGGGGGGATTTTTTTTTTTCACTCGGAGGGAGCGTGGCAATGATCAAACGACAGCTCAAACACACCGGGCAGCTGGATGGGTCTTTCATTTGCAACGAATCAACACAGATTCGTTGCAACGGTTTTTTTTTTTTTTTTTTTAAACTTTCATAAAGGGAAAGGGGCTGTTTGGGAGCATGCTAACGGCTGCCCATTGGCTGCTTGACGGCCGTTATGCACAACGTCGTTGACAATCTGCCACACACCTGAAACCGATCCGCAAAAAGCGCTTCCTTGTAGCGCTTTCAGGGAAATCCCCAAAAGTGGATTCACCCTCCGGAAAGCGATACACTCCTGCAACCAATCTGCAACACTAGCGAAAAGACCTGTGCGTTAACATTGTTGCGGTTTCTACAAAGTCCCTCCCCCTGGCTCTCTCCTCTGATCTTCCGGCGAAGCGATCGCCATTTTTTTTTCTCCGAGCAAGCGGGGATAAACGCACCAGCGAGCCTCTTTCTGTTTAGAGGCTTCCCCGGCTTCAGTCCCTCCCCAGAGTCACTAAGCACAAACAACACTTTGGACACAAACAACAGAGAAGCCTGTTTGCTGATGTATTTTCCCTTTATTTTTTACACGAAAATCGGGCCCGTGAGAGGGAGGGGGATTTTTTTTTTCACTCGGGGGGAGCGTGGCAACGATCAAACGACAGCTCAAACACACCGGGCAGCTGGATGGGTCTCTCCGTTGCAACGAATCAACACAGATTCGTTGCAACGGGTGTTTTTTTTTTTTTAAACTTTCTTAAAGGGAAAGGGGCTGTTTGGGAGCATGCTAACGGCTGCCCATTGGCTGCTTGACGGCCAGGGGCGGGACAAGCTTGGCAATAGCGCTTCCTTTCTAGCGATTTTTGCCGAGACCGGAAGCCTGTGGGAAACGCTACAAAACGCAACTGGATTCCACTACAAAGGCAGGTATGCATAACGACGAATTCCACTATTTTAAATGGCGATTTTTCATTCAGCAACCAATTTGCTACAAAGATCCCGGTGCGGAAAGCCCCTATATTTTACTGTTCTTTGTATTAACAACTTATACTGTCTCATTTCCATATTTCTATCTTTATATTTTATAAAAATATAAAAAGTACAGGATGAAATCTTTCCTGTCTGGGAGAACAAAAGATGCCCCAAGTACAAACCCATTGGTGTGTGTGTGTGTGTGTGTGTGTGTGTGTGTGTGTGTTCAGACTTAACTAGAGAAAAATGAAGAAAATATTGTATGTATACAATGAGACAAGACGGGTTGTATGTAACTAGGAGCTAAACACATATCATTTAGACAACTTCAAGAGGGCCAATTTTCAAAACAAAGACAATGTTAGGTAGAAACAGGTTCTCTTTTTTTATGCTATTCCCATCCTTACTTGAACAGCTGCCCCTCCCCATGAAGTTTCAGGAGAACATTTGCCTCAGAAATTAATTTGAAATATTCAGAGAATGAGATTAAAAGTGTAATCCACTGGAGTCACAACACTGCAATGCGAACAGAATTGCACAGCTGAACTCTTTTCCTAAGAAGAACCACGCATCAGCAATCTAAAGGCTGCCAGAGTACGAGATCACCCTTAGATAACAGGGACATTACAAATATTATTTTTACATTTGTATTTAATTTCCAATAAAAAGTGATTTTTAAGACCTATTTTCCCCTGCACTTTAAAAACATCCCACAGAATTGCTAAACATCTTAGGTGCTGAAATTATGTCACTTTATAATGCATTATCCACCCTACAGCATATTCACAGCGCATATCTTGACACCTTCCTATGAACTCTCAGCTGCTAGAAACTTCACAGATTCGGTCTTCCGCTAAGAAAGAAGCATATTATTAACTCTAAAAAAGACATATATTAACACACTTATTGATATGAGCATTCAGCTCCTTAACATATGAAACACACCCACCTCTTAACATACCACAATGAAGCAACAATAATTCTTAACAATGCTATAGATACATATAGCTGCAAAGACTCACAAAATGGCCAGGACTGATGCCACTGGAACTGTATTCCATGAAGAAACAGTTTATCCTAGTAGCATGTGTAGCACATATTATGGACCCCACATTTCTAGGGGCCACATAGTGCTATAGAGTTAAGGTGCCTTCACATTGTGATTGTTAAGGAGTCTTCATACTGTTGTACCCTGTGAATCACAAGAATGAAAAAAGGTCATACGTATGCTGTGTAGTAACTGAGCATGTGGACCACAAGCTGCATACGTGTGAAAGTCCCCTTAGATATTGGGGCATTGCACTTGCACCAGTTGTGCTCTGCTAACACTCCACAAATCCTTAAACTGGCTCTGGTTCTATAGGCCTCATGAATCCTTAAAACGGGGCTGATTCCATGCCTGCTGTGGCCTAAATTCATACTATCATGTTGTCTATTTCTGTATAGAAGGTGGTGAATAAATATTAGATGTGTTCAGTAGAATTTTCTAAAATGATATTTAGGAAGCAACAGAGGCAAATTGTCCTTTTCTTCTTCTTTATTCCCACTGCAGCTACTTCTTCGAATGAAGTTCTGTGTCACAAAAGCAGCATTATGCTGAGTCTGATAATGGCAGCGGCTGTTTGGTGTAGTGGTTAGGAATGTGGACTTCTAATCTGGCATGCCGGGTTCGATTCTGCACTCCCCCACGTGCAGCCAGCTGGGTGACCTTGGGCTTGCCAGGACGCTAGTAAAGCTGTTCGGATTGAGCAGTGATATCAGGGCTCTCTCAGCCTCACCCACCTCACAGGGTGTCTGTTGTGGGGAGAGGAAAGGGAAGGCTACTGTAAGCCGCTTTGAGCCTCCCTCAGACAGAGAAAAGTGGCATATAAGAACCAACTCTTCTGCTTCTGCTGCTGCTGAGCTACTGATCAGAAACCGTGATATCACCAGGGATATCACCTCCCCCCCCCATAATAACATCAATATTAAACATTGTTTTTGAGATAAATTTAACATTTTATTTTCTATTTTAAACGGATAAAAAATATTGGGCCCTCCGATTGTCAGTCCGGGGGAAGGGGCCTATCAGCACCCTTCCTCATCCCAGATAGGGCCCGCGCTTGGGGCCCTTACAGCTTTATTTTTATCTGCTCCGCTAGGAGCGGTTAAAGATGGGTACCGCAGTACTAGATTAAAAGTTTTATAGCAGAAGAATCTATCCCGTGACTTGTTGGAAGACACATTTGCAATAACTAACGATCTAAAGAGCCACATGATTACCTCGTGTCCTGTGCATTACCCAACTGAATATACACATGCAATATGCATTATAAAAGTATAAACTTTAATATTTTTATTTTCATGTTTAGTCTACCTTTTTCACTGGGACTGGAGGCAGATCATAAGGGCATTTCTTCAAACAGGGAATGTAATGTGCCAGCCACTAAAGGTAGGTGGCATATTCCAGCCCCTCCACATGACATCACCTATCTCCAGGGTCTGGCCAGCAGACGGCTCACTAGATCCTCTATTTTAAAGTGCAACTTCAGAAATGCCAAAAAGTGGATTCACCACCCAAAAAGGCGCAATCCCCCAGCAAACAACCAGCCTGCAAACAGCGAAAGGGAGGCATGGAGGGTGAAACATGCTATATGATACCCAGCTTTGTCCTGCCTTCCCCTGTCCATTTCCTGCCCAGCGAAGGAGGAAAATCACCTCATCATTTTAAACGGCATGAAAAGTCTCTCCAAGTACCTCTTAAGTTGCCCACTGCCTGCACTCCACCTGCCCACATAGCACCCATCTTAAGAGGTGCTGGGAAGGGTGATGAGGAGTCCTGAATGCCATTTAAAATCTGTACTTTAAAAATAAAACCTAGTTTTATCTTGGGCTCATACTACTGATGACATTATCCCAAACTCCTACCTTTCCCATCCCTCTTTGTCACCCAGGAGTAAGAAGTCACCAACTTCAAAACTCCCTTACTGAGGAAGTACTCAAAAGTAACTCCCACTTTGTTCAATAGAATGTATTCTCCAATAAAAACATAAACAGCACCTCCTGGATCTGTTCACTGGCCCATCTAGTCAAGCCCACATTTTTACACAAAGGTCAACCAGTTGCTCAGGAGAGCCAAACAAACAGGGTGCAATTGCCAAGGATTTTTCCTAATGTTGCCTCCTAGCACTAGTATGTCTTTGAATATAGAGGTTCCCTTCACTCACATAGCTACTAACCATTAACAGACATTTCCTCCATGAATTATGAAATACTCAAACCAGAATTACAAGCAATGCATTTCATGGAACCTTCAGCAGAGCCCTTCTGGATCAGACTAATGGTTCATCTAGAAAAATCAGGTCTCCCATCTAAGTCCACCATCTGCCCTGGCCTCCATAACTCACTTGGGCAGTGTGGGGGGGTATTCAGTGTTGCCTAATGCCATAATGTCACTTCCTGTGAAGCCCTATGGCTAGCAACATTGCCAGTAAGTTCCCCACCCGAACATCTCTCACCAGTTGCCAGCCTCAAATATTTAAATCAAGTTCATGTATTTAGTTGTTTAAAGCAAGTTTGATTATTCATTTGTTTAATCCAAGACATGCTGTCAGGAAAGATGCAGGCATGTAAATATTGGGTTGGACTCTGCCAAAACTTTCTGCCCTTTCAATAATGGGGTGACTTTGGCTTATTTCCTCTTTCAGTGACAGAGTATTGATTTCTGACCTCTAATTCCCACTCTGTAGCTATTCCTGGATCCCCAAACCCCTAGAAGCATTTTAGGATCATTTTGAGCTGAAGCAGGAGTGAACTGAGGAAATCACATTTTCACAGCTAGAAATCCTTCCATTGGTTTAAATTGCACATGGGATCCCAACGATTATGATCGATGTGCACAAAGACATGTAAATTGACAGAATTCCATAGACATATATAGGTATAATGTAAAGAACATCATAGCTTTTTTCAATTGAAAAAAAATTATAGTGGTTTAACTATGCAAGGATGTGGAAGTCATGCAGTTATGTTGCCTTTTGAATAAATATGGTATGATTACTATAATAATAATTCTGGTTGTTCAAATATCATTAATCAAACCTTTATTGTGTTCCCAACCAGTCTTGCCAATTTCCCATATGAAGGACAGATATAACAAAAGCTGGTTTGGGGCATTTTTAGAGGATAAGGTAGTCCTAAGAGCCAGTTTGGTGTAGTGGTTAGGAGTGTGGACTTCTAATCTGGCATGCCGGGTTCGATTCTGCTCTCCCCCACATGCAACCAGCTGGGTGACCTTGGGCTCGCCATGGCACTGATAAAACTGTTCTGACCGGGCAGTGATATCAGCGCTCTTTCAGCCTCACCCACCCCACAGGGTGTCTGTTGTGGGGAGAGGAATGGGAAGGCGACTGTAAGCCGCTTTGAGCCTCCTTCGGGTAGGGAAAAGCGGCATATAAGAACCAACTCTTCTTCTTCTTCTTTTTTCCTGGGTGTAAGCCCCACTGAATAAAATGGGACTTAATTCTGAGACTTGTTTTTGTTTGTCCTGGTTCCATTATTATTTGATTTCCCCCATGTTGTTTTAGAGTTTGCTATGTTCCCCTTTGATCTATGTGATGGGTCTAGAAGGTATGAATAGAGTGATAAGTATCTTGATTTGAGCATCCTCCTCCTCACAGAGGCTTACCTGAATGGATACCCCAGGCACACCTGATCTTGGAAGCTAAGCAGGCTTGGCCTTGGCTAGTATTTGGATGGCAGACTTCTGAAGTAAACTAAGGTCATGACACAGAGGCAGGCAATGGCAAGCCAACTCTGAATGTCTCTTGCCTGTCTGCTGGACAATCTCCTGGCTACACTTACATACATGCCATACAATAAATAATCTGGGAGGAAGCCATAATAACCTCTAGATATAACCTAATGGCACATACAATTGTTGACTTAAAACATTTCAGCTGGAAATAGCTATGTTTCCTTATGTCAGATTTTTAAAATTGTTTAACCAGCTTGAGGTAAGGTTTTTCATACATGCTGACTTTTTTAATGATAGCAGAAACAGTCTGAAGAAATACAGAGACTAAGGTGAAAGCCATTTCAGAGGGGCTGAGACTCAGTGATAGAGCATCTGCCTTGCATGCAAAAGGTCCCAGGTTCAATTTCTGCCATCTCCATTTAAAACAATATTGATCCTGATAGACTGACAGTCTGATTCATTAAAAGGCAGCTTTGTGTGTGGATATTGTGACTTTCAGATATAGAAAGCTGGGTCAAAACTCTGAGAAGTGCTGTGTTTATGGAACACATCTTCCCACCTTCCTTCTTTTCTCCCTGCTGGCTTTCTTGCTATGCAAAAGCTTATTTGAATCTAATCCACATAGACTGAAAGACATGCTTAGATTCAATTTGCGTTATTCCATCCATATGAATGTCAGGTTATTACTCAAATTTAAGAAGGAAAAGTTACGTAAATATATTTCAGTTGTATAGTACTTGCTACTGTCTGCCCTATTGTTATTTCTTATTCCTTACTAAGGATAACAAATACTGTATGTACCTCAGTCTTCCTCTAGTGTCATCATTTACTCACCTTTCTGACTTCTTTGAGGGAGGAGTCCTCTTTACTTCTATTCCACCTAGACCAGCCTTTTCTGACCTTTTGACCATGCAGGTACTGCTGAAGTATTTTTCAGGCTTTGAGGTACCCGGAAGTGATGTCCGTTGGCCACGCATCGCTGCCACACACACCCAGAAGTGAGAGGAGCCTTGGACAACAAAGGTTGAAATGGTTGGAACCCCTCCCCTTCCTACCCTTTTCAGGCCCATCATTGGCCACTTTGGGAGGGGCTGGGTCAACCTGCTCAAATAAGGGTAGGATTTTGTAAAAGAAAAATTAAAAAAAACTTTTTCTTTCACAGTGGAAAAGGGCTCTCCCTAGCCACCATTTGAAATGATATTGTAATACCTGGGGCTGCCTCTAAGCATTCCCCCCCCCCACATACACACACACAAACACATGCAAAGTGTTACCCTGGGGATTTACTTACCTGATTCCTGCAAACTGAACTCAAGATCTATCTCAGGTCATAAACATAACTCCAATCTTTATTTTTTATAGAATGTTTCTGCATAGATTTATGCATCAGTAGAACCATTGAAGTATATTCACTGGCATCTCCTTCATGATTTAATCCCAGCATTGAATACTATTGAATCCCAGCATTGAAAACTTTTGCTCATTTATTGTTTCTTAGCCTTAAAATGGTTATTCTGCAGTTGTGAGGATAAAATATGAAGTGATATATACTGCAATTTGTCCTGAGCCATCAGGGTAGGGCGGGGGGGGGGGGAAGCGTCTAATTAGCCTTGGTTCCTTGCCAAGAAATAAATCCACAACAGAGACTGTATCTAGAAGGAATTTACAATGCTACAGTCTGTTTGGTGCCTGAGGCAAAAAAGATAAATGACACCTTATGGAGGTAAAAATATAATAAAATACATATTAAAGTTTTCTTGCCTTTAATGGCATCCAGAAATGTGCTGAGATAGGCTACCTGACCAAGTCAGAGGGGAGGGCCAATCATCAACGACATGAAAACATCACTAGCCCACTATAACACAAACCCACATATATAGATATTACTTATTGCAATAGGGTTTTGCTTAACCTTGATAGTGCAGGCTAATCTGATTCTGTGAGATCTCAGAAGCTAAGAAGGGTCAACTCTGTTTGGTATTTGGATGGGTAGACCCCCAATAAACAGCAGAGGTACCACATGGAGGCAGGCAATGGCAAACCACCTCTGAAAGGCCATGGTGTGGCCAAATATCAGCTGTGACTTGAGGGGGGAGGGGTTGGTGTATTAGAAGGATGTGTAATTTCAGACCAACATGGTGACCCACCTGAACCAAGCCCACTTAAGTGTAATTTGAGTGGGCAATTGGCCTGTTATCCATTGATTATCCACTTACAAGTTTTTGTGTTAGGTGAAGTTAACCAGAGTCTCCATATTTCAGTAAAACAATGCCTTGAATGTATAACAAACGAGAATCTTATGTCTAGGACCCATCAAGTGTTACTGAGCTTCTAACCTTCTGTTTGCAAGCTCTCCTTGAACTACTACTTTCTTTTCAGTAAACTTGTAATAAACTGAAATCCACAAAAGTGCTATATTATGTCAAGACAAACAAGGTTTGTTTGGGGAGTACTGAGTGAATACCCATTAATATATTCATAATGGACAGCTGATTTGCAATACTTATTTCATGTAAGATCTTGCTTACACTCCATAAGGTCCTCTTGATGTATAAAAAGAACTATTGTACCTGTGTTGTGGGAGGGGACTATTTTTGTGTAAACACTACCATGTGTTTTTCAAGAGATTTTCCTAAGGCATCCACGTGAAAGAAAACAGTATCTAATGTTTCACCAAAACTAAAATACAGACCTAAGGGGACCAAACTTAATTTGATTTGCAACTCCAAGCACCTGCTTCCTCCAAACAAGAAGTGTAAGTGCAAGGATGCCTGTGTGAAGATTCTCAAGATGATCTTTCGGTGAACTGTTGAGTTCACTTTCTGACATTAAATATATTCTTATATCAGCCTGTGGAAAGTGACTTGATTTATTGTTGCCGCAGCAAATGGTTTATTTTTGCCAGGCAACAAGCCTCATGGAAGCCTTCGGCCAGAGACACTACAGCCCTAACGACCGCAGAATTAGATTTCCGCCATCCCCATGTCCCCTCCCCTCCCGGTTATTATCGGCTACAACCGACACAGGAGCCTTAATAACAACGCATGCAGAGCGCTCTAGGAAAAAGTGGCTTGCGCCGAGAACATTTTGGCTGGCTGACAGAAGGGGAGGATCATGCGCACAGAGGGGGCAGCGCTAGGACTGGAGACAGCAGCGCTTGCCGTTCTCTCTATTTCAGGAGCTAAAGCGCGGAGGAAGGAGCCTGGGAAGGTTGGGAAGTGCGGAGGGGAGGGGGGAGAGCGAGGCTGGGGAGGAGAGACCGGTTCGCGAGATGAATGAATGATGATCTGCGAGCTACCGAAGCGAAGAGCGAGCCCAGAAGGCCGTTTCCTGCGTCGGGGGCGAGGGCAAAGCAGTGGATGGTGGAGCCGCCAACAGCCTTGAGCTGCATCGTGCTGATCGGGGGGGGGGGGGGTTGTCGCTGCTTTTTATTTCCCCTCCTTCGACTGGCGGCCGGGGGGGAGGGGGGTCGTGTTGTTGTTGTTGTTGTTGCTGACTCCGTCGGCCCCCGGGGAGAAAGTGTGAGCTGTGGGGCGAGGCAGCACCAGGAGTGATGAGAGAGCAAACGGGAACCCTGGAGGAAGCCGCTGTTGCTGCTGGGCTCGACCGGGAGGCTCCCCCCCGCTGTGACTCCTGCTGCGCCCGGGAAGGGCTCGGAGAGCTCCAAGCGCTCGCCCCTCCCCGGCAGCCGGGACCATGGAGACTTTGAACGGCGCCAGCCCCGCCGAGCCCCTCAAGCCGCCGCCGCCGCCGTCGCCGCAGAGTGCCCACCACTCGTTCGCCGAGAAGAAGCGGCTCCACCGAGCGCCCTCGCCCGCCAGACCCTTCCTGCGAGACCTGCACGGCCGCGCGTCCTCCGCCAAGCCCCCGCCCGTGCCTCCCAAATCGCCCAGCTTGCCGGGCAAGCCCCAGCACCCGCCGGGGGGAGCGCGCCCGCAGTCGCCGGGGCTCTTGGCCACTCAGAGCCGCCTCTCCCGGCGCAGCTGCACGCAGGGCGCCAAGGCGGCGGCGGCGGCGGCGGCCGGGCTGGCGGCTGCCTCGCCTGGCAAAGCGGGCAGCGCCAAAAGCGCCCTCTCGAGCAAGAAGGCGGCCCGGGCGCAGGAGCAGGCAGGCGGCAAGGCCAGCGGCAGGCAGCCCGGAGGCGAGCCAGGCCACCCGGCGGGCAAAGGCAGGAAAGCGAAGCGGGGTCCTCCCGTGGCCCAGGCGGCCTCCTTGGCCCCGGCTGCCGCGCTGACCAGCGGGCCCCCCGCCGCCAGGATCAGCCACACGGACAGCAGCTCCGACCTGTCCGACTGCCCCTCCGAGCCGCTCTCCGACGAGCAGAGATTGGCCCAGGCCGCCAGCAGCGACGCCGAGTCTGGCACCGGCTCCAGCGACCGCGAGCGGGAGCCGCCGCCTCCGCCTCCGCCTCCCCCGCCGGGGCCAGGCGGCGGCCCCCAACATGCTTCGCCCGCCGACGCGTCGGGCAAAGGGTCCGCGGCGGCCCCTGCCTCGCCGGCTGCCTTGGGGACGAGCCACGAGCCGCCGTCCGGGAGAGCCCTGGAGAAAACGCCCGCTAAAAGCGCCCCTCCGGCGGGCAGCCTGAGGCCGGGCGGCAAAGCCCCGCTGGATCCCCCCTGCGAGAGGCCGCTGGTGGACGAGGAGGAGCTGCTGAGGGAGATAGAAGAGCTGCGCTCCGAGAACGATTACCTCAAGGTAAGGGTGCGGGAGGGTGGGCCGGCCCTCCCCCGCGAGCCTGCGGAGAGCAGCGGGGGTAACTTTTCCGAACTCGGCGTCAACTCCTGTCTCCTCCCTCCACCTCTCCAGCCGTGAGAGTGGGACTGCAGAGTGTGGTGGGGCTGCTGGGGTCTTCAGGGTGGGAAAGTTTCGTGCCAGTTGAAGACCAGTGAAGGATGGTGGATGCCAAGTGTCCTGGTACAGGGGCCAAGTAGTTACTTGTGTGGAGAGAGAATGCACACCCACCCAAGAACCCTTGTCCAACCCACCATCTCTTCAGAGCAAAGAGTGTGGGAGTGGGTGGTCCCAGAAAGTCTGTGCTAAAGAAAGGCAAGTTGTGATAAATAGAGAAAAAAGTATTCGCAGTTGTAGAAAACTTTGATTTTTCTGAGTAGTATGTGGGTCTTTTTGCAGTGCACCTCTAAGAACACTTTTCTGGGAGTAATAGAAGTACAACAGGCACCCATGTTTTACATTCCGGAGAGAAATTTCTTTGGCGTTCTTCCTTATGTGTACTGCAGATTCATACAGTGGAAAGCAAGCACTTTAATCCTGCAAGAGAGAGACATTTGAAAATGCTTGTGTGAGCAAAGGATTGAAGGAAAGTGCCAGGCATAAGAATGAAAATGATGAAAGCGGCAGCTGATATTTGGATATTGTCAAAGGATGGGTTAGGTATGGTTAATATCCTCTGTCTCTCCAAGCATTCCTTTGGTGGCTCTTCTGCATAATAGCATGATCTCTAGCCCACTATGAAACACTGTCAAAATTGGGCTTAGATCTTTTGGAAAATATGATGCTAATGACAATTTGGAAGATTAAAAATCTGGAAGAGTTTATTTTATAGTATAAAGTTGATGGGAACAAACTTGGTCAGCTCATCCCTTGACATGCTTATCCAAGGGAGAATGCCATGGGCTCAATGAGACTGCCTGTTATGCATGCACAGTTTACTGAAGAGAATCCAAGCAGTCAAGCCTTTACATCTGACTTTGGATTTCTGTGCCAGCTGTAGGCACCATTCCCCCCCCTCCATATTCTGCAGATACAACCAAAAACCACATTTTCTTTCTTAATTGGAGTGGGGGAATGTCACTTATGATGTGTGGGGAGAGCACGCCAAAGGGTTTTTAAAAAGTCCTGCAGTCGCCCTGTTGCAGCTGCACAGTAGTGTCAAGTAAGTGCTTTCCATTCTGATCTTCCTAATTATGTTCCTTGAAGGAAAGGGAACACAAAGGAACACAAGCAACATTTTATAAGAACATCCGGAAATTGACCAAACTATGTATACACATATATACACACAAAGCCCCAGCTGAGCCCACAGGAGAGTTCTCTCCACAAGATAAGATCCCTGTAAATACTTTCCCCCTAGTGATCAAAGTTTTGTGATACTCATATCACTAAACTCATGTGACTTGTAAAAAAGTCTCAAAGTTTTATGTTGGAAAAAGTAAATATTGAAGAAGAGAGGAAAATGGCAGAAGGATCGGGGGGGGGGGGGATAGCGTCAGTGGAGGCCTCCAAGGGTTGGGAAAGGGCAGAGTGGGAATATGGGGTAATTGGTTTACTTTTTAATTACCTTTGCCTTGGGGAAACAGCAACTAGAAGGAAAGAAAATCAGTGCAGAATGAAAAAGAAAACTCAAAGGGCATGCACAGTGCAAGTGAGAGGAAATGCAAAACCAAAAATAAAAGTTGATGGATATGCAAGGGAAACCACCTGTGCATAAAAGGCCTAACTCGTTGGTATGCATGGAAGTAAAGTATGAACCATTATGTTGCAGTGCAGGTATAATGTATAATTTTTGGGATACTGAAGGGGCAATTTTATATATTGGGTATTTTTATTGTTTTAATTTTAAGCCACTATGAGGTTTCTTGTGTTGCAGTTATAAATAGGGGTGTGCAAAAAAATGTGTATGTGTGTTTGTGTGTGTTTAGGGATGTTTAGCCAGAAAAAATGGTATGTACCAATTTACTAGATATCAATATTGGTATTCGGATTCAGCAAGATTTGGGAAAACCTAATATTTCAGCTTAGATCTATTTAAATGCCTTGACCCTGCAAACAGCTGATCTGGTTATGAAAACTCTCTTGGCATAATGACGTATGGGGGTCTGCCAGAGCCTAGGTTGGACTGCTTCCCCCCCCCCCACACACACACACAGTCTGACAAACAGCTGATCTGCAGAGAGAAGCCTCTCCATGGATTAGTTGCATTGAGTGTGTGTGAGTTGGGGGGGGGGGGGTGGCGGTTCAAACTGCTTACCCCGAGCCTGACAAACAGTCTATCTGCAGGATCAACTGGGGTTGTGCCCGGGGGGGGGGGGGGGTGGTTCGAACCCTCCCTCTCCCCATAGAGCCCATTGACTGGCAGGCACAGATTTACATATAACAGTCCATATCATTTCCCTTTCTTTGGAAGGTGGGGAGGAAGCGAGAGGGAAAGTTTAAATGTCTGCAGGCGAAGCTGTTAATGTTTGCCAGCAGCCATTTCAGGGCTCTCATTTGCTTACCAGCCCATTTCTAAAGAGAGGAAAATAAAAAGGATAGCTAGATTGGCTTGGAGGCCATTCCAGGCTTTCAGAATACCGAATCACCCAAAACGGAAAGCCGGATCGATTCAGGTTTAGTGATTCAGCTTCCGGATCAAATGCGCAAATCATGGTTCTGCTTAGGAGATGTTAAAAAAGCCAAATAAGTATTGATCCAGAGTGTTTTGACTTGGCTAAGTCAAAACACATACAAATATGTGTTGTTAAACATATTTATAAATGATTTGGATGAGAGATTAGAGGGGATACTTATTAAATTTGCAGATGATACTAAACTGGGCGGGGTATCAAACACAACAGAAGACAGAATCAGAATACAGGATGATCTTGATAGGCTTGAGAAATGGGCTAAACTGAATAAAATGAAGTTCAATACGGACAAATATAAAGTTCTGCATTTATGTAGGAAAAACCAAAAACCAATGGAATGAAATTAATTCAAAAGAAATTCCGTCTAAGCACCAGGAAGAAGTTCTTGATGGTTAGAACAGTTTCTCAGTGGAACAGGCTTCCTTGGGAGGTGGTAGTTTCTCCATCTTGGAGATTTTTAAACAGAGGCTGAATAGCCATCTGACAGAGAGGATGATTCTGTGAAGGCTCAAGGGAGTGGAAGGTTACAGTGGATGAGCTATAGGGTTGGGAGTGTCCTGCATAGTGCAGGGGGCTGGACTAGATGACCCAGGAGACCCCTTCCAACTCTATTATTCTGTGGTTCTATGATTCTCATATATAAATAAATATTAACACAATTTAACTTTTAAAAAAGTTTACTTTGGCTGTTTCTTAAAAGTTTTTTACTCCAGTACTGGACCTTGGAACTCGTTCCTAATCTCATTTCTTTAAAAGTAAGCCATGTCAACTTCAGTGGAACTTAAGTTCAAATGATCAAAATTTGGGACTGAATACTCTCCAAATATTATTTATTTACATTTTTATGCTGCTTAAATTCATTAAAACTTGTTAAAGACATGTGACCACCTATTAAAAGTGTATCGATGTTTGACCTGTGAGTGGTTCAAAGAACTCCCACAAAGCAGCACTGCAAATAGGACAGAATATTCATTGCTTAGTTCTCTACAAAAGCCTGAGTTATGCAGGCTCCACTGTTACAACACTAGCATACTAAAACATCTTTTAAGATGGAAGAAAGCTTCATTCCAGTGGAATATTTAAATTGTCTCTTATGATTTCTGTGGCTGTTGTTGAGTAAAACCCTCTACTCATCTCTGTATGCTCAAGTTTTTATTAATTCTTTGTAGCAAAAACAAATGATACACACTGAATAATAAAAGATGCTGTGTTATTATGAACAATATAAGGAGGCAAGATTGAACAGCTGGTATTGATGCTCTGTATTAGTTGCATATAAAATACTATTTGTCCATGAGAAACATGGCAGGTAAAAGATTACACATGAATATCTAAAGGCCTTTCTCAGTACGTTGAGCGGCAGGCAGAAATTAAGTTATAAGCAAAACATCCATTGATAAATTTATGCAGCCGTTGAAAACACAAGAGCTCTACCAGAAAGCAGTTCTGCATGTATAAGCATTCAAAAGTATTGGCCTCAACTGCACTTGAACTTTTGCACAGGGTTTTTTTTTTATTCGTTTTCATTAGTAGCAGTGTGAGATATGTTGGGGTGAGGGTGGGCAACAGGTGTTCTGGAGTTTGCATTTATACACATACCCCCCTTTTAAAAGTAGGCTAGGTGTATGCAGATCAAAGTTATTTTTTTAAAGAATACAAAGACTTTAAATACTTCATGTATTTATGTGTTCAGACACATGTGAAGCCTAGTTTTGTATGTTTTTGCCATTATTTGGGGGGTGATTATTCATGGAGCTACTTTACAGGAGAGCTTCCAAATAATAATAGTAGTTTAAATTAGGGAATTTTAAAAGAATTGTAAAATAGTGTACGCATGGAGCCTGTGCAGCATCACAATTTGATTGCCATATCACAAACCATTTCTAGTTGTTAATTGGACAGCCCTAGCAACAAATGCATTCGGGTGAGATATATAGCATTTTCACAGGTGCTAAATATTGCAGCTTGAGTGCTGGCTGTGAATAATAAATGAGGCTGTGAATAATAAATAGGAACCAAAACTGCATTTATTGCACAATATCTGATTGTGTGGGAAGGCCCTTGGAAAGGTATGTGAGAAGAAGTTCAGGGATAGGAAACAGGATGAGAGAAGATTAAATACTGGACTAAACTAAGTGAATATTGCATCTGTGTGCCTAATTATATTCTGGTCGCCAATGTGTTTAACCTTATGTCTTAGGGATGCAAGCCTCCTGTGGACCTGGGGATCCCCCCAAATTACAACTTATCTCCAGGCAACAGAGATATGGGAACAGCTGTCATTTCATGTGACAAATGAACTGTCACCACATTCTGAGTGTGTGGCACAAGGAATTTCACACAGTCTAAGCCAGGGGTAGTCAAACTGCGGCCCTCCAGATGTCCATGGACTACAGTTCCCAGGAGCCCCTGCCAGCGAATGCTGGCAGGGGCTCCTGGGAATTGTAGTCCATGGACATCTGGAGGGCCACAGTTTGACTACCCCTGCTCTAAATTATCAGCAGTATCGAGCAGGAAATTGACAATTTCAGTTCAGTTTTTAGAATTTGTACAGTATTTACAAGCATTTGACACAAACCATTTAAGATACTCAAGATGAGTATATTGCAGATCAAACATGGTAGGGGAACTGAGAAAGATTGGTCTACTGGCACCTAGTGAGCTCATGCCATAGATGAGGCTCAATCTGGGGACTTTTTAAATCCATAACTCCATCTAACCCCTGCACTGTGCCGGATCTTGTGTAGGAACCGCATAGTTTCCTACAGATAAATGTTTGGACTTAATATGAAGAAACAAAACTATTTCAGATGTATTTGTATGTACAATCATACAGAGTCTCATACACAGCTCACTCCTTCATTGATGTTCACTTGGAAGTCAGTCTTGATTAGTTAAATAGGATTTACTTCAAGTAAACATGCTTAGGGTTGCAGAGAAGGTCTGACATGTGCTTTTCAAGTTCTGTTCACCCCACTACTGATACAGCACTCATTTAAAGCTTTCTCTCTACTCATCCCTTTCTCAAGATTAAACTAATATTTCCTTGAATAGCAGCTTATTCCCAGATTGTTTTTAAAGTCTTTTAATGGGTTTTTTAATGGGGATTAAATAGTCTTATCCCTATTGTGATCTGCCACGAGCCTACGGGGAGTGGCGGGAAATAAATCTAACTAATATCAAGGATAAGAATAAAAATAATAATAATAATACTGTTGCAACATAGCAAACTGCATATTGAGCAATAATATCTCAATATGCAGAATTTACTATCAAGCCATTAAGGACTGTTATGAATTAAAACTAATCCATAGCAGGACTTCTGGCTTGGCTGAGATTCTTGCTTCTAAGTTTGTGGCCTTGATATGAAGAAAATACAGCAGTGAGGAACAACTAATAAGAGTAATTAAAACAAACAGTTTGTTTTGGCTTGCTGAGTTAAAAGTAGCTTTCCCCCTCTCCAAATCTGAAGTGTGGAAACTTTTGCATATATGTATATTCATACTATACCAAAACACATTAATACTTAAATATTTTAAGCAGACTCAAAAAAAAGCAAGAACAGACACAACAAAAATGTTATTGGTACCAACCTAGCGTCAAATAATATTTAGCTTACATTAATCATTCCATCCATCTATCATGTCACCTCACTATTCAGATTGCGAATGGGTTTTTATGTGCTAGAACTTATAGGGATTTGTATTTACTGTATCATCTTTTGGCACAGGAGTAAGGCCTCATTCAGAAGATCTGTAAATAAGAGAAACTAAGCTGATGGAGCAACCACAGATAGTATGCCATTTGATTTGCCTTATGAATATCATATTTTGGGTATAAGATTAACAAACAGTTACTTCCCTAGGGTTTGGTGAATATTATAATGGGGCCAAAATGATTTGAATGTAGGTAAATCATGAGGACTGGAGAGAAGGTTCTTCATAATAGTAAGGATAGAACTTGAGGTGGTTATTTATAGATGGGACATGGCACTGTATCCCTGGGAGTCACTTTGATGGAGACATCTATATTTGTTTGTTGTGTTAACTAAGGCTGTAGAAAGCTGAAATCAACCCCACCTTCCATTACCACATTCCATTGCTTAAAATTGCCATCTTTACAGTCCAGTTCACTTCTAGTAGTGGAGCAAGGCTAGGAGTGCTTCGAGTAAGGGAAAATGGCAAGGAAAGGTTATTGGCAGGGCAGCATTATTTTCAACCAATCATTCATTTTATTGGAAAAAAAATTAGACCTCACACACCTGATTTTAGACGGGATTTGGAGAAACACATGAAGAACAAATGTCACATTTAATTGACCCATGTTCAGTTTGCCAAAAATGGCAGTCAGGCTACTGTAGCCAGTGCAGGATTTGTTCTTAAGTACACTTCTGGGACACTTTGACACAGAACAAGCTCTCAGCTGTACAGCAAAATATCTGGAGTATAAGTGGCATGCAGATAGAATTGTGATTGGGTTTTCTAACATTTCATGATAAGAATGAGGGGCATGAGGGAAGGATAAATGGTTGGGGAAATGAAACACAATTGGGTGTGCATGTGTAGCATCCTGACCTTCCTTCAACCTACCCATGTTTATTTAAAGGTATACACAGAAATTAAATGTGTACAGGGTTCTTGCAAGACCATCAGAAACCATAGAAAAGTAGGGTTCCCTTTCTCATGTACTGCTCTACATGTGTATTCTATTTATTCATATCTTCAAATGAATTTGCAGCGCTTTGGGGTAGACTCTGTCAAGTGTTTTTCCATTACTCCTGATGTGCATTCACTCTACCTTGTCATCTGGAAAGGGTATCTTGCTATAGTAAGCATAAACATTGGCATTGGACCATTGGCAGTTCCAGACCTCAGTGTGATGCCAGATGCTTGTTGAAAAATATTTTTGTAAAACAGAAAGTTGTAGTGGGAAAACATATTTATCTAGTACAGTGCAATATCTGTGCAGATTGAATAGCTGATGTTCATCTCAGATGCCTCAACTCTAAATTTATTCACAATTAAAGCCAAATCCAGGCAAGAACTCCATGACAAATAACCTAGTCTAAAACTACTGAAATTATTCATTGATTTATTGTATATATCATAGGATTTCTGCAGGACAAGAATGAGCAAATTGCTGGGATGAACTTTTTAAAAAGATATATTGGATGTTAGCAAAGCTGGGGGAGCTCTTAGTTTATATCTAATAATGGAAATGAGGTTTCATCTAACCTTAGGTATCAAAACGCTGAGTTAGTCAGCTGCGAGAACGAAAGATGACTTTGGTGAACAATGGCTATGGGTCCAAGTGTCTCATTAGCCACAGTTGTGGCTCTGCTGAAACGTTGCATTGTCCAGGGGAACTAGAGACCATTGTTTGTATAATGTAACAAACAGTGAATTCCATCTGTAGCTCTCAATAGATCATATTAATTATCATTGGGCAGATGACTGCTCCAGCTGTTTAAAACTGTGTACAATTTGGAAACACATGGACACTGTAATAGGCCTGCTTGCTTGTTTATATTAGAATACATAGTCTTACAGAGTGTTTCATTGTACATAAACAGTATTACAGTATAAACAAATATTTATCTAATCATTTTTTGTACCTGTAACACTTCATGATTCTGCATTGAGCAGAGATTGAACTAGATAGCCTGTAAGGCCCCTTCCAATTCTGTGATTCTATGATATGATGTCTATCTTTTGAGAATAACTGTAAATTGGCTTGTAATATAATAATAAAGGATTTAGGATTTTCCAAATGGAGCAGAATCATTAGAATGATTTACATGGCATGTATGTGTGGTTTTTTAAAGTTCTTCTCTGGCTCGATGTTAGACTAACTCTGTAAAATCACTTAAGTAGCAGAAATGAACAGGGTCTTCTGCAGCAAAATAGACTTATATTTTAACAATGTTTTTCAACGCCCAACTTGAGTATTTTAAAGGGGTTTTTTTGAAGGATCATAAGCTGAGCTCATCTCAAGGAACTGCTGCAGTGTCTTCCTCACAGCCCTGAGTTCCGAACTGAGCTGGGCATGGGAAGGAGAAGGAAAGTACCTTTCCACCAGCAAAAGTGCTTTTCCACAGGTCAAACCAAAGATGTCTGTCATGGTTGAGGCCAGGGCAACTCCCAGCGCTGTCAGCTGTGGATCTCTAGCTGAAACCAACCAAGTCCCTCGCTCCCAGATAGAAATAGACCTTTTTTTGGATGGGTGGGTTATATATTATTATCCGCCATCGTGATATTGTGTTTTAATTACATTTTAATGGGTTTTTATGGGATTTTATTGTTCTTATGAATCTTTGTAAACCGCTTTTGATAGTTTTGAGAGCGGTGGTATATAAATATAAAGATAAATAGTTAGAAGCCAGATATGGAAGGGAACAGAGAATGGGTATTGGGCTAATAGGAACCTGTTTCATGCAGTAAGCACATTAGTATGAGATGGTCACTCACGTCAGTCTTCTCTCAGTTTGTATGGGTTAAGCTTTGTAAGATCTAACTTGTAATGTGTGTCTTGGATTGACCGTTTACGCACTGGAGGTTTCATGCTTGGCTGCAGACTGGAGTTTTAGTCGTGGCAGGTTGCCCCACCTCTTCCTGCACCCACACAGGGGAGCATTTGGCCCAATGTGCCTCATCTGCCCCCGATTTGTGCTTGATTTGAGATCCTTTAGTGGTCTTGGTGTCATAGACACCATACTCTGTGAAGCTTGCTTGTGAGTGAAATGTTGCTAATGACAGCATTTCCAAACATAGGTCCCCCAAAGTTAGAGCTTTACTGTAAGAACATAAATACAAGTGATCTGTTTTCATTTTCTGTTTGTTTGCAGTGATGCTGAGCAACCACATGCACCTATTGCCAGAGTTAAAAATTCTTCCTGTCTATAACAAGTCCTCATTAGAGTTACTGTAGGAGTCCATATTTGTTGCCACTGATTTAGCATTAAAGTGAGGTCATCAGATATTGCTTTCTTAACTGCCATACAAAAGCTATGGTAATGGACCTCCTGCCAGAGGCCTTGTGACTGAGGGAGCATATAAATTATTCTTCCAGATTACCAGAACACAGAGCCAGAACTGTAGATAAAAGGAATGTAGAAGGTTAGAGTTCCTGGCTTTGGTTTCTTTGAGGCTCAGCTGTTATGGAAATAGACATGCAAACAAGCAGAGAAAAAGTAGTCTGGAGATGTAGATGTATTGTCCATAAAAGACTAGATACTGTAGAAGAGAGTTAACACCCCTCAGAAGGAAGGCCCCTGGGCTGTGAATTATAATGACATTCTCAAAAAAATGAGATGGAAAGATACCAATCTGTATTTATACCTTGCTAATAGCTGTTATTGTATGCCATATGCACTCTTTAAAAGTATATTCCTCAGGGCTATTTATTTCTGGTCAAACAGAAATGTGCCTCTTTTTAGGGATAGGGTGTGTCTTACAAGGAACTGTCCTGCCTGCAGCTTGACTGAGTTGGGTGTGAAATTTAGGATTAAATGAATGTTTCTGCAAGTGTGGCATATTTCTAAATACAGTTGTTTTTCCTCTCTGGCAGTCCAGTTAACCCTTCATTTTCATTTATGCCATTCTTTTTCAGTTATGCAAATAATATGACTAATTCTTATCCACATATTGCATTAATGTGGGGTTGTGGATTTTTAAAATTATTATTATTATATTTATTGTCCACCACTATCAGCAAAGCCGTCTCGCATCATATCACACAATCGTAAAACACCACATAAAAGTAATAAAATATCATTAATCCCCACATTAAAAATATCTCTCCATTCAGATAGCTCCCTCTCGGATAGCTCACTTTCAGTACAAGTTGTTTGCCCTGTCACTGGTTTTGGTGATGGGTTTTTTTGGGGGTGTATCTGTTGAGTTTGGCCACCTCATGAGAAGGAAGGACTCCCTGGAGAAGAGCCTAATGCTGGGAGAGATTGAGGGCAAAAGAAGAAGGGGACGACAGAGAATGAGGTGGCTGGATGGAGTCACTAAAGCAGTCAGGGTGAACTTAAATGGACTCTGGGGAATGGTAGAGGACAGGAAGGCCTGGAGGATCATTGTCCATGGGGTCGCGATGGGTCGGACATGACTTCACACCTAACAACAACTATTGAGTTCCAAAGTGCTTTTTGCTGTGGACACTGATCCAGCTTTAGCATTCTCTGTCTGTATGCCTGTTTCTTCAACACACATGCACATGTGGTGGCACTGCATAGTGATCAATAGCAGCAATGTTATTTACTCAAAATCAGCTGTATTTATTCTTAATTTGAGGGGATGCTTCTGTGTTTCCCCCATATGTGTGATTGGGAAAGAAATTTAATTGAAGAAGATCCTTACCCATTTCACTGATATATGCATATATTGTCCTGCATATTTTAAAAGACTCTAGTAATCAAAACTGCTAGAGCCTCTTGTGGCGCAGAGTGGTAAGGCAGCCGTCTGAAAGCTTTGCCCATAAGGCTGGGAGTTCAATCCCAGCAGCCAGCTCAAGGTTGACTCAGCCTTCTATCCTTCCGAGGTCGGTAAAATGAGTACCCAGCTTGCTGCTGGGGGGTAAACGGTCATGACTGGGGAAGGCACTGGCAAACCACCCCGTATTGAGTCTGCCATGAAAACGCTAGAGGGCGTCACCCCAAGGGTCAGACATGACTCGGTGCTTGCACAGGGGATACCTTTACCTTTACCTTTAATCAAAACTGCTAGGTAATTCTGCTATAAGAAAAATGCATTACTCTATCCAAGAAGCAAGTTAATTGCAATATTGAAGACACAACAGTCTTTGCTGCAAGTTTTTAAGACAGAACATTTATATTTCTTTCTCCATGGCTGTATTTCTTTTTAAATATAGTATTAGGTTAATAACAGAGTAGTTGCAGACCCCCCGGCTGCCACCCTGAAGGTTAATCACCTGTGCATCAAGACTGAAGTATAAATGTTTATTACAAGAGATTCCTTTATACACAGAATAGATTGACGAGAATGGTAGAGTTTACAGAGAATTGTAATCTCTTTCTGCTGCAGAAGTAATTGAATTTATTGTATTATAGAATAAATTAAAATACAATTTGAGACCTGATTTCTTAGAAAGCATCATTAGCATAGTTTTGAGCTGGCAGCCTGGAAGATAAAAAGAGAATTGCAGCCTGATTTTGTTCCCTTTTTTATTTTGGGATATGTACAAGTAAATGTAGTGCTAGAATACAGAGGGAATAACAGCTGTGTATGGACTCCTGCTAGCTTTGACACCAATCTTTATATTTACATTCAAATATTAATGTTGCAGAAATTCTTAGAGTTAGAGTGTAGTGTAAAATAAAAACAACCAATATAAATGTGTAAATTGAGTGTTCTTTTGACACAAAATAATAAAAAATGTTAGTCAAGCAATACTTATTTTAGTTCTAGGCTGAAAGTAACAAATTATAGCATCTGACCTTCTGAGAGATGTTTCCTAGTCTAACTCAGTTTATAATTATTGTGGTAATTAAAATGAACACAGCAACCATTGGATATATATAGCTGTGTATAGTGGAGATAGTAAAGGATAAAATGTTGCCGTTCCAGTAATTTCTGAAGTTTCAAGTTTACCATCAGTATCAGCTTTTTCACCTTGATTTCAAGATAATCTCAGTTGGACTATTTTTCCTGGACTCCATCCACAGAGAATAGAGATTGTAATGGTGGATTATTTGTGCATATATTACAAGGTCAAGATCAACAGGTGGTATTTAATAATGATTTGGGTTTTGGCAGGATGAGCTGGATGAACTCAGAGCTGAAATGGAGGAGATGCGGGACAGCTACCTTGAAGAAGATGTTTATCAGCTTCAAGAACTTCGCCGAGAGCTGGATCGTGCAAACAAGAACTGTCGCATTTTGCAGTATCGACTCAGGAAAGCAGAACAGAAAAGCTTGAAAGTTGCACAAACGGGTCAAGTGGATGGGGAACTAATTAGAAGCTTAGAGCAAGATCTAAAGGTAAGTGAAGCATTTATGTGTAACAGCCACAAATCTGCAGGAAGCCTGTGCATGAACATAAAATTCCATGTGGGGACCCATGAAAAACTTGTAGGGAAGGACCTATGCTGGTCCCTGCAGCCTCCAACAGTTTTTCTGACTACCCCTCTCCCCACTACCACCCAGCTGTTGCTACTGTGGTTGGGCCTCATACCCCTCCTATTGGCCTGCCTGGCCTGACAGTGGCATTTAATGCCTATATTTGCCAACCTCCAGGCGTGGCCTGAATGTCTGGAATTTCAGTTGGTCTCCAGACTACAGGGCTCAAACTCCTGGAGAAAATGGTGACTTTGGAGAGTGGACTCTATGGTATCACACCCCAGCTCAGTTCTCTCCCCAAACACCACCCTCATCATGCTTTACCCCCAAATCTCCAGGAATTTTCCCATTCATTGCTGGCAGTCTAGTTCTGCCCTTGCCACTGCTGCATTCTTTTTTTCTTCTTTTTCTTTTTGCAGTCTCTACCTTCACTGCCCCACCTTGCTGCTTTCTTGTGGTACTGCTTAGACATGTGCACCTCGGACTGCTTCGTCCAAAATGTCAGAATCAGGGCTGTTTATTCCCATGATCTCCTGTCTGTAGGGTGGCATCTGCATGCTAGACCTGAGAGTGAGAGTCCCTCCCTGCTTTGGCAGTTTTCAGGTTTCCACTGTCTCCATGGCCCGGGGGGGGGGGGTGAGGGGTTGAGGCTCCAAACTTTCAGGGTAGCTTTAGGAGCCTCTTCTCTGACTCCTCCACCAAGTTTCAAGAAGATATAACCAGTGGGGTCCAATGCTAGGTCCAATGATGAGAAAAAAATAGACTCTCTGTTCTGATCATACATTCTCACCTTTGCAAGTAATGGCCCATTATGTCCTACGGTGAAGATCAGAATAGAGAGTCTGTTTTTTTCTCAACTTTGGAAATAATGGAGGTAAGATGGAGGCACCTTATTTAGGAGCTCCTAGAATTGGACCTCCTGGTCCAACCTTTTTGAAACTTGGGGAGGAAGTTAGAGAAGTAGCTCCTGAAGCTACTCCGAAAGTTTGGGGCAGTGGTTCTCAACCTTGGGGTCCTGACCCCAATTGGGGTTGACTTGCCCCTTCCATGGGATCACCCGGTTGGTGGCTGCAGTGGCGGCATGTGGCGATAGCAGGCAGCAGTGGGCAGTGGTAGCCAACAGCAGCCAGTAGCGTGTGGTGGTGACAACTGGTTGTGGCGGAGGAGCCATGGCACTGGCCGCCTCCAGATTGTTGTGCGCCTGCCGCCACAGTTGGGAGCACAGCGTTTCAGTGGTTGAGAACCACTGGTTTGGAGCCTGTAAATCAACCCCCCACCCCTAGGCCATGGTAAATGCAAAAACCTGAAAATTCTCATTAAAGTCAATGGCACCATTGACTTTAATAGCTGAATCACTTTGGAGAGATTTGACCGAGGCCAGATCTCAATCAGCTAATTCGGACAGCCCTGTAACAGTCCAAATTGGATTCTTCTGAACCCAAAACAGTCTGAATTTCATTTGGGGTGCACATGCCTAGTACTACTGTGTCCACTTACTTACACAGCTTACTCAACTACAGCACTTCTGTCACCCCTCTCGCCACCTTCTCCCTTCCCCACCTCTTCTACTGTTACTAAATAGTATGTGAGCAGAAGAAAAAAGTCTCAAGCTGGATGGCAAAATGATTTATTCCAATTAAAACAATGTTCAAAACAATTTCAAAGCGGATTCCTAGGTATAGTCCATTTTCAATATCTTCATCAGTGATATTCTCAATATTGTTAATAATCTTCTCTAATTGTATTCTTTTGGGTAATGAAATTATAGAAAATAACTTAGTCTCTGGTAATATTTTGCTTTGTGTAGTTCAATTCCCAAATGGTCATATAATATCCAAATTTGTAGGAATCTACTAATATTAATATCACAATGTGTAATTACTCTTAAGTGTATCTTTACCACATAATAATGGTTCTATATAATTGGGAAGAGCCACTATGGGTGGAGTGATTTCTGGGGTTGTCTGGGTGTTCGGACACGATTTGCACTCTACGGGCCAATCCGAGCACAGCCCGCCCCCAAAACCCAGCCGCAAGGTGCACTCACAGTCTTGCAGCCACACACTCCCCATCAGCCACCAAGGCCTGCCAGCCCACTGCTACACCTGGCCAGCACTGGCTGTGGTGGCACTGGCCACAGTGAGGCAGCAGCAGTGAGAAGGCAGCGGCAGCAGCCAGGGCAAGGAGTGCCAGCCACAAGGGTACCAGGCATGCCCTGCTGCCTTGGGAGGGGAAGGGAAGAGAAGGGAAGGGAAGTCGCTCCATGCCTGGCCACAGCTGCCTCTCCACATGCCTGCCACCTCCCTTCTGTTCCTTTTCCTTTTTATGATAGCTAGGGTCCTTTCCTTCTTGCCATTTGTTCTGTCCCATGATCTTCCCAGTTCTCACCATTGACTCCATCTCTCTATCTCATCCTACTGTGTATAGCCGATGTTGACATTGTGTTATATGTGCTCTTTTAAATAGGTAGCCAAAGATGTATCTGTCAGGCTGCACCATGAATTGGAGAACATGGAAGAGAAGCATGTTAAAGCAGAAGATGAGAATGAACTTCTTCGTCAACAAATCATTGAGGTGGAAATATCTAAGCAAGCGTTGCAGAACGAGCTTGATAGAATGAAAGAGGTAAGATAACCAAGTAACTAAAGAAATGCTTATAAAAAGAATTCTGGAAAGCATTTAGCTCATTAATATGCCTAATTCCTCTAGTTAGAATAACTGGCACTGAAAAGCTCAGTTTTGAGACACGGGTTGGATCCCCACGAGCCCTTCTTTATGTGGAAGATGTGTTCCACCCACAGCAGGCTTATGGAGATTGGGGGTGGGAAATGAAGTGAAATTCACAAGGTATTTCTGGCTGCACAAATGACAGAGCAACAGAAACATACCACTGTTACAGAATCTACCTATTATAGCACTTTGTTAACTCTTTCATAAGCATTTGTGGAACTGTGCTTGCAGGTGTTTTCCTTGCATGCATCGTTCTGAGGAATCAGTCCTTTTTCCTTCCATCTATAATGTTTGCAATCTAGTATCTCACTGTTCCTGATTCAGCCATTGTCTTGCTTGGCAGGGGGGTACATTCCTGTTAGTGCAGGTCACATCTTGCCTCCATGACTGCTCAACAGATTATTAGTGCTACTGGTGATGCGTGCATGAGTGTTCTTTGTTAGATCAGAGCATATTTTCATGCTGTTTCTTCTTTTCAGAAAGCTGTTTGTGTTATCTAATTTTCCCAGAGTAGCATTGAATACAGTGTGGTATTAACTGAGACCTGTTGGTCTCTGCTTCATTCCCCAAGGATTTGGAGATGCTCCTGCCAAGTAATAAGAGAAACTGATGTTATAAACAGATAAAATGTTGTATTTGAGGCGTAATGATATTGACATTGCACATGAGGCACATCAAGCACAGAATATGCCTTTTTATTTACCATGTTAGAACTGTAGTGGTTGATGATGGGCATATGACTTGATAAAAAATGAAAACCCTACAGAGCTCTCCCCCTATCCCATCACATCTTTGGTCCTGCACCAGCTCAGAAAACATTGACATACCTGGGTCACTTTAAAACCAGATCGACCTGGAATATTTAAACGTGAAGAGGTAAGGTATTTATTTTCTGAGCTATGGCCAGATTTAGAGAGCTGGCGTAATTTCTTATTTAATCTTTCAAACAATGAGTCAGAGATAACTAGTCCACAGCTTTATTCTGTTTTATAAGTTTGGCAAAATGTCCCTAATATTTTTGTGATTTTGATGACATTTTGCTGGAGCTTTAAAATATAGTAATGAAAAGGCAGTCTGTTGTGTACTTCTGTTATTGGCCTGTTTATATAGTTTTGGTCTAAGAATAATGCCTTAAAGATGTCTTGATTTGATGCATGGCATAACTAGTAATAAGGAGTTGTATAGCTTTGTGGTTTTCATCTGCGCTATTGATCTACAAGAATGCATTTGTTAATTGATTACCTCGTGTTTTGTTGAGTTAGTTGCCATTACAGAGTACATGACTTCTTTCTTAGTCTCTTAATAACAGACTCTCAAAATATGCGGTAAAAAATAAAGAGTATGTAATAGAGTAACATAAGTTAGTAAAGTAAAGCACCCATAAAAAGCAATTACTTGTAAAGTAATATCTTAATGTGTTCTTGTTATTAAAACATGCAGATACTCTTAATACAAAAGGCATAGGAAAAAGTGTCAGGAGTGTAGATCTATGAGTGACAATGCCCTGTGAAACTCCCTGGGTCCCTCTGGCCATTAACACATGGGAGGTGTTGCACTGTCATGCTGCCTGGTTTCCAGCTCGGAGCAGGTCACCCTGACTCTTCCTGGTACCACACTGGGGAGTCTTGGGCCTACTTCCCCCTGTTCACCCCGGATTTGTGCTCACTGCGGAGGAGCATGGACCTTTAAAAAAATGTATAGGAACATGGGATTGCGTAACAACGCAACAGCATGCTCTTACAAATAAAAAGAAATGCCCCTGGTGGTTCCATCGTGCTGCGCAGTGTGGCAAAGCTGTAGGAGGCATTTATTTCTATTTTTAAGAATGTGATATTGTGGGTGAGGGTAGGGAGAAGCCAGGCCAGTCTGATTCTTCCCCTTCTGGATGGCCCAGCCTGACATACATCCCGATGAGGCCCATGGCAAAAAAGGGAATGCAGGTTTATCCATGTTCCCTTGTCATGGGTCAACTGAGGGCCTGAGTGATGCCAGGTTAGTTTCAGCATTAGACCCTCCAAAACTGTCCTCTTGGAGCTGGTCAACATTGTTGATTCTAGCACCTGAGTCCTGTTCTGGATCACTGTCTGTGCAATTGGTTCTGACGTCTAAGCAGGCTCCATGCCCTCCTAAGACAGCCTCTTTAGTTATCCATGCCTCTGAACCAAAATATCCTATATCCGTATCTCCATCTATCCCAGCCCATTCCTCATTGGAACTACAGGCAAAGAGGCAGAAAAAAGTAAAGCATAAAGAGAAGGCTGCCTCTGCTCCCAAGTATTGTAGATACCTGTTGCCCTCACTGAGATATTCCTCTGAGGAGCAAGATTCTATTTTGGTGCCTCCACATACCCTTATCTTGATTCCCTGGCTGGGTCTCTGTTGGGATCTGAAGAACACTCCAGTCTTCTGGCAGGGCAATGAATACAATCTGAACTGACCATGCCCTTATCATGGCAATGAACTGGGCCCTCTTACTAAATATCACCAGCATATCTTCAGCATGGGCCTGAAAATCACCCTCAGCAATCCCAGATTTCACCTCCCCCTGTACCAGTTTTTAGTCATGACTTGAGTCTTGGAAGCCCACCTTCCTTTTGTACCCCCTAATGTGGACTCTGAGGATGAAGGATAGTGGTATCCCATTATAGCTTAGAGAGTACATCAGAACCATCTTCTGATGAAAGTCTTGGTGTTGTTTTTCTGTCCATCTCTTTGTGAGAGATGCTGTGTTAGTGTTCTTTTGGCTGATAAACAAGTTTTTCCATAGGGATGGAATGGAAAGTTCCTCATACTGTTATTAGGATGATGGTTTCCTCACAAGGCCTTTACAAAAAAACCCTAATATAGATCTTGAGGTGATGAGACACTCTAGTGAATTGGCAGCCCATATTCTTGAAAAATATATTTCTAACTTAGAGGAGGAAAAAACCTATAACCTTCTTTTCTATAACTGGTGTGGTGTAGTGGTTAGAATGTCAACTAGGAACCCAGGATGGAATCCCCATTCTGCCATAGAAGCTTGCTGAGTGAATTTGGGCCAGTCAGCTGCTCTCAGCTTAGCCTGAGGAGAATTATGTAGGCAACTTTGGATCTCCATTTTGGGTGGCATATGAAGATCTCCTGCTATTACAGTTGATCTCCCGACAACCAAAATATTTTTCACTGGAGAAATGTCTGCTTTGGAGGATAGAATCTATGGCATTATACCCTGCTGAGGTTCCTTCCCCTCCCAAACCCTGACCTCTTCAGGCTCTACCCCCAAAATCTCTAGATCAGACTTTCGCAACCTGGGGTTTCCCAAATGGGTGGGAGTAAGTAAGTAAGTCACATTATAACATGGGAGCTCTCTAGCAATCAAAGAATTTGCTAGAGGTTTGGGGGAGTGTGTGAATGTCTATGGAAAGGTACTAAAATTGGATTTTATGGAGGAGCATGACTTTCTCACCTCCTGTATCCCACAGTGGTCCAGAATCCCCCTTGAAAGGGGATGCCCCAGGAACAGTATTGGGAGGATAGGATAGTGAAAATCTCTTCCATTCCCAATGAGGAAGGAGGTGTGCACAAACAAATAAAAATGGCAGCTGGGGGGACACACACCCAAATGCAAGGATTTCTCCGTTGGGCAGCCCTGAATTAGAATCTGCCTTAGAAAATGAAATCGATGTCACTGGGAAATCCTTAACTATGCGGCAAGTAAGCACACAATTTGGGTCTGCAGCTAGAAAGTGCGGAAACAAACAGAAAGTGCAGCACTTTAAAAAGTCAACAGCGAGGAATATCACTAGTGTGGAAACTGTCACGGTCTTTTCCTTGTGGTGGATTGTTCATCTGGCAATGGTAAGTTCGTGAGTTCGTGGACTTTTTTTTGCAGTAGATTGCCACTGGAAGACTTACCAGAATTCATGCAGGAGACATTTTCACTTTCTGTATTCTGTAAAATGGTTTTATGTCAGAGGACACTTGGTGGGAAGTAAACTTGCTTTCATCTTGATGAAGTGTTGTGCTAAGTGTTTGCAGTTTGTTGCTGCTTTGTTTTATGCTTTGAGTATGGAATAAATATATTTTAAATAAGATACAATATGGCTAAAAATAACCCATTCTAGGACACCCACTAGCTAACATGTCTTTCTCCTAACTCCACATTTTACAAAAAAAAAATTGACAATGCATGAAACCTGTTTCTCTTTCTCCGGTAAAGTTGCGAGATTTTTACAGCTGCCTAGTGTGTGTTTTGGTGCAATCTTTGCTTGTCCCAGCAAAGAGAACAGGACAGAGGGCAGTGGTGAAGTTCAAGTAGCTTTGGAAAGTGTAGCCCTGTTCAAAGAGACAAAGCACAGGGAGGATTAGGGATGGGGTAGCAGCTGCAGAATGATTTGACATGAATGTTATAAGACAGTTTAGGAAGAAATGAATGAGATTGTGTAATCAGGAAGAAAGGAGGATTTATTTTCTGTGCAACAGCCATATTGAGCAGCTGAAAAATCTGTCTCTCGAGATGGGGGAGGCTGTGTGAAAGCATAAGGATCAGCAGGGGAGCAATGCTAAGGCATCACGTTCTGTGGTTAGGGATTATGACCAAACTTATTCTATATAAGGCTTACGTATAATAAATTTATAAATGGAAGATCATGAATGTACAAAAAGCCAAGTAAATTTGACACTCTAGCTTTTCTGCACTCGCTCCCATCAATAGAACATGCACATTGAAATACTTCCCCATGTGGCACTTACTTCAGTTCTGCCCGATGATGCAAGTACCATTGAGGAAATACAAGGCATGATGGAAATGCCTCTCTGCCCCTATCACAAAATCCCTTCTGTGCTTATGTGAGGTTTTCCATTTAGAGCATTTTGTGATGTCAGACTCACAACATCTTAGCAGTGTTGTGGACAGAAGAAGCCAGAGCCAGAGACCAAGCCAACTTACTAGTCAGTTGAATAAAGTTGGAAGTATTTGAAACATGCTACTACCACTTGATGATTGTGTGAGCTCTTATTCTAAATAAGTTCAAGACCACAGTATTCTGTGCTGCATGACCTTTATCTTTGGCTCATAAATACTAAATCTTTTCAGTTTGTATCTACACAATAGTAATGTGATCTGAGTATCTGAATCACTTTTCCATGTGGTGGAGAAAAATTGGAGGCAGGGTGTCTAAGCAACAACAGATAGTTTTCTGAGATTTTTAAAAATCTTATGAAGGCTCCCAGATTGTGCATTGTTTGTAGCAGACACACAAAGAAAGTTTTCATTGCCAGTCAGTTAAAGCTTCCTGTAGCATTGCATTAAAAATACAACAAAAGCAAGGGAAAAGAGCATTCACAGTGCTTTTTAGTAATGCCTTTGTTTACCAAAAAAGAAGTTTCTTTATAACTTTTGAAGAAATATGAAACTATCAGAATAAGCATTAAATTTTATATTGTATGCATGGTGCTTTAAAGGGTACTGTAACCAGAGGCAAGTTCCTACTCTCAGGAGTTCACCACTTAATTATAAGGAAGAGGAGGGAAGTGGAAACTGCTTTCATAACCTTAGCTGTTTTTCTGGGGAGGGTTGTGCCAAAGGCTTTATGGGGGAAAGACTCTTTTGAGGAGAGACTTGAAAACAAGTGAGCCAGATGTGTATTGAGGAGTGGGCAACAGAAAGAAGGAAAGCAGAGGAAGAGTTTCTGTGGAAATGCCAAATGTATATGTTGCCTCTCCAAGCCTGGTTGAGCTGAACTAATAAACCAAACCGATCAACAAATAAACCAAGACAATTTTAAAAATCCATTTAAACAAAACTAACATAAAGAGCAACAATAAAAACAAATCAAGTCAAGTCAATAAATATATTTAAAACATTCCAAGCTAGTTTAAATAAGCCATGACAAATAGGGCTGTTTAAAATGAATTAGTAAAACTCCTGTCAGCTAGGAGCAAACCACAAAACAGATTTTAAAAAACAGGTAGGTTGACCTGAGACTAAAATCATGGAAAACTAGGCAGAAGGGAAGTTAAACAGGACAGAGGAATCAACTGCATGAAAAGTGTCTGAGACATCAGAAATGTGGGGCTACAGTAGAGATTTTGGATTTGGCAGTAAAACTTTGATTTTGGGTAGGGAAGTTTTAGTAAAGTTAAGAAGGTAGAAGCCAAAGTTTGTGCAGCATGCTGTTTTTATCAAGCATTCTTTCCATTGCACTCAGTTTTTCCTCACAGTGATCCAGTGATAATGATAAAAGGTTAAGCTGACAGATTTATCCATTGACCCTCTTTTATTATTAGGCAGATCTTCAAATGAGCCAATTTAAGAGTTAAACATTTTCCACAGAGATTGTGATTAACAATTTAAAAGTAGTAGAAGAACAATAGAGGAAGAAGTGAAATAATGTTGGATCAGGCCAATGACCCATACAGTTGAATACTCTGTGGCCAAAACTGTGCTGTCATGATGTCCACCAGTGGGGCCAGAACTCCAGAAGCCTTCCCACTGTTACTCCCTAAGAACCAAGCGTACAAAGTATCTCTGTCTCAGACATAGTGTTCCATCTGTATATTGTGGCTAATAGCCACTGATAGACCTCTGTTCCGTATGTTTATCCAATCTCGAAGCTGTCTATGCTTGAAGCTGGTACCACTTCCTGCAACACTGAATTACTCCTTGTTTGCAGGTTCTTTTCCTTGCATGTATAGTTAGGATTGGGAAAGACCAGCACCTCAGACATTATAGAGCTGCTGCCATTCAAGGAGACTGGATGGACTATTGTTCTAATGCAATATAATTTATTCAGTCAATTTGTACCACACAGTTCTCTTTAATTGGGACCCAAATGACTTTCATTATTACTGTTGCCTCCATTTTTTCCTCTCAGAAATCCAGTGAGGTACTTTAGACTGAAAGAATGTGACTGGCCCAAGGTTTAGTGACTGTCCATAGGACAAGTAGGGATTCAAACCTGGGTCTGCCAGATCTCAGTCCAATAATCTTAACTACAACTATACAATGTAATTCTATAATCCTTAGGGAGTCCTTCTTCCTAAGTGGTACTTATCAAAGGTGGCAATGCAAGTAATCTCTTAGGAGGCACCAAGAAGTAGGGCTATCAGCCTTCAAATGGGATCTGGAGATCTCCTGAAAATGTAACTGACTTCCAGCTGATAAAGTTCTGTTCCCCTTGAGAAAATTGTTGTTTTGGACATTAGATTTTGTGACATTGTATCCCCCTAAAGTCTATCCCCTTCCCAAATCCTGCCCTTCCCAATCTCTTCCACCAAATCTACAGATATTTCCCATCCAGAGTTGGGATTTTTGACTGATTCTAATGCCTGTATCAATTTTTTAATTTTTTTACTCTAATTTATATATTCTTATATAGAAATGCTTTCATAATGATTTGCAACTATGTTAAAAATAACAAATGACCAGCCTCCAGATAGGACCCAGGGATCCCCTTGAATTACAGTTCATTGCCAGACTATAAATATCAGTTCTCTTGGAGAAAATGGCAGCTTTGGCAGCTTTGGGCTCTATGGCACTGAACCCCACCAAGGTCCTTGGGTCTCCCCAAGCTCTGACACCAAGTCTCCAGGAGTTGCCCAACTTGGATCTGACAACCCTAACCCGTCATCCCCTGTCAGTGGCCGGGGAATCTGATAACCCGAGATGTAGCCAACAATTTTCACCCCCACCAAAAAACCCAAAAAAACAAGAAGACCAGCTCATCTAACCTCATGTTACAAAAGCTCAGTCAAAGAGCTGAGTCTTGAGCTGCTACTGGAAGTATCTAAAGGAGGGCAGTGAACATTATGGGAAAGCAAATTCTTAATATGTGTACTGGAAGTGGAAGTCTTCCATATGTAGAAAGTATTGATTAGATTAGTTTCAGTGGGTCAAAATTGTAACTTCTGTTGTTGTTCCAAAATGGAAATACTAATCTTCAAAAAGATCCATCAGCAATCTGTGAAACAGACATTTTGTGGATTGTTTATTAACAACTAGGAAAAGACTTGTTTTATTAATGAGAATTTCTTCAGATCTGTGAGTACAGATCAAGAGGTCAGCTCTGCTTGGTATACCTATTACTTGAATTAAACGACTCCTCCTTCTCTCAAGGATTTCCTAAATGAATTCCTATAGTTGAACCCCCACAAAAATACGTTTTTGTTCAGAACACTGAATTTTCTTTTTTAAGTGTTTGGGGACTGGTGAATGCAATCTTTTCAGTATTGTTTTGTGATGCCTGCAGATCCGAGAAAACAAAGGATTCAGCATAAGAATTATTCAAGAACCTGAATGGTGTACAAAGATTTTAAACTTAAAACGAAAAGAGTGGAACAAACAAAGCCAACCACACTGGCATCTGCTTTGGATGTAGCTTTGAAATGTTTTAGCTCAGTATTTGTGTTAAATGAGATCTATTTTCACAGTGAGCGATTATTAGGAAACAAGGAATGATTTCCTTTCTTCACAGTTTCTATACTAATGGAATACTCAAGCATCTGGAAAAGTTTTTCATGTGGAAAGCATTTTAATTTTAAGGTCAAAGGGCTGTGGGAACAGTTACACCCTCAGTTATTTTAAAAATGCATTTATCCATTTCTGGGTTTTTTTTCCCCAGGCTCATTTTGCTTTTTTAACACCTGCCCTCAAAAGACCATGAAGCATCAGAATATTGTTTCCCTTTTCTGGTAGTTTTTGGATGAAAACAATGGCTCAACACAGGGCCATGAAAGCATATACGGGCTATTATCCACTGCTTTGTTAATGAATGAATAATGTAGCAGAGGAAAAAAATTAAATTTCCAGATTGACCCTTTTGGAAACAAATACGTGACAATCTTAAACACTTTTATATTTTTCTCACCCAAATTATATATTTAAGTGTCCTTTCTGCATAGCGGTGAATAAATATCATTTTCAATCCTTGATTAAACAGCAGTCTTGGATTTTTCAGGCCTTAAGTAAATGTGAAGTTTTAACATCTGTAGCTAAGATCCATTGTGTTTGGCTGGAAATCCATTTTCTGCTATCTACTTGTCAGAATAGTTGTCAGGAATTGTTTTGTAATAATCCAGCCCAGGACCAAGATAGAAAGACTTTGTAAAACCTCATTGTTTATATATGTCCAAAGGAAGTACTTTGCCTTGCCTTCATGATTAACAAAGGTGAATGCAAGTATAGCATTTCTCAAATCACTCCTTTGTATCTGTCCGGACTCTTTGCAGGCAGCCATTGAGCCAGGCTAGGCATCTGGTAGGCACTGCACTGTGACTGGAGTCCATCCATCTGCTTCTCCTGCAGTGTGACCAACAGCTGCAGTGACCATTGTGCATCTCAGTGTTCTCTCAGTGGGTTGCCAACTCTCTTGATCTTGCCTGACTACTACACCATTGCAGCCTAACCCTTCTCAATTGCATGCTGTGAGTGGAACAATTCTTCCTGTGACTCTGATGTATCAGTGCAGCTTATTATTAAGATGCAAGAGACTTGCTAGATCAGGTGAGTTGGCAAACACAATTCTTATGACTTGGTTTTTTGTATCTTGTGTTGCTGATGGGAAAACTTCTTATTCAGTATTCATAGGAGGAATGCAACAGAAGTCCATTACGGAAGCAACATGGTGTTCTGAAGGGGGAAGAAGGGCAGGGGAGGGTGGGGAGAGAAATGGCAGAATTTCTTCCAGGCTGTGCTCCTCAGACCTGCTAAGGCTGCACAGCTTGCCATCTGATTAAGGAGTGAGCACACAATGATGTGTGATGCCAGCACAGCGGGCCTTCCCTCCCAACCTGGTCCTGCTCTCTCACCACTGCTCCCCGCTCCTTGTGGGCCTTGCCACCTTCCTTTTGCCCCTGGCCCGAGGAGTGCATCTCCAAGAAGGTTGCACAGAACATCAGAGAGGGGGGCTCCAAGACTGCCATCTGGCCAGCTGGTTGGGAGGCCAAGAGGGTCTGGCTAGCCACTGTGCCTATCCAGGGGTGAATCTGCACTTACTTTCTTTATTCCATTGTCAATCCTGTTGAATTCAGATCGCTTTGAACTCGGGTCTTCTTCTCCCCCCCCCCCCATTGAAACAGGAAAGTCTTCTGCATGTGGTTAGGGAGGCTCAGAAGGGGGGGGAGGCAAGCCTCTTTCTTTCTTTTCTTGAAGGGTGGGGGAAGAGGAGCCAGGCAGGGAGCATTTTTCTTTTCTTGGAGGGGTGGGGGAGAGGATCGAAAAAGGCAGAGGAGGGAGGAAAAATCCAGGACCGACAGAAGTTGAGAGAAATTAGGGGCTTCTCCTTTAAGGCAAGCGTGTCACATGACCAGGTGTAGCCTATCAGAGGTTCTCTACCACGGAGCTTTCTTTCCCAAATGGATATTCAGGATTAAAAGCAGTCTGAGATATCACACAATAAAGGTAGGGTCACTCCGAATCAATCCTTCTTGCTGCAGAAAGAAAATTTAAATTGCCCCCAATCCAAATGGAAATCACATCCTGTGTAAAGGGCATGGACTGAATTGATCTGGGGTTGGAATAAAAGCTCTGTGCAGTTTACACCCAGGACTAGGAGAGAGTGGGGCACATCCCATCTGAGAGCTGCTTCAGCAGGCGGGGAGCATCTCACAGGGGGCCAAAGGGACCACCAACAGAAAAGGGCTGAAGTGCACCTTGAGGCAAACTGGGTGTTCCATAGAATCCTTGCACATGCCTGTGGCTAAACAGATGTTGCAATTTTTTAAACCAATGGGGGGAATCCTGGGAAAGCTGTTGGCTGGAAACAAAAGCTAGACTAGGGCACACCCTCCCCAGCAGCAGCAGCCTTTCACACTCAAACCACAGCTGGTCTTTGGCTTCTCTGATGCGAGGTTTTCCCAGAAGCAGAACTTCTGCTTGGCAGCATTTCCTGCTCATTGCACTTGTTGCGGAGGTCTTGATTGCATCTGTCCTCTGCGATTTCAACATTACATTTTCTGCACTAGGAAGCATTTGGAAATGATACTCCTGAACTGTTAGGTGTACAAAAGTGAAAGCTATAACAGTCTCTTAACCACCCCTGGGCATTCAAAAATAACCGCTGGATTATTGCTAGACTCTGAAAAATAACTACACAGTTTGTTGGATCCTACAACATTTTTCTGCTTCATCTTCCTTCACAAAAAGGAATGTGTCTGACAAAGTGTTCCACACATGAAAACCTGTAGCCAGAAGGAAAAGTAGCTGGTTTTAAATGTTCTCCTCGGCACAAATTTTGTTGTGCTACTTCAGACCAACATGGCTAACCACCCGAAACTTCTTTCCTGAGAAAAAGACTTCCTCTAATGGAGAATACTGTCAGGCAAATTTACCTTGATGGAAAATGAGCTTCCTCTGGGGGTGGGGGGAATTATGAGAATTGGATTGTCATGGAAGATGAATGTGAAAGCATCAAACATTAAAACTCCATATTTTGTAATGTTTAATGTTTCCACACAATCTTCCACAGCAATCCAATTATTGCAATCCTTTTTCCCGGAGAATGTGTGGCTAACCCAACATCACTCAGCAAGCTCTCACGACATAGTAGGGGTTCAACCTGAGTCTCCCGGATCCTAGTACAACCACTACCCATGCTGGCTCCAGAGTTGCTGGGATGAATAAGAACAGAGAGTGGCAATGAGCCCCACAGAGTGCAGAAGAGGACAATGGATGAGGCAGTGCTCACCAAAGTGAGGAGTATACTTGTTAAGAAAGCTCCTTGGCTTCTTGCTTTTCTGCAACTGTGCTACTTCAGACCAACCTAAAAGCAAAAACACATCCAAATTTCACTGAAATCAGAAGAGGCTGCATGTTGCCTGGCTATCAGTGTGTCACCTGGATTCAAATACAGAATTATAAATAAACTATACATTATTAAAATACATTATTAATAATACTGTGGTGCCCTTAAACTGTGAAAAGTTTGGACTTAAAGTCTGAAACTTTCCTTTTTCCCCATATCCTCTTCTGAGAGAATCTCACTTGTGTATATCTTCCAGATTTCTCTGCAACCCACACGTAGGAAGTATGCTTAGGTGGGTCTTTGCTGATGACATACAGAACATCTGAGGGATGAGCTGAAGCAATATGTGGGGCAGGCCTATAGGAGACTTCAGGAAGTATCACTGTGTGAAGCTAAACTTACTCTTCCTGTGCAAAAGAAACTACCCAGAATTGAAAGAGTCAAATGGTGCCTTAAAATAATCTCACCTCCTCTTCTCCTTCCCACTTAAATTGTGCTGTAATTTCCGTATTACAAATGTTTTGGATGGAAACTGAATCCTCATTATTTGGCCTGTGAAGACACTGAGACAAACATGATCTCATTGGTGCATACTGTAATTGCTGACATCCTCATTTGAGGAATGTGAGGTGTGGATGGATTATCTAATATGATGTATTTCTAAATGTTTCTAGACTTTATTAACTGCTGCCAGAACCTAACAGTGGACACGTTTGTTGCAGCGACTAATATTTAGTGTTAGGAACTGTAAAGAACACAGAAGAGATAATGAGTCTGTATTGAAAGGGAAGACAGAGGTAAAAAAAGGAACAGTGGTAAATAATGCCTTTGAACGGCAAGGTAGAAAAAGATTCATAAATATTTTTTTCAGACAGCTGAGAAACATTAATTTATTTACTTCACATCCTGTTTTTCTTCCCACTGGAGACCCAAAGTATCTTACATTGTTCTCCTCTGTTCTATCATCACAACAACCTTGTTATGTAGATTAGGTTAAAAGGTATGTGTCTACTGCCAAGTCACCCTGCAAGCTTTCATCACAGAATGGGAATGCAAACCTCGGTCTCCTAGATCCTAGTCTGTCACTTTAACCACTACATGAGACACGTCAGTTTATTCTTCAAGTTCAAGTGGCAGTTTTCCTATCAAATAAACCCAACACGTCCTATATATTGCTTAGAATGGTTACTGAAACAAGTGAAAATAGTAATCATTTACTACAGAAGACATACTGCTTAGATATATCTGGTGCTTATATCTGGTGTATATCTCAGGGTGTTCTGAAACTTACATGGTAACTTTTCCTTGTTAGTACTCCAAAATGTCATGTTAGGGTTAATTATTCCCAGATATCGTTCTATGAGCAAAGTCCTACATTTATGTGACCTTCTGTTTATGGTTTTGCTCCTGGCTAAACAATTCAAGCATAATTTTTCCATGACTTTACATAGTTATCCCATGAAAAATAAATGTAACATCTAAGTAGGCCCTTTAGTCACATGAAGAACTGCTCTATAGTGATTGCTTCTCTTATTTCAGTAATTCCTGTGTGCTGCTTATGATTTGAGTGTACAGATGAGCATTATGTCAAATATGTTTCAGGCTGTTGCCCTACCCCAGTATCCAAGGAAGCAACAGAAGTGAGTGTGTACAGTGTGGTGTACAGCTGCTTAGTATGCCAGTTGTCAGTGGTATAGTGTTGTTGTTAGGTGCGAAGTCATGTCCGACCCATTGCGACCCCATGGACAATGATACTCCAGGCCTTCCTGTCCTCTACCATTCCTTGAAGTCCTTTTAAGTTTGCAGCGACTGCTTCAGTGACTCCATCTAGCCACCTCATTCTCTGCCGTCCCCTTCTTCTTTTGCCCTCAATCACTCCCAGCATTAGGCTCTTCCCCAAGGAGTCTTTCCTTCTCATGAGGTGGCCAAAATATTTGAGTTTCATCACCTTCTAAGGAGCAGTCCGGGCTGATCTCCTCTAGGACTGACCAGTTTGTTCACCTTGCAGTCCAAGGGACTCGCAAGAGTCTTCTCCAGCACCAGAGTCAAAAGCCTCAATTCTTTGACGCTCGGCCTTCCTTATGGTCCAACTTTCACAGTCATACATTGCAACTGGAAATACCATAGCCTTGACTAAATGCACTTTTGTTGGCAGGGTGATGTCTCTGCTTTTTAGGATGCTGTCTAGATTTGCCATAGCTTTCCTCCCCAGGAGCAAGAGTCTTTTAATTTCTGTGCTGCAGTCCCCATCTGCCGTGATCCTGGAGCCCAGGAAAATAAAATCTGTCACTACCTCCATTTCTTCCCCATCTATTTGCCAGGAATTGAGAGGGCCGGATGCCATGAACTTTGTTTTCTTGATGTTGAGTGTCAAGCCAACCTTTGCACTTTCCTCCTTCACCCGCATCAAAAGTCTCTTTAGTTCCTCTTCGCTTTCTGCCATTAGAGTGGTATCATCTGTATATCTGAGGTTGTTGATATTTCTCCCTGCAATCTTGAACCCAATTTGTGACTCATCTAACCCCGCCTTTCTCATGATGTGTTCCGCGTACAAGTTAAATAGGCAATGTGACAGTATATAGCCTTGCCAAACTCCTTTCTTTACATAGTTATCCCATGAAAAATAAATGTAACACTGGCTAAAATCGCCGTGGAACAGAACAGACACAAATCAAACTTCCAGTGGCTGTCTTGCCAGAATTTGAGAGTTAGCTGGTTGAGAACTGCAACCTTGGTAAAGTTTCTAATAGCATGGCTTATATTGGGATTTATAAATTTTCTGGAAAGAACCCACAAAAGCACACTGATTTCACCCCTATAAATTTGTTTGCAGGGTATTAACAACTGCTTAATTTTTCTCTGGAATCAATATGTCAAATGCCTTTGTGTTCTGCTATAGCATGGTTTTTGAGGTATGTCCTTTATGCAGACTACCATGAACAGTCTGGTGATTTTATCAGAAAGCATATTGGGTTCTCTCCACTTAAAGCATTTCCCACCAAGGGGAAGTGATCCCTCCTACATGGAGCAGCTGCATCCTTGTTGCCAGTCCCAAAATAGGCGTAATTCTGCAATGGCAGTGGGAAGGAGGATGCTAGCAAAACGTAACTTCCCTAGAAGTGTGGGCAGTGATTCTTTTGCCCTGCTTTTAATTTAGTCAGTGGTGCATACATGAATACAAAATATATTGCTAATGAACATTTTGAAACCTTATTGGAAAACTCGTAGGGTAAAAAGTCCAGTGGCACCTTCAAGACCAACAAAGTTTTATTCAAGGTATAAGCTTTCATGTACATACATACTTCTTCAGGGCTGGATTGTAGTTTGACTCACAATCTTTGTTGATACTGTAGTCACAGTCTGCTAAAGAAGCCAGTTCCTTCGTTATTGTTTCTACTTGAGTATGCAACAATGTCAGATGTGGATGCTGAGTCCTTGAATACAGTTGACTCTTACTGAGTGGGTGTAGAATGTTTCCCCCCCAGCAGTCCCATTTGACTCTCATCCTTCCCCAAATCTGACTGTGGAGGTCACCGGATCCATATGACATAATTACAACCATGTCACTTTATCTTGCTTGAGCCCACAGAGAAATGTGATATATAAATACAAGAATAAATAAATACTTGTCCAACCAGCAAACTGCTCACTAAATCTGCCATTTGAAAAAACGAGTGCTTTAAAAAGTGGATTCACCAACCAGAAAAGTGCTATCCCCCAGCAGGCCACCAGCCAAAGAAATGTATGGAGACAAAGAAACACTACGTCCACCTCCAATGTCCCACCCTCGCACCTGCCTCCCTCTCCCTTCTTGCGGGGGATGGGAAGTGCTTTTTTAAAAACGGAGAACAGCCTGGAACAGTGAATAGGTGGACAACCATGAAGGCGATGCCAGAAATAAAAGTATTTTTTCCAAAGTTGTGACATAAAGCATGCCTCTCTAAAGTCCCCCCCAATAATATTTAGCGCTATGCCATTCAGCTGGCTTGACACTATTCCATACATTTTCCGATGTACGGAAATGCCCTATATATTGCTGGTTTTGTGATGCTTCTCTGTTTTAAACCTGCTGTCCACATACTCCCACTTTTCACTCCTTATTCACTAATAAAAATATTACAAAATAGTCTGTATGGATACCAAACCTTAAACTCATCTAATTAATTGTCTCTTGACATTATGAGATTAAAACTTTTATAAGGCTCTTTATGTTGTTTTGTATAGACAAAAGAAAAATAACAGATCTTCCATGTTGTTCATTTAGCTAACTTTAATGTTAATAAACACATTAATTTTTTCAAAAAGTTATCTGTGCAATTACATTTAAGAAAGAACAGCATCAGTGATACTCTGAAAATGACAGTAATTATCTAATTATGGCAGGGGCAATTTAGCTATATATTATATTACATAATTTGGATGGTAGATACAAAGAATGTTTTGATACTTACTTTACGATAAAGGCAAAAATGAAATCTTTTCATTAATGCCATACAGAAATATTTTAGTTTATGTCAAACACTGTGTTTGTCTTAGGGCAGAGTTTTTAAACATTATTTTTCAGGATTAATAAAGTGAAATGGGACCAGGGCTATATGTCATGCTGGTTGTTACCATATGGAATATGGAAATATGAATGCCAATGAAGTGAGAAGTTTTGGTCTCGCCAGATCTATCACCACATTGTACTTGTAATGGCAACTGCAGTGACCAGTGGTTGGTAGTTCACACCCAAGTTGATATATTTGAGCAGTCAGGGAGGAGTGAGACTGTGACTGCTGTGATGTGTAACATCTGCATTGAACTTTGGTATTCCATTGTGCCCAGTTTGGGTGCAGCCCAAGCCATTGAGCTCAAGTTGAAGCCCTTGGCTCATGCCCTATAGACTTGGACAACGTAGCCAGCTGGGTCCAGTACTGGGTCCAGTATTGCTGGGAGGGATTGGTGTTTGTTGTGTTTAAATTATATTATTCTAGTATTTTAAGCCATATTAGTTTGAAGTGACAAGAGCTTATTGGTGCTCTGGCCACAGTTTAAAGGAAGTGGCCAATGTGTCAATTGGCATGTAGGGAAAAATCCATACCAGCTGAATCCAAAATATATAAATACCCTGTCAACCTTTCGAATTCAGACAAATTGATTTGGCGGAATCTAAAAAGTTTGGGGGCTTTGTCATCAGCTTCCTTTTAACTGCAGCCAGTATGTTGAGCACCTGTTGATGATAGGCTCCCCATCCGCTCTATTTAAATGCATCCCCAGTTAGGGAAAGATTTAAACAGAGTGAATGGGATGCCTGTCATCATCAGCTGATCGGCGCACACTCTCCCCCTCCCTTCTCAGATGCTGCCTAAGAAATCGAGTGGGGGGATACATTCGGACAGCCAAATTGTGATTGAATCATAATTCAGTCACCCTGATTCGAGCCATCCAAATGCAGGGAATGGGCAGTTCAGCTCGAATGAGCCAAAAAAGTACCTGAATTGGTATTGATTTGGGTACTTTGGGGCTTATCCAAGCCAAACTGTCCATGTCTATCAGAAAATATCTTCTTGACAGAGTTGAATATGCACGTGAAGAATTGGCTCACATCTGGGCTTTCTGCAGTTCTTTCTGTCACACAGCCTCTAATTGGGATTGATTTAATGTACAGGTTCTCAAGGCTTGATATCCTACCAGATGCCAGGAAATGTCACTGAATTTTATCATTTTAGTCGCTCCCTGTGTTTTTGTCAGAAAGAACAAGACAGAGATCATAAGAAAAGAAAGCTTCACGTTTGAAAGATGCCAGAAATGCCAGGATCAGAGTATGCCTTGTGCATGCACAGTTAGCTGCCTTTGCTTGCATTTCATGACATTATGACCAAGACGGATGATGCTGGAAAAATGCTAGGCCTGGAGCAAATAGAAACACTGCAGTAAAATTGAGTTCAGTGTATTGCATATGGCAGGCAAAATATATTTCCAGGGGGAAAAGGTTGACTGTGTGCTCTGTTTCTCTACCTTACCTCTTGAAGAAATGGTCAATAATTCAAAACAATTGACTCTCACTGGAGAGAATTGACTAGCACAGTTTGGAAGAAGTATAATGACAAATGCATTCCAGTATTTTTCAGTACAGTTTAAAGAAAAAGCTGCTTTGGGATTTGCTACCTTGTTGAATACTACGTTGTCTGCTGACATGGAAAGTTGATTTATATATTCAGCAGTAACTCCTCCCCTTTGCATGCAAAATAATTATAGTCCTTGTCACTTTTTCTGCTCTTCCTTGTGTCTGTGGTTTGGCATTAGAACTGTACAGTAAACCTGCATTTACTACTCCCTTTTCTCTCTCAGCCTCATTCCACACCCACTGGATAATGCACCTTCAATTTTCCTGTGCAAAATGGGAAAATCTACTACTAAACTGCTGTGAAAGTACATTAGCCAACAAGTGTGGAATGAGTCTCAGTGTTTTTCGGTTTGTTTAATGGACTTGAGAACATTTTAAATTACAACAAAAAAATCCCACCCAGGTCAGAATATTTTATTGATATTGGAGTCTGGGCTTTTTCAGGAATCCCAAAATTCTTATGGGTTCAGTAGACCCAAACCGAAAAATACTGAGAAAATATAATTGTTCCTCAGTAGATTCAACTGGGTAGCCAGCTGGGTCTGAAGCAGCACAATAAAAGGTGCCACCGGACTCTGATTTTGTTCCTCAGTAGTCAGTATTCTTTCTGTGAAGGCCCAAGTGGGCATGGCATGCAGCCACATGCACTTTTTTCCTGATGTTTACAAACTTCAGAAATAGTCATGGGAGTTTGACGAGGTATAACAGCTTGAAAGGACTTTCCCTTCAAACACTCAATTCAACCTCACAGTGAAGGAGCGTGCATGTGCACAAAACTTAGGCCTAGAATTAAATTTGAGACCAACAGCTAAGAGACCAAGGTTCTGTTGATCTCAAACTTTGTTCTCTTGCTTCAGACCAACACAGCTACCCATCTGAACCAATGTTCAAAAAATGTTTTCTTTTTTTTTAAGTCAGAGAAAGATATGTGCAGCTCTATGTCTCATCTAGTTAACAAGCTCTGACCTATTCCTCAGTAAAGGGTCAGTGTGGCAGAAGAGAAAGATTAGGAGGGTGACAGACTAGGGAAATGAGACGGAAGCGCTGTCTCTAGTTATTTGTCAGTGCAAAGCTGGGGGAGTGAAGAGTGTTGATAGGGCTCTTATTTGCCTTAGTGGGCTGTGAGGCTGAAACGCTTGATAGAAATGACTGAAATGAATGAAATTGTTGAAGTGCAATGATAAAGGAAGAAAAAAAAAGATAAAAGTATAAAACGATCTAAATACATGGCTAGGGGTCCCAGGATTGATCAACACCCTGACATGATAGGCCTACCAAATACTGGAATTGTACCTTTGCTGAGTAAGTAAAATTGTGGAATTCTTTCATCTGTTTCTAACAAAATTTGTAGGTATTTTAATCAATATAATTTTCAAATAAGCTTTCTTGCAAAACTTCCAATATTTCCTTTTTAATGGTTGTTGTAGGGTTATCCTGAATTTTAATATAATGTAGTTTGTTACTCAGTTGTGCCTTAGCTTCTTTAGTATAATCACCCGTACTCCAAATTACCAAAGCACCCAAGTTTGTTTGTTTAGGAACATGGTATTACTATTGTATTCCTAAACAGGGGGAAAGGTGCCCCCCACTGAACCCTTGAGTGGCAGAACTTTTCACTTAGCTGACCCTATATCAGCTTAGCATCTGTGTCTTTTGTCTTGCCAACTTCTTGGCTTCTCCAACTAAAATTGCAATACCCCTGAAACTACTTTAAGAATAATTTCAATTAAGATTACAAGTCTAGTAATTTATGCTTCTTTATCACAACATCATGTCTTGTGGCAGTGGATTATTCTGGAATGGGAATTTTGATGTAAACATCCATTTTTAAATGGCCCATTTCTAATAAATCTTCTTGCAATATTAAGACTGTTTATGTTGCTGGCACTTCCACTATCAGAATAGTTTAGATACTTGTTCCCCAAAGAACGTCAACAGACTTTTTGGAATCTATCCTCCATGTTTCAGTCACTTATCACAGAAAATTATTGACTGGAATAAATTTTGTTCAAATATGGCTTTCCATACTGAAAAGAGTAGTTTAGACTTCTCAGGATTTACACGACTACATTTGAAAAAAAGAGGAATTATTATTATTATTATTATTATTATTATTATTATTATTTTGATTTTGATTTTGATTTTGATTTTGATTTTGATTTTGATTTTGATTTTGATTTTGATTTTGATTTTGATTTTGATTTATTTCCCGCCACTCCCAAATGGCTCATGGCGGGTTACAGTGTCTTAAAACCCTATTAAAACTCCCATTAAAAGACTTTAAAATGTCACAACATGGCGGCACAATAATCAGATCCCCTTCCTACCCCCCTTCCTAAAAAAGGGGGGGTGGAGGAGAAGGAGGTCAACGGTGTTCAAGAAGAAGCCCGGGGGAGAGCAGTCGATGTACCACAGCAGCCCCAGCCTCAACCATAGACCTGGCAGAAGAGCTCCGTCTTGCAGGCCCTGCGGAACATTGAAAGTTCCCGCAGGGCCCACAGCTCTCCCGGGAGCTCGTTCCACCAGGTGGGGGCCAGGACCGAAAAGGCCCTGGCCCTGGTCGAGGCTAGGCGTGCTTCCCTAGGGCCGAGAACGACCAGAAGATTCTCACTCGCAGAGCGCAGAGCCCTGCGGAGGGCATAGGGCGGTAGGCGGTCCCTCAGGTATGTGGGTCCCAGCCCGCGTGAAGCCTTAAAGGTTAGAACCAGAACCTTGAACCAGATCCGGACGGCAATTGGTAACCAGTGCAGCTGCCTCAGCACAGGCTGGATGTGGGCCCTCCAAGATGTTCCAGTGAGGACCCTGGCAGCTGCATTTTGTACTAGCTGGAGTTTCCGGATCAGAGACAAGGGTAGGCCCACTGCTGTTGATTGGGGAAACAGTTGTATAGTAGAAACTGGTGAGCAAAACAGATACCAGTTATAGAGTTAACAATGCCCTTTCCCTTCTGCTTCCCAAATCCAACTGACAAGGAGTATTTTCTTTTTCTACTCTCATTATCAAAATTTGGATAAGACCTGACTTTCTGAAGGTCTTGTTACCAGTGAATTCTTTGGCTTAAACCTTTTTGCTGGTAGTATATCTTTCTCCTCTAGTAACTGACTCAATTTCTTGCCCCCTGTAGACCTAGGGGTGAAGTGCTGTCCTACTAATCTTCAACAGGCATGTTATTAAAGAACAATAATCAACTAGGTAGATGTCTCTGAGAGCTCCCTCCCTTACTTTGATCTGTTTATTAATCTGTTCCATGCTATATCAATGAAGAGAGCAGGAGTTAATTGGTCAAAATTAACCATGCCGCTTTTCCTTTCTTTTTTGCTAAGAATCGTAGTGATCCACCAACATATATTTTAAATTTGCTAAGTGAAAGTGCAACATCTCTGAATATTAAAGGCATAACTAAGCTGTTTTAAATGCTCCTGTGAAATTCACTCTTGCCTTAAAACGTGTCTTGTTAGATCAGACCAAGTTGGCTGTCCGCTGGAAATCTCTCAGTGGTCCAATAAAAGGCTACCTTCCATTGATTCCTCTCATAGTGAGGAGAAGACGTCTGGTCTGCTGGCTCTGGGTTAACAGAACGACTAGCCAGACTTTTCTACGTGTGGTACAAAACCAGAAAGAAGAAATCTTATTTTTCACCATCCAGAAAAGTTCTGTCAGCCATCATCTAAATATTGATGTGAGCTGAATGATGTCAACTTGAAAAATGGTTGTCATTCCCAACATTCATTAAATTGGCTTTTAAAGCATTAAGCAGCTTTACAGAAATAAAACGGGGAGAAATTTTTTTACTGCAGAATTTTTTATTGCAATATGCCTTTAAAGCACTCTGCAGTCGTATGAAACTATCGATGGAAGTACAGCTTTATATGCAGCCGTTAATAATAGTGCTGCTGTTCTCATATCTATCTGGCAATATTATATGTTCTAATTGTAAAGGCTATTACATCATCCAGACTATTGTATTTCTTGCTGACATTCATCAGGATAATGAGATAAACAGTGTAAGCCTGGTTTAGATATTATTCTAGACCTCTTTTTGCCCCTCCCCAGTATTTTTTTATCTTTGGGCTTCTTTTCGAGTTCAACATAGAGTGCAGTCTCCAATATTGACCTATTGGGAGTATTCCTCAAAAGATGCTACAAATCCTGTTATAAATTATCTGACTTTTAACCCTGTGCTGACTTCATAGCAGTGATAATTTTAACATAGGAATTAATAAATCTGGCTGCAATATAGAGTTGACAATGTTGGAAAAGCACCGAATTATTAGAAGTGGTAAGATCTCTACACAATTATATGTACTTATTACTTTGGAAAAGCTTTTAGAGGGAAATAGAAGGAAGTGATGAAAGCTGAAGATTGACTGAGAACTATTTTCTATTCCATCATACATAGGTTTACATAGGACCATGTACACTTAAGAAAATAATTCCACATATATTTTGCTGTGTCTTCACTGGTAAACAATTCAAGTTGTTTATAGGACATCTGTGCGTAGGGAGTGGAAGAAAGGGCATTAAGATTAGAAGGGATGTCTCCTGAGCAGACTTGAATGGTTGGCAAGTCACATTTTATTATTTAAGTGAGGCATCATGCCCCCTTTGTTGGCAGCGCCAGGTGTTTTTAGAAAGTGGTCAGGACCAGGCGCACTATTGTCCTAAAATGATAGCAAATTGATGGCAAAACTTGCTCCATGGCATTTTTGTTGGGATATTTGGTAATTTAGAAGAAGAAGACTTTAGAAGTCTTAGAAGCATGATACTGAATTCAGTAAATAAATCTCCCAAGAAATATGTTGCAAAAAAGATAAACATATGTTGCAAAAAAAAAATAAACGTTCAAGTAGATCCAGTTCACGTTCAAGTTGTAGTCAAAAGGAGGGAGAGAAGCCTTATCTAAAGTGTACTTTACCGGTCACAAGTGGCTAACTTGTCCAGCATCACATGTGCAGAAGTATGAGGGCATTTTATCTACAGGAGAGACCTGCAGAGACATGGGCCTCATGGAAGGCCATGTGGAGAGAATAAGATGACAAGTGAGAGAGAAGAGGGGTCAGAGGCAGCTGCCAGGTTAAGACAAAGAGAGGCAATGACATCTATACATACTTGGAGTGAGAAAGGTGCCCCCCAATGTCCAAGCATGCTGAGTTGCTCACTCTCTCGACTCTATGCTGTCAAGGTTCATAATGTTCAGATGATCCACAGGCCTTGGTATTCAGACAGTGGTGAATGTGGGCATTTGTATGCATATGGATGTTTAGTGCTGTCAAGTTGCCACTGTCTTCTTGTGGCAACCTTAGTTAAGGGGCTTTCAAGGGAAGTAAGATGCAGAAGTGGTTTGCTGTTGCCTTCTTCTGCATAGCAATACTGGTCTTCCTTTCAGGTTTCCTATTTAAGTACTGACAATGGCTGACTTCGCAGAGTCCTCTTGGTGGTCTCCCTTCCAGTTACTGACCCTGCTTAGCTTCTGAGATCAGGCTATACTACCATGCTGTCTTTCCTTCTCTTTCTACCAAGAGACAAAGGTTGCCACAAGAAGACAGTGGCAACTTGACAGCACTAAACATCCATATGCATACAAATGCCCACATTCACCACTGTTTGAAGCATCAGCACGATGGAGCAGGATTTAAAACCATGTGGTTTTTCTGCATTGCATTGAGCTCCAAAGGTCTGCTGAAGGTCAGAGGCTCTAATGATTGTTCTGTAATTGTAGCTCTGCTGTGGGACATGGGGGGGGGGGGGAGAGTAAGGATGTGGGAAATGGCAATGGTGTTTGCATTAACTTGATAGTGCAGTTTATAGCTGGCCTTGAAATCAAACGATACTTTGAAAGCCACTTAAAGTTCCATGATGGATTGTGGCTCTTGATTTTCTCCTTTGGTGTGTGAACTTGAACCAAAGCCATGGAACTGGATCAAGCTCAGTAAGAATGCCTGCAAAGCTATAACCGGGGGGGGGGGGGCACTGTACTGAGACTTCTTATTTTAATAGCTGCTTCATCTAAGAAATCATAGTCTGAGTTATTTCCTACTGGTATGAGATCATGGTTTGAACAGAACTACATGATGAAAAGAGAAATATTTTCATTGAGTACCTTTCTTGTCATATATAGAAATAATTTCTTATATAGCACAGGTCATCATGACATGAAATGTAGATAGATGTTTACCACAATAAATATATGATTTTCCATACTCATTGGAAAAATTTCACATACCGTGAGAGGTTATCTGCATTAATGGCCGCAGACTAAAGGAACACAAAGCTTCCATAAACACTGCTTTGAAAATTAGATCCTGCAATAACTAAGGTTCTTCGTTTTATCCTTTGTGTAGAGAGGAAGAGAGATTAATTATAGCTCACATTCATCATTCCTGTCTGCTTGATAGTGCTGGACATGAATGCAGGGTTGTTTTTCTTGTTTGCTATGCTTCTTCCCCTTCCAGCTTGTAATAATGGTTAAGAGCAGCAGTTTCTAATCTGGTGAGCTGTTTTTGATTCCTGCTCCTCCACATGCAGTCAGCTGGGTAATCTTGGGCTCATCTCAGCCCTGTTATACACTGTTCTCATAGAGCAGTCTCTCTGAGAGATCTTTCAGCCTCACCTACCTCACAGGATGTCTGTACTGGGGAGGGGAGGGGAGGGGAAAGCGATTGTAAGCTGCTTTGAGACTCCCTCAGGCAGTGCAAACTGGGGTATAAAAACAAACTGTTCTTCCATTTTTCCATCATGTATTGAAAGCTCTGATTTAGGAAATAGTAAATCAAACTTCAATATATTTAGGGTTGTGCGCGGTGCCATCCGAATTGGCCATTCTAGGGTGACACAGCCAGCGCTGCACCACGGAGGAGGGGGGAGTGCAGGCACTGGTGTGCAACTTGGCGCACCTGCATGTGTGTGCCGACTGATGCACCAGCGCCTGCGTCTCCCCTTCCCCCCCCCCGTGGCGCACTGCTGGCTGCGTTGGCCTGGAATGGCTGATTCGGATGCCACTGCACACAACCCTAGTAGAGATACCAGACTGGGTTCCCCACTGCCAGGCCCCACCTCTCAACCACTGATCAGCTGGCCAACAGGGGGGACTTCTCCCCCCCAAAAAATGAAGAAACACCAGACATTTCAGCAACTTGCCTATGTGATTTCAATGTGACAAAGGTGGTGTAGGTACATCATGGTGACATTCTGCTTTTTGGTAAAATCTCTATGGTAGAAGCTAAGTCTACCATAGAGTTTTTGCCCCAAAAGCAGAGAGGCAACCCAATGTGCATACATCACTTCTGAGTCATGTCGAAGTCATGTGGACATGTTGCTAAAACATGGGATAAGCTCCTAGTAAGCTTACCCCCCATCCATCCCCACTGGCTGCCCTAAGGGGTCTGGCAACTCGAAATTTATGCCATCTGAATGCAAGCATCTAGGCAACTGAGCTATTTTCAAACCATTTTCGAATCAGACTTGATCTGAATATCTGAACACTATGAAGTCTGTATTGTTTACTCAGATTGGCAGCAGCTCTCCAGGATCCCAGACTGGAAGTCATGGAAATTTTAACTCATGACAATGACAAATCAATGGGAACCCTGAGCTTGTTTCTCTGCAACGAGATAGTCCCATCTGGGAATGATGGGAGACAATGACACCCAAAGTGTGTTGTAAAGGGCCGGGGGGGATGAAGTAAAGGGCCGGGGGGGGGGGGAGAAGGCGTCCTTCGGGGCCCACCTCCAATTAGTCGAAGGACCAAATGTGGTCCGTGACCCACAGGTTGGGGATCGCTACTATAGATGAATTCAAGCCTGTTTTTACTTAGACAGCAGATTTACTTTTCAGGTACAATGCTAGCCTCTGATGCTTAAGAATTTTTCAAATATGGCTTTGTTTTGCCTGTTCACTAAGATTATTAAATGGAGAAGATTTGTAGACTAGTAATGCAGACAACTGGATAGGAATGAGGAAAGATATAGATCTGTTATTACAAACCCAGCTTTAAGGTTCAGTGATCTGGCAAGTCAAGTCCTGCCTTGCAGCTAGATGAAAATTCAAGATGATGATTCCTTTGCGGTTCCTTATGCTGTATATATTAAGTTTACATGGAAAGGTCAGTATTGTATTCTCTTTCACATTCCAACATTAGCGGTTTCTAAACAAGAATTTGCAGCTGGCTGCTTTCTTACTTATGAAAACAAACAGAATGCATATTACCCATAATTCATATTGCAGACACCTGAATTCATAGTTGCCTTTTTTCACCTAGTGGGAAATTATGACTGCTAGATTCATGGGGAAAAGATTATACCTACTGACTACTGTATGTTCCTGATTATTGACGTATTCACATGCTTTGAGCACACAGTCCTTATATGTGATTAGAGTGCATTGGTTGCTGCAAGATCTCTCTTCCTCATTTTATACTCACAAAACCTTGTGAGCCAGGTTAGGCTCAGGGACATCCTCAGAACTTCATTGCTGAGAGAGGATTTACACTCAGGCTTCTCTATACCATATCCAGCACTTTAAGCACTATAACATATATATTCTCCAGGGACATTCCTTATCCCTGCCATCTGCCCTCAATAAAATCAGTGTATGTATTTTGTCTCTAGTTTTGCCTTTGGGGTGCAATTTTAAAATTTCATAAAATTAGTTGTTAGATTTACCCTATAATGTGTATACTGACCGTTTCTAGGGCACTATTTTACAGTGACACCTCACACTGCTATGTAGGCTGCAATCAACTTCATGGAGTTGGAGCCAATATTTACATGCCTCTATAGGAGGAGCATTCCCTGAAGCAAGCTGTGTTTTGTTGTCCCAACGGCACAATGCTGCTTTCACCATCTGTTCCTTCACAAGTAGTAGAACTAAAATATTGGATCTATGAAATGACAAATGTTAAAAGCAATCAAAAACTGGTGGTGGTAGAAAATTCCAGCAAGTCACAGGTGACTTATCACAACACACAGCATTTTCCATGCAAGAGATATTCAGAGGTGGTTTCCCACTGCCTGCCTCTGCATAACAACCCTGGACTTCTTTAGTGGTCTCTGATCCAAGTACCAACCACAGTCAGCCCTCTTTAGCTTCCAGTATCAGATGAGATCAGGCTAGCCTGGCCTATCCAGGTCAATGCCATCAAGTCACAACAAACTCGTTTTCAAGACAGCAGATGAGAAGAGGTGGTATAGCAAACCAGGTCTTCTTTGGTGGTCTCCACGACTACTGACCATGTCTGACCCTACTTAGCTCTGATCAGGCCAGGCGAATCTAGACTATAGAGACTGCTATAAAAAAACTAGTTCAAATTAAAAGTTACCATCATAGTTATGAAAAATGTTCAGACTTGGGTATTGCAAAGTTTATAGTGAAATGACTAATGCAATAAAGTCCCCCATGATATTCTTGTGGGAAAGTTAGTAAAAACAGGGATGGATAAGGTCACAATCAAATGGCTTTGTCATTGGCTGGCTGATGGAACCCATAGATGACCAGTGGTATACAGCAGGAATCTGTGCTGGGGCTGGGATTGTTTAGCATTTTCATTAATGATTTGGATGAGGCAATAGAAGGTACATTGATCAGATTTGTAAATGACACTAAATTGGGTGGGGTGGTTAATACACCAGAACTACTAGTCAAAGAAATCTGGATAGATTGGAAAATTGGGCAATAGCCAATAAAATTAATTTTAATAGGAAGAAGTGTAAAATATTATTTTGGTTAATAAAAATGTGATGCATAAGTATAAAGATGGGGGATACCTGGCTTAATAGTAGTACATGTGAAAGGGACTTAGGTGTTCTGGTGCACAATAAGTTCAATATGAGTCAACAGTTCAGTATAGCAACTAAGAAGACTAATGCGATATTAGGCTCCATTGTTAGGAGTATCTAATCCAGAGCAAAGGAAGTTCTACTACCAGTTGTAGTTGCTGCAGTTCAAGAAGGATATTGACAACTTGGAACTTACTCAGAGAAGGGCAACTAGGATGGTTGAGGGGTTCCAATCCATGCCTTGCAAGGGTAGTAGCTGCGTTGGTTTGAAGTAGCAGAACAACATTTTTGTCCAATGGCATTTTTAAGACAAATAGAATTTTATTCAAGGTGTGAGATTTTTTGTGCATGCACAGATAGATTGATATGTATAGCTTGATGAAGAGGTGGGCAATGGGTGATATGAAAGCTATGTTTAATTACGTAAAATGTAGACATGTTGAAGAGGAGACCAACTTGTTGATGGTAGCTTTAGAGACAAGGATTAGGTGCAGTGGGTTCAAATTATTGGAAAGGGGATTCTACTTAAATATCAGAAAACGTTTTCTGGTTATGAGGGCTGTTTGTAGATGGGGTATGCTGCCTCGCTAGAAGTTTTTAGGAGGAGATTGGATGAGCATCTGTCAGGAGTGTATGAATTTTTAAGTCCCTGAGAATGTGAAAGGCTGAACTGGATGACCCTTTGTGGTTTCTTCAAGCTCTGTGTGATTTTGATTCAGTATGCACTTAACTATAAATTGATGCAATATTGAATGCTTAAGAGGATACTCAGTGTATGCAGTTTAGAGTTGTCTCTAAATACTGGTGATGGAGAGTACTGTTGAATCACAGCTGGCATATAGTGATCATGTAGGCTTTTCATTCTAAATATTACAGATTTTAATCCTTGCATGTGTTGAGCAAGGACTCATACCTTCTGATATTAAAATAACAGTGGGATTCAGACAACTAAACTTCTCAATCTCAGAGCTAGGGGGCAACATCAGGCTAAGGCCTTGGTATCTATGACCAGTTGCCGGCCATCCAGAGGAACTGGTTTTCTACTGGGTGGAACAGGATGCTATACTAGATGGACCACTGATCAGATCCAACAGATTTTTTTTACATTATTTTCAGATGTCCATCCAAGTGTTCACTAGTCACATATAATAGAGACTTGTCCCTAGTAGGTCTGTACCCAAATCTTGCATGTTCAGCTGAACATCTGAAATAAGTCTCTCTTTGCACATGCACCATTGCATGATGGGAAATACCACAAAAGGCAGGGGCTCAGTTGTATGGAGGTACCTATGTGCATATAATTCTACATGCAGGGGTATTATCTAGAGACATCAAACATGCAGATAGTAGGGATGAAGCAATAGACATAATCCCACTTCCTTCTATAAATATTGATTGAAAGCATGGATGAATGCCTGAAGATGATCACTCTCTGCAATGCGTAGTCAAATAATAAAAACCAAAGTAAAAAGGAGTATTGTTTCTTGAAGGCTAGTAGACTTATTGATGCATACATATTTATGGGCTAGAATCAACTTTTTGGATGGTGCTCAGAATTGATTCACTTGAAATACTCAAGTGTGAAAATGTATAAATATGAAATATAACTAAATAGGAGTTCAGAAGAGAGGCAAAATGTATTTTTATTTATTGACTTAATTTATACCCCACATTTCGTTTATTGGGGATCCAAAGTGGCTTATGTCATTCTCGTGTTCTTCTTTTTAGCCTCACAACAGTATTGTGAGGTAGATCAGGCTGAAAGTATATAACTGGTCCAAGTGGTACATGTTAGCAGGACAGAATTGCATTTTGAATCTGGCTCTCAGAAGGGGTAAAGAAATTTCCCCTAACCCATCAAGATTGAGCTGAGCAAGAAAAAAATCTGTATGGGTTATATGCTCCAGGTTCAATACTACTGGGAAGTGGATTTTCCTTCCTGCTTTCCCACAACATCATGGTGCGTTTATGTACCTCCTTGGGTTTCCCTGACTTGTCTCCAATGTTTCTGAAACTTTGCTCCCGAACACGAAAAGATTCAGTAAAGCCTTGGTGACAGTTGTATATGGGTAGGAAAATATTTTAGCAATGTTTATTATTTTAACTTATTTATTTGTTTGTTTATTTGTTTAGATTTTTATACTGCCCTTCCCCATGGCTCTAGGTGGTTTACATAAGACATTTTGAAACATTTACATAGAACACTCTCAAAATCAATATAACAGTATAAGTTTATGCAAGTTTCATTGCATGTAACTTTTGTTAATTTATCCTGCTGCTTTCTGATTTTATTGTGCTGATTTAGATAGTATTGATTTTACAAATATTGTCAGTAAGCTGGTTTTCATTTCAAGCTGTTTTGCAAATTTTGGGGAGAGTACGGCCAACATATATAATTCAGGCAGCATGAAAGGTGACATTCCTTTCTCCCTCTATGTGCTTCAATCTACTGTTCCCCCTCAGAGGTGCACTCTTGAGGGCCAGTGGACTCCCAGGAACAGCATGGAGATTTATTTATTTATTTTATATACTGCCCTCCCAGAAGACTCAGGGCGATTAATATAAAACGGGAACTGTACGATTAAATCAGTTTATAGTGATGTGGTAACAACAACAACAATGACATAAAGATAGTGATAGTAATAAACATTGTAGAACAGTAGAATACTAGAAACATTGATTAACATTGATTAACTCATACTGAGGACCAGTGGTTTGGACGCATCTGTAATGATTGTCAGAGGGAGGCTTGGGGGGCCGGTGGGAAACAGTGGTTCAGATTGACCTCAACCAAATGCCTGGTGGAGGAGCTCCCTTTTCCAGGCCCTGCAGAACTGCTCAAGTTCCGTCAGGGCCCTGATCTCCTCTGGGAGTTTGTGGGGGCCAGGATGGAAGACGCTCTGACCCTGGTTGAGGTCAAGCAGGCTTCCTTGAGGCCAGGGACCATCAGGAGGTTGGAGATAGTAGAGCACAAGGCTCTTTGAGAGGTGTATTCAGAGAGATGATCCTTTAGGTATACTGGGCCCAGACCGTGGATGGCCTTAAAGGTGATAACCAAAACCTTAAGCCTGATCCAGAATTCAGTGGAAGCTAGCGCAGCTGTCGGAGGATGGGCTGAATGTGGGACCTCCAAGGTGTTGCTGTGAGGACCCTGGACCTGAGTTCTGGACCAGTTGTAGTTTCCAGATCAAGGATAAGGGCAGTACCATAATGATTTTCATACCATTATTTCAGTCATCTTTCTGTAACTTTTGCTTTTTGAATGCAACTTGGTCATTAATTGGCTTTCAATTATATTTATTTCAGAGTTCTTTGAAGAGAAGAGGAAGCAGGGATATTCACAAAGAAAAGAAGGCATTTGCTCAGGTATTTTTCCCAAGCACACACATGAATTTCATTCTCATTTTTATGACCAGTAGGCAAATAAATGTTCTTGTTTGCTGGGGAATTGGGATTGTGTCTGAAATACAGCAGTCATCTAATCTAAATGTCCTTATAAATTGGATGCAGTTTTGGAACAGTACATCATTTTAATATTTTAAATGCCTTGTTGGGGTGTCATATCAAACAAAATTAGACAGTTTTTTCATATAGAAAATAATATTATCTTGTCTCAGAAAGTATTTGGAACATACATTGCTCAGGGACATAAACTAAATTTATCCTAGGTGCCCAGGTTTTTTGTGATAATGAGCATCTTGGCACAAAATGCATTTCACACACTAAAGCAACACATAGCATATTATTCTCTCAAATACAAAGGCTTTGTTTTTCATGCAAGACGAACAGCATGTGATCTCTAGATATCAGTTTCTTTTAACCTGATTAAAATAGAAAAGTGAAGCAATCTGCCTGCCCTACTTGGATGCAGATCTTATTGAATTCCTGAAGCATGATTCTCCCCTGGAAAAATATTGGTTTGAATTTCTCTTCTTTTCAGAGCTTACTATAGTAGCTGAAGTTTTTTCATTAGATGTTAAATAAATTGAGCAAGATTGGATTTCCACTAACTGAGGAGTCCTTGCAATTTTGTTGAAAAATCATTCTGGGGAAGGTACTGGTAAACCACTCCGTACTGAGTCTGCCATGAAAACGCTGGAGGGCCTCACCCCAAGGGTCAGACATAACTCAGTGCTTGCACAGGGGATACCTTTACATTTATAATACTAAAAGACTCCCTATCTTCCACAGACAAAGCTGTATGCATTGGACATATTTTCATATGTTCCATAAGAGTAGCCCTTTTATGATAAAGTAATAATATGTTTGCTGAAAAGCTTTGGCAAAATGATTGCATATAGAGTACACTGAAAACTGATGCTCCTTTCATTGACAACCTCATATATAGGCTGAGTTACAGTGAAAGCTGATAACAAACCATAAGAATGGTCAAGAAAGTAAAAAGGGTCTAAGTTTGACATATGATGCTTCATACGGAAAAGTGGGTTTAGTTAAACATGAAGTATTACAGATATTGCTTGGTTGAAATCTAATAGTATGTCATGTATTCATTCATGTACTCAGACTCATCATGTGCATGGAGTCTGTGCACATACTCCCAATCACATATGCAGAGCCTATGCATAGGTATTCTGTGCAAACCATGTGTGCATGAAGGTCAGATGCAAGGATCAGCCACTTCCACAAGTTAAACTATTTGTACTAATGCAAATTAATCAGGATTATGATTGAACATATACATTTAATTTAGTAATACTCACAACTTGGGTTTCCTGGAGTTCTGAAGAAGGCTGGCTTCTGTCATTAGTTGTCTAGAATCAATTGAAATTAGTTTGCTTGTATTCATTCTTTGGGTGTAGCTAGACATTAACCCCAGAATAAAGAATTAAAACCAAGTAGTTTTGTCTGCTGGTGTACTGAGGACACTTCACTTCATACCTTTGCATGATCTTACACAGTTTTCCCATATGTCTCTTGAATTAGGAGGGATAAGATGCAGTCCTCAATGAAGTGAATTATACCGCTCCAGGAGTATTCTGGGACAATTGATTTATGGGCTACAGTATTAGTGACCTACCTGACCACCTGTGCAGCTTACTTTGGCCTTGGGCCCCAGTAGCACAGTTCTGTAAGGAGAAGATGGGTGTAAGCAACTCCAGTCACAAAAGGAACAAAAGAAGCAACTTGGGGTGTGGGACAAACATCCTCCAGGAATGTAAGACAAAAGTATACTAGTACAAAAAGAAGAAGAAGGTGCTGTCAAGTTACAAGAGCTTCATGGTGCTTCATCCAGGGGCATTTCAGGCAAGGGGCAAGCAGAGGTGGTTTTCCATTGCCTCCTTCTGCATAGTGAGCCCAATCTTCCACCATCTAAATACAAGCCTTGGCTAACCCTGCTTAGCTCCCAAGCTCTAATGACCCTAGGGTAAGCTGAGTAAGAGAGTATAAAAAAAAAATGGGGGTAAATTGAAAACACCACTTGAACCCCCAATAGTATGAACACATGTGACAAGCCTACAGTTGTAGAGTATTCAATTCATTGATAACAAGTGTATAAATACACAGAAAAGTAAACATTATAAATGTAGAAATGCATCAAACATCATAAAAACACATAAACTGTGACTTATTAGCCAAACTCAGTTTTGAGTAGCTCAGTGGTATTTACTCTGCACATTGCAGAGAGTCACGTCTGCAACTGCCACAGCTATTTCTGGATGGGAACCAACAGTCAACTACATAGGGTGATCCATCTCTCCCACTCAGCATGTCACTGCTCAGCTAGGAAGGAGAAAAGGGGACCATTGTTATACCAATTCACCAGAAAGGTAAATTCCAAGCCCTATGATCAACTGTCAATTGCCAGACATGGTCTGGCAGACATACAGCTGCAGGCTTTAACAGGCAAGGGCTTTGTCCATCTTCCAGAAATATAGGGTGGGTGCTGGGGACTGGTGCTCAGAAGAACCAGAGGTGGTGTAATAAAGAACCACTAAGACCGTTTATGCACTGGAGGTTTCATGCCAGGCTGCAGGCTGGAGTTTTAGTCGTGGCAGGTTGCCCCACCTCTTCCTGCACCCACACGGGGGAGCATTTGGCTTGGTGCACCTCATCCGCCCCTTATTTGTGCTCCTGCACGAGAGCTGGGGCAGTGAAGTTCCCAGTGCATAAACGGTCTCCGTGAGTATCTCTGGAGCAGATCTCCGTCAGGCTGTTTCTGTGTTATCCTGCTTATTTCATTTTGAAACATGACCCAACCTGGATAGCCCAGGAAAGCCCAATCTCATCATATCTCGGAAACTAAGACCCAGCAGAATGCTGGTGCTCCCTTTGGTGTGACTGCTTGGGCGGTGAACCAAACCTGTTTAGGAGTAACTGTGTCCTTCTGTTTCTTGGAGAAAGTAGCTGAGCAGACTGGCTGGCCCTTGTGATGGCCCTTTTCACCTTTCCCTTTAGCTATGCAGAGTTACTGACTTTTGGCAATGATAAAAGACTTCCTTCCTTCCTTCCTTCCTTCCTTCCTTCCTTCCTTCCTTCCTTCCTTCCTTCCTTCCTTCCTTCCTTCCTTCCTTCCTTCCTTCCTTTATTTATTTGGATTTCTATACCGCCCATTCTTTACAGCTCTGGGCGGTTTACATGGAACATTATGAATTTTTTTACATCCTTTCTCACACACATGCCCAAATCTGCACCCAGAATAGAACTGGGTGGGGGGGAGGCCCAGAGTAAACATGCACAATATTTTTTTTCACAAAAAGGGGCTGAAAATTCCAATAACTTGCCTAAACCATGAAATGGACATGGGGAAGAGTGGAAATCCCTGTTGTAACCTAAGCAAGCTACGTTTGTCAAAAGAGGCATAAAGCATGGAGAAGTTGTTCTCAGTCTGCAACAGAAAATCACATGCCTACTCCTAGGGAAATGTAAATCTGTTTCACTCCCTATGCACTTGACAGAGTTAGACTCTAGGAGTTTCTTCAGTCTTGTCCAGTGGATGAATATGACCATGAACCAGAATTAACAAGTATGGGACTGAATTGAACTTGAAAATCTTTTATCCTGTTCTTCCCATCTTTTAGCCTGTTCTTAGCTATCAGGTATCAACATAGCTTTTCTGTGGTTGGATGCTTTCTCTAACCGTAAATATCCAAGTTCTTTTGAATATGAATTCAATTTGCATTTTGACTTTGTCAGAAATATGCTATTAGTCCCATCCCATGACTTTTAATCTTTTGGTTCTGTTATATTAAATGCAACTGCCTGGTGAACAATACTTAAGGATACTGTGGCTGTGTCCCACTCGGTCGCTGTAGCTTATATCTGGATGATATTTTCCCATCTACCTTTGCAAGGTGGCCAAGAAAATCGTGCAATCCTAAGTATGAAACATTCACACATTATTTTGAAAGCTCCTGAACAATCCAATTCCAGCCAGCCAGATAAAAGCAGATTCAAAAACTGCTGTTTCACTGACATGTACCTGAAGCAGTATAAATATCAAAAGTGCTGGTTCAGATTTGTGGGTTCAATGACATGAATTGAAAGAGAGTATTCGATATGCCTTTTCCCCAATTAGTTTTATTGAAAAAAATAGTTTCTGTTCAGCAGAGCTGCAGAATGGAGCTTCTTGGAAAATGCCAGGCAGCAGTCAGGACACAAAGAAAACTGTTCCTTCAACGCAAGGTAGGAATGTTCACACCAGACCAGTTTCCAGGATACCAGCTATGCTGCCATCTCATTAGGCTTAACGTGCAGTAAGTGCATAGCCACATTCTGCCTGTTCAAGACCACTGGAGAAGTAACAGTGAAAGATTCACAGTGCAAACCTAAAGCAGGGCTGTGTTTCCAATTGACAACGTCTATTGCCGTCATTGGGGCTTGCAGAATGTTGTAAATCTGCTAAAATTGGCACTGTTCTCATTGCTTTTTCTTTGTATCTTCCTGCTGGTCAAAGATGTGTGGTTTGGAATGTATGATCCAGTCTCATCATAGCTTCTGCACTACAACCCTGATTGATTCATATTGTTTGTGTTATTGAAGTTTTTCATCACTTCTGTGTTTTGTTCTTGATGTTTTTCATCACTACAAGCCCTTATCAGCTGGTATACATGTTCCTTCCTTAATAATTGCTTTCAGCATTCATATACTCCTTGTTCTTGTTAAACCATCTTGGAGGTGGTTGAAGAACCATAGATAAAGAGTATATAAATACTTGGTTGATTCTGTTGAAACATGTTACATAGCTTTTGGTTCTGGAATCTCTATTTACAATGAGTATGTGTCTTCATCAGGGAAAATGGCTTCAAAATCCTATTGGGATCAGGTTCATTTTAATTAAAAAACCGGCCTGCCTCTGGGCTTGATCCGGAAACTGCAACTCGTCCAAAATGCGGCTGCTAGAGTCCTCACAGCTACACCATGGAGGGCTCACATCCAGCCAGTTCTGAGGCAGCTGCATTGGTTACCGGTCGCCTTCCGGATCAGGTTCAAGGTTTTGGTTTTGACCTTCAAGGCCATCCGTGGTCTAGGCCCAGCATATATGAGGGACCGCCTTTTGCCCTATATCCCCCGCAGGGCTTTACGCTCTGCGGGGGCTAACCTACTGGTCGTTCCCGGCCCCAAGGAAGCCCGCCTGGCCTCGACTAGGGCCAGGGCCTTTTCGGTCCTGGCCCCAACCTGGTGGAATGAGCTCCCGGAAGAGCTGAGGGCCCTGCGAGAATTACCAGCATTCCGCAGGGCCTGTAAGACGGAGCTCTTCCGCCAGGCTTATAACTGAGGCCGGGCGGAAAGAAGATCAGCCCCCCCCTCACAAACTGGTGGTAGAGAGCGTCACCCCCCACCGTAGATGAGGATGCGGAGAGCAAATGAGTAGGCTACGCCATCGCTGTTACAATTATTGTAAATCATTGGTTTTTATTGTCATTTTATGGTTTTAGGGGACGGGTTTATGTAAGCCGCCTCGAGCCTTCGGGGGGAGGCGGGGTATAAATATAAATATAATAATAATAATAATAATAATAATAATAATAATTTAAATTAACAGCTGTCAGCTCTGATTTTCCAGAAATATTTCTGTAAAACAGATTGTAATTGCTGCACTGGCACAACCAAAATAAATAACAAGACATAATTGTAGAGGTGATGATATAGGCTATAAACCTGGATTCCATAGTCAAAGGCAGTGGTCCCCAACCCGCGGGCCGTGGCCCGGCGCCGGGCCGTGAAGGCCTCGGCGCCAGGCCGCGGCTCCTTCTTCCCTCCCCCCCGAAGCAAGAAGCTCGCCAGGCCGCAAGCAAATCAGCCGCCAAAGCGGCCGATTAGCTCGCGGCCCGGCAAGCTTCTCACTTCGGGAGGGGAGGGAAGAGAAGCTTGCCGAGCCGCAAGCTAATCAGCCGCTTTAGCGGCCGATTTGCTCGCGGCCCGGAGGGGCCAGGAGGGGAAGCTGCGGCCGCCGGCATGGCAGCGGCGCAAACGCGCCTGCGCGGACTGCCGTGCACGCGCTTTTGTGCCCTTGCTGGGCGCAAACGCATGTGCGCAGCAGTCTGCGCAGGCGCGTTTGTGCTGGGGCTGCCGCGCATGCGCGGGCCCCCAGGCCACCCTCTCCGCCCACTACTCTGCAGCGGTCCGCGGCAAGCAGAAGTTTGCGGACCGCTGGTCAAAGGGAGTTCCACATCTGATAAACCCTGTGTTCAGTGGACCTATAAAAGGGTCAGTGGAGCTAATCTGTCATTGTAGTACCTGTATCTTACCTTATGGAATTCACTACTAACAAATAATCTTTATTATGTGCATAGCATCTGTTTGTGACTAACGGAGCTTTTGACTAGTTTGTCTCTGCAGAAATTGCCATAATGGCTTGAAGAACATTTTTTTCTGTCAGTCTTTTGTCAGGTTTTACATTTAGTATCTCTGCCTATAAGAATAATTCATTTATCTTTTAAAGTTGTATTCCAGTTAATAGAAACACATTAGATTTTAATTTTTAACTTTTTAAAGGTCTCCAAGTTGTGGTAACAGTTTCTTAAAAACACACGAGTACACTAAGTACTTTAAATACAGAAAGCTGAAAAAATCACACAGTTTGTCATTCAAATATGTGGTAATCAATTAAGTTAGCCAATATATTAGACAATACTATACAAAATCTATTACCCAGTAAAATGTACAGTACAGACAACTAGGGTTTCATGGTCAAGTAAACAGATCAAGTTCAGCCCTATGAAAACCAAGTTGATGAATTATATTAAAAAGTCTTTCATTGTTTTATGTGAACAGAAGAAGCCTTCAAACATTACCAGTTCAGAGCATTGCTTTCATTCCTGAACAGTTTCATGAGTTATCACAAAATGGTGTGTGTTTGTTAAATTTTTGTACAATTTCCCAATTTCAAAACAGCCACATGGTTTGGCATACTGTTGTGCTGATGACAAACGGCAAAGTCTTGCTTAGAGAGGGCTCTGCAGATCCTAGGAGAAGTGGACAAATTTGCACGGTTCTTGACAAATTCTCCTGTTTGGCTGGCATAAATAGATTTTGTTGAAGGATTTATAAAGCCCCAAAGTACCTAAATGTATATAGAATTCTCATTCAAAATTAATTTCTTTTTCTGATGCAAAAAATGTACATACACATTGTATCTATTTTATAGGAATCTATGAACTATGATGCTTTTATAATCACCAAACTAGCCTTAAATGAATGCAGTTCTGTAAAGAATATACATTTTTCATGTTCTACAGTGTTATGGCTAGTTCACTGGTTTTTCATATACTATCCTCTTTTTGTCTTTGTTTTGGCTTTTTTATTGGCAGGAAGACAGTGCTGATTTGAAGTGCCAGCTTCAGTTTGCCAAAGAAGAAGCAGCGCTAATGCGTAAGAAGATGGCCAAGTTAGGCAGGGAGAAAGATGAACTGGAACAAGAACTCCAAAAGTACAAGTCCATCTATGGAGATGTAGAAAGTCCCCTTCCTTCCGGGGAGACTGGAGGACCACCCAGCACAAGAGAGGCTGAACTGAAGCTTCGCCTAAAATTGGTGGAAGAGGAAGCTAACATACTGGGAAGAAAATTAGTGGAACTGGAGGTAGAAAATAGAGGCATTAAGGCTGAGATGGAGGATTTGAGGTGTCAGTACGAGAGAGCATCTCTCAGCCAGGACCACATTTCAAGCATTCCTACCTCACCATACAGTGACTCTTTGGAGTCAGCTACAGAGCTACGCCGTCATTTGCAGTTTGTAGAAGAAGAGGCAGAACTGCTGAGGAGATCCATCTCCGAAATTGAAGATCACAATAAACAGTTAACAAATGAACTAAATAAATTTAAGTTTGAGCCTGGACAGGAGTCTAGCTGGCTTGATGATAGTGCTTCCAAATGTGGTGGGTCCTTACAAGAAGAGCTGAAATCAGCCCGAATACAAATCAATGAACTGAGTGGCAAAGTGATGAAACTCCAGTATGAGAATCGTGTTTTGATGTCCAACGTGCAACGCTATGATCTTGCCTCACATCTAGGTCTGCGGACTTCAAGTCCGAGGGACAGCGATGCTGAAAGCGACACAGGGAAAAAAGAGAGTGACAATGAAGAGGGCCGTCTACCTCAGCCAAAGAGAGAGGGACCTATTGGGGGTGAGAGTGAGTCAGAAGATTTGTATGAAAAGACATCAGGATTTGGGAGTGGGAAGCCATCAGAAGTTAGTGATCCATGCTCTAGTGAATTCACAAGGACCAAAGACGATGCAGAATCTTTGATCAACATCAGACGTGAGGCTGAACGTCTGGAAAGAGCTGTGGATCGTCTCATCACTGACACTGATAGCTTAATTTATGAAGCAAAAGTGCACATAACCAGCAGTAAATCATCTGAGCAAGGTTTTGAAAAAGAGGAAGAAAGAAGAGAGATGAAAAATGAACCAGAACTTTTGGATACAATCAATTCAAGGATGAAAACTTTCCAGAAAGAACTGCAAACCTTCCTGGAGAAGGTTGACAAGGTTGGGGAAGGCCTGAAAGAACAAATGGAAGACCTTTCCCCTCTTCCTCATCTTACAGAGTCTTCCAGTTTTCTATCCACAATGACATCCCTATCCCGAGAGTCTCCCATTGGTAACCAGACAAAGGAGCTAATCACAGACTTCCAGGTAGGTGGGCTTATCTGGTTTTTGGTTCTTTGTGGGAGGAGGACACTCTTTTTTGCCTCACTGGTGCTGATCTTATTCATTGCTGTTTTGTTATGATTTTGAACTATAAACTATAAAACATTTTGTAAGCTTTGCTCTCCCCCCCCCCCCGCCCGCCCCAAACTCTCTGCTATTTTGGTTCAGAGGCTGTTCCTCGTGGCAAAAGGCTAATGTAACAGAGGCAAAAGGAATATGGGTTCTTTCCCCCCCTGAACTATTACAGCTGATGCTGTATTTTACTTGTGGTTGTTTTGTTGTTATTTCAACTTAAAATGGTGACCGACAGGCAAATGCCAAAATAAATTTTATTTTCAAAGACCATTGTACCTTTATTTCCTGACAATTGTGTAAAGAGATATTGTCCTCTTATGCTCATTCAAGTGTTTTCTCAAAATATCTTGCCAAAAATAAAAATCTAAAATAAAATAAGTTATATTCTTGAAAAGCCTGCTTACAGCTCTCTCACATAATCAAGGGGTGAGCAAGAAGCACTGTAGCCAGCGAAGGACTGCCTTTCGTAACGCATTTCCCCTGGGCTCAATGTCAGTACTGCCACAGCTGCCACACTGGATGATATGGCTTTTCTGCACAGCACAAGTAAGGAGAGAAAGCCTTATATCCCCTATTCCCCATAACTTGTATGCTTGCTGTTGGTTTGACTCATGCATCCTCATTGCATGCGCCTCATAACCAGTGTTTGCATTCTTTCCCCTCTCTTTCTCTTTTTTGCTTTTCAGATGTTTCAGCCCATTGTTTTGCTCATCCTCATTTTAGTTCTGTTCTCTTCACTTTCTTATGCCACTGCGTTTAAGTTGGTTTTTCTGTTCACGCTTTTCTTTGTCTTGTAGATTTCAGTCGTCTACTTTTACCCATTTTTGTTTTTTTATTCCCTCCTGTCCTTTTTTTTTTTGATGTTATAAACCCTACCCATGCACCTAACAGTCCAAACTGAGGGATCAGATGGAGTGGCAGCGCAATCAAGACCATGGAGATGAGCGAGAGATTCACCACCAACAAGGCGCCGCCGAACAACACGTCAGAACTGATGGAGACTTTAAACTCTACAGGCCAGGAAAGAAGGGTTGTTTCAGTTTAGAGGTCAGCACAGTCTATTAAAAGCTTCCTGCTTGACAAGGAGCAGTCAGTGTTTGTCACAGAAATTGAACCAAGTGGAGGGGGGAATAATTGAGGCTAGACAGTACAATTTCAGTTTGGAAGAGCATACAGTGCCTGATTAAAATGTGTGTGGGGGGACTCAAAACTTGGGCAGTGTTAATTTGCTCGTGGTCACTGTCCTTGATGCATATACAGTATTTGCTGGCGTATAAGACTACTTTCCCCTCCTGAAAAACATGCCTCCAAGTGGGGGGGTTGTCCTATACCCCGGGTGCACTTCAGTTGGGGTAGACATAGCTGCCCATAGTGGCCCATAGTACTGTAATGCAGTGGTCCCCAACCTTTCTGAGGCTGGGGACTGGCAGGGCATCGGGCCGCGCCCGCGCAGGCCGCGCCCATGCATCGGGCTGCGCCCGTGGGCCGTGCCCGCACGGGCCATGCATGCGCGATGCGCGGCCCGGACCTGATTCCCTCTCCCCGCCCTCCCGCAGTAAGAAGCTTCCCGGGCCGCAAGCATGCGGCCTGGGAAGTTTTTTACTGTGGGGGGCGGGGAGAGGGAGCCGCGGCCCGGCGCCATGGCCTTTGCGGCCCGGCACCGGGCCGCGGCCCGCAGGTTGGGGACCACTGCTGTAATGTAATGTAACAAACTCTATATTCTGAGTGGAAATATTGGGGGGTCTTCTTATACGCCCAGTCGTCTTATACGCCGGCAAATATGGTATATATATATATATATAATTTATCTGGAAAGTAACAGATGGTTATAACTTCTTGTGTGAAATGTGGTACAAGATCTCATTTCACCTTTATACCCGGGAAGTTTCTTGAAAGGTGAATTCTGAATCACAAGGCTCTGTCATTTGCAATGTTATGATGTGGTTACGTCCCTTATAGTTCCTCAGAGTATAACACGCAGGTTTTCAGCTCTTTTATGCTTAACACAAATGCTTAAATCGTCACTTTATGAAAATGATCCAAAATTTAACAAATTGAAAAGCTTCCCTTTTGTTTTGTTTTTTTCCTAATCAGAAGCACAACTCCTTATCATATACATCTATTTCATCTTTTTCTGTTCCTGCTGTTTGCGACTCCTTGGACAGCTACATTAAGGCCACTTAGGAGAAGGGCTGCTTCTTACTCACAGTGTGATTTCAAGCAAGTCAACAAACACGTTGTGAATGAGACCATGTCACAATAGCAATATTTGGCATTGTGATATTCGGGATGGGGGGGGATGTAGACAATTAATGTCAAGGATCTTTCCTGCCCTTGCTATGGAAGGTCAAGAGGAGGAAACACATATTAAGAAAGGAAATGAAGAGTAGCTCCTATTGCCTTCCTTCCACCATCACCTGCATTAAAGAACTTCATAGTCCCATCACACCACCCTTTTTTGATGTTTTTGAACAGGCCTGCAAAGTGTGATGGTGTGTTGCAACTAGGGTTTTCTCTAAGCTCTATGTGTGAGCAGATGCTGATTAAGACAGGAAGCCCTGCTCAGCAGCCGTCTGGAGCCTTGCAAGGCCTTACAAGGTCTTGCACAGCCCATTGCCCATTTTAAAATTTCAGCAGTTATATTCTGCCCAGGATATACTCAGGTAGGGGATGGGGAATTAGGGAATGTTCGTTTCAATATATACTGTATTGCAAACTATCAGAACCAGAAAAAACATGTCTATGAATATCTGTAAGATCACCAGTTGTGAATAGCTTAGAATGTTTTTACTCTTTGTTCAGTGGTACATATTTTAAATGGTGAGCTGACTGTAGGAAGAACTCTTACCATACTGTATTTAAGTCTTCTATCCATCAATGAGGACTGGATACCAATGTTGCCACTGACCTTCCTCCCCTCTCTCCCTTGGTGTTCTGTCAATATTTTAAAAACAGACTCTTTTTGGAAAATGGGTAATGAATGTACATTTGATTGAATAAATGTACTTGTAGAACTGAGAGATGGTTGGGTCAGGCTACCCACTGAATTTCTTGACTCAGTGGGGATTCAGGTCTTGAGGAGCCAGCTTGGTCTAGTGGTTAAGAGTGGTGGCTTCTAATCTGGAGAGTCTGGTTTGATTCCCCACTCTTCCACATGCAGGCAGCTGGGTTACCTTAGGCTACTCACAGTCCTGTTAGAGCTGTTCTCATAGCAGTTCTGTCAGAGCTCTCTCAACCTCACCTGTAAATTTTGTTTGTCAATCCAATATTAACTCTGAACTGAGCAGTGTCAGGTATTCAACATTTTCTCCACACAATGCTGCCTAATTATTTTCAGAAACCAGAAATTAAGAAAAGGAATTGGCTTTTATACCCTGCTTTTATCTACCCAAAGGAGTCTCAAAGTGGCTTGCAATCACCTTCCCTTCCTCTCCCCATGACAGATACCCTGTGTGGTAGGTGGGGCTAAAAAGCTTTGAAAACTGTAAGTGGTCCAAGGTCATCCAGCTGGCTATATGTGGAGGAATGGAGTCAAACCTGATACTCCAGATTAAAGGCTGCTGCTCTTAATCATTACACCATACTGGCACAGGAGTAACTTTTGACTATTGCAGCTGAGTCTGTGATAGATCTAAACCAGGGGTAGTCAAACTGCGGCCCTCCAGATGTCCATGGACTACAATGCTGGCAGGGGCTTCTGGGAATTGTAGTTCATGGACATCTGGAGGGCCGCAGTTTGACTACCCCTGATCTAAACTGTAACATATTGTATCTTTTTTGTTTGTTTCTCCTTATTGATTCATGGCTATTTGATTATAAGCCTATAAGCAGGAACCATCTTTATGTTTTTGGAACGGCATTTAATCTTTTGTCTAGTGTTACTGTTATCTGGACCTGAAAAAGTTCATGCCCAGCTCTGTATGCCATTTATTGAGCATGCAGACCCCAAACACAACATGGCAAACGTCTGTTGAAACTAATGGGAGAATCACTGGCAATGTGTGATTCTGAAGAACCCATGAGAAAGAGCAGAGTGGGGAGGCTTTAGGCCAAAGGACAAAATGGAGTTACAGCAATTTTAAAAACTTGGCAGACAAACCTAGGTAGTCTAGTTAACAAGTGGGGAACATGTGGATGATTCTGGGCCACCTTCCTCCCTATAATTAGACAGAAGAAGAAACTTCTACATTATTTGCAAGAATTTTTCATGTAGTTCATTACCTCTATGATTTTTTAAAACAAAAAGATAAATGTGTAGAGCACGTTACAGAAGTCAATCCTGGAGGTGACCATCTCATGGATCACTGTGGCCAGATGTTCTGGGGACAGGTAGGGCACTAGTAGCCTCACCTGGCAAAGATGGGAAAATGCCAGGTGTGCTTCTCTCATGATCTGCACTTCCATGGTGTCCAAGATCACGCTCAGATTCCTAGCACAGGGTGCGATGTTAAGTTGCACCCAAGCCAGGTTAGGTAAATGCACTTCCTGATCTGCCCCCTTCCTTCCCAGCCACAGGACCTCTATCTTAGAGGGGTTGAGTTTCAGTCAACTCTGCTCTAACCATCCACCTATGGCTTCCAAACAACTGGCAGATGTATCCAGGGGAATCCAGGCGGCTATCTATGAGGAAATAGAGCTGGGTTGTCATCTGTATACTGATGACAACCCAGCCCAAAACTCAAGAACAGCTGGGCCAGAGGGCATATGAAGATATTAAAATGTGAGTTCAGAGTTAAGCAGCGGTGTCTGAGGGCTCCATTACTTTTAATCTGTTTTTAAATGATTTAGCACTTGCTCTTAAATAAGCACATTTGCCAAAACTTAGAGCCCTAGAAATATGCATATTACTACACGCTGATGCTGCAGCTTTACTATCACAATCTCTCTTCAGGCTGTGAAGGATAATACAGTCCTTTTCTAACTATTGCTAGGAACAAGGTTTGATGCTAAACTCTGTAAAGTAAAACAATGTATTTTAGAGAGTAGTAGAGCATGTTAGGTCTATGGGGTAGTTTTCAACATGCATGAAGAAGAAGAAGAAGAGTTGGTTATTATATGCCGCTTTTCTCTACCCAAAGGAGGCTCAAAGTGACTTACACTCGCCTTCCCTTTCCTCTCCCCACAACAGATACCCTGTGAGATGGATGAGGCTGAGAGAGCCCTGATATCACTGCTCAGTCAGAACAGCTTTATCAGTGCTGTGGCGAGCCCAAGGTCACCCAGCTGGCTGCATGTGGGGGAATGCAGAATCGAACCCGGCATGCCAGATTAGAAGTCCGCATTCCTAACCACTACACCAAACTGGCTTTTGGAATTTTTGTATCAAACCTATGAGATTCCTTAGACTGGAATTTGTCCAGCATTCTGCTGAATCTAGGGCTCAGATAATTGCATTAAAATCGGAAACATAAAACAATGTTCTCAGGGGATAGTAGCCTGTTATATTATGTGAAACAAGATAATTTTTTCAGTTCATGGAATCAGGCTATAATAGAAATATTGAATTTTAAATGATGCCCAGAGAAAGTTTCTGTACTAGGGTGGCTCCTAGCCTGTAAGACTATCAAGCAGTTGATGATGAAGATAGATTGATATCAACGTTAACATCTGCTGGGTGCAAGAAATTCTAAAAAAAAACCTTCTATAAAAAAATATGAGTTTCTTCCTTTTAATGTGAAACCAGCTATATTCCCAGAGAACTAGCCTAATACAATGAAACACAAGTCACATTTCAAATACAGAAGTATGACCATAACCCTATCATGTATTAAATTCAGTTGAATGACCTATTACATATTGTTGATTCAGTCTGAGAAAGAGTCAATGCAATGAGAAGTAACTCTCCATTTTCCTTTCTCAGCAACACCTGTAGAACTGAATTGGGTATCATGCTAGGGAATTTGTAAGGGTCTGGTTCTTTGGTACATTAATGTAAGCTTTAATGCAAAAGAAGCATGAGAATGCTTCAACTGAATAATAAATAGTAAAAGCAGCTAATAAGAATGGTTTAATATGTCGCTTTGTGGTTTAATATGTCGCTTTGGTATCTAATATGTTCATTTGAAATGTGACATTATTGATTCTTTATAGAAATTAAAATGGCTCTTAGCATCTGTTTTAACTGTGTCTTCTAACTTTTATTTTGTATCTATAAGGAGTCTCATATATAATCTCATCACACACTGGGCTGAACTTGAAACCTATCACTCTAAATTTGGTTTTAGTTATTATAAAGTACATTATGTATGTGTTGGATTAATGTCAGATGGTACATAGAGCTTATCTTGCATTTCTCCTGGAGCATATATTGTAAAGTAATAATACCAAACTAAATACTTATTCATTATTATAATTATTAATACTAAATTTATTCAGGAAAAGGTGTATAATACTTGCCAGTATTTTTAGCCAAAATATCAAGTATAACCAGGGCTCAACAAATAACAGGTGCCAAGCTGCCATGGGGTCTAGAAATTTCTCTGTGGCAGTATTTTCAGCAATTCTCAGATAGTGCCATAGAGAAGAAGGAAGGAAAGTTCTGTTCCATTAATAGAGCACAGCTCTTAGAACATTAAATCCATAATCCTTGAAATTATGTCCAGTATAACAAGAACATCAGTGCATACTGCATTTACTGAACAACTCAAGTTGTCAGAGTGTGCGTATCCAATCCAGATAAATGCAAGTGCAGCTGAATGTATGTTGCAGAATGAGGGGAAATCTCTCCCAATGTTCATGTGGTATTAAGCATAATGTACAGTTTGGCTAGGCTCTGAAGATTCCCTTTTTCTCTACTTACTCTCCAGTGATATACTGGTGCCGTAATAAGCCTTCATCTGTTCTATGTAGAAATGCTTGCAATGACTCCAGTAATGCTAATAGAACTGTTGTTGGACTAGAACATCTGTGTAGCATGGTGTACAGTGTTGGTGCTGTGTTCACTATGTGCTATGATAGACTATATTAGACTCTTTTACATTGCATGTATTTTAATCCTGTATGTTTTAATTCTGACATTCATCAATCTTTCCCAGTTAGGTCGGGGGGGGGGGGGAGGGAAGAAAAATTGCATAACCTACGTCAGTATGTGTTGCCTCATCTGCAGCAGTATTTAATTAGGTAACCAAAAGAGAAAGAACAGGGAGAACAGTGTTTTGGCTTCTGTAACAATCACTTGATATCATCAATATATCTGCTTCCCAACATGACCACATTTGTGGATATTTAAATCTGGAGACTGAAGCCATGAATAGACAAGACAGATTGTGGACACAGAAGGGGTATAAATGAAATAAATAATGATCTAGAGCAGATAGAGGTAGTTTGGTTGGTCGGTGGGAAGGACAGAAGGAAGCAGGAAAGAGGGAGAGGCTAGAAGGGCTTTCAGAGGAAATAGTGGAGCAAAGGACATGTTCCCCAAATCTTTGAGGATCCCCTGCTTGTATATTGTATGACTACAATGCCTTCAGAAGCACAGTTTTCCCAATTTCTCATAACTAAAGCTAAGGGTTTTCTTCAGAAATTGGCAAGAATAGACTAATTAAAAGATATTGAACCTTTTGGAACTTCATCCTGGTTTCAGCAGCTTGTGTATCACATTAGCAATCAACCAGTTCTTTATATTTATATTTATATGGCAAATTAAAATAGAAAAATTGATAAAAAGCAGTATAAATATATTTTTTTAAATTAAGCAATGCTTCAGTCTTGTAAAAAGGTTATATTCTATTTCATTTCTAGTTCATGAACCTTACCAAAAGCATTCACTTTCTCATCTCCTAAAAGGAAGCTGTCTACAGATGAAGACCCATTAAAATCTCATTTTAACTCCCTTGGTTATTTTGAAACGGTTACTTGTTTTATAAAAACTATTTTTGTTTGCATTTTGTTTGCAAGTCTGCAGGAGTTTTTGAGTGCTCAATGTCTGACATAGAGATCCGCCAGCAAAACTGTTCTTTCATCAGATTGCAAATAGCAAATATAATAGCGACCCTTGGCTTCTGCTTTAAGCACACTGGAAACAGCCTCCGCATGGTGGCCATTCCCTGATAATTTCCAGAAGAGGATTTCGTCATCATTTGAGAACTTTTAGGAGTGAATCAGCAAGAAAAAGGAAGGGATACATAAAAGAGAGAAATCCTTCCTTACCTAGCCTTACCTTCTTTCTTGTAGACCTCTCCTTCCGTTATGGTGGTCATAGGCTGCTAGTAGTTGATCCCTAACAAGATGGCCATAATTTTGAAAGATTTAATTAAATTCTGGGTTAACCATACTTTTATTGTAGCTGACTAACTCATGATCATCAGTGTCTCTATTCCAATTAACGCAAATTAAAATCTGAAAATATAGATAATCCTACTTTTATAACATTAGAACAAATATAAATAAATTCATTGTAGACAGATATTGATAATTGGCTTAGCGCCACAGTCTTAAAAGATCACAACATACATACCTAGGCCCTGGTTCAAGATGAGGCTTGAGAGTGCATGTTCTTATCCGCATTACAATGAGGATGAAGATACATGCACTCATGCCTGTAATGCAGTTCCTCTCGACAAATGCCTCACAATTTAACCCATATCTTAATAAAGACAATCATTCATATCCAGCTTTTGTGTGCAGTTCCTGATCCAGGAAAGGAATCCATATCCATGGATTTCTCATTTCTTAGGAAGTATATTTCACTGATTATGAACACCACATAGTGAACACAGTTTCTTTTATCTGTGTAGCTGTGGGTTTCAGTGGTGTCTGTCCTGTAGTTTTGTCAAACATGTAAGAAACTTTTACCCATTTGTCCTGCTGATGAGCTGAGGGACTGCCATGTTTTACTTGTACAGAATGTATCGATACAAGAGCTTCAGGCTCAGCTTGAGCAGGAGGTGAAACTTCGTCAAGAAGAACAAGAAAAACTTACAGAGAGGATCATTCAGGTAAATACATAACTTGGCCACTGAAAAAGACCTTTGTCTTGAGAGAGATATTTTACTCTACTGTCTGTCAGTGGCTCACAATATTGGAATGAAGAACTTTAAAGCTTTCTGAATTGAGTATCATTGTTATTTCCTAGATGATTTTACTGTGAATTGTCTGGGTATACTGACTCTTGTTGAAATGAAGAGTAAATTCATTATCTTATTGCTACTACCAGAAATGATAAGTCTTACTTTTGCATTGTACTAACATCAAAGTTACTGGTATTTTTCTCACTGATTCAAGACTTTGGGATTCTTTTTCCAGATTTTTAGATATAGTTTAATTCCAGCTCTTAAAATTAGGGTTATAAATCACAAATATAACTGTAAGGGAATTAAAGAAGACATCTCTATAAATAGTATTTTAGTAGTAACATTTTGCATTAAGAATCTATTTGTAGACCATCTAGAATCATAGAATCATAGAGTTGGAAGGGGCCATACAGGCCATCTAGTCCAACCCCCTGCTCAACGCAGGATCAGCCCAAAGCATCCTAAAGCATCTCTAGAGTTATTTAAGATTATCACATTTCTGTAGATCATTATGGGTTAGAACATTTTTGATAGTGTTCTGCCTATTTTTTCATGACCTAGTGTAAAATACATGACTGCATCCTGTAGGTTTCATATATTAATTATTAGCCAATTAATGCCTAAATACAAGATTAATGTCAATTATATACTCTTTTTTTCATTCATTCACTAATAAGTTTTAGTATAAATAAATATGAACATAATTGATGTGATTTCTTGGCAGTTTTTCACGTATGTTAGTTCACTGACAAATAGCATTGAATGTGAGTGCTTGTAGAGCTGCAGTAATGACTGTGAGCTTCTTTGTTATGTGGCTGGTTGATAGCTTACCATATAACCAATTCCATAAACAACATTCAGTAAATGATGATGGAAACCTGAATATTTTAATACATTGCGAGATTACAGCAGGTCTCATAGTCTCCATGCGCATAGTTTTTTATGCTGAGATGCCCACTAATCAGTCCAAGATTAGGCCTTATTTTATCAATAATAGTGACAGTCAGCAGAGAAAGCAAAAAGGATAATTTTTCCACCCAAAGGGAGGAGGAAAAACTAGAACTACCAAGGCTATGGACTTCTATGGATTATGGAAAATACAGTCAGCAATGGAATTCATATACTGCATTAGTAGAATTAAGGTCATTTGGGGAACTTGGATGAAAAGGACATCATGGAAAGAACAAAGTAGATATAAAGGGAATCAAAATGTTTATGCTGCAGAAGTCTGATCTAGGTTGTAAAGTAAATGAGCTATGAATTTCCTAAGCAGGTTATTCACATACGGTTAATTAAATTAGGTCTAGAAACTGTGGTCTTCAGGTTTTTCAAAAGTCAGTTCCCTTGCCAAATTCAGTTAGCTGCTGATAATTAGAATTAGCAATTTTGATTTAGCTTGCCCAGCTAGGGGAAAAAAACAAATGTCAGAACAAACCCTTGAGAGCAGTTTCATATTGATGTTGTACATGGTTGTTCTGTTTAAAGCTGGAAGAGGACCATCTGCAAAGCCTACGGAGGAAAGACTTGGAAGTGCAAAGCTTGACTTTGCAGAACAAATTAGAAGAGAAGACGTGGAGTCAGGAGAAAAACCTGATGCATCAAGAACTCAGGCATTTCAAACAGAACACCTTTCTCTTGTATGTCAAGCTGAAATGGCTGCTAAAACAGTGGCGGCAAGGGAAGCAAGTGGAGGAGCAAGGAGAGTCCATACTTGAGGTAAGTCTCCTTTGTCATTTAATGGAGTGAAACTGCAAGAAAGAAGAGGGTACATATTCCATTATGTACAAAATACATTTTTAGAAATAAACTTGCTTTCCAATTCAGGTGACAAAGCAGCCATAACTGCAGAGCTGTTGGCAGTGCTTCATTAATTGTCAGATGGGGAAAATGCTGAAAAGGATTTTGAAGCTGCCAGCCACTGGCTCTTTCAAAAGATGCTTTCAGTGAAGAGATCTCTGATCAGCTGCTGGAAATTATGGGTTACTTCTAAACCAATATGTCTCCTACAAATACATGGAATAAATAAATACCTTTCCACCCCTCTTCCAGGGAAAGTGCCTACATTCTGGATATAAGTGTGTGCTGTTAAAGCACAAGTAGGGCTGCCATCCTCTAGGTAGGGACTGGAGACCCCTGAAATTACAGCTGATCTCCAGGATACATGACTCATTTATTTATGATTTATTTTCAGGATTGTTTCCACTTCTGAGAAAATGGCTGTCTTGGAAGGTGGATTCCCTCCCCATGCTCTAAGATGCCACCCTCAAATCTCCAGATCTTTCTGTACCTGGGGCTGGCAACCCTAAATCACAACCAATGTATGGCAACCCCAGCAAGGGGATTTTGAGGCAAGTCAGAAGCAGAGGTGGTTTGCCATTGCCTAATTCTGCAGTCTTCCTTGATGCCCCCCCCCATTCAAATACTAATCCTGATTAAGATCTGACAAGATTGAGCTATACCACACAATTCCCCACCCTGCCCACATTGGTAGAAGAGGTTAAATGCTTCAGTGTATTAACAATTTTAAATCAGTTGGGTGTGGTGTTAGCATTTTCCACAATGTGAAGGCCCCTTAAGATGGCTACTAAGAACACATTTGCTTAATACATTTGTTTACAACACATTTTCTTGCATTATTAGCAGCAGAGTTTTTAAAAACTGGAGAAATACAAGTAATGCCCTATCTGTCTTATCATTAGTAAAATGTATTTTCACACAACTCCTGCAGGCTCCCATTATAATAAATGGGAAGAGATTATTCTGCCTATAGACTACTCAACCACAATACCTCGGGAGGAAAATATGTCCATCAAATCCAAATAATTCTGGGTTTTTCCTGCAGTGCTAATGTATTTGTCATATCTGTGATGTAATTTAACATTTATTCATTGGTGTCTGTTTTATTAAAAGTAGGCAGTAGCAGTAATCTTTTGTAATTAATAAGAGAGCATGTTCTTTTGTGGATTGTTATTCTGTATGTTCAGTGAAATTCCATATAGAGGGCATTGCAAGAATTATAATTAACAGTAGATGCTACTGTGCAAACATTCGCCAAGAGCCAGCTTGGTGTAGTGGTTAGGAGTGCGGACTTCTAATCTGGCATGCCGGGTTTGATTCCACGCTCCCCCACATGCAGCCAGCTGGATGACCTTGGGTTCACCATGGCACTGATAAAACTGTTCTGAAAGAGCAGTGATATCAGGGCTCTCTCAGCCTCACCCACCTCACAGAGTGTCTGTTGTGGGGAGAGGAAAAGGAAGGCGGCTGTAAGCCATTTTGAGCCTCCTTCGGGTAGAGAAAAGCAGCATATAAGAACCAACTTTTCTTCTTCTTCATCTTAACATTAAAATGTCTTCTAGATCTTTTAAATTGTATTTTTAAAAATTTAAGTGATTTCATGCAGTTTATGAACAAATTGGCAATGAAAAAGAGGAAACAGCCTTGTCTCTTGCAGAGAGCCTTCCCTTTTTCTTCTCACCTTTCCCACCTTTACAGAGTGAAATGGGGAAAACACTGCCCAGTGCCACATGCTTATCCATACAGCTATGTCAATGCTTTCACATAGAAATACATCTTTATTCACTTTTCCTTTCAGCTGGAACATCTTGATTCCATGGCAGAATTCAGTTTTCAGTCTGAAAATAAGGGTGATGAACAAGAAGAAGAGGAGGACGAGGAAGATGTAGTGTTTGCACTGACCGATTACTCTCAACATTCCACTGGAGAAACAAGTGACCGTGGACCACAGCTACAGACTGCAGAATTGCTTCAGCATCAAAAGCAGGTATAGGCAGGCATGTGATTATTCACAAGAATCTTTGTGTTCTGTTGCCTTTCTTTTGAGCATAGACACAATTATAGCAATTTTAGAGATCCTGCATTTTAAAATGTTTTGTATATTATAATTTGCACTAATGCTGTAAGTGAACTATTACATTTCTTGTCAAGAAAAGTCTAGTTATTAGATAGTTAGAAGGATCTAGGCTCATCACACCGGAGCATCTTTGTAGCAATATACCATCTAACCATTATTGGGGTAGGGGAGCTTTTTGTTTAGTATAAGTAATTTAAGAACCAGAAATGTGTATGTGATTTTTTCTTTCTTTCTTAGCTGCAAGATGGGGGAAGTTGTGTGTTTGTTTTTCTAATTCACTCAAGTACTTTCACTGAATGTGCTTTTTAAAAGCTTGTTAATGCTGATGTCTTATCTTTTCCTCTCAAGTGAATTGAGAGCTTTACCTATTTGGAGCCTGACCTAGATTCAGGTCTTAGGTAAATACCAGTAAAATATATGGGAGTCTGTTTTCCAATGTATCCATTAATATTTTGGGTATAGTCCAGCTTTATTAAGATTATGACATTTGATTTTGATACAAACTAGCTTATACTTTCATTTGAAGAATATAAAAGCATATGTGCATGGATCCACAGAGGGGAAGGAGGGAGAGTCACACTGCTTCAGGTTGGAGAAGATGATTGCTATTCTCAATGACAAACAGAAAGTAAAACATTTTACAGTAGAGTTGGTGGGGTTCAAAAACTGTTGATTTCTTGATTTTGATCCAGCTTCATTAGGGAAATGGTTTGGCTACACCATTGCCAGGACAGAAATAGAAGAGTGTTATCGAAGGTATGACAGATCTGTACAGTAGCAGACTAATAGCATAGTGTGTTTTAGTTTAAATATCTATGCAACAAAGAGGTGACATTTGAAGCCATGCTGGTATAGTGATTTAAGAGTGCTGGACTCTAATCTGGAGAACCAGGTTTGATTCCCCACTCATCCACATGGAACCTGCTGGATGACCTTGCCCAGTCACAGTTCTCTCACAGCTTTCTCATCTTCACTTCACAAGGTGCCTGTTGTGGGAAGAGGAAGGGGAGGAGATTGTAAGTCACTTTGAGACTCCTTTTTGGTAGAGAAGAGTAGGGTTCTATGATATAAGACTGCTTCCATGATATCATAATATCTGCTATCTGTTTCTTTCGGATTTTTATTGCTGTAAATAAATATATCCGAGCATGCAATATCAACCAGGGTATCTGCAGTAGGGAAAGAACTAGGGGTGTGCATTCAACATAAATCAAACTGAAACCTCTTTACTTTTTATAGCTTCCTTGTCTTGCATTGTTAACCACACAGGCCTCCCTTTTGACTTGACAGTGCCTTTCCTAACCTGTAGAATGCATTTTATTTGGGCTTCAGTAGTGTGGCCTCCAAGAATCCTCTAGGAATTTAACTCTCTTGTATTTCCCTTTCAGCTTCCTTTTTACTATTCCCCTGGTTTTTGTAAATTTCCCTCCTTTGAAATCAAACGTTACAGTTTTGGATGTTAGGGGTAACTTTCTGTTGACCTAAATGCTGATCTTAACAGCATTGTGGTCACTATTCCCAACTATTGTAACAACTTCTACATATCTCACCAGGTCTTGAGACCTGTTCAGAGCCAAGTCCAAGATCACTACCCTTCTGTTTGGCTCTGTGACCAACTGTTCCAATGCACAGTCATGTATGATGTATAAGAATTTCATTTCTACAGCATGATTCAAGCACATGTTTACCCAGCCAGTTTGAGGGTGTTTGAAGTCTCCGCATATTGTACATTGTGAGCTCTCCTCAATTCCTGAATGTGAAGTTCTTTATTAGTATTATGATTGTGGTGTATATGGGAAAGGGGCTTCAATCCTCTCCCTACACCATTTTCCCAGCTGGGGTTCCTTTTGGACCTGTGGGCCATCCTTTGCAGAGAACATCTGGATTTCCTCAACTAGCAGCTCCCCGGGGATTATTTTAGGTTGGGAAAATGGTGAAGGAAGAGAGGCCACACAACCACTCTTTGCCACATACACCATGGTGCTGATCCTAATTAGGTACCCTATGTGTTGGAATTGAGAAAAGCCTACAAGTTATGTGTGACTGTGTTACATTTATTACAGTATGGTAACTAATTTACTGTGTAAAGAGGATACAGACATGGATTTGAGAACACACGTTGGCCAGGCTCATGTAGACTTCTATTCTTAGAAATCTTCACAAAATATCCTTTCATATCTTATAATAATTTGTAGCATGAGGAGTAAATACAGCTGCTATATGAAATATAGAAAACAATAGTGGAACATGATTCACACCCTCAGCAGTTTTTTTTTAAGGAATTGAGGAAACAAAAAGTAAAGACATCTATCTCTGCCTGACTTTCTAAAATCCCTGGGGGAGGGGAGATCCTAACAATGGTAATCTGATTGTTCACTATTGTTTCAGCACCCATTTAAAGCACTGAACAGGATTTCTTCTATGTTGGGCTGTTCAACAGTAGCTAGATATGAGATGGTTTTCTAAAATAATTTGTGACTGTAAATACATTATAAGAAGTGGGTCACAAAAGGGAAAGGGAGTTACTGTAATTCTTGAGTAGCCTGTGTTCATATTTAATGTTTTATGCTCTGACTGATACTTTCAACATCACTTGGACCCATTATGCACGGGGGTTTTAGCGCACATTCGGGGTGGAATGGCGGCGACTAAAATCACGGATAACGCACGGAGCCGGCTGCAACCGGCTGCAGCTTCGGTGCATGCCGCCGAAAAAGCCGCGTCAGTGAAACGCGGAAGAAAGCGCAGCTTCCGGGTGAGCGGGGCGCAACCAGAAGCGGCGCCCGGATCGGCGCGTGCATAATCGGTTACTCTGGGTTTTGCCGCCGTCGCGCCCCGCCCCGTGTATAACCGGTATGCGTCGCGTCTTCCCCCTCCGCTTTTTCGATGTGACCCAAATTCGCCGTTTCGGCGGCCGTGCATAATGGGCCTTGGTGTCCACAAAGACACATGAAATCTGAGAGGAGAATACAAAAACAGGCAGGGAAACCCTGGAACTTATGGAGCAGTGGCACCATGTCATGTTAGTTTATCCTATCCAACTTGAACTGTTTGTCCTCAGGAAGAGCTAGTCCGATATCTGTGTCATGTGGATGTAATTCGAATGGGAAATTTGTGCTTGGGAAAAGCACATTGTTCCTAACATCTACTTTGTCCCATGCTCTTTCTTGAATTTAGCCTACCCTGGAATGCCTGGAGCTTGGGTGAACCTATACTTGGGTGAACATAATCAATATAGCATCCTGGCTAGTCATTAACTGAAACCTCTCACCTTCACTTCAGTGAAGAATCCAGAAATGCAGAAAATATGAGTTTATACTACCCTAGGAACAGGAGGTATAGGAAATTAATTTAGATGCTAAATACTGACATATTTTTACAACCGAGCTTGATATTTTGGGTCCAATCTAAATTCTTCAGTTTGGATTTATTTTGGATGAATCAGAGAAATCCTGGGACAAGCAAAACTTGTTAGCATTTGTTCATTTGAAAGTTTTTTTTGCGGGGGCGGGTTCTTTAGAAGAAGGCTTAGTATATTTTCTATACGTATTGCTGATCATCCTTCATTCTACAGTTGACAAGTGTGCAGAAAACATTTTATCCCAAGGTGTTTGTAATTTTAAAACATTATCAAACCTGCCACTGCCATTACAAATAACATTTGCTTCTGCAGGCAAGAGAAAACCACCAACTCTTAAATGCCCTAAAAGTTCTGTTGGATGACTTTCGATCTGAGCTTCACGAGGATGAGCAAGAACGTCACAACCTCCAGCAGCAGTATGCCACCGACAAAGCTGCTTGGGAGGTGGAATGGACTAACCTGAAGTGTCAGTTGGAGCAGGTACGGTTCTCATAGTCTGAATCAAAAGGCAGGGGGCATAGGGAGAGTCATGTTTCTCAAAACGAAACTGAAGTTGACTGGGAGACAATTGGTGAAGAAATATTTTTCCTCCATACTGGATTAAGTAGCCAAGTTCAGAAAGAAAGAAAGAACTAGCCCAGTTATACTTTAGATGTTAACTGATTATCTTGGGATGGATTAATTTGAATTTTTGGGTTGTTTTAGTTTGTTGCATGAGTTAAAAGAGACTCAAGGGCCCACAACAAAGTCTTGACTAGGACATACATATTTAATTCACAGATAAGTAAGCCTTGTTAGGCAAGTTATTTTCTGTACAATAAGCCTGAAATAACTGTTATTCTTGTTTAATCAGGTTCTAGAACAGATTTTGATATAGTTACACCCTTCACATGTCTGTAAGTTCCCTGACCTTCTGCCACGTCATGGGTAAACAAACTGTGGCTCTTCACCTTTCTTCCAGATATATATCTTCATATACAGTCAGTCATTCTTTATAGCAGGGGTAGTCAACCTGTGGTCCTCCAGATGTTCATGGACTACAATTCCCATGAGCCCCTGCCAGCAAACACTAGCAGGGGCTCATGGGAATTGTAGTCCATGGACATCTGGAGGACCACAGGTTGACTACCCCTGCTTTATAGGATGCTTTGTCCAATTTTTTGCCCAAATGGCATAAAATTACCTCAGTCTTCTTGGTCCTGACCATTACTGAAAAAGGCTTCCACGTTGAGTTTGCTCCATTACTAACATTAACAACGAGCCATTGATAATGTATTTCTTGAGTTCTCATAGTTGAATGCCTCATTAGAAAAGGGTGTAATTATTTGTGTTTTGATGAGGAAAAGGTAGGAAGCTACTTGGTGTAAAAATGAAGGGAGGGAGAATAAGTCTTGCAGTTTGGGATTGTGCAGTAGCTAACCCTGCAGTCATAGATTGCCACAACAATACTGTTCTTTACACAATAGCTCAAGAGTAGGGAGAGTGTATCAGGTTTTTCTTAAACAGTTTGAGAAAACTGGAGGAATGACTGCTTCATAACTTCTTTCCGGTCATTGCTATCCAAATCACTGTAAGTGCCCCTGTAAGTCTTTAATTGTGAGAGACTTTCACGAATAGTAATTAGTGTCGTGTTAAACAGGGGCACACACAATTCTAAACACATTGATTTCATTGACTGTGCTTAACACTGCCTGTTAGATTACAGATTGAGCCTTTAGATGCATAAGATACCTTTATATGAATAGTGTGTTATAGTTATAGTGTTATAGTGTGTTATAGTTTCAAACTGACCAGTATTTTGAATATTTAACGTTTATGTGTGAAAATAATGGGGGGGATCTAAACTTGTTAGCTGAGCCTGATATGGGCTTTGCCATGAAAAAGAGGGTTGCAATAATATCTTCTATTTCATTTACAGCTGGAAGGGAAGAATGGGAAAGCACAGAGTGACCTTGGTCTGGATATAAAGGCAGCTTTTAAGAGGGAGAGAGAGGAGCACAAGAAACTGCTGGCTGACAATCACAAAATTGTGATGAACTTGCAGTGGCAAATCCAGCACAGCGAGAAGAACTGGTACAGAGAGAAAAAGGAGCTTCTGGAACGGCTGGATAAAGACCGGCGAGAGTGGGAGCAGCAAAAGAAGAACCTGCTGAGGAGGCTGGAACAGGTAAGTCAATGCCTGATCAACAAAATAAGTTATCTCAATAATTGCACTGCAACAGAGGAATTTCAGGGAGGTGCTTGAAGCACAGGGTGAGCCCAAGATACCCGCATTATTTCCCCCATGACAGATAATTAGAAGAACCCAGTGGGACTAAGCAGACAAAAAGCAACTTAAGTAGCATTGCTAAAGTATGAGATCACTCCCTAAAGATCAGTAGCATCACTAAAGTATGAAGATCAGAAGTCATTTCCTATCAGTTGCTTCTCTAAACATTAATTCTTGATATTGAAAATCCATTTTCTTCTTGCACTTTGAATGTTAGCAATTTTTCCTTTCCTGGTGAAAATCAAAATCCAAAGTTTAACAAACAAAAATAGACAAAATATTTTCTGATGGCCAAACTTGCAACTCTTGTGGTTATCAACGTGAGTTTCACATCCTCCTGCTTTTGTTTCCCTGTCTTTGGAACTGCCTCATAGTATAAGTAGTTCAGCATGAGCCAGGAGTTCAACTGCAGCAGCTAGACCTCTTGCATGTGACTAGGTCAACAGAATCTGAAATATTTTAAATCCTGGATGTTTGTACCAGGGCTGGATCAGCAAAGAGTCTTGTGTTCCTGGCTTTTCGTAAATGAATGTTTATGAAGATAAGCTTAAGAAGATAATGCTTATGGCTGCTTATAAAAGATGAGCAGCTACTTGCCAGGGGAGATGTTCCATCCGGGGCTGACTTCCCCCAGCTGCTCAGCCCTACCTCCTGGCTGCTGCTTCTGTTGTATTGTGATTGTTGCTCATTTTTGTTGCTGTTTGTTTTAGAAGCCACTTTGAGTCTTGTTTTGCAGGCAAAAAGTGGAACAAAATATCCACATTAATAAACTCTGCCCTTTCGTTTGTAAGCAGAATGTGTACCATCATTTCTGTTCCTTCTGAAAACTTGTCTATACCATGTTTTGCTGCAGTAAAGTGAATAATAAGGTCCTTGGTCTTCTCAACCCAGTAAAATCATTGCAAGGGCTTTGCTGCACTTGTGCACATCTTAATATGCCTGAAGTATGATATAGATGTGCTTTGAAAATCACATTTAAATTACTTGTTTTTCTGTTTGGGCATATGTGCCTGATCTTTCCTAGTGTCCCAAATGACTTCTTCTCTCTCCCACTAACAGCCATGTATCACTGAATGTCTTATAAAAGTCTGCATGAGTTTCCGACAAGCAATTGAGAAATCTAGAAAGATTGTACAATTCCCAGAGGACTCAGAAGTCAGGAATATCAATATACAGTTACATATGAACCACTGGGTCTGATAAACAATCCTTTTTATAACAGGAAACATTCAGAGATTAGTGGGTCTTTAGTTCAATAGCTTCTTAGCAATTAGCTAGACTTCCTTCCTGTAGCACTTCCTGAAGCACTTAGCTTCTGTATAAAATATTTTGCAGCATCTTCTGTCTCTTTTGAAATATACAGAATCTAAAATATCATAGCACAATAGATACGATTACTATAATTGTTGGCCATATATCTTTTGTGTTTGCTTTCACTATAATACATGGAAAAGAAATGCCCACAAATTTGTGAAGCATAAAATAGATCATTTGGGATAATTAGGGAAATAGAGCTTAAGCGCAGAACCACAATGACCTACATTTTCTGTGCTTCTAAATATTCCGTTTCAAGATAATTAATACCGTGTTATTCCTTAGAGATGCAACAGCAGACCTACTTTTGCCTTTTTGATTGTGATTGTGTTAGGTTTTTGAATCTGTTAATTTCTGTTTAATTATGAAGAGGAGCTGTTTCTCTTTCTGATATATTTCCATGCACACACCCTCTAAAAGTTATGGCAAGTCCACGCTATGAAGGAGGGTTTGGATAAGAGAGATGAATTAAGCACAAATAATCCCAGCATGACACCAAGATCTCGCATTGTCCTCAGAATGACCGTACATGAGGCCTCTGGACATCAGGAACATCACACACTAAGTGCCAGTGACAGTCAACATAATATGCAAAGATACACAAATACTTCTCAACATGTTTTCAACTCTTTTATTAGAACGCTTCTTAAACTTCCTGTTGTGAACTGAAACAACACAACTGTCCCTTGTAATTGACATGAAGGCTGTGTCTGTTATATGAATAAGTCCTAATCTAAAAAAAATATTAGAATCACACATAAGGCTGCCTTATACTGAATCAGACCAGTGGCCCAACACGTTGAGTCTTGTCTACTCTGACTGGCAGCCACTCTCCAGGGCCTCACACTATTATCATTATTATTATTATTATTATTATTATTATTATTATTATTATTTTGTTGTTGTTGTTGTTGTTGTTGTTGTTGTTGTCATTGTTGTTGTTGTTGTTGTTGTTGTCATTGTCGTTGTCGTTACTATTATTTTATTTCCATTTATATCCCATCACTCCAACATAGTGACTCGTGGCAGGTCACAAATGTCTTACAAAGCCCCATAAAAATATAAAACTGTAACCCCCATTAAAACCTAATTAAAATCCCCCAGCAGCGACAAAGCTCCCTCCCCCTTGCTCACAGACTGTTAACCACCTCAGGAAGATTGCCAAACAGCCTATTGTGTGATGATTTTAACTGAAGATGCTGTGGATTACACCTGGGATTCTCTGTTTACCAAATAGATGTTCTACCTCTGAGCCACCGTACATGCCCAAATAGAGTACATGATAGATGATACAGTCCAAATCTGTCACTTCAGTGCATACGCATACAAGCATTCTGTCAGGAACTGCTCCTGCAACATTGACTCAGGCAAGAGGAGGCTTCATTGCTCTAGCCTGCTGTGACTTGGTTGTATAGAGTAAAGTTATGTTGACAGGATGGTGGAAACTGGCATGTTATCTGGGTGCTAACTGGGTGCTAACTGGGCCTTGGGTGCTAACTGGGTCGTTTGTTCTCTTGGGAAAGAAGTGAGCCTGCCTTTATTAAATTGGGGTGTGGTAGAGTGTCATGGGGGGTGGAGCAATTGGGGAACATGTTGATCTGTATGTAGCTAACAGATTGGTTTCAACAAGAATCAGCATGTATTCTGTTCTGCTTTATCAATAAACCACATTTTGCTGCTATGCCAAGTCTGGTTCGTTGAAGCGTCCATGGGAACGTGACAGTGGGAACATGACACATGCACACCACGTAGTTGGACTTTTTATTAGAATTATCTTTCATTCCTTCCAGATCAGTGCTATATAGCTGCTGTAAAAAACTGCCATGTGGATGCATTCCTAAGGGATATAATTAAGAATGAAAAGAACCATGTGGATATGATCCTACCGAAAAAAACTGAACACTCAAAGGACTGCCATTTTGGTCCTGTTAAGTTGCTCCTTGAAATAGCTTTGTTTCTTGACTAAAAGCCAATTTATCTGTTTTTCTTAGGGATCATCAATACAATTGTTTAGTTCATTTCATACAAGTATTACAGATTGACAGACATATGAGACCAGTTGAATACACAAACTGGGACAAAATATTGTGGAAAACACAGGATGCTAGCATACTGAATGGAGCAGAAAAAGAGCATATAAATGTTATAAATAAATATTGAAGTTTGAATGAATTATCAATTGAAGTATCATTTTTATTATTGTTTTCACTGGTTCAGAAGGTCAATTCCAAAAGAGGAGACAGCATCCTTTGTGACTCAAAAGAAACTAGCCTTCATTCATTTTCAAATAAAGGGAGCCATCATGTGCCTCGTCCAATGGGATCAAGATCCTACTCTGATTCAGACACCATGCAATTTGAAGATCGATCACTGTCAAAATTGAAGGAAAGTGACCGGTGCACTGCCACAGAAAACCTCTTTCTAGACACATTGTCCCTTGATTCTCCTGATGATGCTGAGGAACCACAGACACAGAAATTGGAGCAAGATAGGTTTTTAAGTTGTGCAAGCGAGGTATGCTCCTCACTTTTATATTGTCAATTATATTGTAATTAGTTCTGCTGCTGTTCTTAGTTTATAGTAATTCATTGCCAAATTCAGTCCAATTTTTGAGTTTGTTACCTGTTACAAACTGAAATAAAATATAATAGTGTACTTTAAAATTCCTGAAAATCTTTTGAAAACCATATGAAGGAGCATTACTTCCCTACATATTTTGGTAATTAGATGAATATATAGTTTCTCCACATTCTTCTTCCTATGTGTAGTGGAATGCAGAGGCCTTGGTGGACCTTTTCTGGGCAGGGCTGAAGGTTCTGGGGGGCAGTCTGTTTCCCCCCCCCCACCTCTGTCTGAGTGGCTAGGGACTTTGACACAGCGGCAGAACTGTGAAGAGATTATTAGGGACAAGAGTTTTAATTTGATTGGGCAACCACTGGGTGGATGGCCAATCAGAAGCATACAGGCTCCAATAAGCAACCTGATTGGCCCATATCCGTTAACACCAAACTCTTCCCAAAAGCACTTACCCCTTTTTTATATACATATATGGTTACAGATGTTACATCATGGATGTCTGATTTGTACAGCCCCACAATTTTTAGGGAGAAGATACTGAAGAAAACATTGTCCAATCTGCTGTTAACATTAGGATTGGTGTGGGATAGTGTTACATTTTGCCACATATAATTTGCATTTTACCATGACTTTTAAAATTTATGATTTAATTTCTAGATTGCCCCTCCCCGCAAGTGGGCTCATGGTGGTTTACAACAATAAATTGAACATTTAAAACCATAACACAATAAGTCATAATAAAAAACAATAAAACTATACAAGTGCTCTGCCATTCCACCAACCGCCACTGTCTAACTGGCAATTTTAAGTGGTACAGTGATGGAATATATTCCAGGGGGCTGAAGCCTAGAGTAGTGGAAATACAGGAGAAGAGGAAGGCATCTTTAAACTCTAAATCAGATTCTTTGGATAAAACATCCAGCTGATCGTGGGAATAATGGTTGGGTAACATAGTTGCTATGACAACACTTAGATGCTGTGAAGAATCTGTACAGCATTCCTCATATAAAGAATAGTCTGCCTACTCGTTTAAAATCAATAGTTTAATGAGTTGAGTTGATGAAAGTTGTGGGAGTTTGGCAAATTTATACTGATATAATATGTAAAAAAGGTTGGTTTTATTTTAATTTCAGTGTTCTAATTCACCAATATCAGGGTAGCTCAGTAAAGAATTGTACTTGCAAACATGATTTGTTATCTCTGTAATCAGAGCTTTAAAAATTCTCTAGTAAATTGAGTTCTAATTATGCTGTGTAATGCAATGGGGATTTATTGATTTACTTAATTTATACTAGCTAATCCAGTTGGGAATGATCTATACACAGGCATGTAAGGAAAAAATCCCCTCTAATTGCCAAAATATGTGAAAAAGAAATCAGACATGTTCTTCAAAGGACTTTCAAAAAATATTGAGGAATACTCCAAGTTAATGAAAATATAGCCCACTGGGCACAAGATATATCAATACACCCAAGTACAACATTAACTTTTAATTTTACTCTCAGGAAGAAGAAATGCGCAAGGGAAATCTTCAAAGGTAAGTAAAGAGGGGGAAAAAGCACAAATACTACTAATCAGCAAATTGCCTTTCCACTTAGCTCTGATCAGAATTGGGCTCAGACACCCAGGGCTGTAATAAATCAGCAAAATAGTTTGGCTGGCTTTGTGTACCTCCTTCCTCATACCTGATTCCTCTTCTGGCCTCGTAGTGGCAGCTGGTGGCAGCAGTAGTTGGCTGGCAGTCAGCAGATGGGTAGTGCTTCTTTGTCATGGCCTCTCTCGTCTCCTGTAGAGCCCCAGATGCTGTTTTGAGCACCCTAGGAAATGTAGACCACAGAGTGCTGTCACATTACATGCTGGGTCCACCATAAGTGTGTAGGTCACCTTAACATGTAATCACTCAGTCTGGGTATTTTCCTTTATTTTTTCTCATTTCATATTGATAGTAAGGAACCCCTGGCTCATTCCTCTGCATCTGTTCTTCTCCCATTTGCCCTCATTGATAAATATTTTGTTGACCGTATTATAATGTAGTGTGTGTTTGTATTTTACTGTCCTAAGCATAAATTTAAATGTGAATTTATTTATTTTAGTTAAATTCATATTCCACCCTATCTGTACAGACTCAGGGCAGATTACAACCGAGATAAAATTACATACATAAAATGCAAAAAATACAAAATAGAAATTTGAATAAATTTCAATTAGGTTTTTAAAAACATTAAAACAAAGGATTAAATACTAAAATTGCCTACAGTGTCTCTCATAGGAGAGTAACTCTCATTAGGAGTTTTAGCTTGATGGGATGCTGGCAGAGAGGCAGTAAATTCAGATATGGCTTCAAGCCTCAACCATAGTATTATTTAGGAATTTCCAAATACACTAAATGTGTCCTCATGTACTTCAGCCACAATAGTGCTTCCTCTTCTTTTTTCATATGCAGTAATATTATAATATCATAACGCTGTCAAAAAAAAAAAAGAAAACACACTGGGAGCTATATGAGAAGATATCTACTCCTGGAAAGGCAAAACGTAGTACAGAAAGTTTGACAACAACATTTTTATGGAAAGAGACCAAGTTATTTTACTTAAATCATAGTTTTTTGTGATGCTTGAAAAGAACCCATGAATGCCCAGTGATTCATATATAGGAAATAATTCATTAACTGTGTCACATTTTTCAAGGCCTTTTAAAAATACTTCCTTGTGTCACACTTTGCTCTTTCTTGACCAGTACTAAATCCTCCTTTTGCTACAACTTTGCTCACCACTCCCACTGAAATTTAGCACATTTTATTAATCCTTTTCATTTTCTACCAGGAAATGTCAAAAACAGTTGTATATGGGATTAGTTGTATTATCTTCAGTTAGAAAACAGGTCTCCTTAAAATGGCTTTAAATTTCTAAATTTTTGAAAATTGGAACAGTAATTAAGTGTTTCTGATTCTTATGCAGCAATGTATTTGGCAGAATTTGTGGTTGTGTTAATAATAACTTCTTTCACTTTATTAAATATTGTATGTGTGTTTCTTCAGGGCAATGTCGGTTTCCTCTATGTCAGAGTTCAAACGCTTGATGGATATTTCTCCTTTTCTTCCTGAGAAGTCTCTGCCTTCCTCTAGCACCAAGGAAGATATAACACCTCCATTATCCCCTGATGATCTGAAATATATTGAGGAATTCAACAAAAATTGGGATTACAGCACATCCAGAAACCATAATGGAGATGCAGAAAGATCTACAGATGCATGGGCAGAGAGGACTGAGATTGGGAAGGCAGGGAATAATTCAATTCAAGATCCATTCCAACCCTCTTCATGGTACCTTACCACCAGTGTTACCATGACAACTAATACCATGACCAGCCCTGAGCACTGCCAGAAACAGCCACTGTGGAGCCAGGTTGTCACAGAGAAAATGGGAGTTAGGGTCTTTCATAGTCCACCCATTGTCCGTAGATTTGATAATTCAGTGATAGCTGGTAATGAAGGAAAAGGCCAGCCTGAGCCAGACTTTTTGTTTCCTGTGGCCAAAACTAAAGGGAACATGGGTGAAACTAAAGGTGCTTCTTCAGAAGTATTTGGAAGATGGTCTTGTGAACTCTCCAAACATCACAATGATTTCCTAGAAAGTAATCTTCATCCTATTGAGCGTCGTATTTGCACTACTGTGGGTTTTGCCTCATCGTTGCACAGTCTTGAAATGTCCAAAAACATGAGCGATGATATGAAGGAGGTAGCTTACTCTGTCAGAAATGCAATACGTTCAAATTCAACAGATCTTCAATTCAGAGACACAGCTTGTCAGACGAATGGAGTGAGAACTATGGGAACTCAGACCACTCAAACAATCAGTGTGGGCTTGCAAACAGAAACTTTGCGTAGTATCACTAGCAGTCCACACAAGTGTCTGACACCAAAGGGTGTATCCACACCTGTGTCATCACCATCAAGAAGCTTAAGAAGCAGACAAGTGGCCCCTGCTATTGAAAAGGTCCAAGCCAAATTTGAACGCACATGCTGTTCTCCCAAATACGGTTCCCCAAAATTACAAAAGAAAACCTTTTCTAAAACTGATCAACTGAATAATCGGACTTTACCAAGTACGCCTCAGAAAGGGTTCAGTGAATCTGCTTGGGCCAGATCGACTACAACAAGGGAGAGCCCGGTTCATACCACTATCAATGATGGCCTCTCCAGTTTATTCAATATCATTGACCATACTCCTGTGGTTTATGACTCTCTACAAAAATGCTCTAGGTCCTGCAGCCGTTCTAGGTCAGCAGAACCCAGATCAGAACTGGAGCCCATGCAAGACATGTGCACAAGTCTCCGTGGAAGATCACCCAGTCCCCTCCGTTTGGGCACAGAGCAACAAAAGGATGAAGGTGCTGAGACAATGAGTATCAGACAGGATTTATCAGCTCCTCCAGGATATACTCTTACAGAAAATGCTGCCAGAATCCTGAACAAAAAGCTTATGGAGCATGCCTTAAAGGAGGAAAAAAGGCTAGCTTCACCCAGCCCTCCCTGTCTTAGCAATGAAAACAGCCCAGGAGAAATGGTCAAAGCTGAATCAGGATCCATTGAGGTAATGAGTTTTGTCCATTTCCAAAACATTTTTAGATATTACATTAAACAGATTTGTGAGCATTAACTGCCATGGATATAAATCAAAGGGACTAGAGTTGCAGTACCTGTTACAGACAGTACATTCTGGGAGAAATTTAACATAACAGATTCTTTGTCTCCCTGACGTCAAAGATTGGGGAATGTATGTATACAAAAGAGAAGAAGTATGTGCAGATGAACTGAGCCATGAGATGTCCATATCCAGTGAAGTGGCACTGTATTATTTCAGTTAACTTATTGGTTCAGTTAAATTTTACATCCAACTGGAATGCCATGACTATAGGTAGATATTAAAATATCTAACAAGTATATTGTGAATGTTGCATATATATCAATGAAATTACTTGTCATAAAGCTTGGATTTTTATTATAATCTTTTTAGAAACTAACTAGTCCTTACCCCCATCCTTAGCCACCTTTCAAGAAGAAGCTGGCTAAGGCCCTATTCAGATTAAATTGAATGTAATTTTGTGGAAAGTTGTCATACTGATAATAAGTTCGTACCTTTCATTAAATAATATTTGCATTTGGTAAAAGTCCAGTTATGAAGTGTTGCTGAGCTGGTTTCACACAGTAAGAGACAGGAGTTACTTGAAGTGATATAAAGAAGTTTAGAAAAAGGATGTATGAGTTATTCACAGTTTGTCTGTCTGCACTTCTGGGTCTCATCTAACAGATTCATGGTGCAGCAACAAAATATTCATCTTCCGTGAGCAAAGCTGTACATACCTCCACTTTCAGATACAATTTGGGAAAATGAGGTAAGGAAGCAGGTTGCTCATGCTGCTTCCATGAAACATCAACAGAATAAGTAGAGATGAAGTGTGTTCTGAATACATTTAAATGGAATATACACACTTTAAGATATATAAAGCCCGTTTTTTATGTGGAACACATCTTCTGGTACACCCCTGAAATGGAAATGGCTATGGACATAATGTCCACAGTCGTGCCCCAGGGAGTGTACCAGAAGAGGCAGGGAGGCGGCCAGCAGAGGAGACAGAGGCAGAGAAGCAAGGCCTAGCACAGAGCCCCGCTCAGTGTTCTGCCATCGCTGTTGCCCATCTTCCAAGGCTGGTCCCAACTTCAGGAGAGCAGGACTGGCCAGGAATCTAATCTAAACTGTTACAGCCTTGTTGAGACTAGGCTGTCTAAGCAAGGACATCAACAGCGGACAACTTCCGCTGGGAAAAGAAGGGAGGCTTGGAGCCTGAGGACAGATTTACAGGTTTACAACCCCCCACCTTGCCAGGCTCGTAGGAAACGTAACTAACGGGCATGAATCGGGGTTCATGAGATACTGCCAGCCATCTTCCAAGGCCAGTCCCACCTTCAGGAAAGCAGTACTGGCCTCAGAATATGGCTGCCGGTGGCAGAGCAGCAAGGCCCAGTGCAGAGCCCTTCATGGTACTCTGCCACCACTGCCCATTTTCCAAGGCCATTCCTGCCCTCAGGAGATTGGGACTGGCCTCAGAAGACGGCCAGCAGAGGAGGAGGCAGCAGAGCAGTAAGGCCCAGCAAGGAGCCCTGCTCAGTGCTCTGCCACGGCCCATCTTCTGAGGCCGGTCAAACCCTCAGGAGAGCTGGGACAGCCTCGGAAGGCAGGCAGCAGTGGCAGCACAGCCAGTGGGGCTTGACGCCGGCTCTAAGCAGCTGCCACCTAGGCCAAGAAGTTGCTTGTCAGAAACATTTATTTTGTGACAGGCTAACCAGAAACAGCAGCTTGGATATCATCACTAGATACACAGAGAGCATGTTTACACAATGTCATTTCCTACAACTATTGTCACCAAATTTACTTTTTTATAGAGGACAGTTTTAGACCATTGTCTTATAAGATGGGAAGTGTCCAGGAATGTACCTCATGCAGTCCAGTACATGATTTTTTCTAACATATTTTTGAAAGTCCTGCTATCTTCAAAGGTTATCTGATCTATTGCTTTTGCTTGATTCATGTTCATGTGTACCTTCATGTCTGAAATCTGTGTAACTGTTTTGGATCAGGACTGTGGCATGATTGTATATACTTTAAAACACAGCAGCAAAACAGCAAAACCTATATTTGTAGGGTTTTTTCCTCCTGCATGAGAGTCAATAGCACAGTGTCACATATTAAAATGGCTCTTAATTAAAAGATTTTCTTCTAATTATAATTTGGCCCTGCTGATGGAAGTGGGCTTGTAGTTGGAGTTCCAGTTCAAGCGTTACGTCGCTGGAGGGGGGCATTTTGTAGTAACTTGTTTAAATATGTAAAATATTCACATTCCACACTGATTATACTCTTGTTTTTTAACCAAGTGATCATAACTGCTTTAAATTGTCTTCATCACAATAATAATAAATCAGTAGAATATTCTTTTATAATGACTCACACAAATTGAGAATTAGTTACATTAATAATATTGCACTTAATTTGGAAGTGGCCAATAACAGTAAAAATATTCAACAAACATTGAGTCAAAATTATCACAAATGTAGGGGTTGTTTCTAATTCGGCAGCTCTTATGGCCTGATAATTTTAGAATAACAGCAGTTTGCTATACTCCTGGCTGAGGTCCTCTGAACAAACTCATAGTCTGAAAAAGATTACAGGGAAATCACCTAAAATGAGATAGCTGCCCTAGCCAGATACACATAATTCTAGGGCTCTTTCTGGACATAGGAGGGGTGTCTTGTGGTGCCTTGAATGCTGCTTCCAGACACAGTTCTCTAAAGCCTCAGTCATCAGAATTTTTTGATCCCCCTCCCTATACCAGACAGATGACCTTATGCAGTGACCTTTGAAACTTTATCCAAAACCATCTAAGTGGATTGTTTCAGTTCATGTGGCTATCAAAATGGCATTCAATGGCCTTGGGTACACCACTCTCAACCTTATTTCTTCACCTATTTAGCTTCCAGAGGTAGCTGTCCAAACATATGGGTTACATAGATGGATTTTTTTTAGTATTCTGCATATTCCACCATTGCGTACAGGAATAGAGAACTTTAGAATGACCGTTTATGCACTGGAGGTTTCATGCCTGGCTGCAAGCTGGAGTTTTAGTTGTGGCAGGTTGCCCCACCTCTTCCTGCACCCACATGGGGGAGCATTTGGCCTGGTGCACCTCATCCGCTCCCGATTTGTGCTCCTGCACAGGAGCTGGGGCAGTGAAGTTATCAGCACATAAATAGTCAATGTTTGACTTCAAATATAGAACTTTTGTAAAGTATTACTTTGTGAGAAGGGGTAGAGATCACTTACAGCAAATAAGTCTTGGAAGTGAGTATGCTGTGGCTTCCATTTAGATTGCCATTGCTTAACTGGGTTTCACCTAAAATGGCATGCTGTGCAAAGTAAAGTATCATGTCAGTACTGCTACTTTCATAGTTACTTTCAGTCTCATAGTTGACTTCACTTCTCTTTCCCTAATCTGATAATACGAATAGAAGAATTTGTTTTTGTGTGGCTGATGTGATGTATTACTGATTTGGAATGCCAGTTATTAGCTTATTGCTATTTCATTTGTGCTTCTTCCTACAGTTTCTTCAAATTTTCCTATAAGATACCTTCTATGATTCTTTCTACAGTTTGAATGCATCTGTTTTTGCATCATTCATATAGAAACATATACATAGTAGGAATAGTTTCATAACTAGTTTACCCTGTTCTAGGGCAGTAGCTAAATTCTTGTTTATAAGGTAAAGGTAAAGGTATCCCCTGTGCAAGCACCGAGTCATGTCTGACCCTTGGGGTGACGCCCTCTAGCGTTTTCATGGCAGACTCAATACGGGGTGGTTTGCCAGTGCCTTCCCCAGTCATTACCGTTTACCCCCCAGCAAGCTGGGTACTCATTTAACCGACCTCGGAAGGATGGAAGGCTGAGTCAACCTTGAGCCGGCTGCTGGGATCGAACTCCCAGCCTCATGGGCAAAGCTTTCAGACAGCTGCCTTACCACTCTGCGCCACAAGAGGCTCTTCTTGTTTATAGAATACAATTTTTACGAATGGCATTCTTTTATTTCATTAAATTTCTGTGTGAATAGTAAGTAATGAATTTTATATACACGAACTCTGAAGAATTATTTGGTCTGGCTCTATTTGGTTGCTCCCACAAAAGCATTATCAAAATTGTTTTCCTTGGGCTGGCAAGTTCTTTGTATATATCAGCAATCACACTGAAAAATGGGAGTGCTGCCGAAGAAAATCCAGGAGCCCACATTATCTGCCAAGAAGGCGGCTAGCTGCTGTGTTACTCCTGACACTTCTTCTATTATGTTCCCAATGACATATTGTGCGCACTGCTGACAAACAGGTTGAAGGGAAATAAAATATAGCATTAGAATGCTTTGTTTGTTTGTTTGTTTTGCTGCCATTTCTAAATAGGGTTTCAAAAGGTGGAAGAGCAGATGCCACAAGATGCAATTAACCTTCCAGAGCTTTCATGTACATTTCTGGCAACATGAACTATTACTGACCTTTACATAAATAAATAGACAAAAATTCTGAGATGAGTTGGAATCTGTTTGTAAATATACTAATTCACCAGGTACACTCTTTTAAGGCCTTGGATAATGCTAAATTTGGAGGAGAGGAGGTTACCCCTTTGCTTTCTCAGTGTATGGTTAACAGTTTGCTGCCTTTTTCTATTTGGCCTATCTAATAAAGGCTGTAACACTTAATGGTAGTAGTGAAATCTGAAGGACTCTTCAGTGCAGACTACAAATCTCTCGTTTAAGTATTCTTTCCAATCTACTTCCTCTTTTTTTCCTCTGTCTGTCTTATGTCCAGAACCAAACTGTCTTACTAACTGCCCCTTGGGGAACCTAACCCTGCCTGCCTCACTGCTGTAAGTCCTTTCTACCTTTGTTTTCAGAAATGTTTTATTTTACAGGGTGGAGAAAATGTAAGCTAAACAAGCAACAGTGTTCCTTATAACTGGCATAACATTGAATTCCATGTGTAGATCAGGACCATGTGTATAGAGCTCTATTCTTAATATTCCCACTGAACATGGTTCTAATGGTAATCTGTAGAGGGTTTAAACAGTTATTTAATCTTAAACCAAATACATTCCATGGAACCAATTTGGTTTAATTCATACTCTCTAGGTTTAGCTTGGCCATAGTGTACTTTTAAGTGGATTTTTTTTAATCATCATGCATTTTCTTATGATTTACAGCATTAACTACCAGAATTGGCAGTTTCATAACCAATGGGGCAAAGCTGTCTTTGTCCACCAACCATGGTTAGGGTTATGTATTAGCACCACTCATTATGCTTAGGAAGTTAAAATACATGAGAATTCCAAAACTCAAGAAGATAAAACTTTAAATAATCAGTATTTCAACTTGCCTAGTTTCTACAGACTAGATTCAAATTGTCTTATTTATTAAATGTTCGCAATTTTTGCATGGTAGCATAGTCATTGCAGTAAACTCAGATGAAAAGAGAGCATAGGGAAATGCAAAGAACATTACACATAATAAGAACAGGGCTGAATCTGCACTCACATTATTTTTCCACTGTGAATCCTGCTGAATTCTGATGGATCTGAACTTGGTTTTTCCAACTAATCTGCAGCCTTCCTTTTACTTTTACTTTTCCCCAACTCAAAACAGATCCCAATAATACGCTGCCTTCTGCATTTAATTGTCCCAATTGCCAGTCTCCTCTCTTTTTCCCACTTGAGATAGGGGAAGCTAGAGTGCAGTGGGGGGGGGGAGAAGTGAGGGTCACATGAAGCTCCAGCCAGCATTGAAGGAGCACAAGGGCTTTATCTCCTGCCTTTTGTCTCCCTACTCTATAGTCAGAGCAAGCAGGGGAGGGACAAGTAGAGCATGAGGCTGCTTGTTTATTTTTTTTTCTGCCACCTGCATGAGCGTAGGGAGTGGAGGCATCAGTGTCAGGAGAGAGTGGGAGGGGAGAAAATCCAAAAGACAAATCTCTGCTCATAGAAGTGTTGGCTTTTGGAATGTGGTCAGTTAAAAATCGACCCCAAAGTGAGGGAAAAATAAAACTTGCAAGGAAATGGCAACCGCGAACCAGTCTTCCTGCAGTCTTTGAATTGACACCAATCAGCAGCAGACTACCACACTACATCATTGTTGAAGGTGAAGTGAAGGGGAAGGAAGTTAATCTAGCAAAACGCCAACATCTACGCTTGGGGCTTTCGGAACACTTTTCTCAGATGTAACAAGTTATATCCACTTCTGGATATCGTGGAGGAAAGGTAGTGTCACTGCGGACTTGATCGTGGATGTTGCAGAGATAAAATTTAAAGCACTCAATATCAAAATGAAAATTGAATAAGGTGCAGATGGATTTTTTTAAATTCGGGCTGACAGAGGATAAAAAGCTCAGTGCAGATTCAGCCCAGGTCTCTCCTTCATGCTCAATGAAATCTTTAAGAGACACACAGCAAGCCTTGGCTTGTATATGTGCAAATATACAAAATGTGAGCTGTGAAGCACCATAGAAGAAAAGTTTTACTTTTAATGTGTCATAAACATTCAAAAGGCAAGGAGAGGCAGGCTCACCCCTCATCTCCCCCCCCCCAAAAAAGAACAACAACTCTGGCAAACCCCACTTGTGTTCATCCTAGGAATTTTGTATACAAAAAGGTCCCTTGGTATAGAAGAAATGGGTGCAAATGTTGAAATAAGGTAACTTCACATTGTTTGTATAACAACAAAGACATTTTAAATATAGCACAATCTGTTATGGTTTCATCCATAGGAATGATGATTTGAGTTGGGAAGGCAGTTTCTGTAAAACTCTTTTAAACATTGTTTTCTATGCACACATTTGAGGGAAAAAATGTCTACAAATTAGTAATCATTCTGGTACACAGAATATATTTTGCACTTCCAATACAGTGCAGGTGAGACTGCGCATTGCAGGTATGTTTGCCATATGTACACTACTCAACTCTCACTATGCACTGTTAAAAGTATAGAGTTTATCCTTAAACATAATGTGACTGTATAAAAGGGCCACAGTCATTTGTGTTTCATGCTACATATTGCCATGTGTTCACCAACATACACTTTCTTTTCATGCTCAGTAATATTCACCAAAAGGCCACCCAACAGACCTCTGCTACAAAACACAAATCAATCCTTGATGAGAAATCTGTTTATCTATGGACTCAGTGCCATTCTTCACTCAGTTACTAAGAAATGCTTGCTTGCTACTTAGTGCAATGCAGCTCAGCCCTCTTATACACTGGATAAATTCAATCTTGTTTGCTGTAAGAGTTAACACTATATAAGCATCAGACTTAAACATAACCATGTAAGGCAGAAACTTACCAAACATCCACTGAGGGAAGGCATAGCCATATACAGAGTAATTGGAGCGCACAAAAAAAGTTCTGTTGAAGTTGGCTAACAATATCTGATTTAAAGAGCTGAATGAAATGGGAGAAAGTTGATTGGAAAAAAATTAGCTCTGAGATTTATTTCCATTTTATTAAACACAAACTGCATATCCAGTTGTCTGGAAAGTCATAATATCAGCAGCTAGAAGATAGTTTGAAGCATATTACCATCCAATGGCAATTTTAGCAAACTGTGCCCTACCAGTTATGATTAATAAACTGTATTCTTATTCAATGTTGATTGATGGGCTTCTAGCATAAGCACTTTGTAGACTTTTTAATTGTGCATACTCTCATGTATTTCTGGTACTCCTGGTTTATATTTACCTCATGTTAGAATCGTAATATAATATTCTACTTCATTTTAGACTTCCTTATCCCAAGAAAGTGATGTTCCTTTCCTCTAAGTTTAATGTTTGTGGTCCCTGAAGAAACACTATAAATGCAGCACAGAGGGTTAGGGACAGAGTGGTGGGCTGGGTGTAATTTTATTACATGTTGCAACGCAGCTCCATCCTTTTATTTAAAAAATGTACACAAGTTTACCTCTGCAGTGCAGCTCCAGGGAACAGGCTCCCTTGCCGACCCTGCAGAAAGGGTTTTGGAAAAAGTTCTTTGAAAAAAAGGGTGGGAGGAGGAGGACGGAAGTGACTCTGGGTGGGGGGGGGGGAGTTGGTTGTGCAAGGAAAGGGACAGCCTGAGTTTCCCCTTCCTCACATCCCTGCTGTGACTTGCTGCTTGTTGTCTCCCATGATAAAGAAGATACTATGGATTTATGTGCATTCCCTTATCATGAGGAAATGGCCAGGCAGAGTTGTGCCAGCACCTAGAAAGCCACGACAGGGAGACAATGTCATGAGGAAGCCCAAATAAACCCCGCGAACAAGCAGAGAGTGAACCAAGGAAAATGACTTGCAGAAATGGTCTAAGTGAGCAATAATGACATGGCTGTCCTCTCCTGTAGTCTGCAATGGTCCAGCACATTCTACAGCACAACTAAGACATTTCACTGCTAGTGTCTGCTTCATCTTAGTTTTGTTAGGCTCAGCAACCTCTCTAGTCATAGACATTCTTTGTTTGATACACATGGCATGATCTAAAATCCTTCTCTCCATTTAACACTTCTTTGGACTTTTCATTCCATAATGTTTCTCTGTGATATATAACCTCCTTACTTTCTTTATTGTTAGTGTGGATTTTGATTTGATTTTTATATAGCTTGCCTATCACTTTCTAACCTATACAGTGATTGCATATTACTCTTCTCTGTGTTGACAAACGTAGCACCTCTGCATTCAGATTTTCTAAGTGCACCCAGTTAAAGGCTTAGAGGTTTATGATCTCTGCTGTGGCAGCTTAACACCTCTGCATTTAATCATCTCAACACAAACTGTACACAAAACTGTCAGTTTTGTAAAAGTCTGCCATTGCTTGAGGTCATTATCAGTCCTGAAATATAAATAAAGGTGCCAGTGTGAAATATCACAGAAAGACTGCCTACTCCAAATGTAATCAGGCTTACCTTTCTGCTGGTGCAAAAAGCAATTGTAATGCAGTTCCATTAAAGTGTGTATGGGGGGGTGTCAGCTTCCAATTTTTCCTTTTTGGTACAGTGAGGAGAGGTTGTCTTATAGCTGGAGCACTCTACAGGTCAGGTAGCTCAGGATATTCAAGGCCTGAGTACTACAGCAGTAGCCAAGACAGTAGGGTTGCCTTGCAGGTTGATTTGATAATTGAGTTATAGCCCAGTCCATTGTTGCCATGAAACAAATGGAATCAATCCAGGTAGTAGATTTCAAATGGGATGCTGCTTTCCTACTTTTCTTGTATGCTTTGATAAAAATATGAGCTGCAATCAAGAGCTTAGTGGTAAAGGATAGGAGTGAATTTTTTGGATTTGTCACTTTTCAAAAGGATCTTAAGGCTAGACCTGGCAGGAGCTGTTTGCAAAGTGTAAAGTGTCTTCTAGACTAGTGGTCCCCAACCTTTTTATCACTGGGGACCGGTCAACTCTTGACAATTTTACTGAGGGCAGGGGGGGTAGTCTTTTGCCGAGGGACGTCCCCGCCGCCTGAGCCCCTGCTCCACTTGCTTTCCCACTTGCACCCCTAACTTCTGACCGCCCACTGGGGGGTGCTGCCAACAACAGCTGCACAATACCATGCTGAGGGGGAGCCCAGCCATGGCGGCCGCTGAAGAGCACTAAAGGTGAGCCGGCGGCAGAGTGGCAGGGCAGCCCCTGAGGCAGCAGCTAGGGAGGAGGAGGAGGATGAGCCACGGCCCAGTATGGACTGATCCATGGACCGGTACTGGTCCCCGGATTGGGGGTTGGGGACCACTGTTCTAGACAACAAAAACAATCTGTTTTAACACTCTGAACCTATGTCAAGTTAGCCCAGTCTAAACCAGTTGATTCAGACTGGACTATGTTGCAAGAAATTGAATGCAAGTTCCTTCACATTACTCAAGAGGAATTGTTGATAATTTAGTATAGATATCCTGATGCCATGCCATATCATGAAATTACCCTGGATCATGTATTTTAGCCACTTACATATCCACCAAAAATTGTAAATGATAATAAACATTATCATATTCAAGCAGGACAAATTGTAGGTTTCTGCTGGATTAAGCCACAGATACTTAAATCCAAATGAAACGTTGATAATGGCAGATCTGAGAACCAAATCCTTATAAAATGGCAGAGTAGTGGCAATATAAAGGCAGCAAGAGGTATTCTGGGGAATTAAATATTCTACCAGAACATTTATCCTTCCGCCTAAAAAAGCTTTTAAAGGCTAATGTACTCCTGTTCTGGTCCCATGACTGGATATAACCTCTACCTGAACAAAAGCTGAGTATGCACATTCCATAAAATTGTACTGTCTAGTGAACTGGCAACAGTCCCATCTAGGTGCATTGCATCTGTTAGTCAAGCTTTCTGTCTTGTTCAACCTTTTCTCTACAATCATTACCAAATATTAATAAGTGGATGTTTATCATATACTTCCATTCATTTAAACACTCTTTACCCATTATTCCATGTTTTCTCCATTAATTAAAGGCAAAATAAATCAAGTTCTAGAACTGCCTCCATAAATTAGTTGTTTTAGCTTTATTGAATCTTATTTACAGGTGTTGATGTGCTTTAGTTTTAGTTATATATCATGTCTGAGCAATATATGAATTAGTAATACTGTTCCTTTTCATTTTTTCACTACAAAGGAACTACCATGTTCCGCACTAGCTCCACCCTTAGAATCCTCCTTCTCCCGGCCAGAGAGACCAGCGAATCGGCGCCCGCCTTCCCGATGGGCCTCACTTTCCCCTACTGCCTCTCAATCTCAGTTAACTGGGGAGGAATATGGAAGCAAGGAACTGCCATTGGAGGACCCAAACCAGTGATGCAAGTCCACATGAATTATCACAGAATAATTCAGTTTTTTACATAGTAGCACCATTACCATGGCCAGCCTCTGTCAGCAAGGAGAGTTCAATTAGTAGAGGTCAAAGAATGTTCTAGAAAGCACCTGCTTTATAATGCAATCTGTGAAACAGAGATGGCTCTAGAATGAAAACGTGCCTGTAATAACTTATTTTTATCATAGCTCAGAAAACTATTTTTGCCTCCATCTTTTCTACACACAATATATTAATGAAAAGGTCTAAAAGATATACAGATAAAGGTAAGATTTTAAATAAAGTATACATTATGTTTCAAAGGAAATTGAATATGTTCTCTCTCTCTCTCTCTCTTGCTGTCTGGCTACTGACTGCCTTCTGTTATATTTGCACTGTTCAGGTTTGAGTTCTGTTGGCTGGCTCTTAGGTTAATTTCTGGTATAAAATTAGAATCTTAAAATTAATTTTATTCTGTCAATTATGATTTTGTACAAAAGATAAAAATCATAAAAGTGCTTTAGCATGTCTGAAGCAGGAAGTTTTAATTAGTGAAGAAAGCCATTGAAGTAGTTAACTAGAGTTGTCTTAAATAAACAACAGGGGAATACAGGGAATAAGAAATGTTTAGAAAGACGAGGGGAGCCTCAGAAAGTCTTAAATAAATGAGCTTGTACAATACACAAAGATTGCATGTTTTTAGGTTCCTAGCACTTTAGTGCATGTACATACTGCAACTGTACCCTCACTGTCACATCAATGTGTCTCTGTCACTTTCACTGTAATATTGTTGTGAATTTATCTGTCCTGTACTTTTAATGTTGGTGCATTGATTGTACAAAAAATAGCCACCCTGGTTTTTAAATAACTGTTAACAATTCAACTGGCTATGTACAGTGTTTACTGAGAATTCCCCTTGTTTGCGGGGAAACACTGAGAACTCCGGGCATACTCAAGTGTAACTGGTCTTGTTTTAAGAGTCTGTTTGAGACCATGTGGTGTGGAAATAAAACTCCTCAGTATTTACAAATTGTTCTTGCACTGTGAAGTTGTAATTTCGAAATTTGTGGGCAAGTTCCTGAACAAAATAATAGAAACAATTAAAATGTGTAAAATAAGTTGAATAAGTAATAGAACTATGTCAGGACATACATTATTATTTGTTGTGCAACACAAAAATCTGGTTATTTAGAAATGAAAGCTTGTTGATATTTTCTTTGTTATTTACTCTTTGTATAGTTGGCTTTTGAGCACTGATATATGCTGATACTATCAATTAAACAGAAAATAGAAAAGGACTTGAAAAGTCAGTTTTAAAACAACCCAGTATCCTGCATCTTACATTTCATACCTAGTAAAAGAAATAAAGGGAACAGAGAAAAGTATTAAGTACTTCAGATTTTGATCATCTCAACACATATAAGGTAAAGAACTGGAGCAAAGACATTATCTTCTTTTAGAAGCACATTTGAATCATGGAATCATGGAGTTGGGAGGTACTCCCAGGGTCATCTAATCCAACATCCTGCACAATGCAAGAAACTCACAACTACCTGCCCACCTATAGTGACCCCAATGTCATGCCCCTCTGATTATATCTTTCTGTGGTAGCTGAGGTTAACAGGTGGGAAACTGGTGATATGTGATCTTCATCCATTTTTCTGTTTAAACTTGTGCTGCATTTCCACTGGCCATCTCAGCCCCCCCCCCCCCCCCCCATGCACACACACACACACAGGATATCTTTTCCTGCTGCTCACTTATGCCGACATTTCCCTAATCCATATTTCCTTCTTATTCACAGCTTCAAGCAGGAATCTCGTGGCTTAAGGCTGGCAAATATCCCACTTAGTAACCATAGACTGGGTATGCTTAAGCTGTCTGAGCTCAAGGACTGTAAGGTCTTAAGTATGCAACATCTGCCCCTGAAGTAGTGAGAAGTAGGAGGCTCAGTGATTGGCCAGGCCTGGTACAAATCTTCAGAGAATGGTCTTCTTGAGTGATAATCAGAAAGTACTTTTGCCTTGCTGAGCTTCTAGTATGAACTCCAGCATTAAGGGCTGGAGAAAATAAACTTTTCATTTAAAGGAAAACTGAAATGTCAGGATGATGAATTCACCACTCAAGATCTACTTGTCTGGTGCAGTCACAGAAACTGCCTTTCATAAAGGTTTCCATGTGAATAGTATTGTCTTGGGCCTCATTTATAAGCAGTGCAGATAAATACAAAATGGCTAGATTGTGTTTTTCTGGCCATTGCTCATGAGTGTGAATATCTTTGCAGCCATATATCACAAAGGTTTCTCATGGGGAAGCCATGATTAGTTGCTCCTCCTGTTCAGTTAATATTCCTGTAAAATTCCATCAGCCTAATACATGAAATGGTCCTTTGAAGTGTTTTCTATGAGAGTTTCAATGACATTATTTCCAAAATCAACATTAACTCTTCCTTCTGATGGATGGCCGCCCTGACTCTCCCCTAGAAGCATTAGCAAGCTGCCTTGAAGCAGTAACGAGTCAAACAGAGTCGCCTGAAGCTCAATCCTTCAAAGACGGAGGTCCTGTGGCTGGGTAAGAATGGCCCATGTGAGGAAGTGCGCCTGCCCACCCTGGATGGCATAGAGTTCACTACGGCTCACTCCGCCAGGAACCTGAGTGTGATCCTGGATGCTTCCCTCACAATGGAAGCCCAGGTCACGAAGGTAACACGGCTGGCATTCTTCCATTTCCGGCAAGCCAAGCTACTAGCGCCCTACCTGGCCCCAGAACACCTAGCCACAGTTGTCCATGTGACAATCACTTCCAGGAAGTGCCGGGGAGGGGGCCTGCCCAGGGAGGCTTCCCACGGCCCTGGGAGCACATCCAACACTTCGCAGTTGCATAGGCCGTGCTTCATGGGCCTCGGGAACCCTCCTGCACCCCTCCCTCTCCCCGCCAATCACCCGCCCTAACACAGCCCGGGGAGCACAGCGGACACGTAGCCCGTGCTCCCAGGGCCACGGGGAGCCGCGGGCACTCTCTGACCCACTCGCTGGCCAGGGGAGCCGAGCGCAGGAGGCTTCCTTCTAGCGCCCGCTGTCTGACAGCTACGGCGAGCTTAAATTCTAGTCAGTTAATAATATGAATATTATAGTTATTATATATATGGTTCCATGTATAGTTTCATTTCTATGTAAACTGCCATGAGCCTGGGAGGAGTATTTTAATATAATATAACATAACATAATATAATATACCATTATATTAAAACTGATCAAAATTGCACAAAGGCAGTGAGCAGTGAAGGCAGGAGTGAAATGGGACGCAAAGAATGCCTCTGGAGCAAACCAGTTGACCCCTGTCATGCCACAAACCAGCTTGACAGGGATCACTCAGCTCCGTGGTGCAAACTGTGGGCATTCCTTGCTTCCTCCTGAAAACTGGCAGGGGTCTGTGAAAAGACAACTGGCAAACTGATGCCAGATGCCATTACTGATAACAAATCTGAGCAACTGGCCCCTGGGAGAGGAGCTCCCATCACCACTTGCTTTGTAAATTCAGATCTGTACCTGGAAAGTAGTTGGTTGTATTCTAGCCATTGTATTTCCATTCCCTCTTTCTTTAGTACTTGTATATCTTTAAATTCTCTGTCTTAGTTAGCAAGTTATATTTTAAACAGGTTAACCTTTTTTGCTGTGTTCTTGTGAAATAAGCTTCAACTTGAGATTTCATCAAAGAGGGGGAAAATAAGAAAGTCTTATGTTTATATCTATGCCAAATGTTCATCAAACCATAGGATCACCCATTACGATTTAGCTTTTCCTTTCTTTTTGGCTTCGATGAAGGCCAGAGAATGCTATGAAATCCTTCTCCTAGACCAGCTTTCTCCAAAATTAAATCTCTGGATTGGGGATCTGTAATCCAGTCTGCAAGAGCAGTAAGTGTAGCTGCAAGTAAGTAAAGCTTGAAATTAGGCACTGCTTGACTGCCTCTTTTCTTCTCATCTTGTAAGGTTTTAAAGGTGATTCTGGGTCTCTTATAATCCCAAATAAATGTACTTATTTCAGCTTGCCATCTATAAATGATTTCATCTTTAATTGGTAGAGGTAACAGAATAAAAAATTAAACTTGGGTAAAATATATATTTTGACTCTAGCCATTCAAGCCAACCATGAAAGTTTCAATTTAGCCCATTCTACCAAATCTAATTGTACCTTTTTTTCAGAGCTTTCCATAGTTATTTTCCATTAGCATAGTAGAGTCATTCCCCAAATGTACTCCTAAATATTTAACTGTCCTTGGATTAACTTCACAGCCAGAACTGTCTCTAATATTTTGTATGTCTGAGTCCAGTACTCCAATCAAAATTATTTTAGTTTTAGCTCTGTTTACTTTATAGTCCAAGTGTGAACCAAAGTCTTTCAACAAATCAAACAGCTCTGGGGTAGATACCAAGGGGTTAGTTAATACAAACCACATTGTCTGCATAGCTTTTCAACTTAAATCCCTCTCCTCCAACTTTTAGACCTGTAAGTTTATTGTTGGCTCATATCTTTACTGCTAACATCTCCAAAACCAAGCTGAACAACAAAGGCAACAAGGGACAGCCCTGTCTGGTTCCATTGCTAATTCAAATGATGTCCATGGTCATCATTCTGCTGACCAAAATCCTTGCTTCCTGAGCGAAATATATATGATGGATTAAACGCAAAAATGTATCCCCACAATCTAAACATTCTAGAGTTGTTTGCAGGAATTTCTAACTTTTTGTGTAGCACTTGATTGCTTTTATAACATTGACATGCTAAGTTAAAGGAAGATGTTGTATGCTAACATGCCATTCAACAAAGGAGATTCTGAAGTGATAAATATTTGTCTCAGTGCGCTTTCATTAGCAGATTTTTTTGCTAATTCATTAAGCCCTTTTCTAGTCTCAAACTGTCTTTCTATCATTGTGTAAGTCTGGAATTACCTTTGTCTCATGACTGACACTGTAAATCACTCTCAGGACAGAATTTTTAGGGGTACCAAGCCACTCCACAAGAAATCTAAAGTCACCTGTCTCATTCCAAGGTATTTCCCCAAAAGTTACCTTCCTTTATATTAAGTTTCAGGATCCTGTTTGCATACTCTCATCTAAGTGATTACGATCTTCATTTTTTCTCTTATTTGAGAAGGAGCATTTTCACCTCCTTTAAAGGAAAGTCCAAAATTTTCAAATTGTGTTTTCTTTATGGAGAAGTTTCTTCAAAAAAACATTTAGGGGCTATGTTAAAATTAGGCAAACATGGGTTGAATTCCTTGCTTTCTGGCATCTTTATTCTAAGCAAACATGTGGACAACTCCATTTTTAATAGGACTTCAGTACTTTAAGAAAGCTTTAGGGTTTCAATACCCAGAGTACACAACCTGCATTTCATGACTGAAAGAGCGAGGTTAATCCAACTAGCTTTTCAACTCAATCCCAGTCCCACTCCTTTCATACACAGACCATTGCGATTTTGGCCGCGCAGCGCGCATGTGCGCATGCATGGCGCAGGTGCGCATGCGCGATGCACGGGTGCAGCCATGCATGCGCAATGCACGGGCGTGGCCGTCGCCCTGCCGGTCCCCAGCCAGAAAAAGGTTGGGGACCACTGAGTAAGAGCACTGCAGTCTCCTGGAGCCCATTCTCATGTGTACTGAAAATGGTTGCTAGTCTTAGAGCTAGAAATGCCTCATTGGGAAAGTATAAATAGTGAGAAAGTGCAAATTATATTATTATTCGCATCTTTGGGCGCCCTGATGGGGAAAAGAGGCCGAGCAATGTCAGGCCATCCGTTTAACTGATGCCTAGCTCAGCCACGCCCCCTGTTGCCATGCCAACACACACCCTGCCCAGAGAATGCCAGTGCTGGGAGTTCTCTCCCACCAGCCAGGTCCCTGTCGGCGTTCCTCCCCCACAGCGGCAGTGGCCCCCTTTAGATGAGTCTTTTTAATGCTAGAATTTGTCACTAGCTCATTTCAAACACACATATTGAAAAAACAGGTTAATTCCGTTTCTGATTTATAAAGGAGAAAAGTCTATTGAAATAATTTCAAAATGTTTCTGAAAAGAGGGTGATAAAACAAGCACCTGTACTGGGGAAGTCCTTGTGACCAGCAATGGCAGAGTGCCTGCCAATTGGCACAAATTGCTCCAGGTAAAATGAGCCACACCTTCCTGATTATCTCCAATGGGAACATTGCTCAGGAACGGTCATATCTTGATTTCCTAAGGTAACCAAATGCCCATCGTGCATGAATATTGGTTCTTTTTCCTAAGGAAAGTTACAAATTACAAATAATAAAATATATATCTTAGGGAGGATCTATTGAATATTCATGCACAAATAGAGTGCCAAGGCTCACAGAGCTATTTAGTGAGTTAGAAGTGGTATTTGTCCTCTGAAATCAGTGACCACAGCCAAAACTCAGGACTTAGTCCTCAGCCATTATGAAATGGTAAGGTGTGTCAGGATAAGCAGCTTGCCTTGGTTTGTCAAGTAAACTGCTTAGATAAGTGCAAGGAGGACTGAAAACAACAGGAAGTCTGAGTAAGGTAAGCCAGGAAGCATTCGTTTTATCACATGTAAGCGGAAGCTCTTCAAAAGATCGAAACCCACATTAATTCAATATTATGTTCTCTGTAGTCAGATCAATGAGCATGACAACATCAAATGTGGCCCGGATTCCTTAAAAGCATGCAATCTTTCATGCTAAACTATTGTGACAGCTTTATTTTTCTGTTGTAGTTTTTCCTCTGTTAAAGAAGCTTCTGAATATGAAATCTGCAACAGATTAACAGTAATTCCTATGAAAATAATCTTGGTTTTCTAAAAGCTTGTGGACCACATGGCATTAAATCATATTGGCAGAGTAACAGTGCAGTCCTGTGCAAACCACATTGACCAGAGTTGAATACACCTGTTTAGGATTGCTCTTGTAAGCACTCATGCCATGCAAAGAGTTAGAAGCCCATCGATGTCTGCTATTTTCATGATTTTGTTATTTTGTTTGTTTGTTTGTTTATTTGTTTATTTATTTGTTTATTTATTTGTTCGATTTATATACAATCCTCCCAGCAAGCTGGCTCAGGACGGCCTTCTGAGATTGTCTTTTACAAACTCTGGTTTAGATGGTGGTGCTTTGTGTGTATATCTGTTTTGTGTTTGTTTTTTTCTTTCTTTAAATAATAGTGAATTTTCACATAAGTTTCACAGCACACTCCTAAGAATGATATGCCTCTCATCTAGGCACTCAATTTGCAAACTGTTTTAGTTTAGTTTTCTTTTTTCTCTCCATTATATTTTAAGAGAGGGAAACAAAATTACCAAAGATTTTTTAAGTCTCATTGGTTGGATTAGATTAGATTAGATTATTTATTTGCAGTCTTTGACCAGCATAAGTCTCATTGGTTTGTATTCTCCAGACTTAAGTATTTCCAGCCTCCTTATTTTTCTGTTACATACAGTATCATGGAAAGGAACAGCCAGTGTAAAGCAAACATATTGCAGATTTAAGCCACAAAATGCCTTGCCATATATGTACACTTTTTGTTAGGGGACATTGTAGTCCAACTTTTCTGTCAGTATTCCTAGTTGTAAATAGAGATGAGGGAAATCAAGTTATTAAATTACATTTTTGGCTGTTAATCAGCCTTTGCCATAATTGGGGCCATGATTCACCTAAAGGCTCTTGGTTGCCGTGGTGGAGGCATAAGCTCGCTTAAGGGAGGTACATCGCACATCTTCCTGGTGGGCAGAGGGACGAGGAGGTGTGATCAACGCCTATAAAAGAGGCCATGTGTGCATGCTCAGCCTCTTTCTTCCTAGCAACGTTGCAGGAAGCTTCCCTCTCACCCTATTCAGCATGTTGTAGTTACTAATTATATTGTTATTAATTATCAAGTTCCTTATTGTTTAATGGTGTTTCGGCATGGGAGGATCCTTTTGGGAGAGACCGGGCTGCGAATCAGTCTCTCTCCATATTGGGGCCACCATAAGCAGGGCACCTACCCAGGTAGATTGGCAAGCTCACATTACCAGGTGGTATGGGGAGACAGACAGAGGCTGACACCCATTGGATCCCCTTTGAGCCATCTTCCCAGGGTGGGGTTTCAGATAGCAAGGGGAATCAAGCTCCAGGCTGATGCCTAGGCTTGACCCCAGAGTGCCATCTGGGACCAGGTTCATTATGGTCTGCTAGCCATATTAGCTGGATTCCTCCTCATATTGCACCAAGGCTCCAGTGAGAGTTGTAATAAAGCTGTGGCCTATTGTATTCCCAAATGATTGGTGTTGTGTCTTCCTTCCGCAGGAAAAAAAACCTGTCCTGTTAGGCAATCAATGTAACAAGAACATTGCATTTATTCATATAGATAATGAATAAGAAGAGCTGGATTTTGTGCCCCACTTTTCTCTACCCTAAGGAGCCTCAAAGGAGCTCATAGCAGCCTTCCCTTCCTCTCCCCACAACCTTGTGAAGTAGATGGGGCTGAGAGAGTTCTGAGGGAACTGGACTGGCCCAAGGTCACCCTGCTGGCTGTATGTGGAGGAATCAAACCCAGTTCTCCAGATTGAAGTCTACCACTCTTAACCAGTATACCATGCTGGCTCTCAAATATGAACATGATTAAATGTTAACAAATACAGTTCTTATTACCATTTTGTATTCACAGTGATTAAATTCCTAAAAGAGTCTCTCCCTCTTTCTCTAGTAGAAGAGGGTCCCTTTTTTATTGTCTGTGATAGGGTGATGCGCTTCACTTTAGAATGGTGTTTGAGGCAATATACAAAGACATTGCTCTGACACACATTTAACCAGAAGTATGCTAAAGCCTTTTTGCAATCTCTGATAGGTACACTAGATGATATATAGTATATGGCTCAGGATCCCTTGTAATATCTCACAAGAATGACCGTATATATGTAGCAGAGAAGAATGTGAAAACCCATTGGTAAAGGAAAGTACTAGAAATTAGAATTAATATGCAATAATTTTTAAAACGGTAATGATTGGGGAAGGGAATGGCAAACTTGTATTGAGTCTGCCAAGAAAACTCTAGAGGGCATCACCCCAAGGGTCAGACATGACTCGGTGCTTGCACAGGGGATACTTTTACCTTTAATTAAGGCTGATACTATCAGAGCTATTTCCATGTCAAATATATAACCAAGGGACAAGGGGTAGTTTTTTAACATGAGAAAAAGTCCTGTGCAATAGACAGGAGGGTCCACAGAGCTTATTTCTCAGTGGGAACAATAGTTAATATTGATATTTAGAGTTCCAAAAAATGGTGTATGTCTTTTATGTGCAGTGGTGTTTTCATAAATTTCATTTTTTGGGCGGGGTGTTTCCTATAGAGGAGACGTAATGCTAGCCATCTTCACAGAAGAATATGCTGTTTATTCATTTATTTATTTATTTATGTGTTTTGCTGTAGTGGTCATTAAATGTGCTGTGTAGAAGGAATTTGGATCTCTGCTCTCATTTGGTAGGACTGTAACTTTCTTCCAACCTTGACTTCCATATTTTTAAACCGAAATCAAGAACCAGTCTTGGGAGGGGAAACACACCTGTCTTAAAGCCAATTCACACTGACAAATTGCAAGTGTGTCAAGGATTGCATGACAGAGGAAGGCTAGTGAGAACCAAAGCTGTACATGGATGGAAGTAGCAGCTCTCTCTAATCACAGCTGTTGAGGAAATTGCAGCCGTGACCACAGAAATAGCTACATGCTTCACTGTATGCACAATCCTCATTTTCAAATTCTTGGTATGAGGAGATGACCTACCAGCTGTTGTCATCTTAAAGGTCAACATTATTAGCCTATAATAGTAAAATAATGTGACATTGTTCCTGAATTATTAAACATGAAGCCAAAGAAACAAAAACATATTATTTATTCACACAGCTTTCTAGTATGGCATGCCAGCTTTCATCACCAAGCCATGAAGTGGCTTATCTTTTAAGAAGCACATAATGATTGTTCATTTTTAAAGCTGAACTAAATAATTCAGCAGAAGAATCTGGAGAAGAGGAAAGCAGGTAAAACAATGAGCATTTCCTTAGCAGTTTTTCCATCTCAGATTCTTTAAAGACAAGATATTTTAATCTTTGCACTGTATCCAGGACTAGTTGACTAGTTGCATAGAAGAAACTCTTAAATGTCCATTCGTTGCTAATGTTCTTGTGGCAACGACTGGGGTTCTCTTCTGTCCTCAAGGCTTGTTTCCAGATGCAGATATTTCAAAACTTCTGTTCGAGATGGCTGGCCGAAGACTGTGGGCAAACAGGTAAGGTGAGGATGGGGGGGAGCACCTGGAATGGTGTGGTATTCAAGGAAACAAGATAATAGGCAGGAAAGAAGAGAAATATGCTAGTTGCAGTAAGGGGTGGCATTTAAATACTAGCTGACCCTAGAGGTTTCTTCCAACTTTATGATTCTATGATTCTACTCTATTATTCTAAGTAGGTCCAAGTGACAGAAGGACACTTACTTTGGCCATATCATGCAATCTAACTCAATGGAGAAAGCAATTATGCTAGGATTGGTCAACTTGCTCTATCCTGGCCTTCCCTTGTCCTTGACCTGGAAACTCCAGCTGGTACAGAATGCAGCTCCTAGGGTCCTCACTGGTTCATCTTACCCACATCCAGCCTGTGCTGAAGCAGCTGCATTGGCTACCAGTTATGGCCCAGATCATATTCAAGGTCGGTTTTGATCTTCAAGGCCATCTGTGACTTGGGCCCTGCCTATCTGAGGGACCACTTGTCTGCTTATGTTCCCCGGAGGGCCCTTCATTCTTCAGGTGCTAATCTGTTAGTGATCCCTGGCTCCAGAGAGATACACCTGGCCTTGATCTGGTCCAGGGCCTTTTCAGTCCTGGCCCCAACCTGGTGGAATGAGCTCCTGGGAGAGCTGAGGGCCCTAACAAAGCTGTCACATTTCCACAGGGCCTGTAAAATGGAGCTCTTCTGCCAAGTCTTTGATTCAGATCAGGTTTCTTAAGACCAACTCTCAGGGTATGTTGTTTCATCTGACGAACTCCTTCATGGATGGTTGTGGGAAGGCTGGAGGATTTTTTCTTTTCTATGATCTTGTGCTTGTGGCTTTTTAAGTTTTGGGGTTTGAATGGGGCTTTTATGGGATATTATTATGTAATCCACCTTGAGTCCAAGGAGAAAGGCAGACTATAAACTGAATGAATAAACAAACAAACAAACTGCAGGCTAAGACAGGCAGTATGGGATCAGGGATCAAGCATGACTGAATGGCTGGCAATAACAACAAAGTGACAGAAAATGAAGAGATGAAGGCAATGGTGAAGGAAGGGGATCAGTCTGAACAAAAGCAATAGGGATACTTAGGCTTGGAAGCTATAGCTCAGGGCCATTCCGCATGACTTTAATATAGCATTAGTCTTGCATTTTGTTTTTGCCACTAAAACTACGTTCCGCATGACGTCGTGAGCAATCTGCCACACTCCTGCAACACTAGTGCCAAAATCGCTTCATTGTAGCGATTTCTGGGGAATCCATAAAAGTGGATTCACCCTCAGAAAATCGCTACACTCTTGCCAACAACCTGCAACACTCGCGAAAAAGACGTGCATTCTCAATGTAGCGGTTGCAACAAAGTCCCTCCCCCTGACTCTCTCCTCCAAACTTCTGGTGAAGCAATCGCCATTTTTTCCCCTCGGAGCAGGGAAAGCAACAAACCAGCAAGGCTTCATTCACCCAGCGAGGCTTCTCTGGCTACAGTCCCTCCACAGAAGTGCTTTAAAGCTCCCCTAAGTCCCCAAGCACAACACAGCCCCCTGTTCGCCAGTTCCCTTTAATTTCGGCCAAAAATCGCACCCGTGCGGGGGGGGGTTTCCACTCGGGGGAGCATGGTAATGATGAATCGCCAGCTCACACGCCAGCTAGATGGGTCAACGCATATTCGTTGCAACTGTGTGCTTTTATTTAAAAATAACTGTGCTTAAAGGGAAAGGGGCTTTTCAGGAGCATGATAACAACCGCCCATTGGCTGTTCTGTTTGATTGATGGCCAGGGGCGGGAACATGCACAGAAAAAAATCGTTTCCTTTCTAGCGATTCCTTTCTAGTGATTCCAAAGCAGAAACCTGTGGGGAACGAATGAAACACTACTGGATTCCACTACAAATGAAGGTATGCGGAACGCCAAGATTCCACTATTTAAAATAGCGTTTCCGCTTTGTGAAAGCAATTGGCAGCATTGGTCCTTGTGCGGAATGGCCCTCAGATTCAGAAGCTAACAATCAACCACCAGTGAGAGGTTATAGAAGCCAAATCTCTGTGGGACACTATTTGCATTAGTGAGGCCAAGCTATCCAACCAAAGATGGAGCAGTCACCACATTTGCAGACCTTAGAACTTTGTCTGGCTGTTATAGCTGGGGGGTGGTATTTCAAAGGTTAGTACAGATCTAAACTTAGTCATTTTTGGTCCTCTATCCTGTTACCCAAGAGGGATAAAACATACAGAAGGAAAAAGAATGACAGGCACATATAGGACTCATTTTTCCCCACAAAACAGACGAGTTATTTGAACAGGAAAAAAATAAGTTGGGTGGTATCCTGAAATGAAAGGGGGTACTCAGTGGTAAGTTGATGTAGTTCTAAAGATAAAAGAACTCAAAATACAACTGGAGTAAGTAACAAGAGGCGTGCCCTGCATTGGACTGCCACAGGGAAGAATAGCCATAGAAATATGGCTTGGTACTGTCAAGAGAATGTGGCTTGGTACTGTCATAATGAAGAAAAAAGGAGCTGAGCCAATTGAGCTTTCTGGTTCTCAAATGGAGGTGGGTTCTAGATCTCCAGTGTCTCAGGCTTCAGATGCAGATGGGGACGAGTTGTGTTCACCTGGGCCCGCTTCCCATGAGGGAGCTTCCTACTTGCCCCTTCTGGTTCTTTCTGCCAACTCTGGAACAGGAACAGCCTTAGTCATCTTATTGAACTGAGATTGAGAGATTTAAGTAGGCCCTTGCAGCCTTTACATGCACCATCCTTTTTTTCTACCTCCCTCCAGCAGGGACCCTGCCTCCCATTGTCGAACTAACCAGCTCCCTGGCTGTGTCTCTGTCCCTGAGCTGGGTTGGATCCTCATTTTCCCCTGCTTGTGCATGCCAGCTGGGCCACAAGAGTTAGATTGACACAGCCCTGCTTTCCAGCCAAATCTCTGCCAGTTGGGATGGCCTACCATCATGATAGCAAAGCTAAGTCATAATCTGCAGTGAGATCTCATATGACAATGTTTCACTTTCTTCTATGTAGACAAATACACACATAATGCCCATCTAGCTTACAAAGTAGAGAGCAATTGATTTGACATTTTTTAACCTTGAAAGCTGGGCAGTCCTCCGCTAAGTTTTTTAAGGGTGACACAAGATGCTGACAGAAAATCTCATCAGTATTGGTGCATATGGAAATGCCAAAAGTGTAATTATTATCTAGATACAGGTATTTAAATGTAAAGTAGTGCAATGAGCACAGCAATTTCATTGGCAGCTGTTAGATGAAACTCTTCAGGAGTCAAATCTAGTGACATGTTCTTCCAGTTCAAGACTGCAAGGCATCTTATCTTAAGAAGTATAATTTCCAACATGCTATAAATTCTAGAAGGGGGGAATATTCAAAGGCATCATAAAAGAACTTGTCGATGGGAAGAGGAGGAGGAATGTGTTATTTAAGGTATTTGAACCCACTGTCCTCCCAGCTTGCTTTATATGAGGTGAAGAAGTAATAGCTTGGAGTGGGATGAAAGAAATTGTCCTTCTACTCCAATTATGGTCACTGCATTTGCTGCAAGTCTTGCCCTTCATAAACACTGACATATCAGCTGGTCTACATCAGTGCTGCTGGCTTCGTCTCTATTCACATTTTAATGCCATGCTCAGGATGCATGGTTTTAAAATAAGAAGCTAAAGAGCAGAGATTTGGAATATTACCTGATGCTAGATGGCAAGAGACTATAATTAAGCCATAGACCAGCAGGAAACCATGCTAACTTTTTTATTTCAGAGAACAGAGGCCCTGACTATGCCAAGCCTCATTGCAATGATCAGCTATGTAGATCTTAAGTCTTTACCTTGGACTTTGAAAATTTAAGACTGTGTGCTATCTACTACCAGGTATCAATGTATTTGATAGAAAAGTTAGCTTTATTATTCTACAAGATTATAGAGATTGTGTTGCCTAGTGTTACCCTGGTCTTTAAATATATAATTAACCTTCATATATTTTACCAATGTGTGATTTCTTGTGTACAAATAACCCTGAAAACCCACAGCTCTGAGTGCTGCCTGTTTGTCCAAAATGTGGTGACTCAGAGGGTACTTAACAACACAGTCCTCAGTTTCCAAAATGGTGGTAACTTAAGTGTAGAAAAATCTTCTCCCATTGGGTCATTCTATTTTAATTAGTGATATTTCTCCTCACCTTCTAGGAACTGGTTAATGTAGTTCCCCACCTGTGAATAAAGCCTTTTACCCCCTGGGAAATGCCATCTTTCATGGAATGAACCTGAAGCTGTCCCTCACAGGTGGTTTGTGAGCATTAGAATAGAACAGGTCTCATCTAATAAATCATTTTCTTTTAATCTGCATGCAGTATTCTTTGCCCTGTTTGTCTTCAGACTAGTTACTCTGAGGAATAAAACAATACAGGTACATACTTCACATGATTAATGGCTCATTCATGTTATGTGAATTCACAAGGTAGTGGTTCCAGCTCATTGGGGAATGTGTGTGGTGCTACTTTGGAGTCTACTTCCTTACAAAATGTTTTGCCTTGAAGAAACTAGTGATGTAACTACTGGCAGTGAAAAAGGAGATGAAATAGTTCGAATCTGTCCCAAAATGGGCTCAGTCTTCCACAGGCTGTTACCTCTATGACTCCTTTTAACTCTATCAGAGAAAAAGGCACTTGACCACATTGACCAATTATGCATGGTGCAGAAAGGCCGGACTGATGTCAACAGAGCAGTGGGGCCAAACCCTGATTATGCACAATGTCACCGTCATCCCAGCCACCTCCCAGCCCTGGGCCAACTCATGGCCTCGGATGGCCCGCGGTAAGGAAACACAGATGCTTCTTCATTCCTTGTGTTGCCACAGCCACCATCTGCGGTCCTATCAGGCCAGCCCCATACATAAAGGCCTGGCTTCTCCCCCACCTATGGTGCCCCTGCACAGACACCAAATGCCCCAGTCAGTTTCATAACACTGCAGAGCCAAACAGGGCGTCATCCCACCCACACGATGGTGGATTAGCAGTACATTGCTATCCTGCCATTGTGTGGTGGGGCCCCAATGCCCCCGCTCCCCCCCACTGTTGTTATTGCCACACAGCATGATGGGGTCTTCCAGCCCCAGCACTGTGCTTGCACGCACACAATGTCAGGGCAGTCCGCATGCACTGGGAGTTCTTGGGAAGTGGCAGGGCATACTACCCAGCAGCAAGGAACTGGCAGCAGCCCAGCACAGCCGCTGCCATGTATCAATGGTCATTGTGTCATAGCCTCCTACCACAGGGGAAGCAAGTCAAGGGGAAGAGTTAACCCTCTCCTGCCCAGCAATACATAACCTTCTCCACCTGATTTAAGCCTTCCCCTTCCAATAAGTTTTAAAAAATGCTTTCAGAGCTGACAAGACAATAATTCTGTTCAATACTCTGTGTGTGATCTGAATCTAAGAACAGGCACCATATATGCATCATTATCTTCTTGCACTCATGATTCCCTAAGTGGCTTTCTGTTGAATGTAGATGAAATGCAATTTTCTCTTTCTTAAGCACAACACTTTACTTCAGGTTTTCCATTATTCACTGTACAATGAGGAGACGTTCATGCATGACATTTCTTTGTACTCTGTAAGTTAATGGTAGTTTATATGCATCCATAATATGATAGTGGGATAAACTAATAATTTAAGAAAAGAAAAAAAAGGGCTCAACATTTAGTGTTTTTCCTCCAGAATGCAAGCCTTTTGTGAAGGACTGTCATATAAAACGGGGGTAGTCAACCTGTGGTCCTCCAGGGGCTCATGGGAATTGTAGTCCATGAACATCTGGAGGACCACAGGTTGACTACCCCTGATATAAAAGATAGAGCAGAGTTGTTTTCTGTTGCCCCAAAGGATTGGACCAGAACCAATAGGTTGAAATTAATTCAAAAGAATGTTCGGCTAAACATCCGGAAGAAGTTCCTGACAGAGTGGTTCAGAACAGACTTCCTCAGGAGGTGGCGAGTTCTCCTTTTTTGGAAGTTTTTAAGCAGAGGCTAGAAAGTCATCTGACAGAAATGATGATTTTGTGAATTTAGGCAGATTGTGAGTAGGTGGGCAGGAAGAATTGTGCCAGTGTTTGTCTCCTGTGGCCCTTCTTTGCATACCCAGGGAATTGTTGATCACTGCTGTGGGATGGTAGGTGAATTTCCTCCAGGCTAGGCTAGATTCTGGAGATTTTGGGTTGGGGGGATCACTTGGGGTCACCATGGGTTGGCAGGTAGTTGTGAGTTCCTACATTGCGCAGGGGGTTGTACTAGATCGGTGTTCTCCAACCACCGGGCCGAGGCCTGGTACTGGGCTGTGACAGGGGGGAGGGAGGTGCTGGCGCCAGCGTGCCAGCAGGCACGCGTTCCTCCCCCCCTCAATGGTGGGCATTCGCTGCACCAGGAGCTATCACTGCCTCCCAGCACAGCAAGCACCGGCAGGCGTTTGCAGGCGCCAGCACACCGACGGGCGTTTGCAGGCGCTGGCATGGCAGCATCCACAAATCCACATGCATGGACCAGCCAATCCTGTGTGTTTGCGCATGCCGACACACCAGCGTCCATGCCTCCCCCCCTCCCCACAGTGCGGCACTCGCTGCGCTGGTAAGCAGCCGATCACTCCCAGCACAGCGAGCACTGCTCCACGGGGGTGGGGGAGGCGTGCCTGCTGGTTTGCAGGTGCCAGTGCACCGGCGCCCGTGCTTCCCTCTCCCCCCCTGGTCGCCAGCCCAAAAATGGTTGGGGACCACTGTACTAGATGACCCTGGAGGTCCCTTCCAATTCTATGATTCCATGAAAATGGCAACAATATTCTACTTATCTCTATATTTCACTGCCCAAATTGTTCTGGACACCTTTATTCATTCAAATCTGTTTAGAAGCTTTCTGCTCTAGATTTTAAAATATATTTCAGCATTTTTCTTCTCCTTTCATATTCTGTATCTTTCACTGCACTCTCAATATGTTGGCCTTTGATGATCACAGTTTGAAGGGTAATTTGAGAGCAGTGTGGGGATGGGTTTGCTGTTCCCGTTTCATGTCTGGTGATACAAGGAGGAAATCTTCAAAGTAATTCCTGGGAATTGGTTCCTTCAGTATCTCTGGTGCCTTAGGAAAATATGTTAATGTAGCTGCAGATCTTATGCACTTAATGACTGCTTTGACGCCTTTTAACTAGCTGTGTTACATGACTGTAGCCATGCTGTAAGCAGTGTTTCATCTGCTTACAAAGGAAAGAAAATCTTGGGAGATAGTGATATAATTTTGCAAGCTACAAATTTTGTCAGAGCTAGTATAAGGAAATGAACTGTTGACCTCTGCCACAAAGCTGCTGTGAGGGCATGGCTAAACCATGGAATATGATGTTCACGGAAATAGTAGGGTTGTATTCTACCACAGGGTTGCTAGGGTATTCTACCACAGGGTTGCTAGGGTTACCAGGTTGGGACCTGGGGTGGGAGATGATACCAGCTGCATCACTAAGTCACATACAGGAAAAGTGGTAAAGCTGTAGAGTTTCTAGCAATTCTTAGGGCTATGTCACTTCTGGGTTTTCCCGGATGAACCTCTAATACATTCTTAAGGGTTGCAGAGGTTCATATGGGAATCTCATGGCAGAGGCCAGAGTTTCAAGCCCCTGTCATCCTGCCATGAAGATAAACAGAAGTGCAATAAAGTAAACATCAAGCTAATTGTGTGCTTTAACTATATAAAACTGCTAGCCTTATTTATAAGTGAGCTACTGGACTCCTCCCTTTTTTAAATAAATCTCAGGAGTCCCCTCCTCTAGTCTGCAGAAAGATAACCAGGGTTGTTGCTGTGTTGCAAGCGGCATTTCAGTTTGTGAGAAGCTGAACTTTTTGGACATGCAGCATTAGAGAAGAAAAGTGAATGGGGGAGAAGGAAGGGATAGTCTTCCTTTCATTTGTGAATGCAGTTCAACACCAGGAAGATTATGGCCTCCCTCTACACTGAGGCAGTTCTGGCAATTTGCAGGTTCTTAGAGCAGGATTCTTGGCATGGTGCTCATGGGGCCACCGAAACCTTACCTGGCAGTTTTAGAAAGTGGACAGGACCAGGTGGGGCTTTTCCCCAGCAGGGCTTCTGATTGTTTTGTTTTGGGTTTTTTTTTTAGTAGTTTGACAGTCTGCTTCTTGTCTGAGGTTTGTTTTGTGAATGTTTTAGGGCAGTGGTCCCCAACCCCCAGGCCGGGGACCGGGACCAGTCCATAGATCTGTCGGTACTGGGCTGCAGCTCCTCCTCGTCCTCCTCCCCGGCTGCTCCCTCAGGGGCTGCCCTGCCACTCTGCCACCAGCTCACCTTTGGTGCTCTCTGGTGG